>NW_026542600.1:41348990-42598990 GCF_028750875.1 Macrosteles quadrilineatus | reverse complement strand
TCAAAATGAAGTACTTACTACCCAACAATGTTTGGAAGTGGTCTGGGATTGATATTTGAAAAAATGTAGAAAAAAGTGGGGGGGGGGGACTATTAAAACTCACCCTGTATGTAGGCTATTTATACTGTAACGTCAGAGTAAAATCATAGATGAACTAATAATATAATTATATTAGTTTATATATGGTAAAATAAATACAAATACTACTAATAGAAAGTATAAATTGAATAATTTCCTTTATTTTGATCCTTAGGTTCTTCTACGAATATAATGTCAGCTACTAGAGGAAGCGGTGGCGGCAACCGGCCGACCAACAAGCGCCAAAAAGAGCTGGAATACTGCGAAAAGCTCAGGTAGGTCTATTATAGTTGAATTTAACTACTCATAACATAGCCGTGTTTTGTTAATACAATTTTAATTACGATTACCTACAACCGTTTTTTTAAGTAGCCGTTACAGTTCAGTACTTAGGATTGAAAAGTTTCACATAACAGCATTGTTTACTTTCATAACAGTATACTTTTACTCATAACAACATGGGTAACGGACCAATGAGGTTCAAGGATTGAGAGAGGAGAAGCACAAGTGTAATGATTCGAACTTCAACTATACCTTCCGCAAAGATTCGTAGGCCTATCTACAGTTCTCGGGCGGCAATGAATAAGACTTTACGCTCAAATAGCTATCCCCTTTCCCTTGCTCTAGATGAGTTCTCAAATTTGCTATTGTTTGTTTACAATTTATTACTATCATTGAAATCAGCTGTTTTTACTGTAAAGTTTTAACAGGAATATGCATACGTTTTGCTGAGCATCTTCTAGGGCGTGTTTACTGCACAATGTACATTACAACTTTAAGTTCTTATGTAGATTTGCTATAGCTTTGTTTCTTTTATTTTGATATTTAATTAATTTTAATCAAGAAATAAAATAGTTTTAATTTTACTGGTCTGTTTTGTGTATTTTCCTTCGTGATGAAAAGTATTGTTAATAACTTGTACGAAAGAGATTTTCTAGCACTTGTTCCAATTTCCCCATTCTCGGCTTCGCCGCATATGTGAAAATAGCTCTCACATCCTCGGCTTCGCCTTGCACCCGAAATTTGGTGATCCTTTAATTGTTCAGCGTTGCTTCACCCACGAAACATAGGCACGCACCGGAAAATGCCACTTTCGATACTAGTAATGAAATATACTAATGCCTAATCATGAACCCAATACTAAAAAGTCGAAAACATCAGACAAGAAGAATATAGGTCCATGGTTTACGTGTTTTTATTTTCTTTATTTCTTTCTTATATCTCCCTAGTTTAGCTATTAGAAATCTAGAAATAGAAAAAATGTAAATAATCTCGAAATGTATGGCCACACTTCATTTACAGTTCTCGATCGGCAATGCTCGTAGTACACAGATTGTCAAATAGGTATTCTAATTGTCTTACATCTCAAAATATGATTGGAGGGTACAATGGACACTTTAATTTAACTACGCCTACGAACCTTATATGAATACAGGGTTAGTAAAAAGTGTGGAGACCCCCTGTTATTTTTTTAACGGCCCATACTAGAAAAACTAAACTCGGCACACCTTTATGGCATGTTATGAAGTACTTTTTGGGCATAACCGTCACTCGGTGTACATCCCCAAAATGGGGGATTTTGGGGGAAACTCAAAAATTTCAAATTCAAAGACCTATCGAGTGACCCCTCATTTTGAAGGTCCTGGTAAAAGAAAACCAAAAACGCAAACTAGAGGTCATTATCTCAATCCAGTAAAAAATGGCAGCCAATTGAAATTCTCAGAAGTTGAATTTAACTTGCAGCTTTCCAAGTCTGGAGACCCCCTGTAAATTTTGTAGCGGCTCACACTAGGCAAACTAAACTCTACACACCTTTTTGGCATGTTATGAAGTACTTTTTAAGCCTAATATCCACTTGCTTACCAAACCCAAAATGGGGGATTTTGGGGGAAACTCAACAGTTTTAAAAGATAAGCCCTATCAAGTGACCCCTCATTTTGAAGATCCTGGTAAAAGAAAACTAACAACGCAAACTAGAGGTTTCTATCTCAATCCAGTAAAAAATGGAAGCTGATTGAAATCTTTAGAAATTGGAAATAACTTGCAATTTTATATTCAATTGGCTGCCATATTTTACTGTGTTAAGATAGAGACCTATAGTTTGCGTTGTTAGTTTTCTTTTATTATGACCTTCAAAATGAGGGGTCACTCGATGGGGCTTTTCATTTAAAATTTTTGAGTTTCCCCCAAAATCCCCCATTTTGGGTTTGGGAACTTATGATAATTTCAATTGGCTGCCATTTTGTACTGAACTGAGATAGAGACCTTTAGTTTGCGTTGTTGGTTTTCTTTTACCCGGACCATTAAAATGAGGGGTCACTCGATGGGTCTTTGTATTTGAAATTTTTTAGTTT
This sequence comes from Macrosteles quadrilineatus, assembly GCF_028750875.1. NCBI lineage: Eukaryota > Metazoa > Arthropoda > Insecta > Hemiptera > Cicadellidae > Macrosteles > Macrosteles quadrilineatus. The sequence continues at coordinate 42,596,558 of NW_026542600.1, read as the reverse complement.
CCCCCAAAATCCCCCATTTTGGGTATGAACACCAAGTGGCGGTTATGCCCAAAAAGTACTTCATAACATGCAATAATGGTGTGCCGAGTTTAGTTTTTCTAGTATGGGCCGTTAAAAAAATAACAGGGGGTCTCCACACTTTTTACTAACCCTGTATACAATTAATTATGAAAACTGCACTAATAATCTTGGAATATAACACTGATGAGATTCTCTCGAATTGCCAAACAGCAACTATGAAAGTCTATAACCTCCGATTATGCAGTTTCTTCACATTTTATTCTTTCCACAACAAAATTTTCATCTTTCTTCTTGTACTTGATGACGACGTTGCGATGGTTCGCAGGCTGATGGACGCGGAACTCATGTCCTTCTACCAGTATTGTCAGCAGCAGGGCTTCACCTCTGCCGAGATGGAGGTAATCTGCGCTCCTCTTCTCCAAGCAGTCCGCAGGAGCACTCTTCGGCGAGTACTGAGGACAAGTCTGTTCCTTCTGGTCCTCATCCTGGCTGTCTACTGGCTTGTCACTCTCCCGACCGTCCGTCTTCATCTCACGGCAGTCGCTAGAATACTCATGATCAAGGTAAGAGTGATCTGGCGGGAATATAAAGTTATAGCATAAATCCTACATCGAGAATGTCAAGAGGCTGAAGAGAACCGACTAAAGTCCTATAAAAGCCTCACCAACTGGAACTTCCTGATGACATGACGTCACGATGACCAAGATAACTATGACAGTTGTAAAGAGGAACAAGCTGGTTTTTGTGACAGAGCGCGGGATTTGGGTCCCCGAGGTTCCGGGCTCAAATCCCACCAATCACCAATGGCAGCTATGTAATAATGCCAAATGCCACGATCCTCTAGGCCTAGCCTGAAGTAATCTGTGACGTGAAACGGCACCAGGTGAGAATACCTACAATTGACTATACACAGAAATTGTGACTGACTATACACCTGACTATACACAGAATAGACTTCCCATGTAATGATAAAGTTTGAAGCCAAAACACGTGGTGCAATCTGTTGAGATTGTCTATCAACTAATGACAATATTCTGTGTCAAGTGCTCAATCAATCAGCTGTTTGCTATGATATTGCATTGATTTGAATTCATATTTAACTCAACACTAGTACCCTCTGGTGAGATGGTCCTAAACTTCATCTAATTTCTTGGCTTACAATTTTTACAATACATAGGAAGTCTACTCTGTGTATAGTCAATACTGTCATACGATGTGAACGAAGTAGGCCTACATAAAATATACTATAGTATTAAAATGTATTTGAATATCAATCATACCATAGGTCTTAGCTCAAATTAAATTAATCGAAAGTAATATTACATTTTGAAACATGTAAAATCTCAAAAACCGAACTCATTTAAATAATCACCTTATACTTTTAACACCACACTCTCTCTCAAGTATAACTCCTAAACAACTCCAAAAATTATTATTACTGTCAAATAAGCCATGGACATTTGATGGACATTTCAAATCAAAATATTTTTACCCTGGACAGAAAAGGGTTGGGGCACAACTGTCAAAACCCGAGACTGAGACACCTCACGGTCCTTGAACTTGTTCCTTCAACACAGCTTATAAATCACGGACCTCCCAGTACAAGAGCCGTTTAATTGAGCCCATGTGATATATTGGTCCACGCCTCCGACTCGACATCCCTACAAAATGTGGGACCAAGATGGTCTATTAACGGAACCTTATCTTGAATGAGTCATTGTCACACCAGCAGGTGTCTTGCCCAACCGTTGCTTTGGTGCTTTCCTCAATCTAAGATAGCCTCTCTCTCACGGGATGTATCAAGATCGAACCCAGAACCTAGTAGAATGCATTTTATAGATCTAAGTATATTTAGGTTAGGTCTATTGAGCTTATATGTAGGCTAGTTTTGAAACAACTGAGAGGCAAAATGCAATAAAAGAGGTTGTGTAATCTAAATCCAAATACATGTTTGTACCCAATTACAGTCTTGTTTTTCCTTACCTTTATACATATATATTGTAAAAAAGTGATATAAAATATATTTAAATTGATAATTATGTAAATTATTAACATTTCCATTAATTGTGGTCAAAGCACTAGGCCTATACAATTTCGAGGAATTTACCGGTATTCTAGTAAAATAAATAATTAAAACCTCTAATTTAGGAATAAATGAAAATTATAGAATATTCTAGCTGAACTGCTTTCGCCAAATGATATTTTAGTAACCGAAGACATTATTGGTACTATGTAGAAATTAACTAAATCTTAAACCAAATGTTAACAGTTGAAATTCAACCAAAATAAATCAGCCTATTGTCTAGAAAATTCTGATTGATGTTTCAAATGTCAATAATATATGTTTTGTACGTTTATATGAATTGCGAATTAACTGTTTTCGGTCCACAGGCATTGCCTCTTTGGGACTGGAGGCCACTGTTCTATGAGTCTTGTTTGATGAACAATCCTTTCTACGAAGGCTACAGACTGTCAGAAGACGACTGTGTGGTGAGTAAGGATCGATAATTTAACTATTCCTCACACTTAAGAGATACATTTTTACTTGTTAATTTTCTAGAGACGACAGGAATTGTATCTTTAAGAATAACAATTTTCTTTAATGAAAATGAAGATTTTCAAGGCAAACATAAAATTAAATATGCTTTATTCATAAAGTACAGATTTGTACATTTAATGGTGTCAACTAATCTATCTTAAATAATAATTTACGTATCTTAGACCATTACTAACATTAAAAAACAATAACCAGTGAATGAAAATAATCAAAACTAAATCAATTATGAATAACACTGAGAGGGGAGGTGGAAAAATACTCTTCCAAGGAATAAAACGCTTTCTCCACTAAATAAAGTTTTAGCTTTCTCATGAAATTCTTCTTCTTATCGGCAATTTAAACAAGGCTTGTCCTGAAGAAACAGTAATTTGAAAATCTGATGGTGTTAACTTTTAAGTCAACATAGATATTTATAAATATATGTCACCAATCATCAACATGTTTTGTTGTAGTCTTGTGAAGTACTGGACCATGTTGATCGGTTGAACAAAGTGAGTTACAATTTAGTCCTGGACTCCTATCTCAACAGAGATGCTCCATTCATTGTGACAGATGCTATGGACAGCTGGCCAGTTATGAGGACTGACGAGTTCTACTTCGATAACATAACTCAGGTAACTTAAATTTTGGCTATCCACAATCCTGTATTGGTCAAAAGCTAAACAAATAAAATTCTCTTGTAGAAGTTTAAATACATCAAAGCACCAATGACTATTGCATGGCTAATTTAAGGCTCCCAGAACATCATCCAATGTCAATGAAACCATTGACTATCCACTATAACTCCTATCCACTGTGCATCTTGGAGCAAATTGTGTTGTTTTTTTAAGTCACTGTGCATCTGCTCAATTAATGTTTGAGAGAGGTGTAATAATTGGGAATTTAGATGGGACAGATACTTGTAGATGATCAAAGACTGAATTGCGCCTGATGATGAACTGGTATGACTAATCAAAATCACCAGCTACTGTTAAATATTGTATATGTATGTATACAGTTACCGCCTGATTACAGTACGGGTGTTTATTGAGCAGTGTTGGAAGATGTTTGAATTTTATCTGTACAAAACTCGTTTGCAAAATTAAACTTGAAACCCTCGTGAACGTTGGCGAACTATTTCACATTAAACATTGATCAATAGGTAATGGGTATTATAATTTGTCCCATATCATTTTAACAGTATGTTGTAAATATACAATACATATTTTTCAGTTGTATTTGCGTGATGAGAAACTCATAGAGACGGTTCCTTGTATCTTGACTACCAATTTGCGCACAGGATCCTCTGATCTTTTGGCCTTCCTGAAGCGTATCCACAGTCCATCCGTGGATAAATGGTTTGTCCATTGGTGAGTGCAAGGACATTTTAATAAAAAACTTTGTTATATTTCTACCAGATTACTACTGTATTTTTGTTTTATTCACAAAAAATAGAGACCAAAAAAACCTTGAACCATACTTTATCCTCCATTTATGCAACATGTATTTATTGATATTCACCTAAAACTACTTTGTGATGATATTTCAAACATTTCATGATGTGATATAATTCTATATCGATCTATTAGAAAAATCTATACATGAAACAACCTTATTGTTTATTTTCAACTTATGCTTATTTATTACTGATCTCAAAAGTTACTACTAAAATAGTTTTAATACAATTAATTTTGAAACATATATTTTTGTTTAGTTGTAGGTACGGTAGTAGTTTAAGATACGTATATTACAGATTTTATTGTCATAAAATATTATATACAGTTTAATAATATTATATGCTATGTACTTATGGACAGGCCCTACAGTCTTTTAATTATTCTGTTAACTTTATTCATTTACTGCCAAATCATGAAAAATATTGCATTTTAAATTGAATTAACATATGTTTTCTAAAATAACAATTCTGTAGATAAAGGGTATTGGAGATTACAGAATTTGTAAATAGGTAGTTGTATTGTAGAAATTCAAAATAGAAAGAAATGTTCAACTATATTTACTAGTTAAAAATGCTTATGTTGTGTTTAATGATTAATCCTATAGTACACTACATTTTTCTATGTTACCTACATAAGTCAATCTTGATTACCACCTTGATTACTTGATACAATTGCATTTTGTAATATACTTGAAACAAAATGTAATATTTTGAAATATTTAGATTTTTGAAACCTGGAGTTTGTTTCTATAATTTATATTCTTGATTGTTTGTAATATTGTATTATTAACAGTGTTTATTAATCATTTAAACATCTCGAAACTGGAATGCTAGGTACGTGTTCACGAAAGCGCGCCGTTGGTGCAGCCTTCCCGCACTACCTTGTGGGACCCAGCGGATTTTAGCCAATTCATCGAATAGTGCGCGAAGTTGTTAACTCGCTCCTGCCTTCAATAACAAAGATTAAGTACAATAATTTTTATATATTCGTAATCTGCATTAAATTCCAGAATGTAATGGTATAAATAAATTTTACTTTTGATTTGAAATAGAATTTCCATAGTTGAAGAGAGTTAAACATTTTTACATTGTGACATGAAAAAGTTAGTATGCGAAGAAGTATTTTATTTTTGGGCCAGAAGAAAACTGTAAGCGACAGAGTTGTAGTTTAAGAGATGATTTTTAACATGTGATCGAGCAATTTACAATTAAGTTTGTGATTAATAGCGCGACGAGGTTGATTTTATGTCGCACCAACCTCCTCAGTCCAGCAACTCTTTATGTTTTTGCTACTCGATTATTGTAAAGCTAAATAAATGTCAACCTTTTTTAATAGTTGATATAAGTTAAAGAATACAACTAACTATTCTATGGATCTGATCATATATTTCATTTATTTGCAGAAGATAAATATAAATACCGGTACCGGGCTGCCGCCCATGAATGAAACTTTTAGGGACACTGTTTTACAAAACCGTTTGTTTCTCCAATGCTAGGAACATTATGAATGAATGTACCTACCAAAAATAAGTTAGGTGTAAGGCAGAGATTGAAGAAATTGGTTTTGTTTCACAACATGTAATGCAGCCTTTGTACTATATTTAAGCACGATTGTGGGCAGTAAAACATATTCTTAAAAGTACTGTTTAGTATTATTAACCAAATCCTTTACTCTTATGTTTTAGTTTTTTAACTAAAACTAAAAACTTATTTGGTTTGCAAAGTATTATATTCCATAGAAGAGTATATGAATAATTAAGCAAATGTTAATTTAAATAGCTAAGTTGACACTATTCAGATGTACTAACATGTACTTGTCTTGTATGAATAAAGATATTTTGATTTGATTTGATTTGATTATGTGTGATGAAATGAATTTTAAAACATACAGAATAACAAAACACTCAAAACACTTTTTTACTAATCGTGTCTTTGCAACATTATACAAATACTCATATTGTCAAAGGAACACGACTAACAATTCGATTTGTAAATTTATTATTCAATTTTTGTTATTGCCTTTACGTTAAATACTTCCTAGGTTTAGTATTTAGGACCTTATCAATTATTTGCTCTAAGCCTTAATATTTGAAATTTTTCATTAATTACCAAACAAAGCAGATGATACACGATCCCTTGTTACATTTAAACAAAGGGGGATTACCAGTCCCTGTCCCTGGATATATAGTCTACATTTTACATTTTAATTAACGGTAACATTGTATGTAAATAGTTTACCTAGAAGGTAATAATACAGTATTTAGTTATGTGTTACCTGTAATAAAAATGTATTTAATATAACTATTGGTTGTACTCAAAACGTTTCTGGGAGTACCGTAAACGTAAAGATCAGCGGAACCAGGGAGAACGGCCCGCGGCGCGATTTATAAATAACCTCTTTGCGTTACTAATTACTCCATTACACACGGCTAGAAAATTTTATTTGAAATTGCTTGGTTATATGCTGAAGATCATCTCATTAGATACAATTTCGTCGCTTGAAGTTTGCTTCTGACCAAAAAATAAAAAAAATCCTAGCTTAGTAACTTTTTCATGTCAAGGTGTGATATTTTTTAACATTTTTGGTTGTTAAAATTCGAATTACGATTTAAATAAGATTATATTTATACTGTCAGATTCTGCAGTTAATTCAGATTCCGAATACATAACTTTAATTGCAGTCAACCTTTTGTATAAACGGCCAGGAGCGTATTAACAACCGCGTGCACGGCTTGAGGAACTGACATATCTGCGTTGGGTCCCCTATAGTGGTGGACGAAGGTTGCCGAAACGGCGCGCTTTTTATCCCACGTCTCCTATCTGCCCGGTGTTCCATTTGTGTTTTATACTTCGATGGTTAAATCTTGCAAAAGTTTCATTCATTGCATTTTGATAGCGTTGATTCGATAATCTTTGGTAGAAAAATCTGGAAAAATCTATAATTTTATAAATCCCAATGTTTTGCAGATAACTATTTACCAATGAAGTGTCAATGTGTTACAGGCAAAACTGTGACATAAATGCTGTGAAGGCTTTACGCAAGTTCTACCAGAGGCCGTACTTCTTGTCTAACTCAGTGTCTCCAGCTCACTTCAACTGGGTACTCATGTCATCTGACTACAATACCTACAACTACAAAAAGGTAAAACATCAACATCCGTAATTGGTGTCTACAAAGTAAATGTACTCCTGAATAATTTAAAAAATAAATCAATCTTCAATGAAATTCTGAGAGAAGGTATCTGATGTAGTTTCTAGTTACATAATCAATAGAACAACTAGCTATAATGTTGAAGTTTAGTTTTTAGGAGATGACTGTATTTTTGAACAAGTAAAAATCCTGGATGATGTTTTAGATGTATTGCAGAATGATATTTATGCTACAAGCAACAAATCAACAGCTTAGCTTGAACAACTCAACTGAATTGTAGTTTACCTTTAAGCTGCATCGGTCAGTATTTTCAACAATTTAACAACACATAGAAGTAAAGGAACAGAGGATACACTCCACAGTGCACTTAAGTGGTGTCTAGCATTAGTGGTGGTGTCTAGCATTAGTGGTGGTGTCTAGGGCCAAGTCCCCCACCACCCCCTTCGCCATCATGAACTAAAGCGCTCATGCTGATGGTGGAGGAAGACCCTGTGCCCTGTGCGATAGGAATTCCTGCATAGTGCTTGCCGTTCGGGCTCTCCCTTGCTCGTCATAAGTATGTTTCTGTCTCAAAATACCAAGAGCTGAAAGCACATGGTTGCCTCATAAGCGTGTTTCCTCTGTACCGTATTTCTCTGTAACAACACAGCCATCTCCCAAAAACTTTCATTCAACAGTCTATTCAGACTATTTAAGATTACCATATAGTAGTAGTTTAGTGAGTCGGTGGCTTAATCGGTAGCGTCGCGGACTTCGAGCCTAAGGCAGCAATGGCAGGGGTTCGGATCCTGGTAACTGCCAAAAACATTTAATCAGTACAGATCACCTTTGTACTGTACCTTCTCACTCCTAGCTTTGCTGTATACGATCCACGCACGGGCGGTTAGTATATGTGGACGGGCAAATGTAAAGTAAAAAGGGGCCAGAAACCTCTTTAAAAACAATAAAAATATAAAAAAATAATAATGTTGCTATATATGGTGTCATATTTAACAAACGTTGAGAGCCTGCCATACCTTGCCAACAAAAAGGTAAATTTACCTTATTTAAATCTACCTATAAAGTATCTGGATTTGTGAAAATATTAATTTTAGTAAGAGTTCACAGTTCATCCCAAACAAAATTTTACTCATTAAAACATTTTGTTTTATACAATCATTGTTACTCTAACAATCATCATTTGAATCTGGGTCTTAATTTCCTCATTATGTTTGGAAGTAACAAGAACAAAATGTTCTTGTTACTTCCAAACATAATACCGGTTCAAAATACCGGTTGTATTCAAGTGATTCAGCTTCAAATCTTTAGAGTGAAAATCAGAAGCCTGATAAAAACAGTATTATTCAACAGTAGAACAAATATTTTCAACCTTTTTACTCTAAGTATTTTTTTTAACTCTAACAATCATCATTTGAATCTGGGTCTTAATTTCCTCATTATGTTTGGAAGTAACAAGAACAAAATGTTCTTGTTACTTCCAAACATAATGAGGAAATTAAGACCCAGATTCAAATGATGATTGTTAGAGTTAAAAAAAATACTTAGAGTAAAAAGGTTGAAAATATTTGTTCTACTGTTGAATAATACTGTTTTTATCAGGCTTCTGATTTTCACTCTAAAGATTTGAAGCTGAATCACTTGAATACAACCGGTATTTTGAACCTTATTTGTATAACGGAAGGTTATAATATTATACGGAAGGTTTCCTCATTATGTTTGGAAGTAACAAGAACAAAATGTTCTTGTTACTTCCAAACATAATGAGGAAATTAAGACCCAGATTCAAATGATGATTGTTAGAGTTAAAAAAAATACTTAGAGTAAAAAGGTTGAAAATATTTGTTCTACTGTTGAATAATACTGTTTTTATCAGGCTTCTGATTTTCACTCTAAAGATTTGAAGCTGAATCACTTGAATACAACCGGTATTTTGAACCTTATTTGTATAACGGAAGGTTATAATATAAATGTTTGAATGATTGAAGGTGGAGCTGGACTCTGGCCTTATCATGTTGGCACAACTGAGGGGTGCCACAGTTTTCAAGTTGATTCCCCACAACCCATGTAATGCATCCTGCCCTGAACTGCAGGGCACACTGCACGAGGGTGAAATGTGTGAGTACAACTACCCTAATCATCTCCCTGGATAAGATCCAACAGAGAACTTAGATAATATTTGAAACTTTTGGGACCAGGTTGCTTCATAGTGTATCTATGTTAACAGTAAAGATAATGGCCACTATCAACAATTATCGTTATGCCAAACAATTTTTAAAAAAATTCCAAGAGTAACCACTTACATCAAAAATTATCAATCATAGTACCAATAGGTACAAACATTGATCATATACTTAGATCAAATAGATGTGTAATGATTTATTACCTTAAATATTCAATGTTTAAGTCAAATTGTTATAAATTTTGATTGATTGGACCTGTATTACTGTTCCAGTGGTATTCACAAACTTCCTATGGACACTGGAGTACTACCCAGGCCACCGCTTAGACAGTGTTGCCATCCTTACCGAAACTGTCTGGGACGAGAATATGTCTTGATCCTTGCTAAAGAAAAGTCTCTTTATGACCAGTGATTAAATGTCTTAAGCTTAATTTGAGTCTTCTTTATTTTGTACTATAAAAATTGACCAATCAAGTTCAGGAAATATCCAGTTAAATTCACCTGTACAAAACAACATTGGTTTTAGCTATTTTTTCAGCTTCATGTTTTTATGTGTGCAATTTTTTTTCAAAACCACATGATATACAAATCATGATTTACGTTTTATTTCAAGTACAACTGTATACTACTTTTTTCTAGTCCTACTATAAGATTTGTAGGGAACATAAGAACAATGGTTTTCCAGCAATGGAAGGAAAATAATTATCAACACTGGATTAAATAAATTATTGTTTGGTCAGAATGTTTAAAAATTTGGTTTCTTGTCTATAATGACTTAGGCTTGTCGCACACTACGGCAGACCAGCTCAGGCAGATCAGGTCAGACCGCTCAGGTCCGGCAGTTTTCCCACACACTACGTCCGGTCAGTCCGCTCAGCTCGGGCGTTTTTTGAGCGCCAACCTCAGTCAGTAGTCGACAGACAGCGGCATTGGCTGCATGTATGCTTTGTGTCTTCTTGTTCAGTGCGATGCGATTGTGCGATGGGTTCTAGTAGTAGTGATGAAGAAACTGCTATAGTAGCATTAGCACTTGCTGCGGAAGAGGACGAGAAGGCCCAAAAAACCAGGAGAAAAAGGAGGAAATTTTGGGTGCACAGTATTAATGTCGCACGGGATAGTGAGGGAGAGTATCTACTCTTTTCCCAAGATTAAAAAACGACAACGTAAGATTCTTCTACTGCTTGAACTAATCACAGCAACTAATCACAGAACTGTATACCGCACGAGCTATTGCACAACACTGGTTCTGGCCGCGGGCCGGCGTCTCGCTCCGGCAGCTCCGGCAAAAATCGCTCGCTGACCGAAAAGTGCCGGAGACGGTCTGACCGGACTGAACTGAGCGGTCTGACCTGACGTAGTGTGCGGCTCTACATTTGAATACATGGCTTCCGAATTTTGCCGGAACGATCTGACCTGATCTGCCTGAGCTGGTCTGCCGTAGTGTGCGACAAGCCTTATGCTGATCTTAAACTATTTTTCAAATGCAACTGCTGTTTAATACAACAACTTAGACCTGTACGATTATTTTAAGATATGGAACAGATTATGTTAGGTTTCACTTATATTATTTACAACACCAATATGTGCAAACATTGATTAACTGTGTAAAATGTTGATTTAGGAAAAGGAAATAGTACCACTTTTAGTAAACAATGAGTTTAACACCAATGTTGATAATTTCCAATACATTAATTTCTTCTTAGCCAAGTTTAAAGCTCATTTTTAGGGTGTTGATGAATTTATTGATGATATGTACTTACTTGGATTGTTCAACTATCATGCCTTTCTCTCGTTAAACATAGGTTGGTTCTGACATTTGCAAATCAATATATTTCAATAATCCTCATTATATAAGGATGTCATGATATGAAATCTTTTTCATTTTAAAAACAAATCTCAATCTAATCTTAACCTTTTTAAATAAACCTTAAAACCATCCTCTTTCAAATTATTACTAAATATTATACTCTTTTGACAAAAATGTAACACTGTAATATCAATTACTGTATTACTATATGAGACACCATGAGACTTGTTACATTGTGTGAAAAGAAAAATCTGGTCCTAGGACCAGTGAGATCTATTACTGTATTACTTGCCAATATCCATTAACAACCCAACTATCATTCTAACCAAGGAATCATCATTATGCATTGTTTTTATTGATGTGATTACGTTTAAGCTTAAAGTTTTCATTGGGACTAACATTAAAATTTTATTTCCTGCTATAAGTTGACATATGGGTTTGAACGTGTATATATTCATAATAATTGAATCCTCCCATGGTTCATGTAAGACTATGGGTAGCATACAATGTGCTTTTATAGACCAATTAACTTAGTGATTAATTATCAAAAATAAAACTAGAATCTTTAACGAAATGTAGATTAATCGTGTCAAGGTAAACCAGGTAAACCTACTCACTGCAAACCAACTATTAGCATTGACTATGTATAGAGTCAATGCTATTAGTCACCTCATTAAATGTAGAAATGTATTCATTTATAAAAAATGTAATAGGCTTCAGGGTGTTCAGTGGAATAAAACAATACTAAAGAGAGGTATTAAATAATATTGTATATACATAGCAAATATACATTGATGATATGGCACCAGACTTGCTTAGTATATCTTAATCTAATAGGAGATTTTCAAAACTTACAAATTAGATAGTCATCATTTCAACTTTCAAACATAATTTAAAATGAACTAATGCTGATCCTTAATCTAATAAATATAATTCAACATAAAGATAATATACATTCAAACACACAATATGTCATAATGGGAATAGCGTACAAGCAGGTTTGTTGAAGAGGAAATTTCTTCACCCCTGCTACAATCAAACCTTAATAAAACAAAATATTAGAAGACTGACCAAGAAATTTATTTAACCACAGTTTAGGTTACGGTACATGTTTAGGAGTATAAAGTGGCTATTTCTGATGAATCTAAATTTTTATGAATGCTTATAGTGACATTCAATTCAAATAATCAAATGAGTTTAGGCTGGGACATTACGTCCCTACGCTAAAAATGTACCAGATTTCATTCGTCTAGTTGGTCAGATTATACAAAGATGAACTCTCCACGTCCAGGACATTGAGCGCAGGAGTCGCCGTGGTATGAGTGCTCCAGCCGGACCCACTGTCCGTGGCACTGGTGTGCTGATAGCGCCGTCCAGCGAGTGGCTCGCTCCATGGTGCCGTGACCTGGGCATCTGTAGCCTAGACTTTTACGCATGGCCTGCAACTCGCACCTCACACACTTCACTTCACCTGCAGAATTAGAATAAATTAAAATTACCTAGTTATCATTGTTGAGATAGTTCAATTCCACTATTATACATGCTTGTTTTGCCACAGGTGTGGCATCTTCAGGGATCTTACTTGTAACGTCAAGTACCAACCCACTTATAACTTAAGTTAGGCATTTGAAAAATCCACAGGTACGGTAAAAGCAGGTAGGGTTGTAAAATGCAACTATCTCAAGAGCTCAGTCAACTCTTATTTTAAAGTTAATTTGTGATGATAGTGCTAGTGCATTTAAGCTTATTGCGATATATGTAGTCTGATCCTGGCCGTCAGATTCCAGATCCCGAAACGCCGTGAAAACTTTGTTTTTAATAATCGCGATGGGAAATGTAAGAATCTCGTAGCTAACTCAGAAAATATAGGTAATCCCAAGATTATCTCAAATTAAAGGTGATAAATGGATATGGAAGGAACACCAAAAACTTTATGGACATAAGAATGTTTTATATAGGAAGACTGATAAAAGCGACTTGAAGAGGAATGATTTCAAATTCCATACAATATAACAAAAGAAGTGACTAGGTTTATAGGTAATACATCGCCTTTAGCCTGATAGATTGTTACATGAAGTTTCTTGTAATGTTCATTTGGCCAAAATAGCGTGATGCTAATAAAATCATTAACTTTTAACCCATTTAGACTAGTATCTACAGCAGTTGCTTCAAGATCAATTTGAGTAGTACAAGACGCCTCAATCATTGACGACTATTTACTGGTATGTAAATAGTGTGAATGATTTTGTACTGAAATAACTGAACAATCATGTGCAGCCTCAAATCAGGCAGAAGATGAGAAATCCAAGTTCTCTGACAGACACCGCTTATAAGCATCACTTAAAATAGCCAGAGAAATTACAATACTTTGATATTTAATTGAGAAATAATTTTAAATATATTTTTCCTACAGTCACCTGACAAAGTGGGCTTCCTTGCACAGAAAGCCTTACTTTGGTGCACACCAGTATTCCAACCAAACAACACAAAACAGCCTGATTTTACAATGCACGTAATCCGTGTACGCTTGAAAATAAGTTGGCAACACTTAAAAATATTACGACTACAATCAGCTGGTACAGTGTTTTCCGTTTCATTCAATGTTTGGATTTAACCTAACCTAAAACGTGTTGTTCAGTGTTTGAAAGACTAATTATTTGTATGATTTATATAGTAACTGTTGGAAAAATATAATGTGTGACACGAGTGAAAAGTGCCTTTGCTGCACTCAAGAAACTTTCCACACTCACCTACGGCTCATGCGTAAACATTTCTCTCGTGTGCAGCAAATGCCACTTCGCCACTAGTTACATAAATAACTATTTAAGGCATATGAACAGCTCATACATACACAAGTTTTCTGTTTAATTTATGAAAATTTTATGAAGTTTTTTTCGAATTTCATACAATTCTAATCTACTAACACGTAAATTCTCTTTGTGCATTAATATTGCTCCAATCATTACAGTACCTTTGAATATGCAGGTGTGTAAAAATTAAAATTGTGCTATATATTCAAACATATTGATTTGGTCTGTAAAATAATCAAAGCTCAACATTATGCAGTTGGCTATAGTACTTACCAGTAAATCATGACCACAGAAGAGATATTGTGTGTTAGAGTTAATTCAGAGATAATGTTACTTTATATCCTAAACTAATCTATTTTTCCCAAAGCTAGTGTTTTTGTTTGAAGGATTTAATAAAAACAAACCTTCTCTGAGAGAGGAGAAATCTTGAAGTTTCCTGCAGCCCTTGGAAGATTTTAAGATTTTGAACTGCACACAGTATCTGTAAAAATGGGTTGTTAGGGATATCAACATATTCATTATAAGGTATTAAATTTTCTGGAAAACTTCGTCTGGTTAGCCATTCCCAATTCAATAGAATTTTCCTCACACCCCAATGAAAAATCAAACCTTTACATCAGGCATTATAAACACCAGTATTTCCTTTAAAAGGGTTCCACGAGAAACCTGTTATGATAGCATTTGTTTGTAATACTCGTTGAACACCCATTATACAGATGAATTAAGATATTCCATGTAATGAATACTACATGTTAACCTTTTTAAATAGAAAAATGGTGTGATATTCAATTGAAATAATTTTTGAACTATGTGTAGAATGAAATGAACAAAGGGAAACTTACAATTGGCTACACTAGCAGAGAAGAATGACCTTTATTACCCTTTATCATAGTATTATAGGTACATATTTTTATTGGTTAACGTGACATACATTTTTTTTTTATGAACAAATGTAGGGAGTTTATTACCATATGGGTTTTCACTAGTAGGAATGTATGTTAAAAGATGCAAAATTTGTTTTTTGTGGTATCCCCAAGATATTAAACAATTTATAGACATACCATGGATCATAGGGAAACAATATTTTTCCTACTAAGTGTGTTATTTTTTTAAATATTTAAAAAAATATGAAAAATTTTAGCTTTATATAAATTTTTAGTATGATAACTATTTTGTGGAAAATTACTTTTAACTTTTTTTAAGTAGTAAACAATCAAGGCTAGTTCAATTATAGCTATAATTGATGTAAAATATTTTCTCGTCAAGTTTTAATCTAGAGAGTAATAATTGCTCTAATTTTGAAATTAGGTTTTGTGAGATAGTGGGGTTTCCCATAGGATAATGGTTGTAGCAGTTTAATGTTAGAGTTATTCAACTCTTAAAACAACAGAGCAAATTGATGTAAGAACATTAAGGTCGACAAAAGAGCTAACTTGCTAATTGGTTGGATTGAATAATG
Organism: Macrosteles quadrilineatus; assembly: GCF_028750875.1. Taxonomy (NCBI): domain Eukaryota; kingdom Metazoa; phylum Arthropoda; class Insecta; order Hemiptera; family Cicadellidae; genus Macrosteles; species Macrosteles quadrilineatus. The sequence continues at coordinate 42,581,139 of NW_026542600.1, read as the reverse complement.
GATGATTGATTTAATTGATGAATTAGAACCTATGCTCATATCTGCATCCATACTTTGACTTACTCTTGTCTTTGTTCTTCCAAGGAATCCTTTTTGTAGCGAAGTCTGAGATTCCTTGTAATATCAGCGGTTTCATTGAAGCGCCTGCTATACGCCAAGGAAGCGGGTAGGAGCATTGCTGTTTCTATAATAATATTTCAGAATACAGTATTTCATTATTACTTTTAACACATAAATATTATTATAACACAGTATACATGGATTCTGATAATGTAACATCATATTAACCATGAACATGCAATATTTAGACCTTGCTAATGTTATTTTACTGTTGCTAGTGGATACCAAACAATAGCACATTGTTTGACACCTGATTGTTGTTAAAATTGATTTTACGTAATGATTGTTGTTGTTTTACTTTGTTCAACCTGCTAAATGCAGCATTTATATGACCTTTAAATGTTATCTTTGATAGTAAGAGGTAAATTACTAATCAATTATATTTTATAGAATAGAAATATTGCTTTCAAACCAAGCCATCTCAAATATTAAATATATTTCACAATTATGGAACCTGCAACAATGTAAGTAATAATTTGATACGGTGATAATGTTTTAGTTATCTTTATTTGACTATTTACAACTAGGGGTGGACCCTAGTCTAGGGTTAGGGACATTGAATTCAATTATATAAAATATAATATAAAATACATTCAAGATATAAAATATTAAAAAAAAATCACAAACAGACCGACAGACAGAAATCTAGGCATTTTAGACCCATACTTATATGGTATTTTATGTTTGTCTTATCCCAAGGAACAAGTCCACAAAATGTATCCTGACAATTTGGAAACACCCTGTATATAATAGAATACAACTACAATTACATATAGGATGTCTACTTGAGTACCCGATATTCAATGGCTAAATGTTACCTTTAAGTGCACTGCGTGGGTTATGGGGACAGTCGGTGCCAAGACAGCCCCGTCGTTGGAGAAGCGGGGGACAGTCCTGTCCCCCATTGCGGGGGGCTTTGGTGACAGAGCGAGACCTCTTCATGACCCCAGGTCCACAGTCGATGTTACAATCACTCCATCTAGTCCATTCTGATACCTCACAATCCACAACTAGCCAAAACAGTAAATCAATGAGATGTCATAACTCACAAACCATTTCCATAGGTATCATAATCATTAACCCCACACAAGAGATCTGGTGAAACAGCTGGGTGATTAATTTTAGAGAAATGTAGGTCCTAAAAACTACGGTAGAAAATACATAATGAAAGTATGAACATGTTCAAAGTTTCAAAGTTTAACTTAAATTATGAAGAAAATAGTTAATTTAGTCCTGCCGTGAATTTCTGAAGTCTATTTGATGTATCCTGTAATCAATTTAATTACAAATACAATGAACTACTATTTTACTCAGTCAAACGTACCGTACCTACTTTAGATCAAGAAAAACACATTCAAGAAAAGTCATGCAATTTATGACTTTGAAGGAGGGCGGGAAAAAGGATTTTTTTAGATTTTAGGAGACTGTTGGAAAATGTACATCTGTAAAAAGCTTATTTACGTAATTAACAACAACATCTTTTTGGGTGACGTAAAAGTTCTGAAAACTTACAAAATAGTTCATATTATATGTGTCTATCTCGTATTTAAGTTTGGTGAAGTTATACCATATATTTTAGATTGTGATAATTTTCAAAGTCGTAGGACAATTTTTAAAATCCTAAAAACAACGCTCTTTTACATGCCAACTGCCATAATGAATTTTTTGACGAGATTAGATCATCAACAATATTTATTATTATTCACATTATGTAGAATAAAGCAATGAAAAATAATAATGTAATCCGTATTTGTTTAAATACGTTGTAGTTTAGTTACTTTTATCAAGTAAAGATGGAGGCAATTCGGTATAGGCGAATTGTTGCGAATGTTGGCCTATAACACTTAAAAAGGTTTGCCCAGAAACGAACACAAGTAAAAAATCATTTGATTTGAAACAACCTATTGGTGAAATTTCAGTTTGTAGCTGATTATGTATTATTTAGGAAAGGAGAAAAATAAATGTTTTATTTAACGTAGCTTACTATATCATATACAGGGTGACAAAAAAGTCTGGAAACGGCTTAATATCTTTTAAACTAAATCCGTTAGAAAAGTCAAACTTTTAACATCAACTTACATGTATAAAAACTACTTTTTCCAAGCATTTTCATGTTTTTACCTTCACCAGGGGACGACCCGTAAGGAGTAGGTACAAAATCTTTAATGTAAGCATAGGTTGATATGCACACCATTTTAAAGGTCTGGTCAAGTGGAGTTCATTGCCGGAAACCGCATCTCAAAAGGTTCATTCGTTACAAAATGGCGGCATTTCAAAGTTCTTGTGGAATATACCTTTACAGGCCTTAATATTGGTAAATACTCGTATTAAACATTATCTTGAGAGCTGAAATTGTATTTTAAAGTCAACTAGCCCATAGACTAAGTTTATTCAATCTTCAAAACAAATTTAAACGGGTTTCAGATTTCCCGGCTAATTTTGACTATGAGTATTTACCATTACTAAGGCCTGTGCAGGTATATTCCGCAAGAACTTTGAAATGCCGCCATTTTGTAACGAATGAACCTTTTTCGACGCGGTTTCCGGCAATAAACTCCACTTGACCAGACCTTTAAAATGATGTGCATATCAACCTATGCTTACATTAAAGATTATGTACCTACTCCTCGTGGGCCGTCTCCTGGTGAAGGTAAAAAAATGGTAATACTTGCAAAAAGTAGTTTTCATACATATAAGTTGATGTGAAAGGTTTGAATTTTCTAACGAATTTAGTTAAAAAGATATCAAGCCGTTTCCAGACTTTTTGTCACCCTGTATATTTATAATATTGGTTTATTGTGAAAATGGTTTTGCATACATTTTCATCAATGCTATAAACATTAAAGAATTTGCACACTTGTTTTTATTTAAATAGTAAACTGTATGAAAACTTGTAAATAAACCATTGTAATTTTGCGAATCAATGGTTTTAAAATTTAATAAAACAAGGTTTTATTACTGAATAAAAAATCACCTTTTAATATATATAATCTAAACCCTCAGGTTTTATTTTGCAGTCGGATTTCAACAATTTGAACTCACTCCAGCACTCTTTCTTTATCCAATCATGCCTTCTTTAAATATCGCGATATGGATTCCTGGTATAAACCTTCATCATGTGGAAATCTCGAAATTGGCTGGCTATTTCATAATTACACTTAGTTCTAGCTTTATAAACAAATTTATAAACGAGCCTTTGCATTTTTCACCATGTGTACACCTTCAGTTGAGATCTTTAATGTTTGTAGAAAAGTAATTCAATTCAACCATACTGGTACATCCTGAAATGTTTTTAGTAAATGTTTCTGTTGTATTTTCCCCGTTTGGCTCGTGAGAAAGAATGAAGCACGTGGGATTGTTTTGATTGAGCGGTCACGTCTAAAGAAAACGACTCCTTTTTGGGCGGTGTGACAAACATGACCCACTTGATGGCACTTGTCACGGACTGATCCCGATAACAAACACACGACCAGGAGATATAAACGACCAGACAAAGAATTGTTAAGGAGTTTCACAGTAGTGCCCAATAGTTGGAAGACAAAGGGACCCTCGAAGAAAACAAATGCTCTTTGTCCTTTATCGGTTTACCTTTGTTGTAGAAATACTTTCAGGTAAGCACTAATAAGACGTATGAAGCTTTATAAGCAATGTTCAGAGTATACCTAGGCTACACGATTGTAGAAAATTTCGCTTGCTATTTCTATAAAGAATTATTTACAAAGTCTTATTATGTATCACTCCCCTGAATGATTATTAGGCCTACTAGTTATAAATATACCAGTGTACATCCCGTCAAGGATTTATCCACGACATTTGTAAAAACATTTGTATATCTGATAGAATGAGAATCATTCCGGATATGATCAGAAAATAGGATATTCATCATTAATTACACCGAAAGTGGCATTTCATTTTCGCATTGCTATACACTCCACCTTTAAATAGGCCTTACTCAACCAGTATTTTCAAGCAGTACCAAATCAATACAACAATTGGTTCAAAAATAATTTAGTCCTCCAGGAAAAGATAATATGTGATAAAAACACATAAATGCACTCAAAACCACTTTAAAAACCAAAAGATTTAAACCGGCATTTTGTGAAACAAAACGTTCTCGTACTACCAGACTATACTAAAAACAGATAGTAAATAAGATACAATTGTTATGCATTTTTAAAGTTGATTCTATGATTTAATGGTGAAGTTCGAGAAATTGAAGTTCTAAAAGGAGGCGGCCTTTGTTGATGCGGACATTGCTACATTAGTCCAGGAATTTTAGGGATAAAACTGCCATTCGACCTAACAAATTCGGACTGAGTGGAAACTTTGCACAGTTGTTTAGTAAGCCTAAATAAATAAAATATCAAAAGTCCCCATAAATAGAATTTGTGGGGACTTTTGCCATTTTCATCAACTAGGCTTACTGTGCTTAACTGTGGAAAATTTCAATTTAGTCCGGATTTTAAGATTGAATTTCCTAATATTTACAGACAAAATAATTATACCGGGAGTAATAACGTACCATGTAGGTTTTGAGTAGTTACATAGTAGTAACAAGATAGTTGGTGAGCTATAAATCATAATACTGATAAGAAAAAAATGATTGTTAATACGATTTACAAATGAATACCCATTTACCTGACTGGATTTATACGAAAAATGTATCCTAAAAATGGAATGTATATTCCCTATATAAATAACTTTAAATTAAACGAGTACTAGGTTTACTGCTGTAGGGAGGGTACTAAAGTGTGTATTTATGTTAAATATTAATTGCTTAGTATAAAATAAATAAATTTGCCAAGTTTGGTCCAAAATATATCCATAAATAAGCAAACTACAACAATTTTATTTTCCTCCATAAGAATAACATGGGAATTTTAAATTTATTACTATTTTTATTATTTATCTCAATAACCGTTAAAGATAGAGCAAACCTTGAAGTATAAGAAATATGTATTTTTAGACGTTCTTTAACTTTTGTACTAACAAAAATTCTCTAATACCAATAGTTTGTGAAATATTGTCAAAAAAGTGAAAATTGGCCGCCATTTTCCAAGATGGCGGCTGAAGCACAGCCGGGATTTATGGGGACTTTTGATATTTTATTTATTTAGGCTTACTAAACAACTGTGCAAAGTTTCCACTTAGTCCGAATTTGTTAGGTCGATTTTCCTAATATTCTTCCACTACATTGTTCAAAGTGCGAATTGTACCCTTCCGCCAGAAAATATTTACAACAGAGCCAAATTTCCAGGGAAAGGTTTTATTGAGGAAAGGTGGTTTTTGGACAAAAAATCGTAGGAATAGGAACTTTTAGCACTCTCCCTTTGGAGAGCAATAAATATATCACTACTGGTGTCGTTCTCTGTTCAAGTTTGCGACCGTCCTTTGCCTTGTCCTTAGACCAACGCCATCATGATCCAGTAGAATTATCCACCACTACCACAGTCAGGTGTACGAGATTTTATATACTGAACCAATGTCTTAGAAACCCGTAAATACTTCTCAAATACTTCACTTTGCGCCCCACACTTGCAATACGACAGTTTACATCTTAGAAACCCGCAAGTTTTATGTTGATGTTCCTGTCGTGCAGTACACGAAATAGTAATTTATACAGGTTCTTTAACACAAGGTGTGGCTTTTTCAAAAACATAAAATACCGAAGTACCGACGTGAATAAGGCTAATCAAAATAAATAAAGTGGAATCCAATAAGCAATCAATTAAAGTATCTTGAGATTCTGCTCCACATTCACAATACCTTTTAGAATATTAACTTATAACCTAATCTATTTGTTTTTTTTTCATGATCTTATTTTTTATTCAAACCAACATCCATCAATAAACATATTTCTATTCATCGCAATAACATGAAACAACAAAATAACATTGTTGGACATAGTATCAGTTTTGAGAGCAATGATGCTTATCATCACATTTTTATTTATGACAGAGTACCAACCAATGTTAACTTGTTACCAACGATTTTATAATTTTATTAGTAAGTGGCTATAAACTTATGCCTTTTATGAAACGGAAGACTGCCTGAATTGTGAGCCAATGGACATTCCTTGTTGATATTTATTTGCAATTTGACGATTCTCTTAGCATAAATAGTATTTAATGGTGGGTAAATTCTTTATTTTTGGCTGATTGTGGGTTATAGAAGCACATAATAAAGATGTTGCTGAAAGTTATTCTAACCAATAAAGTTCTATGATGATATACAGTATCTTTGGAAGAAAAAATATTCAGATAGCTATGAATAAAGAACTGAATAGAGTAGGAGGGGGGGCAAAATCTTGGCGTACTCTTAGTAGAGCTTACTTGCATCCTGATGTAATAAAACGTCTGTAGTGTTTTAAATCTTCTTACTGCTAATTTGAATTAAATAAAATAGAATTTTGTGACAAATTTATGTGTTAACATTCAGATTTTATATTTTGATCATTGTCCCAAAACAATGTATATGTTTAAATTCAGATTTTATATCTTGATCCTTGTCCCAAAACTAAATAAGCACACTGCGAACGCCAAACCAAAAGCGGACGTTTACCTTAGTTTGGCAGAATTAATTTTACAGGATAAGTATACACTGTATCACGATTTTCAAGGGATGAAATACGATACTTTTTCAGCTTTTCGCGAGTTCAAATCGTAAAACCACTGACGATATCATTGATATTTAAAATTGTTACAAGTCTATAGCATGTGCCTTCTATGATGTTTACATGCGAGATACCAATATTTTCAAAATACTGATTGTGGTCAAGAAAACACAGATTTATAAAAAATACGAGGAACAAACGTAGGCCTGTAAAATATTTCAGATAACAAATGAGAATTTCTAGCTTGAATGACTTGGTTGCGAAAAATCATATTTTGTTGAACAATGGTATTAAGGTAGGTACGCAACTCTCTGTTCGAAGTTTATTTTTGGTGATGGTGAGTTTTTTTATGTTAACTTAAGAAAATGTTTTATAATTTGAATAATATATTGCACAACATTAACAGTTAAAATGCCGATGCCAATAGATGAATTTACCAGATGAGTTTGGCATATTAGTTATATAGTCCACAGTAAAGAAGTGGTAAAATCCTGCCGTCAGCAAATATTTTTTATCACGTAATTAACTCAAATTGGCATTTATCATCGCGATTCTTTTTCGTTTTTAATTATTTTTTTATAAGGAAAACCAGGGTAAAAGTAACAGTGTGGTACCTCTAGAATCACGAAATTTGTGATTCACAATATTCTAATTGAGTAGACAAACGAGGAGAAAGAATTATTCATTTTCTCATACAGATCTGAAGTTTAAATCTGTTCCTACGGATATTCAACTATAAAAAAAAAAAACAAAAAAAAAACAAATAGAGTAGAATTATTTACCTCCACACGCCTCCTTGAGGTCCGGGCAGCAGTCGCCCAGATGAAGGCATGCAAAGTCGCAATAGCAAGGACGATCGTCCAGGTCCTCGATGATGGAGTTGATGGGAGCCTTCTGGGCAACGCAGGAGGAATCGCGTCCTTTGCAGCACAAACCGGCGTCCTTACAGCTGCCTCCATGACTGGAATGAGTCAAACCTAAAAGCAGGACCGCTAGCAGCATTCTGGACCTAAAGACATGCGTATATCATACGATTAGTTTAAGTTTAGGCACTGAAAGATTGCGCTATTGCTAACCACTCATCTCTGCTGTATACAGAAATTTCTCTACAAAGACAAACCAAAATGTTATTGATAACTATTGCATCTTTCACATAAACTATCGAAGGAAAAAATTACCCCCATCGCAGCAAACCTGCAGTCTAAACGAATTTCCATTTGCCTGATATGATTTTGACTAAAATATTTCCTTAAACAAGTCAGATTAATTCCCTATTAAATTAGGATCAATGAGCATTTCGGTTTTCAAAGTATGTTTTTGAGAATGTTATTAGCTCGGTATGAAATAAATAAATTTTGCAGATTTGATTAAAATATATCCATAAATAAGCAAACTACAACAGTTTACTTGTTCTCCGTAAGAATAAAATAATAATTTTAAATTTAATTTTTTTTATTTTCTCAGTAACCATAAATTAATTTTACAAAAAAGCTTCAATATACCAAATTATACGTTTTGAGCTCTACAAAACAGTTTGGAGAGAAATTGTAAAATTTTATGTTTCAAGGGTCAAAAATGGAAAAATAATTCTTACCCCATAAAACCCCCATTCTCATGGTTATTATGCTAGTTCGCGAACTCGTTCGAGTAAACGTAAGATTATACGTTTGTAACAACTTAAACTAAAATAGGATTATTTTTACTCGAGTTATGGATGGTATTTTTGGCCTCTAGGAACACTCGAACGAAAAATTGAATCGGCCCGGCTTCAGGTCTTAACACCGAGACTCATGGCAACACCTTATTCCCATAGATATTCACTAAAAAGGGGAACAGGAATTTTATATTTTATAACACTTTGAGAATGGTTAATTCAATTTTTTTTATTAGCTACAGCTGTTCTATATTGATGGGATGTCTACTTCAGTATCCGAAAAGTCAGTTGACGTACGGACGTGTTCCAACTGAGACGATCTGTTTTGCAAAAGAATCACTCCAAGTCGTCATAGAAGAGAAATCTTTTACCAAAGCTAAATGAAATGGAAATTGGTAAGATTCGCCTATTGTGTTTTACAACAGTGGAGTATATTTAATTGTTTAACTGTCATAACAATTGCCGTTATTTATAATGTTAGAATGTTAATTAATCAGCTAGAAACAAAACAAAACAAAATAGTTATGGCAAGAAAAAATACTTGGAAGAATGATTAAATATTTATGAAATATATATATTTATTGGCCAGATTAAATTTGGTAGGTACTGTAAAGAAGGAATGAAATTAAGAATGATACAAAAAAAATACGTACGCTCAGTCCAATAAAATATTTTTACCTAAGACATGATAGGCAACCGTGCTGGTTCACGGACGCATATATATATATATATATATATAAATTTGAACGAATGGTGTTTTTGGCCTCTGGGGACATCAAAATGAAAAAGTAAATCAGTCCCGGGCCTGAGCTTTACCGTGATACCTACGGTAATAGCTACTTTCCTATAGGGAAATTCGCTAAAACGTTCCAGAATTAATTAAATGGACAGATTTTACAAACTCCTATTGCGGATATTAACTTTTAACAACAAATTATCTACCGTAATCGCCCCATATAACTCAAAACACGCTTTTAAGTTAAGAGGTATAAAGTTTTAATCGCATTTATTGGCAAGTGACCTTCCACTTGGTCTAAGTAGTTCAAGCAAAGAAGTCCAAATAAGGAAAAATAGAGGAACAAATCTATGTATTCCCAATTTTTTCGAAAATGTGTCAGGGAGGGTCCCCTAATGAATATATGATAGGTGAGAATAAAATCACCCTGCCGCTCTCTGGTGGTGGGAGGTGTAAATGCCCCAATTTGCGGTTTTTCGCTAATAACTTGAAAACGGCGTGTCGTAGCTTAAATTGTTCAGTGTAAAAGTTAAAGCTTATTAAATTTGCTACAACTTTGATCATGTACATTATTAGTGAAAGACACATAGTTTCTGAGATATCCGCGCTAAAAAAAAAATAATGTTCGAAAAAAATTGTCATCTCACATTTTTTGTAAAATCTTATTTGTTTCTCCTTTTCTGTTATTTTCCAGAAATATTGACGGAAAGAAGGTTGTAGATAATTAAATTTACTTCAATAGTATATAAAAATATGTAAATAGATAAGATATAGGTATAAAGATACAGCGTTTTTAAGATTAAAAGGGAAAATCATGAATTACACAAATAGTTGCTAAGTTTTGATTTTTTATCATTGCACGATTTGTATGGTTTCTGATAATTGTTTAGGCCAAATATAATTCTATTTAAGGTAAAAATTGGTAATAGCTATGTAAATAACAATTTGACAAAATAAAAAGGTTATCTATTTATTACGACGATCCAAGTTAAAACAATTAAAACATACAAAATAAATTCATTTTTAATTATAGAACTAATGTTGACTGAGCCTACTGAATGTGGATCCAGGTGTGGATGCAGAAAAAACGGCATCCACTGTTCCCAGGTATGGACCTGCGAGGGAGCTTGCCTGGACCATGCAGCAACAATGTGAAGATGATGATGAAGAAGACAATGAAAAGAATAAGATCAATATTTATCATAATATGAATTTGTGATGTATTTCTCAGTGGCAAGAACTAGAATATTTAATTATCGAACTAATGTTACCTTAGCCTTTTTTTTGCAAGAACAAAGGCTCAGTCAACATTAGTTCTATAATTAAGTATGAATTTATTTTGTATGTTTTAATTGTTTTAACTTGGATCGTCGTAATAAAAAGATAACCTTTTTATTTTGTCAAATTGTTATTTACATAACTATTACCAATTTTTAATTCATAATTTTACCAATTTTTTTTTTAATTCATAATTTTATCTTTTAATCTTAAAAATACTGTAACTTTATACCTATATCTTATCTATTTACATATATGTATATACTATTGAAGTAAATTTAATTATCTACAACCTTCTTTCCGTCAATATTTCTGAAAAATAACAGAGAAGTAGAAACAAATAAAATTTTACAAAAAATGTGAGATGAAAATTCTTTTTGAACATTATTATTTTTTTTTTTTAGCGCGGATGTCTCAGAAACTATGCATCTTTCACTAATAATGTATATGATCAAAGTTGTAGCAAATTTAATAAGCTTTAACTTTTACACTGAACAATTTAAGCTACGACACGCCGTTTTCAAGTTATTAGCGAAAAACCGCAAATTGGGGCATTTACACCTCCCACCACCAGAGAGCGGCAGGGTGATTTTATTCTCACCTATCATATATTCATTATGGGACCCTCCCCGACATATTTTTGAAAAAATTGGGAATACATAGATTTGTTCCTCTATTTTTCCTAATTTGCTTGGGCTAAAGTGAAAGATTTTATCGCGTTTCTTAAAGACCAAGATATTTTGTAAACTACCAATACCTATAATTCAGAAACGGCTACATGTTTGATACATTTGAATTAAACCCACCACACTAATAACATATCTAGTAAATTTCAAAACTGTGCAAAAAGTAAATAGATCACGGTTTACTCAACGAATTATTCGTTCAAACTTATATTTTACCATCTATTAGAGGTAAATTTCGAAAATACTGTATAACCAATGGGTTTAACGTCAGCTACAACTGAACAGATTTACTTTACAACGTAACATGTGGTTATTTGGTGGAAATAGAGAACCATAAGACGAAGCCGTGTCACTGCCCTATACGTACCTCTGTAGCGGCAAATCCACTTCCATATAGAGACGGCGACTCGAGCGGAGCGACTGAGAGAGAGTTACACTGCACTGTACGCGGTCCTCGGTCCTCTCAGCTACTGACCCGTCCGACCGCTTTCCTATGTCTCCGATCCATCGTACCATTGTCACTCGAGCTGTCGGACATTCCCAGGGTACGTTGCGTCACCACCCGCACACATGGTCATTATCAACCCCTGATACAACTTGTAGACCGCTCCAGTTCCATCGACACCTCCACAAAGCATTAGCCGAACCCCTAAACTTCCATCTGTTTGATATTGGCGTCGGAGTGGTGACAATCTTGAATTCTCTCAGTGGCAACATTTGCACTGCGTGAATTTTATGAGACAAGACATCCAACAAGTAGACTACTTGGCTAAGTTAGTCTTGGATCCGTATCGGTCAACTAATAACCTCAACCAGAACAAAGATTCTGCCTGGGTTTATCGTTGTTTGAGATTGTCGCGTTCTTCTGTGCTTAACACCGGTCAACGACAAAAAGTAGATTAACATATTCTAGGTCTTCTTGTGGGAGCCACGTCAAAAAAGTACTGGTCAGCTTATGGTGAACTTTGGTTTTATTTGCAATTATCAAAATACGAAGGTAAACGTGAATATATTGGGTAAACTTTGACCGATTTGCGTGAAATTTTGTATGAAATTCATAGGAATGTAAAGAGAACCCACGAAATCTTTTTTTTTCTTTTTGTTTGTAATATTAAAGAAAAGAAAATAAGTGTTGCTTTAGGGCTCCCCAGTCCCTTCTATTGTGAATTTAGTCAAGTGGCAATACACCACTATTTTTGATGTATTAAGAAGTTTTATTTAAAAAATAAAAACTCTAGTGTATCAAGATAAGTATTTATCGAAAAAGGGTTATTTGAAGACTAGCTATGGTTCATTAAAAATCATGTAGGAGGAATTACAAAGGGTTGACGATTCTTCCCCTTTCATCTCTGTATTTGTTTCAATTCATTATGTTCGTTTTTTGCAACTCGTGTATGTTACAGTTATAGCTAACACACTAATTTTACAAAAAACCGAATCCTTTCTTCAATATCAGAAACATATAACACTAATAAAAAACATTTAACTATTTAGTAGCCTATCTTTATTTCTTTATTTTGTAAAGAAATGTTCAACAACAACAATTATGAAACAATTATCATTCAGTTGATTGTTTATACGACATATTAACTTGATTCATATTGTTACATATTGTCATGTTGTAACTTGTTTGTCATATTGTTGGCTTCAAAAATCTAATCCTAATACTAGAATCTCAAAATTAAAATTCAAAACCTGTCCGATTAGTTACTTTTACAAATACATTAATAATGGCTACTTAATAAAATATTTACTATTAAATTAAAACAGAATGAAGATAATTAATCATTCTCACCAATTTATATATCTGCCGAGGGGGTAAAATTCCGGGGGCAAAAATCCGGGCCGTACACTTTAGGGTTTTATACTTTGATGTGTTCTGATTAAATTCCCAACCGTGAAAATATATGTTAAATTCCGCGTTTAATCCATCGAGCTGATGTCGCGAAACTCAAAAGTTCGCGGCCGGAATTTTACACCCTGGTTTGTGACGTCACGTTTGCCCAGGGGGTAAAATTCCAGGGGGATAAAAATCCGCTACCCCAAAACATTAAGCAACCTTTAAATTTATAATGGTGAGAAAACACTGAATTAAAGATTTTGTTGTTAAACTTTGTACAATTAAATCTACAGTTCTACTGAACCGATTTTATTAATTAATAAGTCATTGGAAAGCCTAATTCGTGTAGATTTGCAAATAATTATGAAAGTTTGGGGTTTTCAAGATTTACTTGGTGAAACCCGTCAAAGTCTGACAGTTACTATTGAGGTTGCAAGCAAGACCGTTTAACTATAAATCGATGATAAATACGGTAACTCAATTTTTTTATTTTTTTTATTTGGGTTGTTCGTGATTTAGCAGTGTGCTTTAGGTACGTCCGATCTTAATAATCAATAATTCAAATGGAAGCTGGTATTTCACTGAAGGTTCTCAGGACAAACCAAATAGAATAACGTCATTAGAATTGAGTAAATATATCCAAAACAAAATTCCATATCCAAGACCATGGGTAAAAATAGCCATAGTACAATATAAGTTTTGTTTCTCCGCGCAAGGCAACTCATATTAAAACAAATGTTATTTAATCTCTTACATAATGGTATAATATGTTCATACCACTTCAGATTTTCATCACATATTACCCCTAATAATTTCACAGACTTCTGATTCTTCAAATCATCATTGCCAACTGTAACCTTTATTTGGTCTTGGCCGCAGGGACGCTCCAACGGTAGCACGAAAAAACCGTACAGTGAAATATGCGTACAAGGGGAAACAGTGTTATTTGACGAGGGTAAGTGGTACATATTATACACCACCCCAGCCATCCACCCCTAAACTTTTTGGAAATACCAAATAGCTTAATGTATTTTAACTAGCGAAATAGGAATCACTACTTCCAAAAAAAATCGCCAATACCAAACCATTTGTAGGCTCTTAAAAATGATTAGACCAAATAAATCAAATATGGTCAATTGGCAATACAGGGTATTATAAAAATAACTCTACAAGTAAAAAAAAAAAAACAATAAAAATAAAAAACAACAAAAAATGTCGAAGCTTCATGCTGATTTTAAACCCTAAATGATAGTGCAGCATACCTCTATCATTTTGCCAGTCCACAAGCTGGAAAAAGTGTGGAGGAAATAAGGTTAAATATATATATATTTTTAAAGGTTAATGAGTATAAAACCATAAGAAATAGTTTGAATTTCATGATCCAAGAGGCTAAGAAAATATTCTTTTCTAACAAGCTTGCCTCATGTGAAAACCCTGCAGAGTTCTGGAATTGTTTAAAAAATTGTGAGATTGTAAGTAGTACCGGTAAGGGAAATAGTAGGCTCCCCCCTGATTTAGACATGAATATGATAAATGAATATTTTGTCAATATGGGATCTTGTAATGATATAGACATTGAATTGCTGAATAAACTTCAACAAGATAAAAAACATGGAGATAACGATAAGTTTGAATTTAAAATGATTACAGAAAATGATGTTAAAGAGGCAATGAACTCAATAAAATCAAAAGCTGTATGTGTTGATAGTATATCGATACAAATGATAAGATATGTTAGCCCATATGCAATTGGAGCAATAACACATATTATAAACATGAGTCTGGCCTCTGGTGTTTTTCCTAAAAGTTGGAATATTGCCCATGTGAAACCATTGCTTAAGGTAGCTGCGCCAAAAACCGTCCAGCATTTAAGACCTATCTCTGTGTTACCTGCAATGTGTAAAAAAATAATGGAAAAGATAGTATCTAAACAAATTGCTTCATTTCTAGATGACTTTGAAATATTGCCTAAGCTACAGTCACGGTTTTGAAAAAACCACAGTACTTGTACTGTACTGACTAATATGTTTGCTGATCTATTCGATGCCAAAGATAATGGACTTTACTGCACATTAGCTATTCTAGATTATTCCCAAGCATTTGACTCTATTGATCATGAATTGTTACTGGCCAAAATGAAGTGCTATGGCTACAGTGAAAAAGTGGTGTGTTGGTTTCGGTCCTATTTGGCAAATAGGACCGAAACCAACAATTTGGAGTCCCGACTGCAGGTTGCCAAAATTGGGAGTGAGACATCAGATCCGCTTTGCAAATTGCGTGGTGTTCCTCAAGGTAGTTGTTTAGGACCTGTGCTGTTCAATTTGTACTCGTCTGACTTGTCCAGAAGTGTAGAATATTGTACAGCACACTTGTATTCTGATGACTGCCAACTACACTTGTCATACAAGCCCGACAAGACATCAGAAGCAATCCGGCTCATCAATGCTGATTTGCACAGCATTTTTCAATGGTCTGTCATGAATGGCCTTGGATTGAAAGTTGACAAGTGTGTAGTCATGCATACTGGACCAAACATTACGATGAAGGAATTGAGTAAATCTGCTATAGAAGTCACCCTTGATGGCATGACATTGTCTGTTCGCGACACTGTCAAGACGCTTGGTGTTGACGTCACAGAACGTCACAGTTGACGTCACGTGAAGTCACAGAAAGTTTCAAATCTTCAAAAAGCAAGCTGACGAGAGGAGTTCCACAAGGCTCTGTATTAGGCCCGATTCTATTCATCTTATTGACTAATGACTTCCCCAAACAAATTGAGAGTGAAAATGCTGTTGCAATCATGTATGCAGATGACACAACCATTTTGATCAAGGACAACACAGCCCAAAACCTTTACCTTAATTCAAAATCGATCCTAAATAAAACTATCCTCTACTCAAAGAACAATGACTTAGCAATAACCCCACAAAAACTACAACCCTGAATTTCAGTAAGAAAAAAGACATAGTCCCTCAATTAGAGGATGTAACAATAGAAAACCACACAAAATTTCTCGGTGTTATCCTTGATAACAAACTAACATGGAAAGAGCACATCAACCACTTAAGCAAAAAAATCAGTACTGGAATATATGTCGTCAGAAGAATAAACTACATAGGCGGACTCTCCGTGGCCAAAACAGCTTACTTCGCACTGGTAGAGTCGCATCTTAGATTTGGCTTGACAGTGTGGGGAGGAACTTCAACAAAAAATATGAATCGAATTCTTGTCCTTCAAAAGAAAGCCATAAGAGCCCTCGCCAACCTTGTCCCACCACAGACTTGCAGACTAGCATTCGCAAACCTAGGAATCCTCACAGTGGTGTCTCTCTACATACTTGAATCTATAAAGTATGTGAATGAAATAAACCCCCCAAGAAACCGAGACCTGCACCACTACAACAACCGTCATGGCTCCAAATTTGCACTACCAGTTCACCGAACAACTCTTTGGGAGAAAAAACCTTCCTACACCGGCTGCAAGCTGAGGAACCATCTACCTGACTACCTGAGAGACCTGGCTGGCAACAAGCTACACCAGGAGTTGAAGAAGTGGCTAATCGCAAGACCCTTCTACTCAATAAAGGAATTTTATGAAAATTAACATGTACAATTCACTATTGTATTGACACTATTGTAATTCTTGACGAATTAACAATAAAGAATATTGTATTGTATTGTATTGTATTGTATTGTTGTACTTGACAAAGACCTATCTTTTTCTGACCATATGTCACATCTGCAGTTCAACGCGCAGTGGGTAGACTGAGAGGTCTTAGCAGACTTAAAACTCTACTGCCGGAATATGCCAAAATGCAACTCACACGGTCCATGGTCCTCCCAGCCTTTACATATTGCTTTCGTGCATATGGAAACAGCATCTCTAAGGAGGATATGGCAAGAGTTCAAAGAATTCAAAATTCTGCTATAAGATTCATTTTTGGCCTTAACCGCTTTGACCACGTGTCCTCCTTCCGAGATGCTGCAAAGCTCATCCCATGAATGACATGTACCGGAGGCTGACCTGCTGCCTGGTCCACAAAGTGCTCACGCTGGGAGAGCCTCAGGGCCCTCAGTACCGTACCTCAGCGAGAGGCCTAAGTACAGGGGGGAGATCTGTCTGCGTGGTACTCGTTCCGACCGCAGGCTTCACTTTCCTAAAGTGAGGCTTGAGGTTGGAAGAAAGTCATTTTCTTATTTTGGCCCGCAGATGTATAATGACCTCCCTCAGGACATAAAGAGCTCCAAATCATATGGTTCATTCAGGGCCGCAATGCAGAAAAACAAATGTAAATTGTAAATGTTTTTTCTTTGTAGTTATTTTGTAAACTTATGTTTCTGTATATATTAGGTTAGTTTAGTTTTAGTTTGACTTGAGTAAGAAACATCTATATGAAACTCGCTTGCAAATAAAGACCTTTTTATTTATTTATTTATTATTTTTTTATTTAAGGATCTCCAACACCGAGAAACTAAGTGAAATTGATATTTAGTTTAGAGTTACACTCATATTGTTCAATGGTTTTAAAAAGATGAAGAACTTAACCCTAAAGTTTGTACGAATTTTTGGCCTATCGCTTAATGTCTTGACGTCATAGCTTATCCTCGTCATCTGTCAAAACTTGATCCTGTACGCTTATTTCGCAAGATTCGAGGTGTACGCTTTTTTCGTATATTCGCTTCAACGACGAATCATACACACCCCGTAATCGGGGAAAACTAGAGCAACAATATGTCCAACTGTCTCATTGAATGTAACGATTGGTTCAAAAGTAGCGGTTTTCTATTGAATAATAGTAAGACTCAATCTATTTTATTTAGTTTTAGTAACCATGATTTAAACTTTCCTTAACTCTGTGATTATGTTAAATTAGTGGGTATAAACCTGGATTCTAAGTTAGGCTGGAGTGTGCACATTGTCCATGTTTGTAGTAGGCTCTCGAGAGTTATTTACTTACTCCGAAAGCTTAAACAATTAATCCCTAGACACTACCTACGGATGGCCCATGGTGGAAGTAAATATTTACTTCCACCATGCGGATTGCCTACTTTGCCTTCTTTAATAGTATTTTAAGCTACGGTATTTTGCTGTGGGGCTGTGGTCATGATGTTAGCATAATCTTGCTCCTACAAAAGAAGGCTTTAAGAATCATTACTTTTTCTAAGTACAGAGCCCATTGCAAACCCTTGTTTATTCAGGAAAAAATACTCACTGTTTTTAATTTATTTATTTATGTGTGTCTTGTTTATGTAAAAGTTAATATTAATGCTGTAGCCTTGAGATCACATTCACATAGTCATTTTACTAGACACAGGAATAATTTAGAGTTACCTTTAGTCAGGCTAACAAAGTCACAAGAATCTTTTTCTTATATAGGGTTAAAGATGTTTAATCGTTTGCCAGATGAGGCACACTGTGTTGATCTTAAGTTATTTAAAAGTAAACTTTTTTGCTGGTTATTAAATCACCCTTTTTATAGTTTAAGTGAATTTTTCATGTCTGACATTGATATTAGTTTTTAGTTTCTGACTGATGTAGGCCTTAAATCTGTACCTTACTTTGTTGTTTAAATTATTTAAAGTAGCCTAAGTTATTGAATGTTATAGGCCCTAATTGATATGCTAACCACTGGACATTTTATCCTTGCAGATTACTGAGACTTCTTAGCCTAAGTTACTCTCATATTGACCTCAACTATACAAAATGTTCTTTTTGTAATTTGTTGCAATAAATTCTTGATTCTTGATTCAATTATCTTTACTCTATTCAATAGATTGGCGAGAATGTTTTTTTTAAATAAAATAACAAGTGTTCAACAACCCAGTGCAATATTGTAGCCTACACATTTTCTCCTAATTTTTACCAAAATCAGTAAGTACGCAATTTAGACCTGATTTATGGTTATACTAATTAGCTTTTGATTAAAATTATTTTTGGGGATTCATTACGTATACTACGCAGACTTTTCTACAAAATTTTGTAACTAAGTAAATAAACGTAAATAAAATAAACAAAGTCATTTGATGATGTGAAGTTTTCTTTAAATTAAATGAATTTATTTTTTATTAGATATTTTTGATTTGATTGAGTCTGTTATCTTTTGGCATAGTTACTAAACAATGACTGAAACAATACAATAATCAAATTTTCTCACTTTAAAAATATGCGGTGATACTGTATTGAAGAAATCATGTACAGAATATTTTAGTATATCGACTGTTTTACGCTTAATGGTTACGAAGAAGATAAAAGAAAACTTCAAATTAAATTCCCATGTCATTCTGTTGTAGTTTAATTGCTAATGGATATACATTTTGATCAAGTTTGGCCAATTTAATTTATTTCACACTTAGCTATCAACATATCACTAAATTCATTTTATTATCTTCCCTGTAGCAGCAAATCAAAGTAGGTACTTGTAAAACATAATGTAATTTAAATATATGGAATAGATGACATGTTTAAGGAAACATTTTAGCAATAATACCCCTGCTGCAGCAAACCTGCCGACTTGGCGAATTTCCATTTGCCTGGATTGATTTTTAATTAATCTATTAAATTAAACATTTAATGTTTAAAACGAGTACATAGGTTAGCTGCTACACGAAAACTAATAAAGTGTGTTTTTTATTTAAATATCGATAGCTTAGTATGAAATAAATACATCCGCCAAGTTAAACAAGCCAACTACAACACATAATATTCTCCATAAGAATAACATGGGAATTTTAAATTAAAAATTTTTGAATTTTTTTCCGTAACCAATCGTTGTACAAAAACACTTTGATATACTAAATTATTTATTTTTTAAGCTCTTTAAATAGGTCTAGAGAAAAATTGATAAATTTTGTGTTTTAAGGGTAAAAAATTAGAAAAACCCATTTTCACCCCATAAAACCCCCCGTTCCCATGGTCCGATTATGCTGGTTCGCAAACTCATTCAAGTTTATCCTGCCTTCCACCGTCAAATCAAATTTTATCAAAATCGGACAAAAATTACTCAAGTTATCGTGCGGATGGACACATATATATATATATATATATATATATATATATATATATATATATATATAAAACTCTATATATAGACATATATATACATAGAGACATCGCTCACTCTTGCTGCGGAAGCTGGACATGCTTTACTGTTAGAAAATAATAAATTAAAGCAAGAACTACATGATATGAAGCAAAAATTCTCTTCCTTAAAATGCCAAGACTTCAGAGACTAAAAGTTTGCTGAGGAGAACCTTGCCGAAGCAAAAATTGAAGAGCTTGAAAATGACAAGGAAATCTTGCTCTCCCAAAATGCTTCACTGGTTGAAACACTAAATGAATTAGAACTCCAACTAGAGAAGGAAAGATAGCTAAGAATTAAAATAATACAAACCTTTGAAGAACAAGATAATGAGAGAGAAAAAATATTACTCTACTCAGACAAATGAAATTAAGCATTTAGGTGGAATGATAAACAAGCTGAAACTAAACCAAGATGACAAACCGGACCTACCTCAGACACCAAAACCTACTGGCACTTCAGCAACACAAACAAATCAATCCGATTTTTATGTTCCCAACTACTGCGCCTCTCTAATTACTGAGCTGGCTCAGCTGAAAACTCGACAAGACCAACTAGAGCTCTGTGGAAACTTTGCAAAAAGAACTGCACAAACAAGGTGAACAAACAAACCCTGCTACACCATCAGCAGTCACACAAAGTACATCCAATAAAGAGATTTTTCCTCGTTCTAAAAAGCACAACCTAAGCAAGAGCAAAAAACCAATTGGGAAGGAAAGGAACCATTTCAGTGTATCTCTCCAAGTAGCCAAAATCAAAGTTCGGCTTGAAGAACCTGCCAATGTAAAATAGGCTTACAGCTAGATGGTGTAAAACAGAAATAAGATGCTGAAATCTTGACACAAGAAACTACAAGGAGAGACAGCCAAACTCCTTCTAAAAACTGACTCAAAAAGAGAGGCTTCCACCATAGACAAAAAGAATTAAATATAGACTGTCAGCCGTGCTGTGGTTACCATGGTTACCATAGGTTCCGGCGCACACCGCTGTAGTTTACGTAGCGCGTACGCCGTAAATACATGGCGCTCCAAGCGGTGTGCGCCAGAAGCTATGGTAACCGCAGCACAGCTGACGGTCTATATTTAATTCTTTTTGTCTATGCTTCCACCTATGACAGCAAGAATATGAGGCGACCAGGAAACTTTGGATGGCTTTTTCATGAAGCATATAGATTACTTCAAAGACATAAATATCCAACACAATGAGAGATTATCAGCCTCGATTAGTCACTCTGAAACCCCAGCCTTTAGAAGTACCTTGATCCCACCCCAAGGAGATACCAGCAACCCAAGTACAGAAACCAGCAACACCCAAACCTCTTTTTTAGGACCCACCTCAAGCAAACCACCGGCAACAACATAACAAAATCTAAAAACAATGTTGACAACCAATCAAAACACCCACTAGTTCGCAGACACCAACTCACCCTTGCCCACCATAATATAGACTGGCTGTCTAATAAAACAGAAAGACTATCACACTTCCTTAATAATGAACAACCAGACTTCATAATTGTTACAGAGCATGGTCTCTCCCGAGAAAACTTAGAAAACACACAGCTAGCTGGCTACACCCTAATTGGAGGCTACACAAGAAGAAATCATACGAAAGGAAGAGTTGCAGGATATGCCAAACATGGCCTGGAAAATTATATGAAAGTACTTAAGATAAGTGATGACGACTCAGAAATAGTCTGTGAAACTATAAAAGATGTTGATGAATCTTATAACAAGTTTCACAGGGCTATCCACGGAATACTAAATGAGACCTGCCCAGTAAAAATGACAAGGAAAAAACAACACAACCCAAAAAACTGCTGGGATGCTGAATGCTCTAGACTAAAAAATCTATATATAAATGCCCTGGAAAAAGAAAACTGCACAGGTCTACCTGAAGATAAAGCAGAAACTGCAGCAAGAAAAAGGGACTATGACCTAAGACTAAAGACTTTGAGGAAAACTCAAACATCCGACTATATAAGCAATGCTGACAACAAGTCCAAGGCACTCTGGCTGGTTATAAATAATGAGAGAAAATCAAGTACCAGTATAGCAAATGAGTGGGAACTCCTAGTAGATGGGGAGACATTACAGGACCCAATCAAAATAGCAAACCACCTCAACAGTTTTTTTGCTACAGCTGCGGAAAGGACACTTCAGGCCAACAACACCAACACACACACCAGAACCCCCCAAATTCCTCCTTTAACAGATAACAAACTAAAATTTCAGCTTGCAACACGTAACGAAGTACTAAAAGCAATAGACTCACTTAAACCAAAAACTTCATCTGGCACTGATAAAATATCAGCCAAAATGGTCAAAACATGTAAAAATGAACTGATTAACCCACTGACAGCACTCATAAATAAGTCTCTCAAACAAGGGGTCTTCCTAACACAGCTGAAAACTGCCAAGGTATACCCTAATAAAAGTGGACCAAACACAGATGCTAAAAGTTACAGACCAATTTCACTTATACAACCTTCTCTAAAATCTTTGGGAGCTAAATTGTTGAGAAATGTAAACTGGTCACTTTTTCAAGTAGTGTGACTAGTTACAAGGTTAAACATACATATAAATAATAAATTGTTGAGCCTAGCATCAGATGACAAATATTTTATCCGCCTGCTGTAACATCTGGGCAAAAATTAGACTAAGAAAGTGATAACAAAATACACATAAAATAAGGTAACGTTAACACAATCTTATACTAAAGAGTTGGCAAGATAGGTTTGACATTCAATAACGTCAAGAACCTGGCAAGGCAACCAAGAGGTAAACTTACATAACTCATTTTTCTGTTAATTTATAGGATTTTAAGGAGAAATAATCTTTAAAAATTAAAATAATTGAGGAAGGATACCACAGGTTAGTTCCCACAAACCAAATTTCATCAAAATCGGACCACCGGCGTAGTCTGTGGCTCTGTACACATTCACACTCACAGTCAGTCATCGAGTCACCACTTCTAAAATCACCTTGTTGGGTTCAGGGTGGACCTAAAACGGATATTTCCACGCAAAACTATGGTGAACGTCATCAATGAATGGAGGCTCGGCCATAGGAGTTGGTGAATTCCCCCACACCATATCCAAGCACAATTCACTCTTTTCCCCTTCATTAAAATTAAAATACAATTACCGATCCACAAGTCGGCTGGCTACTGTGTTTAAATATGAGTATAGTAGGCCTATACCTGTCTATTGTCTATACGTCTCTCACTTACCAGTTTTTTGACAATAGGGAAAAAATTGCCATCAAGATGTAGTGGCCGAGTCATCGAAATAAATACAGATCTGCCTATTTAGAAGGAAGTTTGGAATCAGTTCTGATTATTGGAACAAAAATGCCACCGTAAACTAGCTGACATTTTTGCAATATTCCCTCTAAAATATACTGATCTTTTTACGCTTTACACTTGTTGTAAACTCCTGTATTGTGAGGTTTGCTTATCACAATCATAATTAATATCAAGTAAACTTTTTTGTAGATAGAAAAGAATTTTGTCATCCGGGGTTTTCATTAGGCCTATCTGGAATTTTAGTTAGTCAACAATTCAGTTGTATGTAAGGAAATAAAGAAAATAAACATTAATTAAGAACATCCCAGAAACCACCACCACTGAACTCTAATTAGTTAATGACTTAAGTGAGTTTGTGGGAGAGGGGTAAACTTTCTGCACTGAAATATGACTGAACCGCCTTCCCTGCAAAATATTTCAATGTGGCCCTTGAGGAAAAATGGTTGGCAAGCATTATTTGAACAATCAGCATTGATAGGATAAAAAACTGTTGGAAAAATTAATGTGAGGCTCAAAATTACTTTTTTATCATGTTGATGTTGAGTTGATATGAATGTCAAGTTGTATGTGGAAGTCAAGGTTGATGTGGATGTCAAGGTTGATGTGGAAGTCAAGGTTGATGTGGATGTCAAGGTTGATGTGGAAGTCAAGGTTGATGTGGATGTCAAGGTTGATGTGGAAGTCAAGGTCAATGTAAATGTCATGGTTGATTCTAACAAAGAGGTGTGTTTCTGTCAAAAACATTCTAAGCAAGGAATTTGATACATATTAACTTGTTTCCCAATTGAAGATAGGTTAAATGTGTGTTAGAAACTTATTGTTCAAATATTTTCCTGCCTTTAGAAAAATGACAGCAATAGGGAAATATTTGAGACCTGATGTCAAGCGCATTATGTTGCTATCTATAAAACTTGTGACACTTTTTTTAAACCACTGGATCATAGTAAATTACCTGTGCAGTGAGCTTGTAATATTAAGACTCCTGCATGACCTTTGAAGGAAATTGACAAATCAGATAGAGGAATTAGGAAATGGAAAAATAAATAATAAATGCCATTTTCTTTGGTTCAAATTAACAGAATCGCATTTTATTTATATGAAGATTTTATATTATAAAAAATACAAAATGCCTTGTTAGAATATTGTTACATAGA
Organism: Macrosteles quadrilineatus; assembly: GCF_028750875.1. Taxonomy (NCBI): domain Eukaryota; kingdom Metazoa; phylum Arthropoda; class Insecta; order Hemiptera; family Cicadellidae; genus Macrosteles; species Macrosteles quadrilineatus. The sequence continues at coordinate 42,556,677 of NW_026542600.1, read as the reverse complement.
GCAGAACGGTTAAATCTCAGTAATAGACTAAAACTCAGGTAGAGTGGCATCGTGGAGCCTTCAAAGATGCAGTGAGTGTTGGCAACACTTGAAAAACTCCTAACAAAACTAGTAGGTAATAGTACAAAATAGGAAATCAAATGCATCTAAAAATATCGATAAGATAAAACAAATCACATATTTAAACCTATCCTAATCTTACACTACGTAAGGTATGTCAGAACGAGTGATGTAAAAAACCGAAGAAGGATTAAACTTTATTGTTTTCATGCTGAGAAAGCCGTTCTCTTTGCCACTCTGATAACAAAAAACAACAAGAAATTGAATTAAACAATTTACATTCAACAGCTTGTTCGAAGGAACGTGTTAAACTACTGGCGACTTAGTAAAGACTCGAATATCTTAAAGATAAATATTTTTGTTACATTTTCACAGTATTATTATGTACAAGTTAACATTAACATAATTTGGCTTAGTTTTGTACAAGGATAAAGCTTAACGATTTAACACCATATCTCTTGCAGGCTAGCTCTCTGACATAATACAAACATGGCACGCACTCTGGTCACGCTAGCACCGTTTTATCTACATTTTGATTTATTATTTGTTACGATACATGGATAAATATCAAAGCTTGCTAATAAATTATTTAAACAAATTCAGCTTTTAGTGTTAAATATCGTTAAATACTTTTAATAGCGTAAAAAATACATATGAAATGATGTTCGTCCAGTGCTACTCATCTCATACCTGAAAAGAATACATATATTAAAATCATGTTTAACTGTACCCTTTTTATTTTATAACCCAGTATTATACAGCTACTCCAAAGAACATTAGTTTAGTTAAAAAAAGATCCAGTGCATTGCGAGATTCAATTTAACTTGGACAAAGCTTCAGGAAGATGGCTCCACTTTTGATTGATGTGTAATAAGTTTACGCTACCTGAGGCAAGAGGAACACAGTAGCTAGGCCCATAAAATTTTATTTGGAATTCCTAACAAAATACCTTTTTAAGGGAAATTGACAAACTGTTACCAAAAATTTTAGTTTTGTTTCAAGGTGTTAGTTTGAAGGTTTATGTCATGGTGGTTTAGAGAATGGTTAAATTATGGGTTTTCTATGAAAAAATTACTGTTTAAAGTGTTATAAAGAGTTATCATTTAATATACTTACTTATTAATTTTACCTCCAAATTGATGAAATCATGCTATTAGATAGTGGGGCTTATATTACTCATGTTTTAGCATTTGAAGGGATGGTTAACTTATTTGTGTTACTAGCTTATGGAGGATAGTTGGCTTACACATATTATTAGCTGGCAGGGGTACGATTGACTTACAGTAGACTCCCTCTTATCCGGACACCTTTTCACCGGACTACACTCGGTGAAAATGACATCTCTTTAACCGGACAATTTTTATCAGCACATCGGTTTAACCAAACTAGATCGGCAGTGGGCGGTACTAAAACGACTGTTCTCATGGGAAAGATTTGAGACCAGTGATCACGTGACTAAATACAATGCTCTCCTAAATTTAAGTCAAATATTTGGGTTAGTTTTCAAGCGATTCCCGTGGTGTGCACATGTATCGTTAGTCGCGTTCATACAGTGTGTACAGTAATCATTATTGGCTTATACATTATGCATTCAAACGGTTCGTTTTAACGAGTTTTTGGGGATGTTGTTTAACCGGAAAAACCGTTATCTGGACTGGTCTCGGTCCCGAGGAGTCCGGATAAGAAGGAGTCTACTGTACTCATATCACTATCTAGAGGGGGGGGGGGATTATTTACTTACGCATGTTATTAGCTGGTGGGAGGATGGTTGCGAGGCGACGTTGGGGCAGATGATCCTTGTTGGGAGCGCCGAATGTACAAATGTAACAGTTTCAGCTTGCTGCCATTTAAAGCTGCCAAGTGTGGTTTCAATCCCTCCTCGCCTATGGCAGAGTGAAGGGACACCATACAGAACACCGCAGACTTGCGAACCGAACTCTCCTGGTTGTCGTATGACTGTCAACAATTTTATTAGGTTAAAAGTGTTAAGCCAAGTGTTAAGCCTTCCAGTCTCAAGCATATTTCTAATTTGCATTCACATGTTGTTCAAAGAATATTTAATGAAGAGAGCCAAATAAGAACCAATCTTTTACCACTATTCAATGTCAGAAACAGAAATGTTAATCATTGTCAAAAAATAAACTCAAATGTATAAAAAAATATAATAAACTAACTTAAATGCTCCAGATACTTATCAATAACCAAACTAAAAGAATACTTAGTTTTGTTCATTAGAAAATCTACTAGAGTTATGCATTTAGAAGTTATTTACAGAAGCAATAAAGTTTGAATTTTATTTACTCCAGATTTATCTGTACCTGCAAAAGGCCAGGCATGAAGTCAGGAAGATGGGCCATGATGGGATCCCGACCGCAAGCGTCTACCAGTTTGGTCAACATCTTGATGGCTGCCAAATTGAGAGGGTACTCTCCCGTTTGGATGAGTGGAGTCAAGACTCGAATGACAGCATCAGCTGGTAATGTGGTGGCAATCATATTGGCACACGTCTCTCCACTTCGAACAACCTGTTACAAAATAAATGTACTGTCAAATATTTGCCTTCAAAACAGAAGTCAAACCCACATCAGGCCAAACCCCGAAATACCAGCGGAATGTCAAAAGGGAGCATGATTGTTACATCTTCGAACATTAACACATTTTAAGCTATACTATCTTGAGATGACGGATAGTATCTAGAGATGATCCTTATTACTAAGTAAATACATTTGTAATACATGTGTGTCTAACAAGGCTGTATAAATTATAATGCAGCTAAACAGACCTTTCTTTCTATTTTGTTGTGTCTTGGCTATGCTTTCTTAATTTATGTATTTTCCTAAGGGCCTGGTCGGAAGAAGTATTCACTGTCAGCATCATTTTATTGTAGGATTTACATTAATCTAGCTCATGTTTATTAATTTTTAAATCTATCACGCTAGTTTGTTCCAATTGATAAAAAGTTTAGAATTATGAATTTCTTAGGATATGTTTACATGCTGAGAGACTTTTTTGTAAATCATAACCAGAATCAGAATCGAGAAAACTGGAACCAATACATTACTAGTTTTTAAAGAGAGGAATAGCTCACAGTACCTCTTTGCTATTATCCTTATAGCAGTTAAGGACCTTCAGAATGACAAGTTCGGTGAAGTGAGTAAAGCTTTCAGTGATGGCTCTTTTCTTGAGCAGTTCTGTGAAAGCGTTCAAAGTGAGGATCTTGGATTGAACATCTCTGTTGTTGGTTTCCAGGGTCAAGTTGCCCAGAAGAATCCTCAGAATCGGCCTAAAATCAGAAAAAAATAATTTTGTACAACAAACACTCAAGGCTAACTTGCAGTCAAATATGATTTGTCTTTGCTGATTCTTACGTGAATGATCAAATTCTGGCCTACCTTGACAAAACTATTGCTATTTCATCATTTACAATCACTTCATAGGTTTTTTTAAATACACATTCCATCATTTACTTTTATTTATAATTTACACACTACGTTTCATTTGAGTTGATTTTCCTTCTCCCAAAAAACCAAACAGTAATGATGCTGTAATTTTTTTATCTGCTTTCTGGTGCCCAATGGCAAAATTGTTCTTATAGTGGTGAACAGAGGGGAGGGGGAGGTTTGCAGCGGGAGGGGGGTTCTTATAAGAGGGGGGGTGGAGGATATGGTAGTTAAATTGTATGTAACTAAACTAGGCCTATTTGTAACTAGTTGTAGCATTGTTAAGCTGCTTTATATTACCTTCATGGCGGGTTTTGTCAGAAGTTAACAATAAGGAAATTGGAAACCTATCATATAATAGTAGCCAACCAAACCGTGACTTGGAGGTGTTTAATAAATGGTAAATACATATACCTGGATGTGGAATAGATGCTTAGAGAGCCGTGACATGCGTAAGGGGGGGGGGTCTCTCACATCATTGGTACACAATCCTAACACTACTAATTAAGTTAGTTTTTTGTCATCAATAGTTTTTAATCTACAAGATTTATCTGATAGTCAAGAAGATTACCTGAAGTTGTCCTGTAACGCTTTGACTGAGCTGTCTCGTATCAGTCGAGTCAGCTGAGTCAGAGATGCTCTCTTCTCAGCATCAGACAAAATAGAAACGTTCTCTCCATTGTCACAGTCAGGCTGCGTAAGAGAGTCCACAACCTTGCGCAGAGCTTCATCCTCATTCATCACACCTCCTATAGAACCAGCAAATTTAATTAGTCAATTCATTAGAGCCTAACCTAGGTTATAGGCTTGAATGATTGAGTACCAAGTCAGAAAATTAAGTTTTATTCTTGTGATCCCAGAAAGCATACCTGCAAAGATTGTGCAACCACTGAAAATTGTCATGTCATCACGATCACAGGAAAACGATCCATGATGTCACCACAATTACAGGAAACGTTCACGATCACATATTATAGTCATGACATGATGACTTTGTGATTAGGGACGGATGGATGCCAAATGATAATTCTTAACTTCACTGATTCTTGGCCTTAAACCAAAACCAAGAACCAATCGCCAAAGTCGGTACTGATTTTAAATAAATATTTCAAGATAGAGAATCTAGTACAGGAGGTAGGTATTATGGATAATTGATATACATGCATGTAGATTAACTATGTATTAAGTTTTCCCATTACAAGAGTTTTATAACCTTAAGATATACTTTTACTACATTATTATTCTTAAACTTAAACTCTTCTTACACTTAAAATGTCAGACAAATAAAGTTTATAACCAAAGTTTTGTAATCTGAAACGGCCTTCTCAGATTTCATTTTGGCAAAAGAGGTTCTCGCTCAATAAAAAATGCATTTATTTTTGACATCCTGCTGTTAAAGAAAATTTTACATGTCACTATAAAACAATGGTCAAAGACCGCCTGCTTGGTTGGCCTGTACATTGCATTAAATAATAAATATCTCCTTATCGTAAAAATTATAAAAATAATGATAATAGCTTAGTATTTAGAGTTGGATCTAGAGGTGCAGAACAGTTTGAAGCTAAGTTTACATCGTCTCACATATGTAGTACTTCCATCAGTAATTAGACAATTTTAAAAATATTTTCTACAAATACAACGATTTAAATATTTAAATAACCCTAGTATCTAAATGTTCTTCAAAGAAATACAACTTATTGACCTGTCCCTTTTGTTTAAGTACACTAAAAACCCTGAAAAAAATACTGGTGTAATTTTTGCATAGTTTTTTAAAGTTTGAGATAAATCTGCTTTCTCACCTTCGGATTGAGCGTTGTCAGCCGCATCAACACAGTCCCTCACAGTCAGGACTCGATTGGTGAGGGTAGTAGACGTGGTACTCTGAACACACAACAACAGTGTGACGTATGGTTATTATCTATTAATTATTTATTTAAATCACAATCTAGACAATCCTACTTAGTTAGGTATGCAACCGAACGCTTCTAGAAGATAAACAAGGTAACTAAAAACTAGGGATGGGCGGATCCAAGAAAATGTCGGTACACACTGTCATAAGGGCGGGTTAAAAAACTTAATTAACAGAATGCCAATTTAAATCATACTGTTTAAAATTAAATTGGTAATGTTTAAAGGTTAATATATCTTATTATATAGAGTAATCTCCAGTTGAGCCCATAATCCCTAATTTTTTGGGGACACTAAAACTTTTCAAAATCTTAAATAAAATGAAACTATGTGCTAAGTTCCCACAACCACCAAAAGGGTATCTGTGTATAATTTTACTATAGTTCGATCGTGAGTATGCTATATCGTGGTTTTTGCGTGCAGCATCCAATTTATTTATGCCTGGATCACCCCTTGCTTATCTCTTCCTTTAATTCGTTCCAGGTCCACAGTACTGATAGCCGGGTAAGTGAAGTTCTACAGGTAAAATACCCTGTGTCTGTGTACAAGAAGACTATATTGTGTTCTAACAAATTAGATGGGGGAGTCTTGACTTTTTATTCACCCTGTATGTACACAGAAAATCTTGTACACAGACACAGGGTATTTTACCTGTAGAATTTCACATACCCAGCTATCAGTACTGTGGACCTGGAACGAATTAAAGGAAGAGATAAGCAAGGGGTGATCCAGGCATAAATAAATTGGATGCTGCACGCAAAAACCACGATATAGCATACTCAAGATCGAAGGTAGGGATGTGTCGAATCAGGATCTCGAATCCACCGAATCTTAAGAAAAGATTGGGATTCGAGAATAATTTTTTTTTAGAATAGAATTATGAGGCATATAGGCCTAATGTGACATTGACTAACCATAGAGGTTATTGACGTTGTAATATACAGTGACGTGACATTGACTAACCATAGAGGTTATTGACATTGTAATATACAGTACTGTGACATTGAGTAAAACATCGGGACAAAATTGGTCTTTTATTGAACCTGTGTGGTGAGTGTACTCAGTATACATGGATACAGACAGCTTTGTGTTAGTAAAAAAATCGGGAAAAAATCGGTCTTGTACATGGATACAGACAGCTTTGTGTTAGTAAAAAATCTAAAAAATCGGATCCATCAAAACCGGATCCAGCCCAAGATCCGGAATTTTTTGGATCCGATCGGTTGCCGGTTCTAGCTCGGATCCGGCGGATCCGGTAGTCCGATATCCGACCCGAGTCACATATATCCGGTAGTCCGAGTATATGTATATGAAACAAAATATATAGTAGATACTAGGGATGGACGGGTCCCGAAATTTCGGGAATTTTTCGGGAAAAAAATATTCCCGATTATCGGGACGGGATTACATTTGACTCGGGAATTTTTTGGGACGGGATTTGGTCCGATCGTCGGCGATTTTTCCGCTTCGCGAGTGCCGATAACGCCGTTATTGTGAGCGATACGTCCGCGAACGCAGGAGACGAAGTCATACCGACAATCGCGCCGTGAACACGGAGTCCTACCGACTATCGCGCCGTGACCGCGGAGTCATATCGACGATCGTGCCGTGACCACGAGTCCTACCGACGATCGCGCCGTGACCGCGAGTCATACCGACGATCGCGCCGTGACTGCGAATCATACCGACGATCGCGCCGTGACCGCGAGTCATGACGATCGCGCCGTGACCGCGGAGTCATGCTGACGATCGAGCCGTGACCGCGAGTCATACCGACGATCATGCCGTGACCGCGAGTCATACCGACGATAACACCGTGACCGCGGAGTCATACCGACGATCGCGCCGTGACCGCGAGTCATGACGATCGCGCCGTGACCGGGGAGTCATGCTGACGATCGAGCCGTGGTCGCGAGTCATACCGAAGATCATGCCGTGACTGCGAGTCATACCGACGATAACCCCGTGACCGCGGAGTCATACCGACGATAACCCCGTGACCGCGGAGTCATACCCATGATCGCGCCGTGACCGCGAGTCATGACGACGATCAGGCCGTTACCGTGAGTCATACAGACGATCACCCCGTGACCCGCGAGTCACAAGTTACTATAGGTACCTGTAAATTGTTACCCATTTTTTGGTTTTTATAGATCAGTGCCACAAATGGTAAAAATTGATTTCGTATGTCTTTTTTGGTAACTGAAATACAGTACTTTCTTTTTATTCACAGAAAAAAATCCCGTCCCGTCCCGTCCCGAAAATCGGGAAGGAAATAAAAATCCCGTCCCGTCCCAAACTAAAAATTCAATCCCGTCCATCCCTAGTAGATACCTAGTTATTTTTTATCAATTCAAACAAACAATGTGACCATCAATCACCTCATTATTTTCAAGAGACAGGCAGAGTTGAGCACTGTCACAAACAACTATTGACAACTGTTGTGAGGTGACCAACGGCAGTTGAAACTGACCACATTGCTCACATCGGAAACTAACATCATAAACCAATTTGAATTTATTTATTAAGCAATATCGGAAACAATATACAAGGTTTGCCATGTAATCCTTGTTGTTTTATTGTCTGCACTAACAGGATAACGAAAAAAATTATAAACTATACGGAGTGTGTATACAAAAACAATCCATAAACTCTCAGCATTGTAGACTTACAGAGGAGTTTGACTGAAGTGAAAGCTCGTCCATAGCTTCTTCTAAAGCTTCAGTACCGGAAAGTTGACTGATTCCCGAGTCTTTGGATGTTGTGTTGTCTTTGTCCGGAGGTTTGTCCATACCCGTCTCATAAGTGTAGTTCTGGATCTCAGCTGTTGTCTTGCGTAATGACCTTTAAATAATTTGTTGTGTCACTGGCTTTGAAATGCATATGTTTACCAGAATTTTAAGCTAAGATTAGAACACTGAAAAATTACCTAAGCCCAAACATAAATCGTAAATTGTGTACATTTATTATTTAGAGCATTGGTATTTTATCATATGCAGTATCAGAAACAACATTTTGGAACAATACACTAAAGTTGGGTAACCTGAGAGCCACAACTCCGTCTATTAATGAAATACAAACATTTTTACATTAAAATTAAATATTCAAAACTAATTAAAAATTGATGCTTTTTGTTAAATAAAAGTGATAACTTGGTGGATAGTTGAGACAATGGGTCAAGTGCTGTTTAATACTTTTGGTCTGGGTAATCTTCAAATCGAGCTCAAAATAAAATATATTAAACTTCTAGGTAGTTTATATGAATTTTATTTTTATATTGAATGAATTATGATTTTAAATGTTTGGCCTTAAAACGACAAGAGATTTTAAATATAATTTCATCCATAACCTTACAAATTTTTTCAATTTCATCTTTGAAAAATAAGATAATAATTAGAGATCTTCATATTGAATTAAAGTCTGTAAATGTACCTATCAACAATTTCAATACCTACATTACATCTATTGTAACTATGATAACAATGAGAAAAATTAATTTGGAAAACAACTGACTGGACACGCATCCACTAAAGAAAAACACTCATGATTCTTTATTCTGGTACCTTTCCAAACCTTCGCAGAGCCTACCCAAATCTTTTCTTCTATGTTGAGTAACTACAGACCAATAAAACAGAAAGGAAGAACCATTACACTAAAAGCGGACGTAATAAGAATAAAGGGTGCATAACTGTTCTAGGAAACCTAGTTTTCTGGATAAGCAATGGTTGTATATAAAAATCACTATTAGGGAATATTATGTATTTAATCAAAGTTTGATGCCTACACACTGCAGTCAGAAGATGAAAATCAGATTGTCAAAACAACCTGATGTAGACAACTAAGGTGTCATATGTAGACGACTTATTATAGCTGAACCTATTATGCCCTAAAGGCATTGTATATTACTGATTTTCTCTTTTTCAATCCAAATAACCCAAAATCTGGTTGAGGGATGTCTGATTAAGCAGGGTTCAGCTGTAGGCATGACTTAGCATGATGCAGAGAGAATGAAATTAAGAGAGGTCACTTTCAAACAAAACTGGTCAGTTTGCACATGAGTTTTAGTGTGAAACACGCCTGCATTTAAATTTTACAGCGCTAGAATAGTTTTTTTTTATTGAGTAAACATTAAACAGTTTTGAAAAGTGTATGAGCGAACATGGATTTTTTTGGTGAGAGAAAAGTCCTTTACTCACTTATAGATCTCTTCTGGATTGAGTTCAGTCTCGGGAGGAATGGAGCGTGTTAGGTGTCGCTGAGGTCCTGGGGAAGCCATACGAGCAGAGGGTGAAGGAGGTGAACTGTTCACCGTTGAGTTACCTGGGCTAGATACACTACTCCTACGAACTCGGCCCTTCAGCAAAGAGCCAGCTGCCTCCTGCAACAAACAAAACAAAGTGCTCTGTAGTACTGGTCTGGTTATGTACTTAGATGACATGTTATTAGCAACACGTAACCAGATTTGTATAGGTGGAGTCGCCACCAGCTTGTCCATAGTTTTTACCTGGGCCAATATTGATTGTGAATTAATCTGCATCTACAGAAGTCCCTCCTCGTCCCTAGTTACATTTAACGACGGTCTTCAAACATTTCTTAGTATGACAAACAAAAAGTCACTTAAAATTTTTGCCGGTGATATTAACTGTGACATTCGTAATCCATGTTTAAATTCACAAGAGGAACGATATCTTGACTTGCTTTATGAATTCAGATTCATTCCTTGTATAGATAAAATTACTCGTCCAGTTAGTGATACATGTATCGACCATTATTTTATAAAACTGCCAAACAGGCTGAGTGTCAACACTTCGGTTTTACAAACTTACATTACAGATCATTTTATTGTTTCTCTTGAACTAAAAAATAATACAGGTATTAGTAAGGGCAACGAGTTTACATACAAGAATACTAATTGGTAAAATATAACAGAAACTTTGAAATCTCAAAATTGGTAATAAGTTTTAACTTCAAACGACTTAGATGCAGCAACTATAAGTTTTAATTTGATTTCTCAAAATATCATAGAAACAAAACACGTCCCAACACATATTAAGAGCTAAAACGGCTAAATTAAAACCATGGATTACAAATGGTCTTCTTACTTCTATCCGCAATCGGGATAAATTAAGTAAGAGAGTTAAGCAAAACCCATTTAACACACAGCTTTGTGCTAGATAAAAATATTTATAACGGTATATGTCAGATACCGTAACTCATTGAAATCCTTACTAAAACGTGCAAAAAATGATTATTATAGAAATAAATCAGACAAGTCTCAGGGAAATCCACGAAAATTCTGGGAAATTGTTAATGATGTAGCGGGGCGTCCTGCTGGAAAGTCTAAATTTCCCAATGGGGGATACTGCCCCCACCAACGATATTAAACACATTTGTGATACTTTCAACGAATACTATGCCTCTATTGGATCTTAGCTAGCCGGAGTGCTGCAGCCCGCCAGCCCCTTGGAGGTCGATGACGCTGACCACGCCACCGATTCCCAGTTCTTGCTAAGGCCTGTCACTGTTGAGGAGCTTTTAAAAGTTATAAAAGGTATTAGAGGCAACTCTGCACCGGGATGGGATGACATTCCCTCAAAATTTATAAAAAATAATGTAGACTCTCTCATTTTACCAATATTATACATAATTAACCTTAGTATAAGGGAAGGGAAGTTCCCAGAGGTGTTTAAAGTTGCAAAAGTCATACCTGTTTATAAGTCTGACCAAAAAAACCTAACAATAAATTACAGAACAATTTCATTAATTTGCACAGTGTCTAAAATTCTTGAAAAATGTGTAAAACTTCAGCTATCAGATTACCTTGAACAAGAGAAAATTATGTGTGACGTGCAGTATGGATTTAGACGGAACCGCAGTACATCACACTCATTATTTGATATAACCAAATTTATTTCTGAAGAAATAAATAACAAGAAGCGTGTATTGATAACATTCCTAGATTTGGCTAAAGCATTTGATTTCATTAACACACAATATCTAATTTCTAAATTGAGACTAGTTGGCATCGGTGGTCATTCATTAAACTGGTTTATCAGTTATTTAGAAAACCATTTACAATATGTGTCCATCAACAGTGTTGATAGTGATAAAACTAGCATTGACTATGGAGTGGTCCAAGGTAGTAAACTCGGGCCCCTCCTATTCTTGATATATATTAATAACCTTTCAAAAGTCAGAATTAAAGGGAAATTTTTTTTGTTTGCTGATGGCACGGCCATGGTATTGTCTGGACGCACGTGGGACGAGGCATATGAACACGCATCTACAGACATTTATAAAATTAAACACTGGTTAGACTCTTAACATAAGTAAAACAAAAAGTTTACCAATATTTTTAAGAGTGAAAGTGACCCTAGCCCGAGGCAACTATTTCTTCATACCTGCGGCGACTTTCGGTCAGCGGCTTGTACTTGTGACGTCGATAGAGCGGGTAGAGAAGTACACTTACCAAGGAATTATAATTGATCAAAAATTTAGTTGGGCTCACCACATTCATTATATCAAACAACGACTTAGAAAGCTCATATATGCATTTTCTCAACTTGCTGGAGTGCTGACCACGGAATACTGTTGTAGGACCTACTATGCCTACGTGCAGTCTTTGCTTCAATATGGTATATTGGCGTGGGGCGGTGTCTCGGCCTCTATGCTTGAACCTCTGGCTGTTGTGCAGAGGTCATTAATCAAAACCGTCCTAAGCAAACCATCGAGATATCCAACAGAGGATCTGTACTCAGATTTTCGTGTTCATGATATACAACAGTTATTTGTAAAAACTCTTTTAGTCTTTATTAGGTCAAACAAAAACATAATTTTTACCAATTCGCAGCATAACTATTCTACAAGACATTGAATCAACTTTGGTTACCAATTTCCTAGATTTAATATAACCTCGCTAAAAAGTAACCAATTTTTTATCGCCCATATCTTATATCGCAATCTTCCGCCACAAATCCTGCAGTATGAGGAGAGCAGTGTCCCGGTGTACAAAAGAAAGGTGAGTACTTGGCTTGCCAGCATTGGCCGGACGGCTACGGAGGTGCTGATAAAATCCCATATAATTAGGCTCATTAGAAAAAAAACCTAAACATGTTAGTAATCTGCTGAGACCCTGGCATTGTAGCTACATCTTTCAGTTGCTTATTTTAATCTTTGGTTACATTAGGAAATTCTACTCTAAATTAATTTTGTGTTATTGTGTCCTAATTTTGTACATATTAACTTTTAAATTATGTTTTTATTTAATATTTACTTATTTTTAAGGAATTAGTCACCCAGTAAATTGTTATATGTACATGGTTTAATTAGACAAATAAAATTATTGTATATCCACAATGTAACAAATATTGTTTATAGCAGATTTAGAACTCTTTTTCCGCACACGGGCTTATGCCTATGCGAAAAAATATATTTCTTTTAGGGGTCTGCGGTGCACCGAAAAAGTCGTACAGTACAAGCTTAATTACCGTCATGGGGTACAGCCTATTATAATAATAAATTACTTTCAGTTTACTATCGTAATAAATTACTTTCAGTTTACTATCGTAGGACAGTTGGTTTCCAGCACATAAAAGTCTTATCAGATGTTTGTTTCAGTTCGGTACAGCCTATTATAATAATAAATTACTTTCAGTTTACTATCGTAGTCAACGACAGTTGGTTCCCAGCACATAAAAGTTTTATCAGATGTTTGTTTAGATCTTCATAATTTATTACTAGGGTGATGATGCAATAAAAACCCCATTAGCAGTCCCAAATCCATTAACATTTTATCACGACAATAATTGTTGTTTTCAAGTACTTCCAGGAACTGTTGAGTTTTAACACTTTTATTTCTTTACGACTTTCTCCAATTCTATTTTATCATAAAAATAATAGTTTTATGAGGACTGTTAAATGTTATCTCTAACTCAGTCAGTATTTTCATGATATTCAATTTGCCGCTGGCCATTGCCTACTGCCATAAAACTGTTTATGGCTACATATTAAACTTGTAACTAATCTACAATCTTATTTTATAAGTTTAAATATTTATTATAGATATTTTATTTTTCTATTGACGAAACCACAAGCATAGTTGTTGTTGTTTGCATAATCTTTTTCATTATTCAAGCCTACTCGATCTCAAATTATGTCATTGCATGTTCTGTATTTTGTCTTATATTGTTAGATGTGGCTGTTATGTGGCCTTATACTGATAAGGCTTAAATGTTTTTTAGTTTCCTGTATTTTTTTTGTGTTGAAGGTACTTTATGCAATCTAAATCTTATGAACTAGATACTGTAGTTATTTTGCTACCCTCATTGTAACCTGATCAATTTATATATAGGCCCTCCTAAATAATTAGGTCCAGGCCTAGGTCTTTTGATTCTTTGGAAGAGCTTTAAAATATACTAAGAAAATTGGATTGAGCCTGAGATAAACTAATGATTGATATGATTGATATTGTGGACGTTAACTTTGTAAATGAAAAGACAATAATCTTACTCTGAGATAATCCAAATTTTAGTTTCAGAAAAAAACTTTGCAAGAGTTGTATCCATATTATAACTAGTTTTGAAGCTGATAAAAAAAGATGCTCTTTGCCATTACTTCATCATAACCTCCAGTGAACAGCTGGCAACTACACTGTCATCGTACTGAATGCTTTTATATGTTTTTAAAATTGTGACATTGTGTTGGTTGGAAATAATTTACCAGTTGTATGAAATTATCTTGTCAATAAATGTTTCAAACATGTTTATTCCTAAAAAAACTCTTATCCTATTTTTAAAACCACTTTTATCATGGCTATTCAAAGTATCTCAGAGTAAAATAGGTAAAGCCTTTATCTTAACTGTGAATTTTCTTGACACAATCCTCGTAGAAGTAAAAGGTTTTGTTTCAATAATGTGTGGTACAGTAATTGTTGTTAGAAAACCATGAATGTAGGATACTATCCATTTTCATAGTTATGTCAATGTATTAAAGTTAAAAATAATGGTTTGAATACAGTTCTGAGCAGAAAACCGCAAAAATACGGGTAGCTGCAAACCGTACCGATTTTGTACCGAGAACCGAGGTACAAAATATTGTACCGTACCGAACCGTACCGACCTTAAATTTTCTGTACCACAGACCCCTAATTTCTTTATAATTTATATCTGTGTATTGTATTGTTTAAATTCTGGAAATAAACCATTTGACTTTGACTTTGAGTTGAACTTTGCTAGTCATTATGGGTTTCCTTCACAAAAATGATGAACACCCAAAATTCATCATGAAGAATAATGTAGGCATAGAGCATAAAATGCTCCTCGTTAAGTTGGCTAAATTCTACATAATTATGCCGCTTAAGTTCTCAGATTAGGAAAAATAAATATAACAAGTCACAATAATCTATGAATTGAATAATTTTTGAAAAGAAAATTCTTGAACCATTTTAATTGAGAAAACGTAAAATCATCGGGAGCGTTTCATAAGGTCCAAATTTCACAAAGTCCAACGTTTAAAATATTAAATAAACAGAGCGTTTCACAAGGTCCAAATTTCATAAAGTCCAAAACTATAACATTCAAATAATCACCGTTTCATAATGTCCAAATTTCACAAAGTCCAACGTTAATATATCAAATAAACAGAGCGTTTCACAAGGTCCAACGGTACAGTCTGGGCCAGAAGTCTCTACAGTGGTTGCCCCAGTCAGATAGCAGGCACCGTCCGCCGGCGCTCAACTACTGATTACTGACGTGCATTTATTGATTGAAGAACACTTATCTGTGTGACTGATCTATGTGTTAACACATTAATGTGCAAATCAAATTTACATTTTTAATAGCTTTAATTCAAGCTTTCAGCTGAGTTTCTTAACTGTTCCGTCTCTCAATTAAAAATCCATTACAAATATCGGAAGAGATCATTTTACCGATGAAAAAATTTGAAACGTATAACTATGTTTTTTAAGTATATTTTCTAATTCGTATTATCATAGATTATCCTTTAATCTATGGTATTATTTAAGTTCGAATCATATGGTTAGTAAATTGTTGTATTTCGTGTTTTGTTAAGTGTTTTTAATAAAGTGTTACGACGGAATTTATTGAAACTGTGAGTGTAAGGGAAAGCCAAGTTTGCATTATAATGGATGTTCTTATCGGATATATCAAGAAAACAAACTTATGGAGAATTAAAAAAACTGTTGTGGTTTGCTTGCTTATGAATATACTTTGATCAAATTTGGAAATGCTTTTACTTTATACTAAACTATTACCATAAAAAAATACCCTCCCTGTTGCAACAAACCTAAGTACGGTACTTGTTAAACTAATGCTATTTAAATAGGGAATAAATATGATCATTTAAAGGGGATATTCTAGTGTAAATCAAATAATGGAAATAGAAATTCTATTAGTCTGCAGGTTTGCTGCAGAGGGGGGTAAATACCACTACTTTACACTCTTTACAACGTATCTACGGACCCACAATGATGTTTTGTGACGCGCGGCAACAACACTAGATCGTGTAGTGCCTACATACCGAACCACGGCAACCTCTGCAGCGACTTCTGGCCGAGACTGTACCGTTGGACCTTGTGAAACGCTCTGTTTATTTGATATTTTAACATTGGACTTTGTGAAATTTGGACATTGTGAAACGGTGATTATTTGAATGTTATAGTTTTGGACCTTATGAAATTTGGACCTTGTGAAACGCTCTGTTTATTAATATTTTAACTGTTGGATCTTATGAAATTTGGACTTTATGAACCTCACCCAAATCATCCAAAAATAAGATTTATAATCAACTTACTATCACCAGTGTCACGGAATTTTTTTAAAATAATAAACACACAAGTTTGGAGCTCTACAGAAAAGTAACTAAGCTACTTAAAAAAACACGGAGTACAATAACATTTCCATCGTCTTATTCTATGTACTCCTATGAAAATAAATATTTTTTAGCTTGTTTAAAAAAAAGTGTTATGATAGTCGGATTGTAAAAGAGCGTAGTTGTAAGGGTTTTGAAAACCATATTTTCACTTTGAAAATTTGTAAATCAACAGTCAGAACTTAATTTAACTTTAACACAACATAGATACATCCATTATAAATTAATTTTTATGTCTTCAGAAGTTTTGCTTTGCCCAAAAAGTTGTTGTTATTTAGGTAGGCCTAAAGTAACTTTTCTTAAAAATGGAAAAAAAATTAAAAAAGTGTTTTGAAGGGAATTGTTTTAGTTAAATTGGAATATTCAAAATGCTACGCCATATTAGTTTCATATTTTATTATTAATATCAAATTAATGTACTCCGTGATTTTCTAAGTAATTTAGTTAATTTGCTGCAGAGCTCTAAACTCAAGTATCTAAACTTTTTCCACGACTTCATGTTGTGTTGTTTATTCCGAATCACGTTGACAATAATATTGTAAAAAGGTTAAAATACCTGGAACAGAGGAATCACGAGGCAGTTACAGGTATTTTAACCTTTTTACAATATTATTTTTCCACGACAGTAATCAAGAATTTTAATCTATAAATAATTTTTAAGAATCTAATATACAGGATAAGTCACTACTGTATGCATTAATTCTAACAGCTTATGCTACTCATTAAAAGGAAAAAAAAAGTATATAAACCCTGGTCTGACCTTTAACCGTTAAGCTGTTATGGCGTAATTTGTGATTTTTTCAAATAACATGACTTTTCACTGTTAATTTGACGTTATAAGCCAAACCCACATTTGAAAGATATTAAAACTGTTATCATTTGAAAGAGGGTTAGATTTACTGCAAATTAAACACAATACCAAAGTAACAACTCTTCATAGCAGGTTCGCAAATAGCTTTAAATGTAAAATTTACTTTTATTAACATTTCCGTTCAAATTTTATAGCTAAAGAAAATAAAGTCAGTAAAATGTTTGATATTCTAATATTCAATTAACTAAAAAACTTCCTTATTTATCTATCTTTAAAATGATGTATTAACATTAGGGGGTTATGTAGGGAAAAAATGCAGCTATTTGTTAAAAACGTCATGAAGGCGCAGCATTTTTTATTTTTTATTTTTTTTGGTCGCTGAGTGAGTCTATCACACACAACGATCAGTATTGAGGTTGGTTCAGTCTCAGTGAGTAGTGTAGGCATACTCACCCTCAATGCTCAATGGTTTATTTGAACAGCACAAGTGATTTTGTACAAGTACAAGTTGAACAGTACTGTATTATAAAAACGTCTCGTAAATCTACTCTTATAGAATTCAGTTTTCAAAATTGTTGTACAACTTAAGATCTACAGTTATACTGGACTGATTTTATTAATCAATGGGTCGTTAGAAAGCTCACTTCCTAAAAATGTGTTCCATCTTAGAAATACATTAAAAACGGTGTTTTCAAATTTTTATTTGGAGGCAACTTTTGGCTGCCTTTATATATTATTTTAAAGAAATGCAGTATAGTAATTTGTAACAAATTCTATTCCCTTTCAGAATGTCACTTTTCACTCAGGTCTATTTCCTCACCGTTTAAAAGTTATTTGCAAAAAAGCTTTTAAGCAACCTCTGAATTTAAGTGGTGATTCAGTTTTATATCTACTAATCGAATTCAGTGATTTAATTAAGTTACCGTATGGATTCAGTATTGAACTCTTGAAGGGCCATTTTAAACTCAAACAACATTTAACACGAAAGCTACGGTATACGGAATACCCTTTACCACAGAGAAATAATCAAAATTACTTCTCTGTGCCTGTTTGGAATAGGAATGTGTGTAGACAGTCCAGTCAAGTACCGGGCGAGTTAAACAAATCAACAACTGGGCCGAATAACTCGTCTGACATACTCGACCCGTGTAAACCAGGCTTAACTGTTACTGTATTGTTGCAGTGTATAAACTGTTGTTCAACTGATGAACCCTGTTTTAATTCGTGGGCAGCGCCGCTCTTATCAGCTCACCGAACAATTGTCCAGCCATACAATGTCTCGTGCATGTGCGAAATATAAGGTTAGCTTACATGCTCTGAGACTTCTGCTGCAGTTCAACAAGAAACCACCTCCCTTTTATAGAGTAAAACTCTATATTTAATTGAGGGAGGGCATTTACAGGAAAATCCTAATTGGATTCTTTATAATGCCTAAATTTCAAATTCATCGGATGAGTTTAAAGGTTAGTAGTTCCAAAAGTAAAAGTGTTGAACTATTTCAATTGCAAAAGATCTAGGTAATATTTACCATGCTGTTAGAAATTTATCAGTTATTTAATGTCATGTAAATCAATAACTAAATCCAGTAGGGGTTGTCCAATTAAATCAAATTGGGATAATTGGGTCTAGCAGGTTATAAGACCTCAGTTGGGGAACTGGATGGCATTGGTTATGGTTCAT
Organism: Macrosteles quadrilineatus; assembly: GCF_028750875.1. Lineage (NCBI taxonomy): Eukaryota > Metazoa > Arthropoda > Insecta > Hemiptera > Cicadellidae > Macrosteles > Macrosteles quadrilineatus. The sequence continues at coordinate 42,537,891 of NW_026542600.1, read as the reverse complement.
ATATTACCGCACAAATGTTGTACTACTCAACGGTGAATAAATAGCTTGACTCTTGAAACAATAAAACATGTTAAGTATCCACTTTTCTCCAAGATTACCTGATACTCCTGGGGTAGCTTGGCCAGTCGCATGGTAACTGGTCCTGGGTTTAGGTTGAACAGGGCCAGGATGGCCTCTTGAGCAGCCCGTCGAAGTTCGTTTCCGTGCTTTAGACCGTCTGCAATGGTCCATCCTTGAAAACATAAACTAAGTCAATGGCATGAAACAGATTGGCTGAAAAATGATAATACTTATGGTAGTTAAAAATCACCATTCACAATAAGGTTGTTTATAATATTGATTTTGATTCCTCGATATTTTTCTTTCTTAGGTTTACTATAAGAAAATATATATAAAAAATCAGATAAGGCTTGATTTCTTTAGAAGTAGGGACTTTTGAGAATCTTTAGGGTTTTTATGATGTTAAGTAAAAACCTTGTGGCATTTTGACAATAGATCATTTAGAAAAAAAACCAAAGGTCCATACAAACATCCTCTTCTTTTTTAAAGATTTAAGCAGTTGGGTCCACCAAACTCATTAAAAAAAGTACTTGTGCGGTTTTACCTCGGTCAACTAACTAATTTGGAGTCATCACACAGTTATAGAACAAGTGGGACTTAAGAGGACTTCGTGAACTTCCCGTCATAGAAAATATAAATCCTATCCTTTATATACCTATGCCTTCTTCAGTCATCACACTTTAAAAAAATCAATCTCTTTTGATTGAGAGTGAATAAACTGTTACACTAACAAAATGACTACAACAAAAGTTTGATCAAAATTAGAGGTGTGCGGATATCCGAAAAGTCGGGTCGGATTTGGTTCGGTTCAGATATTCGTATCCGAACCGAGCCCAAATTTGATATCCGACACCATCCGGGATATATCCGTTATATATCCGATGGACAGAAAACTAAATCTTCATAACCATCATTAGTTTCCCGGGACAAAATTACAGCAATACGTTTCCAACAACGTAACAGCAAACGACAAAGAAGCCGTATGATGCAATACCGATATCTAGTTTGGTCGTTATCAGCTGTTTTGCTTTACGATTAGATTCATCTGGAACAAACAGACATAAAGCAGAAAAGAACTACCATGGTCAAATGAAAGTCAACTCGTGCTTGTCTCCTGATACTAGGGGCGCTGGTAATAGTTTTTTTTACAGTACTGTTTTAAAGTATAAAAATCTAGCCTAGTTCTGTGCTGTTACGTAAACAATAGATTTAATCTTTAATGTTTCCCGAAAAAAAAGTCAGAATAGAAACAATAGAAAGGCAACACAATAGAAGGGTGGGAGGGGTTGGGCAATGACTTGCCCAGCTTGCACTACTTCCCTAAACCTAAAGGACTGGCAAGTGGTATTCCAATCACAGGACAAGATACGTTGTTTTTCGGGTATTCATTGCCCGGTTTGACTTTGGATTGTCTTATTGTGTAGAAACTTTGAATAATCAAAAATTAAATTAGAACTAACCACGATTATTTAGCATTGATTGTGTATATTAAATGATTAAATGATAGGGACCAGGGGAAACATACAAACTTTTGTCATGCCACATCGAACTATCCGAATCCGAAAATATCCGAATCCCAACCTCCCGATATCCGATCCGATCTGAACCGAGCCTCAACTATCCGATCCGAATCCAATCCGAAATGAAATTTCACTATCCGCACACCTCTAATCGAAATCAAGCCAAGTTCAAAATAACTAAGCCTGCTAGTTACCGTACCGATCATCTTATGAAGGGCGGAATGCAGAGAATCCTTTGAGTAGCTTGGTGAGCTCGGTGGGAAAACAGTCTGAGGGTCACATATGGCTGCAAGCTTTGTCAAGTAGTTCAGAGCCGCAGTCTTGACCTTTGGCCCTGGCGTTTGCGTAGGATCCGTCAAAAACCTCAGGACCGACGACATCTGGAGCTCAGGTGGGAAGGACTCCCTGCAACGTGCCAAAAACAATTTAATATATTCCTCTTTTTATTAAAATACATAACTTCATACTGCCATGCAATTAGAGAGATTGCCTGATGGAATTTTAAGTTGTCTTGAATTCTGTGAGTGACATAATATTTCACTGAAGGTACAAAATAGGACAAGTTTCAACATATTTTTAAAACAACAATGATAGAAATATTTATTTCAGCGAAAAAACCTACTCTTCTTCAGGTGAATGACTTGGCTGACTTAATTGTTGTCTCTGAAGCTGAGGGTTATTATTTGTTTGTGTTCTATAGGTATTTAAAATCAAGTTAGATCATTAAAGAGGAAAATTTGTATTTGTATAAGCAGTGATCACCAGGATATCTGACAAAACTGCAGGTTAGCGTTCTTTTAAATTTGACAGTAATGTAAATCCTGAAGATTTAAGATTTTGGAGCTGAAAGTAGTTGCTTAAAAATTAGTTGGAATTATGAAAAAAATATCGTTAAACAAGTATTTATACCATTTTAAGCTTTTTTTGTTATTCTTCCCTTTTTAGTCTAAAAAAAGGTCTGGTACCTATATAGGTACGGACAAGAGGGAGTCTGCTAAAAGTTTAAACATAAAATGACCATTACACTAAAAGTGTACACTACCTGATCACATCCAAACTCTTGATGATTTTGTTCTGGATGGAGCCCAAAAGATCGCCCCCGAGTTTATTGAGCAGTCTCGTCAAAAGCACATACAACCAAGAGTTCAAGTCTGCTCTATGCATCAAGATCAGTTCATTGAGTGTGTCCAGGAATAAGCTAAACACCTGAAACAATGAATGTAGGCATTGTTGTAGCTTGTTGGATGCACTTTTCAAAGAGAATATATTGACTAAAAATTATAAAAACCATATAGCAGAAAATATAAGTTTATTACAAGAAACACAAGGCATGTTAGGCAACAATTTTCATGTTTTTCTTTAGGTATGGGTATTCTACACAGGATATGTTTGGGAAACTAGAGGTATGAGGATGGTAATCAAAAGTATTTTGTCTAGTTGAGCAGTAAAACCAGCTAATCTTTGATCCCTAACACTAATGTCGTATATAGATCTGTAAGGCTGTAATAACTTTATGAGGTTTTTGATTGTTTATAGTAGAACCTCGATTAACCATCACTCTCTGTTATTTGTCTTTATATGTGATATTATTTCATTGTACGAACATTAAACAAGTAAAACATACAAAATAACAGTTCTGTATTACTGTATTACTCTTGTATTATATTATTCTGTATTACTCTTGTATGTAAGTAATTTAAATATGAATATGTATTATTCACTACTTAAATACAGTATACTTACTGTACAGGTTTATAACAGGATTTCTGTTATCCGTCTATTCACCTTAAGTCCCGAGGGTGACGGTTAATAGTGGTTCTACTCTACTAAAAGGCACTATCCTTCGGCAAAAGTAGAAACTCTCAAAACCATTTTTACTACTTGCCATCTCGACGTTTTTGCAAAAGCTCTTTGAAATATTTTAGTTTTGGATGCATTGCACGACGTCCAAGTGCCACGACGTCCAATAATATTTATTCAGTGCCACGACGTCCAAAACATAATTTTTGAGTTGTTGCACGACGTCCAAGTGCCACGACGTCCAAAAGTACAGTAACTGCCAAAAATATAGCCTTTCTACAAGCTTTGGACATCGTGGCACTTGGACGTCGTGAAACAGCATACTATAGGATTGTAAAAAAGTAACATTTGCACGACATCCAAAGTCGCTGCCAGTTGCACGACGTCCAATATAGCTCAGCGCTGTTGCACGACGTCCAAGCTTCTTCATGATGACCGGTTACGATGACCGGCTACTTGTCGAACAGTGTTCTCTCGTGTAAAATACTTATAGAACCTTTATTAGTTATATATACATGGGTATATGTTCTTGTTCAGAAATATATATACTATGAATATTTGTACCATTAATTGAAACATCATAAAGTAAAAAAAACATAAAAAGAAAAAATAAACAAGGCAACAGTTGGAAAACTATAAGGTTTACATGGTTTGAAAAATTATGACATTTTGTTAACAACCGATAAACTTCATTATGTTTGGAGTAAGCTTTTAAATAGTTATTTTTTCAAGACTAGATGAATGTACATTGATCAACATGAATAGAATGCCTTTTTCGAACTGTTTTTTAGGCTTCAATTAAATGTTCTTATGTCGCAAATATGTATATTAATAGTATTCCCTTAACATTGACTTAATTTTATTTCAATAAATTTTGTGTTTGTGTTTTGCTACACCACTGCAACAAAAAAAAAAAATTAAATTTATTTAATTTAAATTGCAACCAATGAGAATATCATATATAAGTTGTACACGGGGTTCTTTTGTTTCCCCAAATCAAAAATACAACGCACGTGAATTGAAAATGTTATAGGTTTTAATAGTACTGCAGCAAATCGAATATCAATAAAGTTAACGTATAACAATAAATTTGCATATTCCTAGATTATAATTGAATGTGTTTACGAAGGAACACCACAACCTCAAAATTGGACATTACATTATATTTACTCAAGATTTATTGTTTTCATATAGCACAGTTGATGTTGCCAACTAGCGTGGGAGCGGAAGTGCTGATAAAGGCTGGTTCTCGGAAAAGTAATAAACTTGTAGTTTGAATGAAACATTTTATTTTTATTTTGTACAGGCGTACAGGATTCATGGGATCCTCAGCATCAAGTACAAACCACATACAAACTGCAAAATGTGTGTCGAAGGTCTGATTAGACCTTCCGAGATTTAGACCTTCAGCAACTGATCCGTTTTTTACCTTAATTTAATTTATTCTTTTTCATCTTGTGCTTCATGTAACATACATAGACTAGAGGGCCGCTCATGCCCTTGACAAATAAATTAACATTTTGGCACAAATACAAATCAATATTGTCATTAGACAAGAATTAAAAAATAAAATTTATAAACAAAACCTACCACGGCATATTCTTGAAAAAGTATGCCTACAAACCTACGATAAGCATGTTTGTTATTATTATACTTAACCTACAAATGCTATGACTTAGGGCATACCTGCTTTCCTAGATAAAATATCCGAACTAATTGCGAGTGCAACGTGAACTTAGAAAAAGACTAGTAAGAATTTACAACTGTGAATTTCTCAGAATTGATTGACAGTTCAGACGAACTTATGGCCACAGACTACGGAAACCTACAGTATTATTGTATTAGTATACTGTATTTGTATTATTGTGTTACTAGCAGAGTACCCGTCCTTCGTACGGGGTTGGCATATAAGTATAAATGCTTATTGCAGTTATGGGAAAGGACACAATTTAAAAAAAAGTTGGTCTTTTAATTTATACGGTATCCTATAGTGTAGCACACATCTACCATATTCCTGATGTTCTACCACTGCACCTAAACCATGGAAAAAAGTTAAGTTCCATTGTGTACCACAACTTTTTTTTTTCTAGTTGGTTCAAATTAGCTGTGGTCATTAATGCAAACAACATAATAGTGCTGCACCCTGTTTGGCAAGCCTTATAACTTTTTAATGCTGTTTAATATCATAGAACCAACTTGTAAAATTTCTTTAAATTAATTTCTTTAAATATGAATACTCATAAGGTTAACATGAGAAAGTCCAGAGCCAGAGCCACCGGGGCGGAGACTGAAAGAGTTTTTGAGGTAAGAATATGTTAATCGGGGCTGTCATCTATCATCATACCAAATTTCAACCTTGTCGGTTTAGTATTTTTCGCGTTTGCTTGTCACAAACATCCATCCATCCATCCATACATCCATGGTTTGCACTGTAAACATAAAGCTATCACAATAGTTCCAAATTGACAAATAGAAAAAATAGGAAAATATAAATAAATATGGAAAATAGGATAATTTTCTAACATATTTTAGTGAAATTATATAATCAGGCAAATGGAAATTCAGTCTATAGATTTGCTGTGGCAGGAGGATTATATTACGGTTTACACAAAAATAAATCAAAACATAAACCTCATAACACTCAGGAAAAGGGCCTGGGTTGATAGGGCAACGATTATAGAATCTTAATTATTTCCTATATCCATGATGAATGATTTCTTTTAAAACAAATTATTCCCAGTAAAATATTATTACAGCATTTCACAAAAATAGAACAGACTCAGTATAATAGATCATGAACATAAACAAATAAAGTAGCTGAAAGAATCATATACTAATTAAATTACATTAACATATGGTTTGACAGCTACTGTACTTAAGTAATGTAAAATAATGTTTACATTCGGGCTAGTAACATCATTATTTTAAATTTATAATCTTTACCCTCTCTGTTCTAATATTCGTGCATTATTTAATATGTTTGAACCAGCTGTGTGGAATTGTGAAATCAAAATTCATTTGAAAGTTAGTTCTGGTTGTTTACATTTTTAAATTTAAATTAGGTGAACCGACATATTGACCCTCTGATCCTCAAAAAATACCAGACCTTCTTGATTTTTTCGTTACGAAAGGTGTATCCCGAGATTGTGTGACAATCGAGCAATCTCTGGACCTTTCCTCAGACCACTCACCTGTAATTTTAACGATCGCTTCAACTGTTATATTCAAACCTATTCCACCACATTTATGTAACAAAAATACAGATTGGAATTATTTTCGTGAATTAATGGATCAAAATTTAAAGATTTCTGTGTGTTTGAAGAGCGAAGAAGATTTGAATCTTGCTGTTGAACATTTCAACAAAACAGTTCAAGACTCCGCTTGGAGAGCAACTCCAGACCAGAATAAACTTAATATAAAATCAGGAATAAGCTATCCAATTGAAATTAATAGGAAAATTGCCAAAAAACACCGACTCCGTAGAATATGGCAAAACTCTAGAGATCAGACGGATAAAAGAAATCTAAACAGGGCCACTCAACAACTAAAAAGGTTACTGTTTAAATTAAACAATGACAGATTTCAAGATTTCACATCAAACCTTTCTCCATCTGTAGCTAGTGACTACTCCCTTTGGAAAGTTACAAAAAACTTAAAACGTCCACAAATTTGCATTCCACCTATTCTAAAAGAAGACGGTTCTTGGGCCAAAAACAACATCGAGAAAGCAGATGTCTTTGCTTCATACTTCAAAGAAGTGTTCAAGCCATATAATATAAATTCAAACGTTGAACAAGAAATTTTGGAATTTCTCGATTCTCCAAATCAACTTGATTTACCGATAAAATTGTTTACACCATCTGAAGTAGCTAAAGTAATAAAAGACAATTTAAACGGCAAAAAGCCCCCGGTTATGATCTGATAACAGGTAAAGTATTGAAAGAACTGCCTAGAAAAGGAATAGTATTCCTTACAGTACTTTTCAATGCAGTTTTACGCCTCGAATACTTCCCAATACAGTGGAAGGTTTCACAAATTGTTGTTATTCCGAAAACTGGTAAACCTTTAAATCAAGCATCCTCGTATCGGCCTATATCTCTTCTTCCCGTGGTTTCAAAAGTTTTTTAAAAACTTTTTTTTAAAAGACTCCAAATTATAATTGACGAAAAAGAATTGTTGCCTTCCCATCAGTTTGGATTCTGCCGAAAGCATTCCACCATTGAGCAAGTGCATAGAATAGTGAATGTAATCAAGGTAGATCTTGAAAATAAACGTTTTTGTTCGTCTGCTTTATTGGACGTAGCCCAGGCGTTTGATCAAGTCTGGCACACAGGACTATTGTTCAAAATTAAAACTTTGCTGCCCCATACACACTATGGAGTGTTGAAATCGTATTTGTCCAAACATTTTTTCAAATTAAATATCAAGATGTAGTTACAGATGTGCATGAAATTGAATCAGGTGTACCACAAGGCAGTGTTCTTCGACATATTTTGTATATATTGTTCATGTATGACCTTCCAAGTACTCAGGGTATTACAGTTGCAACATTTGCAGACGACACTGCTTTTTTGTCATCAAATCAGGATCCTATTCTAACATCATCAAACCTTCAGGCTGCATTAGACAATTTGTCTCAGTGGCTACAGAATTGGAAAATTAAAGTAAATGAAACAAAATCCGTTCAAGTTACATTTACTATGTCTACAAGAACTTGCCCCCCAGTAACATTGAATAATGTAATGCTTCCACAATCCAACGAAGTTAAGTACCTTGGTATGCATGGCTTACATGGCATTCACACATTTGGAACAAACGACTTATTTAAATTTAAAACAAACAAACTAAATTGGCTTATTGGTCGAAATTCAAAATTATCTGTTGAAAATAAATAACTTTTATACAAAATTATATTGAAACCTATTTGGACCTAGGGTATCCAACTCTGGGGAACCACTTCAAACTCGAACATAGAAATAGTTCAACGATTTCAATCTAAAACACTAAGACAGATTTTACCAGCACCTTGGTTTGTCACAAATAAAGTTATTCATCAAGATACAAAATTACCCTATGTTAGAGAAGAAATAAAAAAACGAAGTGAAAAATATCAAAGAAATCCATCCAAATAGTGAAGCTACATATAGGCTCAAAAGAGTTAATCCAATAGACATTCCAAATCGTTTTAGTTAAATTTTTTTAAAGTTTTTGTATGTTAGTGCACTTGATGGAGTGTATCTAACCCATGTTAAAATGGTCATGAAATTTACTTACTGTTCTAGTATAGAACAGATTGTAAATAAATACTTGTAAAAAAAAAAAAAATTGTAGGTTAGCTCTTGTTACCATGGATACCATCAATCAATATTTTAAAATCTCTCACCTCAAATTTTTGAAAGCCCACGGAGCAGAGCCCTAGGACAATAACGAAGAGGGAATAGTTGTATAATATGTATCCTCGGAGCTGTAGCTTCATTTGCGTGCAATTTGAGCCCAGTCGGTTCAGTACTTTTTGAGATTATCTCATACAAACACACAGACACACATACACCACCTCTTCTTTATAATAGTATAGATAGATAGATAGATAGATTACTATTATATTATAGTATTATATATTGTCTGTGCTATGGCTAAAATACGTTTTTATTACTGCATCAGCTGGAGACACTCTCTGAATATCTGCTTCAACCATTTGTTGTCAAACATTGATCTCGTAAAATAGTGAAATTATTTTTCGTATGCACTAATAGAGCAAGGTTTGTACTAAAAGAAAACCTTGTTTTAGTTTAAAAAATATATGTTTCACAGGAAACATTTTTAACCATTGTAGTAACACCATTATAGCTTAAAAAGTTGACAAGTGATAGTTCACATAATATTTAGCACATTTGACGGATAAACCTTTTTTGAATTCGTCATATTATAAGTGTATAAAAATTCATATATCTGTGTATCAATATCTACTTATCTCATTTCTGTTCAATGGAAGTTATGCAATTTCAATGATACCGGTACTTAAATGGGAAGTCTTACAACTGTTATAAAACTGTTCATACATTTTATCTTACGAGTAAATTCGCTACCAATTGATATAGTACGACAATTCTATTATACTGCAGTACTTAGAATTCTACCACTACTCACTTTAAACCTACCATATTTACTTTTGGGCTAGTGATTAATTTATTGTATTAATCATACAATATAATGAATAGTTTAGTCATTTATTTATCTCGTTTCTATGACATAGCTCTATTTTGTAGAAATCAATTATGCAATCATAACAACAGAAATACTGCATCATTACATTTTACGGTGACATAGTATTTATTTTACATATAAAAAATTTAAGCTAATGCAATAATTAGTTCAATTAGAACCATTGAATATTGAATAATTTAAACATTAATCGAAGACAAAGCGGTTGACAACTTTCAAACAGTTGACTAAGGCCTAGTTGCCTTCAATAATTGCAATGCGAACTGTATGCACTGAGGTCGGCAAACAGTGTTCACAGTGTGCAGGCACTTTGGACGTCGTGGCACTTGGACGTCGTGCAACAGTCAAATATTGATTGGACGTCGTGGCACTTGGACGTCGCAGAGGCTTTGGACGTGGTGCAAATAATACTTTTTTACAATTCTACAGTGCGCTGTTTCACGTCGTCCAAGTGCCACGACGTCCAAAGCTTGTAGAAAGACTATATTTTTGGCAGTTACTGTACTTTTGGACGTCGTGGCACTTGGACGTCGTGCAACAACTCAAAAATGATGTTTTGGACGTCGTGGCACTGAAAAAATATTATTGGACGTCGTGGCACTTGGACGTCGTGCAACACTCCCTTAGTTTTTTATGCATTAGCAAAATGTGAAAATGCAGCCACTGTTTAAAACTTAGGCTATTTTACCTTGGTATGAGAGTCCATAAACATTCTAGTAAAGCAGTCTGTTATTCGTTTGAGCTCCGTGGCATTCAAGGAACTGCCGGCCTGCAAATATGCCTGAAGACCGACCAAACCTTCCTTTCGATCCGTCCATTGTGTGCTTTCACAATTAGCGATTATCTCACTTATATCCTGAAACAATCAATCACAAGAATAATACATATTGCTCTCTATAACCAACGTTGCTGGGGGAAAAACTCCAATTCAAACTTCTAAATTGAGGAGAGAGTTTCTTATAGATAAAAAAAAAATAATAATTTGATACAGTTTTTTACTGTTTTGGTAATTTGTTATACATTGGGGACCAGGACTGCAGAATAACCAGAAACAGAATAGAGGTGATAAAAAATCAATAACTTATGGGTTGGGATAGAAAAATTTAAAATTTGAATTAAATTTTGATTATCAACACATGATGGACGTAAATACTTTGATATTTACAGAAATTACCGTCTTTGGGAACAAGATAATTGTAAACATAAAAGTTCTACAATGTAGCCTATCCAACAATAGATCTGTACAGTAGAACTTAGCGAACACAAAGAGACAAGGGTAGAAAATGGAAGTTACCACGCAAAACCAACATTAGCAAGTTTAAATTGGGAAGTAAAACTCTACAAAGCTTCTTGTAATCAAAGACTTATTAGTTAGCTGATCAGTGTTTTTATGACAAGGAATTTTTATGATAGGAACAAGAGGAAATCACTCAGCCAATCTTCACAAATATTTTTTTCTCAACATTAACCCAAAATGATTGTTTCTGTTAATTTGTGAGTTATGGCTTCCCAGAACGGCACAAAACTTAGATAAAATCCATTGGTGACTAGACGGGGATCGAACTCGGGACCTCAGGGACTGAAGTCCCACGCTCTAACCACTACGCCAGCTTGCTCCCCAGCCCCCAGAGCAATAGATTATTAGCAATAGAAGTGGTAATAAATTAAACTTTGGTTGGATTAGGTTAGGTTAGTATAGAGTTAGAGAAACCTAACCTAACCTAACCACATTCCACTAGTGGTAGTGAATTAACGGAAAAGATCCATGATTTAGTCTCAAAATGAATAAAAATATTTTTTTATATTTAATAAGATAGTTTTAGGATAGTCCTATATTAGCCATTACAAAGACTATATTGATTTGATAAGGCAAATTTGTTACTAATGTTAGTTTAAGTATAAAATTAATTATTAGTGAATTATAACTTATGATTGAAATGGTCAGGTTTCAATCCATTCATTTCTGATGTTTAACACATTAGCTACCAACTATACTCATCCCTCAGTTACAGAGAAGTGTGACAGTCGGCAGGGAACGTGCTAACACATTAGCTACCAACTATACTCATCCCTCAGTTACAGAGAAGTGTGACAGTCGGCAGGGAACGTGTTAACACATTAGCTACCAACTATACTCATCCCTCAGTTACAGAGTAGTGTGATGGTCGGTAGGGAACGTGTTAACACATTAGCTACCAACTATACTCATCCCTCAGTTACAGAGAAGTGTGACGGTCGGTAGGGAACGTGTTAAAATGTTATTTTTACTTATCAAAAAACATAACATCATCCCCTACCCGCTGTTTCCTTCCTCCCCCCTTACCACATACTGTTATATCTTTTGAATCAGAGATTACTACACAAGTTGGCCATGCTTCGCCACTGTTCAGTATAACAACATGCAAAAATAAGTTACACAAGTTAAGTACAAACAATAAACAGGCAATGATACAAAAATAAGAACTACTTAAGTGCACAAGCATACAAACTAGGACTTTCTACAAAGCACAAGCAAAAATTAGAGTGAATTTTAAGTACGTACAACACAGTTGAAAATGGTGCATCTGGATTACTAGTGTTTTATTGTTGAGGCGCTAAAAAAATGTACTTAAAGAAATATTCAGGGTGAATCCCATAAGGTGTCTAGTATTGATTTCAGACAACTCGTTGGTACTACAATGAGTAAATGAAAATTTTCCCACTAAGCCAATCCTAAGGAATAAATTATTAAATGTTTTTTTTTAACTAGATGCACCAGAAATAAAGATCCAGTAGTTTGGATGTCAAAATTGTCATAGTAAACTAATTAATTATAAATAATTATAATCACATTCACTCTGTCTAAATGTATATATCGCCCACCCTCATTGTTATTGTGATGTTATTGTTTTGTTTACACTGCATCAATAGCAAAGATGTATTTTTTTTTTTATTGTAACTCATATTTCAAACTTAGCATTAAACATATTATTAACATTAACATTAATAATGTGTTTGTAATGTGGGCAATTGACTGTTCTGAGAGCCCTTTTCAGAACAGATAGTTCTCAACAGGGCAACAGGAGAATTCGTAGCATAACCGAGTTTCCCTGTACTGAGAACCCTCTTCAAAACAACAGAGAATTTGTTGCAGAACCGAGTTTCCTTGTACTGAGAACCCTCTTCAAAACAATATAGATTTGTAGCAGAACCGAGTTTCCCTGCACTAAGAACCCTCTTAAAAAAAACGGAGAATTTGTTGCGGAACCGAGTTTCCTTGTACTGAGAACCCTCTTCAAAACAATATAGATTTGTAGCAGAACCTAGTTTCCCTGTACTGAGAACCCTCTTCAAAAAAACTGAGAATTTGTTGCAGAACCTAGTTTCCCTGTACTGAGAACCATCTTCAAAACAACAGAGAATTTGTTGCAGAACCGAGTTTCCCTGCACTGAGAACCCTCTAAAAAAAAAACGGAGAATTTGTTGCAGAACCTAGTTTCCCTGTACTGAGAACCATCTTCAAAACAACAGAGAATTTGTTGCAGAACCGAGTTTCCCTGCACTGAGAACCATCTTCAAAATAATGTAGATTTTTACCATAACCGGGTTTCCCTGTACTGAGTACCCTCTTCAAAACAACGGAGAATTTGTTGCAGAACTGAGTTTGTCTGTATTGAGAACCCACTTCAAAACAATGTAGATTTGTGGCAGAACCGAGTTTCCCAGGTTGTTTCACAATCCTGTGAGTAGGAGGATGATGGCCAATTTCATTCCATACTAAGGTTGGACTAAGATTTGTTTCAATTTTTGTCTCAAATGCAGCTTTAACAATCTTCTCAATTTCTTTTCTTTTAATGTGTTCCATAAAATCTGAGAGTGGTTGAGAATGCTGCAGTTTTTCTAAAACAGGATGTTTAATCAAATGCTATCTTCACTTTGCCTTGATCTTTAGTGACCTGCACTTAGTAAACAATGTGTTTTTAGATTTAGAAAAGGGATATTCTTAATTCTTTACAATTTTCTAGTTTACACTTATTTTATGAGTTATCGCTAACTATCCTCATACCTATTATTTTGAGCATTTAATTAACTTTATATAGGTCCAATGCTAAAACACTTTAAAATAGAATAAACAAATATAATTATTTGTCTTGAAATTATATTACAGAATTCAGCATTCATTCATTTAATATTTCAAACACTGAATGTTTAAAACAAGGAGAATGTTTGCTCAATGCAGTATTGGACACCATAGTGGAGATAAGTTTTGTCAACAGTGAATTGTTCAAGTATTAAAGCGGATGATAGGCATGGCTGTTAGAATTACAAGGAGCAGAAGAAGCAGATTTGCTTGCTTGAGTAAGCAAGTAGGTTGACAGACTTACCTTGGTCCCTGATTCCCACACGTCTCTGTATAACCTCTGCTGTGATCCACTCCACGAGTACGACTAACAACAGATTATGTTAGTGACGACATTTACGTGCAACACACTAACAAACCATGCACTCACATCTAATAACTATGGAAACTTCAATGTTTTATTGCCATTCTATTTAGTTTAGTGTTACAATTTGACGAGATGCAATAATCTATAGAGTACTCGTATTTTTTATTTAAGGCACAGACGAGGCAAGGTTAGGTTAGCTAACTCCATTTTTTACCTAAACCTAATACAAACTGACTCAATAAATTCAAATTTTGCATTACCTAATGTAACCTAGTCCAACCTCACCTACAATCAGTGTCTGATTTAACACTAGGTCGACTAAAAGGGGCCACAGCGATTTGTACAAAACAATGTTTTAAGAAGCAATTTTTAATTTTTATTTACTATAGTTAGTGATTTGCTGCGATTGTAGTGACGATAATAATGTCCCCATGATCACTGGAGTATTGATTACCATTCTGCCACGATTGCGGTTGACTATGATGATGTCTCCGTGATACCGGAGATGTTCCGATCTAAACAGCCTTTTACTTTATTTTCAGATTTTTGTATAAATTTAGTATTAAAATTGTTTTTTCTATTCAAGATGCAATAAACAATAATGACAATAAACAATTATGTTGTATTTATTAATCTTGTAGTACCTATATTTAAAAAACTGTGATTTATAATGTAATTTTTAACTACACAAAGTCAACTAAATATTGTAAACTATATTTTTTTAATATTAGTGTTTAAGTCTGCTCTAATTTTTATAAATTAAGTACTACACTACGTTCAAACTTGAAGATCTTCAAACTAAAACTCACCTACTCAACAAATCTAAAAGGAATCATGAATGCAAGTTTTTGTATAAAACAAGGTGTCTGTTTTTTTAGGGAGGGTCGGGTCTCAAATTTTCAAGAAATTTGTCAGATTAAAAAAATCTTGTTAGTTCAAGCGCAATTGACTTTTCTCCGAGACTTTTTCTTTTATAAAAAAAAAAATGTAGAACACCTTTGCAAGGGAAATGCAGTATACGCACTCTTATATTGCGGTTTTGCAGAGACTTGCTGAAGGCTTTTTTTTCTTCTCAAAAATCGGTAAAATCGGTTTATCTGGTAATTTGTTTATCCATTATGACCCTGGTCCTGTGTATACTGGATATAATAGGTTTTACTGTATGATATAAATATCAATATCAGAAGTAACATCGTACAAGCTACTACAATTTCCTACTAAACTTCCTGTAAGCTTATCTTATTTTGTACACTCTTTTTGTATCAACCTTAGTAATGAATAATTAGTTATTGTACTTTTGTTGGATTAACTAACAATAACAATACAAGATGGGGTTATAAAATAAAGATCAAAGGAACTAAAAATGTAAGAACTCCTTTGTCACTTCTTTTTCGTATCCACGGGAAAATAGTGCTTTTGTGAATTTATGAATGCATGGAATGCAGTAAGGGGTCCATTATCATTAATTTTATATTTTAATTAATCTCAACAACCTATATTTCAATGATAATTGTACTGTTTGTTCATTTAAAACTACTTACATGCTGTTTATCTTGTCAGACAAGAATATTTATATACTCTTTGTCATAAAAATATATGTTTTAACTCTTATATAACCAAAACAGAATGTTTCTAGCAGTTGATATATTTATAGCTAATTGATTTGTTCAAACATTTTGAAATCCTGTAACAGCCAACAAAGAAACAAATATGTACAAAAGAGTCACTTACATCTGAAGTGCGTCTGTAAGAGTCAAACGATCGCTCAGAACACAAACTGGAAGCGTCACTGTCGTCGCTGTGGTCTTCAAAAGGGCGATAACTGGTTTTACGAGGTGACATTTTGTGAGCCAAGCCATCACCGCCTGCTTCAGTGTCGTACAACTGCAATATATATATATGACTTTTAGCTCAGCCAATTAAAATAGTTTCAAATTACTAGATAGACCAGGCCGGGGTTGGGGTTGAGTATGCAAAATTATTCGGACGCACTTTCTCTTTTGATTGTTGTTAAGGACACTTTGGACAGTAAGAAAACGCATGTTGCCACGATCGGCGTTGGTCGAGTACCAATATGGCTGCCATCCAATATGGCGGACCACCTGACTTGACCTTGATCGAGAAAAATACAAATAACTCCATCCTTTTTTGACCGATTTTGATAATTCTTTTATTTTTGAAAAGAAGAAGAAATTTTCTTTAAGAGTCTTCAGTACACTTATGGTTATTTCTCGTTTAAAAAGTGATAAATTAGATTTTAATAAAGATTTTACTTTTAAAAAGGATTAAATATACATTGAGGTGATTATATTTGAGTTTTTACTGACGAAATATGTCCAAACTCAACCTGTAGCTGCTTGGGTAACAAAAACGTAATTATCCTTTATCATTTAATAACCAAAATCTAATAATTTGTAATTTAATAATCCATATATTATTAATGCTATTAATTTACAACAAAACACAATTGGAGAAGGTACGTTTTTAAAAAGAGCAATGCAAGAAAAACTTTATGTAACGATTGGGTAAACCGATTTTTTAGGGTAATTCGACCCTGCTGAGTACAAATCTGCGTGTTGCCAAAGCGAAATTTGAACCGGAAGTGCGGTATCCAAGATGGCGGCCAGACCCTGTTTGCCCCATTACTCTTTTGTTATTTGGCCTAAAATATTGGTCAACATAAAGGTTTTTCTTCTGATGCCAAATGGATTGAAACACTCATTATATACTTCATACGATTGTGTAGGACCTAGGTTCTAACATCAGCTGCCAAAACTTCTGTCCTTGGAAGAGAACAAGAAATATGAGAAAAAGGCCATCTAAGAGAAAATAAATTGTTTATTGCAATATTTAAAAGAAGATATGAACAAAATAAATGAACCATTTAAAAGGGTCAAACATTGTCGAGAACGGTAGCACATTTTACATTCTTATTCTCATTTTTACATTCTATGTTTTCTATATTTGCTTGGTATTCCTATATCAATTCTTATCCAATAAATTCAGGGTTTTATGTTTCCGGCTGCCCAGAGTAGGTTAGCTTTATTATAGCAAACTTTTTGCTAATTTGTTCTTACTTTGTTGCTCTGTCATTTTGTACTGATTCTTTGAAATCAAATTAGACTAAGGGGATTTTTTACAAATTTATTTATTATAACTGGTTTTTATGTTTGTAGCGTATAATACAACTGGTGAAATAATTCAAAAATAGCAACCTCTTTGTGAAACACCTGTATGTTTACATTTAATTATTGGTCACTTTGGATTTTTTAACTACTTCCCTTGACTCTTGATAAATAATATTAATTTACAGTAAAATACCAATTTTGAAAATGTTGAATGATTTAAAAGCACATACCGGTAATAATTAGTCTACACAACATTTTTGGGATCCTCCCACTCACCCACTTGTAGCAGAGCTGAAATTTCTAGCCCAAGGAATTGTAAAAAAAAGTACGGCACACCATCAAAATATCTTTTCGGAAAAAAAAATTGGGGGATAATGTGTCACTTAGAACTTCAGATTTATTAGTTTTGAAATAATGACAATTGTCTGGGATTGCTAGTATCTCAATTTAACTACAGAATTGTAATAGATAAAATTTCTTATAACATAATCATGGTTATAGGTCTTGCTAAACGTGATGTTAGGCAGAATTCTACTTACCTCTGATTCAATTTAACTACAGAATTGTAATAGATAAAATTTCTTATAACATAATCATGGTTATAGGTCTTGCTAAACGTGATGTTAGGCAGAATTCTACTTACCTCTGATAGCAATGAATTCTCAGCCTCTAGACTTTGCACCAACATTTTTTGAGCCATAACTGGACGATTAGTGGGCTGAATTGGTGGTCTATGTGTACCTCTGAAAAACAAACTTATTGTCAGGTTTAAACAAGTTATTCTTAATTTTTGTTGTTTTTGCCTCCTGATCACAATATCTATCTATATATTAATAGGCAAGCATGTTTCTTTAAAACCTTTTTTCTCAGCTCGTGTGAATCGTAGGGAAAATCTACGCATACCGTTGGAAAGCTATTTTCCTGTAGGTGTGCAGAATCCCTTTATAAATTTAAATAGGCTCAAAGATAAGCACAAAAAATGAGTTTAAAAATTTGAAAAAATTAACATGGATCTTATGCGTTGCTATGCTGGTTACGAAATAACAACGAAATATAAACAGAAAATCAAAACAAATGGAGGAAACTCCAATCACATGTTTTATTTACAGTGTGGGGTGAAAATAGATAAGTGAGTACATTACATATTTTTGGTCGAGTTTCGACCACTGGACGACCTCTCGTATAAATTATTACTAGAGGTTAAAATACCTTATAATCCGTCAGTGTGATCAAAAAGTCACCGATGAAAGGCGACCGGTTTCAACCCATCAAAGGGGTCATATCAGGCGTTGAATGGACACATAATTACACCGAAGAGGTTGTCATAAAGTCAATAAAT
Source organism: Macrosteles quadrilineatus (assembly GCF_028750875.1). NCBI lineage: Eukaryota > Metazoa > Arthropoda > Insecta > Hemiptera > Cicadellidae > Macrosteles > Macrosteles quadrilineatus. The sequence goes on along the minus strand of NW_026542600.1, from coordinate 42,519,395 downwards.
ACAAAACAAAGAACAGTTAAAACACTTGAACACATTTTTACAAAAACACGTGTGGCCACAAATTGACTGCACGGCGGACGGTATGTGCACATTAAGTTACAAGTCCAGACTGTCGTCACTGCTGTCTTGTCCATCTGTCATCCCCGTCCCCTTCTTCCAGCTCTTATCAGGTCCTTTCCGTGTTGTTATCATTCTTTCAATACCGACTGCTGTTTTATATGATGAATTGCTTTCAAAAGATGCTTTTTAGTTCAAAATGTGTTGAGGATTTTTCTTGCCAGCTTTGTAGATCGCAAGAAAAATCCTTTATTATATGAAACAGCAGTCGGCATTAAAAGAATGATAACAACACGGAAAGGACCTGATAAGAGCTGGAAGAAGGGGACGGGGATGACAGATGGACAAGACAGCAGTGACGACAGTCTGGACTTGTAACTCAATGTGCACATACCGTCCGCCGCGCAGTCATTTTGTGGCCACACGTGTTTTTGTAAAAATGTGTTTAAGTGTTTTAACTGTTCTTTGTCTTGTGTTTATTGACTTTATGACGACCTCTTCGGAGTAATTTTGTGTCCATTCAACGCCTGATATGACCCCTTTGATGGGTTGAAACCGGTCGCCTTTCATCGGTGACTTTTTGATCACACTGACGGATTATAAGGTATTTTAACCTCTAGTAACAAGTTATTCTCTTGACCAGTGTTTGTAAGAGACTAGCCGGAACTTTGTATCACCTAAGAATATTAGAAGTTATCATACCATCAGATCCACTATCGTGGTATATCTAGTTTTATTTTTAAAGGAGGCAATATTGCTTAACCCATTGGGGAAGGAATTAATCCGCTACCTGCAGCACCCTCTGGCGGCAATTAATTTTACCAAATTTGTAGACTTTTACTCTAACTGCTATAGAAAGAAAACCTTAGGTAATAAATTAATAATTCTTTCACCATTTTGTTCACAGTAAAATTGTCTACAGAAAAGTGTTAATTGGATAGTCAAAGTTCTAAACTAAAAAAATATATATATAAAGATTATAAAAATAAAAATTTTAAAAACAATATTTTGAAAGTGAACTTGATATACAAATTCCAAGATGAATCCAGACACCAAATAACACTACTATTATAAAGGTCAATCGATTCCCTACGTAGAAAAATCAAAAGTTGTGTACTTTTATAAGTAATAACATTTAAAAAAAATTGTTTGTTTACCTTACCGCAGATGATTTTTGGTGATATGTGGTTTCCATAGCAACACAAAATTGTTTTTTATTCGCTAAAATAATGAGTAAATACGCAAATCAAGAAGCAAGATATTTATAAACATTATAATAGTAAGAAGAAACAAAAAGAGCAAAAAATAATAATAACTAAATAACAAATGGCGCTGCCTAGCGGTGACACGAGCAGCTCTCGTAAGTCGGCCTCCGGGCCTGCAGCGGCCGTACGAGTAACGCTCGTAAGTCGGCGCCAATGGGTTAAGGGATCAGGTTATTACTCAGTTGGTATGAAAATAATTCTAAACCTACTAAACCCACTTGAATATTTGCTGATGTAGGACCCTTTCAGCATTGTAAGCCTTTTTAGGAATTTCGCAATTTAAATATAACAAACGAGTATATTTGTAATTGTAACTGTCTCAGCAGCATTACGGCTAAAGTTTATGAATACCAAAATGTAAGTTCTTGGAAATCCTTATGTAACTATAAAAGTACTAATCCCCATGTCCTGAGATACTTAAATCTATACCCTCCTTAAATATACTTTCAGAAGGAAATCAAGAGTTAGACAACCTACTTAGTAAATAAGATTCTTACCAAGACTTCCATTAAGATATGTCACTTACCCTATTATAACTATAGTATGTTAGGAATGACCCCCACTTTCAGACATTGATTTATGATCATGGCTAGGGGATATGTACAATTTCACTAAGAACTATTGTGGTCATCCTATAAATATCCTGGCTATTTTTTTAATGTGTTAACCAAGAAACCTCAAACTAGGGAGAGGAGGGGATGAAGCTTGTAGAATGAACCGGTGTTTGTTTCGTGTTCTTATTAACTGTATATGTTTTAGGTCTAATCTTGGAATTTTACGGAGTAATTTGTACCCACGGATAGCTGTAGAGATTCTCAGTGCAGAATCGACTTTAATCCGATGAACAGTAAGATATTTAATAGTTTTATGGCATTTCCTGTTTAATGTTCTGGTCGCCACCTCATCTACATTCCAGTGCAAAGGCCAGGCTAGTACCATTGTTCAATTCACATGCTGATAAGACCATTGTTATCTGCTGCGGCCACGCCAACCAAGACTCTGACCTCCATGATGTCCATAAACCCTAGCTACATCCAGATCTGCGTCACCGACTATCTCGCAGGGAGCAGTGTGCTTGACACCCTTGTTATCAAGCTGGTCGACAAGATAAGGGTGGTGGTCGAGTTGCACCGCCATGTCAGCCACTAATGAAGAACTGGAGAGTTTGCACAGCAAGGTGATTGAACTTTGGGACACTCTGCAGGGCGTGGAGGCAAGGCTGGAGAAGAAGACAGATAAGCTGGAGCAATACCAGCGACACAACAACATAAGGATATTCAGCGTCGGCAGATTGCAAGATCTGCAGAGATAACCGAGGCCAACTTGTGCAGATCGTACAGAGTCAGGAGAGAGTCTGGACTAGCACCCAACGGGAGAAGACGACAACCCCCTATCTTTGTCTGATTCACAAGCTACCGGGAGCCTCGGCAAGTGTTTGACATTTAGAAGAATCTGAAGGGAACTAGGATCACCATTAAGGCTAGGAAAAATTCATTTAGTAGGCTATTTTAAACATGATTAATAAATTGACAGCTATTTTTAAATTCTTTTCAATAGGTGAAGTAGTTTATTTTTAATTAATTTTTTTATTTGACTTTCAAAAAGGGGCCAAAGAATTTGTTTGTTTAGTTTAATTACATTATTTCGTTAAGAGCCTAATATGAACATGTTTATTAGCATTGTATTTCACTATGTTGGTTACGACTGAATATAGATATAAGTTGAATGTGATTATTTTTTTTTTTATATAAGCTTTCATGACTGTAGAATGAGTGTGAATGAGCCTGTTACAGCTACGCCAGTGCGCGTCCTCCGCCCCTCGCCACGGGTTTCCGCTGTAGGTCCAGGATACCAGACCAGCCGCCCCCCCTGCCTATTCCTCCTACCACGCCTGATAATGCGTAGATCCTCTCTGAAAAGCTCGCTCCTTGCACCAAATAGTTCAAAGCCGAGCACATTAATGTTCAATCATTGAAAAGCTCAGAGCGATTTTTAGGTTTCAAAATCATTCCTCTTTTTTAAACATGTTTAAAACCAAGTATTTTATCCGAATTTGTTGCACTGCAGGGCTATTCTCTTTTCAGAAATGACTGGTTGGGCAAGACCGGTGGCAGAGTGTTACCATTTATGATAACATGCTAGTTCTATAAGAGTTTTATATGCAGCAGTTAACAAATGATCAATTTAAGCAAAACAATCAGCTTACAGCGTAAAATATTGTAGATTATATTTCATAAATTGTAAAAGATCCAAATGGACTATACAGACACATGAAATAATATTTAACTAAGCATATAATTAATTTCTACTCTTACTACACTTTCGGCAACACTGGTCCATATTCTTCATGCTTGGCTCCCATAGGGTGGGGTCCTCATCGGTAGTTAGTGAGTTCCGCTAAGGGACCGAGTTACCCAGTTTTGTACTCGGACGAAGACGAAACTCACTAATCCAGTTTTAGAGCAGGTTAGCAGGTTCCAGAGTGAGTCAATTCCGAAAATGAACAAGTTAGTGGGTTTCGCACAACAACCAATTTTGGAAATAGGGAATTGGGAGCTAGAAAATTTTCCATACAAAATATTTAACATACAAGTTATGACAAGTTCTCATAAAATGGCATTGAATCTACAAAGTGAGGTCAGATAAGTTTTGTTTCACATATACAGGGTGTCCCGGCAATCTCTACCAACTTTTTCATGGATTATTCCTGGACTATGGTCAAAATATCATGTTCAAAAACTCATAAGTTACTTTTATAGGCTGCCCGTTTTTTTTACAAAAACCTTTATATTCAAGAACGGCTTGTTATAAAAAAAATTAATTTATTCTATGACCTTATTTACCTTAAGAAATAAAAATAATTAAAGGAAAAAAATATTTGTTTATAGTGTTTATTTTCAAAATGGCAGCCGCTTAAAAATGTTAAACGTAAATATATCAAAAACTGCATACGAAAATTAATCAAATCACCTATTATGTTTTTTAAAGATAATTCAATTACAAATCTTATGATTCAAAAACTAAGAAAATTAATTCATAAACAAGGGAGAAAACTTATTTTTAAGAAAATGTGATCACGTCAATATTATACTAACTGTTACTATTTAAAACCACTATTAGTGAGCCACGTCAATCAGCTGGTTTATGCTTATTTACAATAATAGACATAAATCTTGAGTAACATTCACATATGTAATTAGAATGTTAGTGTTCTAAATACATATCTATTTAGAACGTTATACAAGTAGATGTATGTCATACTTACTGTACATTCAGAAGAATTTTGATCTTCTTTGTGGACAGTAGCATTTACATGCATACAACACAAGGAGCAAATACAATTTTCGAATTTTCCATACCGAATACATAACTTAACAATCTATGAAAAAGGTCCCAGTTACATGGGTATGAACGAAGTTACTCAATAATCTACCTGCAAACATTAAAACCCAAATCCTTTCAAAGAGGTTTAAGAATAATTATCTTTTAAACCAAGGATTTTACTCTGTAAGTGACTTTTTACAAAATTAAGCAGTATTGTTATAAATAACTGTTATATGTTTTAGATTCAGACAAAAATGTTATGTAACTGTTTTTAAGGTTAAGATTTAATTGACAATGTAATTGCTATGTACAAATGTGTTATGTGTCAATATTTAAAGTGAATTAGAATTTGTATAAGATATTGTACAACTAAATACTATTTTGTATGGTAATATATTATGTCTAAATATTTGTTGTGCACTTGTTTTTTTTTTACACAGACATCACTTTGAAAACACTTTTTGTGTCCAGGATAACCCAAAACGGATATTTCCACCAAAACTAAAAAACTTTGACAAAAACAATACTTTCACCTTATATAGAGGGAAAGTAAAAATACAAAAATACTTAACTACTGCAAAACACAATGACACATGAAAGAAATTTTACCATTAAGTTTTATTAAAGAGTTAAAGAAGAGTTAAAAAACAAGAATAGCAGAACTTTCAGACTACATTGGAGTACATGGTTTATAATTAAATCAATTATTAACTTCAAAGGGTTTTGTTCAATGGAGCCTTTTTTGAAGATTTGTTTGTTTTGATTGAAACTGCTTTCGTCGATTTTGCAGGAGCTGAAAAATGTAAAAAAATAATTGGCATGGTTAGAAAAAAAAATGTTGGCAAATATTTAATATGTCTACACTGGGATATGATGTAATTTTTAGATGTCTACTTTTTCACGCTGAATCCAAAAATGCAATCAGTTTTTGTTGGAGGGATTCCTAAGTGGTTGTAAAACGAGGGTTAAAATTACCAATCTAAGGTTCAATTAGCGGTACTGATGGTAATCTGGACGGGTTCGTATGTGGGCTGAGGACTGAGTGAGGAGAGCAAACAGCTGTTTATACTCGACTTAATGTGGAATGAAATAAATTTGTTTTAAAATTAAAACTAAATAATCAGCTCTTATTTAGGCATGTGGGGAAGGTAGGTCGGGTTTTAAGTGGATTCATGACTGTATTAAGTGTTCTTGCATTTTTGATGTTGTCATTTCATTTTGTTTCACCCAATATTTCAATTGTGCAAAAACAGTCTGGATGTAAAGTAAATTAATAAGTTGGTTCATTATAACCTAAACTTTACCTTCCTAATCTAACCTAACTTCAAAACACTTAATACAGTCACGAATCCGCCTAAAACCCGACCTATCTTCCTCGCATGTCTTTTCTGTCATTAAATGGAATTTTTGAAAATTAAGAGTTAGGTTAGGTTAGATTGGATTAGATTAGCTGAGCTTTAATATAAAAGGGATTCAATAATAACTTCTTTACTGCAGAATGTCTTAGGCTAAAGAAAATATTGTCACCAAGCATGGAATCTCTCATTGTTGTGGTTTCCTTATTACACATGTAATATCATTTATTAGTTGCTGATACATGAAATTATGCACTATGGCACGTTAGTTAACAGACGTTGATGATTGAAATGAGGATGGTCATGTTGTTATTGAAGTGGCAGATACATAGCTTCTATTACTTTTATTTAACGAGAATAAATTATTCAATTTTTTATAATTAATGTCGTACACATGTTTATGTATCGTAGTTGGGTTACTGTATTTTCTAACGGCATAAAAGTCATTTTGCTTTTACAAATGGACTCGTCCAAACCACAAATATCGGAATAACTCAACTAAACTGAAGCTTGGTATTAATTATTCAATTGTACGGCCACTTAGGAATCTCTCTGAAAAAAAATGATTGCATTTGTAGATTCAGCCTGATAAAAACTTTAAGTAGACATATAATAATTACATCATGTCCCAGTATAGGCATATTAAATAATTACCAAAATATTTGTAAGATAACTTACTGAACTGAAAATCTTCATTTTTTAGAGTAGTATCTTTTAAATTATAGCCTAGAATTTGTTTTGCACATAATGTTAAATCAATAATGTTTTTATCCCCAGTTATTGTTGATTGTCTAAGCCTTAAAATAAAATATGCATAACGATTTGCTTATCTATATAAATTGATTTAAGGTGAAATAGAACTGTAATTTGTACAAATCCATTTAAGAACAAAATATAATTACAATTTCAGTCTACCTATATATTTTAATATCAAAGCCAAAATTGTTTGTAAAATTGTTATTTTATAGTAGTTATAGTAGGCCTACTTATGGATACAGGGCGTTTCAAAATGAAGAGCAGATTTTGCATGATCATCACTTGAGACCTATTAATCGACCAAGATGAATTATAAAACAGCATTGGATGGTAAAGTAAAAACTATTTGATCCCTCTCAGCTGATTTTCTGCAATTTTCGAACACAAATTTTATTATTTTCATAAAAATCTTGTAATTAAAAAAATACAACTCCTTGAGAAAAATCATTTTGTGTTTCAAAGCCTCCTAAACGCAAGATTTTTGAATTACATAGGAAGTTCATGGAATTTGGTTGTGAGTGCAAAACAGCACCAGACATCTGATTAACCTGTTGAAAAGACAAGCAAATAAACAAAATTTTGTGATAGGAAATAATAACATGCGATCAGCTGATACAACGCCATCCGATTGATGGTTTCACTGATTGATAGTTTTAAATTTCAAATTCTTTATCAACTCTTATCTGTTGTAGTACAATGTACATAGATAGGAGTTCTGTTAATACTTATTATGATAAAACTAATTTCAACTAAAATTTTCAAAAGTAATACTAATAAAAAGTAATAACATAGATCAAGCAATAAACAAGTCAAGTAATAAACATAGATTTTGCACTTTCATTTTGAAACACCCTGTGTATAAACATTTAAAGAAATTTAACTTGTGTTTGATTAAAATGGTTTTTATTGTCTAGGGATATCAAAACAAAAAGAAAATCAGTCCCAGGTTTCGGTCTTACCAAGCCACCTACGGAGTTATTACGGTAATAACTTATTCCTTACAGGGGAAATTCGCTTAGGAAAAACTAAGTGATATTATTTACCTGAATTATTTTCCCATTTCCTCATGTTTAATTATACACTACAAAGTCAAAATTCTTGCAGGTAAATACTACTATATGAATTTAGAATCTAGTAAATTTTTAAGAATAAAAATAACCTCATGTAGTTAATTGACTTTTTTTATATTGCATCAACCTATATACAAAATAAGAGTTGTGGGGCTTTCTCCCTAGGCTAAAAGATAAGTGATGTCCTCATGTGTTTTATTGTTATACTTTTCATTTCACTCTAATTTTGAATAATTAGATTAACTAGTACAGTTAAATTATTTGTAACCTTTGTTTTCATTTGCATAGGATAAAACCAATATTATTGAATATGGAAGTTTAAGAATTAGTAATTTAGTAAAAATTTATACTTTCTGACCCAACCTGATTTTGGGCCGAGACTTGGCTGTAGAAAATTGAGTATACCACAACCCGACTTGACCAAACATGTATTGCCCACCCATAAATAGAGTTTGATAAACTGGAATGTAAGTTATATTAAGTTAACAGAACCTAATTAAAGTTTTTAAGTTACCAGTTTTCTGTAAAAACAATCCATGGATCCTTTTGACAGAAAGCAGTTAACCTGAATTAGTCCATTCATACGATCCAAAAGCCATATCCATCTCAAAATTCTTCCAGTAAAAAAATTTCTTTTTAAACAATATAACCAAAGTATGTTTTATCTATTATCTGACAACATAGATATTTCGATAGCTAACCATAATTATAAATTAATTAATCGTCGAATCCAACTTGAACTGAAATTGGTGAATAAGTTCTTACCTACGAGTTGTCTAGTATGATATATCTCAAAACAACCGTCCGGGTGCAGGTACGGTTTGTCAGGGCAAGACCGACACAGATATATCACTGTGGAGCCACACATATGACATGGCTCCATTTTGCTGGCTCTCGCCATCCAGTGTTGTTTACCATCCAACCGGGACGGTGGCTGGACGGGGCTCAGTTTCTTGCCAGGAATGTTAGTCCTGGGTAGTGGTATAGGAGGAGTAGGAGAAGGTTCTAAGGTTGGTTCAGGTTCACTTCTACAATAAAAAAAAATCAAACTAATAGCATTTATACAAGTTTGCAGAAAATGAGAGTGTGATTGAAGTATAGTAAACTGATAGAGTATACTGGTCTTTGGCACATGAATACAGTCTACATACAACAGGTAAACAATGCAGAGTAAATATGTTTAAAAATGAGTACAGTCGAACCTCGTTTGTACGAACCTCGATAAAATCAATTCCTCGATAAGGCGAATTTTTTTAAATCCCCTTTAAACTTTCATATAGGTCAATGCTAAAAACACCTCTATACAACGTAGTAATTAAGTTAAAAACCTCCATAAAACGAATTTGTTTGTGATATGGGCTAGGACCGATTAACCTCTATACAACGAATATTCTTGGTACAAAACCTCTACAAGACGAACGTGGCCTCTATAAGACGAATTTCTCATAATCTTAACCTCCATAGTACGTAGTTTTCAAAACAAATAGAAGCTTGTCTCAACATGAAACCCCCACCCATCCCTCCTCCTTCCTCAGTCATTGTTTGGTGAAACATTGGAGCGAGGAGAAACCTCTATAAGAAGAATAACAGCAGCATTAAACCTCGATAAAACGAACCTCTTTATTAAGAATACCTCTATAGTAAGAAGTTTTCCCGTACCCCTTGAAATTCGTCTTATAGAGGTTCAACTGTATTGTTGATCTTATAAGACAAATTGGTTGATTCATGACCTATAAAACATTCTTGGTATAAAAACTGTTTTTAATAAGTTATAATCTGTTGATTCAAGATTTTTTATTTGCAATTAAAAAAATACAATTATAAGAGAAACCATCAAAAAAACAACAGATAGGTATAAAATTATTCAGTATAATCAATATCAACAATCAATCAATCAACTAGAATCGTCAACAAGTTAAATACTATGTTTAACCATATTTCTCTTAAATTCTAATCTATATATTAATTTGAAACTGTTTTTCTTTGTCACAGCTATTTTGAGAGAACGGCTGGGCGTAGAAACTTGGTAGAGGTGTCTAAAGAAAGGTCTTGGTCTGTAGATGAGCCATCAAAAGAGAAACATGGTGAATTCCCTTGGGGCTCTGCCCCAGTAGCCTTTGAATTCCCATCCAATGTTATTCTTATGGAGGAAAACGGGGTTTTTGTCACAGCTAATTTGAGAGAACGGCTGGGCGTAGAAACTTGGTAGGGGTCTTTAAAGAAAGGTCTTGGTCGGTAGATGAGCCATCAAAAGAGGAACAAGGTCAATTCCCTTGGGGCTCTGCCCCAGAAGCCTTTAAAGTTGCCTCTTCAGATTTGTTTACATTACGACCATATGCATAATTCTACACTACTTTTTAATGAAACAGCTGTTAATATTTAAATTGTGATTTACTAAATTTGTCAAAATTGAGTATTTGCAGTGGTTTTTTTCTGATTTTAAAATCGATTTTCTTCTGAATCGTGCCATGTTTTGCAATATAATGTTCTATTACCAAATCAGTGGAAAATCCTAATATCACAGTAACTCTTAAAATTATTTCTTATGGAGTTAACTTATATCTATTGTATGGGTTGGTTTCTGTCTTTTTTACCACTTCTTGGAGATTACACGTAGACGATATTCTTTGGCGTATTGAATCTGTAGTAGACGATACTTGGTTGGTGTAATTTTTATAATTACAATCAGGGATGGACGGGTCCCGAAATTTCGGGAATTTTTCGGGAAAAAAATATTCCCGATTATCGGGACGGGATTACATTTGACTCGGGAATTTTTCGGGACGGGATTTGGTCCGATCGGCGATTTTTCCGCTTCGCGAGTGCCGATAACGCCGTTATTGCGAGCGATAGGTCCGCGAACGCAGGAGACGAAGTCATACCGACGATCGCGCCGTGACCGCGGAGTACTACCGACGATCGCGCCGTGACCGGGAGTCATGACGACGATCGCGCCGTGACCGCGAGTCATGACGACGATCGCGCCGTGACCGCGAGTCATGACGACGATCGCGCCGTGACCGCGAGTCATGACGACGATCGCGCCGTGACCGCGGAGTCATGCTGACGATCGAGCCGTGATCGCGAGTCATACCGACGATCGCGCCGTGACCGCAAGTCATACCGACGATCGCGCCGTGACCGCAAGTCATGACGGCGATCGCGCTGTGACCGCGAGTCATACCGACGATCGAGCCGTGATCGCGAGTCATATCGACGATCTCGCCGTGACCGCGAGTCATACCGACGATAACCCCGTGACCGCGGAGTCATACCGACGATCGCGCCGTGACCGCGAGTCATACCGACGATCGCGCCATGACCGCGAGTCATGATGACGATCGCGCTGTGACCGCGAGTCATACCGACGATCGCGCCGTGACCGCGAGTCATACCGACGATCGCGCCGTGACCGCGAGTCATGATGACGATCGCGCTGTGACCGCGAGTCATACCGACGATCGCGCCGTGACCGCAAGTCATACCGACGATAACCTCGTGCTTGCGGAGTCATACCGACGATCGCGCCGTGACCGCGAGTCATGATGACGATCGCGTTGTGACCGCGAGTCATACCGACGATCGCGCCGTGATCGCGAGTCATGACGACGATCTCGCCGTGACCGTGAGTCATACAGACGATCACTCCGTGACCCGCGAGTCACAGGTTACTATAGGTTACCCATTTTTTGGTTTTTATAGATCAGTGCCACAAATGGTAAAAATTGATTTCGTATGTCTTTTTTTGGTAACTGCAATACAGTACTTTCCTATTATGTACAGAAAAAAATCCCGTCCCGTCCCGTCCCGAAAATCGGGAAGGAAATAAAAATCCCGTCCCGTCCCGTCCCGAACTAAAAATTCAATCCCGTCCATCCCTAATTACAATGGAAAAAAGTGAGAAATACTGGACAATTTGATATACTAAAAATAAAACTGAATTAACACTGTGCTACAATTATTATCTTGAGCAATAATTGAAAGAGCCGATTTGCAAACAATGGAAACAGGAAAGTCATAGAACACAACCAAGTACAGTAGAAGAAATAGAAATAATATTTGGTTTTTTTTTCATTTATAATCGTTATTATAGACAACCTAATGCGGCTATGAGTGGGGAAAATTTGTAGAAAACATTAAAAAACAAGGCCAGCTTTTGAAAAATGATAAGATATTTAAAAAAAAATTTGATTATATCTAACTGCTGTGTACATCTTGAGTATTTCCATAATCTTTGAGTCGACTCTTATGAAGTCATCGGAAATTATGACTGTTATTCGTTTTAAAATAACGCCTGTAATGCTTCGCAATTGCTCGAATTCGAGCAACAGGTACACTAGTGTTAATAAATTTAGTTTAAACGTTTTTCAGACATGATCACCGCACACCTAGCGCACTAAACATTCACAGCTCACAAGGGAAAACAACAAAATACTCGACTTGAGGTAAAACAATGGATAATCAGTAATACATTAAAGACCGCAATGAATAAACACGCTAATGATCTGTCGAAGATAAAAACATTGTGAAAAATGGAAGTTAGTTGCGTAGGGGTTTTAATTGTTCTAGTCTGAATTGTTGTTTCCTCCAAAACATCCGTTCTGGCAAATTCCTGTTTCATATAGATATTGTACTGTAGAGTCATGTTATCAAAGTTGACTTCTTAAAACAACTTGTCATATAGGTCTGAGTTTCCTCGTGATTTGGATGAAAGGTGTCTTAAAGAGGTTGTTTTAATTGTAATAGTCATAATATAGAAATTAATTTAACATAGGGTGTTATGGATTTTTCGATGGGATTTGAAAAGTGCACTTGGAATCGAGGTTGTCGGGTCACTTAGGGTCGTGTAAACAAATTTCTTCTGTATATGCAAATAAATTGTAATAGCGTTGGCCTCTAGAGACATCAAAAGGTGAAAGTAAATTGGTCCCAGGTTTAGATCTTACCATGAGGCCAACGGTAATAGCTACTTCCCTAAATTCGTGAAAATATCTACTTACTAAAACCTATGCAATACAGTTCTAAATTCACTAACAGACATGTAATGAATATTTAATGGTCACTTATAAAACATTTGTACAATGATATAGCCAAACACAATTTTGTGTTAAGCTTAGCCTAGGCCAACTAAAATTCTCTACTAGTGGCAGGAGGTACAACTTGCACAACCAGGTGTTTCACTTGACCTCTGGCTGCTTGAAATACCAAATTGATGCATAATTTTCTGTTGCACATTATTACTCTTAATGGTTAAATTAATCTTGGTTAAATTAATCTTTAAAGGACTTGATCAAAAGTATTGTCTTTGAAAAAGTGTTTAACGAGGCAGAGTTTATAAAAAAAATTACAGCTAGCAGCAAAAATGAGACTATAGAATTGGCTAACTCTGGAACGTGCCTAATTATTTCAGGTGAGCGGAATTGGCAAACCATACCACTCTATAACCCATTCACTTATGATTTTTTTTTTACCCGCCTAGGCCAAAACAAACGAATTTGTTGTGGCTAGTTTCATTCATTTCTGATTTAATTTTTTTTCAGGCAACATTTACTATTTATATGCAAGATATTATTATTTTCTTATTCAAAATTAAATGTAGATTCAAAATATATAAATATTTCCCAAAAAAATATAACTATAATTTTTTATTATACCATATAAAAATAAAATAAAAAAATTAAAAAATTAAAAAAAACTTTTTTATTGGTAATTTTTAGCTACATAGGGCTCATATATGTTTTGGAACTAGTCTATAATACTGTATGACACTTATAAAAACTCACCAAATGTCAAGCAAAGTTCATTTTGGTGTGGTATGCCTTGAAACACTCTGGCATGTGAAGTGCGACAAGGCAGAGCTCACACTCCCATCGGCTGTCACTGCGCTTTCCCTGGGCACTACACACCTTACATCTTCTTGAAGGTGTTTGTTTGACTTCATTTGGAGGAATAGGCCTAGGAAAATGTCCCCAAGTTGCTGCCTGGAGCCTCAGAGGTGTTTCTGAGTTGGATGATCGTCCTCTTCGATTGTACGGTGGCAGTTGTCGCGACTCAAACATTTGCTTGACAAACCTCTCCTTGAACTCACTGAACCCCAATTTTTTTCTGGTTAATTTTTTGAACACTACATAAGAGTTAAAAAGGCCAATGTCCATTATGTAAAAGAAGATCTTCTTGTATCCCTTAGCATACCTCCTCATACTAGGAAACGACGCTAATTGCTGATCCTCGCGGTCAATTCCACCCATTGAACGATTATAGTAGATCACTGGTTCTGGCTTTGTTATAATTTCTTGGGTAACTCTGTCTTTCTTGCCAGTTGATCTTTTGTCAGCTTTTTGATGAAAGGTAGACAAAATGCAAACTTGCTTCTTGTCCTGCCACCTTACTGCTAACATATCGTGGCTATAGGCTGTCTCGTAGTCGCCCAACTTAAGTTTACCCTCTTTGAAGCTCTCTGGCATGTTTGATCTCCACCAGTTAGCTGTTCCAATTACATTGAAACCTATTTGCTTAAGTCTATAGAAGAGAAGAGGTGAGGAGTACCAATTATCAATTGTCAGAGTATGTCCTTTTCCTGCCAAATCTTTTGTCATTTCAACGACTATCGCCTCACTCGTTAACAGCTTTTCCTCCTGTGTAGAATCCCCACTTCCTTCTTCAACCGGTACATTTTCTTTGACTTCAGCTCCAGTATAGATCTTAAATTTAGAACAATAACCACTTCCAGATTCACAACACTTGTAAAACTTTATGCCAAATCTGGCTCTCTTCTTGGGATTAAATTGGACATAGCCCAACCTCCCTCGGAACTTCATAAGACTCTCATCGACAGCTATGTTTTCATCAGGTATGTACAGATGGGAAAACTTCCTGTTCATGTACTCAATAACGTACCTTAACTTCCACAGTTTATCATTCACAGGTTTCCTATTATTGTCTGTAAGGTGGAAAAATGTGGACAGTAGCAAAAAACGGCGGAATGGCATCACTTTACGAAAAAAAGGGGTCTCAGTTACAGCATTAGGCGACCAGTATGATTGTATGGTTCTTTTTTTTACAAGCGACATAAGGACACACAGTGTATAAAAACAAGCCATCTCATCTGCAGTTGTGTCAAACCATTCTGAGTATATAGTTTTTCCTACCCCGCCTGCTTCGTTCTTTTTCTTAATTGTTTCTTTGGCATAATTATTAGTCTCTGTTGCAACATGTTGCCAAAAGTCATTATCAAGAAACGCATTGAAAACATCTAATTCAGAGGGAGCTGAGCCTAAACTTCTAGCCAAACTTGCTCTAACACCAGGACAACCAGTAAAAGGGATTTTATTTATTATATTACTTTCTATGGTACTGGTCCACTGCCAACCCTCCTTTTTCTTCTTTTTTGGTGGAGCTGTATCGTTACTAGTTTGAGTTTTGGACCTTTTAGTAGGCTTAGATGGTTGTGAAATAGCTTTTTTTCCTATAGGCCTACCTCTTCCTCTAGACCTGCCCCTAACAGGTTTACTTTTAGGCCTAGGGTCAGGAAAGCTAGGGTCGTCAGCTTCCTCACTCGGTGTAGGTGAGAGGGCAGGCACGATTGAAGATGCAAGCTGGTCAAATAATTCAGGCCTAATAGGCAAATCTAAATCAGATTGGACATTTGGAGGGGTCATAGGCCTATGCCTGCCACTATCTATATCATTTATAGGCCTAGAGTCAGGGAAACCAGGGTCGTCAGCTTCCTCACTCGGTGTAGGCGAGAGAGAAGGCGCGCTCATACTACCGCGGTATAACCGATCAAGAAACTGGACTGATTTAGGCAATTCTTCATCACGTGATGGAGAAGATACATGCTGATCAAATATTTCAGGCCTACTAGACAAATCTGAATTATATTGGACAGTAAGGGCATCTGGAGGGGTCATAGGCCTAGCATAGCTGCAAGAAGGCTGTTCAAGCAACAACTGGTCACTTTCTAATGGCCTAGGCCTAACACAATTAGTATTATGTTCTGGGGAAACTGTGGTCTCATAATCAATAGGCGTATTAGACTTATTACTCACTTGAATTCTGCTCCCTTCCAAATCATCATCATCACTCCAACCACTCTCCTCAAACAAGTCACAATCACTGTCACTGTCACAATCCCCTATAAGTTTTATGATGTCACTTTCATCTAACTCTTTTCCACATTCATCCACGAATACCAAGTTATTTTGAAGACTCATCGTATTATACAAAAGCTTTTCAATTGAATAATATAGTAAAACAAGATACTGTAGCTCAATCTTTATCACGACGAAGTGAAACACGACATGATAGGCCTAATAACTCAGTCATTATAACGACGAAAAAGTAAAATACTGATAAAAACTTACACTAAGTAAATTCTATAACTTATTTTATAAGATAACTACACTTTTCAATAAAATAATAAAGTAAAACAAGGCTCTAACACAATGTTTACATCGTCGAAGTAAACACAACAACGTATCAGCTGTGAAACCAGAGTAGACGTCGTCAGCTGCTAAGTTGCACCATTTCAACTTCAGTTTTTTTGCCGATTGGACTGGACTGAGATGACGAAAATATAACCAAAAGAAAGCCTGGAAATCATAGAACAAGAAGCATATGCGATCTATTGGATTTCTGGGGAACTAACTCGGCACAAACAGGTTTTAATAGCGGACGGCGATTCGCCGTCGCTTCACACAATGGCTAACGGGAGCGCGACGGCGGATCGCCGTCGTTGTAAGCGAAGGGGATAATAGCCTAATCCCAAAATTTGATTACTGCGACAGAACTCACAAACTCAGAAACTGGTTGCTCTGGCCATGCCCACTGAACTGAGCGTTGCCAACCTTGTAGGACAATATTATCATATACTGTCACATGACGAAATGATAGCAGTGGTTATGAAGACTTCATGTAATTTTTGAAGGGTAATATTTTCTAGACGTAATTGTCAAATTGGAATTATTCGAAATGGCTATTTATATAATATTTTAAAAGATATTAAATAAAATAGGTGTGTTAGTGTAACAGTAAAACATAATTATACTCTCCCTTTTCTAAGTAATTTGATTGATTACGTCTAACTGTACAACAGCAGTTAAATTATTATAGTTTCTAGCTCAAATATCTGCCAGTGTTGAACATTTGACTAACATTGAGAAAAGAATCACTCAACTAGGAACACAAAACTTATATAATGTTGAACAAAAAAAAAACACGAATAAGTTCTCTAATACAATTCTTAAATTAACTATTAATATTGTAATAGTTCTGTAGTTACTAACAATAATATTACAGCTGGTGACAAATCAGCTGGCACTTGGCCTAGCGCGGGCAGTTTAGGTGTGGGGGGGGGGGGTGGAAGTAAGGAAAAGGCTGGACTGCAAATATATTCTGCTGAATCTACGGGGTTGACTCCCCGTATTTCACGTACTGAGCGCCTTCAGGAGGTCACGAGGACAGTCAACACAACCCGCATGATGGCATATGATGTTTTTGATCTAGATGCTAGTACAGGGTGTATACTACATTCTGGATAAAAAATTCATGGACAGTTCCCGTACATTTAAGGACCTTTGTCGGTAAGATTACAGAATAATATTCCTGATTTGTCAAACTGTATTAATCTTGTTCTTCATTTTAGTTGTTCCAGAAAGAAAAGTAAATAATAATAGACAAGAATTAAATTTAAAAATAGAAACTTATTGTTTAGTAAACAAACATATACTTTAGGTACAGCTTTTATGGTGTAACAGAAAAACGCAATCATTGTCTCCTGCAATAGCGACAAAATCCTAAATATCTCCATTGGTCACAGAAACATCATAACATAGCTTATCCGATCCAGGCGGATTAATTTGGCATTATTCGTCCTGGCATAACATTAGGTTCTCGACTACTTTAAAAAAAAAATTTGTAATGCATAATGAATATATTATTGTAACTCGGTTCTAGGTACTAAATCGGTATGGTAAGCGGCTACCAGTAAGCACAGAGTACGATTATTGTCTTTTCATCTGCAAAGTTAATATCGACACATAGCTATCATTAGTTTATCTTAGGCTCAATTACATTTTCTTAGTATATTTTACAGCACTTTCAAAGAATCAAAATACCCAGGCCTAGGCCTAATTATTTAGGAGGGCCTATATAAACTGAGTAACAAACAATGAGGTTAATATCAGTAAAGTCACTACAATATCATCATTCTAGTTCATAAGATTTAGATTGCCCTTAAAGCATACAATAAATACACAATAAATAAATATGGGAAATAAAAAAATTGAGACCTGACCGCCAACAATGTACAAAGATACAGAAAATGCAATGGCATAATTTGAAACCAAGTAGGCCTACGTAGTGATCAAAATTTAATGCAAACAACAATGCTTTTGGTTTTGTCAATTGAAAGATAAAATATCCATAAAAAAGGGTTTAACTTACAAAATAAGACTGTAGATTAGTTACATGTTTTATATGAAACCATAAATAGTATTATGGCACTAGGCAATGGCCAGCGGCAAATTGAAGTACAAGTAAGAAGTGAAATTTAACAGCCATTATAAAACTATTATTTCCATGATAAAATATGTTTGGGATCTAATAATGATTACTCTAGTAATAAATAAATACTTGTAAAGGAATAAAAGTGATTCAACTTTTATGAGCTAAGCTACTACTGAGTCAACAGTTCTTGGAAGTACTTGACTTGACACTTGATTGTCGTGATAAAATATTAATGGGTTTGAGACTGCTAATGGGGTTTTTATTGCATAATTACTCTAGTAATAAATTATCAAAATGTAAACAAACATCTGATAAACCTTTTATGTGCTCCTAACCAACTAGCGATTGATAAAATTATGGCCCATTAAAATTTAAGGACATAGTCTGGCATTTAAGGACATTAAAATTCATTGTTGTAGCCCCGGAACTGTAATATATAAAATATCTGGTTTTACATTACCTTTATCAGTTCCAAAAGTAACTTTCGTCAAGTGTGTGTTACATGTTTCGGCGAGCTGCCATTGTCAAACACTTCACCCTTACTCACAAAAAATAGCTGCTTACAATCGTATGATTCACAGATTGTTAAACGTCCCTCTAAATTCGTGTAATGCATAATGAATATATTATTGTAACTCGGTTCTAGGTACTAAATCGGTATGGTAAGCGGCTACCAGTAAGCACAGAGTACGATTATTGTCTTTTCATCTGCAAAGTTAATATCGACACATAGCTATCATTAGTTTATTAGTTTATTTATTAGTTTATTTAGCAACCCCTTGCTAAAACGTGTACCGGCAATGTTACGTATTCATGATAGGCCTATCAAACTACATTTTTATTGTTTTTATGTCGTACGTGTCGTGTATGTTGTATGTCGTGTAATGTGTTGTGAAAACGAAGCTATTCAAGCGGATCTACATCTTCCTGTATTGAAGTGTTTGACAATGGCAGCTCGCCGAAACATGTAACACACACGTTGACGAAAGTTACTTTTGGAACTGATAAAGGTAATGTAAAACCAGATATTTTATTTAAGGACAATTCCCTGTACATTTCATGGCCAGTAAAAAATTAAGTACAATTCCCGGTTTTCCCGGTTGGTAGACACCCTGTAGTAGCAATCGGTCAAGTGCCGGCTTAGGTGTCACGAGCTGTACCTAGGTTTCATGAAAGTTTTTGATTCATTAGTTGGCCTATTGTTAATTTGATTTCACTGGGTATTTAGAATTAACCACACAAACCATTTCCATACTTGTTTGAGAGAGATTTTCTACTAGCATTTAGTTAAAAGTAAAGTAATGGGTGCGTTGGGACAACCCCTTGCTAGACTGGCTTTAGATAGCCACATTTGACTGTTCTCTCAATTTTCACATGCTGAAATACCCCCATTATTATGTCGAGTGTGTCAAATCCTCATACTGTAAATCCCACTGATACCCCTTGTGTCTTAGTCTCATTCGTAGTGGAAACAGATACCATTGTATGTGAATGGTTTTGAAAAATGTTTAAATAATATTAGTTTAATTCATGTAAAATTTAATAAATGTTTATTATAAAACTTTGAATGCTGCAAAATTATATTAATAAAAATTCAGATGATTATTGTTCAGTGTTGCCCAACATTCCCACTTATCCAACCTTGCCGTAGCCAAAAGGTTGTCTGTTGGGTTAGGACATGTTAGACTCTCCATATTTGTGGTTTGTAAACATGGCGCTTTCCACATGTAAAAAAAAAATTGTAATTACCTTTTAGCAGAAATTCCAGTAAGAGACGACTTGGAACCAAAACGGTTTGGGCTTGTCTCTCGGCTTGCTCCCTGACTCCTAGGAGTTTGAGGTCTTCGGTCTATCAGCTGTGGGACATATCCGGAGTTGTAGGGCTGATACCCCCTAGATGATGGTGATCCAGATCGGCTGGATGCTGTTGAACCAACCACAGATAATTAACTCACAATATTAATAAACAAAACAAAAACTAAAACTTTTAAAGTAAATAATAATAAAAACCTCTACTTAAAAACAGGTTTGTTTTAGTGAGAGAGACAGCGTATAGTTCATAAGAGATTGCAAACAATGGCAGCGCTAACGATTCAGAGGCTTCTTAAAAAAATGAGGCCCCATATAAGCTATGTATATATAAATCGCCGTTATGATTATTACACATGTTTTATTCTTTAATGGAATGGGAATTAAAAAAAAAAAAACAGTTTTACATACATATTAATGGTGTAAAATTCGGACAGTCAGAATGCAAGTACAGTAGGACTCATATCCGACTACAAAGAGACCAGGCCATAGCCTGAACAGTCAAAACGTCGGATATTGAAAGAAGCACATCTTGCGGCCTCGGCAACACTGATGATTGTTTCCCGCGATCACAGCAACACCCATTAGGCCCAGCGCACACGGTGTGACTGTTTTACATTAACTGTTGCAAACCAGTTGCGTCTGGAACCAGTTTGCAACTGAAACAAAACTTCTGTCCGCACACGGTGTGTCTGTTTTACAACTACAGTTGCGTCTATTAGGCAATCAGTGGAGTGCAAATATAGTGCAGTTACGTTGTTTTAAGGCCTTAAGTGCGCTTACTACGTCGGGATCAAACGCAGAAGACGTTATTAGCTATTATCAATACCGAAGACAGTGAAGGGTACTGAGAGAGCAATGGGTTCACTCTTATTTGAGCAAGAATGTTAGTACTAGGCTGTTTGTAGCAGCTAGAGCTAGTCGTATAGGAAATTATAAACACTAAAAACATTATACGGCCGTCAAAATTCCACCAAAATACCACCAAACACCTCAAAAACACCCCGTGGTCTCGTGCAACTGAAGTCTGCAACGCAACTGCAACGTCGGGCCCACGGTTGCATGTGACTGGTTTCAAACATTTTTGGAAATCGCAAACAACCAGTTGCGTCGTGTGCGCCTCCCCATTGCAATACATTGCCGAGGTCACAAAACAGTTGCACGTGCAACTGGTTTGCAACGACAGTTGTAAAACAGTCACACCGTGTGCGCTGGGCCTTAGCATATCTTGCAGTCTTGATGACACTAGTAATCGTCAGTCTTCAGTTGTCAGTTGTCAGATTACTTATGTTGCACAATCGTAGCCACAAAAAAAATTTACTTGTTAACCTGAACAACAATTTACTAAGAGAGTGAAATGAATAATTTTACCCCACCATTTCAGATGAGGCCCCTAGTGGTAGGTCGTGGACATCTTCTTGTGTCCTCTCAACCATTGAAAAATAAAATGGTTGGCTCAAAATTTGTTTTAAAAAAATATTTGAATAAACATTCTAAACAAAATTTTTAATTACATTTTTTACAACAGAATACCAGCAGCAGTAACAAAAATGGCATTAAGTTTTTCTGCTTTTTAAAAGATGTTATTAATTCCAATGAAGTTTCAACAGCTAATGTAATGTATTAAAATGGTTTAGTTTTTTTGGAAAAGCAACTTTATCTCAAAATTGAGGATTGAAAGATAGTAGTACGAGGTACTTACGTTGGCTTTGAGTGACATTCGCTCGACTGCGAGTACGACCTAGGCGCTCGGTTACAAAACCGCCAGACGCTGGTCCCGAAGTCGTGTTGGTACTAGTTTTCTTTGGACGAGCTGAAAAAAACAAGACACAAATACTACAGTACCATTTTTTAGTCATTGTGAGTGTAATCTGTGAGTACCATTTCACATGGTAATTTCAAAGACTAACAAAATGTGAGTCTAGTGTTTGAAAACCAGGCCCAGTTCAAATGCAGCTCCCTGCCGCAGGCAGAAATGGTATAGAATGTAAGAATGATGAATGCTATTTTTTTATAGTTTTTTTGTCTCTTAACCTTTCATTTTCCTGTCCACATAGGCCTCAGGCTGGTGCGTGGACCGTATCCAGCAAAGCAAGGGGTGAGCCAGTACATTAAAAGAGTTGAACTGTACTGATAAAATGTAGTGGCAGGTACCAGCATCCGAACTCATGACATCGCTGCCTTGGATCCAAAGTAAGTTGCGCTACCGACTTACCTACTAACTAAGTACTACTCTACCGACTAAGTAATATGTAGATCACCTTAGACTGTTAATAATCAGACTGAAAAAACAAAAATGGACAGTTCTCAAACGCAAGGACTACCTCTGAATGAATTAAAGATCTCTCTTCAATAAAATCGAAAAAATTTTTGTCAACTGAACAATAAATAAAAACACACACACGGACATTAAAAGGCCTAACATTAAAAAGACAGTAAAACAAGAAATAATACATATCTACTTTCTTTCAACTACAACTAGACTAATGTCAACAATATATTGTGAAAATCCTGCATTTACCAAACCACTTATTCAATTTAAATACATTAGATGAATTCAATATTTACAGGTCCCTTAAATTTGAGGAACATTATTATTATCAACAAGATTTTATTTACATCAGATTATATTTATGATTTGGAATTAAGATTCTAATGGTTCGGATGGATGTGTATGAAATCATCAACTGATAAAAACAAAGAAACAACGCCATCATTGATGATTGGGAGTCTATACATAACTTCCGCCTGATCAGATCACATTGTATACCACACATTAACCGTATTATTTCTTGTTTTCTTGTCTCTTAAATGTTTGTCTGTGCATAAACGATTGTTCATGTTGACAACCTATAGATAAAGCAACAAGCATAGACATCCTGTACTGACTTGAATATGACTTGGATGTCAGTTGAATCAAGTCACAGTTGTAAAATTCTGGATTGCATAATTGCAGGTATTTACACCAATGTTTAGTATTTAAAGGTAATTAGGTAGCTAAAATTCAATATAATGAATTTAATAGCTTTTATTTACCTGAATCATCTCCTAGTTGCAAAAAAACAGATAACCATTACAATATAAAAGCATTAACTGATTAACAATAATACCTGTTTTTAAGCATGTATAAAATAAGAAAACAAATTTCTATGATACTTAATTTTAAATATTGTTTTAATTTATTAATGGAGATAGAAATATAAAGTTTGTAAACATCATTTTCTTTTACAGTAACAATTTTTCTTCCAACTTTCTAGAAAAAAAATTTAAATCTATTGAACCGACTGGGAGTTGACCAACCAATGGTTAAGTGATGTTATGGATGGTAAGGAGGTAGGAGAGGAGAGGACCTCACCTTGACTGACAGTACGTTCAGAGTGCACACCGATTCAGATTTTCGGCGGCAGGAATGGCACTTGCATTCAAATGGTAGTAGCCATAGTGGCTGCCAGTTGCCGAGCCCGCGTGCAGGCATCTGCTTACCGGAATTAATTCTTCATTCTGGTTTCAAATTCCGATTCAGATATTGCTCATACACATACTATTTAATTAAATAAATTTAGTTTTTAGAGTAGAATATTTAATTTTTCATCCTACCTTTTAGGGTTACCACTAAACACTCTTTGGGAAAGATTCTTTGTTTACGTAGGTTACACTAGTTTCTTACAATACAATGTTCAATTTTAATAATGAGTTTCGGGCTTTATTCAACAATATAGAAAGAACCGTGCTCTATTATTTCTAGCTAAGGGAAATGAGATATACTATCATGAACACCATTTATCACTGGCTGAAACTTCACAACAGTTTCAGACGCTATAATTTTACATGTTAATTCCTCATCTGACAATTTCATAACTACGATTGACTAGCTAACCGAGTAGTACCAGCGGCGTATTTCCTGCTTCCACCGTGGCCACCCACAAAATATCTGACTTAGATTAAATATGCGCCGAAAATATGAATTAGATTCTGAATCTGTATGTCGTGCACTCTGGACGTACCGTGAGCTATAAGGTGCACACCATTACGTTGCATTGCAATGCAACATAGCGCGGTTTTTCAATGCCAGTTTTTCTGCAAATCAATAACATTCAGAAACAACACGCAGGAATTTAAAACCCAATTGCCATTCATTAATTGTTGGAAAATATTGAATTAACCGTGATATTTTGTCATTTATTATATTGCTGCAATGTTCGTTAGAGATTCTAAATATTTAACCCCAAACTTATTTGGAGATAGATGCTGGTCCAATTTTTGAACAAGTTAGACCTGTCCCTTTAGCAGTGAGAGATAAAGTAGGCAATGAATCAGATCATTGTACAAAGAATGGTGTACTTGAAGAAATAAAATATTTAGAAACCAAATGTACACAGCCTCAGTTTTCGGTTACTGGAGTCTCTTGTTCACCAGTGAGATGTGTTCTGAATGCTGAGATCCAGCCAGCAAAATCAGTGCAGGCTATATCCATGCTTCACAGCCAAATCTTGTACGACACTGACAGTAAACTCTCAGTAAGAATGTACCTGATAGGCCTCCTGAGCTGCTCCTGCAATGAGCATTGGTATCGCCGTACACAAAAATTCCTTGCGAGATGTCACCAAAAATCTCTCTAACATCTCTTTCTAATGGAGTTTACAACAGATAGAGCTGAGGAAGAAAGACTGGGAAAGAACTTTGGCAAGTGAAATAGGTGGTCGAGTTTTTAAGAATGACGCTGACCAGCTATAGATCAAACCTTTTTTTACAACCCGAGGAAGGAGCTTAACTCAACAGAGAGGTGGAGGGTATAATGGATTAGTTTAGGAATAAATCGGAGAGGTGGAGGGTATAATGGATCAGCTTATGAATAAATGTTATTGTTTTGTTTTAGCTTGTTAATAGTTTGTGTTTTATGATAAAATGTAAAATGTTGTCGTTCTTAATTTCATGAATATATATAGATCAAAAGGCTTGTATATTTAGTCTCTAAATGAGTTTAATGAATTCTAGTATCAGCGTTAGGTCTTATACTTAAAGAATCAACCCATCCAAGACTAGATATAATTCTAAGAAGGAATATTATTTTGTACAACGTGTAAAAATGACAAATAGATAATGTGCACAAGAAATTATTTGGTCACAATTTTCTTTAAAAGATTGTCAAAATGTGTTTTAGGGTTAAAAGCTCATTAATTACTTGATGAAATGCTAAGGAATAATGTTTCTAAACACAGTCATCCTTAAAAAAATTTTTAAACTGTTTTTGTTGAAATTTATAAGCTCTAATTTTTGTTGGTATCACATGTTTTGGTAATTTACTGTTTGTTCACATTGTTAAATTTGATGTTATTTATTTTTTAGTAACCAGCTTGTTGTACGTTTCCATTTAAAATTTGTTGACATTTAATGAATAGTTTAGAGTTAGTTTTATGAATATAAGTTTTACAGAGGTAAACATGCAATTCCTTTTAAACTGAATAAGACTTATTCCGATTAAACATGCAATCAACTGAGGCAATACCCAGATTAATAAAACCAACCTATTAATAATTCTTTCGACTCTCTATCATAGTTATATTTCTATCATGCAAAACCGTGTTTTGTTTACAAGCTCAGGAACCTGACACCACTTACGTAGTGATGCGCCAGAGCCCACCTTCTGGCGAGCCAATTGCGCATACTGCTGGCGTGCATTGGCCCTTTGTACGGCGTGCAGGTCTATAGCGCTGTTGGACCTATTAGTATGAACAGTCCCCGAATGTGATGGTTGTACTCGGGGGATTTCTGAAATCATACACAGCGATCTCAACCTCTATACATTCTAATAAGTTGTGACAGTTAATTCCCAACCTTAACAAAGACACATAATTTAACAACAACCGGAATGGTTCGACCATGAATGAATGATATGGGATTCTATAACTCTTGAGACACAAATTATGATTTACCATGTGTTTTTTTAATAATGAACTATGGAATAAGTGTATCTGATTTAGCTGTCCAAGCAAAAAAATCTTTGAAGAAGCTATCAAGCTATAGCTAGATCCCTAAAGGAACAAACTGGAAACCATTTTTAGTGGTGGACGAGAAGTGGCTTTTTCAGTCGAGTAAAGTCAAGTCGACCACAAAAACATTGTTAGTTTATCGTTTTTAAATATTAGCCTAGTCATATTTTCATGAAACGAATGTGATGAGATCCAAACAAAATCCGCTTCCACTATGTTTTTTATATAGTGATATAATCAATTAGTATTTTTAACTAAAAAATGTCAGAGTTTATATTTGATACTGTACCAAGAATTATTTTCATAGAAATGCGATTAAAGATACAGGAGCAATTGATAGAAGTAGTAAAAAGTCATATATTGGTACAGTAATGTTTTATAGTTTTTAGTAGAATAACCTGTTTGAATTACAGTTATCAGTAAAATGAGAAAGATTAGCTAGAAAATGCATTAGCTCAAGTAAAATGATATAGCTTTTACTCACAAACTTAAAGGTCAATATTTACATATTTGGACTAGACTGCCACATACAGAGGCTTTTTTTAAGATTTAGAAAATAAAGCCTTAAAACTTTTGGGGATAAATATTGATTCAAAATTAAACTCGGGATCCCATATAGAACATGTATGTAAAAAAATATCCAAGGTTAGTTATCTTATCTGGAAACTAAGTGATTTTGTTTCTGTACCTTAGAATGGCTTATTTTGGACTTCTGGAATCACACATAACCTACGGTCTCCTCTTATGGGGATACTCACTGTTTGTGAGTATTTTATATTTGTATATTTAAAATTAAAAATTAAAATTAAAGTTTGTATTTTTTTTTCATTAATGCACATCAAAATGAATTTACAAGAATTTGTAACAAAAGAGAGCCTACACAACCACAACACAAGAGGAAAGGTGAGACTTGATATTCCAATGCACAGATTAGCCAAAACTGGGTCATCTAAACAAATTCACTGCATTAGATTTTTTAATAAACTTTCTTCAAATGCTAGAACTGCACTAGTCAATGTTTTCAATGTTTTCAAGAAGAAAATTCATGATTGGCTATTAAAAAATCTGTTTTATTGTTTAACTGAGTTTTTAGAGTGTCCTGTGATCCTAGATTAATTTGTAGATAGAATTGACCAAGAAATGTTGTTGTTATTGTCAGTTATATAGGTTTATGATTGTAATATGTGTAGATGTTCTTTTCCTTTACTATTATGATAGATTTAGCCTATATTGTATGACGAAGCCTATTTCATGTAATATAATCAATGGTGAATCAAGATTTCTGATTTCTATATTGCCCCTCAATACATTTTTGAATTAGAATGTTTCTAATCAGTATCCAACTCTGACAGCAGTATCAAAACTATCATTAACATCAAAATGAATTATGAGTTTAAGAAAAAATAAAATTCTTACATATCTCTTTTCTCAAAATTGAGGGAATAGCCTACAGTTAGACAAATAAAATTGGATAACCACTAAATGAGATTCTCATGTCTCAAGGTTACCCTCAACATATCATTAGTTTATCTTAAGCTCAAATACATTTTCATAATATATTGGACAGTTCTTTCAAAAAATCAAATGGTCCAGGTAACACCAAAAGATGGTCAAAAAACACCTGCATAATCTTTAATAAAATCTTAACCTACCAATTAAGGGGCTTGAATTTTAGAGCACTTGGAGCTGTTCAACTTGACATTAAAACTTGATTACACTACACATCAGTACTGAGTACGGCTAGAAGAAGGTATTTTATTCTTTAAAGTATTTATGAGGTAGCCATCAATCAAGTTTCTTCTGATGGTGTTTTACTATTATTATTTTTATTATTTTAACTATTAATACTTTATTAAAAATATTTGTTCTTTAGTTTGAGACATATAGATTTGAAAATTTGTTCACTATTCTCCGGTCAGTTTTATTGATGTTTTGTGGTGATTTTAATAAATAAATAAACAGAAGATAGCAGTAAGCTGTTAAGAACAAGTCTGTTTTTTTGATGAATGAGTGACTGTTTAACTGTTCTTAACTATTTTGTCCGTTCCTTACTTCAATTTAACAATTAATTGCAAAGCATAGCAAGTACAGCAGAAGCTAGAGGCAGATACACTCACAGATGAATTTTAGAGGTTGCACTTCTTTCCAAAGCAGATTACTTAAATAATTATAAAGATCATAAAAAACAACAACAAAAAACCTATGACAAACAACACAAATCAAAGTAAACAAACAAAGGACACTAAAAGTGATTTCAGAGGAGGAAAGAAAACCACCTTCTGATTAGATGAAAAAGTAAAAACAGAAGACAAGAAGAAAAGAATTCAAAGTAAGGACAACCTATCTGGGAGGTAGTCGCGACTTGTCTTCCACCAAATTACATGTATAGTTACTGTCTGGTCGATCAGTTTTCAATGTTTCGTTTGGTTTATTTTTTATGTCCCGTGTTATAGGTATAGTTCAAAACGTCTAATGAACTCCACCATGATAATATATACACACCAAAGGTTACACTCTGCGTAGCAGGGAATATCTGGAGTCGTTAACTACCACCAATCGCTATGACAGTATCCAGGTAAATGACACTTTTATTAGTTAATTAAGATGACACATAGGACATTCCATCATGATACTGTCTCAGTTTTTGGCCATGTTAAAACCGTTATTCCTCATCATGCAGACCACATCACACTGAGTCTGTGGTACTGTACTGTGGTTAAGCGTACCTTCATTTGTAGTTTTTTGCTTGATTTTTACACAAAACCCACATTGCAGCAAACCTGCAAGAAATCTAATTTGTAGTTTTTTGTATTTAGTTTTTATTAAAATGGGTCCAATTAAGAGTAGTTTTAAACTGCGTCGGTTTCTAGGGACCATTAAAAATTAAACAGTTTTAGACCTTACTGTAAACAATACTGTATAAGCTACTTTCCTATGGAATCCACTAAAACATCATGAAATTTAATAGACCAGTGTAATTGGACTTAGCTGCTAAGGGTGTGAGGGTGTGCAATTTTACAAACAACTAGAGGGATCCAAAGGGATAAGTTCATGCAAGGGATGTTTAAATAACCTCTGGCGGACTTATAAAAAAAATACATTATTTTAAATATAATATACCAAAAAATTGCTAATTTAGTGTTTCTTGTTTTTTTTTTTTTTTTTTTTTTTTACGAACAGCTATGTGAGCCTTACGATTGATTTAATTTACAATAGCAATGTCCTTCTCTTTGCCCCTCCCCTCTTATGCTAGATTCTCACAATTCATCTTTTGAAGCAAATATGTTTTATTCAACCATTTGACTAGATTTTAAACTTTTCAACATTTGACACAATATAGTAGTAAAATAAGAATTGGGAAAATAGCTGATTGATTTAAATTTATACTGCAGTTTTCATGTATTTTACAGCATTGAAAAAGTTGTTAAATATGTGAGTGTACAGAGGTAATAAACCAATAAAAAAAATGAATACATAACAATTCCTGATCTCAATAAATTTAAAACCAGTTTTGACTGTTTACACATCTAGGAACAGCTTCGGGTAGGAGGGGGGGTGGGGGTACCTGAGACATAAGTTCGCCTGAGCACAGGAATGGCTGATCCCGAGGATCGACGGAGCGCAGTGGGAGTCCCTCCCCCACCACTCAGGTCCTCCACACTTCCGCTGCCTTAGTACGCACACACACACACACATACATCATGTTAAACAAGTTAACTTACTTTACTGTCTCACAGATAAAGACAAACTGTTGATTTCACTACCAATGTTAATGTCTCTGAATCATACAAAAAAGAGGGTAAAATAACTGCCGCAGCCATACAAAAACATATCAATTACGCTACATTTTACTGAAATAAAAATTTGTTACATCAAAAGTCTTATTTTCCAATTGCATATCAAGTAAACTAAGGCTATGTATAGCGAAAATATCAATAAGAATTGACCACCACAACCAAAGATAGCAAATAGCAACCAAACACATCACATAAGTAAGTAAAACACAAGCCCACTCAGTTAAATGTAATACCCAAGCTGCGCTCAAGCTCAAGTCAAGTTTATCACAGCTCAAGTGCCAAGATTTACTGAGGAAAAAGGGTGACATAGTTTTCATGTTCTAATTCATTTCTCAGTGTGTTTATTACCTCTCTAGCAAGAAAGGTGTTGGATTACATTTCAACATTTGCCACTTAGCACATTCAACATGAGCATTACAGAATGAAGTAGAAAGAGTTTAAAGAGAGACTTCTATGATCCAAAGTTTTGTATGTGCACTATTTGTAATTTGAAGTAAGGTAATGAAAACATTTATAATTACCAGGTCCAGATAGTAAAGCGAGATACCAGAAAATTTCACATGGTTTGGTAATTGTAATTATTGGTTTTGGGAGAACATTATTTTTAAATCCGATCTTGAAGTAATAGTTAGGTTCAAATACATTATTAAGAATAGAAGGTGTTAATTAATAAATTACAGGTCCTAAAAAAATTTTCGGCACAAACAGCTAGAAAAACACAAATTCAACAATGTGTCAGTGCCAAATAGAGCCCTGCCAGACGGCCACTTTTAGGGTCTAGTAAGGTAAGCTAGAGCAACCAAAATCAATATAAATATTGATAAGATAATCACAGAGCAGTGCAGGCTTAGTAGCCTAATGGTTTGTATTAGATTGAGCACCAGAAAGGGTAACAGACTACGGAAGAAACAATTACAATACTGTAGTACCTATGCTGCTGTATGAAGTTACTTACCCAGAGATGGCTGTCGAGGTAGAGTAGGAGTTCTTTGACTAAGGGGTTGTCGTATCTTGGATACTGTTTGAGTTTGTGGTTCCTCACTTCCACCCTGGGCTGCCATCACCTGTTTCTTTAGCATTATGTCCATGTTGCTCAGTAGAAGTTCACCTTGCTCCGGGAAGTGGTTGTAGAAAGCCCAGAAAGCCCTACACCAAATCAAACATTAGCAAAATTCATCATGATTCTGCACTTGACCTTATCTCGCTCAGGGCGGGAGATTCAATAGTTTAAAAAAAATTTCAAACACACAGCGAAGTGCTACAGAGCTGCAAATGGTGTCATTCTGTTCACAAATGATGCCAGTAAGTGGTAAGGAGTCTCATTGCGGCGTACAAAAGAACTTCAGATTTATACGCAAAAACGGCCCTTACTCTTAAAACCACCCTCGTACAAAAAAATTCAACTATGCTGCCAGAGTCAGACGTAGATAAACATTTCTACTAAACTAATATCAATTATAATTAGTACCAATCTCGATGTTCCTTGGTGGCTGTCAAAGAGAGCAGTTTTAATATTACGAAAAATTAACATTTACCAAGGACCCTTAAAACCATTTTGGAAAGACTTTTACATGCAGAATATGAAGACTTGCTTGTAGGCCAGTCCTTAACAAGTGTTGTGCAATTCTATTAGCAACCCACTTTTCTTTCACTTGGCCTCCCTGTTATGTTTAATGGGTTATATAAATTATTTCATTGGGGTGTAGGCACATGACCGAGGCTGTAATCCTCTTAATCATGGTCGGTTGACCTGTCAGTTTTAGGTTGGTGTCGAATGCTTCCGCATCATACCGTGCATAGCCGAACTGTTCACGGCAAATTGTTAGCTCTATCACCGTCGCTGTGAAAACGTATCGTTTGTAGGTTAAATTTAAATTTAATTTAACTGTCATAACCTAACCAAACTAACCAAACTTGCTGATAATGAAAAATCGAATGAAGGTTTACTAATAAAAAATAGTTCTGTTCATAAAATAAAATTACAAATGCCTAACATTTAATTTTATAATTTTTTTATTATAAAATTAAACTATCATAACCTAACCAAACTAACCAAACTTGCTGATAATTAAAAAAAAAACCGAATAAAAAATAATCGAAAAATAGTTTTGGTCATAAAGTTATAAATTATAACAAAAGATGTACAGTTAGGAAGTAATCGCATTCTAAGCGAAATCTTTGACAAAAAGTTAACGCCTCCGGTGGGTTTCAGAATTCTCGATTCCCCACCCCTCCTCCGGTGACCACTGCCCTCAGGCCATAAATCAGGGGATTAACCCAAACAAAGATCTGGGACGCTGTCCGTCTCCCATTTCTTTGTCATACTTTTTCAATAATTTCTGATTAGCCGACACCTAAACAAACTACCCACATTATTTATCTGAGTAACCAATAACCAATAATTGTTTCAGCCTGAGAAACTTACTTTCTAGCAGCCATTCGGCCCTCTGGAGGACCGTCGTGCATTCCTTTCTTAATACCCTCTTGAAGGTTTGCGATCTGGT
Organism: Macrosteles quadrilineatus; assembly: GCF_028750875.1. Lineage (NCBI taxonomy): Eukaryota > Metazoa > Arthropoda > Insecta > Hemiptera > Cicadellidae > Macrosteles > Macrosteles quadrilineatus. Next base: position 42,486,962 of record NW_026542600.1, on the reverse strand, counting down.
GCTCCAAGCGGTGGACTGGCCAATGTTGCAGGATGACCACGAGACATTCTGCCCCAACAGTCCTGAACTCTTTAGACTTGCTGCTTATCATTTGATTCACTAGTGTGCTGATCAGTCTGGTGTGATTTACGTGCATAAAGATAAACTTCAAGGTCACTGTTGAGCATGTTGATACCACCTACAAACAGTCAACTCTCAATTTAATACCCACTTATATATGTACATAACCAACTTATACATATGTAGAAAAAATTAATGTTATGATTAATCAGTAAAATGGGTAAAAAAGTGATATCTCGAATTTAAAGCTCCAACATGGTGCCAATACAGCACTATGAGTAGAGTTGTTTGGTTTAATATACATTTTTACAAGTAAAAAATTTAAAAAAATATGCCTTCTGATCAGAAGACTAAAAATATACACAAGTTATCATAAGTTTTTTTTGTATTTGTGGAAGTAATACTAGACAACAAAGGAGTTTTAGTTTAATAGTTTGCAAAAGGTAAGAATACCACCAATATTCTACGTAGGATAGGGATGAGTTCAACCCCTACAATTGATTCTTAATTTCATTGTTAAGGAAAAAAATTATAAGGATTATAGATCAAGATTTTATTACAAGTCTAATTAATTACACTAATTGTGATCATTGTTATCCTACACTGATAAAACCGAAAAATCCATAAAACCCACGACAGCAGCACTAATCAACGTGCAATTATCACCTACCTAATTTGACAAATGCGACAATGAAAAACATATTTAATTTTATATCAAATCACTTTTTTTAATTCATTGTGGTAACCTCCTATTATTTAGTTTTTTATATATGTTGAAAAAAATTATTCTTTTTTACTTTTCTTTTAACATTGACAGAGAAATATCGTTTAACTGAATAGCTGTCTTGAGTTTATATTTAAACCGACCTATCCCTGATTTAATACTCCTTTTACAATCTACAACCATACCTTTGCCGAACTTATCACATTAGTCATTAGCACAGGTAGAAGCATGTCCAATGTATGGCTGTCTGTCTTGTTTTTCAGCATTTTACAAACATAGGATAGGGTGAGACACGTTTCTCTCACAACTTGCGATCTAAACACACAAATAAGTCAATTATTGAACTAGCAATATAAACTTACATGAATGTGACATTGGTTCTACAACTAACTGGTCATTTTAACGTAATATAATATAAATATGACTTTATAATTTACTTTACATATCGTGGAATGTATTCAAGATTTTAAATATTAGATACTTAAAAGTAAGTTAAAAGATAATAATGCTTAAACTTAAAAAAGGTCAACTTGCAAATTTTAGTCTTACATTGAAACCAACTCCTATGACACTACTACTATCACCTAGAAAGTACACTAGAGTCTGGCTTACCTGAACCCCGCTCATCCAAACATGTGATTAGTCGACCAAGAAACCACAGAAACCGAAAGGTTTAGGCCTATGTTAATTTTGATTGCCATGAAATGTCCATGAATTGTAAGGGTATCTTATTTGGAATTGGGAAAATGTAAATAATCGTCTATGGCTGAGCATTCTTTAATTAATATAATTTTGTTGGTTCTTTTTGAGTTCTAAGAGAAACAAGATTGCAGGAGATGATAACAGGAGTTGTGATTGTGAAGTTAGTAGTATGATATAAGTTTGGTTATGATATAATAAGTATAGTGTGGATAGTTTACTTGTATTTTTCATTATCTCCAGGCCCAAGCCTATGTTACCTTGCACGTAGCCAAACATAAGGCTAGCATGTGGACTTAGGTGTAACCTACATGTTGGATGTAATTAGGTAGATCCTAGTGTTTGCATACTAGCGTGACATTTTTAATCCCCTTCCCCATCCTGTTCATTATTTTTATTTTCCACAATAATGGTACAATTGTATTATAAACCATGTTAAGAAGTATTAGTTAATAAATTTAAACAAAAAATGCATACCTCAAGTCTTTTAAACAGTTCATGAATAGTGTTCCTATATTTTTGAAGAAAGGTATAATGTTATCTTCAAACCCTTCATCATGCAGAATCAAGGATCGGAACTTCTTTAGCTGCAAAAAACAAGGTTAAAATAATTTTACATCCAAGTTCGAAGGACTATATTTAGTTTTGAAATCTGGACAAAATTTAGTGTTCTACTGACTACATACAGCCGTAACACTTTTATTCATGAATAGCATCTAATGAAGTCATCATTGACAACAATTCAAGGAATAAAAAAGATTTAACTAAGCCACTGGATTTTTTTACAATTTCACTATAATTTTTTACACAATGATTTAAAAATTCACATTTAGATGTGGGATAGACCTCCCATTACACAACACTCATACCCCAAGCACCTCTTTTTTGGCAATTTACTTGTGTTAATATCACATTTCTATCACTTTGTATGATGTCAATGAGATTAAAAAATATTTAAGGATCTCTAAAGAAAAGAGGATTTGAAATTGACAACTAGTGAAATAATGTTGATATTTCAACTACGATCATGATAATAATTATGTTCATGATCAAAACCATACAGTAGAACCCCTCATATCCGGCCTTGGTTTTACCGGTCCTCTGTTTATCCGGCCCCTTCCAGGAAGCCAATATCAAAATTTTTTTCTCACAGCTTACAGACATTTAGATGCAGCCACTAGTCTTGTGACTGCTCAAGTCATAAAATAAATTGTTCTCATTATTTATCTGTTTGTTTATACATTTATTTGCTGAGTCACTATACTCAGTTGAGCTAGTAGGCCTAACCTCTGATCAGTTGGTTGATTATTTCCAAAGTGGGGTTAGTACAGTACAGTATGAGTACATTAATTTTTGTATTTCACAAAATGGTTAAGAATGTTGCGTAGAAATGCATGTACCATTTAAGTCCTAATGATCTTTAAGTACAATTTATTATCATTTTTACCTCCATTTAATTTGAAAAGAGGATTTGAAATTGACAACTAGTGAAATAATGTTGATATTTCAACTACGATCATGATAATAATTATGTTCATGATCAAAACCATACAGTACATACAAATAAGAAATATCAAGCCTAAATCGAAATCCAATATATATTATTAACATCTACATTCGTTTGAATAGAATAGATTACAGATTAATATTTTATGAGTTTAAATAATTCTAAAAACAATACAAAACTTATAGACAAAAAATTGGTTTGACTCACAGCTTCTAGTTTCTTCTCCCAGTATTCTGTTCCAGTTTTTAAATCATCCTGTATCTTTTTGGCAACCGAATCAAACTCGCGAACGGACATCAAGTGAATCGGGGGAACATCTTCAAAGGCACTGTTGAACCACTCTTCATCAGCATCTACACCAGCCTTTCCTGCAAATAAAAACGTTGGATTGTAAATTAAAATTTGCATAACATTTAATTAATAACTGTATACCTGTTAGTGGCAGAGTTCTCCAGTATAGAAATGATTCTTCTTACTTAGGACGCTGTTTCGTTTTCGAAATAGGTGGAAACCTTCAGATAATAATGAGATCCAAACCACCGGGTTTTGCATTATATTAAATGCTAAAAGCCATTGGTGACCAGGAACTGTAAGCTGGTCCTTAAAGAAATAAGTCCTGCACTCTAACCACTAAACTGACCAAACCAGTGGTGCGTCACTTAAACAATACCGGTAACGTATAACGTAATATACAAATTTTATGACCAGCTGATTCCAAGGAAAACTCTTTTTTTGTTATATTGAGGGCTAACAAATCTAGGACTTTCCGATAGGGATGGTCAAGTCTCGAAATTTCGGGAAATTTTCGGGAAATTTTAAATCTCGTTACACGAGACGAGATTTCTTTTTGGCCGAGATTTTTATCGAGACGAGAATAAAAAAAAAAAAAAAATTAAAACGCCTGCAGAAAGTCAATGCAATACCCGCAATACAGGAGCGTGTTGTAGTTGCGTTTCCTTTGCGAAGGCGTTCTTATTTAATTAATTCTTCAAAAATGTAGGCTAAATATTACTTTAATTATTTTAATAACATTTGAGAAGTTTTGTTAAGTGTTAGCAGTGTGAGGAATGTTTTATTACTATAAAAAAGTCAAAACAAGTAACTATTTTATAAAAATTAATATTTTATTTTATGATTTATTTTATTTTAGGATAAGTTGAACTCTATCCTAACTGATATCACTATGTTTCCTAATCGTAGGCATTTTTAATAATTTAGGTGTGATTAATAAAAAATGTTATGCTGATGTTTTTTAATAAAAGATAGTAAATATCCTTGCCTATTATCATTATTTTTGTATTTAAACAGTCATCTAACAATGTTACAAAATCAGGTAAAAATTCCGAACGTGCATTTCTTGTTGTGTATGAGAAGGGAAATCCCGTCTCGATCTCGTCTCGAAATTTTATGAGAAATAAAAAATCTCGTCTCGTCTCGTCTCGAACTAAAAATCCAATCTCGTCCATCCCTACTTTCCGATTAACTTATAAAAATTTTACTAATCATTTATTAGCCTGAGGGTTTTTCTGAATTTCCAATTGTTGTTTTAACATAGGCCTACATATTTCTTTGTCCTGCATAAAGTATCATCTACATCAGAGTATCTCAAACATATAAAACCATTTAGATTTGATGACAGTTAGTGCTTGATAATCCAAAAATGGATAGCCTGACACAATAACTAATCTCTCACTGTGCTAAATGAGTCATCGTCTTCCGTATAATGTATATAAAGTTCAGGAATTTTATTTGGTTTAATTTTAGTATTAAAAACATTACTATTTTGGAAATTAACACTGTAAATAATATGAACCCCTAAAGTTTAAGATATTAGTTGATTTTTTAAGCTTGTGGATGAAATATAGTATAGTTTGAGGTTAAAAGCATTTTTTGAAATGGGACTTCCGTCATCTGTACTATACACATCTGATTTTCAAGAATAATCTTGTATTATTTTTTGGACTGTACAAAAACCCTTTCCCTATTCCCACCAAATCCCGTTCCCACGGTCCGATCATGCTGGTTTGCGAGCTCGATCAAATAAATGTGGGTTTACATGTTTGTACCAAATTTCATTGAAATCGGATGATTTTTGCTTTAGTTATAGTGCTAACAGACCCACAAATATGAATCTGAACGGATGGTGTTTTTGGCCTCTGGGGACATCAAAACTAAAACGCAAATCGGTGCCGGGTCCAGGTATTACAGTGAGATTTACGGTAATAGCTTATTCCCTATATGGGAAATTCGCTGAAATTGAGCCAAAAAAGGCCCAATTGTATGGATCCATTTGTCTCCTAGTCGCTTTGCTCAGTTACCTTCTTTTTACTATCTGTCACGTTCTGCTTGTCCCAATGAACAAATAAACTACTATAACAAGATCAAAAATTTACCTGAGTGAAGTGCATAAGCAGCACCTTCTCCTAACTTTGAAGCTTTTAGACCGGTTGGTCGGGCAGACAGCTTAGGCATCGCTAGAACATATTATATCAGAGTTTATTTAGATACAATTGTGCATTATAGTCTCCAGATATACAGTGCTGCTTTTACATATCACTGTCTAACATTACACCCCAGATAATGTACTTTTATTATCAACAGTTTTGAACCATTTAATTATTTGTCGACAACATTGCATTTGATAACGATTCACCTAAAAGAATACAGAGAATCGTTATTGTTTAACCTTTCTAGCAGTTCAAATGCAAAAACAAAGATGGAAACAGTCCAAAGGTGTGCATCGTTTGTGCTACATGTTGTTTGTGAATGTACTTATACCTAATTATGTAACAGTAACAGTAGGTTAAGAGTTCATTCTTATTGTAAACAATCTGTAAAACGAGTAGCATTCTCAAATTCAAAAAACTCCATTCAATTTAAAACCTAAATTTAAACAACTACTTTTTTAAATTTTCAATGTACTGAACAATAAATAACTTAAAGACCTACAATGAAATATTTTCAAAGGGATTGACAGCCGTAATTATTGTTATTAATTAGTCATTTCAAGAGTGGGCAATGGGCAAGGCTTAAGAGAAAAAAAAAACTTGAATAATTTCTTCGCACCATAGTACAGTGACTAATACAGTGACCTTTTCTCCCCGACAGTTGGTTTGGATGACTCGGACATTCAGATTAGCAGGACTCCAGTATAAAGACATTTCTAAATAGCACTATTCAGTGAATGATCTCAATGTACAGTAGACTACCTCTTATCCAGACACCTTTTAACTGGACGTTGGTTTAACCGGACTACACTTGACAGAAATGACATCTCTTTAACCGGACAATTTTATCAGCAAATCGGTTTAACCGGACTAGATCGGCAGGAAGTGGGCGGTACTGAAACGACTATTCTCGTGGGACCAGTGACCATTTGTCTAAATACAATGCTCTCCTAAATTTAAGTCAAATACTGTATACAGTATGCATTTAAACGGTCCGTTTAAACGATTTTTTGGAGACGTTGGTTTAACCGGAAAACCCGTTATCCGGACTGGTCTTGGTCCTGAAGAGTACGGATGAGAGGGAGTCTACTGTAGACCTGTAGTGGCTCTTAGAGATGGCGTAAATTATTGTGCATGTTTATGTGTTATCATCGAGGGCTTGTCAGGAATTACTCTTGTGTACGCATATGGAAGCTTTTTATCACCAAAAAGTAGAATTTCTCCTCTTTTCCCAAAACGCAAGGACGGTCATAGCATGGTGACTTTTTACCTAACAATCAGTTTTACACAAATTGGATAAGGGAGAAAATTTTTACTTCGGATTTTGAGGATATGGTCTAATTGTACTTATACCTTTTATAGAATTAAAAAGTTTTTCATCTGTGTGAAAATAATTAGGACCAAAAGATGTTTTCAAGACTCTTTTGTTTCTCTTTAAACGTACAGGAAATTTCACAACACTAACTGCAACCCCTTGCAAAGAGGTAGGTGGTAAATATTTGGTTCATCAAATTGTCATACATTTGAGTAAAATAGTTATCATAATTGAACGGCTCCCCGGAAAAACGTTCCAAGCGCCATAATTAGAGTTTGCAGGTTTTTGATAGAAAAACGTTCCTTGTGCTTTTGTCTATCAAGTGGTGACATCTTTTGGCCGATTTTATAACTAAAACATTGAATTATGGGTAGGGGAATTTGGCACTCCCTGGAAGAACGTTCCTTGTGCAGCGTATTGGGCAGACAAGACCATGTCTTCACCGGTGTCAGGCCTTATTAAACAATTAAATAGAGGCAAAAAACTAAAGTTAAACATAGATTTTTGGAAGAAGAAAGTTAAAAAGAGTCATAGAAATAGCGGGAAAGAGTAAAAAAACTACAAAAATGAAGTAGTGCCTGAAAAAGTACCTATTTCTGAAGTAATTGGAAAAACGTTACTTGTGCTACAATGCACACTACAGTTGAACACTATAACGTTTGTGATACAGAATATCTACCAGGACATAGGAATTTAATTTCCATTTCTAAATACTTATTATTAGTAAATTACAACCTAGCTGTTGTTAATTTACTGTTTACTGTCTTATATGTTGTTTTTGTTAAGTGAATGGGCTGATTTTTTTAAGGATTTGTCACGATCCTGCACACACAACGGCTGCAAGACTATACCTTTTGTGACTGACTATACTGTTGACTATACTGTACCAAGATAATACTTTTACTTTCTCCCCCTATACCATAGTATATGGAGAAAGTATTGTTTTCGTCAAAATTTTCGAGTTTGAGTTTTGAGTAGATATATTCGTTTTGGGTCCCCCTGGACCCAAAAAAGTGGTTTTCGAAGTGATGTCTGTGTGTGTGTGTGTCTGTGTGTCTGGATGTGTACAGAGCTAGAGACTACAACTGTGGTCCGATTTCGATTAAATTTGGTATGTAGGTTCTAATCCATGGTATCTCCAGGCGTTTTTTTAATTTTTTTGAAATTTTGATTTTTAATGGGGATTTTCCCATAAAAACCCATAAAAACCCGGAAAAATCGGATTTTCTCAAAAATGGCCCGAACGATTTTGATAAAAATTTAGTATGTTGTAGCCCTTTAAAATCTGAACTAAATGGTACAAATCCCATTTCTGTAAAAATTACGGTTCAAAAGTTATGGTAAATTATGTTATTTTCCCATAAAAACGCCATAAAATAACGAAAAATAGGATTTTAGACAAAAATCTGGTTTTGATTTAACAAAGTATGTTATGGTCCTTACAATTTTGATAGTTTTTTCATTTTTTAGAAATTTTTTTCTAATGGGGATTTTTCCATAAAACCCCATAAAATAACGGAAAAATAGTATTTTCCCAAAAATGGCCCGAACGATTTTGATAAAAATTTAGTATGTTATAGTCCTTTATATTCTGAAAAAAAATGGTACAAATCCCATCTCTGTAAAAATTACGGTTCAAAAGTTATTGTAAATTATGTTATTTACCCATAAAAACCCCATAAAATAACGGAAAATCAGATTTTCCCAAAATTGGCTCGAACGATTTTGATAAAAATTTAGTATGTTATAGTCCTTTAAATTCTGAAGAAAATTGTATAAATCCCATTTCCGTATATTTACTCTCACCGCTTACACATGATAAAGGTTGTTGACAAACTTATGGGAGAAAGTATGTGTCAGAATGCTGATACCGTTTATTTTTTACAAGATTTTGTGTGTTCTTTTAGTTAAATGATGTGCAATATTGTAAAATTAAAAGTCCCAAGCACACAAATAATATCAACTTAATACAAAGGCTAGGGGTTATGTACGTTTCATTAACAAGATAGTGTGTATTCTTTTAGTAAAATAAGATTCAATATTGTAAAATAATCTTTCACTTGCAGTTTGAGAATTTCTGTACCTAAGCAATAAAAATAATGAATTATTGCAGCTATTAAAACTTCATTCTTTACAAAACGTTTCAAACGCCAGTATTGTAGAGTGCTATTTTTCAGTAGAAAAACGTTGCTTGTGCATATCAACTATGCCCAAGCAACGCTTTTCCACTACATTTACACTTAAAATGTCAAAAGCTTAATAATTTGTTTTTTTACTTGAAAAAAAAATCCTTATAACATTGTTTTGACTAGACCTATCAAGTAGAATCTAAACAAATAAAAAAATAATCTTTAAAAAATTACTCTCTTAAAGTTTTTTTTAGTTTTTGTAAAGTTTACAAAACGGCGCATGGAACGTTTTTCCAGGGAGCCATTCAATTATAGAAAATTTCTATTCTTATAATAATTACAATGATATGAATTTTAACCTAATAAATGTTAGTTATGACTTAGTTGGGTTGCTGACATGCCAGAACTGATCGACAGAACTGATCGACAGAACTGATCGACAGAACTGATCGATTTAGTTATGTACTGTATCGTTACTTAGAAAAACAAGAGACAAAATTTAGTTACCAACACACAAGGTAAAATGTTAATAAAAAGGTTGGATTTGTTCATGTTGGATTAGCTTTGCAGGATACAGAGTGGTTAATAAATGTTAACACTATTTTGTATGTTGAAAGGATTGGATTTATAGCTCAGAATGTTGATTTTACTATGCCTTTATTTAACTACGCTATTGAATAAATATTATACAAAAATATTGTTTACTATGATTCTAGGTATATTTAAAAGCCTAAATATTTTTTATTGAAGTAATTGTTATTGAACTTATGTTAACAGTCAAAATTAAATTTGGCAAAACATATAAGCCTACACATTTTGTGTAGGCCTACAAATTATCAATAAACCTGGGTATTTATCTATCTGATTCCATTTGTTAGAGAATTGTTGATTTGCTGTTAGCATTAACCAAAAATAAACAGAATTCCTAACACATTTTAGTATCTAAAATTTGTGTTTACTTGGTATTGAACCAATGGTGAATTCAGAACTAATGTACCAAGTTACAACTTGATTATTCAACTAACAAACCACTGTAAAAACCCTCTCAACATTTTTCATTGTTAGATAATGTAGGTTATTCACATATAAAAAGATCAACATGAAATAAAATCAAGATCAGATCACAATACAAATAGCTCATCATCACGCCACAATAAAACTTACGCTCAGTAGAATGGTCAACAGATTCATTTTTATACTGAAACAATAAATAGATATTGAATTAGTAAATAAATAGGAAAAAGCTTTACCTGATGCAATTTTTCTCTTAACCTCTTTGGGCTTTACTGACTCTACAGCTGTCTTCGGAGTTGTCTGCAACACAGTTTTTATAGAGTGAGAAGCATGTGAAGACACGATACATGGAAGAAAATAATACAAACATTGTGGCAATAAATGGGGAAGTAAACATTGTAGACATACATGTACAGTTTACTGTATCAAACATGACACAATTGAGTATTTTGACAGAAAGTGTTGAACCAACACATTTTGTTTTAATATCAATGGGGCTAGACCAGAAAACATTGAACAAGACATAGAGGTACAAGATTTTTGAACTCTTAGCATATCTGTTTTAGTTTATGAATTTATTTCACAACAAAAGTCAAAGAAAACAATTACGGATGTCAAAAATTCATTCTCTTGCCAATCATGTGTTATTTATAGGGACCGTTGTATGTTATTGTGTATTGATGGAGCTCTTAACAAGAGAACAAAATTCAAGAATTGCAGTGTTTTTATTATTATTATCATGATCAATATAGTGAGCAGCTGGTTTCAAGGATATAAAAGCATTTTGCTTTTCAGTCAGTTCACCAAGAATCCTCATTTTCACATGGGAGACTATCATGTAACTAGAATGTGAAGTTTAATTAGTTGCAAAAGTGTTCTGCTACTAGTGCTGCTTTTATATTAAACTTCACTATTGATAAGATTGTTAAAGTTTCTAGCTCATTTGCTGGATGCCAACATCCTAATTAGTGATGTACCTCAGTACCACCTTTTTTGGGGAAAGGGGCGATACTTCGGTAGTAACATGACGCGGACATAGACAAGATAAGCGATATTACTTCTTTTGTCTGGACGCAGGTCTTGTATTCATCGGGCGAATTTCAGGCACTATAATTGTAAATCAATCCCTGGGTACGGTAATCAGTTATTTTGCTTGTCACAAACACTATAAATGACAGAATTAGACGACTTTGTGTATTCAACATAAAATGTAAATTTTTGCAACTCTTTTTCATAAAGTGTATTATATAGTTTGGTACCAAAAGTAGAGTTGAAAACCGATTTTTGTGAGGAATCATTACTGGTTCCAACTACTGTATGTTGTACCAACATATCACTAATCAAATTATATGCAAGGTTTTACTATTGAATGAAGTAAAAACTTTAAAACTACGTTGTATTCCTGGCATCCTTAACCCTATCAACAACTTTTGAAGAAACAAGACAAAAACTACAACTAACAAGACGTGCAAGATGCAAGGTGCTTCTTCCCTCGTAATCCAGATATTTAAATATCATGCATCTATAAAGATTTGACATATTTTCAAGCAGCCAAATATTAATAATGAATAGAATAGCAAGATTGTAGACAACCAAATCCTAACTTAACATTTGCATAGCAAGCCACAATATAAATATATCAAAAGATCTTTACTTACTGTGCTTTCTAGGGACTGACCTCTTGCAGATCATCGAGTGACCATTTTTTAAAGAAGCAGTTACCAACGAATACAAAATTAAAGTTATACTATTAGTGCTACTTATTAGTCTATCAGGTACCTATTGATTTTTATTAATGACTTGATTCCCTAGTCTCAATAAAAATCAAAAAAGTTATCTGTGCACTGCTTATGATGTTAAGAGTTGCTCCAAGAGTTTCTGAACTAAATTTACTATTTTATGAAATAATCCAATGTAACAAACAATGTAGAACCATACTGTATACAGTATGATCTGCTCTTTAGATTATACAAGTTATCTGGTTGAATAATTTGTCTGTTGTTTACAATCTCAAATAATTTACAGTTAAAAAAGTAAATTTTAAGAACTCTACAATAGCTGAAGAGGATATGAACTAAAAATATATTGTGATATTTAAATTATACAAACAAGTAGCTTGATTGTTGGTTGTAGCAAATCATCTAAAGAGTTTTTTGGGATGCAGATAATCTAAGGCTTAATAGCTTTTTGTCTTTTTCAGGTTAGGTTAGTATTAGCTTAAGACATATACCATCTTCAACTACAGTTAATATTTAAACCAAAATGCAATAAAAAATATTATCAAGACCATTAAAAAGTTATGTTAACGCTAATTCCTTGTTGTCTTACATCCTGGTAGACAAGATTATAGCTACAAACTATTAGAAATTATGACCAAGACCAAGAGAGAATAAGTCGCATTTCTGCTAAACTAATCATATCTTGAACCCTTCTACAGCAGATCCCCTCTAGTCTATCAGGTCATCCCATGGTCAGATAATCTTAGGAGCAAAAGAGAGGTTAGGGGAAGCAATAAACTTAATTTCATAGCGGTAAACAAATCATTAAACACGTTAAAAAAAGTATTTATTCTACAAATAAAATCCAAAAAAGCAAGCGACTAATTTCAGGGCATGTGCAACCCACAGTCGGATATTTCAGTAGTCCTATAGTTGTGTATAACTGTAATTTGATCGCACTTTAAACTGAAAATGAACATGTTTTGACCAATCTTCGGCGGAGTTATCTAATAAATTTATTGATGATGACCTTATAACTAATAGAATAAAAGAAATAAACAAAAACTCACATCCTTGGGTGGCGCAGATTTTACGGGTATTAGTGCTCTTGGAGGCAAAATACTCGATTTCAGTTTCTGTTTCTAAATAAGAAGAATGAAATGTACATTATTAGTTTATGATGATAGATTATGGATGATGATGATGTTGATGAAAATCATCAAGGCATTGAGAGTGATAGACAAAACTTATATACAGGGTGTTGAAAAAGTCTTAAACACACCCAAAAATGAATTAAACGGTGTAAGATAAAATTTTACAACTTCAATATATCATTATATGAAGACTTTTATAGCTTTTTGCAAGAAATCAAAATTTTGCCCCCCTCCCCCTTTAACCCATTGGCGCCGACTTACGAGTGTTACTCGTACGGCCGCTGCAGACCCGCGGCCAACTTACGAGTGCCACTCTTGTCACCGCTACGCTGCGCCACTATTTATTTAATTATTATTATTTCCCCCCCTTTTTGTTTCTTCTTACTTTTATCATGTTTTTAAATATCTTGCTTCTTGATTTGCGTATTTACTCATTTATTTTATCGAATAACAAACAATTTTGTGTTGCCATGGAAACCAGATATCACAAAAAATCAGCTGTGGTAAGGAAAACAAACAAAAAATTGTCTACGTTATTACTTATAAAAGTACACAATTTGATTTTTCTAAGTAGGGAATCAATTGAACTTCATAATAGTAGTGCTATTTGGTGTCTGGATTAATCTTGGAATTTGTAAATCAAGTTTACTTTCAAAAAATTGTTTTTAAAATTTTTATTTTTATAATCTTTATACTTTGAATGGCTGCCATTTTCAACTCGGTTATCCATTTTAGTTCAATTTGCGGCATTGTATTCTACTAAGACCTTTAAAAATGAGGGGTCAGAACATGGGTCTTTACATTTGAAAATGTTTAGTTTCCCCTATCTACCCTTAAATGAGGAGGGGACAAAATTTGGATTTTTTGTAAAAAGCTAGAAAAGTCATCATATAATGATATATTGAAGTTGCAACATTTTATCTTACGTCGTTTAATTTATATTTGGGTGTGTGAAGATTTTTTCAACACCCTGTATTAATTTATTATTATTAGTTATAAATATCAAAATAGCTGAAAGTATATTTAATTTGTGGATAATTTTTCTTCACTGTCTGTGACTAACTATTAACTTGCTGATGAACTGGCAGCAAAGTGAATATTAATACTGTAATTATAATGAAGCCATACAAACTTAATAGTAGTTTACGCAACGATTGCGTTAAGTGAGTCTTTACGACACGAGTAGAAAATTTAGGCGAGTGCCTTAAGAACTTCTACGAGTGTCGTAAAGACTATTAACGCGAGTTGCGTACACTACTTTACCTACGACCGTTTTTAATTACTATCAATCTGGATTTAATTACTAACAATTACTACTGATAACTTTTTAGAGAGGTTATGTTTTCGTGTATTGTCATTGCCACTGAAAGTGATGCAACGACTTGTTGTATAATCAGCTGATTTCCTGTAATTACGTGTTTGTTAAACTTCGTTAAATATTACATTGCTAGCAGCATTCTTACCACAAATAATATTGTATCAGGTACAATTCGGCAAATATTTCATTTATTTTTGGACTTCCACAAACTTAATTAAGAATACGCGAGTATCAACATGAACAAGTCGGATCAACAATTAAATTGGTCAACTGATCAGCTGATCAGCTGATTAGTTGACGTTCGAAGCATTACAATTTTAATTCTTTTCTCTCAATACTTGAACCTCATTGGTCCGTTACCTGTGTGGATATGAGAAAACTATGCGGATATGAAATGAAACTATGCGGATATGAAAGTAAACAGCTGTAAAGTGAAACTTTTCAATTCTAAGAACTGGACTGAAATGGCTACTTTAAAAAACGGTCGTAGGTAAAAATAATTAATTGGATCTAAAACCAAAGAATATACATGAATATATAATTGAAACTATTGTGATTAGGGATTCTGTATTTAAACAAATTATTAAAAACTTAGTACCGTAGTGCACTAAATATTATTTATATATTTTTTATTATTCTTTTTATTTAATTGTAGGTTATAATACATATAGTTACATATACATTTAATACATATACATATACATAGTTATATATACATATAATACATAATACCTACAGTTATGTTATAATTCAAATTAATTATCGTATTTATTTAGTGATGAAGACTGCATTAAAATTACCTAAGTGTCGAAACAAGTTGTTGAATAAAATTTAGTTTATAAAGGGTACCAAGTTTGTAAAAAAGTAACAATATACATACATAAATACATTTATATATCGAAAGAGTAACATGACAAGCAAGTAGAATAATAATCTATCACATATTAACACGTTTTACAAAGTTAGTTTCTCAACAGATTTTCCAAATCCTGACATGAACATATAGTTGTAGACATTTTTTTAAGTTTTTAGAATTTAGCTCATTTATAAAAAAAAAAAACTTAACACAAAAAACATTCCTAATCAAATTTGAATTTAAAGGGGGGGTTAAAGATTGACATTTCATGAGTTGATTTAATGTATAAGATCTAATAAATATAGGTTAGATTAAGTTTAAAATTTCTGGGTTTAATTTATTGCATAAGATCTAATAAATATAGGTTGGAACTTTCATAAGGGGACTTTCATAAATAAAAAATTTGTTTAAAAAAACAAATAAAAAACACTCACAGGTTTTTTAAAAGTACCAGAAGCCTCGTCCTTGTTTTCAGGTGATGTAATATTTTTCTGCTGTATGACAAAAATACTCAAGTAACTACATATTGATAGTTGATGATGATAAGCTTAGAGATAATGTACATATCAATGGATGATCTTTAATTTATTATAGCGACAAAACGTTGGAATACATATGCAATATATATATACAGTAGAACCTCGATGAAGATGAGGGTGATTTTCAAATCCCCTTGAAATTATTTTACCCCTAATCACATGTTATTGCAAACCTCGATAAGAAGTCAACCTTGATAACAAGTCTTTTTTTATGATCCCTGTGAGAGTCGTGTTATCAAGGTTCTACTGTCTAACCTTGATATAACGAGCCTTAATATGACGAATTCATTGATATAACGATTTTTTTTTAACCCCTAGAACCCTCCATAAGACGCAACGTATATCTTACTTCTATATAACGGACAAACCATATCAAAAACCTTGATTTAACGAGATTTTGTCAATCCCGACTAAAATAAGACATCTCAATATAGGGAATGTAACCTCTACTAAACAAATTTTTGCGCCTTTCCCTCGATATAACAAACCCTAATCCCCATTAATTTTTTTTTAATAAAAAATTAATGTGTTTCGATAGATGATAGGTGGATTAGAGTAAGCTATGATTTTATAGGATACAGTTTGTAAACTGAACCAAGGTTAATGACTTAAAATGTGGCGGCTTGATGGCGGAATATCAATGATTCTGTAGTTTTATACTTTGTTGATTACAAATGTAAATTGAGACATTATTAGAAATTTTTATTTACACAGTAACGTGTTACAGTGTTTTATGGGTTAGTCATTTTTTATACCATGTTGGATCAACCGTTATTTTCCTCTCCAATTTCCCCTCCAACTTATTATTCCGGATAATCGAGGTTCTACTTTACAATGACAATACTATACTGTAAAGAATTGTAGCCTATGCTACTTAATTGTGTTTTAATGAGGTCAAATATCGATCTCTAAATTAACTGATGTTGTTTCTGAACCTCGACTTAGTGAAATTACTGCAAACCTAACCTCAATATAACAAACCTCGTTTTAACAAAATCCTTGATATAACGAATATTAAGATCTGTTCAGTCACTTCAGATTTGTTATACAGAGGTTGGATTGTACTAGTGCACATTTATTGTGTATTTTTAAAATCTAGCTCATTTTTAGAAAAAGTAACTTAGGCTAAATCAATCAAAAAGTTTTTTGCCCTAATAAAATTTCAACCAGAAAAATGGGGAATACATATTTGTTGATTAAAATTTGTTGGTTTGATTTATTGTATAAGATCAAATAAATATAGATTGGAACCTTCTTAACCCTTTCAGTGCTATGAAACGATATATCGTTGTTTTAAAAAATCTCTAAGGGATATAGAGAGGAAGGTTATTTAAAAAAAAAAATAGCAAAACGGCCATTGGTGACCTCCATGTTCATAGGATACACTAACAACTACTTAGCTAAAAGATTCGCCCAATCCGATGATTTCGAGGTGTATGTCTAAACCAAGGATTATGAACACCTCACTATGCCCCAGTGGTTGTAGTATATCACTACAAACACACAGGTCACCAATTATTTGCCACACAGGACGGGATTCGAACCCGAGCAGACGAATGCCACTGGCCAAGTGACACACGCCCTAGCCTTCTCGGCTATCTGTGCTTGAAGACTGAGGAGTCAAAAACCGGTATTTAAGCTGTCGCCACCAATTGCGAACAGGTAGCGCTACAGATGGTTCTTCAATGCGTTACTAGGTAGCAGCAGCAGTTAGTCACGGACTATTTAGATGAAATCTTTTAGTTTAAACACAACAGTGATCATAAATGTGTTCCTGAGACTTTGCTGCAAAACATTAGTTTCCCTAAAATGGCTATATTACGATAACATCGTCCAAATAAATCAAGGTTAAATTCAATATTAAATTGTAAACTATATGTCTTTTGATTTTATGAGATTTTGGTTTCAAATAATGCTATCAGAACATAAAAATTTATAGGAAAACCAGAAAAATTACAACAAAAACAAAGTTTTATATAATGTTTACTACAAATACCGGGATTTATCTTTCTTATATATTTTCTTATTGTGTTATTATTCAAAATTAGCCTAATTAATAAAATAGTGACAACATGACAGTTAAAATTCAACAACAGGTAATGGAATTAAAAGGCAAACAAAAAAGTCTTACAAAATATGAATTATTGGCCTAGCACTGAAAGGGTTATTGGCATCATAAATCAATTATTCGTAAATAAAATTACAAATAAAAAAACACTCACAGGTTTTTTAGTAGTACCAGAAGCCTCATCCTTGTTTTCGGGTGACGTAATATTTTCCTGCTGTATGACAAAAATACTCAAGTAACTACATATTGATAGTTGATGATGATAAGCTTTGTGATAATGTACATATCAATGGATGATCTTTAATTTATTATAGCGACAAAACGTTGAAATACATATGCAATATATATACAGTAGAACCTCGATGAAGAAGACGGTGATTTTCAAATCCCCTTGAAATTATTTTACCCCTAATCACATGTTATTGCAAACCTCGATAAGAAGTCAACCTCGATAACAAGTCTTTTTTTATGATCCCTGTGAGAGTCGTGTTATCAAGGTTCTACTGTCTAACCTTGATATAACGGGTCGCCGGAATTTTATCCCCCTGGAATCTTACCCCCTGGGCAAAGCTGATGTCACTTTGACGTAGTAACCTGAGTGGCCAAAAGTTTGTTCGCGGCCGGAATTTTACCCCCGCGGATTTGGAAGTCTAATGAAAATAGTCAGAGCGTGATTAATTAGATTAGCGATAAAAACCGGAATTTTACCCCCTGTCCATATAACTAACGTTTAGGCAACTGAAGATGTACGGGCCGGATTTTTACCCACCGGAATTTTACCCCCGGAATTTTACCCCCCGGAATTTTACCCCCGGAATATTACCCCCTGGCTGATTTTAGAAATTGAATGATTGATTTTCTTATTTCTTTTTTTAATTAATTGTAAACATTTCATTATTTAGTAGCCTATCTTTATTTATTTAATTATTTTGTAATCTCAACTAAGTAAACAGAATTCGCTGTTTTATTTTGATCATATTAACCAACAGTTGGCTTCAAAGATCGAATCCTGACACTCGAATCTCAAAATTAATATTAAAACCCTGTTCGATTAGTTAATGTTACATATAAATTAAGATAGGCTACTTAATAATAAAATGTTTACCATTAAATTAAAACTGAATGACGATAATTAATCATTCTCACTAATTTATATCTGGTCAGGAGGTAAAATTCCGGGGGGTAAAAATCCGGGCCGTACATTCTAGGTTTTTATAATTTGATGTGTTCTGATTAAACTCACAACCGTGAAAATATATGTTTAATTCCGCGTTTAATCCATCGAGCTGATGTCGCGAAACTCAAAAGTTCGCGGCCGGAATTTTACCCCCTGGTTTGTGACGTCACGTTTGCCCAGGGGGTAAAATTCCAGGGGGATAAAAATCAGCTACCCCGATATAACGAGCCTTAATATGACGAATTCATTGATATAACGATTTTTTTAAACCCCTAGAATCCTCCATAAGACGCAACGTATATCTTACTTCTATATAACGGACAAACCATATCAAAAACCTTGATTTAACGAGATTTTGTCAATTCCGGCTAAAATAAGACATCTCAATATAGCGAATGTAGCCTCTACTAAACAAATTTTTGCGCCTTTCCCTCGATATAACAAACCCTAATCCCCATTTTTAATAAAAAATTAATGTGTTTCGATAGATTATAGGTGGGTTAGAGTAAGCTGTGATTTTAAAGGATACGGTTTGTAAACTGAACCAAGGTTAATGACTTAAAATGTGGCGGCTTGATGGCGGAATATCAATGATTCTGTAGTTTTATACTTTGTTGATTACAAATGTAAATTGAGACATTATTAGAAATTTTTATTTGCACAGTAACGTATTACAGTGTTTTATGGGTTAGTCATTTTTTATACCATGTTGGATCAACCGTTATTTTCCTCTCCAATTTCCCCTCCAACTTATTATTCCGGATAATCGAGGTTCTACTTTACAATGACAATACTATACTGTAAAGAATTGTAGCCTATGCTACTTAATTGTGTTTTAATGAGGTCAAATATCGATCTCTAAATTAACTGATGTTGTTTCTGAACCTCGACTTAGTGAAATTACTGCAAACCTAACCTCAATATAACAAACCTCGTTTTAACAAAATCCTTGATATAACGAATATTAAGATCTGTTCAGTCACTTCAGATTCGTTATACAGAGGTTGGATTGTACTAGTGCACATTTATTGTCAATTTTTATTAAATCTAGCTCATTTTTAGAAAAAAGTAACTTAGGCTAAATCAAACAAAAAGTTTTTTGCCCTAATAAAATGTTAACTAGAAAAATGGGGAATACATATTTGTTGATTAAAATTTGTTGGTTTGATTTATTGTATAAGATCAAATAAATATAGATTGGAACCTTCTTAAGGGCATCATAAATCAATTATTTGTAAAAAAAAAATACAAATAAAAAAACACTCACAGGTTTTTTAGTAGTACCAAAAGCCTCATCCTTGTTTTCGGGTGACGTAATATTTTCCTGCTGTATGACAAAAATAATCAAGTAACTACATATTGATAGTTGATGATGATAAGCTTTGTGATAATGTACATATCAATGGATGATCTTTAATTTATTATAGCGACAAAACGTTGAAATACATATGCAATATATATACAGTAGAACCTCGATAAAGAAGACGGTGATTTTCAAATCCCCTTGAAATTATTTTACCCCTAATCACATGTTATTGCAAACCTCGATAAGAAGTCAACCTTGATAACAAGTCTTTTTTTATGATCCCTGTGAGAGTCGTGTTATCAAGATTCTACTGTCTAACCTTGATATAACGAGCCTTAATATGACGAATTCATTGATATAACGATTTTTTTTAAACCCCTAGAACCCTCTGTAAGACGCAACGTATATCTTACTTCTATATAACGGACAAACCATATCAAAAACCTTGAATTAACGAGATTTTGTCAATCCCAGCTAAAATAAGACATCTCAATATAGCGAATGTAGCCTCTACTAAACCAATTTTTGCGCCTTTCCCATGATATAACAAACCCTAATCCCCATTATTTTTTTTTTAATAAAAAATTAATGTGTTTCGATAGATTATAGGTGGGTTAGAGTAAGCTGTGATTTTAAAGGATACGGTTTGTAAACTGAACCAAGGTTAATGACTTAAAATGTGGCGGCTTGATGGCGGAATATCAATGATTCTGTAGTTTTATACTTTGTTGATTACAAATGTAAATTGAGACATTATTAGAAATTTTTATTTGCACAGTAACGTATTACAGTGTTTTTATGGGTTAGTCATTTTTTATACCATGTTGGATCAACCATTATTTTCCTCTCCATTTTCCCCTCCAATTTATTATTCCGGATAATCGAGGTTCTACTTTACAATGACAATACTATACTGTAAAGAATTGTAGCCTATGCTACTTAATTGTGTTTTAATGAGGTCAAATATCGATCTCTAAATTAACTGATGTTGTTTCTGAACCTCGACTTAGTGAAATTACTGCAAACCTAACCTCAATATAACAAACCTCGTTTTAACAAAATCCTTGATATAACGAATATTAAGATCTGTTCAGTCACTTCAGATTCGTTATACAGAGGTTGGATTGTACTAGTGCACATTTATTGTCAATTTTTATTAAATCTAGCTCATTTTTAGAAAAAAGTAACTTAGGCTAAATCAAACAAAAAGTTTTTTGCCCTAATAAAATGTTAACTAGAAAAATGGGGAATACATATTTGTTGATTAAAATTTGTTGGTTTGATTTATTGTATAAGATCAAATAAATATAGATTGGAACCTTCTTAAGGGCATCATAAATCAATTATTTGTAAAAAAAAAATACAAATAAAAAACACTCACAGGTTTTTTAGTAGTACCAAAAGCCTCATCCTTGTTTTCGGGTGACGTAATATTTTCCTGCTGTATGACAAAAATAATCAAGTAACTACATATTGATAGTTGATGATGATAAGCTTTGTGATAATGTACATATCAATGGATGATCTTTAATTTATTATAGCGACAAAACGTTGAAATACATATGCAATATATATACAGTAGAACCTCGATGAAGAAGACGGTGATTTTCAAATCCCCTTGAAATTATTTTACCCCTAATCACATGTTATTGCAAACCTCGATAAGAAGTCAACCTTGATAACAAGTCTTTTTTTATGATCCCTGTGAGAGTCGTGTTATCAAGATTCTACTGTCTAACCTTGATATAACGAGCCTTAATATGACGAATTCATTGATATAACGATTTTTTTTAAACCCCTAGAACCCTCTGTAAGACGCAACGTATATCTTACTTCTATATAACGGACAAACCATATCAAAAACCTTGAATTAACGAGATTTTGTCAATCCCAGCTAAAATAAGACATCTCAATATAGCGAATGTAGCCTCTACTAAACCAATTTTTGCGCCTTTCCCATGATATAACAAACCCTAATCCCCATTTTTTTTTTTTTAATAAAAAATTAATGTGTTTCGATAGATTATAGGTGGGTTAGAGTAAGCTGTGATTTTAAAGGATACGGTTTGTAAACTGAACCAAGGTTAATGACTTAAAATGTGGCGGCTTGATGGCGGAATATCAATGATTCTGTAGTTTTATACTTTGTTTATTACAAATGTAAATTGAGACATTATTAGAAATTTTTATTTGCACAGTAACGTATTACAGTGTTTTTATGGGTTAGTCATTTTTTATACCATGTTGGATCAACCATTATTTTCCTCTCCATTTTCCCCTCCAATTTATTATTCCGGATAATCGAGGTTCTACTTTACAATGACAATACTATACTGTAAAGAATTGTAGCCTATGCTACTTAATTGTGTTTTAATGAGGTCAAATATCGATCTCTAAATTAACTGATGTTGTTTCTGAACCTCGACTTAGTGAAATTACTGCAAACCTAACCTCAATATAACAAACCTCGTTTTAACAAAATCCTTGATATAACGAATATTAAGATCTGTTCAGTCACTTCAGATTCGTAATACAGAGGTTGGATTGTACTAGTGCACATTTATTGTGAATTTTTAAAATCTAGCTCATTTTTAGAAAAAGTAACTTAGGCTAAATCAAACAAAAAGTTTTTTGCCCTAATAAAATTTCAACCAGAAAAATGGGGGATACATATTTGTTGATTAAAATTTGTTGGTTTGATTTATTGTATAAGATCAAATAAAAATAGATTGGAACCTTCTTAAGGGCATCATAAATCAATTATTTGTAAAAAAAATACAAATAAAAAACACTCACAGGTTTTTTAGTAGTACCAGAAGCCTCATCATTGTTTTCAGGTGACGTACTATTTTTCTGCTGTATGACAAAAATACTCAAGTAACTACATATTGATAGTTGATCATAAGCTTCATGATAATGTACATATCAATGGATGATATAACCAACCTAGATATAACGAATTCCTTCATATAACGAATTGTTTTAAATCCCCTAGAACCCTCCATAAGAGAAGATGCAATGTATATTTTACCTCTACATAATAACCTAGGTTGGAGTGTACTGCTGCACATTTTTTTGTGAATTTTAAAAATCTAGCTCATTTTTAGAAAAAGTGACTTAACCCAAACAAACAATTTTTGTGCTAATCAAATTTCAACTAGAGAAATGGGGATTACATATTTGTTGATAGAAATTTGTTGGTTTAATTTATTGTTTAATTTATTTATAGGTTGGAATAAGTCTTAATATTAAATGAGTAAGGTGCGTTTCCCCCATCACCAACATTATACCTTCTAATGTGTCAGTACCTGAGTATGGTCCTTTACAAAATTTACGTAACATTAACATCCAGATTGTAAAAAGTTATTTACAATACCTCGGCTGGACACGATGGATAGTAATAAACTTTTTTCATTTACGACTATGAACTTTAGTATAATCTATTAACGTCGCAATGCTTTTCATTTTGTTCAGTTTTGGATTTGCTTATAAAATGAGAACGGCCAACATTTCTCTCAACTGTTGGACTTGTCTTTAAAGAAAATTTACGACCGATACTTTTGAAATTACCTGTTTCCAATTCTTATACTGCAATTACAGATACACCCATAAAATAATGTATGCGGCTGTTCAAAATATTTATGTGACCAAAATGTTTTAACAATATGAACATGTCAAATAAAGCATTTCAACATTGCACAACATAGTACAATTTAAATTTGGTTATTTGTCAATGTTAACGATACGATACCAAAAACCAAGAATCGATTTTGGCCAGCAACCGGTACGGGTACCCGAACTGACTTTGGAAAAGTGGTACCGACACACTAGTATTATTAGTAAACAGAAAGATTATAGACCAACCAGACCACTACTACCAATATCTCTCCCTCTCTAAACACACTCACACACACATATATGTTCTTTCTTGTAATAGCCTAAATACAAGAATAAACTTGCTTAAGGAAATCATAAATCAAATATTTGTAAAAAAAAAACTAATAAAAAAACTCACAGGTTTGGTTGTACCGGAAGCCTCGTTCTTCTTTTGCTCTGGTGTTTTATTTTTCTGCTGTATGAGAAAAATGTTAAGTATAGGGCTACTACATATTATTGTCATGAAAATGATGATAATGGCATAGGCCTATGAATGGATTGGGTTTAATTTATTATAGCAAAAAAAGTTTATTTGCATATGCAATATATATATATGATTATGATATTATGATGAGTCAGCAACAAAATACATTGGATCTGGAGTGAGTAGCAATACATCCAACCGCAGATGGACATTAAGTCGCTCAATTAATTGTAGGATTTAAAATTTTTTTTTTTTAAGTTTTGTTTCAAAGTGTGTGGAATTTATTTATATACACGTATCCTGCATATTATCGACACACATTTGAAAAAAAGTTTCATTTTTGTACCGGTACAGACATTGATACATTGTATCGATACATACTTATCGGAACCTAAGCAAAAAGCTGGCGGACTTTATCACCGATCCATTGTCAAAAAATTAAAAATAATGCCAAACAAAAACATATGTTTCTTGTAAATGTAAGACCACTTTCCATACCTAATTAAAGAAGGTTATCTTAAAAATTTAGAGTAAGAAAAAAAACTCAAGATGCATTGGCCAATTATTGATACTGTAGTGTCATATTCCATCATAAAATATCATGCATAATAGAGCCAGAGGTGAAGGTTTACAAGTATAACGTATGATATATCTATAAGTATAATATAGTAGAACTAACTTGATTAATAGAATAAGAATATTTGGTTATAAATATGGCCAAGCTTGCAAAATCAAATTAAGGGTTAGTATTAAACCAAATGTTAAAATTGTGCATTAAAAAGTGTAACAGAAAACACCATGCAAAACTCACAATGGATACACATACAATTAAATAACATGACATGAATTTACTTACAAGGGAGAGATCTGGTTCATCTTGTTCTTCTGCTGGAGCAGGGGTTCCTGAAACAGAGCATAAAGGTTTACAAGAACATCTTTAATGATTATTGGGGATGAGGCACTATGCTGGAATTAGGATGATTCTGTCTTGATTGTGGCAAATTATTTATTTTTTTTTTTTTGTCCCAAGACGCTAAGCACGAGCCTGGGATTGTTTTTCACATTACTTGACCTAGGGGTTGCGGCATTATCTTTTAGATCAAATCCATTGGTGATTTGGCGGGATTTGAACCCGGAACCCCAGGGACCGAAGTCCCGTGATCTAACCACTATACTAGCTCGCTCCCCGGAACATTATATTAAAACCACAATTATTTGATTTTGTGAGATTCTGTACAAGTAAATGATACTGGGAAAACTACAAAAACAAATACCGATTTTGAACCAAATCAATATTTTTATTGATCATTGTTCTGGGAATGTTCCAACTCATAAAGAGTTCTCCTTACCTGGGAGGTGTATATTTTTGGTGTTCTACGTGTAGGTAAAACTAGGCTAAATACAAAGCTAAAAGCAATGTGATTGACAGGTTTTGAACCCAAGCCTCCAACCCTATTTCACTAACCCACTAGACCTCTTCCTACCTTTACATCCTAGGATGCTAGGTTCTAGCCCAGAACTGTTTTACACATTACTTCAGGCTAGTCCTAGAGGGTCGCGGCATTCTCACAAAGAAAAATCCATTGGTGATTGGCGGGATTTTGACTCGGGACCTTGGTCTCAGAGGCCTCGAGCTCTGCCAATAGACCAGCTCCCCCTACCAACTAACTTTTTTGTAGAGCTTAAAAAAAGTATATTGATATTAGTATATTGAAGCGCTGTTGTATGCCTAGCGGTCACGGAGAAAATTCAAAAATAGTGTAGTTTAAAATTCCCATGTTATTCTTATAGAGAAAATGAAAACTGTCGTAGTTTACTTGTTTATGGATATAAATTGATAAAATTTGGCAAATTTATTTATTTCATCTTATAGTATGGTCAAAAAACACGTTTTACCTTCCCCGTAGCAGCAAACCTAAGCACTCGTTAATTCTAATGTTATTTAAATTGGGAATAAATATCTTTATTTATGGATATATTTAGTAAAAATATAATCGGACAAGTAGAAATTCGCTTAGTCTGCAGGTTTGCTGCGGCCGGGGTATTAATAATTTAAACAATAATAACAAATGTGTACTTTTGAACCATTGACGTCATTCATTTATGTGTATGACGATGCATACCATTTCTGTTCTAATATGCATTCAACATCCCAAGAAGTAATGTTTCGGTACCATAAGTCAATTTCGGTACCACCGGTTTTTGGGCAAAATAATATTACCGAGATCCGATGTTGAAATGTTTGCCTATTGGTGGCGCGTTCTATTGATGGTTACGCGCACAAGCATCACACGAATTGCGGGCGCGTCGACAGACATTGTGAAAATAAAAGTGAAAGTGGAGTTAGTGCCAAGGGGTGGTGTGGCACAGGCAGATACGTAAATCCATTCCTGGGTGCCTGATCGACTTTTATTGTTTATTTAATAACACAGTGAAGGCAAAGGAGAGGAAATTTTCGGAACAGGATGGGGCAGACATGCCAGTAATTGGAGAGCCTAGGACTCAACATGGGGTAAGACTGAGAGTGAAACGGGGAAACTAATTAAATGGTATTGTTACAACTGATTGTGGGATAGTACAGTAGCTGCAGGTACGCCGAGAAGCTAGGATGCCTTTCTCGATTGTTTTCTCAACTAATTGCCACTGGCCTTGATGCTGGAAACTCCCAGCTGCATAACTAGGAGCGTTTCTTAATCACAGGAAACTGCAAGGGCGTGAAGCGAGTAGAAACTAGAGAGGAAACCAGTAAAGGATGATACAACGATGAATTAACGACGTTAGTCAAATAGTTCGTGTTACATACAGTAAATATCCTCTTTTGCATAGGAATTGGTAAGATTCAATTAGAAAATAAATATATACGAGCGGTTTGTCCGTCATACGTACAGGAATCGATCAGTCTATTAAAACTGTATATAGTTATATCAATATGTATATTCCTAATTCAAGCTTAGTTTAAGCAGTTCAAAATGTATTGTTAAGAAAAAGCTTCCAAGATAAATTAAAACTTGTGATCGTTGATACTTTCCCAACCTTTCCTCAAAAAGTCGAGTAGTAAAGCAATTTTCATAAGCTTTCTTTTGAAGACTCGTGAGCTTCGTATACAGCAATGGTTATAGAATATTACTTAATTCTTATAATCAATGACAAAATCACAGAGTAAATAAACTAACCTCATAGTTCTATAGAATATTTTTATATTCAACCAGCTGTTAGTTATAACAAATTATATTGCACTTAGATGTTCTAATTTATTTTTTAAACAGTCTTTAAAATCCTTAGTTTGTTTACCATGTATATTTAAATTATCCCTCATATTCTAACCGAATAAATTAACGTATCAATGATTATAGCATTACACATAGTATAAATAAGTCAACATACATATGTCATTACATTTTCATCAAAATTCATGTTTTCGACTATATTTCTTAGACAATAATAGGTTTTTTACATACCTCCGTCAAATAGTCCGACAAATGATATTGCTCAACAGCTTACATGTTTCGTTGCGAAGGCAACATTTTCAAAGCTTGCAACTCGTCAAAAGCACATTTAAAACATTGACCTATTTGTAATTTAAAACATTTAAATGTGCTTTTGACGAGTTGCAAGCTTTGAAAATGTGGTCTTCGCAACGAAACATGTAAGCTGTTGAGCAATATCATTTGTCGGACTATTTGACGGAGGTATGTAAAAAACCTATTATTGTCTATTTCATTTTCATCCTAATGCTGAATTTGTGTTAAAAACTTTGAATGTTTACAGCTGTTACGTTAAGCAAATGGTATTATACCAAAAGCTAGAGTAGAATGTTAGCGTCGGCTGCTAGACTTTTTCAAATTTGAAACTTAATTTCTAAAAAACTGAAACCCTAAACTTAAATTATGGCTTCGACATTCCCTAGTTCTCAAAATTATCTTTCTCTCAACACAAAAATCATGAAAATCCGCCAAGTAGTTGATTCAGAATCGTGAAATAAAAACGCAACGATTGCGTAAAGATAGTGTTAACGACACGAGTAGAAAATTTAAGACTAGTCTACTAGACTAACCCCCGCCCGATCACGTCGTGTCCCGTTACCGCTATCGTATTATCTTTCGTTTTTAACCTTAAATGTTCGTTTCTATGTTCGTGTACGTGTGCGTGTTAAATGTATTTATTTATTACGAATTGACGACCTTCAAATGAAGCAAGAAGACATCTGTACTGGCCCGACGATGACTCCTATGTGAGTCGAAACCGGTTGCATTTTAGCAACACGTTGATCACATAGATGCAGGTATTTACACCATTATTTAGTGATAAGATAAGATTTGGTATAATACAATTAGGTTTTCGAGTCGGAGGGTTTTAATGCATATCGAGTACATATCGAGTCTTGTTAGGCATAAACACGTGTGCGTGAATTGAGTTTAATAATCAAACCAAGGGATTTATGACGATTCTGCATTACATTACAAAAACGTTGTCATTGTATTTGGTGAAATACTGTTCTCGAACTAACGTATTTATATGTATTATTATATACGCTAGGTTTTTTATTTGGCTAATGTTCATTTCGTTAATCTAGCCCAATAAATGACTTATCACTTACTTATTGTTCAACCACTAGTCCCATAAACATCTGCCGATTCTAAATTCGGAACTGACGCCGTAATCGGTGTTCATGCAGAAACTAATAAAACAACTCCGGACAACTAACTTTTACCGTACACAACGCCAACGTTGACATAATAGTCCAGTCATTTTAGGGTTAATTCCATAAACGTGAAAACTTTGAATATGTGTTGTAGTACTAGTACCCAGTAATAACATAATATCAAACATCAACATTCGTGCATGCTGTGCTACAAATGGCGGTCGATTGTCACTTTTTTGATCATATTTCACAATCTGTTAAAAATACAGAACTTTTGTTAGCACTAAGTTAAAGAGCACAAAAAATACATATTTGTTGCTTAGTCTACAGGTATGCTGCGGCGGGGTATTGTTTATATATTACACTACACTTGAATCAGCACATTACTGTAGTTACCAACAGTTATTGGGGACGCGGTTTATTCTGTAGTTAACTTAGTTATAAGCCAACATCATTTTTAGCCGGGTGACTCTGTGGTTCCGATTCACCAAGTTGCATTAGCTTAAGTATTATAATTGGTGGTACTTTTGTATTAAGAACATTTCTGTATTTCCAACGGTTTGTGAAATATGGTCAAATAAGTAAAAATCGACCACCATTTTCCAAGATGGCGGCCGTAGCACAGCATGCACGAATGTTGATTTTTAATATGTTGTTACTGGGTACTAGTAGTGCACTGTACAAAGTTTCACCATTTAGGGAATTATTTCCAGGTAGACGGGTATTTTTCCCTTAAATGAATTAACTATGAATCTCGATCGACGGTATTTGAGGTAGAGCTCTTCACGTGATATTACGGCGGAGATCAGATCGCTGCATCATAGATTATCAAACCCCACTGGTCACTAATTGACAGAGAAGGCAGAGAAAGTGATGCGTACAGGTAGGTATGTGTAATTGTTACTTCATTCTGCTTTCTTTTCCCGTCGACATAAATCTGAACGTCTTTCCGTCTTACGGTCTTTCCCACCATATCCTTTGCTGGTCTTCGCTATGTTTAACAGTACAAGATCAGGTTTCGCTGGCACCATCGTTTGGATAGTTATAACAAATCTTTATAGATAATTGAATGAATGGATAATATCTTTATTCCAACAACGTATTTACAGAAATTGTACACAAATATTTAAAGGAAAAAGACATAAGTGAATTTAAAAGAATAAAAATAATTAACCTTTGCATTACATCTATGTTTAACAAAGCATACATATTTTTAAAGGAATAAGCCGACATGGGCAGCGAGCCTGTGCGTCAACTGAAGTTGCGTCCAAACATAACTTTATTTTATCAAATTAATACGAAAGCTAAATAAATAAATAACAGAAGATATGAGGTGAAAATATGATCCAAATGGAGTTACAAGAATTGAGATAAATAACTATGTGAAAAAATATTAAATTAAATATTAATATAAACAACCTTAAAATAAAATCCGTGAACAAACCTGTCGTTTTTGTAGTAAATTAAATATTTGATAACTCTGCGGCGAATATATTTAAATACGTTGACCGATCAAACTGAAAATAAAACCTAAAATCAAGAGTTTAATTTATAAAAAACGTAGTATGTACTTAACCCGGAAATTTCGAGTGTAAGACAGTCTGCCAAGAGTGATTCTGAGGAACCAACCCTCGGCCGCAAACAATAGGGCACGTGGATAGTTCTGAGTCTGTTCTCCTTGAAACATTCCCTATAGGTTATTTAAAATATTTTGTAGGTAAGAGGGAAAGGGGAGGGGTAAAAAGGGTGCGTGACACAGCCAGCTGGACAAAAATTACGAATAAGATAGGACAACTTCCAAGAAAGGCCCCCAGAAAGTTTTTTAAATGTATTTAATTGCATACTCAGCCAACGAAATAATAAATTAATGTTTAATTGCTATCAGTATTTTACACTTGAAATTTTTCTTAATTCTTCTAAATAGGCACACTAGTGTCGAGTTCGATAACTGCTTTACGATAGTTTTAAAGGCAACGATAGTTACTAGAATATACGATAGTTTTAGAAGAGAGAATTCTCTTCTATGACAGCGCGTTGCCATGAATCATGGTTAAATTGTGTACTTCTCCGAGTACAATTAGTTACTAACATTAGTTCTTTTTAGAAAATCACTACCAAATATTGTATTGAATAGGCATTTGCATATTTTTGAATCTTGAATTTTGAAACAATACGAGCTTTATTTAGGGCAGATATTCACAACCCGTTGTCACTTCCTGAGTCGTAAATGCTTAAGTTTAGAGTAGTCCTCTATAGGTCTCGCCACCCTAAGTTGAGGCAGCCCAGACGGACGGGCAGGGTCATTATCGGCCGGTTCCGCCCGACCCTTTTTAATCCGCTTAGTGACACTTCCGTGAACGCTCTAGTTCCATAATTGTCATTAACAAAGTTAAAAACCGATGTATAAATTTAGTCTTTTACATTACTAACGTCGATTTAACAAACATTCCCGTTTTTGTCCCATCAAAATCGGACAATGTTTACGGTTTGTGAGCTATAAACAAAAAACAAAGTAGTGTAGATCTCAAAATCCAAAAACCCCATCAAAACTACTGTATTTCCTATCATACCACAGATTAGTAGAAAACTCTTTATATTTGCCTACTCTTTATTCAGTAATCATACAAACCACCTGATGTTTGGCAAAGATCCTCTCTCATGGACAATGTTTCCACGACAGCGTATGAATCGCATAGTGAGTTTCAGTTGTGAGGCCAAGCCATTTGGCCAACAATCGAATAAGCCTTGTTTGTTAAACGATTGTATTTAAACTATCTACTCATAAACTTTCAAACGCCACTTCGAGCCCTGTTACGAGATTCACAGCCGCGTTTCGATTTGTTTTAGGCTTATAATTTAGAAATTTCGATCTCACCAGCATATTTCTTTAAAATTTGTCCACTAAAATAAATTACTAATAAATATGATGAATACATATTCACGTCATCAATCCTAGTCGTCTTTCGGGATGACTAGTTTCGAGGCGTGCTGCCCCTTTGTCAAATCTTCTGTCTTCATCATGGTGTTAAAGCAGTAGTAGGCAGTTCCACATATAGTTCACATACACATACACGCAGTTCCACACGAGACATTTAACATTTAAGAATTCGTGGCCGGCCTAAACAAACTACACTAACGTCACGTGGACCGGTACACTGAACTGATACAAGTTATCCGATACCCTGGATATGTCGAACTAATTAATTATTATTAGTAATTTATATCGATTCAGGAGGCAAAAACACATGAGTAGATGGTTAATAAATGTTAGTTGCTAGGAAAGGACTTCAAAATATTGAATGCAATTTTTGTGACGCTATATTTGTTTAGCCCAGGATTGAGTTATAAATTTAGGGTCACTCTAAAAGTTGTTGCCTTTATAAATTCTAAATATCTCAACAAATACACCGAAATGTATAAGAAATCATATCGATTGATAAAGTAATGCGGGATTTTCTTTAGAAGGCAGGAAAATCTTCAAACTGTATTTTCGGTCTTAGCCTATGTTTCCAACGTTACTGGGATTGTTTTGTAAGACAGA
The DNA here is from genome assembly GCF_028750875.1 of Macrosteles quadrilineatus. Lineage (NCBI taxonomy): Eukaryota > Metazoa > Arthropoda > Insecta > Hemiptera > Cicadellidae > Macrosteles > Macrosteles quadrilineatus. The sequence goes on along the minus strand of NW_026542600.1, from coordinate 42,454,667 downwards.
ATGATTGGATTTATTTTTTCAATCTTTTGCGCCCAAACCATGAAGGGTCAAGGACTAATCTCCTATGTGTTACGTGAACCGAATTTAAGTGACATTGGCGTTGACATCGGACACTAGGTCTATACGGTTTCGCAATGCAAAAACTCGCCTTGAGCTCAGCGAGGCGTGAGGAGTGCGCTCTCGCTTATATCATGAAATATCGGATGGGTGGGAAAGCTGGACGGTAAAAAGTCGGCTCACACTGCCAGTGAGAAATAACGAAAACGGCCTGAAGTTTCATGTATTCGATAACAATCTCAGTTGTTGACTAAACTGCACAGGAGAACGAGAGGGCTCGTCGTTCAGGATAGCTAATCAGCTTTTTTACCTACAGGACACCCTGTATATTTATATCCGTGAACACGATAACTCAACTAATGTTGGTATACATGCATATAACATTTTGAACGAATAGTGTTTTGGCCTCTGGGTACATCAAAATTGTAAAGTAAATCGGTCCCGGGTCTAGGTATTTGCGTTCCACCTACAATAACTACATATGGGAAAACTCGCAATTTATGTATTTTTATTGCATTTTCTGTTCCTGGACCTAATATATTCCAAGTAAATAGTGGTTTAATTGTTTATTTGTTTTTAACTATCCAAATCCAACATGGAAATAAAATAAGTCACATTGAAGCCAGCACTAAACAGTTATTGCATTGAATATGGTTTATAAGCTTGCCATTAATTCAGAAGAGTTTTTGGAATAGTATGGTATGGAAAAACAGGTCTACTTATACGGTGCAAATTTTAAAGCCCGCTCACTCATATCTTTCAGGCATAAACTTATTCCATCCCATCCCATGTTATCCTTATGGATTTTAAATATTGATGGGAAATAACATTTGGCGAAATTATTTATTTCATACTTCGATATTTATATTTCAATAAAAAAATCAATACCTTTACTGTAGCAGCAAACCAAATAACAGTTAAACCCAAAGTTGTTTAAAAGTCTAAAGAAATTTTGTTGTACAAATCTAATGAGCCAAATCGGAAATCGCTTAGTGCGCGGGTTTGCTGCGGCGCGGCGGGGGGTATCTATTCCGTGTGCGCCAGGACGGTGTTAAACACATTCAATGTTAAATACATATTGTTTGAGCAGGTGTAGCCAATTGACGTTAGAACTCAATTAAACCACACACTGCCACAATTCCATAGCGAACGTCATTAGAAACTAGGGGGAACTTGTGGGATTTCGGACAAAAATTAAGTTGCAATTTCCCTTCATTTTGACTATTTCAATAGAAAAGAAGTAATAAATACCCAAAATACCCACACCACTGGAAACCAAACGAATTCCGATTTACCTAGCTAAATTTCCACTAAAATATTCCATTAAAATAGTGAGATTTATTTTCTATTTATTATAATGTATACTTATTTTTGCTGGTATAGGGAAAGGGGTGGAGTGTGGTTTTTATTGAAATGTTGATAGCCCAGTATGACATTAATAAATTTGACAATTTTGATTAAAATATATCTATAAGCAAGCAAACTACAACCGTTTATTTGTTTTGCATAAGAATAACGAGAATTTTTAATTTAAATTTTTTTCTCCGTAAACTTTAGGCATACAACAACACGAGATAGTAAATTATTTATTTTTTCAAGCTCTGCTAAAAGGTTTAGAAATAAATTCCTAAATTCAATGATTTTAGAAAAAAAGGGAAAATCAATTTTACCCCACACTTAATATTAATAAATAAACGGGAGTTTAGTACGATATTCCCAAAGTCCGATTATTGTAGTTCACAAACTTGTTCGAAAAAACTTATGTTTCCACGTCTGTACCAAGTTTCATCAAAATTGGATCATTTTATTAATTTGAATAGGTGTTTTTTTTTTTTTGCCTTTGGGGACCACAAAAAAATCGGTCCCGGGTCCTGATATTACCATGAGAAATACGGTAATGACGTATTTCCTATATGGAAAATTCGCTAAAACATATTCTTATCAAGGTTTAATTCAATGTATTCAAATAAAAACTTATCTCTATTTGGGCTAAAAAACGACAACATCTAAAGATTAAAAGTTACTAGTCAGAGCTCGACACCGAAACTCCAAGAGATTTGTAAAACGGTCGGTCAAAGCAAATGGAATAAAACAATTTTACCTAAGTTACTTATGTAGTAGAATAGATGCTATTTACAAACAAAATCCTGCGAGGGCACTTAATAAAATTGTACAAACAACGATTTAGTTTATAGATTTAACATAAATAAAATAGGCTACTGTTCCAAAACGCATGAACAAAAGATGGTGTGAAAATCGAGGAATAAAGTATTACTCAACACAACGTTGCATCACTGCCAAGTAACGATATAAATGATTTATTGGCGTAAAAACTAACTGACAGTTCATGACAATCGTCAAAACAATAACAATCAAGTCACTTGGCCAAAGAAGCGGATGACAACAGCACGACCAGACCAAATGTGGAATTAACTACACGTTTTGAAAGGAAATAGGTAAGACATTTCAATGACAATAGGGAGCCACACAATCGTCTGCATCTACATGAAAGGCTGGTGATTTTGTATTTGTGTTTTGGTTGCGTCGTTAGATTTGAGGTGGAGTTCCAATGCGTTGATGTAATGTATACTGTACACGAGTTGGTAAAATATTTGACCTCAACCTAAAATCAGAATATAAAAGTTCATCGAACACAATTTAACTACCTATCTTCTAGATAGTCCCAAGAAATGAGTAAAGAATTTCATTGGAACTGAATAAAAGTTAACACTGAAATCGGCGATGGATTTGTGAAAAGAGTCAAATCTGTGATTGTTCAGTTTATTTGGGTCGTTAATATTAATTTTACAAAAATTAAAAAAGCTGTCAGGGAAATTGCAATGGTTTTTAGTATTTTATCACCGAATCACCCAGTATTGTTTTTAATTTCTAAATTGAAAAAAAATTTAAAGACTAAGCTATTTAACAAAACAATTAACTAATCTGTCCCAAGGTTCGATTGTAGTCCGGTTGTAAGTAGATCTCATTAGTAGTTAGGTACAAGAAAGAGGTCGACTGGTCGGGGACTTCAATGGGTCACACGGCCACGTTCAGCGACTATTACATGGTCCAAGTAAACCTTTCTTTAGGCGTTGCAGGTGAAACACTTAATCAAAGACTTGATTGGAGTTTTCAATAAATAATAAACCAACTTTACGTTGCCTACGCTGGACAACTTGAACACCTGACTGACCACCCAAAAGAGGCCGGGTCTTAGGAGTTTAAATTGTGTTGATTGTTTGACGTATTATCTCTCTTCAACATTTCCAGTACAGGTTTTTAAATTCCTAGATCAGTAGGAAAGATAATCACAATGAATCAGAATCAGAATTCTTTATTCATATTGTATGTACATAAATGAATAGTGTCAAATGCCAATGTCAGACTACAACTAATTTTATTTCACTCTAGAGAAAAGTTGAAATTGCATACAGTCTTATTGTTTATTTTTTCCAGCAGAGCACCTCAACCTTTTTTAGTCTTTTACATTGAAAAAAACTCTTCAAATTAATAATAACTCTTTTGCAGCAGGAGCAGATGGTTCCTAATTAGTTTACTGAAATTAGTTTGGTTTATTTTACTTTTTAATTTGGTAGGAAATGGTTTAAAAATGTTGATCCCATAAAGGATTATTTTTTATCGTAGAGGATGAGATTATGTTTTAATAAATTTATATCCTTATTATTTCTAGTATCATGTGAACGGACATTTTTCGAATTTCCCAACTTTGTAGTTGATTTTTAACACACATAAACATTCTAGTTATTGGTCATGTACAGTCTAAATATGTAGTTTTAAAAATTTATCTTTCACATTTATTCGTTTGTCCAAGTATAGCATGATACTATAGCCTTTTTTGGAGTTTCATAACTGTGTCTAAATTTTTTTGGACGTTCCTACATAGATTGCCAGACCATAAGACAAATGGAAATATCTATGCGCAAAATATTGATTTTAGAGTGTCCAGTCTACATAATAGTGACATACGCCTCAAAACATATAACCCTGAAGAAATTTTTTGTGTTATGAATTGTGTGATTTGCGTTTACGTAAATCACTAAAATTTAGTATGCTTAAGATCTTATATTTTTTTATTTCCAACTAAGATGTATGGAAGTATATATGTAATGGGTTACAATATCTATGTCTACAAATTCCGTTCCTCCGGATATGTTCGATGAACTGCTAAAGCATTATGGTAACTGTATGTGCAACTCGAGTGCAAAGTGCAATCACCTCACTCGAGAAACCATTCCTCACGAGCCGTTTCTCTCGAGTGAGGCAATTGCTAAACTAGTTGCTCAAATAACTATTTCTGATAATAAGTTATAGTACAGGATGAAATAAAGACATTTGCAAAATCCGATCAAATATATAGTTATGAATAACCAAACTACAACAGTTTTCTTTTTCTACATAAGAACAACATGGTAATTTTAAACGTAGTTTTTTTCGTTGCCGTCAATCGTACAACAATGGTTCAATCTACAAAATTGTTTTTAGGTCTACACAATGGCTCTATGTAGGTTCATGCCAAATTTCATAATATCGGATCAAAAGTACTCGAGTTACCGTTGCCATAGACCGTTGCTCACTGACACATATATACTAATAATTGCAGCAAATGGTGTTTTTGACTTTTGGGGGCACCAAAATGAAAAATTAAATCGGCCCCGGGTCTACTATCATGAGGCCTACGGTAATAGCTACTTCCCTTAAGGGAAATTCGCCAATATAATGTATTTAAACTCACTTAAGTTACGTAATTCCGAGGTAAACCACGTCAAAACACATGGATAATTCATCAAAATACCATACAACAAACAATAATCCCGACCAAAAGCCAAAAGAACGAAAATTTTTAAATTCCGAACCAAACTCTTATGTTACGGGATTTGTTTACATTCGACACGATGACGTCATCTGTTATTGTGGTAATTATCCCATCCAATAGGATGATCGGTTTTAATGGATTCTCTGGGTATCGCAAGAGGATCCGCCAGGTGGAATGAGGGGGGGTCAGGGACGATTCAATGACGTAACCCACACCTTTAACTCCCCCCCCCCCGTCATGACATCTATCATTCCTCGTTACGGTGAGCAGGTAGCTTCGCGCTAACATAAAGATCCGCCACTATGCAGGACTTTAACAAAAAAATCAATTCTAAGATAGTTTGGATAAAGGTAAAAAAATATACAGGTGAAAATTAATTTTTCCTACAGTCGCCAGACAAAGTTGGCTTCCTTGCACTGTTTATAATACAGAAAGATGCTAATTGCTGCATTAACTTACTTTGTCGCAAGGTTTATACTTTGGCGCACATCAGAATTCCAACCAAACAACACAAAATAGCGTGGTTTTATTATGCACATCCACTTAAAAATAATAATAGTATGATCAGCTGATTGACTATTATAACTACGATTTAACCTGTCATTTCGCGTTTATAGTTTATATTATATTTTCCTACAGTCACCCGACAAAGTTGGCTTCCTTGTACTGTTTATAGGGCAGAAAGCTGCTAATTGCTGCATATTTATACTTTGCCGTACGGTTTATACTTTGCCGTACGGTTTATACTTTGCCGCACATCAGGATTCCAACGAAACAACACAAAACAGCGTGGTTCTAGTATGCACGTAATCCGTGTACGCTTGGAAATAGGTTGGCAACACTTAAAGATAATAATACTATGAGCAGCTGATTGACTATTATAACTACGATTTAACCTGTCATTTCGTGTTTATAGTTTCGGTATTTCTGAACTTTCTGGACTTTTCTTTTAAACGTTTTTAAAACATTCCTACGATCTTAATAAACAAGAAAATACCTTTTCCTACAATTACCTAACAATGTACATGTTCTCTCACTGATTTGAGAAAGCAAAGTGGCCAATTCGCTCATCAGTGAGACAATGTTAACATTGTCTCACTCTAATTACTTTGTCTCACTCCAGATTTGCAACGTGAAGGCACGGAATAGTGAGCGCGTAACATGCAGGCAACGTCGTATGCGCGCGAAATACGTTGGCAGCACTGGCTGTAAATCAGCTGGTCAGCTGTTGTACTGTTGTATTTGTAACTTCACATTAAATGTAATATTATATTAAAAGTTCACTTCTGTGAAAAATAAGGTTATGTTTCTTCACAAATTTATTTGTTTTATGGTAACTGTAGGAAAAGTATAACGTGCAACTCGAGTGCAAAGTACAATTGCCTCACTCGAGAAACCATTCCTCACTCGCCTACGGCTCGTGAGTAAGGGTTTCTCTCGAGTGAGTCAATTGCTCACTTTTCTCACTAGTCTAGTTGCACAAATAACTATTAAAGCATTCTTTTAGATGCGGAAACCACTTCAAATTACAAAAACATACGGAACTATTTTCTCAAAACGCGGAGCATATTTCTTGCCGAGGAAAATAGCGGAGTGATACGGACCGCGGGTACTACTTTCTCTAGGGCACCATTTGTGTTGCCAGCTGAACCTAAAAACGTGTTGTATAGTGTTTGAAAGACTAATTATTTATATGCTTTATAGTGACTGTAGGAAAAATATAATGTGTAACACGAGTGAAAAAGGCCTTTGCTGCACTCGAGATCATTCCGCATTACTCTAGTGTGCAGCAAAGTGCCACTTTCACCACTAGTTACACAAATAACTATTTCGTTCAACGCTTGGTTTGAACAACTTGAAGTGAAGTATTTGAAAGATGAATTATAAGTGGGCCTAACATGTTTAAAAGTAATGAACTCGGTGAAAGTGATTGTGAATATAATGGTAGACCAGAAGTATGATAATAATAGTATAAATCTTTGTTATACTGTAAGTAGCAACTGGTAAAAATGTCATAACCTTACACCTAACAGTTCAAAAGTTATAAAAGATTATACGTATAAAAACGCGAAAAAGTCTATGTTCGGAAAACGATATGCAAAGTTGCTAAACATCTTACTTATGCTCAAAAACCTCCTGCTCCGCTAAAACTGCAATAAAGTAAAAATAAAAAGAATATGTGAAAAAGGTGTCAGAATTATCTTAGATTTGGTTATGTTCTAAAATACATATACTTAAAAAAAATCAAATATAAAAAAAAACAAAAGACAGTACAACACAGCTACTGCTACACACAGCTACTAATTATCAAAACAAATAAACGGCATCAGCAAACTGACACATACTTTCTCCCATAACATTGTAAAAATAAGGTTATGGGTAAGCTGTGAGAGTAACTATGATATTCCATAGGGATAAATCACTAAAGTTGTAATAACTTTTGAACCGTAATTGTTACAACAATGGGGGTTGCACAATTTTTGTTTAGAATTATAAGGACTATAACATATTAATTTTAATCCAAACGGATTTCTATGGGGGTTTTATGGAAAATAACATAAGTTACAATTACTTTTGAACCGTACTTTTTACGGAAATGGGATCTGTACCATTTTGTTCAAAATTTTAAGGACCATAACATACTAATTTTAATCAAAACCGGCCATTTTTCCAAAATCCAATTTTTAGTTTTTATGGGGTTTTATGGGAAAATAATATAAGTTACAATAACTTTGGAACCGTAATTTGTACGGAGATTGAATTTGTACCATTTTGTTCAACATGTAAAGGACTAGGCTATAACATGCTAAACTTTTATCAAAATTACTCGGGCCGTTTTCGAGAAAATATTATTTTTCCATAATTTTATGGGTTTTTATGGAAAAATCATACTGTAATTAAAATAAAAATTTTGAAAAAATGAAAATAACACCTGGATATATAATGGATTAGTACCTACGTACAAAATTTCATCAAAATCGGACGACAGGTGTGGTCTGTAGCTCTGTACACATCCACACACACACAATCACTTCGAAAACCACTTTTTTGGGTTCAGGGGGACTCAAAACGGATACATCCACTCAAACTCGAAATTTTTTACTAAAACAATACTTTCTCCATATACTATGTATAAGGGGGTAAGTGACCCAAAACGGATGTATCCACTCAAAACTCAAACTCGAAAATGTTGAAGTAAACAATACTTCCTCCATATACTATTTATAGGGGGATAAAGTAACAATGAATAGTTGAATAGTTTTTACAAGTAACGTTTTTTCACGCATCGAAAACTCAATCGCTGATAACTAGCTTGTAAACTATCCTTAGCAAAACATTCTTAAATTAATCAGCTGATTAGTAAACCCCACTATACAGGGTGTTTTTTTAAGTGTGTCACCATTAGGATCTCAGTAACTAATGATTTTACAGCAAACTTTAAATGGGGAACATTCCCTTGTTTTTAAAGAGGTTCAAAAATAGTTAAATCAACCTAATATGGCGGTCAACTTTGATATTTCTTATGGAACACCCTATATTTTATCATGTTTTCGGATAGAACATGCAATTTAAAAACTTGTCTTCTTTTTTCTTTTTTCTTGACATTTTTCGATAAACCCACTCGTTTAGGAGTTACAGCCGATGGAAAAATGACTTCCGGTGTACATTTTACATCATGTAGCTCCTAAACAAGTAGGTTTATAGCGAAGATGCGAAGAGTAAATAAGTCAAATAAGTCTTAAAATTGCATCCACATTCCAAAAAAATCATAAAATTCGTTAAAAATATTAATTCTATTATTTAAAAAATGGCGGCCATTTTCCAAAATGGTGGCAAACTTGAAAAGTAGAAAACTGGGTATTTTATGGTCTTTATGGAATTTGTATGCAATTTTAAGACTTATTTGACTTATTTACTCGTCGCATTTTTGCTATAAACCTACTTGTTTAGGAGCTACATGATGTAAAATGTACACCGGAAGTCATTTTTCCATAGGCTGTAACTCCTAAACGAGTGGGTTTATCGAAAAAAAATTCAAGAACAAAAAGTTTTTAAATATCGTGTTCTATCCGAAAACATGATAAAATATAGGGTGTTCCATAAAAAATTTCAAAGTTGACCACCATATTGGAAAATGGCGGCCATTTACAAAAATGTTATTTAATTATTTTTGAACCTCTTTAAAAACAAGGGAATGTTCCCCATTTAAAGTTTGCTGTAAAATCATTAGTTACTGAGATCCCAATGGTGGCACACTTAAAAAAACACCCTGTATAAGTAAAACTGTTTTAGTGTCAATTAACAAAGTAATTTCTTTACACTTCCAAAACTAATAATTTGTAGAATATATGTAAGATTACAAACGAGCACAGCATTAAATTTAAGGGTTTATACATTAGAAAGTAAGTTATTGTATACAAGGGAGCGTAATGGATTACATATTTTGGAACGAAGGGAGATCTGTAAGCAAAATTGAAAATGCCAAAATGAATGTGGTATAAAAATGTGGTTTGTGACAACGTGTGGGAGCAATGCGTTAAAAATTGACTCGGGGGCGTGTGGAATATTTGCCGAGGCACATCTTGGGACATGAACACATATAATAGGATAAAGGTAGGTCCTACGTATTGAGAGTGGATTCTACCTGGTCTCCGATGAACGTCACAGTGGCAGCCCTTGATTCTACCTCCAGGATGTTTGATCACATTGTCGTACTTGAGTATCCACATGAGATCCGATCCCCACAGTGACTCCATCCCATTACACAATACAGTACTTAACACTTACACTTTGAGGTAGATGAGGATTAGTTCCGCCTCAAAACACGCCCTTGTGGTTAAATACAGAACTAGTTCATCATTTACTTTGGATACTGCAGGTAGACTATCATCCTAATGTGAAATGTCAAGTACCTTTTAGTTTACGTCCTAAGCAGTGATTGAATGACGGTTAATTAATTTTAGCTCAATATCTTGAGATTTACCATTCTTCGGTCGTAATACCAAAATATAAGTATTAATTTACGAATATATATAATGCAAAACACATCATACAAGACCGAACCGTACTTCAAATCATTAATCAGCTGATCCGTAAGGATTACTAATAGGAGTATGTTTAATCCGTTATATAGGTTTGAAGATTTTTAATGCTGAAGATTGACGATTAATAAAAGATTGAATGGATCTTTTCAGATGTATTTAAGACTGCAAAGTCAATTAATAGTGTATAAAAATAGTAAATACAATCAGTAGAGTCGAACATCTTTCTGTAACACGAGTATTTTATAAAATGTCCTCAACTGTAAGGATTTGTTTTAGTAAATCATCATTGCTAGAAAGACAAGGCAAGAAAGGGAGCAAAATTAAGTGCTATAAAAAATAACATATATTATTTACTGTTTACGAAATTGTTCTTTAAAATTTAAACTACTTGAATCCCATAAGAAGAGACAGATGTGCAATGAAACTCACGCCTATTACACCGATTTCTACATCCCATCTTTCAAAACTAGTGTTGGCGAAAATTGGCCTAACAGTGAAGCTACGAGGCTAATTAAGAATGCCATCTCCATACAATGGTTAATCCTCCATCCTCGCATGTGGGTGAAAGGGACTCTCCTCGTCATAACGTAGTTTATTGGGTGATTTAGGGGGTGGGGGAAATTATGGCTTCGGTAAGCAGTCGTTGCTTTATGTGCGGTTTGGGTTAGGCACTTAATTATATCTGCGAACCAAACAAACAGCAAATATCTTTGAAGACTAAAAGTTGTGACTTTTCAAAACCACCTTACGAACTTTTATGATTTTGTTAGCATCCAATAAAAATCAGTTAGGTGATTCATTCCAGTGAAAAATTACAGACTAGGGTGAAATTAATTAGGTTGTTTCCTAAACTTCATAAGTTTACTCCTATGGCAAAATATTCAGAACACGTAAAGAGTATAGAGCAGGCCTATACATTGTTGTTTATTTTATTAGTGAAGCAATCTTGGTTCGTACCAAAAACGACACGGGACGTATAACGCAGGTATCGTAACATGTGGCAACACTTTTATCTCGATTTGAGGTTCTGCAATGTTTGAAGTGATAACTGAAATGAGCCGTCCTTGTTTATTTGCTGCAAACCTTTTCAACATTCGAGAAAGGCTAAAATATCCAAAAGGTTCTTGGCCGATTGAGCATACAATGAAATTTACGCAAGACAAAATTTTAAAATTGGCAAAAATTGTATAGTTTTGTTTAGAGAGTCGGTAAGCTTCAACTTTTTATTCCAGGGACTTCTACATGAGCAATTTGTTAAAATCACTTAATTACCATGTTTATGGGTGGCGTACGAGTCAGCGAGCACAGAATATTGACAATACTATCTTGAGAATTAATTTCACGTTGCCAAATTTATATATAATTATTTATAATTAAATATAAGATACAGTCAGCTGCTATTTGTGCAAATTACTTTTCGTAAGGTTTATTATAGTCTTTTAAATTTACAGTTCTACTCCATACTAAAACTTTTACCATTGAAAAAATACAAAAATTGAAAAAAAATATATTTGCCTGAGTCTTTTACAAACTTCTTCAACAAGTTTCTTTTGATATTTCAATTTTAAGAAGCATATTTATTCATGGATGGGATAAATCAATGCAACATTAACCTGAAGATGTGTTTATAAACACGAAACAGCTGTAGTCAAACAACTACAATCGAGGATCACTTGACGGATACAGGTAATTTAAACCTTTTGTAGTAAAAATCAATGATCCAGAGGCTATACCTTAAAAATTAAATTTGTAAGTATCGTAGAACTAATTTCTTCAGAACAAACTCGAAGTTTGTATTTTATCAAGTAATGTATAGTTGTAACGGCCTTAGAAACTTTATTTGATTTGGAATCAACTGTTCGAATAATTAAATTATTGTTTTAATCTTAAGCGGTATGTCTTACTTACTCGTATGCAATAGGGCCAGGTATATCATTGAATACTTTAAGTTATGTATTGAAACATGTCCTTATCACATGGTCAACAGCTATTGGCGATTTGAGTGATTCGAACCCATAACTCTAGTACAGAGGTCTCGCGTTCGAATTAGTATACCAGCCGCACATAAGTACAAAATTTATCGTTGTTAAATCAATAGTTCGATTTTAAAGCACACGCTCTTTTAAAATAATCTAGTACTTTCTGGACAAGGAACATAGTTGGACTGAAAACAAATGGATTTCAATAAGTAAAAAATGATAAATATTTGATAATTAATTAAGTCATCCGACGACTAACTTCCAAATAGTAATTGGTTAGTATTGGCCTTAATGTGAACGGAGGCAATTGGCCGACCTACAATATGTATAGGCATTGATTAAACATACTCCCTTATAAGTTTGTTATAATGACCTTAGAGTAAAAGGCTCACTGTAAAATAACCAATTTATCGTATTTTGTCACATTAAAAACTCGACCTGTTGTTGCATTGGGTCAAAATCCCAATGTGTCAGATACGTTTTAGCACTGACTTTATCACCTAAATTGTTAAAAGAATTTGTTGGATTTTCTTATGCAGCAAACCGACCCCTAAACGTTCATTTTTATAGGCATACTGGGTATCAATTTAAAGCTATGTGCCTTTTGCGAGTTTAAATGATATCCAGTGAATGGCTCTTCGTCCTATAGGTTATTAAAATTTCAGAGTCTGTGCTGATTCTGGTGTCAATCATCTGAACTTTTTCAAGTTTACATTTGCTTACATCAAAACAGATGGCCACGATACAATTTTGTTTACATCCATACGAAAATTGGGTTATCGTAACAGTTTGTGATGTTTTAGTGAATTCAAAGTAAAACTAGTTTGACTTGGGATTTTGTCATACTGAAACTGCAAACGGTACAAGTGTAAATTATTTGACCTTATGCACATTTGAATTCCAGCAACACTCCCTAAAACAAGAGCAAACATCTATTCGACATCGGAACACTGGAACATTTAAATGTACACAAACACACGTCCTAACACGCTTCATACTTCACAATAAGATGATGAGTCTAGTTGCAGTAGGCAATTGTATAGGCACATCGATAAAAAATGTATAAGTCTAATGTATGTTATAATTTACATATTTTCGAGTTTTGTGTTGTTTAGACGTACAACTTAAAAACTCCGACCTGTACAAATGCCTTCATAGGCGACAGCACTACAATAACATCGCCATCTTATGCCATACCAATGTATACAATCAAAACAAAATTCTGACTTAGAATGTAAATGTTTTACAAAACTTCGAATAACATTTGATTGTTGAAGTTACAAGTTTAAATCCTGACGAAATTAACAATGAGTCACACAATGGACTTCGGATGATTATCCATTAATATTTCTCATGTTTAATATGTAAATCAACGAACAAGTAAGAAAATGTTTACACGATCAAACGGTAAGATACCAAGTTTAAAAGTAAAAAAATACAATATAAGCGAACATAAAGCTATTTTATTTCACCCAAAACCGTACACTAAACACTAAGAAACTTTAAAACTCAGTTTAGTGGCTAATTATTACACCCATTCCTACCGTGAGATTTTAAGGTACATTGAGAAAAAAACATTAAATTAATTGCACTAAAATACGTCGATCACTCCAAAATACTCTCATCTAAACATAAGACCACTTCTGAAAAACTATCAGATCGACGAATGATAAGAGATACGGACGAACAGACCGAGGACGACAGAAACCGAACGCGGACCCGAGTCTCACCGCGACTGAGCCCGAGACCAGACTAGAGAAGATAATGGCGGGGGGGGGAGCTGATAGGAGATAGGAGCGGGGATTTGTAGGGGAATCTCTCCCATATTTGGGTATTTATCGGGTTCCACTAGTTTCTCCTTTTATCAGCAGGCTAGCCATTCATGAACTCAAATTTTTCATGTAGTGTGGTACAGGATATTTGAAATCGATCCCGTTCCTACAAGTCCGAAATTGTATAAAATCATGTATTTATAGTATTTAAGATATCTAGCGAATTTCCCAAATAGGTAATACACTTACTATTACCGTAGGTCTTATGGTAAGACGTAGACCCGGGTCAAATTTAGCCTACTTCTTTGTTTAGATGTCTTCAGAGGCCAAAATGCTATCAGTTCAAATTCAGATGTACAATGAATAAATGTATATATTGGGGTGTGCGTGTCTGTCTGTTAGCACGATAGTTCCAGTAAAAATCATTCTATTTGGACAAAATTTGGCACTAACTTGTGAACCTATGTTGTTTGAATTGTTACATCATGGGGCTATGGGGATGGGGTTTAATGGAGTAAAACTGGTTTATTAAAATTTTGTCTCTTAAAACATACATGTTTGCAAATTCTTTTCAAATCATTTTGTAGAGCATAAAAACAAATAATAAAACACTCATATACCAGAATCCCATCTAATATTGTACTGGACCCAATATAGATTTTAAAATTGTTTAGGTTAGCCGGAAATGCAGTAATTGCGTCTACAAAATAACAAGATGTACTTTTACTACTATGAGTGGCTTGTGGTTTATACTGCTTCCAATCACGAGAACGCCGTGATCGTCTCCTGCGATACAACATCGCGATACTTTCCCGTGATGGTCTTCAGCGGTCGTAAAAATATCCGTTTTTATCCAACACGATCGCTGCAACACCCGTGATCACCTCTCGTGATTTTGTTCTACTACATTGTGGGCCACGACATGAAACGTCCACGACGAAGAGGAGAAAAACGTGTTGGAAGAAGCTCGTTGGCAATAATAAAACACACCTCTTGTCCTTTTTGTTTTCAGGAATGAACAAACAAACAAGGCTAACGCACCCAACTTTCCTCGTTGAATGGTTTCCTGACGTCCTGGAAAACAGGAATTGTACTTAATTTTCGATGGCCAAGAAGGTGTCGCAAGTGAATAATGGGAGAGGGGAATCTTATATTTTCAAAAGACACTAATAAAATGAGCTAATAATCGTCATTTGTACCATTTCGCGATCTCGACCATAATCACGACGATGCCATGAAATTAAAAGATTTTCCGTGAACATGATACATGTATGGAAAATTTGAGTAAACTAAAACATTAAAATTGTATACAATATAATACATATTTTTTGCTGCAACACTTCATGCATAGAAAAGAAAAACGTGCTCGAGGAAGTCACCACGATCGTAAGAAATTTTCAAGAATGTTGGCAGTGATCGCGGTAAATCATCACACATGTTGCCGAGACTAATGGAAATCGTCACAGTTCTGCAATCTACGGCGATTGCGGGAAATCATCAAGAATGTTGCCATGATCGCGTGGGAAGCTCTTGGCACGGCGTTGCTACAATTCTGACGTTAGTAACTGTTTATAAAGGCAATCGTAAGTTCGGAACTGATTCAAAATAAGCTAAATATCAGCGAGAACCGATTTTAAGGTATTGGCTTCTAATGGTATCTCTTATTGGCTCACTAGTGGGATTTTGTATACTCGGTATAACATGTGTGTACTGGTAGCTAATTTAAAAACATTATGTCCCGTCATGCGGGTTGCATCAACTGTCATCGCGACTCATATGAAGGGGCTCAAGTACATAATACAAGCGAAGTCAACCCCGTGAGGCAGCGGAAATGTTTGCAGTCCGGTCTTTTCCCTAATCCCTACCACCGTCCACCACTCTCCTCCCGCCTACACTGCCCGCGTTGCTAGTGCTAGGCCAAGTGCCAGAGATGTCACGAGCTCACGAGCTGCAGTCTTGTGGATTGTTGGGGAAGTGTTGATAATGCCTGATTCCGGTTGTGTGGGTTTTATGTCGATTCAAAAATCTTATATTGTCATCCTTCGTCTAACGTGACGTACGAAATATTTGTTTTGTTTTCTTCAAATTCGTGACAGAATGGGAAGGTGGTGGTTAAATTTTTGCACCATTTTGTATGCTCCCTCTCCTGACCTCACTATTAACTTAATAACGTGTGACAGGAAAACTTACTTTAGTATTTATGGTATTACTTTCATAAGAAATAAAAATACACGGTTGGTATCACTATTTTACTAAGGACCCAACATCAAATTACTTTGAAAGCTAGTACCTAACAAAATTAAAAGTAATGCCCCATCAACTTAAACTACTCATGCGATTTTTACCAAACATTTGTTTATTTAGCTAAATTAGGCAATTCTAAGCACTTTTTACCTCTGGCCATTATGGGGCATACCCCCAATTTGTGTTTTATGGTTGCCGTGTGTTCAGCCGTCAGCTTTTAATCACTTCTAACACTTAGGCTACTTATTTAAATAAATAAGTACTAAGTGTTAGAAGTGCCTATAACAGCTAGCCAAATTGAACCCAACCTAACCTGACCAAACTTCTTTAACATTGGCAAATTCCTATTGCTGTCAGAAAAGACATGTTTTTTAAATATCTTGTATGAAATGTTAAATGTGTTATTTGCAAGCATTTTTGAAATTGTATTTGCAGTGTCTTACCCAGTGTTTTTATTGTACTAAACAGTCTGTATGTAATATAAACTTACAACTCGGTTCATTATAACCTAAACTTTACCTACCTAAGCTAACCCAACTACAAAACACTTAATACAGCCCCAAATTCGCATAAAGGACGATGACCTACCATACTAACATGCTACCATTAAATAAGCCTACATTCAAACGCAAATTTTGGGGTAATGTTTGATGTATTTTTTATGATGTGAACATGATTATCAAAAATAGTTAATCAAAACGGGTAGCCTACATAGGCTTAGTTATTAATAATGTCTTATAAAATTCAAATAGTAGGTTAGTTAATTATAATTTCTATAAATTATATATCATTCAAGAAATAGTGTTTTGCATTTAAAAAAAATTGGTCTTACCATGCACCACCTAAAGTAATAAATAGCTTCTTTCCTATAGAGGAAATTTGATAAAAGGAGTAAGGGGTATGGTGTCATTTGTTTTATAAAGGTGCTGGTGCACACCCACAAGTGCAACCTGAATCATTGTGTATATCAGATATCAATTTCTGTCTGGACATAATGTGATAAGGATTTATTCATAGTTAGTGTCAGAGCAATATACAGTTATGATGGATTATTAAAAGTTAGTCATAAAGAACAAGTTAAATTTGCCGTTTAAGTAACATTCTTTAATATTTACCAATATTAAGCATCTCCTCTTGTTAACATGTACAAACTCTTGTTAACGTTTCAATTTTTTTTTTATATTTAGATATATTAGAATCTTTAGTTCATAACCCTATCAAGTCACACAACTGGGGATAGCCCAACTCCGCGCGGTGGCCACATCTAATCTCTACGCTACCTTCTGGGACTCTTGAATGAGATATTAAGTATTTAATATCAAATACTCTATATAACAGGTGTCCCAAAAGTAATGTTACAATTTTATTTGTTCATAACTACTTTCTTCATATGACAGGTTAGATTAGGTTACATTAATAATTATTTATTGAAGACTTTGGAACATATAAAGTCACTGTCACTCTTTCTCGCGACCTTACTTAACACTGCGCAGAGTTGGACATGTGCCACGACCACGAGGGACCCGAAGTGACCACCGCGTGAAGTTGGACAGTGGGTTTTGACAGATTTCTGACCACCGTGCGGATTTGGGATAAGCCCACACGACTACGGTTTAGACTTTCCCTTGTAAAACACGCCAAAGAGAGAAGAAGACTAACATCTATAAGTCAGATTATTTAATTGACCATTAGACTAGTCTTTGATGAACTACAACATTCAATATAGATGATCTATTTACAAATAGATCCCTAAGACCTTAACAACAAGACTACTGTAAATTAGACATTCCAATCCCCTGTAATAGTTGAATACAGTGTTAGAATTAAATACCCCCGCAGCAGCAAACCAGCAGACTAAGCGAATTTCCATTTTCCTGATTATATTTTCACTCAAAAATATCCTTAAAAATTTCAAGAGTTATTCCCTATTTAAATAACGTTAAGTTTAATGAGTACTTAGTTTTGCTGCTACAGGGAAGGTAACCATGTATTTTGAATATGTATATTGAAATTATTATTGCTTAGTACATGAAATAAATAAATTTCCAAATTTGATCCAAATACATTCATAAACAAGCAAACTACATCAGTTTTAGTCTCAAATAAAAATATGGGAATTTTTTCTCTTTTTTTCTCTGTAACCTTTCTTTAAATCATACAACAATGCTTCAATGTACAGTACAAAATTGTTTGTTTTTTAACCTTAAATAGAAATTAGACATTCCCGTGTTTTAAGGGTAAAAATTGGAACTTGAAAAATTTCTAACCCCCCCCCCCCCCCCAAACACTCGGTTTTCATCACCCGATATTGCTGGTTTGCAAACTACATTAATTTACTAATTATTCTCAATCAGAATAAAAAATTCACGATTTTGAAATTTGTCTCCACAAAGTATTCATCAACGCTTGAACACGCTAAATTATTTATTTGTATAAGCTCTACAAAATGGTATGGAAACAAATTGCATAATGTTATGTTTCGTGGGATCAGAAATGGGGAAACCCAATTTTTACCCCATAATTCTTACTACATTCCCATAGTCCGATCAGGCCGGTTCAAACACTCGTTTTAATAAACATAGGTTTACAAGTTTCTAACAATTTTTATAAAAATAGGATGTTTCTTGCTCAAGTTAACGTGCTAATGGACACACGCACATATATATTATAGAGACATCAAAACGAAACAGCAAAGCGGTCCTGGGTCTAGGTCTTACCATGAAACCTACGGTAATCACTTATTTCAATTATTTCCTTTAGGGAAAATTTGCTAAAAATAATTTGGTACAATTGAGCTACTGAAACAATGGGCATCTACATTACTGTTTATTTTCGTATACACCATGACAAACTTAAATGGGGATGTACTGCTGACTTGACTATAGCATCGTTCATATCTCCTAAAAGAAATAAATAACTTTACTGTAGCAAACGCTAGGGCAGGTTCATTCCACCATGTTATTTTTTTTTTTTTTTTTGAAAAAACAGCTTTTCCAAACCTATACACATACACATATAATCCCAACACTATTGTCCACAGACATTTTTTTTATTAATTAATTGTTTTGCTTCCCCTTTTCTTTCCACTATACCTCAGTGCACCTATCTTTACAGCATTTATATTGAGCGTTTCTGTAAAATAATTTAAAATTTAAATTATAGACCTACTAAATAATTTTCATTCAAATGTCTTAAACTATACTGCAAAAAAAATCACCAACAAAATGTTGATAACATTAGTAAAAAAGTTTATCATTTCAAATATCAAATAAGACAGGATTTTTAATGTTCAACTAATTGAAGGGCAACATACCTTATGTATGGAGTGTGAACGTGAGGTATTACAATGACCACTACAATGAAGCAACTAAGTGATTATGTGTTGTGGGTAGGCTCAATCACTAGCCCCAATCTATCTAACTACTTCTGACTGTGGCATCATTCAGACACTGCTCACAACACAATCATCACTCAAAAAAGATCTTAAAGTTACACTTCTCCTTACTGAATTTGTTTTAAAGTTTTATGTTACAATTTCTGATGTAGTAATATTTATCAATCGTAAGATGTCCTGTTACTATCAGTGCTTAGTCACAAGAAGATATGAAACTATGATTTTTACAATAATTCTTACACGGTGTGGCATTTGGTAGAATTGCATACTTCTACACTGCCTGTAGAAATACAAGAGGTTATTAAAAAATATACATAACATACAATGATTGGAGTGTCCAATCAAAATTGATGGCCACTTACCATTATTTATTATGGTGAATCTCACCTGTATAGGAAAGCAGCTATTACCTTAGGTAGCATGGTAAAATGTCGACCCAAGACTACTTTTTCACTTTTATGCTTGATTCCTTCAAATTTATATACAGGGTGATCAACTCAAGGAGGTCACCATTGGGATATCGGAAACGGTAAGAATTAGAGAAAACTTTAAATGGGGCATCCATTAAATGAGGCAACTTTAAATGACATTCCTTTATTTTTTGTGGCAGTTAAAAATAAGATTATAGTTTTTTGAAATTCAGCCACCATTTTCCAAAATGGCGGCCAGCTTTGAAATTTCTTATGGAACACACTATATTATGTTTTTGGATAGAACAGGCAATTTAAAAACTTTTTTATCCTTGACATTTTTCCTATAAACACACTCGTTTAGGAGTTACAGCCTATTTAAACATATATGACTTCCGGTGTACATTTTACATCATGTAGCTCCTAAACAAGTAGGTTTATAGCGTAGCGAAAATCCGAAGAGTAAATAAGTCTTAAAAATGCATCCACATTCCAAAAAGTTAAAGATATTAATTCTATTATTATGGATACTTTCCATGCACAGACCCATAGCCTATGTGGACAGGCAAATATAAGGTTTAAACAGGCCGCCAACCTCTTTTAATAAAAAAAAAACTTTCAATATCGGTTTTGAATATATGAATTAATTAATTAAAATATGTAACTAGAAACTTGAAATGAAATGTAAACTCGATTGTGAATTAAATACTTGCGAATGTAAATACATCCGAGACGACCGAATGTTGGTGTTTGACTGATCTGTGCCACTCACACCCCCGAAGCCCAGGGGTGGGGATGACACTCGTCGTTTTGGCGTAACACATACTGTTCCAACATATATAGCATACTCTTTGTTTTTTTTTCGGAACCCACCTGGCACAAAAATTATGTTTTATCCAAGTTTACCAACCACTATTTTATTAACTAAACTCTGTTAAATATAAAGAAAATGTTATGAGTGTTACGTGATCGTTAAACGAAGATTTTCATTGATTTTTACATTGATTCTCACTACCAATTTATTGGTCACAAGACTAAGCATAACGCTGCGATCCTCGTCATGAACATTGGTTCGGCTATTTTTTTAAACAATATACTACTACCTCACTCGGTTTTCACTCATTATTCCTTGGCCTTACACATCACAAATCTGGCAATAAATTTCAATAGGTTTTTAATTTTTTGCCAACAAAAATCTGATCACACCACACACTTCATAACTGGCGGATTTACAATTGTAGCGCTCATTCCAAAACTCCATTGCATACAAGACACGATGCTCTACCACAAGCTATACTCTAGCTACCACGGCTTGTTGCCCACCTAGTGTAGGAACACTCTGATGCCAAGATGGTGTTCCTAGCCCTGCCACTGCCGCGCCAGGCCAAAACGTCTCACTTCCTGGATAACCCTCGTAATATTTAGGTGTATTTGTGATTGAGATTAATAAAAGAATATTGTTATGGTTTACATGTTGTATCCAAAAAGAAAATACTTTTTGACAAAAATATGTCTATGTACGGATCCACACAGTGTGTGTAAATAGGTTAAGTATAGGGTATAGATTGTAAATAGGGTTGAAATAGGTTGAGGTGATGTGTTTTAAAAAGGTATGGTGATCGCTTTAGGGTGATAAAGAAAAGTTCTTAAACTTTAGTAGAATGTTACAGCTGTCTGAGTTTAACTCTGAACAATGAACATACTATACAATCCAGCTACTAGGAGGTCACGAATTGTGGATATTTATAGGGATGCACTGTGGATGCGATGCTCCCTGGTGTGGAGTAACGTCCGCACTAGTGAGTACTACGATAATCCGCAGTACTATCCTGATAATTAGACCAATTCGAAAATTACAAGGAAAAAATGTGGTTCGGATTCCACTATAAACTGTAGGTCCCTTAGTTGCCATTAGCTGTATGGTAATTAACAACTGTGTCTAAGGAACATGTCGGCCTTAGTCACTAACAAGACTACAAGATCGCGCCACTCATCCTACACTCATCCTTCACTCATATTTGGGTTAAAATACACACATAGTGGCGTCCCCATCTTAAATAACTGATAATTGATAATTGATAATTGATACCTCTTGCTTCTGTTTTTACAATATGACTATGGAATTGTTCCATTGGTATGTCCTAAAACACTTGGCACCCCAAAAAAAGAGTATAATACTTAGCCAAACTAATCAAGTACAGTACTCCATGTTAATTTCTTCCTCCATTTCATAGAAACAAATTCAATTATAAACCACAGTCAATAAGAGAACTGGATATCCAACTGTGCTTAAACACTAATACATTACACTCCCGATTAACCGAAGTTGCAGGGACCAAGACTTAAAGGTCTTCACAAGACTACCTCGGTAACCAAGAATCTCGGATAACACATAGGTTGCATAGATTTTGAGATTAGTGGTTACGGTCCACGTTGGGAAGTCAAGGATAGTTGCAAAATATAAGATTCAACAATACATAGGAAACAAAAAATTATCAAATGGAATTTTCATGCATAATTTGCTTAGATAGAGTGTTTTAAAGAAAATAACACTAACATGCTCATCACTTCTTCAATCGTCTTGACAAGCTTCAAACTCACTATTGTTAGAATTATGCGGATCCATAAATACACCACAGTACTTTAAAGTTTAAACAAAACATTAAGGTGGATTTTTCTAGTGAAAAGCATACAATTACATTTTGTTTGAACTGAGCTATAACCTGACACAATCATGTCTACATTAAAACGTTGTAGGCCTAATGACAATGACAAAGACTGACACTGCCAAAAACTGCCCAGCTTGCTAACGGTTGGCGTCCAGCATATATTATCCAGGGAGGGGGCCCATGGGGGCCAGGCCCCCTCAAAGTTTATTGATATCTATATTTAGGCTTATATTAGGGATGTGTTGATACTTGATACCAATTCTCCATACCACCGATAC
The DNA here is from genome assembly GCF_028750875.1 of Macrosteles quadrilineatus. Classification (NCBI taxonomy): domain Eukaryota; kingdom Metazoa; phylum Arthropoda; class Insecta; order Hemiptera; family Cicadellidae; genus Macrosteles; species Macrosteles quadrilineatus. The sequence goes on along the minus strand of NW_026542600.1, from coordinate 42,431,985 downwards.
TTGGACATTGGTATTGGTATCGACAATTGATTATCAATAGTGGATTCCGATTTTTCGAAGATCGCCCGATGGGAAAATTACCGCTTTTGCTGCGATTGTGCAAGACAACGATGATGTTTCTGTGATCGCGGGAGACAATGATGATTTCTACACGGCCGCACGTGATGATCATAATTTTGCCGCGATCGTGGAATACTGTGATGATGCGTTACCGTGGGGAAAATTCAGGATTTTGCCTAGACCGCGGGAGACGATGTCTACACAACCGCGGGGGCGATTAAGATGTCTGCGAAGATGACAATTATGTCCACACGGCCGCGGGAGATGATCAGAATTTTGCTTCAATCGTGGAAGACTACAATAATTTCCACATAACCATGGGATACTAGAGATGTTTGTGATTTTGCCGCGATTGTTGGAGACTTCAAATAGTTTTTCATAACCGCGGGAGACGATGATGGTGTTTCCGTGCATGAGGAAGATATTCAGGATATTGCAGTGATCTCAGAAAACGACGATAATGTCTCCACCACCACGGGAGATGATCACGAAATTACCTCGAGTTTGCCTTGATCAGATATCTCAGAGTGGCACACCTCTAGTATTTTTTTGTTAGATCTTTTTTACCTTTGATGTGGTAGTTATTTTATGTGATAAATGGGAACTTAAACTTAAATTGCCTAGTTAGAATTTTTCATTGCTGCATTAATTTTTTCTTTACTTGAATAACAACCTGTTCTACAAAAATACTTTATGGAAGGACATAAAGCTTGAATTTAATTGTGTACTAAAAGATAGAGCTTTCATTCAAAGATTATAAGTGGAAACCTCTTTTTTAAATAGTAACATAATAAATACAATAGCAAACAAATATAGATGTGCAATCCTTGGCATATTCACACAAGTTTTAGGGATTTGGGCTGATGTTTTATGTTCTTACTCAATAATGCCCTGGACGTTGAAGCGAGCCAAAATAAATAAATAAAAACTATACATTATTATGACTGACCAGTTATGGACACCAACTAATTCGTCCCCATACAATCAAGTTTCTACAGAATGTTAAAACCACAAGTGACCATTGAACCACTGCATTGATAAGGCTATAATGTTCCTGCTGAGGGATGCTTGCAACTACAGTCGATCTTCGTTACTACGAACCTCAGTAAAACAAATTCCTCGATAAGACACATTTGGTTTAATCCCCTTGTAACTTTCATAAAGGTCAATGCTAAAAACACCTCTACACAACGTAGTAATTAGGTTAAAAACCTCCATAAGACAAATTTGTTTGTGGCATGGGCTACGACTGATTAACCTCTATACAACGAATATTCTTAGCACAAAACCTCTAAAAGACAAATGTGACCTCTATGAGACGAATTTCTCATAATCTTAACCTCCATAGTACGTAGTTTTCAAAACAAACAGGAGCTTGTCTCAACATGAAACCCTCGACCATCCCTCTTCCTTCCTCAGTCATTGTTTGGCACATGAGGAGAAACCTCTATAAGACGAATAACTGCAGTATTAAACCTCGATAAAATGAACCTCTTTGTTAAAAATACACCAATAATAAAATTGTTCCCCTACCCCTTGAAATTTGTCTTATGGAAGTTCTTCTGTATTTCTTTTTAAAGAAAATGGGAGCGTTTCACTAAAATTGAAGGAAGGAGTACAGCAACAACCAACACACTAATGATCTGCTAAACTACCATATAACCACAAAGCAATCTAGGGTTGAAATAGATAAGATCTAAAGATGCAAACATACCTTGCAAAGTCTCAACTTCAGAATTGAGTCGAATTTCTTGTAATATACCTTGAGCCCTGGGAAAAGAGATTGAGTGAGGATCTTATTAAAAAAAGTCATTCAGAGAGGGTGTTATAAATATGTATTCAGACTTATTAGGCTAACATCACAGAAATCTAATATCACAGTTAAAAACTAGACTGGTAAATTAAAAACATAGAAAACAATACAGAATTGGACACAAAGTGTAAAATCATTAATTAAGGGAATAGAATTTTTTTTAAACTAACAGTTGAGAAAGGAAAATAATACTAAACAGCAAGCTACTAAACCAAACAGATAACTAAGGCCCCTATTACACGAGGTAGCCTGGCGACGTCGCCAGCGACCAAACTGGCTACTCAGCTTGTCATGGGGCATTGATTCTTATGTATGTTATTACACGAGGGTAGCCAGCGACGCAGCCACACTTTGGCGACCGACTGGCTACCGAGCCCCGTCGCCACTGCGGTAGCCACTGGCTACCCATATTGGCGACGCTGCGTTGTAGCATATGGAGCTTATTACACTAGGTCGCCAGTATCACGTCGCCACTCGGTTATTTCATATCACGGGGGTACTTGCACACTGTTGTGTTGCGTTCTGTTGTGTTGTGAGTGTGTGAATTGTTCACTTCAGTTGATAAAATGTCTATATCATCCTTTATGACTCGAAGAAACTGGATTGTGACATACGAAAATAATTGAAACATTTTTTATTGTCCGCACAGAGCTCATCAAAAAGGGTGTAATATAACCCTTTTGATTCTCTTGCACTAAGCATTGGATGAACGTACGTTTTTCTCTTCCTTTGCCTCCTTTTCTTCAGAAGTAACAGAAGGAGAAGATACTTATAATCACTCATTATTCACTGTAAACACCGCTCATAACAAGTACAAGTGCAAGACAAGCACTCACAACAACGGCGCCACGGCGGTAAAATTCTGGCTACTCAACTGGTTATAGGTTTGGTGGCCAGTGCGTCGCCAGCTACTGCCGCTGGCGACGTCGCCAGGCTACCTCGTGTAATAGGGGCCTAACTGAATCTACAAAATTGCATGACCAATATAGTTATTGGCGCAATCTTTGCACACTTTCAGAGATTAAGGTATTCATCTTTCATATAAATAAAAGTACAATCTCAATTCATAAAGATGTGCACATTTGCATCAACTATATACTCGACTGACTGACGACACTTTTTCTGACTTCATTAATTAATATTTGACTTCAACACGCAAGAACCACAAGGTGACAGAGCACACTCCCTATATACAATACATGTAGGATCTGAATTTACATATAGCTCACACTATCTTAAATGTAATCATCTATTCAAATTGTTCTTGAAAAGTTTAATGAAGTAGCCTTTAAACTAAGTAGATTTGACAATTTTGTATCTTGTATGACTTACCTTTTTTCCTGTGCTGTTGTTAAATGGGGCATTTCATTTTCTATAACTTCGATGACACAATTTTTGCCTAGCCTTCCAGTCAGATTCATAATAACATTAGTACATTCCTTCTTCAACGAATTGTCTACGACTAGTTGTGTTTTTAATACCTCCAACATCATTTGTCTGCTCACTGGCTTATCCTTTTGGGGGTACCTGATAAAAAAAGAGAGTTGTTAGCAAACAATATAACAAGAAAATTAAAAAAATAGATAATGTAAACTCTTACCTTAGCAATCCTTATTATGGTTGTCCGATATTAATTTCGAACCCGTAGGTCCATCTTCAGTCCGAAGTTTAAGTAGACCAAATGCTTATTATAAAATCTACCCGATGGACTTCGTAGAAATGTTGACATTTAACACGAACACGATACACATTACAATTGACATAAATAATATACGGAATTTAGGGATAAAAACCATGGTTTTATAAAACAGTGGGATAACCTCACTTCAGTCAGGGAACACGCTGCCGGCAGAACTGTCAAAATAGTCAGGATTGTGGGTTGAGGTTATGTTGAGGATGATGGACATTTGACTACGGAATGAAAAAACATAGTCTTGGATGTATTTGGATTGATGCGGCTAGGTGTTTGATTGATTATTTGTTTTCAGAAGTGTATCAAAAATTATCTTTGCTGAGAAATTACGTTGGTCATTGAGGACTTCAGACGGGTTGGATTTAGTATTACTGTATATATGGAATTGTTCAATTATGTCCAACTTATTGCTTTTTGGGCCTTTATGTAGGATTTCTAGGTCTTGGTCTGTGGTCGAATATGAGTGCATATGATTTATAAGATGCTCATCATATTGTATTGGAATTTCTGGGAAGGTGTTCTTTGTATCGGGTTTTGAAGCTACGGCCTTTTTGGCCAATATAATACTTTGGGCAAGTGGCACACTTGAGTTTATATATCCCCGAAGCTTCATAATCGTTTACTCACTGCTATGCTTTGGTTTGTTGAGGATCTGGGTTAGGCTGTAAAATGTTAATAGTAGGCTTATAGCATAATATAAAATAAATAAATTTGATCAATATACATCCATAAACAAGCAAATACCGTACTAAAGTTGACTTACTATTTCTCCATCGGACTAATATGGGAGTTTAATATTTTCTTTAGCCTACTTTTTCTGTAACATTTAATTGTGCAACAACGCTTCAATGTACACAATTATTTCTTGTTTTCATTGGCTCTAAATGTTTACTGCAATTAAAATTTGGAATTTTTATGTATTAAGAGTAAAAATTTGACAAAACCATATTTTGAAAATCTGTTAATGTTCCTATTACCCGATTGTACAGACTGAATAAAAAGTTTATCCAGACCTATACGTGCATGCCAAATTTTATGAAAATAGGTCAAAATTGCTTGAGTTCTCGCTTCCATATATACAGGCCCTATATATATATATATAAAGATTTGAACGAATAGTGTTTTTGGTCCCTGTGGACATAAAAATGAAAAAGTAAGTCAGTCCTGAGTCTAGGTTTAACCATACCGTCTACAGTAATAATTTCTTCCCCATGAAATTAAATATTCCTTTATTATCACAATACATTTCAAATTTTCAGCAATGCTGATGAAACAGGTGACATTGTCCATTATTAAAACTATATTTACAATTCATTCCTACAAACTAAATAAATGTAATAGAAAATTTTTTAACTGTGATTAAAATATTCAGAAATAGATTCAAACTGCTTTTGTAAGAAATACATTTTAAACTTGTTTTTGAATTTTGAAATATTGTTAATTTCTCTGAATTTGGTAGGTAGACTGGGATTGTAAAGCCTGAGACCCATATAAAATGGTTATCTTTCATACAGACAGAGACGATGTCTTTGATATTTCAAATTTTTTTTCAAACAAGTAGGATATTGATGGATGAATTGGTTGTTGTCATATGATTGGTAGTTACTTTTTAAAGAAACCATCATTTTAAATATATATAAAGAAGGTATTATTAATTTATCATATTTTTTTAATAGGTTTAAATTATGCTCTTTTTGGTGCAAAAGATGGGATTCTTAAATACTTCTTTTGTTTTTTAAAAACTGTGTCGGCATATGAAGTTGAGTCCCATAGTTCAATTCAATACCGCATGATGGAATAAAACATTGCATAATATACAGTAAGTTTAGTTTTCAGATCAATTATATTCCTTAAAACATACATTTGAGAACAGGCTGTATTCAGCCTCTTTACTATCATGTCTATGTGTGGTTTCCAGGTTAAATTTCTATCAATAATTAAGCCTAAGAACTTTGTATGTTCAACAAAAGGTAAAGTATCGCTTTGGTAGCGTAATTAAAAATTTTGATTCCCTCTATTTTGGATTGTTTGAAATAATATAACCTGTGTTTTAGAACTATTGAGTTGCAGCCCATTTACTGTAAACCAACTGGACAAATCTATGAGAGAGCGGTTGAATTCTAATTTAAGATTGGGTATATCTTTTGCTTTAACTATGGCTGTAGTGTCATCTGCATATAATATGAGGCTAGAAGACACATTTTGAGGTACATCATTCACAAAAATTAAAAATAGTAAAGGACCTAATATCGAACCTTGTGGGACACCACATTTAACTTCGTGCCAATTCGAGATAAACTTTTTGCCGTTTTTTTAAATTGATGTTCTTTGTTTCCTGTTAGTTAAATAAGAATCAATCCAATAGGGGAAATTCTCTAAAAAGATGCCATCTATTAATTAAAATAGTCCCTAAGAGAGGTATTTCAACAAAGGTGTTTTGTGCTTATGCCTACTAAAAATTGAAGTTGAATGGAGGATATGCGTCTCATGCAAGGGCTCTATAGAAGTTGATTAGATGATAACTGATTTCACTGTTTACTTACAGAGTGAACATGTCTTCTATGAGCCTTTCTGTCTCAAAAGCCAAGTCTCTATTTTTATTATTGAGATAAGGCAAAAGTTTCTCAAGCAGTTGAGTCGGAGTGTGCGCATTGACCTCGATTAATTTGAGGAAATATGTCTTCACTTTTTCACGGACCCCTTCCTTAGAGTCACCTGAAAAGAAATTAAAACATTTTAAATACAACTTTAACATTTACATATATTTTTTTATTGTCCTTGACTTTGTAAATTATTGTTAATTAAATAAACATTAAGTAAACATCTGGTCTAAATTAGCCTATGGACTTTTTTCCCACTGAATTAAAAGCTACGTAATCTACTGAATTTCCAAAATGACTCGAGTATGCCTGACAATAGTGTTGGATGTCGAGTGATATATTATGTCTAGGGTTAGAGGCCCTGTGCAATGTGCACACAGCAAGTAGATCGGTCATCAGTGTTTAGTTAACACCAGAGTTTGCGGCAATTAACTATGTAGAGTATATTTGTAGATGCTTTTGAATAGTGAGCCAGACAAACTCTTTTTTAGATATAAGTCGACAATCTACACATGCCTCAAAAATTTTAAGTAGCATTAGAAAGCACAGCCTCTGCTAAATTACTTGAGTCGCACCTCTGTCAATGGGTGGTTTTGGATATACTTACATTTGTATGTCCCCAACAGTATATATTTAGTTTGAAATCTTATGTTAGTTCAATCTTAGAAAAAAAAATTAAAGAAAGAAAAAGGAATTTTAGACCTCAACCTTACTCTTGATATTTAACAATAAATTCACCTAATACAGGGTGTTTATAAAAGAATGCCGGGATTTTAAACGGCCGTTGCTCGGGGACTATTCAAGATAATTAAATGATTTAAACGTCAAATTGAAGGGGAAAGAACAACGTTTTTCTCATACTTTAATACAAATTCGGATAAATTGAATAAAATTCAGATTTTCATCAATCTTATATGAACGTAAAACTGGCAAAGTCTGCAGGCTTAGAGCAATCAGTGGGTTTATATGATGTCTGAATATTTTTAGACACAAAGACTATATCTTTTACAGATTACATCACAAAGTGTTGATTTAGGTATGTTCAACTGAAGACATTGTTGGCCAATTGACTTTTTGGGGCTTCTGATGCAGAATTGTCGGATTTCTTCGACTATGTCATCACTTGTTTTAAGCCGGCCAGGTGAATGTCCTTTCAAAACATTATGGTGCCACAAAACTCATTAATCCAGTGTCAAATTTCTTCATCATCAGGTAGATTTTTTAATTTAGTTTATTTTAGCAGTTGATTATAAACTCTGTGAACCACAGATTACACTCTGTGCCTTCTGTTGCGCAGTAAACATTGCACTGGCGACAGGTGTGTGAGACACATTAGCGGCCTACCATCCTGCACCTGTTTTGCCCATTCCAAGGTCAAAGTTTCCTCCCTCGCTACATGGGAAACAAAACTTAGTTGGTTTAGCTTCAATTTTACATATAAAACGTTTAGTTACCTTGAATAGTATCCAAGCAATTACCATTTAAAATCCCGGCATTATTTTATGATTGAAGTCTTTGTCCTTGACCGATACTGTCACACAGATTGTGTCACAGTTGATACGAGTTGACAACAAAACATATATTATTTACCGATTTGCAATATGCACATTTTAATGTGACATAAAATAAAAATGTAAAAGTATAAAAACTGCCAGAACTGCTACTTGTTAAATTAGCTTGGGGAGACTGCAAAGAAGTTTGTACGGAACTCAACAGATTGAGAATCCAAATATTGTGGTTGATTTAACTTCAGATATAAAAATGTTATTGGTGGCATATAAAATGTAGATACCGTTTTAGATGAAAATCAATTGTACCGGTACTTACCAAGTCTATTCACTAGAATAGGAAAAACTCCGCCACTGTAGACTTTGTATTTAGCTTGCATTACTTCAGCTACAATCATCAAGGCATCCAGGCCATATTGGGATATCTGTGGGAATTGAATTTGGTTCAATTAAAATATTATTTGCGTGAATCACTGAGCTCGAATATACAATAAGCGCGGATGAACTCATTCTTTACTTATTCCGCCCCATATCAGGCCCAGCACATTGAACTGGGCGATATTTCACAGTTAACTACCTACAGGCCTACTCGATATTTTTAAAACAAACCCCTTTCTGCATGTAGGAAAAATCTGGACCCTTCCCATAAATTGGGAAGGAAATAAAAATCCTATCCCGTCCCAAACTAAAAATTCATACCCATCTAGATACATAACAAGTAGAAAAACAGACTAAGATTGTTTTGTGCAATAAAATTACTACTACAATGAATAGGATGTAAACACCTTTAGACGGGTTTAGTTCATTACGTCTATTTTACATTGCCCTAGTGGGTTATTGCCAAGCCTAAAGGTCTAATAAGACACATTAGCCTACACAAATTGTTGAATAAAAATAATGCGTGTTCTAAAGAAACAAAAAATCAAATATAGGGAAACTAGTTCTGTTCAGACGGAAATTAAATCCTATGATTTTCATTTAAAAACATTTGTAGTATAGGTAAAAGATCAAATAAACTTACCTTGGGGTTTGGAAAGCTGACCCACAGCTTAGCCAGACTTTCGATGAAGACAGCTATGTCTTGGTTTCCAAGAATAACCCCAGGGTTGTCAGCAAGAAACTTAATCATCAATGGCCCCTGATCGTTTTTGTAGGAGAATGTCGGCCTGCCTGGTTCTTCTAAGAAACTATTCATTTTCAAACAGAGTTCGGCCATCAACTCATCTCTTCTTTTCTGCTCAGCATTAGCCATGATTATTATGATGTTACTTCAATTTAGTTTGGAAATTGTTAACATCTCCTGAAACATGAATTTAAAAAATCAGCAGTGAGGCTAGGCCTACGTAAAAAATACTATCTTGCATGTAACCTTAGGCCTATCGTAGAATATGTCACCATGAAGACCAGATGCTCTGTTGAAACACAAGAAATGTTTAGGTAGGCTAAAGTAAAACTCACTTCTATCTTAGGAAAATACAATACCTTAATGTTAGAGTATACCGATAATTACAATATTGTACTAGGCCTATATTGAACTTACCAGTTCCAAACCAGTTGCCTATTCTTTCGATTGTTCTCTTACCCAGTCAGCCAGAACAAAATTAAATGATAAAAAGAGTTTGATAGGTTTAATAACTCAAATTGAATTGTTAGAAATGCCAATCGAAAGAAAATTTAAATTAAATTATTACACAGGTACCGGTACCTATAAAATATCAGCGCACTAATTATCAGCATATACAATTTAAATGAACTTGATGGCTTTGAACTTAATGATAGGCCTAAAAGATTTATTACTGCATCATCGTAGGATATCACTTGGGATCGTTCAGCAGCAAGTTAGTATCTCAAACATTGAAATTGCCTTAACTTAGGACCTGCTTACAACACCTGCTTATTATGACAAGTGCTTTGATATCATGCCAAATGTGTGGTCCCTAAGGCATAACTGTTGCAAACTGAAGCCAAACAGCTATAAACTTAGTTGATTGTTAACAAAATCAGCCAGAGTAAATTGTTTGCCAACCACTCAACGTAAAACAGTCTACATGCTAACAAAACTCAATAAATACAGCCAACATAATATGGCTCAACAATCCTGTTGGAAAAAATACAGAAAGCCCAGTATGAGGCTGGACCTGACCTCAGTTTCACTACGTATGGGTTATCTCAACCTAAGTTCATCTTCAACTGTACCCGGCCTAAATATTAGTCCATCTCAATTTATAAATTGAAACATATTCTAAACAATATTGTACTTAACATCTGATTTATAATCATATAATGACACTTTTGAGTCTGCTAATCTATAGGCTACTTCCATTGACTATTGGATACTGAAGTAGACATCCCATCTATATGGAACAGCTATAGCCATTTTTTTTACAAAAAAAGAAATGTAGTTGTGAGAGGCAGTCACAGAATGTGCTAGTGTTTGAAATTCTATTTTCTACATTATTTTCTGTTGCTGACTAAGTTGATGGGTCATAACCGTTGCTATAGCTCTCGATAAGTGAATTCTATGAGTTTGACTCATTAATAAAAGTTTATATATTTGAAAAAATTAGTTATTTAGAGCAGCACAATCTGTCGGTGGCTCACATCAACTAAGACAATTTTTATTTAAAATCTGGTGACAAATTTTACATGGGGATGGAACGTCTAGTTGTAATAGTCAAAGCTACTACCCTCTAAGGATATACAAGCCTTGGCTTTTTTCAGAGGTCGGCAGCCTGTTTTACCTTGCATTTGCTCGTCCACATGGGCCACTGAGTGTGGAACATATCCAGCAAGGAGTGAGCTGATACAGTTCAAGGGTGGACTGTACAGACATATATCGCCTATAAGGGCCCTTTCACACGAGGCCATAGGTGGCGAGCTTAAACTTTGTTTTAAATGGGAGCGTTCAGAGCAGTCATCAACAGTTGAAACTGTCAGTCCACGCATGGAGACAAACGTACTTGTGCTAGTTTTTGAATGGTTTTCTGTTGATCTGTTTATTTGTTTATTGTTTGATTATAAACAAATCTGTGAGTAGAAGATAAATAAGAAGTAGGTTGCAGCAAAAAAGAAAGAACAGATTTAGGGAATACTTAATTAATGAATACTGTAGAGGTTTAAAAATTTCTTTTGGGCTTTTACCCAATATGATGTAAATAATTTGATAAGCTAGAATAAAATAAGTAGGCCTATGTATTTTAGTGTGACTTCATGATATCCATCGAGATAAGTTTGTAATACATACTTAACATAAGCATGCAAAATTTTAACAAAATGTAAGCCTATATAAATAAACAAATAAGTAAGGCTTAGCAGTGTCATCCTCCATAAGAATAAGATGGGAATTTTAAATTTTCAGTTGGTATTTTTTTTATCCTCCATAACTGTTAAGCATTCAACGATTCAATAAACTAAATTATTTGTTAAGGCTCTACAAAATTGCTTACAGTCGGGGCCAAGAAAGTTTGCAGTTGGCGGCAGCCAATCACAAGACAAGGCTAGTGCGACGTCGCCATATCGCCCGTTGACAACACTAATTAAAATACTAATCAATATTTTCAAATCAGCTGGTATTATTAGTTTTGGCAACACCACACTGTCCTCATTGGCTCCTTCGAAGTCACGTGGTACATAGGTTCCTGCCTCAACTGCAAACTTTCATGGTCCCGACTTTAGAAAGAAATTGCAAAATATACATTTTGAGGGTCGATTTGAGAAAAAACCAATTTTACCCCATTAAAACATGCATTTAAGTCTGTTTTCATTGTAGGATCATGCTGATTTGAAAACTCGGTGGAATAACTTAAATGTAGGTTTACACTATTGTTTCAAATTTGTCAAAATTGGCTCGAGTTACTGTGCTACGCACACTCACACATTAGTATGAGATCGACCAGATGGCGTTTTTGGTTTCTGGGTGACATAAAAATAAAAAAGGTTATTGGTCCCGGGTCTAGGTCTTAAACCATGAGTCCTACTCCTATATCAACTAAAAACCGTCTAACCGTCTCAGTCAGGAATTGGCTAACTCCGGAACCCGCTAACTCGATTTTGTCTCGCGGCGGAATTCACTAACTCTGGAAGTATAAAAAAAAAATAGAATATGAAAAATATTCAAAATTTAGTTTAATTGGTACTAAATAATTAAACCTCTACGAAATTAAGCTAAAATACACGCAAGTTCTTAAACACGGAAAACAGATTAAATTGTAATGTCGTAATAAACCAAAACCATTAATTAATACAGTCATCAACCATCATAACTTTCATAACTAATTCATAGATTTTAAATTAAATGTTCGTCGTTGAACCGTCCAACTTACGTGTACAAATATGATGACATAGACTAAGTTTTTATCTAGGCCTAATAGTTTGAACCAAAGCATTGTAGGCCTACTAGTAAATAGTTGCCTAATTCTAAAATGTGTTGAATTTTTTAGCAATAATGTTACATGTTTTAAAACCGTTTTTAGATTGTACACCTAAGCACCACTAGTAAAAAATAGGAGAAGATATAATATTCATATAATAAAACGTGACAGGGTTATTTTAATTCACGATTCTTAATAAACGATTTTCCTGATTTGAGTGTTGTGTTTATTGCTTTCACAATCGATATAAACTATACCAAGCTGTTAAAACGCGATACTGATTCTTCTAAAAGGGGTATACTTTTTAATAATCTCAAGAAAACATAGTACCGGTACAAAAAGAACTTAAATTTTAATCAGACATAACTATTCCAGACCAACTCTTTAACAATCAATCAAAAGGAAAACACTAATTGCAAAATGTGAACAAATAAAACATCTGATGAATTAAATTAATATATAAATAATCATCTAGAGACAGTCATTTTCAACACCAAGCCATTGCTCGGTTCACCGTTCCCCAGTACTGAGCTACACAATAGACAATAGCTTTGTTTTTGGATAAGATCAAGTAATTTTAGCTATGGCCACCATTCATAAGAATTGTAACAAACAAAAACGCCTGGGTCCATTTAGAACCAGCCTGGAGAAAAACTCAAGACTTTTAAAAAGTAGGCCTACTGAATGACGTAAAACTAATATTAATTCAACAAAATTAAGAGGATGACCCGGGTTCTACACTAATAGCCTACGATAAAAGAAATTTACAAGTTGTATTTATGCATAGACTAACTTTTAATGTAATCCATGAATACATTAGGCCTACCACTTTATAATGTATTGATAAATATTTACAGTAGAACCTCTTTAATCCGAACTACTTGGGACCAGGGGTAGTTCGGACTATTGAATAGTTTGGATTACAGAACATTGTTGTTTTTACATAACAATAGCTAAAACATGGCTAAAATTGATCAAAATTATTTTGGGGTATGTGAAAAAATGTTTTATAAAGTAAAATACAGTGTTTATTTGTTTATTTAATAAAGTAGTAAACATGGTGAATAAACAGTACTGTACATTAAATACAGTATACAATAAAGAACTGCTGTACTGTGTATAAAGTACGGCAATGAGGGGTTCGGATTAGAGGGCGTTCGGATTACGGGGGTTCGGATTAAAGAGGTTCTACTGTATTTTAATTCAATAGCTCTATTTAAAAATACATTACCACTACAATGCAATTCTGTAATGACGTTTAACGTGTAAATTTTAGTATGATTTATGATTTAAGGTTACAAGCCCAGTATATAAAATACAAACTCAATAATTTTATTTGCAGAAGTTCACAAAATGGTATTTATTCGAATAAAAGAAACAAATGGCGGACTACGAAAATAGATATTTCATAACATGTAACAGATCCAAATTAAATGTGCATTTTTATCTTTTTGCATACCAATAAGCTACTATTTAAGTAAGAAACCCACATATAAAACATACTACCTTATATTAGTAGGCTACATTTCTCATCCTTATGGATCATCTGAAGACAGTTGTATTGTTAGTTCTGTCCGGAGCACTGTCTTTAGAGGTCGTGTTTTGTTTACAATTGTTTCTTGTTTTCAGTAATTTAAAACCTCGTTTAACCAAATAAAACGTTCTAATCACAACTAATAACACGTCCCCTAGTTATATAACCAAACAGTAAAGAACAAATCATGAAGTTAACTAAAATAATAGAAACACAATTTTGTCGACACTAGCGATCAGTGTCACCGGACATGAACTAGACACGAAAAACGAGCTTCAAAGTTTACAATGGGATGTAAAGTTTACTTGTGTTGGTTAGTCTATGGTAAGACTATAATGCATTTTCCATCCTAATAATCATAAGAATAATGTTAAACATACTTCTAAATACAGGGTGTTTTTAAAAGAATGCCGGGATTTCAAAAGGTCGTTGCTCGGGGACTATTCAAGATAATTAAACAATTTAAGCGTCAAATTGAAGGGAAAAGAATAAAGTTTTTTTCACATTCTTTCATACATTTCGGAATGATTTTATAAAATTCAGATTTTTATTTTCAGATTTTATATGAGCGTAAAACTGGCAAAGTCCTTATGCTTAGGGCGATCGGGGGGTTTATCTGATGTCTTAACTGAATCTTTTTCTACACAAAAACTCTATCTTTAATACATATATAACATCATAAAGTGACCAACTTAGGTTTCTTAAACTAAAGACTTCGTCGGGCAATCGACTTTTTCGGGCATCTGATGCAGAATTGTCGGATTTCTTTGACTATGTCATCGTTTGTTTTTAGCTGGCCAGGTGAATGACTTTTCAAAACACTTCGGTGCCACGAAACTCATTAAACCAGCTTCAAGTTTCTTTATCATCAAATAGATTTAAATTTAGCTTAATTTAGCAATAGATACAAACTCTGCGAATTACAAATTACAATCTGTGCCTTCTGTTGCGCCGTAAACGTCGTACTGGCGACTGGCGTCAGTCGTATGAGTCACAATAGCGGCCTATCACCCCGCACCTGTTTTACGCATGCCAAGGTCAAAGTTTCCTCCCTTGCTACGTACGGAAAACAAAACTTAGTTACTTTAGCTTCAATTTGACGTATAAAACGTTTAGTTACCTTGAATAGTATCCAAGCAATTACTATTTAAAATCACGGCATTCTTTTAAAAACACCCTGTATATTTATTTTATCGACTACGTTGCTCTTACTCCTAATTAATCGTAGGATACGACATTATGGTACCGATACGATATAGGTCCTACACTTTCGGCAACACTGGCCAAAAATATTCGTGCCTGGCTCCCATTGGACGGTCCGCGAGGCTTCTGATTGGAAGTTAGCGAGTTCCGCCGAGGGACCGAGTTAGCGACTTCCGTACGAGGACGGAATTCGCTAACCCGGCTCTAGAGCGGGTTAGCGGGTTCCGGAGTTAGCCAATTCCGCGGACCCGGGAAATTTCCTAAAAGCAAACTTACTGAATCTTATGAATAGACCTAACTGTTGTAAGTTACATGAGGATTCCAATTCAGTTGCAATTCTATAGACAGGCCTAGGCTACAGTAATAAATTGTTTAAGATACGGTATCTATAGGCCTAAAGTGTTAAATGTAACTATCTAGTTTCTTGGGCGAAATGTTGAAATCCTACTCCATCATATTATCGAACATAATACAGTACTATCGAATCAACCGATAACTCAGTTAAACTCAAGGGCAAGTCATTGATGGCAAAGAGAAAAAGGAGAGGGCCAAAAACGGAACTTCTTGAGGGACTCTTACAGTTAGAGGACAGGGCGGAGGGCCATAAGATGTTGCATATGCAAACTAAACTGCCTGCCTCTGGTCAGTTTGAGTACGCTCTAAACAGAAGTTTCCAGTTTTAAACTAGCCTAGTTGTTACGCTTACTTTTACGCTTATCTTTCCTGAAAAAGTAATGTAAGTTAGGCCTACTGTTAAAAGTAATGTTGATGCTGTGGGACTGTTTATTTTGTATGCTAAAAATTAGAGGGAAACCGGTTGTTTTAAAAAAACACATCCAAGCCTAGGCCCACTGTACATTATTTGGACAAGGTACAGTAGGGCCTATGTAGGGTATTAAACCTACCAATCTCGCTATTAAAGTTTAGTATAGACTACAATTGATAGACTGAACTATTTAATGGATGGTTGTTTCAAGAAATCCGAACACATTTGTACCGTAAGTTTGTTATTTTAACCTTAACCGTAATTTAAAACTTCGTGTAGGTGTACCTTACACTAATTGGAAGACCTAGTAGACCCCTACTAGTTGCTGCATCTGTCAAATATGAGTATTCAAAATATGATACTAATATAATTTAAGCGTGATATCCAAATAAATAAATCTTACCTAAATTATAATATACACTTAACAAGTCAGCATACTTCGTAAAAGGTTGAAACTAAATATTCTCAACACATATCGCTTGACAAAAGTGAGGATTTTTGTCCACAACAATATATATGATGATACCCAATTCCCAAACTAAACTACTATTTCAATTCCAGTTTCTATCCAATGCCAGTGTTCCTTTTCCAATGCTGCCGAATACAGAAAAACCAGTGTGACCAATGTGAAATTGTCATATCCTATACCTCCATAGTATACACATATAATATATGTGATATATAGTAAATATGTAGTTTCTATAAACGCATTGTTACAACAGACCTTATTATTCAACATAAAATTTCGTAATTCTTTTAGCGAATTTCCCTAAAAAGAAAGAAGAAAGAAGCTATATTACCGTATGTAAAATGGCGTGAGACATACCTTGGACCCAACCTATTTACTTTTTCTATCTAAAAATACCCCCGCCACAGCAAACCTGCAGACTAAGCGAATTTCCATTTGCCTGATTGTAAACTAAAATGTCTCCTTAAAAATATCACATTTATTCCCTAGTAACATTAGTTTAACAACATTAATAACATTACTATCGTGCTGACAGACTTAAAATATCTAAGAATGTGGACGGATGATGTTTTTGGCCTCTATGACCCTTCAAAATGAACAAGTAAATCGGTCCCGGGTCCAGGTCTTACCACGAGACCTACGGTAATAGCTAATAGCCTATACCTTTGAATAGGAAATTCGCCAAACAAACTGATCGAATTAACAACTTATACTGAAACAATAGAAACAAATTAATAGGCATCATTAAACTATTATTCATCCAAACCAGCGTGATCTTCCAGAGACCACCCATATATAACTAATTTTTGTTTCAATGCAAAGCACAAGAAAATTCACAACCGAATGTTATAAATGCAACACTAGTTACATCATTTCAGGAGTCAGTTTGTAGAACTAAGGCACAGAGATAACAGCCTAATAAGAAAAACAAGATCAAATTTTCAACCAATAAATCGAGGAGTTCCCCAAGGTTCAGTTATGGGTCCGGTACTGTTTATTCTTTTTACCAACGATTTGCCGCAACAAATAGGAGACGCCTGCCTTACTCTTATGTATGCTGATGACACAACCTTAGTGTTTAATGAACCACTAGCTGAAAATCTAGAAGTAAAATCCTATGTGTCACTCAGTATGGCCTACCAATACTGCTATAACAATGATCTCGCAGTAAACACGTCTAAAACAACTCAAATAGCTTTTGGCCGTAAATCTCAAGAAGTGCCACGACTCCCAGATGTAGAAGTGGAAGATGAAGCTAAGTTTTTGGGCATCACACTCGACAAGAATTTAACCTGGACCCCTCATGTGGACAATATATGTAAAAAATTAAGTTCAACCATCTATGCTCTTAAACATATAAAAAATGCAACAGATGACATGACAACAAAAGTAGCATACTTTGCACTTTTCGAGTCGCATATGAGATATGGACTTGTAGCATGGGGTGGAACCTCTGCCACTAACATGCAAAGAGTTCTCAGAAAACAAAAAAAGGCAGTCAGAATAACTGCAGGACTCCACAGACTCGACAGCTGCAGGGAAGCATTCAGGTCACTCAAAGTACTTACCCTTGTAGCACTCTACATCCAGGAAGTTGTGTTATTTGCAGTAAGAAATAACCCTACAAGGCGTGGCGAAATGCACCAACACAACCTGAGAAACACCATGCAGTACAACCTTCCACAACATCGCACGACACAGTTTGAAAAGAAACCTTCATACGCAGGAATGAAAATCTACAACAGGCTACCTCCAGATCTAAGAAGCAAGTCAGAAGATGACCTCAAACCAGCTTTGCATCAATGGCTCATTAATCGACCTTTCTATTCCTTAGAAGAATACCGTCAACAGGTCTTTGACTAAACAACACCTCAACCAAACATTTAGAAAAAATTGTAAATTGACGCTACTACTATTCTTAATGAATGTGTAAATAAAGATTATTTGTCTATTGTCTATTGTCTATTGTCTATTTATTTCTAATTTAATCATCATTATTTAAATACGCCCAAATTAAAGATACTTTTATTGTGAACTCAACTAGGCATATATGACTATTTATTTTTCTTTTGCATATGATTGACTAAATAGATATAAAACAGAATACAAAAAAATAAAATTTACAATAATAAATAAAAGAAACGTCTTATAACACTTAAAACATATATCTTGAATGGCGTCCCTACTTACGCCATTCAAGATTCTTGTCATTCGCCTATTAGGTCTGATGATGATTGGAGTGTCCAATCGAAATCGATCACCACTTACCATCTTTTTTGTATATTTACCGTCTTGTGAGTAACAGTAGTATAAGCGTAAATATATGTTTTAAGTGTTATAAGACGTTTCTTTTATTTACTTTCCGTAAATTTAATAACACGTACAATGCTGATCAAGAAGTTATTTAATAATAAATATACAAGAATAATAATCTGATTCACAAAAAAACATAGCTATGATTTTGGTTTTTATTGTAAAACAAAACAGTGCACTAAGGGAACAGAAAATATAAAGGCTAGGTAACTACCATTAGAAACTATTTGGTAATTTCCTGAGCCGTCCATATATTAATCACGCTTAAGATTAAGACGGAAATAGCTAGATCATTTCCTGAATCGTCTGTATGCTATTACTCTAGTGATTCAAAGAATTGGCTGCAATACATTTTGTTTAACTTAATATCTCAACAATAAGAATTCTATTCTAGGAAGGTCACTATCCCATCAGTCGCCCTCTCAGTAACGGAAGCATTCCCCCCCCCCCAACCCAAAGCCATTGCCCTTTGCACCCCTCCCCCATCGGGGCACCAACGTCATCCTCCTCTCTTACCCACGGGTCAGGTATTTTTGGGGAGATCGGTATTCTTGGGGGGAATGCTATAGTTAGTGTGCGAACTGAAGCTTAATGAAGCGTAAAAGGGTTCTACTGCTGATTAGGGCCAGGGGTCGCCAGCTCTCCGTTTCCCGATGAAAAGACACTGATCCCAGGATTTCTTATTCAAAACTGACCGGAATCTCGGGATTGAGACCCCTAATCAGCTGCTGAAATCCAGGCTGAGAGCAACCATCGAAGGATCTTTCTCTCCAGCAGCACGGCTTTCAAAAGGGACATTCAATTTTTCTACAGTTACAGAAGTGGTCAGTGATATCTAGTAAGCTAAAACGAGCCATCATACCAAGTCAATTTGGCCGCTGGTGACGCTGACACTAAAAATATCTTCAATTCTGCTTGCTGAGTGGATATGTTAGAGGTCTTGCAGCAGAACTTCAGTGTACAAGACTACCTCTTAGTCGTTGTGCAGGACTACCAGAAGGACTATCATCTGTTGTTTGAGACTCATGAGGGGAGAAAATTCAAAATAGAAATAGGTTACTGCCAGTGCGACACAGGGGTCGATCCTTGGCCTGTTGAATGTCCTATACGACGGTCTGCTCCCCCTAAACATGCATAGAGATGTTTAGTTGCTGTCAAAACAGTGTGAACTCTGGAGTTGACCCTGATGCACACGGATCAAGTGATGATTAGATTGATCAATGGATCACGAGTCACATACTCATTACGGTGGTCACCATAGTGAGATTATCATGCTCACTCAAAAACTAATCCCCACATTGTTCCCTATGAATTTCAAGAAATAGAGGGACAGAAGCAGCAGCAAGGTATTTAGGATTGATTGTAAGCTCAGCTACTGATGAGAACATATGAGAGGGTCTTATCTATCTTGTATAAGTGCAATAAAAAAACATGTTCTTGTCCTGTGTTTATGGGATTAAAATAAGTAATGGACTCACATGGTTATATATTACAGTAGGGTTTGTATAGACTAGAGAGTACAGTAGACTCCCTTTTATTCGGACTCCACAGGACCGAGGCCAGTCTGGATAACAGGTTTTCCGGTTAAACCGACATCCCCAAAAACTTTTTATGTAACCCAAATATTTGACTTAAATTTAGGAGAGCATTGTTTTTAGACACGTGATCATTGGTCTCAAATCTTTCCCTCGAGAACAGTCGTTTCAGTACCGCCCACTTCCTGCCGGTCTAATCCGGTTAAACCGATGTACTGATAAAAATTGTCCGGTTAAAGAGATGCCATTTCCGCCAAGTGTAGTCCGGTTAAACCGATGTCCGGTTAAAAGGTGTCCAGATTAGAGGGAGTCTACTGTAAACTTTTTTAGCATGTATTACAAGTAATTTTGAGCAGCCCATACTGTGGGTTGTCTTTCACATGTCAGTGACTTATTAAGCTGCTGCTTTAGCAATGTTTATGATATTACTACATCATCTATGACACTGTTTTCTTGCTGGTTCTAATTCATTTTAAATTAAATTACTTTTGAAGTACAGTATGTAACTTCTGCCTACTTCTCTAGCCATTGAGCAATATAGCTTATATTAGTTAAAGCACGCAGCTACTTTTTATCTTAGGATCTCAGTTTAAAGCAATCGAAACTCATGTATTGTATATTATATCACTTTTATAATCTCTATAAATAAACCATGACCACTCAATTGGATGAATAAAACAAAGATTCCCACTTCACAACAATTTATTAATTTTGTAGTCTACTTCAAATTAAAGTTATTTAATCCACAAATATTTGTGATTCAACTGGACAAAAGTTACAAGTATTTTTCAAACATAGAGCAGGTTATATCATATTGAACAAATCGTATTGAATCATTATGTATATTGGAAACCTGATCATTAAATAGCTCAGGGAATTTGTTGATACAGTACAGCCATAACACTTTTTACTAAATACAAGTTGTTGAATTCTGTGATTTTACAAAAAAAAATATCGACACACAGGATCACTTTGAAAATTTAATAAACACTTTCTAAACAAGTTATTTTTTTATTTAAACTAAAATTATGCAAGATATTCAATTTTATATAACATAATTACAAGGAAAATACTGTAACAATGACCTTTACATAGGAACCCTAAATAGTTGTATCAAAAATCTACAATTATCTTGATTTTATCTTATAAATTCATGAAAATAAGCAGGTCATGTTCACCATTCTTTAAACAAAGATGTATAGGAGCTGAGATTTTCAATCGAACCAAGCTTGAACAAATTTCAATCTCTATGATTTATTTGTGCAATTTTTTTTAAATAATGAAAGTGTTATAAAATAAGTTGATTGGTCACAATTCATTTCTAAATGCATTTGATTTAAGGTTGTAATGTAAAGGTAATCATACAATTTTTTTTTAGAATCTGGACTGAGGCTCTGGACTTTTTTGACTTTTGTCAAAGTACTCAAGTTTGAATATTTTATTTTATAAGTTAAGAAGCTTTCCATTAGATATACACTTCCTGTGCAGCTACTTTCTTTGTAAACACCAAAAAGGAAACCTTCAAATTTAAAGACCAGTACCTCAAATTACCTCTAATAAAATACCATATCGTTTGATAGGAAGCTAATAGTTTAGAATAATACTCCCGCCCCAGCAAACCTGCGGACTAAGCGAATTTCTACTTGTCTGATTATATTTTTACTAAAATATTTCTATAAAAACATGGTCCGATCATGCTGGTTCGCGAACTCGTTCAAATAAATGTATGTTTACATGTTTATTTCGAATTTCATCAAAATCGGATCATTTTTGCTCGTGTTATCGTGCTAACACACACACACACACATATATATATATATATATATATATATATATAAACGGATGATGTTTTTAGCCTCTGGAGACCTCAAAACAAAAAAGTAAATCGGTCCCGGGTCCAGGTCTTACCACGAGACCTACAGTAATAACTTGTTCCCTATATGGAAAATTCGCTAAAACAAAACCCAATAAGTTTAAACTAAACAAGTTTTTAGAGCACGTCTTATATGGTTACCAATGGAAAAGTAGTATTAGCTGTACCCGTAGTAATCGTAAATTTGCATTTATCACGATGTCACAAGACTCACAATAATTGCAATCCATAATCACTGCTCTATTTTGATAATGAACTAAGCAATTGCATTGAGCTTGAGAATTGTCCATAGAGGAATCTTCCCAGACACTTTATGCCATAGCGATTACATTGGGGAAGTAAAAGCTCAACTCGGCTTGACTTTTTTGACTTCGTGCCAAATCACTCAAGCTTTCAAAAATGACTATCCTTGGCTTAACTCGAACGCCCAACCCTACTTAAAAGGAAATTACACTGAACTCTGAATCGTGTTTTACAACTTAATTTTTATAAAACTAAATTAATTTGGCATCAAAGTTTTAAAATCTCATGACATGATGAATTTAAATTAATGATTTCCTGTTGATAAAAGGATTTTTATTTTGATATTTCACTGATTTTATAACACTTGTATAGCTTCTTCAATTAAAAAGTCAATATATATATAGCTTACTTACTATTCAATTAATTATTCTATTATTACTAGTTTATCTGGAAGATAAAAATCCACATTGAAATGATAATCTAAAATATTATTACTGTGTTGGTTTATTAACAGAGTTGAGCAGGAATATTATAGCATTACACTTTAATAATTCAATGCACAATATGAAAAAACTGACTTTTGAAAATAAGATTTTAAATGGTTTACGTAATTTGAATTCAGAGAATAAAACAAGTCCCAGGTATGTTCAATGGATTATAGAAATACCCCACCCCAGCAAACCTGCCAACAAAGCAAATTTCCATTCATCTGATTCTATTTTTACTAAAATATTTCCATAAACCCATTTCCATATTTATTTTATATTTAAATAACATTAGATTTAATTAATAGGCTTGCTGTTACGGTGAAGGGAAAAGTGTTTTTTGATCAAATTTCAACAGTATGGGATAAAATATATTAATTTGTCAAATTTCATTATAACATATCCATAAACAAGTTAAGTACAAAAGTTAAATGTACAGTTTTTTTTTTGTTTTTTTTTTAAATTTTCCCTAGCCTTTAATTGTCAACTATAACCTTTGCCTCCAAAACACCATTTTAGAACAACAAAAAAGGACTATCTTACTTTTAAACTGTAATTTCATTATTTTACAATGGTTACCACATCTTATAAAACCATCTTTAAAATTGAAAATTATTTGTATTCGTCCCAGGACTTTTTAGTGAACACACATTTGTATGTATTTTTGTTTTCAGTTTAAAGAAATGAAAAATTTAAAATTCATGTTAAAAAATGAAAAATTAGCTTTATCACTCAGTTTTCAACAAGAACTAATTAATCATCAATAAAAGTTAAATTTAAGAAAATTCAAAAGGTGGGATATTTCAATGTGAACTTGCGTTGACAAAATTTAAAAATATTTTTACAACCAAATTCAATATCACATAAAAGTAAATGACTATTTAAATTTATTATAAGAACTTATCCTTTAAAAGATGTGAGAGATTACCAAGAATAAATTGCAAAATTGAAATTAATAACAGACAGATGATTCCTGATCCGACAATAATTTTTGGAAATTACATTTAATAAGCGAGTTAAACTCAGAAAACACTCTTAGAAAGTAGGTTTGTATTTTAGCTTACTTCTACAGATTTACAAAATGGTAAAGAGAGTGCAATTACATTTGAGGCGAACTGTCCGCATTACAGCATATTTATAATATAAATTAATATTTTACAAAACTTATTTTACAAGGAATCGTTGGCTGGCCATAGGCAGCGTAAAACAATTATACAAATATACTACAAAATAAACATATGAAACAATTTACAACACAAGAGAAGAGTTGAGCTCGTCTTTACAACACATTTACAGTATAATTATGTACACACTAAGCATGTAAGTAGTATATTTGCTACTCCACTAATCTAGGTTCACACCTTTTGCCCGTCTACCAACAAAAATATCCTCGAGAAGGAGGATTTGATTAATGAATATATTTTAAAACTAATGCATTTCCACCAACAACCAGTGAGAAATAAACTAACCGTAAGTCTGAACTGAAACCAGAACACTCATATCACAATTAACAAACATCAACTTAAGCTTTTGACTTGATCGAATTACTCTAGTTTTAATATTTTATGCCTGAATAATATTCATCGGATGAATAAAAATGTCAAATCCAATAAACTTGAATCAAACAAATGATTAATTACAAAAGTTCTTTGGATAGAAAGATTTTTTATATAAATATAATAATCAATAAATAGTCAACATATAATCAAACAAATCAACAGAGGTAGGATGAAATATTAAATTTACCAACTTTACTAGTTTCATACTCCTAAACTTTAAAAACACATTAACAACAAATTCACTAACTTATGATGGATGAACATTTTTTCCACTTATAAAAAAGTGATTACACAAATTCATAATAACAGTGACATTATCAAGTTACATTATGAAAAACAATCATAATTATAAAATATTACTTACGACTATTGTTTTACTTAAGGCATAGAATGTCTCACGGTTACAAAATGGTAGTCCTAAACTCTAAATGCCCTGCTCTATACATAACATAGATAAATAAACAAATAGAAACAAACAAGTTGACAAAAAACATTATGATGTAGTACGTGAACCAGTATTGACTAGTAAATGGAAAGCACAAGTGATTATCATAAATTAAGAAATGCATAAGGAAAAAACGCTGAATTTCCCTCTAGACACAAAAATAAATGTAAAAATGAATACAATAAATCCTTAACAACTATGAGGTTAGATTGCACTTTGAACAATGACACCAAAACGATCAACGCTTTGACTACATCTGCCTCAAAAGCCTTCAAATTGTGATTTCAAACCACTTTAAGTTCCAAAGTGTACACAGTTTTTATAATTGGACAGTTAAAATGTTTGTTAATAAGCATGTTGTTAAAAATTATACAATTTATTGTTTTTAAAACCTTTTACTATACACATTTTTTATGTTGTACATAATTAGGGTTGATTATTCAGTAATTAAAAAAATAGAAACCGATTGACTACCAAGTAGTTACACAAATAACAAATTATTGCAACTAAATCTATGACTAAATTAAATTAAAATTGGTGATCAATAAATTAAGATTCTAAAACAATGTTTGCCAGATTTTGCAGCCCAAGCAAGAATTTCCACTTCCACTTCTTATGAATCTGAAAAATCAAATACCATTTTAATTGAAAAATTATGAACATACTCCTCTCAACTAAAGATACCTGTAAGTTATTTATACTATAGTTATCTACAATACCTATTACTTCAGGCAACCTTTAATAATTACATTATTTGGCCAACGTTTTATGAGAGTAAGAAGTACCCAAATATTTTATATGTTTTTTTTTTATAAAAAGGACAAACTAAGGAAGTTTTTCATCTATCTAGGGCTGTTATATGCATGCAACTTTAAGTTACATTTTGATACAGCAATTCTATTAGATTTGGTTAGATTTAGAATAGGCAAGCCAACATTTGTTCATTAACTTGAGTACCAAAGTAGTAGGAACTTGAGTATTTTAGTAGGTTATAAGTCTTTCCTGATTGCTTTTTAACAATTAAATTGAATTAAATAAGTAACTTTACCGTCATAAAATTAAATGTTCAACTCTAGAACTCAAAAGAAAATCTTTAACATTAAAATAAGTTAATAACAAACAAAATAAATAATAATACATCAATGCCATTTTTTATTCCGTTGTACATTTGAGTTCAAATTTGTGGCATTGTATTTTACTTATAAAGACCTTTAATTAGATGTGCATATCAACTTATAACTTATGGCATATGCTTAGATTAAAGATTTTCCTTCTGGCTCCTAGAGGGCCGTCCCCCTGAGGAGGTAGCGTATTACTGAATATTGTCTAAAAATTAATGTTATTATGTCCAGTTTTTGAAGGGAAAAAGCAACTTGGCTTTAGAATTTGTTAAGGAGAAAGGAAGGATACACAGCTAACTCACCTGAATTTAGAGTCCCAGGAGGTTAATGGAACACAAAAAAGTTACACAATTTAACTTGCTAATGTTTTTTAAGCTAATAATTTAAACAATTAAATTGTGTTACTTTTTTGTGTTCAATTGTGTTCAACCTCCTGGCACTCTTAATTCAGGTGAGTTAGTTGTGTATCCTTCCTTTCTCCTTAACAAATATTATTATGTCCAGTAACTTTGTTCCAAGTTTTGTAGCTCTAACGTTATTATTATTTTTTTAATATTTATCTATCCAGGTCTTTTTTGCCACCTGTATGCAGTTTCCAACCAAAATGTTGTATCATCAACTGTCCCCAAAGAATTAGCAGGTACTAAATTCATACGCTAATTATTTTATATTTATTTATAGTTTGGAAACAGGTCTTATTCAGTGATTTTACAGTTTTGCCTATATATCATTCACCAATCAAAATGTTTATCAACAATTATCAGCGTAAAATTGACAGAATTGCTAAATCTTACTGTTATTCTGTAGGTGAATTTTCATGGTTTATTTTGTGAGTAAAAATCTTCCTGTTATAAGAAAGTATCTTAAGTAATATGTAACTCAATTTCATTACCTTTAACATTAGTTCCCCAAAACTTGGGCTTGGTCAACTCAAAATCTCCTATTAACTTTAACAAATTTATTGAAGTTACTAATAATTTTTATAGAAAAGTTGTATAGTATATTTTAATAACTTAAGATAATATGCTCACTTTAATACTATTTTTTAAGAAATAATAAAGCTAAGATATATTGTCAGTTACATAGTATGCTTAAAATAAAAGGAAAATGTATAATTATTTAGCTTAAAAACTTGTAAAACAGATGTTAATTAAGAAAATTTTTAAAATTCAATGGTTATAACAAAAATACTGATGGATAAATCCCTTATTAGTGTAGATGAGGACCAGAAAAGAAAAGAAAAGAAAAAATCATTCGAATATTTCAAATCTTACACCCATTTTTCGTACATCTGTTTCGCTAAATATTTTGTTAGCATTGTTCAACTTAGGAGTTTCTCCCAAGCCCAAAGGTTTTGGTTCAGACTCGTGCTTGCCATTGACCACTGCCCGAACGTAAGGTGCTGAAGTCTTGGTGACCGTAGGTTGAAGACCATTCTTGGAATGATTGGACAGCACAGTGCTTACTACTGGAGGTGTCTTCTTTTTTATTTTCTTGTTTTGGATTTTCGATGTTGAAACGTCGGTTGACCGTTTGAGCACATTGCCGAGGATGTTTGGCAAATGAAACGTCGGTTCAGTGGGCGCAATCAATCGATTCTGAGTATTCGGGTACTGTCTCGAGAGTACAGACTTTAAATTGTTTATTTGTAAATTGTTTAAAGTCGACTCTTTTGTCAAACACACTTTCTTGTTGGGTCTGTTGGGCTTATCTGCCTTTGTCCGTTTCTTCTGCAAGGCGGCTCGCGAACTCACGTGGTTCAACATGTTACTGAGGGAGGAGGACTGCGAGTACAGATCTCCTCGATGCGCTGACATGTAGATACCGTTTCCAGCTCGTTGTAAACATGATTCTAAACCTTGTCTAGCTATCTGCATACGCCTGTTCGAGTACACCAGGCCGCCGATCTTATGAGTGGAGAACATTGAGGTAACCTATTGTAAAACAAAAATTAATAAATAATCAGTATTGACTCACTCCTACTTTTTGAATATAATCATTGTATGTAAAAAAGTAACAATGTATTCATATCTATACCTGTATCAGTGCTCAATTTACAGGGGAACGCAGCAGAACGGAGTTCCAGTACCTCTCTTTCAGAAAGATCAAAATATTGGCATAAATAGGTACTAATCACACTAAATAGGTAAATTATAGTTGCGGCCCCTCATTTTTTACAAATCGAGCACTGCCTGTAACGGTTCAACAATGGAAGATTTTGCTTTTTAAACTTTTAGAGTAATCTTCAATTGCCAACTTTTGGCACCACTGAAAATTCTTGATTTGGCTCTTGTCATTCTGTCATTAAAATGTCCAAGTATAGTTATCCTAAGCTATTTTTGTAACTTGTACTGGTTTACATTGCTATAATTTAGAATTGTTAACCAGACACGAACTAACTTTTGCCATTGTAATTCAGTGCTCCTTGGCAGAGCCTTGTACCATGTATAGATAGAAAGAAATAATTTTACCTAGGATATATGAATTGACTTACTCCTAGAGCACGGGGATGGTTGTGTGTGTATGTGATAGTGTCAGTTTGCGCAGCCGAGGTAGGAGGTGCAGTCACAGGGGCTGTTGGCTGTTGGTGAAGAATCCTGGCATGTGAACTCAGCACCAGACTAGAGGGGATGGCTGACAGATAAGTCGGATTAGACGATGTCATGTCGAAAGTCATCTCAGGGAGTCTTTGTACCACTGTTGTTGTTACAGGCTCCACTATACTTATCTTCTCAATCTTGGTAGGTTTCGGCTCCAGCACCGGCAATGCACTTGGCTGTAAATATACGAATAGGCCTATATTATCAAAATTTTGCTTGAATAAAAAGTAAGTATTACTTAAATTTATGCCTTTATCAACCCAATAAAATATACCAATTAAATTGCCTTCATTGATCAAGCGTTTCTTTTCGACAAACCCTTGTTGGCAGTACTGGATTATCGAGTGTTAGATTTATAAGGTTGATGATAGTATAAAAGGATTTGTTCATGCAGACTATCTAAGAAAATGTTTAGCTAAATCAGATAAGATAATAGGCCTACCACTAAATTTCCTAAGGAAAATTTCCTAGCCTAGACAAACATCAACTACAACCCTGAAAACTCCGGAAAAGATAACTTCTCCTGAGGTGATTAACAGAAAACTAAAGACCAGATAAAAACCGAGGTTTTATGACACATGACTCAAGTCATACCAGGTTCCAGTGTTTTTAAAGAGCTCGGAAACCACCAATTAAAGTACACACTGTTAGACAAAGAAGAAATCCTTCCAAATTTATTTTGCTAACGTTTTGTGTTATTATTTGGTAGAGGAGTTGAGTTGTTACAAGGAAGACATTTATTTTGTTATAATATTTTAAACTTATTTTATTTAAGCCAAGAAGTCATAAATTAGTTTTTAATATAAGACAATAAGCCCAGCCATTACATCTGAGGACAAAGACGATATTGGCAGTCTACTAAGTTCCTATCGTGTCCGCTTCATAAATTAAAATTAATGTTGTGTTTTTACGTTTCATATCTAGTCCAGTGTAAATACTCAAATAGACCTATATGTTTAAATTTAAATTTGCTAAATAGTAAATACAGTTTCTTTCGTGTCTTCTTACAGAGACTATCTACATTAAATATAAATTAAATAACTTAATTACTTGAGCAGCTGGAGGTGTTAGAGTTACAGATGCGTTCTGTTGTTCTAAGTTCTTTTTCTTCGCTTGGATGAGCGCTTCTTTGGCCTGGCGATGGTCTGCGAGTAATTGATCGAACGGCTTACTCCGACCCGTGACTGCCCGCCGCAAGCTCATTGGATGAGACTGTAGAACGTAAAGAAATGTCATATTATTTTAAGAACAAACAAAAAATGTAAGGTAAAATATTCTCTAAGAGACTTTAAAAGAATAAGAAAATTTTACAACAACAATTTAAACTCTCGTCAACTAAAAAAGCAAATCGGACAGTTTTATATAATTTGTACTCTTATACACAAAAACATCTGCTGCCTCGAAATCAATATCCGTGTTTTCACCCTAGACGTTTCCATTCTTTGGCCCAAAAAATACATTTTCCAATTAGAAAAAGGAATAGTTATTGATTTTCATATAGTTTAAGATACCTAATTACCTGTTTTATACCTTTTTTAGTAACAGGATTCACAACCCCCTAAAAAAAAACCCTTAGTAAAAAAGGGTTTAGCGATTTGAATTTTAAGACTCAATTTTTTAAGTGTTGGTTTTGGCTTTGGAATTGAAAATCTCTATTTGGACCATTTCTACTAGATACATAATTTTAGTTATTTTAACTTTAAACCTTACAGCTTTTCTAATGTTTTAAATTGTTGAGGATGTAATAAAATTAATCGTTGTAAAACTATTTCAGTTTTAACTCTTGCGAAGATTTGTGACTTTGTCGATTTTGATATATGTGTATTTTGTGAAGACCTAGTAAAATCTGTGAGTTTACAATGACTAACGTTACCTTGCAAGTCAAGGACCAAGTACAAGGTTTCATTGTCTCAGCAGTAACAACCCCACAGTGCTTGTCAGGATCATACTCCCTCTCTTTGATGGGAGCATGTTTGCGGGGGGGACGGCGGGGGGCTTTGGCAACAACGGGGGCCACAGTAGTCACAGCAGGGGCTGCAGCAATAGGAGCTCCAGATAGGGGCGTCAACGCCACAATAGGCTGTAAGCTCTCACCCTGAGGAAAATAAAATCACATGTAAGTAAATTTCAAGAGTTTTTAAGTTTCACGATTCTTCAAATACACACACTAAGATTAGAAGATTGGAAACCTTCTTTATTGTAGAAACATATTTAAGATCAAGGCCCTACATTATTTAGATAGCTGGGCATCCATTAGTTACATTGTAACTTGCTAACAATTTATTGTGGGTACAAGGGAGATAAATAGACTCATGGGTACACGGGTGATCTTCCCATTCTGCTCTCCCAGTAGTGATGTGCAATTGTGAGATATTCCAGTTTTCAATGGTTGTGTTTCAAATCAATTTCATTTTCATTCTAAAATAACACTTTGCCAATCAAATCTGTTTTGATGTTTTTGGGCAGTTAACAAATAATTGTAAATTAAAATAAGGAGAACGAATGATTCAATTCGATATTATTATAATTATTATTATAAAAAAATATGTATATTTATTCTTCCACCGTAATCTCATTTAAATAGAATAATGTTGAACATTGTATTTTAGAATTTTTTCACACAACTTGCAAATCATTAAGTTACATGGTAAACTATTTTGTAAGCAATATTTTCATCATGCTATAGGAGAATAAAGTGTGGTTATTATATTATATAACGACAGGTATATGAATGAGGCAAAAACTTATCAAATTAATGTTTTCAAATACATTTAAAGTGTAATGTTTTGTGCGCTTTTTCTTCAATAAAAAAATGAATGAAAGAATAACAATTTAGATGTTTTTACATGGTGTAGTAGCCTCTGGATCACTAAAGTTAAGCTTAATGGTTTATATAACCTTGCTTCGATGTTTTTGTCACACCTGATGATGGACTCAAGAAGACAGAATCTATAGTAGTGTAATACTCCAAAGGACCACTTGACCAAGCAAGGTAATATAAACCATATAGCTTG
This sequence comes from Macrosteles quadrilineatus, assembly GCF_028750875.1. NCBI lineage: Eukaryota > Metazoa > Arthropoda > Insecta > Hemiptera > Cicadellidae > Macrosteles > Macrosteles quadrilineatus. Next base: position 42,400,781 of record NW_026542600.1, on the reverse strand, counting down.
GATATTTTTATCTTTACATGGCCTTTAACCCGTGCAATGTGGTTGCCTGATGGCCAGCTGCAGCCAGTGGCGCGAACAGCTAATGTGCTGTGTGGATGAGTGACGTGGAACGTTTAAATTTAGTTTCATCCAAATGAGAGGCATATACTGTGTCCCAGTCGTTGTGGACATAGTTTTACAAGAACCCAACCAGATAGCAGCACTAAACAATACTGCTAGCCGGCCCTCAGTATTGCTAAATGAAGGGAAGGAGCAGGGTTGAAGTACCCGGATACACCATAGAAAAATACTGCAAAAAGTGGTCAAGCACAATTTTAAGGTTAGGTTCCTTCCACAATGCTACAGTACATTCATTATCACTATTCTATTGCATGTCATTAGATCCAAGCCTAAACCACACGCTATAATAAATTTTGTAACAATCCCTACCACCTATAAAATAGTTGGATCTGAAAACGAATTGTACCAGATTGAAGTATAACACTGGCACAATAAGTGGCAAACGAAACAACGTCTCACGGCAGTGGCTAACCACGCATTGAAACAACAGTTTGTACATGACGCTTTGACGAGTATAGGCCTATTCGACGCGCGCCACTGGAAAGCGCTATAAGTGACGAGATTACTTATCATGCGCAGTGAACGTGTTATATTATTATTTTCCTGTGTTATATTAAGCAAAGCCATTTGGTTATTTTATCGTCATGTGATTATAATCTAAGTTGTAAGTTTATTAACAATTACCTTAATTGGTCAACAAAACATCAAATTAAGGTTTTGTGGATGTATTATTTATAGAACTCTAAGGCAGTTTAAAAAAAGGGATAAACAGTGTATAAATAATTTTTTGATAATAGTTAACTTTTACATACACCAACAACTTTTGACTCGATATAATTTTTTTAGGTCAACAGCCAAAGTGATACAGTTTATAATGGGGAGTGCATGAGCAGCGGCGGCTTCTGCCAACGTAGAGTGGACAAGTGCTGGACCGCATGTCCAACAATGAACCAGCAATCCATGAGTTTTATATTGTTGACGTATCCTTAATTATCATCTCGCTTGCCAAAAATAAACTTTAAACAAAGAATGCTTGTAATGTTCTCTGAGAATGAAAATAAAATTGTTTTCTATCGCCATAATAGAAAATAACAAACCTTTGAAGAACCAGCTTCAGCAATGGGTGTCTCGAGTGTAAGAGAGACAGGAAGACTTGGAGGTGGGTTAACCACTCCTTCTCTTCCTTTACTGTCTTTATTCATTGTCTTTTTCGAGCTTGACTTCACTTTTGTTTTGATTTTGACTTTTTCTGTGGCTACTACATCAGTAGGGGGTTGGGCTGGTGGGTTTTCACTCGGTCTATTTGAGTGTCTTGTTTCTGTAAAAAATATTGTTAAAGTAAGATGCCATAATGACAAATGTTTCCATTAACATTGTGGATTGTTGAATTTTAGATCTGAGAGTGTAAGTAAATTACAGGATATGTACAGCATATAAACACTGTCTAGGCTCACTAAAGGAATGATTGCAATTTTTCTACAAGCAAAGTTACGCTTAAGCTATCTTATTTTATTGTTGGATTTCTTGTGTTGGGATGGTTTGAAAAATATTGATATCTAGGCTAATATTATTAAGAAACATTTTTTTTTTTTTTATAGCATAAAGTTTCTACATTAAGAACACTTTTAATTAATTACATATTAAAGTAATGCACTCAATACAATTTCAAAGGTAATCAAATGTTTCAAGGAAGATATTGCTCGACAAAAATTCTTACCATAGTGGGACAGTAGAGCTTGAGGTTTCACCAGAAGATTACAAGAGTCACACATGATTACGGTAAAGGGATCTCTCTCCGGACACAGCCCATACGTCTTCATATCTGAAGAGCAAGAATACAAGTTACAAGGAAAGCCAGCACAGCTGGAGAAATAGGTGACACTAAGAATTTTAACAAGAAATGTATATGGAACTGCAGTCATAGTTCTTTCAAACTAATGCCACTTATCCTAAAAATGTTATTATGTTAAAATGTTAAAAAGGCTATGTTCATGAAGTTTTCAAATTTAATCTTAAACAAGTAAACTTTTTTCTGCACATTTTTGTCGGTGTAATCAGTGATAGGCCTACAACTGTCCTGTCAATATTGTGTTATCAAACGTCCAACTTAGCCTATGAGTAGGTAATTGTAAAATATGTCTCTACTAGCAAACCCTATCAAAGAAAATTTAAATTTAATTTTAATTAAATTAAATTTTGCTCAAGAAAATTTAAATTAAAAAGCTAAATGTTTTATCTGGTAACAATAATTTTTTAATAAGCATTACGAATATGACCTGCAAATTCAATGTATTTTTATTGAATCTATTCATATAAATAAATAAATAATACCTTTACTGAAAGCGATCTTCGGTAAAAACTGGTTTTCAAGACAACTCAAGTCATAAACAATACAATTCCATACAATAATTGAATTACAAACAGTACAAGATTGGTAAGTGGAACTAAACTAGCTTTATTTTGGCCTTAAACAACTTTTTATGTTTCTTAGGAGGGTATTGTATGCCTAGGGTCCAAAGTATGAGAACCCTTTTTTACCTACGTCTCACACCGCACTCTTGGCATTTCAAGCAAGCCATCGTGGCTAGTACAGCGTAACGTGGTATTTGGCTTTTTAACCTACATAGATTTAGTACCTATTTTTAAAAAAATACTTAAAAAAAATGTTTAAAAGTAAACATTTCAGAATATATATTAAAGGCAAGATTATAAGTTTTAATAAAAAACATTTCACTACGATCAGAAGATTTCAGACAAGGCATATATGATATAAAATTATGATGGCCATATTGTAAACAATTTCTATTGGTGTTTACAAAATGAATATGATTTTTTTAAACTTGGTATTTAATGCCAGTGTGTTATTTTCATTAACAATGGTTTTCAAATGCTAAAGATGACAAATGATTATGAAATATTTAATCTTCAATAACATTTAAATCCATGTGTGTAGCCCCTGAGCTGTTGGACATAATATAATAATGTAAGACTATATTACTTACATATGACAATTCAGGACATATTTCAGTGTTAAAACACCATCGTCAGCTCCAGGTACATATGTAGAGTTGATCAGTAGTTAACATCGTCAGAAGATAAACACATTACAAACACGAATACTGTAATTACATTAAACAATTAAAGATTTTAGAAACAGGCCTGTTCTAACAAAGCATAGCCAATAGCTAGTCTGTCCCTTGCTACCTGTGCGGTCGGTCATCTTTTGTTAGAACAGGCCTGTTTCTAAAATGTTTAAACATCGATCAGTTAAACATTTAATTGTTTTATGTATTTATTCGTGCCATTTCGTACTGTGTTTATCTTCTGATGATGTTAACTACTGATCAACTCTACATACCGTACCTACGTACCTGAAGTTGACGATGGTGTTTTAACACCGAAAAATGTCCTGAATTGACATATTTTATTGAGCTGTGACGGGATTAAGTAAGTAATTTAGTCTTAAATTTAATAACATATTCTGTAATAGGCAATTTGAATTCTATATTTAGTTTTGTGTTCATTTAGCACTCTTAGGGATCGCAGCTTTCAATTAATAACCTTACTTACTTCTATAGTAAAAAAAGTGTCCATCACCACTAGTACAGCTCGTGACATCTAAGCTGGCACTTGGCCGATCGCTACTAGTACCTACTTCAAAAACATTATGTTCCGTCATGCGGGTTGCATCAACTGTCCTCGCGACCCATATGAAGGCGCTCAAGTACATAACACAAGGGGAGTCTACCCCGTGAGGCAGCGGAAATGTTTGCAGTCCGGTCTTTTACCTACCTCCACCCTCCTCCCGCCAACACTGCCCGCGCTAGGCCAAGTGCCAGCTTAGGTGTCACGAGCTGTAAATGCTAACACCTTCATTGTACTTTCATATAAATTCTAGGGACTGTTGTATAACTAATTTTATAAAGATAAAAATTATAAAAAAATTTTATTTATAACGCATACCTTCTTTTGGTAATTTCATTACGTAGCCTTTGTTTGTTCCAACAGGCGTCGATTCAGGTGGTTTTTCAGCTGCAAAATTACACTTGTTAGAATAATAGTATTGAGCATGTATCATTCTATGTTTGTCTAATAACAAAACTATATGAAAGTTACAAAACAGTTGGTAGGTTTTTTTTCTTAGTATATGTATTGTTACTTTGAAAGTTAACTACAGTCAAGATGTTGTATTGTAATTGGCCATATATTACTCCTACAATCACGAAAACACTGTGATTGTCTCCCGCGATTACAGCAACATTGTGATTACTTCCCAATCACAGCAACACTGTTCTTGTTTATCTACCATCAATCAATCAATCAATCTTTATTTGCCATAAGGATACATTTACATATCATTGACAAAGTCTATTTGCAGTTTTCAAACCAAGTCTTAACTAAACAACAAAATACTCTAACAGGCCAAATATTACAATTAACATTCAACTCCATTCACATTCTTAACTGAAGTTAAAACCAAACTAAAGGACGATTTCTCCCAGTTTAAAATAATAATATAATAATAAAATATTAAAATATAATAATACCGTGATCTTAACAGCATAAGTGACCTTTTCCCATGATTGTATATATCTATTACATGTACCCATGTTATATGCCAAGATATACTGGAAGCCGACCACGACTTACCAGACAGTATGCCTCTTCACACCATCCATAAAGCCTATAATAGTTTTGCCCACCAACTATTGTCCATTCCCCTCAACACCACTGATATACATTGTTAATACATTGTATAATACATTGTTGTTTCCAACGGTTACAAACCCTCTTTCATTTATAAACTCATCATTAAACATACGAACATAACCGGGCCGATCTTGGATGGAGAGAATAAAAAAAATATATGGCGTTGCTCTTAACAACACCTTAAGAAGCATTCTCCAACCATTTAATTAACTCCAACCACAACTATAATAAATATAAATAATAATCTCAATGTCATCCATTTATGCAACAAAGGAAAATACATGGACACGTTACAAGAATTTGAAATATATCGTGCTTCCAAAAAACAGCCTGAAAATGTCCTAAATAAAAAAATTGTCATTCCAATCAAATATTATTTACAATACGTGTAGGCCTAATTTAAATTTCTGTATAACAAATACTTAATATCTCAATTATTTGTTGTGATATTCAAATTATTTGAGTGGTTTAGTATGTTTTAATAATTTAAATTATTTTAAACAAACCCATACCTTCTTTTGGCAATTTTAGAACACAGCCCTTGTTCTTTTCCGTTGATATCAGTTCGGGCGGTTTGTCGGCTGTAAAATAAAACAAATAAGAAAAATTACAAACATTTCCAGTTTAAGATTTACCATTACCTATCCTTGACTAATAATTATCTTTCAGTTGGATCTTGTCAAATGCTTCACTTAAAACTACTTTCAAAAATACTATTTTATTAGGTTTTTTAATATTAGGTTTTTTTAATGGCATGAGTAGTTGGCCCAGCTTGGTCCGAGTAATTTAAGTGGCAACCACTGTGAAGATAAAGGTCAGAATGCAAACGTCATGTATTTTATGAAAACAGAATCATTTTTTTTCTTTCAAAAATCGTTACTTTTCATGTTTACACAAGTAAATGTTTCCTAGAATTTAGGAATCCCAGTTGTTATGAAATTGTGTTTAAGTACAGAATACTGGACACCAAAAGATATTTGAATACATTTTTTAAATAAACTTGTCTGATGCTATCGCAAGTTTGTTGAGGATTGTTATGGCATCATGTAACAGTAAAACGCTACACTTTTATGTTGTAAGGTTTACTCTAGTTTAATAATTGTGGATGTGTCTATCCAGAAATAATGAGCATTCATCCCAAATTCATAGTACATGGTCACAATTGAAAATGTAGAGGCTGGGTACCATGAGCAATCCCATCTCCCTGAAATCATTTCTACATAATCTCTGGCCCAAAATTTACAAATTATCTTCATTGCCTTTTTCTATGGTTTGAATTTCTCATTTCAACTTGAAGATAGCACCCCACAAGCTACCCCACAAGAAGAGAAGAAATGAGAGAGTAGGTTAGACAAAAATATGCCATAAAAAGACACAATTTGTGCAAAGTTTTGCAAGGTTACGTAAGAAAAAATTCCATTATGTAATCTTGGCACAAATGTAACAACTCGGTTTTGTGGGGGTTTTAAGGGGGAGAAATTGTTTTTTCCCATAAAAAAATTAATTTCTCTCTAACCCACTTTGAGGAGCTTAAAAAATCAAATAACTTGGTATATTGAAGTGTTTTGTATTAGTTAAGCAGGAATATTAATTTTAAAATCCCATATTATTCTTGTGGAGTATAAGTAAACTGTTGTAGTTTGTTTGTTTATGGTATATATTTTTATTAAACTTGGTAAATTTATTTATTTTATACTAAGCATTTAATATTTTATGAAAAACACACTTTATTACCCCCCTTGTAGCAGCAAACCTAGGTACTTGTTAAACCTAATGATATTTAAGTAGATTTAAGTGAAAATCAAATCAGGCATATGGAAATTCGCTTAGTCTGCAGGTTTGCTGCAACAGGTATTTTTGGCCCAGCACTTTTCACAAAGGGTCAAACAGTGCCTAGAAATACGAAAAATGTTTTGTTCCAAGTATTATATCAAGGCTCATGGTATTGGAATGTTTTTTAATATAGGTTGTTTTTAGCAGAATGAATATAATTTAGCTATGCCAAAATGTATAATTGTATTTATGAGAAATTTTCATTTCAAAAAAGGTTATATTTCATGAACTACAAGGTAGTTGGTTGTAATATGGATTATGTGTTTTTGTAACCTGAATATTGACTTTACTCCGGTAGGTTGATCCTATAAGATTATACCTTACCTTTGAAATGATTCTACGTAAGCTTGATAAAACATTTTGAGAGTCTCATTGTAAAAATATTCCCTTAGATGCACAAATGGATTTAAGTTTATTTTATGATTGATTCAGATGCACATCCCAATTTATTGATTCATCTTTGTAAACATCCAGGAATTTATGAGGTTGAGCCAAATTCAGGGAGACAACTTTGTTTCCATTGTTTGTGATTAAAATTGTATTGTTTGCATTTTTTCAGGATTAAGTTTCAATCCTTTACTCAAGAACAACTCCATTGCTTAAGAACCAACTCTCCATATCGTCAACCACATTTTAAAAGAAAAAAAAATACCAAGGTACTATTATTAATTAGACTATCAAAGCAGTACTGCCATTAGCAAAAATAATTACTTCCTGATCAATTGCTTTAGGGAGGTCATTAATGTAAATTAGACAGAATACTGAGCCTAAGATAACCTTGGGGCACACCGATAGGTTTTTCCCACAATGAAAAGTGCTTCATGTTATCCAATGTGATTACAGTTCTTTCTTTCCTATTATAAAGAAAGGTAAGAACACAATAGAGAGAGACAACTTCTACAGATCCCATAATAACTCAGCTTGAGCTGAAGAACTGAGTGAGCCTCAAAGCCTTGGACAGGTCACAGAAAACACCAGCTATAGCCTAAGACCTATTAAAAGCCTGTGTAACTTAATAAGTACAGTAGTACAAATGTGTTAGCATTTATTGTGTTATACAAGTCTTTTAGACCTGTAGGACTTAACAAAGCAGAGTACTTCAAAATTTAAAACCCACAATAGGCATTTTCAATTTCAGGAAAATCGGTTCTATAGGATTCAAGTGCAGGTCTACCAGGATTCGACTAGCTTCTTCTTGTGCTACCAAGGCTTGTATGTTGAAGTGAGAAGAGTTACCCCAAATCACTAAGGTGTGACTCTAAAAGTTGGGTGGAAAATAGTTCTGGCTGTGTCCATATAACTGATGTTCTTCGTTTGTCTAGTAACAGAGGCTGATCTTGTTGACTAGTTGGTATATATAGTTCAGGTCAGTTTACTATCAATTATGAATCCCAAGTAGTTTGCTTGAGTTTATTAGAGTTAGCCTTCAACCATCTAAACCTGCTGTGGATACGCTGAACATTGAAAGTTATTGTCACACACTTAACTGAAGAAATTGACCGCTAGTTAGGCTGCACATATTGTATTACGAACAGACACTAACAAAAAATACTATTAAAGTTACAACAAAGTTATAAAGTTACAGATTAGCTGCCAATTACTGAAAAAAAAACTATTAATATTCCAGATAGTTATTAAGTAGAGAATGCCTCAATATTGAACTTAAATACAATTACAGTATATCCCATGCCTCTGTTACGTTAATAAATCTCGGGTGCTGTGTTTCCAACCAACAAAAGAAAACTTTGTTTAATGGATCGATAAAATCCTATTCTATCCCGCTTTTCAATGCAATGAAAGATCCTGTTTTATCCCACTTAAAATCAATGAAAGATCCTTTTATGTACTGGACACTTTGTAATTAAAAAAAATTCCATCTCGAGTGATCTATAGTAATCTTCTTGTCATCAAAAATGCAACATTGTTTCTCATCCGCAGATTTAAACTAACAATTTAAAAAAATAAAAAACTGGGGTTAAATAATTCTAAAACAATTAAAAGTAGGCCTATTGGTTTTGTTTGATGTAATACAAGCAGGATTTGAATTTACTAAGGTTTAATTTCCCAATGAATGGGTACAAACCAGTACTAAAATGATTACGGCTTAGTCACAATATTAAAAAGAAACAACAAAAAAGACAGTAAAATAAGAATAGCACTAAACTTACAGTAAATGGATATTCAAAAGAAGTTTAGTATAAAGTTAATAACGTTACCCACTTTCAAGAACTTTTTAATTAAGTTACCTTTTGGAGTTTATTCAATAAGTTACTGTGGACTTGAAGAACACGAGGAAACCAACAAAATAAAAGGTAACCTATTTATATAGGCTATAGTAAAGAGTGAAACTGACAGACAAGTGACAGCAGGCTGATTCCTGTTTATCATGAGTGGGTTTCTTGCTTGTAGGCAGGGTCACATGTCCTACCCACTTTAGTGTGATAGTATAAGTCACATTAGTATTTATGAACTTAAGCTACAGTAAATGCAATTAAAAAAAAACTTTATATTTATTCGGCTAAATTTGGCAATTATAAGCCCAAAATTCACATTTTTAGGTTGCCTTAATTAAGCATGTGAGGATGGTAGGTCAGCCTTTTTGCGAATTTGGCGCTGTATTACGTGTTTTGAAGTAAGAGTAGATTAGGAAGGTAGAGTTTAGGTTATATGAGGAACAGAATTGTTAGTTTATGTTACCTCCACTTTGTTTGTACAATTAAAACACTAGGTAAGACACTGCAAAATACTATGCAGTGTTTTTTGGGGTGAAAACAAGCCCCAAAAGTGCCTAGGGAAAAAAGTGATTTAGCCTGATTCAACCAAATAAGAACAAAATATTTTTTTAAATCTCATGAGTAGTTTGAGTTTATAACCGTTGCAATTAGTTCATAGTATATAACCAATAAAAATAAGGGTAGTTTTACCCAAACTACAAGTTTAGCTGATGTATTTTACATTGTGTGATTGTATTTTGATATGTAGCCTAACGGAATTGGGGCCACAATATTATAGCATTATATTAAAAAAGTATTGTTTGTATTAAAGCCTGTTTCATTTAGTCAATCAAAACTGTAAAACTAAAATTTAATAGGGCCCAAGTCAACTGTGAACAAAACTATTATCTCAGAACAATAGGCTACTACAGTTGACCATACTTAATAATTATTAGGGTCTAGTTATAATTTGTTATAAGATGGTAATTATAGCCCTAAAATCATAGTATGAATTTAGTAATAAGTTACCACAATAAAACCCCTTATAACTGAACCCAGTTCAATCAAAAATTGGACTTAAAAAAACCGTAGTAAAAATTCATCAATCGGAAAAGTACAGGCAACGACAGCACTAACTTAAGGCGTAGGTAGGGTAATTGGCCAAGCTTAGCCAATGACATTTAATGGGGCAGGCGAGAACATGGATCTCTTACCGTTCGACAAAATTCAGAAAACTGTCGCTTATTGGAAGATACAGTTTAAGTTATACAGTTGTTGAATTTAAGATTATTGTAACTTACTAATTAAAATACGATAGGTAACTTAAACAAACTACACTGTTAAAAAACGTCTTTGAACTGAAATAGCGTTTGAATTTCAACCATTTACCAGCTCTAAAAATAGGCTATCCGAAATGGCTTTTTACAATTTATTTCAGTTAACCCTAGAAAGTTATCGTCATACAGCATGATGCTAAGGGTATCAATATGTAAATTTGACATACATAGGAATTGCTTAGGGGCCTAGTAAGGTATTGTCATGTTACAGTGTGACGCTAAGGGTATCACTTTGTAAACTTGACGTACTGCCAGCCATTTTACTTTACACAAGCCGACCATTATACTATACACAAAGGGTATTGGCACGTAAGTTTGACGTATACGTCCCAAGAAACTGACTAGCAAGGGCATAAAAGAAACACACTACGCCCCAACCAAAGCAACCATCACAAGGCAAATGACTGCTGGAAGAAGGTTAGCGTCAGATGAGAGGGTGGGGGGTGAGACGCTAAAATTAAATTCGCCCTACGTCAAATTTACCTGCAATACCAATCTAGGGTAAAATGGGGGGTTTATTAACTTATATAGCATAATAGGAATATGGCCAGAACTGGCATAACCTTTTTACCAAATTTGACATCAAATTTAGCTTATTTATTACTGACTAAAATGAGCCTAAAATTATAACAACCTTAAAGAGAATGTTGAAATTGCTAAAAGTTAATTTTGGTTTTTATTAGTATAACTAAAAAATTATACTAAAATAAATCTTACCAATAGGGGACGTTCGCCCAAGAGCATTTGTCCACGACTCCCATGGTAATCCTTGAAATTTACTAGGACTTAAAAGACTTGACATGTTGAAATTATAAAGTTTACAGATTATATTTACACTGGAAAATAGTTAAACACTCGGTTATATGCTGTAAATAATTATGAAAATTCATTTTCATAAAAGAAAGGTTGTATTCTGACTGACATAGGCTAAGTACAATTTAATTTCTTCGGGTGTCGTCTGGAGAATTAACTTAATCTTCAAAACAAATTTATTTCACAGGGACAGATTTATGGTGACATAAAATTGATTTAATCCTCAAATATTACTTTAACTGACTATTACCACTATAGACAGTTAAGTAGAAACACACTGTAACATCAAAATACAACTTTTTGTTGTCCAACCCTCTGAACAGCCACTACTGCAGCCCCATTTTGACATTGTCGATAAGATCGCATCCATTTTCCATTTTCTGCAACATATATGCCACAGCCACCGATGAACAAATCTTCTCGTCTTTAGAAATTAGTAGTAGCCACTGAAGAATACTATATCTTATGTTAAAATATGCCACATTTCCATGTCAAAAGTCTAAAATACGGAATAAAAATACTAAAACTTGCGTCCAATAAAAATTCATTAAAACGACCAAGATTACTAAGCTTAGTAGTCACTTGGATGCGTATAATTTACGTGACTATTCTATTTTTAATACTGTACATATATTAATACTATGGATATATTGGCATATAATTGCAACATTGGCGAATATAGCAGTGTTATTCACAAGGCTAAGAGGCTCGTCAAATAGTTCTATCAGTGAGTACAACCACGGCCACCTTTAACTCAAGGCCGCGGCCTGGTAGAATTGGCAACGCCGCAAGTAGAGTTGTTTAGTGTCAGACGTCCCATTAAATAACATATAGCAAATAGGTGACATCGGCTCATTAATTCTCACTTTATCGATTTAAATTTAAACTTATGAACATAAATTTAATAAAATATTGAAAATAAAACTTACAGAATTGAAAACCAAAACAATATGATTTGAAAATCTATATCTGTACATTTAAAGCGGAGTCAATATTTTCACAGTCCAGTAACCAAGCTTTCGTAAATACACAAATACCATTTATTAGCTGCTTCCAAACAAAACAACCCTACTTACGACGTTGCCACTTCGAAGGCCGCAGCCTGGAGTTAAAGCCGGCCATGGTACAATGGCCTACTAAATAGATACTGGCGAAGCGTTTTAAGCGAATTTAGCTATTACCGTAGGTGGCATGGTAAGACTTGGACATGGGACCAATATCCTTTTCAATATACCTATTTCGTACTATTTAGATCCTAAAGCAACGAAATAGTACCCCTCCCGTAACAGAGTTATTAATTAATCAAAGATTCCGGACCGGTGACATGATAAACCGGCCATGCTTGAATTTGACCCTCATCATATATATACCATAATTTAGTACCTAACTTATATATTTATTACTATTTTGTACTCCATAAAAAATGTACTTTAAGGTAAGCTGTGAAATTTATTAAAATATTAAAAATAATACATGGAATTGAAAACCAAAACAATATTTAAACTATAAATCCATTTTTGTACATTTAAAGTTAAGTCAATATTTTCATAGCCCAGTAACCAAGCTTTCGTAACCTTAAAAAAATACACAAATACCATTAGCTGCCTCCAAACAAAAAACTGTTACAACACTTCTTGCGATGTTGTCACTTCGATTCGAAATCCGCGGTCTGGAGTTAAAGGTGGCCGTGACTTACTTAGCCCAGGCATGTCGTAATCTGTAGTTATGAGCTATGTTACTATTTAGTATTTAGTAGCTATTTTGTTTTAACTACACTATCAAGGAGGTAGTTGAGATAGTGCGGAGTGGGAGGACCACAAATACTGGTCGCACCACGTGGTTCTCCTCGTTACTCTTGACATTAAGAAAGCGTTCAACTAAGCCAGGAGCTATATCTGCGGGCGTTTGAGCATGCATACGTTTCACGTACTGAGAATGATCAAGCCCTAAGGTTTCGGACCGTGTCTTGCTTTTTGACACCACTGAAAGTCAGCATCGGTCTCCATCACTTCTGGAGCTGTACAGTAATCGAGCCTAGGATCCGATCTATGGAAAAATGTCTTACGACAGTCTGCTAAGACTTGAAATGCCCGATGAGACCCGCCTTGTAGGTTACGCTGACGACGTCGCTAGTCTATTTGCAGGCAGACACGTTAAAGAGACAGAGCTAAAACTCGGTTAAGTGATGTTTAGTGTCAACGAATGAATGTAGGACCACGGCTTGTCGCTGGTGGTCAGAAATACCGATATGTCTTTCAATACTTTAATACTTTTTCAATACTTTTCAATGAAATGGCGACCATACAAAGTAGGTATTTTAAGCCAAGTATGAATGGATATGAATGTAGGATGAGTGGCGCGATCTTGTAGTCTTGTTAGTGACTAAGGCCGACATATTCCTTAGACACAGCTGTTAATTAATAGCCTACACAGCTAATGGCAACTAAGGGACCTACAGTTTATAGTGGAATCCGAACCACATTTTTGCCTTTGGTTTATACGAATTGGTCTAATTATCAGGATAGTACTGCGGATAGTAGTACTCACCCGTGCGGACGTTAATCCACACCAGGGAGTATCGCATCCACAGTGCATGCCTATAAATATCCACAATTCGTGACCTCCTAGTAGCTGGATTACAGGACGACGCCACCCGTCCCAGTCAAGCAGATAAAGCGAATCGTTGACAAAGCCGCTACGGGAGTAGTAGCTGATGGCCCTTAATACGCTAATGCCAAAGGTTGGTGGTCCCCACTCCTGCAAACACAGCCTACTGATGTCATCTGTCCAATCAGTGCTCTTGTATGGTGCTGAGGTTTGAGCCGATGTGTTGAAGAGGCTTGTTTTCTGTGGCCGGCTTTCCCACGTTCCGCGTTGAGGTGACTTGTGATTTGAGACCTGAAGTTGGCAAAGAGACGGTTGCCACAGGAGAACGCAATCGCAGTTTCAATAGCTGGTAGAGCGAATGGGACGCCAACGCTAGATGACTTGGATATCCAGGCTCATTCTCAGCATCCGATCACGGGTGGAATGGGATCATAGTGAGATCAGGTAATCGTGGCCCAGTATTTGTTGGGCCATGGGTACTTCCGTGCCTTTTTGAATGGAGAAGGCCACCAGCTCCGACTGTCTGTACTGTCCCGGCATAGCAGAAATGGCCGAGCATACCTTCTTCTTTTGCGATAGGTGCCAAGGTGCCATATCCACCATAGGCCTCTTTGATCTCTGAAATTTGTGTCGACATCACTCCCAATAACATCATTGGAGCTATTCTCCAGACTCCCAGAGAGATGGCGCCTTAAACGGTGTCAAGCAGTTCACCAAGGCCATACTTTGAGCTAAGAAAGTAGATCTCCTTCGGCATTAGCCTTCGGAAGAAAATAAGAAGGAAAGTCCCAATGGAATAGTTAAAAATGCTGAGCCCAAAGTAATGTGCTGAACTGTTCCAGGTTAGTGTCCTTAGAGATGAGGTTTTTTTAGCCGGCAGTCCGGGGACTTTTAGCCCAGCACTGCTGAGAGGACATTGAATCTCTCAGTGTGCGAAAACGCATTTTAACCTCATCCCCCCAGAAAAAAAAACAAAAACACATTACAACGCGATCATTGTATCCATCCATAAACATGTTACCGAATCTGGACCCGATAGCCTACTTAACATAAAAGACTTCAATAACTCCATAATTTTTAAGACCATGTACGAAATAGAAACTATCCGATTTAGCAACCCCACAGAAATTAGACAACGTCGCAGATACAACATTCTGGGAAATCCACACCTCTGTCAGTCTAACAACGTTCCCGGCACAAGCAAACTCCTCGCGCTCGCAACACACGCCCGCCGCGCCGCGAGTGCAAACGCTACGATGTGTTTCTCAACCAGAAACATGCAGCACAACTATGGGACCCGCAGAGCTTATGAACCGGTACAGTGACTATCGTGTATATAAACTGTATATATATTAGAATGTAAGTGTAGGATAATGAACTCTGAAGATGCCACAACCTGTGGCGAAATGCGCATCAGACATCAAAAAACTACAAGAACTTCAAGGCAACAAGTCCATCATCACCCGACGACTTGAATGACTACTTTTCTGGTATAGCTGATAATATAATCTCTGACCTACCTCTGTTACAGCCTAACTCAGTTGACTACCTCTCAGACCTAACCCCAACTGTCACCCTTAGAAACTGAAAAAAGGTGAGTGAGAATGATCTGACTAAAATAGTACACAAACTTTAAAGATTCTTTTAGTCAGTATATAGATAGAGTTTCTAGTCATATTCTTAAATCCGTATTTAAATCGATTGCTGCCCCTCTTGCTTATTTAGTCAACAGTTTGGCTAAAGGTGTTTTTCCCGAAAACTTGAAGTTAGCTAAAACCATTCCCATTTACAAGAAGGGTGACCCGGCACAGCCCGCTATTTTTCGGCCGATATCAATTCTTCCTGTTTTCTCTAAGGTTCTGGAGTCAGTAATGAAACAGCAACTGGTGGCCTATTTCGAGAACAACAACCTGTTCAACAATTCCCAACATGGGTTAAGGGCTGGAAGATCCACAACCTCTGCACTCCTTAGCCTAGTCAAGAACATCTCTGATGCCTTTGAATCTAATGACTCCGTCCATCTCAGTCTTTGTGATCTTAGCAAGGCATTCGACGTGGTCTCTTATGATATCCTTCTTGCCAAGCTTGGCAAATATGGTGTCACTGGAGTAGTCCACAAATCATTAGTCAGCTACTTAGGAAACAGGAAACAAATTGTTTCGCTGCAGGGAGCCTCCTCTAGTATCAGGCAAATACACCACGGCGTGCCCCAAGGATCGATTCTGGGCCCTGTCCTGTTGGTCATAATGATAAATGATCTGTCCCTTAACAGGCGAACGCTGCTCTTTGCAGACGACACAACACTACTGACCAGGCACGGCAACCTGAACAACCTGAGAACCGAGGCAGCATTTCTGCTGGATGAAGCCAAAGAATGGTTCGTTTTGAATCGCCTTAAAATCAATGACGATAAAACACAATCCATCACGTGTACCCTCAAACAGGGCATCGAAGACTAGGCGTTCAAACTGCTAGGATTCTGGATCGATTCCAAACTCAACTGGAACCTCCATGTGGAGAAAGTATGCGTCAGGCTAAGCAGAATATTATATCTGATCAGGAAACTTAAGCATGAGATCACACGTCCCTACCTAGTCATAAAGTATCATGCGTTATTCCATAACCACATAAATTATGGACTGGTGGTATGGGGCCATAGCCACGCGACCCAGAGTGTGCTGTTGCTGCAGAAGAAGGCGCTAAGACTAATAACATCCTCTGGCCCTACGGACCACTGTTAGTAGGCCTCTTTTTAAAGAACTTGGCATTCTATCAGTTTTCAGCCAGTATGTGCTAAACACCCTAGACCTTTTGAGAGAAAATATAAACAACTTCTCAACCAGAAACATGCAGCACAACTATGGGACCCGCAGAGCTTATTACCTGGATGCACCCCGTTGTCGACTTAGCCACACGCTTAATTTATACCCATCTCTAGCGATAAAATTATTCAATACGCTACCGACAACCATCCGGACCCTAGAACCAAAACAGTTTAAGTCTGCACTTCGCCAGAGCCTAGTCAGTAGGCCCCTGTACTCGATCAAGGAAATGATTGACGATAACAACTTGAATTTCCAAAAGTCCGAGTCACATCCGTCAGTCCAGTTTAAATTGTATATATATATGTTTATAGTGTTTTATAAGTTTACTCTTTTTTTACGCAATCTATCCAACTTTGGTCAAGGATGAAGGAATCAAGTATTCAAGTAAGTAAGTATTCAAGTAACAAAAACCAAAAAGGTAATTCCATAAATATCGTTCAACTGGTAATAGCTATGGACATCTTAGAATACCTCAACCAACAAAACCCCCCGATATTAAAAATATTGTTGTCCCAGCTATCTAAACTAACCAACCTTCTAAAACCAAGCATGAAAGTATGAGTGGCCACAGCAATAATAGCTTGTATTTAATTTCTACTGTTTAATTTTGAGTATTGCTCAGCTCTCTTCTTGATTATTTATATTACCATTGTTTGCTTTATATAAGTTACTCTGATTACCTTTGCTACTGTCTGCTTGCTAATTCACTTCCATGTCTGCACTTTATAAATTAATGTATTGTTTGTAAAATGGTGTTTACTGTTGAAAATAAATAAATAAACAAATAAATAAATAAATGAATGAATAAATAAATAAATAAATAAATAAATAGATAAATAAATAATTAAATAAATAACATTTTGTTTGAGTTAAGCCTCCTAATCACTGATCAATACGTGTATTGGTTAAATCACCTGCGGTCAAGTGATTCTTTTGACCAATAACTAATTATGGTACCGATCGCCCGCCAGACTCAACGTCCATGTCACCCACCGCTCGACCGATCGGTACCGTAATAGTTATTGGCCATTTTTCGTGTTATGTGTTAAGTGTTTTAAGTGTTGTAAAACTGTTATTCTCATAAAAAAACGACGTGTTTACAAGAACGAAATGACAATGACGACGTCCGCCTGAAGATGATCCCGTGAGGATCGAAACCGGTCGCCTTTCAAGGTCAAAAGGATCACTTGACTGCAGGTAATTTCACCAGTACACGTAAATAAATAAATAAATAAATATTAAAAGAATATGGATGAGAACTATTGTTTTATTCGAACAGGTTACAGCGAAACCTCTTGGAAAGTTATCCACGCCACTAATAAGTTGGAAAATGAAAAATTGAAAAACCTTTTTTAACACATTGACAGATAAATTATCATTATACATATATATATATATATATATAAGTTGTAAATAACAAAAACAATAACCAGAGATAATCAGTAAAACTCAAAAAAGACACATGACAATTTGAAAAATTAATCAAAGGTTCTTATTTACTTCATGGTCGTAAATCAAAGTCAGCTTTACATCAACCAAAAAAAAACAAAAAAAAACACATCGGTCCAGCTGTACTAGTACTGCTGACTGCAGACTGCACAACGTCAACTTTTGTTTTGAATATTGATGTTTGTGTTGATGGTTTGTGGTTTGTTCGTTTGTTATTGTTGTTATGTTTAGGTTAGTTTAGTTCTAGTTGGTTAGGTTGGTTTATTTGAATTTGTTTGGACTCTTGGAGCTTTATCATCGTGCCATGCCTGGCTAAACTTACATCAATATTATGTAATTGACCTACTGTCACTGTTTGTTTTCTTTAGACCTGTGTGCTTGAATTTTAATGAGTTAAGATTAATTATATTATATTATTCTCAAATGAACACTTGATGAATGTACAAAAAAGTGACGAGTGCGACTGAGATGACCTGTGTAGCATTGTTACTGACTAAGGAAAGTTGTTTCTTTGCCAGGACCATTTATGAAGAGCATAGGACTTCTGAATTAAATTTTGAACCATCAAAAGGCAACTGACTTTTCTCAGGGGCGAATCGAACAGCCCTATTAAATGTTATTAATTGGCTACTGTCACTATGATGATAAGGCCTAATTTGATTTATATGAGTATTTTCTTTCAAACTTTTCTTCATCAGCTATCTTTTTTCAACAGTAGAGAATGTGATGGATCCTGTGAAAATTCCTCAATCCAAAGATCCATGTACAGTAAAGGCAAGTATCTTATGCTCTTAAATTTGAAACCTTCAAAACACTTTCTAATAAAATGCGATAGTATATTATGTTACTAGTCTGGAAAATAGGTGTTTACCGGGCGAGTATGGTTCCTCGAGTGCGGGATTACCAGAGTATCAGAGTATGGTTTTCAAATTTTGGACGAGTGACAAACAATATTTGTTGCCATACTAACTTACTCCAAACTAACCGAACAACATAAAAACTGTAAGGATAAAAATTGTTATATTCCCACTGACTGAAGGAAATGACAATCACTAAACTCATAACTTCTAAGAGAGGTTATGTTTTAGTTGATAACCGCTCATTGTTAATTATAACCAGCTGGTGTCCGGTATAAATTCATTAAAGTCCAGTATGGAATCCCATTTTATTAAGCAGTTGGCAAACAGCTGTTTTCCAGATTAAATCCTTGCGTAGAAAGTCAGTGTAGGCCTAGTGTGTCAAAATACCTATTTGTTACTGTATAAACTTACTGCAGCAAAATAAGCTGTCTTGAATAGAGTTGTAATCAGATATTTACGTTGTTATTGTTTTATTTGTTGCATTGTTTTTCTAGTTGTTTTTGGATTTATATTTCCTGTTACTTATGTTGCTTTTGAAATGTTAGATTCGGATTTAAGTTTGTTGCATGCATACCAACTACCAACATGAAGCGAAAAATGACAGTTGTGGGTCATTACCAGTATGTATCCATATTATAAATTGGTATAAATTAAAAAATACATGGGATGCAAGGCTAAATAAGTTCTTGTACTCCTTAGGGTGAAAAAGAATCAGCTTCTGTCTAGGAAATAACCTGTAGACCTACATATTTACAACACCAACATTAACCCTTTTTTGACATTTAGACAAATTTTTTGAGGTTAAATTTATTGCTGTCTTGAGCCTAGTCCTAACATGGAGACTGAGTCGGCCGACTGTCTGCCGACTGTGCGCGGACAGTCGGCACACAGTTTCAGATAGGTACAAGTTTCCGATGTGTTTTTCGTCCACACTAGCCAGTCAGTGTTTCCATGTTTGTTGGTATGGTGACCGAGGAGGACGTAATTATATCCTTTGCGGGCTTCATTTTTCTGAGCCATGGGCCTAATGAATCTAGGAAGAGACTATGATGGACTCAACATTTTCTTAAACGAGGTTCGTACGATGGTCGCAATCTTCTATCAGACCTTCATATTAGGTGGAGGATTTAGGAACTTCACGAGGTTGACTTCTAAAGATTTTGAAATTTTGCTGTGCTTTGTTGGTCTTAAGATTTTAAACTTGAAGAGATAAACAATTCAATAAAATGTCATATAATGATATAAATCATTGAAAACTAATTCCAAAACTTTCAAGAAACTCAATCCAGCTCTTTTATTACCCCCCAAAAATCGTAATATTACCGCTTTGCAGTCTACTAAATGGGCTGAATGTTGAACACCTTCGGCTTGTATCCAGTCTCCTTTCTTTGTGACAAAAGTTTTGTCTCTTGTCTCCGTGTTTCCCATTCGAACGGGAAACAGAAAACACTGCATTTTGTCTCCAGAAACACCGAAATTTGTCTGCCGACAGTCGGCCGACATACTGGAGACAAAATAGCAACATTCTAGAGACAGTCGGCAGACAATGTTTCCGCAGACAAATCACCATGTGTGGACAGGGGAATTGGAAGAGTAATAGAAACTAGTCTACTTTTAACTAACAATAACAGCAGCTGTAGTTATGCAGTAGCAAAACAAGACAGAAATAATATTTGAGGACTAATAACTTATGAAAGTACCGGTAGCCTAAACTTTAAAAAAATGTACAAAATAATTTTCTTACAGCTGATGTTCTTGACTCTAGCCGATTCTTTACTACCCTAGAAGTAAGAGCTTGTGTGTACGCCGAAAAGAGGTGCTGCTTTAACACACTCACTCCCGTGTGGGGAGAAGACTTACATACAGGGGAGTGTGACGGCTGGGACTGAACCTGTTAACACACTCACTCCCGTGTATAGAGAAGCCGTACATACAGAGGAGTGTGACGGCCGTGACTGAACCTGTTAACACACTCACTCCCGTGTAGAGAGAAGCCGTACATACAGAGGAGTGTGACGGCTGTGACTGAACCTGTTAACACACTCACTCCCGTGTGGTGAGAAGCCTTACATACAGGGGAATGTGACGGCTGGGACTGAACCTGTTAACACACTCACTCCCGTGTGGTGAGAAGCCTTACATACAGAGGAGTGTGACGGCTGGGACTGAACCTGTTAACACACTTACTCCCGTGTGGTGAGAAGCCTTACAGACAGGGGAGTGTGACGGCTGGGACTGAACCTGTTAACACACTCACTCCCGTGTGGTGAGAAGCCTTACATACAGGGGAGTGTGACGGCTGGGACTGAACCTGTTAACACACTCACTCCCGTGTGGTGAGAAGCCTTACATACAGGGGAGTGTGACGGCTGGGACTGAACCTGTTAACACACTCACTCCCGTGTGGTGAGAAGCCTTACATACAGGGGAGTGTGACGGCTGGGACTGAAGCTGTTAAGGCATAATTTAATTTGTGAACAGAATGACACCATTTGCAGCTATTTAGCTGACATTTAGGCTACTCTTCGTTGTGTGTTCTAATTTAATTTAATTTGTGTGTTCTAATTCCCGCAGGGGGCTCACGCTTGCGTGGGTATGTGGCCTAGCGACCACGCGGACCCTAGCTCTTGCCACCCCAGAGGGGAGGTAATTACCCGGTGTTTGAACCGGCACTTCAGGTAGGCCACAGTTATGGACGACTGGGCAAGCCAGCCTCTTTGGGTTGTACCCAAAGTGAGAGTCCCCAGTGACATTTCCTCCATTCAGGGTGGTGGGGTGTTCAGCTCTGCGAGACTTCGGTCTCCCACCTGCCTGTGGCTGTGGTTGTGACTTGAGCTCTTTGGGCTTGTCCTGCCTGTTGTGTACGACTGAACTTTTGTGAGGCATATCCTCGGCTCTGGAAGTAGCCTCGTCCTGGGAGGTGAAAAACAGGGCAAGTTTAGCCCCCAAAGGGGAGGTAACTGCTCGGTGTCGGAATCGGCATTTCAAGTAGGTCATAGTTATGGACGACTGGGCAAGCCAGCCTCTTTGGGTTTACCCAAAGTGAGAGTCCCCAGTGACATTCCCCCATCCAGGTTGTGGGGGGTGTTCAGCTCTGCAAGAGGTGGAAGTGTGCCACCAATCTATCACCTGCCTGTAGCTATGATCTTTTGGGCTTCGGCCCGCTTGTTGATGTGCGACTGGCATTCAGTGTGGCAAATCCTCGACTTTGGAAGTAGCCTTCCTGGAGGTGAAAAAGGACGGACGAGTACCCGTCAGCTCTCGGGGACACTCTAGGGGAACGTAACTTTCCGCAGTGTGAGGGCAACGGCTGGGCGCACTCCATCAGCCAATCCCTGTCTCTGAGACCGGAAGGTATGGTTATCTAGAGTGTGGGGGGTTCTCCCTGGAACCTCAAT
This sequence comes from Macrosteles quadrilineatus, assembly GCF_028750875.1. NCBI lineage: Eukaryota > Metazoa > Arthropoda > Insecta > Hemiptera > Cicadellidae > Macrosteles > Macrosteles quadrilineatus. The sequence goes on along the minus strand of NW_026542600.1, from coordinate 42,378,676 downwards.
TGAGCAAAGGGTGTCGCCACCTTTGGTGGATAGGTTCATCCGGGTGGGACCCACTTCTATTCCTGCCTCCTTTTGGGAAACCCTGATGGCCTGGCAGTGATGTTGGGCTTGATGGGCAAACGAAGTAGATCGGGTGCTGGGTTCTAGCCCGCTGGGGGTGTTCAGGGATCTATCGTCTTGGTCGCCTCTGGTTTCCCAGCAACTGGGTAAGGCCTCGATCGGGTAGTGGTGTAAATAGGTGGTTGGGGTTCCCCCAATCAGCTTGCTGGTGGTCCCCTTCTTCCTGGCTTTGATGGCGGGTTCTGCCTGTCAGGGATTGGATAGGTCCCGAGTGTTGCTTGCACTAAATGTGTCAGGGCATTCCACTATGGTCCTTCTGGGTTTCGTACCTGGGGGAACCCAGGTGGAGTGACGCTTAAACAAGTAGCCGGTATCCCTGGTTAGGATTGAGGGGCAACCCTCTCTCCGAAGGGTTGCTTCGGCAGCCGGTAAGCCTGATGACCTTAAGTCATCCTCCCATGGTGTGCCAAAGGTCGGTGCGTATGCTTCGGCCTACATCATGGGGCTCGGGTATGTTTAATTATAGGTACCGGGTTTGCAGTCAGGGAGCTTCTGGCTCTTATGACAAAACGAAATGGAATGGAAATGGAATGTGTGTTCTAATATTTGTTTTAATTATTGACTCCCCCACCGCTTCCCAGATAAGGTCAGTGATAGGTTTTTTATAAAAGAAAATATACTTACCCGATGCCGGTATTCATTACCAGATAACTGAATGTGACTTTAATGTAATTAGTGAGGCTAAAGTGCTGAAATGGGTAATGGAGTTTAAAAATGGCCATGAAACCCATTTTCGTTATTGTTCCTTTGTGAGAAGTCTGGGTACCCACCAAAAACACAATTTCTTCTGAAATGAACATTTTCACAACCATTTTTAAACTCCCTATCTCATTTCTGCACTTTCCCTCTATCATTGCATTAGGGTCATTCACTCTTCCATCATCTGGCGATAAATATCAAATCAAGATATCGGATATTGGTCAGCAAGAGATGTGTTTCTTGTGGTCATAAACGTATCACTGACCTTATCTCACAGGTGATGGGAGATTCAATCATTTTTTAGAAAATCCTAAAAACACACAGCGGAGTGTACATTGTACAAGTCAGCTACAGAGTTGCAAATTGTGTCATTCTGTTCACAAATGATGCAAATAAGCGGCGTGGAGCCTCTTTGCAGTGTGCACACGAACGACAAGTTTGGCCATATACAAAAATGGCCCTTGGATAAAAAACAACCCTCGTAATTTGATATTGTTCTCAAACCAAACTATTGGTCTTTTAACAAAATGTGCAATCATTTTCCAGAAAACAATGAAATTCTGAGCTCAATACAGAAATCATTAAAGGAATACATTCCATGTATACACACCAATTGTACCTGCTACATAGACACAATAATTAAAGATTTATCAACATTCAAGAAAGGTATAACTGAAGCAATGTTAAAAAATGCCAGAAACAAGTAAGTATTTCTAGATCATCCGAGCAGTTTAGAAATAAACCAGGAAATTGTCATCATCGATTTATGCTAGCTTTCTCGAATTGACAATGAAATTAAAGGTCCTTTATTTCGGCCACCCTAACCTTTCTTAGACTTAACATGTAGTACATATGTCATAGAAATAGTATTCGCACTAGATCAAAATTAAAATAACAAACTTACACGGGTAGTCAGCGATTTTCAAGCGCAATAAACAATTCTAGGTCAAACCACTTGTGGCCATAAGCTTAAATTAAATATTTTTAGTGCCTTTATCGAATTTGGGTTGACTTTTTAAAATTTTTTATGGAAAAAAGGGAGATTGGTTCAAAGGTAGTTAATAAGCCTATGCAATGTTTTTTGTGTATTTGGTTAGTTTGAATCCAGTTTTTGTTACTAAAAAATTTTAACCCTTTGTTTGTAGCACCAGTTACATTCATTTATACACTTGAACACAGATTCTAGTTTATCCTACACACAGATCTGCAAATCAGTTGGCACTCTAGACAGAGACCTTAAAGTCACTTTGTCTAGGTCATTTATTAAAAAAGATGGCTATCATACCAATTACAGGCATGCTTTTTAAGTAAGTACTGTTTTGCCACACCGTGGATCCCTATCCTACATCAGTTGCCTACGCACTGACACCATTACAGCCTGATTCTTCCTTGTTTACGTTTTGTACTGAGTGTTTAAGATGCCTCCGATAATCGTGAGTCTCGCCGACTGTGAAGTATGGGATGTTCAATTTCTTAGTGGTAAAGGCCTAAAAGCAATCATTATTCATATTGAGATCTGTGCAGTTTACAGAAAAAACATTACAAGTGATGTATAGGTAAGAAATTGGGTAAATGGGTGCACAAAATGTTCATTATGAACAACAAAGTGGGCGTCCTCCGTTGTTAATGAATTTTTGGTGCAGTAAACAGACAATTAGGTGAGTGCAAACATACTCTTTACAATTTCCTCCTTGCTGAATGACTTTCCTAATGTTTCTTGTAGTGTTATGTCATTTTGACCGAGCACTTAAATGACTGAAAATTGTGTTCATGTTGGGTACCGAAAATGTTGACGGATGTGCACAAAACCAAAATGTTTAGGCAGTGCATTGACTTTCCTTGAGCGGTACCACAACGACGGTGATGATTACTTTAGGCAAATTGTTACGGGCGATAAAACATGGTTGGCCTACATCACACCAGAATCAAAGCAACAGTCCATGGAATGGTGGCATTCAGATTCACCCAGAAACGTGAAGTTTAACCAAATGATTTCTGCCAGGAAAATCTTGTGCTTAGTTTTTTGGGACAGAAAAGGAGTACCGTAGGCCATTGCTTGTGGAATCTTTGCCTCCTAATGAAACAATCAATGACGCAGCCTACTATGAGACAATTTAGAACAAGATACGTGGCAAGTTGAGCAATGGCATAGTTTTACTGACAATGCCCAGCCTCATGTGGCTAATCAGACCAAAGATCTCATCACATTTTTTCGATGGTAAACTCTTAATCAACCTTCAAACAGCCCAGATTTGGCTCCCAGTGACTACCATCTGTTCCTGCACTTGTAGAGACTGGGAGTTCAGCGTCTTCAAGACAAAGTCAAAACAGTTGTGATACAGTCTTTCATGTAAAAATAAAATTACTGAGATATCTTAGCCCATCTTTTCTTAATTTCAAAACAGTACTTACTTAAAAAAAAAACATGCCTTGTATAAAATTTTTAAATAATACTCTAAACTATTTTGATATCCAATTGGTCTTTATTGCCTTTTTAGTGAACTCACTCCCAGTCTGCCACCCTAATTATTTTGTTGTAATGCCACTGATTTTGTTATTAGAGTCAAAACTTTATGTTGATATGTGGCTGTTGTAGAGGAACAACTTATAAAGTGATTGGGGGAAAGGTATATCGTGATGCAGACTGCGCTTTTCCATCACGATGCGCAGGGGTTGAGCACTACTTGCTCAAATTGAGCCCCAAGCTGCCAGATCTCCAATTGGTGCTCAACACACGCGACTGGCCTCAAATATCACGCTTCCAGACTCCGACTCTTCCCGTTTTTTCCTTTAGCAAGGTAAATTCCTTTAAATATTTGATAACTGTTTTCACTTCTTCAAAAAGAATATCATACAGTCCTTAACTCTTCACCTTGCACAGTTTGCGGTCAAATGGCAAATATTGCCAATGTAGTATATAAATACCATCACCGCAAAAAACGTGCAGACAAAGGAAATATCCATTTTGCCTTAAAGAGTTAAAGTGTTTGTTACTGAATTATTTCCTGCAAATCATTTCCATGCAAATGATCACATTGTCACACCTGTAAACAGTATGAAAATAGCACATTTCTGCTCTAGAGTGGGAATGGATCATTCTCTTCTAAATCACTAATTCACTCATGGAGCCAGTACGCTAACAACCGCTAAGCAAATAACATAACCTAAATAAAAGACATTTTGTATACAAATATAAAGTTAATCTGAATGTTATGATATTTTAATTATGGTGGTAGGACAAATCTTGTGTGTATTACGAGAATAAACAGTCATTGCCACTCGAGAACTGTAGATGGCTGCACAAAGCTTTCCTAATGCACAAGCACAAATATCTCTTTTCAACTCATGATCTCTAACAATAAAGGAGTTTTTCCAACCATGACAAATAAACCAAGCATTACCACTGGTTTGAGTTTTGGCAGAAATATGTAACCTTAAAGTAACATATTTTTCTTTTGTTCAACGGATAGTCACTGATAAAACAAAATACCTCTCATCTTGAAACTGTTTAACTCGTAATCAAGGCTAGACTTCTGGATAAGGGATCATTCCATTGTAATCTCAGGAACAAACACTATTTTGACTTTTCACCTGACTCATCGAGATTCTACCTGGTTTTCATTGTATTTATCTAAAAAAAACTAATATTTGATTTCAAAATTATTTGTACAGACCAAAGACGACTACTGGGATATTATGTATCCTGCATGGTCATTCTGGGAGGGAGGACCTGCGATAAAGCTGTATCCCCGAGGCCTTGGTCGCTGGGATAAGCATCGCCAATCACTAGATTACTCTAGGAAGAGATGGCCGTGGCGTGACAAACAAGAGGTTGCATTCTTCCGAGGCTCGCGTACAAACAGTGAGCGGGACACGTTGGTGCTGTTGTCTCGTGAGATGCCAGAATTGATTGATGCTGCATACACAAAAAATCAGGCTTGGAAGTCTGATAAGGTAAATTACTAAATTGTTCTTGATAACATACCCTTATTCTTCATATTTAATATCCACTTTAGATATTCACAAGGTGATGACGCACGTTTTCCGATTTCTCACTCGATCTTTGCTGCGCAACTTGTTTTTCACTTGCAATGCAGTTTCTAACGTAGACATTTTCTTGGATGCCTAACACTTTGAATATGAGCCCCTCAATGTGATAGCCTTTTTTTGGATTACATATCTTCATCTTCTTTAAATTTTGTTATGATATTTCAATTTGTGTTATGTTCCATAACTTCCATTTGGTTCCGTTAAATAGAAACATATTGATTTTGTAATGACAATTAGACACGAGGTCAATACTAATATGAGATACATTCTGATTTTACAATAGGATATAAAGTCAACTTGCTATATCCAAAGTCAATGGCTTAAGCTTCTTTAAAACTAAATTACTTGTAATTTGTGTAGTATTCCTATAACGTCTACCACGTTCTATTAGTTAAATATTATATTTTGTGTATTTATGTTCAGGTCTTTATTCTTTATAAAACCATCAGTAGTGTTACACCTCGCATCGCAATGTCTACAAAATATCCACAGTCAGTGGTTTCAGCTTTTTGAAACTTGTTGTTTGACCATATGTTTCGGTATTTAGTTAAAAATACTTTTAACCGCTAGCGAGGTAGTTGTACCAGGCAAATGCATCCTACTCAAATGATATCTCCCATTGGAGCCGCCTCCATTGACTATGCCAAGTGAGTCGTCTGACAGCGAACAAGAGTTTTCTAGTAGTAGTATTGATCTAACTTTTTATGACGGCCAATGCAACTGCCGAGCAGATAGCTTGTCTACTTAGTAAATACTTGTATTTATTTATTAACTTTAAAAATCAGTCATGTTGACTAAAGTCAAAGTAGTTTGACAACCCACAAAGAAAGAAATTCTTAAAATTAATTGCTGTTTCTTATGATTGTTGGTTATTGAATTTTAATGGAATCTATTAACTGTTCTCTTTAAATCAGGATACATTGTTTGCGGCTCCTGCGGAAGAAGTTTCTCTGGAAGACCACTGCAAGTACAAGTACTTGTTCAATTTCCGAGGAGTGGCTGCCAGTTTCCGCTTCAAGTACTTGTTTTTGTGCAACTCGTTAGTGTTTCACGTTGGAGACGAGTGGCTAGAGTTCTTCTACCCAGCTCTCAAACCTTGGGTTCATTACATCCCTGTGAAAAGTAATGCATCCAAATATGAACTAAGGTGAATCAATCATTTTATTACATAAATTAGTTTTAGTGTTACACACTCAATTAATGAATAGGTTCTATGTGTGATGTGACAGGTTTTTTTTTATAAACTTCCAAAAACAAGATCAAGGGAAAGAATAAGTCTTTTAATTCAACACCCTCCGAGCCCCTTATATGTAGTATTGCCGTGGAACTTCTGTACTACAAAACTCATCCAATGAAAGTATTTCTTACATAATTATAACTAATTAACTAATCATTATCAACCTGTAAATAGATCACACTGTGTGTGTGTTTTGCTAAGTATATAAGATTATTCTGTGTTTGTTGTTTTTGACAGGAAACTGTTGGAGTTTTTCAAGGAACATGACGATCTCGCTCAAGAAATAGCTCAAAGAGGGAGAGACTTTGTTTGGGACCATCTGCGGAACAAGGAAATCATCTGCTACTGGAGACAGCTGCTAAAGCAGTACGCCAAACTTTTAAAATTTAGACCCCAGCTTGAGGGCAATGAAATTGAAATACAATAAAGCTTCTATAGCAAACCTTTTAGAGGATGATTAAAAAAAACAGAACACAATCAACCACTTTGCACATTATTATTGATCAGAGCTTTGATGACATGAGCAAATTTTGAACACCCTTGAATGTCCTATATTGGAATTCCTGTTCCTTAATATTTAATAACAAGTCTTTAATATTCAATAATACATAATAAATAAATACACTTCTTTATAAATATTGTTCCATTAAGCAATCCAATATAAGATATTGAAGGGTGTATACAATTTGCACTTATCAAAGCCTTGTTAAATTATAATATGCAGAAAGATTTTGTATATTTGTTCCTTAGGTCGAACAATAAAAAAACTTTGTATTAACATAGTCTAAAATGCATGGTTTTTCTGTCTGACTGTCTGTTTAGACATCAAAATGAATACATGAGTGGTGACAAATCTGCACATATGATCAAATTTCTATTTTTATCAATTATGGAGGCCATCTAAAGTTGTATGTCTTAAATATCTTTAAAGTAAGTAATTCCACTAAAACCGTCAAGACAATATTTTGTTTTCAGGCAATTTCATGACTAATCCAGCGATGGCTTTAATTTTAATTTGTGCAGATCGGTTCATAAACAGCTAAGATGATTTTTCTGAGAACATACATCACCCAGACCGCCATGTACCTTACAGGCGTGGTACTATTTTATCACCACTTATGTACTGAGTTTGAAGTCAAATGCGGAAGGGGTTAAAAGATAATTGATACAATATTTGTAAAAATCACATATTCAGACAGACAGGAAACCAGGCATTTTAGACCCATTTTAGGCATTTTAGACGTTTGGAGCAAATTTCCCATAAAGGGAAAAACCTTTTCCTGTAGGTTTCATAATAGGACCTGTACTCGGTAATGATTTACTTTTTGTTTTGATATCACCAGAGCCCAAAAACACCGTCCGTTCAAATGTATGTATAGGTGTGTGTCCGTTAGCTGAATAACACAAGTGAAAATCATCTGATTTTGATTAAATTGACGTGTGAACCTAAGTTTATTCTAACAGGTTTGCGAACCAGCATGATTGTTAGAACCAGCCATTGGACTATGGCAACAATGTTTTCTGGGGGGTTATATGGGGTAAATATTGGTTTTCCCAATTTTTTACCCTAAAAACGTAAGATGTGTGATTTCTTTCCAAACCATGTTGTAGAGCTAAAAAAAAAAAAAAAATAGTTAAGTATAATGAAGCAATGTTGTAGGCCTACTTTTGATGGTTATGGAGAAATCTAAAATAAAACTTAATTTTAAAATTATCATTTTGTTTTTGTGGATAAACTGTTGTAGGCTTTGCTTGTTTATGAATATATTTTGATTGAATTTGTAAAATATATTTATTTCATACCAATCTTAAATATACATTTCAATATTTCATTAAAAACACACCTAACTATCTTCCTTGTAACAGCAAATCTAAGTATTCGTTAAACCTAGTATTTTTAAATAGGAAACAATTCCTATAAGTTTATGAAATATATTACTGGAAAGCCAATCAGGCAGATGGAAATTCGCTTAGCATGCAAGTTTGCTGCTGCGTCGCTATTTTTTTAAATTGTCCTTGTTACCTAAGGAACAAAATAATGTACTATATAAAATCCTTCCAGGAGAGTGTATGTTCCTTGTATAGTGTTTAATGGGGATTCCTTAATGAAAAGGTTGTAATTAATTATATTTCAAATTTTGAATATGTGTACGCTAATTTCATTGTTTTATTTATAATTGTTTGTAAAATGATTAAAACTGTTGATTTTTATCAGGCATGGATAGGCTGTTAATGTTGGTTGGGTTGCATCAGTTTTACTGAAAAAAGCTGACATAAAACGTCAAAGCTGACATAAAAAGTCTCTGGTTTTAGTTGTTCAATAATTAATTTGATTGTGATCTCTGTAGTTGGTTAGGAGCCTCTAAAATGTTTTTCAGCTGTTTGTTTATGGCTTTCATAATTTATTACTAGGGTAATAATGCAATTACAATCGCATTAATATTACATTATTACAATAATAATTTGGTAATTTGTTTGGCACTCATGATTGAATGAGTAGTACCAAGTACTCCTTAGAGTCCAGTAGTTGAGCTGATAAAAGTGTTATTTCTTTGTATACTTTGTTAGGGGAGGGCGGGGTAATACCGTACACTTAAGCATTATTGTTTTATATATTTAATTCTAAAGCTTCTATGAAATTGACGATTATCACATTTTAAAGGAATGGTAATTTGTTACAATTTCCTTGGTTCAAAATTGGAATATCAAATTAACTTTGAGTGTTAATCTAACTTTACTAAACCCTTACAATGTGCGGTATTGCCCCGAGTGCCGGGGCAATACCGCACGCAAGTTAGGGGCAATACCGCCCTGTGCGGTATTGCCCCATCATGATTAACATTACTAGTGAGGCAGCAGAAAAAATATAGAACATTTAGTTTAACGTTTTATTTAACTACACAAATAAGTAAACACATACTGTAGCATTTCTAATTACATTAAAATAAAATCAATCTCTGTTTAGAGCGCTTAGGGAATTGTACAGCATGAAAACTAAAAGGAAAACTGTTTTATGACAACATACAATTATTGTACTGCAGTTAAATCTAACAAGAGCAAAATACAACAAAGACACATAGCCTAAACACAAAAAAAGAGTATTGTTTTATAAGCTTAAAATGAAATAGAATCATGGCTCAAGATATCGTCTTTGGAATTTAAAAAATGAAAAGTTAATGAGCTTTTGTGTTGCCGTTATCTTATGCAGGTCAGTTTTTGCAAAAGTCACAAACGAAATTTTCTGCTGTGTCATATCCACTACATTCAGCATGTACCCAGCCACTGCAAAAAACACACCTGAACCACAGTTCCTTGTTTTTTCCAAATTCACCACAAAGTAAGCAGACAGAGTCTTTATCAGTGTTGGATCTTTTCATCGGAGTTCCCCTGAAGTCAGCAGGATCAATGTCATCAATCTCTTCATCGTTACAAAGTTTCTTAGGATCCAAATGATCATCTTCTGATGATGACTCGAAAGAGATGTTGCGACGGCATTTCTTTTTATCGACGTGTTGATGGCCGACCTTTGACGCATACTTCCGTGGTTTGCTTTTACCTTTGACCTTAAACTTAGATTTACCTAATGCTAGTGAATTTGCTTTGTTTTCTTTCTTTTGTAGCTTTTCTTTTTTCACGACTGCAGCCTTCTCCAATTTATCTTTATTGGGGGTCAAAGTGAAAATGGTCGAATGTTGTTTTCTGCCGCTTTTCTTCGGTTCAAGAAGAACAGGTAGTGGAGAAATATCTTTAAAAGGCAAAGCAATTGTTGGCTGGTTTTCCGGGTCCTCCTCTTCGTCGTCAAGGTCAAAAGCAGTTTCTGCAGGCCTACTAGAAGTTGTCGGGATGGAGAAGTCGGTAGCTCTATCAATTGTGGCAGCATCATCTTCTTCTATGACAGGACAACCAAAATTAGGTTCTTCTTCCTGGTGTAGTTGGACAAAGTCGTCTTCAGTAAATTTTGTAGGATCGAACGGATATATTCCAGTTTTAGAGAACCCAGAGACGCCCTTTTCTATGTTGGCAATTCTTGAGTAGGCTTTTGTGAAGATCGGACAAATGTCATAAGGTGTTATTTTCTGATAAGGGTTTGTTCTCATGAAGTTGTCACATTCTTGATTAAAAGCAGCTTTTAAGCTACTGAAGATGGTTACATCTAAGGGCTGTAGTCGATGTGAACAATGTGGTGGTAATGTAACAACAACTATCCCATTGTTCTTACAAAAGTTGTAAGCCTCTAACGTAACATGACTTGTGTGGTTGTCCATGATCAAGAGTACAGTATTATCCTTCGACGACTTTGTAAACTCAGCAAAATGCTTCAACCATCTCGGAAAAAGATCCTCTGTCATCCAACCATTTTTAGTGCATTGGTACACAGAATTTGGCGGTCCTCCTCTTTCCAGTGCAGGTGTCATCCTTTGCCGGGGGAAAATAAACATTGGAGGAACATAGGTTCCACTTGCACTGACCGCACAGCATACTGTTATGTTTTTTCCTCTCTCCCAACTAGTTGCAGATCCGACTTGTTTGGCTCCTTTAGGCGCTAAAATCTTTCCCGGTTTCTGTACCGTGGAAATTCCAGTTTCGTCAAAGTTATATATCCTTGACGCATCAAATTTGTGAATCTCCATCATAGAAGATAGGTTGGAGAAAAACAGCTTAACCTCATTCGAATTAAATGCTGAGATGCGGTTAAGACTCGTGGCCTCTGGCTTTCTCACACTAATCGATGAATTTCTTCTAAGAAATCCAATTAACCAATCCGGACCTGCCATTTTTGTTGACTTATTAAATGTGTGTTGAATTTCATTTGCTTCAGCATACTCAAAAACCAATCTTCTAAGTTCTACGGCAGATATTCCATAAAACGTCTTTGCCAATAACAATACGTGTTTGGCAATGTCTTCTTCTTGCTCTTTGGTGAACACTGGTTTTCTGCCTAGGTTCACCTTAGTGCAATCACCACTTTTTAATCTATCTCTCAGAGTAGAAAGTGGAATTTCATACCTCTTTGATACCTCTCGTTGTGACATACCATTTTCCCTCACATCATTTATGGCACAGCTCATTTCGTGTTCACCCCATCCGTCCCCCCTCTCGGTTGTCCTCTTTCTTTTTCGCACCATCTGTAAAAAAAACAATAAAGTTGTATTTCAAACTATATTTAAATTAAATTATGTGATAAGGCAATACTTGGCATGGCTGGAATATCATTAATTCAAAAGAACTTCATATATACACCTTAAATATCAATACTTGAATGCTTAGGATGCCAATAAATAATCTTTTTATAACATAGGTCAATATTGTAAAACATGGGGCAATACCGTACACCTCGTGCCTTGTGCGGTATTGCCCCATACTAAGTGCACGGCATTGCCCCAAAACGACATGACACAGCATTTTAAAAACCTAACCTCTAATAAGAACTCGTAAGGACTTGAGTTTGGTACTAAAAAATAGCCAATAATATGGTCTATTCAAAACTACATGTTTAAAAATAGTCACTAATATTATGCATTACTTACCTCAGTTCCAGTAAATATCTCAAATAAGAAGAAAATCAGCCAAAACACAAAAATCTTTCGTCACATTAACGTGAGTAGTGGTAGAAGCGTCGCGAACGGCTCAATCTGTTTCAAATCGTCACCGCTAGGAGCAGCACTTCATAGTACTCGCTCCAACCACCAGGGGACAAGAAAATAAGGTGAACGGTATTGCCCCGCTGCACGGTATTACCCCGGTCTCCCCTAATTTTCTTACTACTTCCTTTATTTATTACTAGGGTAACTATGCAATCCCTAACCATTATCATTTTATCATGGAAATAATAGTTTTATGACTATTAAATTTTCTTCTGATTCATCAGTATTTTTGTCATGAATTCATTTTCCACTGCCTACTGCCCAAACTGTTTTGATGGTTTCTCTGTAGCATTGCTTATTGGATACTGAAGTAGACATCCCATCTATATAGGATATCCATATGGACAAGCTGTCATCAACTTTATATTGAAAAAGAACATAGTTGTGTGAACCAGACACAGATTTTCCTTTATTTTTAGAAAAAGCTTCGCAAAAAGTTTAATTATGTAATTCTTACATGTTAATTATTTAAATACCAATATTACTTTAACATTACGGTAAAGTTTAAACAAATAGCAATTTATAAAAGATAAATTCATTATTAATGTTTCTATTTGGTGGTTTTGAAATTTGTTAGGTTTTGGCTGTAGTTCAACAATATCAACTAGAAAATTTGGGTAATCGTGTAGTTTATATATACAAAATGCACACACAAATAAGAAAACTTATTCCTGACAGTAAATTTTAACATTTATTTCAAGGTAATAAAGGACCCATCCTTTAAAGAATTTCAAACAGGAATTAGTTGTAATATGATGTGTTAATTTAATGTTTTCATTCAAGATCACAAAAGTCTTAGGAATCGTTAAAATCTAGCTATCAACCGCCGGGAATGTCTTGTCGCCTCCATTTCCAAGACCCTGAACACGCCTATGCCCGGGTCAGTCTCGTACGATACTTTTCACCACACTACCAGGGACAAATATACAGGATAAGAAAAACACAAACCACCCTGCTTGCCAGATGGAGACCTTAATTTACAGATGACCCCATGGGCGACACAGGGGGGGGGGGTAAGCTTGCACCCCCTGGCTATTCAATATAGGAAATAAATTTAATAGTTAGAATAAATTTCTTAACTACTTTTATTAATTCAAAATTTAAATAAGTAAATTGCATAATGGTCATTACACAAATTGGTTTTAAAACACCATACTAACTAAACAATTTCAGGGGGGAGGTCCTTGGACACCGTGGATTTGTGTTATCTTTTTGCACCCCCTTGTTCTAAATCCTGCGGGCGCCTATGGATGTCCCTTGTATTTTGTGTCTTCATTTACCGATATGACCAAGCAAAATAATTGTTCTACCCTGTTTCCTAACAAAGGTCTGGCTCTGACCGATTGTTTTTGTGAATTCTACTTGTTAAATGACTAATTGGTACTAAGTAAAGAATATTTTATAATGTTGTGTTTACTTTAATTTATCTATAACAAATTGAAAGTAAAATTAACAAAGGCATAATCCAGCACAAGTGAGAGGCCTATGTAAACAGAAATATACAAGGTTAAAAAAGGCTACCAACATCTTAAAATAAAAAGCTACACAGCTTTTATTCCTGGTTTATTAAATTATCTGAAAGTACAAAAAATATGTCAAATAACACTTGTAATGATATAGTTACACTTATACTGTTGACTTTCAAGACGGTAAATACATATAAAAGATGTTAAGTGGTGACAATAGACAAACTCTTTATTGAAATATTCCTAGAGAACATTCATGCGTCAGGTACAACTATTACAGTCACTTGCAAGTACAATTAGCATCTTTTTTTAATTTTTTATTTATTTTTTTATAGTAGCTTATTGTTTAGGAATTCATCCTCTGAGTAGAACGGCCGGTCCATAAGCCATGTTGTCAGGTGCTTCTTGAGCAGATTGGGTTGTTCTCTCTTAAGGTGCTCTGGTAAGTACAGAGCACCTTTGTAGGATGGTTTCTGCTTCTACAGACTCAGGTGGTGTTGTGGGAGGGAAACATTGGCGGCATGTCGTGTGTTGTGATGGTGTATGTCTCTGTGTCTTGGCTGGACTGTTTTAGTGGTTTGGATAATGACTTCTCTTATGTGGAGTGAAATTGATGTGAGAGTTTTAAGGTTCTTGAAGGCTTCTCGGCAACTGTCTCTGTAGCTTAGGTCGGCATGGCATCTAATTGCTCTTTTTTGCTTTAAGAGTACTCTTTCCAGGTTGCCTTTTGATGTTTCACCCCAAGTCGCAATGCCATATCTGAGGTGGGACTCGAATAGAGCAAAATATGCAACTTTGGGTACTTCTGGGCTGCAAGCTTGCTTGATCCTACGTATGATGTAGAGACTTGAACTGAACTTAGCTTTTTGCAGAGTTGGTCTATGTGGGGTTTCCATGATAGCTTAGAGTCAATTATGATCCCTAGGTATTTTGTGTTTGTAGTCCCGGTATTGTATTGTCTGAGTTGTTGCGTTTGGTGGTGAAAGTCATTTGAACGGGTTTGCTTTTGTTTAGAACTAGGTCGTTGGAGGCACAGTATTGCTTTGTTCTCTGGAGTTGTGTGATGGTTTTCTCTTCCAGATTTTCCATGGTTATGTCTGTAAATGTGAGAACCGTGTCATCTGCGTACATGGTGGTGTGTCCATCTTCCCCAATCCAACTAGGTAGGTCATTTGTGAGAAGGAGGAAGAGGACTGGGCCAAGTACTGATCCTTGGGGTACATCTACAGCTTTGGATTGGGCCTTATACAGTACTTTGTGTTGTTCTTTATGTAGGCTATTTCCACAAGCTGTTTCCGGTTACTAATGTAGCTTTCAAACCATTCTGCTGCTCTTCCTCTCACACCTAGTTTCCAGCTTGAGTAGAAGAAGTTCATTGTTTAGGCAGTCAAAAGCTTTACTAAAATCTAGGAAGAGGCTTGTTGAGGAGCTGCCTTCTTCTAGTTGGTCTAGTATGTGCTCCGTCAGTTGTATTAAGGCTGTGGCTGTGTGATCGATTTTAATTGGAGTGTTCAATCGAAATTGATCACCACTTGCTATACCTTATATGTATTTACCGTCTTGAGAGTCAACAGTATAAGTGTAAGTATAGACTATTATTACAAGAGTTTTTTGACATATTTTTTTACTTTCAGGAACATTTATAAATATAAAATAATTGTGGGCTCTATTAATCTCACAATCACCTGTCTATACTTCAATAATTTTCAATGAAATGTCGACCATACAAAGTAGGTATTTTTAGCCAAGTATGAATGGAGATGAGTGGCGTGATCTTGTAGTCTTGTTAGTGACTAAAGCCGACATATTCCTTTGACACAGCTGTTAATTAATTGCCCATTCAGCTAATGGCAACGAAGGGACCTACAGTTTAGTGGAATCCAAACCACATTTTTGCCTTGGTATTAACGAATTTGTCTAATTATCAGGATAGTACTGCAGATAGTCGTCGTTCTTTCTAATGCGGAAGTTAATCCACACCAGGTAGTATCATATCCACAGTGCATGCCTATAAATATCCACAATTTGTGACCTTCTGGTAGCTGGTCCTTAGACCCTTTGTCAGTGGAACTAAACAATCAATCAAAGGAGTTAGCAAATATGATAAAAAGACATTAAATTCTTCAACCATTGCTACTACAGCCTTATGTCACCTTTGTCCTCCACTAAAATCCTCCTCATCTTTTAACACTCATTGTAGTCAGATCTGCCTTTACTCTGTCTTGCCGTCTGTGTAGTATTGTATTTCTTTCTGATATTATAGAATTAATAGTACTAATAAAATTTGTTTTACTTACCATCAGTGGTGAAGCGTGAGGCCATCTACAGATTCACCAATGACTAAACAATCCGCAGATAAAAGAAAAATTTTACTTAATAAAAAAAGTAAATATTACCTAAATGGACTAAGCGATATACCGGGCGATTCAAAATGAAATGAATAGCCTGGTTTTCACGCTTTATAACTTTTATACTATTAAACTTACTGCTATAAAACGCACATAAAATTAAAAAGCAACTCAAAGAGTTTATGTCTTCCAAAGACACATTATTTAACAAAATCGATCCAGTGGAGCTGTAGATTTAATTGTTCAAAGTTAAAAAGTAATCTCCAACTTTTTTCACCAATAAAAGTTTGAGGTTGCTTGAAGTTTTTGGAAATAACTTTTAAATGGTGAGGAAATCGACCAAAGTGGAAGGAAAAATCAGGTACCATAAATTGTGTGCTATTCCCATGTATTTGACTCTGTAAACTGTAGTGAGTACGCCGAGACAACCCCTGTCTGTACTTGGTAGATCTTAAGAGTCAAGGGCTTTTTCGGTTGTTTTGGTGTGCTGTTACCAAACAGTTGTCCACTTCTCATACCTGCATACCTCTCTGCAACCCCCTTATTCCTAAGTCCTAGTGCAAACTAAGGAAATGTCCCACCCCTTGATATGATATTTTTAAACTTATTACACAAAATCTTACGTAAAGGTAGTTTTTTTTTTAGAGGTAATGAAATAATAAAGTACACAAGAAAGAAAAGTCAACACAATTTATTCTTTCACTTTTTGGCTTAAAATACAAGAAATGACTAAGTAATTAAAAGTAAGTAAACAATAGCTTCACAAGGATTGAACCCTACCCTGTTCATATATTTTCTGAGATCTAAAATGTATTCCGTGGCATCACAAAAAATACACACATCTTTTAGTACCTCAAAAACAAAAGTTACATACATCATACGCTGATGAGTAAATAAAAACATTGTGACGTCAAATAAAATAAAAAAATACAGTTCCCTGCATAGAAACAAAGATCAACAAACAAAAGAGTTCTGACGTTACTTATTCATGATTAATCTTTAGCTTTACATACTGATTTGAGACTGCTTCTGTAGCAAAATACCCAATCTCTGCCATCTTTTACCCTAATACTTTAACACTAACTGTCTTAAACATAATTACATTCAAACAGTGACATTTTACTGGTCCCAGGAGATACAATAGATCCACACCATTTCAAATTTCAGGTATGAGTTTAATGTGCTTTGAACAAAAGGAGGTTTAAATTGATTTAGAATAAATACCATTTCAACTATATAAGTTTGTTGACAGTCCTACTACATACTGATAAAACATATTCACTTGTATATCAGCAGGAGATAATTTTAAAGATATTTTATATATATATACATCAGACCGGTTTAAGTTGAGTATTAACTATTCTTTTGCAATGTATAAAATACAAAACTAAAATCTACTTTATTTTGAGAGTGTTTTTCATTATAATATCTTTTGTCAGCCTTAAAGTAAATTAAAAAATAAATATGACCAATTTAATAATACAACAATAATGTTAAAACTGATTTAAAAAGTCTTTTAAAACCCTTTTGACTCTCGTTTTAGGGCTCCGCCTCCATGCCCTAGGTTTAATTTATCATACAAGATCATTAAGCCAACCAGTATTTTAACCTCAAATTATACTAATAATGAGAAAAAAAATTAAAAATAAAATGTTTCTTATTTTTTGTTTTTTTGTTCTGGAAGCTAACGTGAAACGATTGCGAAACGGGCGGCAAGTGAGTGGAGGGTTAAACAAACTTATTCCTCTAGCAACAATTTATTCAGTATTTTGTAAAATTTGATCTGGCTGCATACTTTGAGATGAAAGAACAGCAGGGAAGAAATTGGTTGAAGAGTTAAGCAGCCCAATATGAAAACATCTCCAGCATGTCACATTCTGTCTATTTGAAAGGACCGCAACTCAGACTGGCTTCTCAGTCCATCTCTCAAATTTCCATGACGACGCTCTGTTAGGACTTCCTGCCCTAAAGAGACAAGAGGTTTCAAAGACACACATTGAACAAAGAGTTTTTTTCTGTAAATAATATGAATGTTTTTAATAATATCTTATCCCAAGAGAATTGGATCTCTGTATACATGGCTAAAGTAGGAGATAAGTTTAAATTGTTTAATAGTATTTTCCAATATAACTTTGATTTAGTGTTTCCTAAAAAGAGGGTGAAAAAATATTTGAATAAAAGTAAATTTAATTGGATAAACCAGGATTTATTAACAGAACAAAAAGATATTGTTGAGCTTACAAAACAAGCAAAACTGTCTGGTAATGTAGAAATGATGAATCATTGTAAACTCTTAAATGCAAATTATAAAAGTAGATGATCAAGGCAAAGAAAACTTTTTACGACCAACTCATAAATAAATCAGTGTCATCTAGTGGTCATGACGAAGTACCCTTAAAACTAATAAAATTCATAGGGAAATCACTGTTAAAACCACTTGTGCATTTTAATAAACAGTTCATTAATAACCGGTATTTTCCTTGACTGCTTAAAAATATCTAGAGTATAATGCCCATTTACAAAAAAGGTGAAAGGGATTAAAATCGGTAATTATCGCCCTGTATCAGTTTTCCCATCTATATCAAAGATATACAAACGTGTAATGTATGATCGATTGGTTGAAATGAAATGAAATTAAATGAAAATGCTTCTTTATTGAGGCGAACCTAATTGGTTGATCATCTTCATAATACTAATATATTTGACGATCAACAGCATGGTTTTCGTAAGGGTAAATCTACTACTACTGCTCTTTTAAATTTTTCAGAAACTGTTGTTGATGCTGTTGACAAAGGAAATAACGTAGTTGGTATTTTTATGGATTTATCAAAAGCATTCGATAGCATATCTCACGAAGTTCTTTTACATAAATTAAAAGCTTTAGGTATTTTTAACACTACTTTAAATTGGTTTAGGTCATATCTTTCAGAAAGAATGCAATAGGCCTATGTAGAAATAATGTAAAAAAAAAAAATACACTAACCAGTTATAGATCAGAAAATTTAACTATTAAACATGGAGTTCTTTAAGGCTCCGTTCTGGGAGCCTTTATTATTTCTGTGTTATGTCCAAGGAATGCCTTCAATTAAAAAAAAATATTTCAGGAACAGAAAGTCCGTTAGTACTATATGCTGATGATGCAAACTTGATAACCACTGCTAAATCTTACCTTGACCTTGAAAAAACGTGTCAAGAGCAATAAAAAATTATTAAAAATTGTTTATACAAAACAATTTATTTCTTAACAGTAATAAAACTAATCAAATTATATTTTCTAGAAAAAAAAAAAATGCTCGAGAAATAGATATTTTAGTGGGGGGAAGTAAAATAGAATCAATTCAGATTTTTAGGAGTTGAAGTTGACAATAATCTTAGTTGGGACCAACATACACTAAAATTGGCTAACAAAATTGCAACGGGTATATATGTTCTTAGAAAAATGTCTTTGTTATGTAATCTTGACACTTTAAAAACTATTTATTTCGCACATATCCACTCTCACATATCTTATAGTGTAGTTGTTTATGGTGGTACAAGTAAAGGCAACTTAGATACAATCTTGATATTTCAGAAGGAAGCTTTGAGAATTATATTAAATCTAGAAGACGAAATATCAGTAAAAAATAAATTTTCCGAGCTTAATATTTTGACAGTTTATGACCAATAATTCCTTGAATGTATATCCTAATGTGTGTTAGAAATAAATATAATGAATTAGATCAGCGCAGTAGTATTCATTCTCATAATACTAGACATAAGAATAATTTAAACTTAACCCAGCATAGGCTTAGTTTTTTTAATTAAAAAGCAAAATTAATAACCATAACTTAAAGCATCTGGTTAAAAATTATTTGTTAAAAAAAGCTGTTATTCAAAGGAAGAATTTTTTGTTTCTAGTTGATTCTTTGAGATGCTCAGAGGTATACGAGTATATGTAAATGTATATACTTTATGTCTTCATGTAATTTAACTTAGCATGTAAAATGTTTAAGTATTGTTATTTTTTTCAGAAAGTTAAATCTAGTAAGTTGTGGATTATTTCAATTAATTTTTAAATAGCTTTGAGAGAGCTTTGATGTAGTTTACCATAAGATTATCATTATTTTACCTTATTGTGACACTATTTACGTATGTATATACAAGATAAATAAATAAATAAATTTGACTATGACTATGACTATATGTCAGCAATGGACAACAGTCCAAGGGACCACTGGTCATGAGAAATATGTTCAAATTTCCTCAGTCCGCAAATGAATCACACGTTTTGCACCCACTGTATTCTTTGCATATCTCCCTTATTAACGACATTGTCATAAAGTGGGAGGCAATATTGACCTGCATAAGACAAAGCTTAAAGATAAGAGGAACAAGGGATGGTGACTGTTCAGCATCCTCGACACGGGAAATGGCTCTTTGAAAAATAAATACTGATTTGCCCTGCAATTGAAAGTCTACAATCAAAATGTACACCAAGGACTATGGCAGTATGTTGATCAATGAGTGGAGTACCACAAAGTGGCGGAAAACACAGAACTTTGCTGGCAGGAAGTTTCAGTATAGAATATTTGCTTGTGTTGAAGCAGATGCCAAGTAGGATCAAGTATGAATAAACAAGTCTGGATGGAGTTTGCATTAAGAAACGTTTGCCTGGTGAGTAGTAATGTGGCATTGTCAGTTTACGAGAATAGCTGGCAGTGCTTCAACTCCTTCCCCTGTAAGTAGAAGAGGTTTAACTAGACTGGCACTGCCATGCGGTACACAATAGTTTTTTCTGTTGATGATGAAAAATCACCTCCCACTCTCGCCTTTGGACTCCTACCAAACAAATAGAAATGGAGACATAGCAAAACTTGTGGGCCAAATTTGAAAACCTCATCATGGCTAGCAGCAAGCTGTGGTTGATGGAAACAGCTTGGGAGGAAACAAACAGTTATTATAAATCACATTTCTTTTGCTGGATTTTGATTCTAATGAAAATTAATCAGCATACAGGTTAAGTTAATAAGTTTAGATAAACCAAGAGAAGACTTTAAAGAAAAGTTTGTCATCTAAGTAAATAATAGTCTTATTGTGAATGGTATAGGGTTATCACATTTACTGACTAAACACAAAGGATAAATATTATATTCTATGTTAAAACAATTGTCAAGTTTAAAACGACTTTTAAAAATTCACCAACTCTTGCACTGTTGTAGAACACTGGGCTTTCTTTATCCAACCAAAAACTGAGGTAAAACTCTTGTGCAAAACTTTTTAAATTGTGTTTATTTAGCTTATTATACTTTTTAAAAGTATCAGGCTAATTAACAGTTTCTAGATTAAACATGAATGGAAATATTCAGTACATTCAACTTGATACTGATAAAAATTCTGAAATAAATATAGCAATAACAAAATAACAAATAAAACAATAAACTAACAAAACTTTGGTAAAACAATGAAAGATATACATTAAAACACTGTTTATGTCATTCTACGCAACTACATAGAATTAATTAATATCAAATTTTAAATTTGAATCTGACTAGCTTAAGATAGGAACATAAAAGTAAAAGTAGTCTTTCACAGTATAATTAGAATAAATATTTCGAGACATAAAGGTTTATGTTACCTTTGTTACTGTTGAGTCAATCCATCGTAGTATATATCAACTACAACTGTTTTATGCAGCGGAAAATGGTGCGAAGCACAACGAATTGTTCCGACACTAACACAGGTGATATAAACCTTTATTTGTTAACCATCAAGGATCCAACCCATCATTAAATTGGTAACTGATTTGAGTACAGAAGAAAAAAAAGTCAATACTCAATACAAATAAAACAGGTAAAAAAACAAGCACAATCTTAACACATTCACTTGTTACCAGATAAATTTGTTAATTATTAACGTTTTATTTCCGTATTATTTTTAGATGAAATCGTTTCCTGCTGTTGAACCTTGATAAGAAGACCCTTGGCAGTAACTGTCACGTTTAAATATAATTGATTTTGTATTACCTTTAATTACACGATACTACAAACCTAGATAAGAATTCAACTCTGATAACACGTCTTATTTTATCATCCCGATGAGAGACCTATTATTCAGGTTCTACTGTATTAGCATTCATTAGGTTAACTTATCCTTGAAATAAGGATCTTGTTTCATACTATGTCAATGAAAGTATGTATACAATAACTAAACACAGTGCTTGATATCCATAGGTTAAGGTATTGGAACTGAAATATATTGGGAGCCCTGACAAAAATCATTCACTATACCTTTGAGACCCTCCCCTTCATAAGCAATTGTGATATTGTACAATTCAAAAACTATAGTATAAAGATATTGTACAAAACAGCAAATATTATGCAGTATCAGTATATTCAGGATGTTTTTTAATGCAACCTAAATTACAAGTAGGCTACCGAAAGACATAGTATAAGGACAAAATAGCTAAAATGAAACCGATACAGTACCAAATTATGAGCTCAGCTGAAATGCATTTTCACATAGTAGTCTAAAAGGTATTCTTATTGGAAATTTACTGATAGTGAGCATTAACAAGGAAATTTTCACAAGCTCAGTGATTAGGTATAACAGAAGAATGCATTAAAAGTAAATTGTTAGTTTAAGCCAAGAAAGGTTTGAAATTATGTTACCAGGTGTGGTTCCAGTATCTGATAAATAAACTAATTATAGATTTAAGAAAACCAGATCTGTTGAAAAAAACGTAGACCTTCAATACATACTTTTTGAGCTTGCAAAAACACAACGTTCAGTCCTATTCACAATAAATTCCTAAATAACAAATAACAAATAATCCTATATAATAATAATAATAATAATCCTAAATAACAATAAATAACAAACCATATAGGCTAGGTAA
Organism: Macrosteles quadrilineatus; assembly: GCF_028750875.1. Lineage (NCBI taxonomy): Eukaryota > Metazoa > Arthropoda > Insecta > Hemiptera > Cicadellidae > Macrosteles > Macrosteles quadrilineatus. The sequence goes on along the minus strand of NW_026542600.1, from coordinate 42,356,237 downwards.
AAATTCAACAATGCATATCAGCTGATCGGCAATGAAGTGAAAGGTACACCAACTTATGAGCTTGTTCAACCCTTAAACAGTGTCTCTCGGTACTGGTTATTTGGGTTGTGTCTATAAAACAACCTCTTTTTAACAAAATTTGGCTGGGAATAGTTTTGAAGTTTAAAATATATTCCCTAGAAGAAGAGATATGGAAGGCCTTCTACCATATTTTTCTCCACGTTACTGGCTGGATTAAGGGCCCCCAAATATGAGTGTACGAAATTCTTACAAGGGATGGAGGAGCTTGCCAGTAGTTTGTAGATTACCGGACTCCAACAACTTAGCGGTTTCTAGGATGCTTGGGCAAAACAAAAAGCCCTTGTGATTGAAGTGTCTATAGACCTCATCCCACCTCTTTTTGGGAATATAACCAGTACCAGTAGTGAAAGTGTGTTTTGTTTATTATAAGAGTTAACTTAATGTTTACTATTACATAGTTTGCAAAAATATTCTCATAGAGAGGATAAGTTAACCTAGTGAATCGAAAAACAAGTTATCACACATCAAGCTCATCTGTATGAAGTGAACATAGGAATAATAATAGGCGACTACAAAAAGGGGTGGGGTATAGGGAAGGTTGTGTATTGGAAGTCATTTTTTATAAGATTAAATGTTCTTTTCTAAGTTGAATTCTCATTAGGCAAAGTACAGTCTTCGGCCAATACACTTTCTTCAATACTGTAGTGCTGTAACTTTACCCCGTAATAAATTAGTGAGAAAATAATAAGACACATTAAAACATCGTTAAAGGGGTTTTGTCTTTTTGGGTTAAGCTTAAGACTAAAAACATTCAAACAATAATTTCAGTTTGAATATACAAACCAAAATATCATAAGTAAACAAATTAACATAAAAATAAAAACCCTATTGTTGAATAGGGTTTTTAGATAGATCTACAAAAAAATACTAAATATGAGTAGGCCTAACTTAATTTATAATAAGTCATATTTATAAGCGTACCATTACCAAAAATTCAGATATTCATAGTTGATAAGTTAAAGTAGCTAAATTCCTCCTAAAGGTAGATCCACTTAGCTATGAAAGCCCTGCAAAAGTATGTTTGTATTGTTTTGTTTATTTTTCTTTTGTTCTTGAATGATTAAATCTATACACTAAAAGTGCCAAAATTCTAGAGGAAAATGTTTGTAGGTAGATTTTACTTCAAAAAGATTGCAAGCTTCCTCTTGAGTGGGGAGTTCTCAGGTAATGATATCACCCATTTCCTCAGCCCAGTCAACATCACTGAGCTGGTGACTAGAAAAGCTCCTGCCAAGCTGTAGACGTTTGGGATTTCTTGGAAAAAGAGCACCTGCCAAATAAAAGCAAATACTATATCAGCAGATCTTGCGATAGCAACTGGCCCTGCTTGCTCTAATTGGAGAGACATAGTCAGAAGTATCTGTCCACCGAAACTAAATAAAGCTAAGGCCACGACTAGAACTCTTTCCATACCACATTGGGGCCAGCACAACGCCCCTAGCACCCATGTGACACCTACAGTCTGGATAAGGGCGAAGGCACCGAAATTAGCCATGATTACTGAGAAATGTAGTCCTTTGAGAGCTCGAAGGAGAACATAAACGTTGGCGCCAAAGAGTGTAGCTGAGAAAGCGGCGACAGCTGCCCAGAGATCGGTAGTGACAGTAGGAGGTTCCTCAGAGGCCAAAGACGGTATATGAGCTCCAAACATGAACGGTGGACGAGTAATCAGTATGACTCCTATCAAGGTCAAAAGAATGGTAACCACATTAAAAAGACCACAAGGCTCTTTAAGAAATATGCGGGCGAAGATAGCAACAAAGACTGGAACACTAAAAACTATAACAGAAGAATCTGCAAGAGGCATATGTCTAAAAGCATAAAAGCTAAGCATAAGTCCTGTTGTGCCGACAAAGGATCTGAGAAGAAGCATTAAACGTTTACCGGATGGATAAGGGTTCTCGTTCCTCCAGATTACAATCGGTATTGCTGGTAAAAGGACACCCACGAATCTGCAAGCAGCAAGTTCCATAGGATGAACATTCGTCAGCCATTTTACTATTACAGAACAAAGAGAAAAGAATAAAGACGATATACAGGCAAGCATTAGGCCGAGATAGGGGTAAGAGCTGCATTTGTTAGTCCTCTGCACAACTTCAGTCTCTTCATCACGGAGGTCTTCATCCAACAGGCGCATTTCCAAATGGTCATCTACATCATTGTTATTCATTTTTATGGTACAATATGTTCAAACCGAAAACTTTGTCCTCTATTTACCTGTGCACATGTCAACCACTCAACAACTCATTTCTTCATTGCCTTCATACTTTTTTATTTAACTTACAATCATGTTAGTTTGTAAATAACTACGATTGGCCACTTTTCAATTCCAGGAAATCTTGAAACACCAGCAATGGGAATATCATGGATCAGATGATAACCTGAAATTATATTTGAGTATTAGTAAGTTATCTAAGTCCGTTAGCAATTTGCTTTTATGTCTTAGTCTTTATGTATGAACCAGCTCCTCTCAATAGTGAATTCTTAAAGTTACAATTTTCACTTTTAAGTGTAAGGAACGCTTATGACTTGGAGATAATTTGCTTCTTTCAAAATAGAACAATATCAGGGTATTTGTGATAATCTATTTTGCAAATTAGACCGGTGTATCACACATGTGTGCCAACCACAGCTTGATGTCACATATTTTTGACTTCTATTTATTGATACAAAACAGTTTCTGACTGGCAGCTAGTCTATTTGAGCTGCTTTATAACTGCATATCGGGCTACACGCATGTTTATCACACATATATGTCATGAGGATTGGGGGTGGGACTTTTTCAGCCTGCCGAAGCAAACCCCATTTCCATTTGTCTGAATGAACTTTCACTAAAATATTTCGTTATACATGTCAGATTTAGGCTATTCTTTATTTAGATAAAGAGGTTTAACTAGTTAGGCTGAGCAAACTTAGGTTTGCTACTACAGGGAGGGCAAAGTGTGATTTTGGTATAATGTTAATTATTTTAGTATGATATAATAAATTTATTCGCCAAATTTGATCAAAATCACTGTAGTAGTAGAGCGAGAACGGGTGGGAACATATATTATAAAATCAATCCTATATATTAGTCAGTTCTTAGACAATGGTGAGCATTCCCACACTGGACATTTCACGACTAGACTACACCACTGACCAAAATAGATCCATAAGCAAGCAAACTACAATAGCTTGTAACAGTGTATTCTACACCTGTTACAGTTTTTTGTTTTCTGACGAGGGTAGACGTCAAGTCAGTAGCTTACAGTAGTACCCAGACACTCGCTCTCTCTCTAATCTCCCACAAAGCTCTGTCCTATGACAGCCAGAGTAGAGACGGGATAAGTGGTGGAGTGGCGAGTAGAAACAAAAGTATAGGGTTCCCAGAGACCCTCCTTCAAAAAAGAGGACAATCATGACTCGCATCTTAATCTTTTTAAAATTTAGAATTACTTTTATGCGTTTTAAGGGATTTTAAAAAAGTTTTTAGGCTATTTTAGATAGGCACTAGAACTTTCAGCAATTTTGATTTTTTTTTTTTACTGAATATTGTCTGACAATTCCTAAGAAACATGGCCTATATTGTAAGTTTTCGAAATTTTAAACTAAAATTTTGGATTTGCTTGCCAATTCTTTGCTATCACTAAAATATTTACTTTTAATTTTAATTCAGGCATGCTTATGCAATGCTAATGACAAAATTTGGCAACTTAGGCTTTTAACTCTAACACTTTTGTCTAGATTACCGGTACTGGATCCCCCCTCACTTAATATCAAATTACTGGATTAGAAATATGTTTTGCAAGACTAGGAGCCTTTAAACAATACATTTTGAAGTTTAGTGGTACTATCCATGGACTCAGAATTCTGGTGATGTTTTACTACAGCGTGAAATGCAGTTTCTTCAGCAACACGAGCAAGATTAGGCCTATAGAATTTAAAGTCATAATTAAAGAACAAAACTGTCAATTTCGGAAAATGATGCAACTGCTTAAAGGTTGGAGTTGTGTTGATTTTTTTTAGAACAGGTAAACTTTTTTCGCAATTAATCCCTTTCTTAACTTGACTGAAAATACACATTTTTTTCGGCAATAGGCTATGAACGTTCAAGAATGATAAAACAAGAAGTAAAATTATTTTAATTCAGGCCTAAGCGTGTAGGAGTGTAGGCCTAAACGTAATCAGAAAGCAGACGAGGAGTTAGCTGTAGTTAGATAGTCGCTGGTCTGGGTCTGGGTGGTCCAGTCTAACCTTGATATAACGAACCTCGATATAACGAATTCCTTGATATAACGAACTTTTTTAAATCCCCTAGAACTCTCCGTAAGACACAATGTATATTTTACCTCTACATAACGAACAATCCATATCAACGACCTTGATTTAACAAATTTTTCATGTTCCTGGCTAAAATAAGACACCTCAATATAACGAATTTATCATTGTCAGAATCTCTACATAGCGAATTTAACCTCTACTTAACGAATTGTCTGCGTCTTTCCCTCGATACAACGAACCCCCCACCACCATTATTGCTTTTGAAAACTCTGTTTCTTCATCAAATGAAATGGAAAGGTGACGTCAACGCTTGCGCTAATATTCGTCTGCTCCATTTTACACATCCCTGTCTGCTGTCGTCGTTGCGCACTATGTTTACAACTAAGAGAACTGATTTCATTCACTGAGGACTGATGACGACGTAATGTGTAGTAAGCTGTGATTGGGTGATAAGTAAATGTGGTGAATTGTACAATTTTTGGATGAAGAGAAACCTTAGAAAGAAAAATAATAGAAGATCAAGGCAAAGAAAAAGAATAGCAACATCGTTATCTTAACATTCCATTAACGAGTGTTTTATTATCTTTAAGTTGGCTATGATTATACACTTTTATAACGACTTAGCCTATCTAATATTTTCATTATTTTCAATATGGTTTGTACTAAGTTCATGATTATTACAGTACATTCCTCCATTGTGATTGTAGCCTACCACCGGCCTGTCGCGAGCAGTAGCTTACAAAACTCTCTAATGTTTTGTTTTGTTCTTTACGTGGTTTATTACTATGCAATACAGTGTTTGGCTAGGTTTTAGGTGGGTTGGAGCAAGCAGTAAGCTGTGATTTTAAACTTACAGTTTGTAACCTGTACCACAGAAAACGTACTACTATAACCCCTGTACCAAGGTCAATGACTATAAATGTCATGATTGCGCAATATTAAAAATCCCTTCCCTTTAGTATCCTGGATAATCGAGGTTCTACTTTACAATGTAAACGCTGTACACTGTAAAGTATTGTAGCCTAGACTACTTTAATTGTGTTTTAATCAGGTCCAATCCCGACCTATAATAGACTGATGCTGGTTCTGAACCTCGACTTAGCGAAATTCCTGCAAACCTAACCTCTATATAACGAACCTCATTTTAACGAAATCCTTGATATAACGAATATTCGGTTCGGTCCCTTCAGATTCGTTATACTGAGGTTGGACTGTAATAAGCAGAGACAGAGACAGCTGGGTTAATTTTGCCAACAGTCTTTAGCTTTAAACACAAAATTTCACCCAAAAAGGAAACAAAACTTCTAAATATAATATATCATTACAGTGACACAATATTTTAATGCCTAAGTTAGTTTCCAATTTCATCCTCATCCTGGGCGATTGATGATTAGCACCAATTACTAATACTAACTTAAGCCTACTATGCGTTCAGGAACAAGTTTATTATTTTTTTGTCTAAATCCCGGACAATTTAAGGTGTTGAAAAAATCCCCCCCGACGTTTTTTATGTGCCCAAAAAGAGGACGTGTCCGGTGAAATGAGGACGTCTGGGATCCCTACGCAATTAGAGAAGTTAAGTCGAGTATAAACAGCTGTTTGCTCTCCTAAGTCCACAAAAGGACCCGTACAGACCACCATATTACCATCAGTAGGTACTGCTTAATTAATTTTAGATTCGTAATTTTAACCTTCGCTTTACAACCACTTAGGAATCCCTCCAGGCAAAAAATGATTGCATTTACGAATTCAGTGAAAAAAAAAACTGTAGCCTAAGTAGAAATATCAAAATCATTGTAGCTATACGGAATAATTTCCGGGCTGGGTAACAAAATAAAACTATATAAAGTGACTTTTAAGGCAACTAATTTGGCAAACATCAAAATCTAAAAATAGGCCTAGCCTAGTCTACTTCATGAAATTGTGGATGCAAAGTTTCTGAGCAGTAACTATTGTGAAACATTGTATTATTATGAAAATTAACTTTTAAAAGATTATTAAGTCACCTGCGTTATAGAGGTAAATCAAGGATGACACATTTCAATTCCACATTAAAAGCAACTTCACATTAATTTCATTGCGCACTTAATTTACTATTATGAGTAGTGTAAAGTAATACTAACTTCTTGGGTGGTTATTAGTATTGGAATATGCAGTTTTCCTAATACTAATATTAAGTACAGATACAATACGAATAATTGAATACTTTCAACACTATATATTTCTTGCGTTTGTGTGTAAGTGATGTGTTATTGTGTATGTGTAGTGTAGGCTGTCGCTACTCGCTAGTGTCACTCACTGACACTGTACAAAGACAAAGTACAAGCTACAAGCAGAGCAGCCGACAAACTAACGGACAGCTGCTCTGCTCCCTGCTGACTTATTATTTCATCTCCTCTTATTATTTTCTAACGGCTTCAAAAATCTGACTTGCTTTTACATCCATGAAGCTGCATTGTATTCGCTTGATTCATCGCAAAGTCAACCCTAACCCCTCCGGCCAACCATTGATAAAGGTTAGGGCACCTATATAATATATGTATATATAATTCTATTGGGAGACAACATAGACATTGGTGGTGATATATCGACCACCAGCTATATTTATAAATACAATAAATACCTACGTACTTTAAAACTTGTAGACTAGGTTATTAATTGATATGACTTATCGTTATTTCAAAAATTTTGTATACCAGATATAGTTGATTTTAGCTTATATGTTGTTGTTGACCTTTTTTTACTCTTAATAAATAATTTATGTTTCATGTATTATTGGCATTTATTGGTTTATATTTTTTGCAATAAACTTAGTCTATTACCGTAGGTGGCACGGTAAGACCTAGGCCCGGGACCGATTTACTTTTTCATTTTGATGTCCCCGGAGGCCAAAAACACCATTTGTTAAAATGTTTATATATGTGTATATATATATTTTATATATGTATATATAGCCAATAGATATATATAACGAAAACATTACCATACTAGACATTATTAACAAAGGAACCAAAATGAACATAAAAGAAAATTTTCACATATATAAACACTACAAAGAAGATAGAGACAACATCTTAAATATAGTACACACACAACCCCTAATCCTATATTTAACAAAATTATAAGTGTTAGAAAAACGAACAACAACTAACCATTCAATCACATGCTAACAATAGTTATTTGTGCAACTAGTGAGAAAAGTGAGCAATTGACTCACTCGAGAGAAATCCTTACTCACGAGCCGTAGGCGAGTGAGGAATGGTTTCTCGAGTGAGGCAATTGTACCATTGACTATATATACCTACAGATATTAGGTACACCTGTAGGTATATATAGTCAATGATTGTACTTTGAACTCGAGTTGCACATTATACTTGGTAATTATATCGACCTCCGGACCTCACGCGAAATTAAAAATTTTTTTTTTCAAAATGGTCGGAATTTCACGCTGATTTCAAAAATGATTGTCGTTTTTTGCGGAAACGTCCCTTTTTCCCGGAAAATGGGGAAAACGGGAAAAAATCTTTTTTGCTCAAAACCCATGTCGTGGGTACTCAAATTGTGTGGAATTTCCTCCTGAACAAGAATATGTAATTTTTATTACGATCGGACCACTATTAAGTAAAATATCACCAGAAAAGTGGGCCATATTTAAATAACAAAGGTTAGGTCAGGTTACTTTAGGTTAGGTTAGGTTACTTTAACTTAGGTTAGGTTAGGTCAGGTTACTTTAGGTTAGGTTAGGTTAGTTTAGGTTAGGTTAAGTTTGGTTAGGTTAGGTTAGGTTAAGTTAGGTTAGGTTAGGTTAAGTTAGGTTCGGTTGGGATAGTTTACATAGTTACAATACTCATCTTATTGATAAACTATTCTAACCTAACCTAACCTTTTAGGTTAGATTAGGTTGGGTTAGGTTACTTTAGGTTAGGTTAGGTTACTTTAGGTTAGGTTAGGTTAGGTTAGGTTAAGTTAGGTTAGGTTCGGTTGGGTTAGTTTACATAGTTACAATACTCATGTTATTGATAAACTATTCTAACCTAACCTAACCTAACCTAAAGTAACCTTACGATCGGACCACTATTAAGTAAAATATCACCAGAAAAGTGGGCCATATTTAAATAACAAAGGTTAGGTCAGGTTACTTTAGTTAGGTTAGGTTACTTTAGGTTAGGTTGGGTTAGTTTAGGTTAGGTTAAGTTTGGTTAGGTTAAGTTAGGTTAGGTTAAGTTAGGTTAGGTTAGGTTAAATTATCAATAACATGAGTATTGTAAATATGTAAACTAACCCAACCAAACCTAACCTAACTTAACCTAACCTAACCTAACTTAACCTAACCTAACCTAACCAAACTTAACCTAACCTAAACTAACTTAACCTAACATAAAGTTGTTAGGTTAGGTTAGGTTACTTTAGGTTAGGTTAGGTTACTTTAGGTTAGGTCAGTTTATCAATAACATGAGTATTTTAACTATGTAAACTAACCTAACCGAACCTAACCTAACTTAACCTAACCTAACCTAACCAAACTTAACCTAACCTAACTTAACCTAACCTAACCTAACCTAACTTAACCTAACATTACCTAACCTAACAACTTCGGTTGGGTTACTTAAGGTTAGGTTAGGTTAGGTTACTTTAGGTTAGGTTAGGTTAGGTTAGGTTACTTTAGGTTAGGTTAGGTTAGGTTAGAATAGTTTATCAATAACATGAGTATTGTAACTATGTAAACTAACCCAACCGAACCTAACCTAACTTAACCTAACCTAACCTAACCTAAAGTAACCTAACCTAACCTAAAGTAACCTAACCTAACCTAAAAGGTTAGGTTAGGTTAGAATAGTTTATCAATAACATGACTATTGTAACTATGTAAACTATCCCAACCGAACCTAACTTAACCTAACCTAACCTAACTTAACCTAACCTAACCAAACTTAACCTAACCTAAACTAACCTAACCTAACCTAAAGTAACCTGACCTAACCTAACCTAAGTTAAAGTAACCTAACCTAACCTAAAGTAACCTGACCTAACCTTTGTTATTTAAATATGGCCCACTTTTCTGGTGATATTTTACTTAATAGTGGTCCGATCGTAATAAAAATTACATATTCTTGTTCAGGAGGAAATTCCACACAATTTGAGTACCCACGACATGGGTTTTGAGCAAAAAAGATTTTTTCCCGTTTTCCCCATTTTCCGGGAAAAAGGGACGTTTCCGCAAAAAACGACAATCATTTTTGAAATCAGCGTGAAATTTCGACCATTTTGAAAAAAAAAATTTTTAATTTCGCGTGAGGTCCGGAGGTCGATATAATTACCTTATACTTTTCCTACAGTTACCATAAAACAAATAAATTGGTGAAGAAACATAACCTATTTTTACACAGAAGTGAACTTTTAATATAACAATTGTGAAGTGACAAATACAACAGTACAACAGCTGACCAGCTGATTTACAGCCAGTGCTGCCAACGTATTTCGCGCGCATACGGCGTTGCCTGCATGTTACGTGCTCACTATTTCGTGCCTTCATGTTGAAAATCTGGAGTGAGACAAAGTAATTAGAGTGAGACAATGTTAACATTGTCTCACTGATGAGTGAATTGGCCACTTTGCTTTCTCACATCAGTGAGAGAACATGTACATTGTTAGGTAACTGTAGGAAAAGTTAACAGCTGTATATATTCATAACATAATATTTTTGTTTGAAATTAGGTTAACACTTGAAGATGTCATTATAGTCGAAAAATGTTGTGCGATTTTATTAAATAAAAAAGAAGGAAAAAGGGTACTCATGTTATTTTATATATTATTTATTAATATATATATATATATATCCGTGAACACAACTTGAGTAATTTTTTGTCCCATTTTGATGAAACTTGGTTTTAAAGTGTAAGGCAGGATAAACTTTAATGAGTTTGCGAACCAGCATGATCGGACCATGGGAACGGGGTTTTACGGGGGGTTTAATGGGGTAAAATTGGTTTTTCTAATTTTTGACCCTCTAAACAGAAAATTTCCCAATTTCTCTCCAGACCTTTTTAAAGAGCTTAAAAAAACAAAAAAATTAGTACATCAAAGTGTTTTTGTACAATTATTATTGGTTACGGAGAATTTCAAAAAAATATTATTTTGTAATTCCCATGTTATTCTTATGGAGAATATTGCTAAATGTTGTAGTTTGCTAATTTATGGATATATTTTGATCAAACTTGGTAAACTTATTTATTTTATACTAAGTTATTAATATTTTACTAAAAAGCACACTTTTTTACCCTCCCTCTAGCAGCAAGCCTATATACTCCTAAAACCTAATGTTAATTAAATATGTTAAATTGAAAATCAATTCAAGCAACTGGAAATTCGCTTAGTCAGCAGGTTTGCTGCGGCGGGGGTATTTTGTCTTAAGTCTGTGGCCAGACGTATTCACGATTAATTAAGTTATATTGATTTATATCTGTATAAAATGGAAGCGTTTTTATTTGGGTGCGGCTCATATTTCAGAGTTTGGTATTTATGAAGTTAGACTACTCATGTGAATTTTACAACGTTGGATTTATTTTACTAAAATAGGTAATTCTACGCGCTTTTTCCTCTAAATCAACAAGGGCCGGTTTCACACGAGCCACAAACGTGCCACAATCGTCGGCAGAAACGCGCCACTTGCAGCGCTCAATCGCGTGGGACCTTTCAGACGGCAAAAGCATGATTCCGCGATTTCCATCAGTTTATCGCCATTTCATACCGCACCTCCCTGAAATAAACCAAAACACCAGTCCGCTTGGAAAAACTACGAGTGCAGTTCAGTGCTACAATGGACGATGAAGAAGATTTATTTTTTATAATGCTTCTTCGTGCGGTACGACGTCATAGAGTAATTATTTGAGTAATCTTTACATTCTTGTACCCACAACACTGGCCTACACCCTACTTTTACGATAAAACGGTCTGTGTCAAAGTCAGATATGATGTGAAATAAAAATTCGAAACAATACAGGGTGACTGGTTGTTTTGACTGTCTGAGTGGCAATAACCAGCCACAAACGCCAAAATTGTCGAGAACAGAGCCACTGCATGCGATTGCAGCGCGTTCTAGCGCCAAACGCGAAAAGACGCCACTTCGTGTGAAAGGCACGCCGCGTTCCTATGTTAAGTGAATGGGGCTATCCTTTTTTGCGTCAGCCAGCGATTCTCGCGCCACAAGCGCGCCACAACTGTCAGAAGCAGCGTTTCGCGATTGTCGGGCGTTTTGTGGCTCGTCTGAAACCGGCCTAAAGGAACACGGTTTAATGGAGGAAAAGAACACATATTTCTGTACAATAGTCACTAACTAATAAGACATTTCCTAGTGTAGTTATTTACTTGATGATGTCCCACTAGCATCGCTCCTGCAACGTGGTCGTCAAAATGGGTATTAAACACAATAATAGGCCTAATTGAACAGATCTTCTACTTTAAAATAGGCTGCTTCACATAAATATTCCTTTAACATCTTCTTGCATTTATTGATATTTTGCTCTTGAATAATGTTCCTTGGTAGCGAGTTGTAGATCTTGACACTACTAAAATATTGGCTCTTGCAGGCCAAAGTTGAGTTAACTTGAGGTACATGTACTTGATTAGCTCTTCTCGTGTTGTACTGATGGACCAGATTGTTTGTGAAAAAGATGTCCGGATTATTCCTCACCAATATGGCAGATTCTAAATTAAATAGTGATGGGAGGGTTAAAATTCCAAGGTCCTTGAACAGGGGCCTACTGTGAGCAAGACGATGAGCACCACACATTCTCCTAATAATTTGTTTCTGGAGGAGAAAGATCCTATTGGCCATGGTACTATACCTCCCCAGAACACTATTCCATAAGATATTATACTGTGAAAACATCCATAATAAACTTTTAACTAAATGTCAGTCTGGACCAATTTCTGGAGCCTAGTAATTAAATTGATTACAGATCTTAATCTTGAAGCTATTGAATTAATATGTTCATCCCACTTGAGATTTTCTGTTATGTGCAGGCCAAGATATTTTACTTTTTCATGGGAAGTGAGTGCGACCCCATCTAGCAGAGGAGCTGGTTCAGGTTTTTTCCTATTGTAAAATTCCATAAATGAAATGCTTTATTTTCCATTAGGCAAGAAATGCAATAGGCATCGTCAGAACAAATAACAATATACAATTTTCATAAAAATTAGAACTAAAATGCAAAAATCACACAGCAAACAAAACCAAAAACAAACCATGCACAAAACTACTGTCAAGACAAAACAAAACAATCTGTTACTTACGTACATAGGAAAAACTCTCTCACAGTCTCCTTGGGAATGTCGAAGAAATCGCTGGTTTTATAGAGTGGGAAAGCCAATAAAAGTGCCCGGAGATTGTTTTTGAATTTTCTGTTGGTTTGGTTCCAAGCTGTACAAGAAATGTGGTTAAGAAGCCTTATGCTTAACTGACTGGAATTTCTTTTTGTTTTGCTTAACCTAACATAAGGTACATCAATATTGTTCTTATTTCTGGTATTGTACATATGATAATCACCCCTACGACTAAGTGACTGGAGATCATTTTTTACATACACAACTGAAACAAAAACATACAAACTACATACAGTCATGATTTCCTCATTTACAAAGAGAGGTCTGCAAGGGGCATCATACTCAGCGTTTGCTAGGATTCTTACAGCTCTTTTTTGTATTAGCAATACCTCATTAATTTCAGCAGACCCACCCCAGAGTCTGAGTCCATACAAAAGAACTCCTTGAAAAAAAGCTACATAGGCTTTTTTTAAACAGTTTTTATTTAGACAACTACTTAGACTTCTCAAAAGGAAGATAACTCTGGAAAGTTTACTGCAAACCAAGGTTATATGAGGGCTCCAAGTCAGTTTTGTATCAATGCAAATACCCAGGAGCTTAACAGAGGTCACATCTTGTTTAATGTTTTTCAGCGTAAAGACCAAAGATTGTGTTTTGGTTTCATTGAGAGACAAAAAGTTAGCATGGAACCAAACCGAGGCCTGTACAAGGGATTGCTCCATGAGTTCCTCAAGATTTTGAAAATTTTTTGAGCTATGAACCAGTGTAGTGTCATCTGCATAACAGACCACACCACCTTCAACATGACTGGGCAAATCATTCATCATTATTATAAATAGCAGAGGCCCGAGGACAGACCCCTGCGGAACACCATGTTAACTGTAACCTAATACATAAGGTTTGTCTTTCAGAGTTCAAGATCAAGCAGTTTTCGTTACACAGTTTTGCATCTCAATTAAACTAGATTGAGTATCTTCAATAAGACTGACACGATCAGAGTTACAGATTAGCATAGATAAAACATACTCCCTTAGTAGATTTCTCATCCTTATGGAACAGCTGAAGACAATTTTATTGTTAGTTCATGTACGGTTTATGTAGAGGTCGTGTTTTGTTTACAATTTGTTTCCCGTTATTACAGCCATTTAAAACCTCGTTTAATCAAATAATACGATCTAATCATAAACAATAACTTGTCCCCTAGTTATATAACCAAACAGTAAAGCACAAATCAAGAAATTAACCCTAAAATAATGGAAACAAAGTTTCATCGACACTGGCGCCTTTGTGTCACGTACATGAACTAGACACGAAAAACGTGCTTCAAAATTTACAATGGGATGAGAAGTCTACTTGTGTTGGTTAGTCTATGAGATTAGGTGACATACATCGTCAGCAAAAAGCCACACATTTCCAGATGCTATGGAGCCAGATAGGTCATTAACATAGAGCAAGAACAATAGGGGCCCTAGGTTTGATCCCTGTGGAACACCCACATTCATGGCAGGGGATGGAGCCGACTTATATGTGCGTAGAGTATTGTCATTCCCCAAATGCTTGAGTGATACGACCAAGTGGCGGTCTCTTAAATACGAGAAAATCCAATGCAGAGGTCTTCCTGCAATTCCCAGGGAAAGTAGTTTACGAAGCAGGACACTATGGTTTAGCAGGTCAAAAACCTTGGTCATGTCATAAAATAGGCATAAAAGGCTCTCAGATAGATCCAGGTGGTTATAGATGTTCCTCAGGTGAGGACAAAGACAGCATCAGATGTAGACATATGTTTTCGGAACCCAAACTGACTCTCAGTCAATATATTATTAAATTCTATAAACCTAAGGAATCTCTTCAAAAAAATTATTTCAAATACTTTTCCTATACATGGTTGAACCGAAATCGGGCTATAACTATTAACAGTAAGTGGATCAGCCTTTTTATATACAGGTACTACTTTAGAAGTTTTTAACTTTGTTGGAAAACAGCCAGTTTCAAAGGATTTATTTATTAAATTTGCGAGGGCTTCAATAAAATTTTCATTACAAAGCTTGAGAAGGCTGCATGGTATCTCATCAACACCTGAACTTTTCTTGGGTCCCAGTGAATTTACCACCTCCCTCACCTCAGCAGCAATAGTATGTGTGAGAAAAAAAGCGTCCCTCAGCTAAGTCAACAGGGAGCTCAGGAGCACAATTGCCATTTGCCAATCTAGAAATTTCCTCAAAAAAGAACTCACAAAAGTGATTTACAATGGTTTGGGAGTTTGTCACAACAACATTATCAATTTTCAAGCTTAAGTTAGTACAGTATGTGTTTCACAATCTTCATCACAAAGTGCACGGACCACAGCCCATGACTCCTTACTAGTATTTTTTGAGTTTAGAATTCTATTACCAAAATAAGACTTTTTTGTCTGAGTAACAAGAGACGAATGCTGCCGTTTGGCCCTTCTGTAGGCCCTCTTAACATCTTCTGAACAACCCTCAGTACATCAGTTGTTATGAGACATTGACTGTAACTGTAGTTAGTGTCCATAATCAACGGAGGCATTATTATATGACACTACTACTTGCAACAGGAACTAGGGCAACTACTTGACACTTTTAGTGTACATAGAGGCTACCTGCTCCATTGAACATTGAACCAAAGCCTGCGAAGCAAACAGCAAAGCAGGGGGAAAATGTTTACTTTACTTTACTTTTACTTACATTGAGGTTATACTATACTAGTAACTTAACTTCTAGGTAAGTTAACGTTAACAGGTTGTAAGTACACTGTACAGGTTAAGTTGTATTTAATATGGTTAACAGCTTTGGTTATGTAATTTTTGGTTCGGTATCACACCGATAAATGTATAATAATGTCAAAAACCAAAGTCGACAAGAATTAAAAAGGCAAGGCTTTTATTTGTGGACGTGGCTTACCTAAAACTTTATTGAAGAGGTAAGGTTACCAGGCTTATTTCTACTTGGTATGTCTATCTTCTTCATACTGGTAGGGTAGGTTTAAAAACAAAGTTTACGGGTACAGTTTCTTAACTGGGCTATGCTAATATCTATTGAAACTATGAATTGAAAATATTGATTAATAGTTGATATTTTTAAATATATCATAAAATTAAACTATCATAACCTTTACGATGTAGTTTTACTACAGAAATGTTCGGTTTTTAGCGAATTTCCCTATAGGGAAGTAGCTATTACCGTAGGTGGCACGGTAAGACCTAGACCCGGGACCGATTTACTTTTTCATTTTGATGTCCCCAGAGGCCAAAAACACCATTCGTTCAAATTTTTATATATCCCTAGCGCTGGCAAACGCCGGATATACGGCGCGAACGGCCGCGGCCGAAATGGCAACGCCGGATATACGGCGCCAATGCAGGTGTTACGGTAGGCCTATAGATTTTTTTTTTTTTAGTTTTGTTTGCTTTTTAGGGCTACTTTTGTAATAAATAAGTTAAATAATTCAAACCAGAGTACCCTGGAATTATATATTATGTAAGGTGTACGGTTTTGTACATGACCTGGGTTGGATGATTATTTGGTACTAGCGCGGGGGTACGATCAACATAATAATAGGGCTATCAAACAAAATATACAAAGTAAGCTATATAAACTATATATTTTTGGAATCAGCACAAAATTTACTACAATTTTACAATTTACCTTATGATTATAAGTCTAACCTGCACTTAGCTACACGACGGAATATAAAACATTTTATAAAAAAATTAATAATGCCTAAAATTCTGAAAAACTAAAAAAAAAGTTTTTGGTGGTAACCATGTAAACCACCTATATTATTGTTCTTTGTTTTATTCTGAACAAAATGATATATAATAACCCATAGTTATGTTGCTATTTCTAATTTTTATGATGGTTTAAAAATGATATTACTTAGTTAATAAAATCCCTATGCCAGTACAGCGTTACACTACTGCCAGCTCTAGGGATATGTATATATATATAGACATATATATATATACGTCCGTGAACGCGATAACTTGAGTAATTTTTGTCCGATTTTGATGAAATTTGGTTTAAAGGTGTAAAGCGGGATAAACTTGAATGAGTTCGCGAACCAGCACGATCGGACCATGGGAACGGGGTTTTATGGGGAGTTTTATAGGGTAAAAATTAGTTTTTCTCACTTTTGACCCTCAAAACACAAAATTTCCCGATTTCTCTTTAGACCTTTTTTAAGAGCTTAAAAAAACAAATAATTTAGTATATAAAAGTATTTTTGTTCTATTATTAGTAACGGAGAAAATTAAAAAAATTGTAAATTTAAAATTCCCATGTTATTCTTATGGAGAATATTGTCAAATGTTGTAGTTTGCTTGTTTATGGATATATTTTGATCAAACTTGGCAAATTTATTTATTTTGTACTAAGCTATAAATATTTTACTCAAAAACACACTTTATTAGTTTCCTTGTAGCAGCAAACCTAGGTACTCGTCAAACCTAATGTTATTAAAATATATTTAACTGAAAATCAATTCAGACAAATGGAAATTCGCTTAGTCGGCAGGTTTGCTGCGGCAGGGGTATTAATTAATTGCAATGCGAATATTATGTATAATATTTTGCTTGTTGTATATTTTTGTTGTTATAATTATTATGATTTATTTTTTAATGATTCATCGTATCAATGTCTCTTGTACAGAGTGAGGCAGTGAAACGGCACGATTTTGAAAAATCACAAATAATTCATTTAGTCGAAAAGGATAGTTGTTTTGGCATAAATCTTAAGTAAATAAGTGGAAATTAATGTTTCACCTTAAAAATACAAATTTTTCTTAATACAGTGTCAGTAAAATGGCGTCCTTGGTTTTTGCACACATTGTTAAATTTTGAGACGAAATCCACCAATGACGTTTTTTAGAGTTTGCAAAGCCTCTGCAATCGTTTTGTAGTGCTTTGGCGTGCTAGTAGTGGCTTCAAAATTATATATCCAAAGGAGGATAGCTTTCCTTGATGGCTCGGGAACCCGTGGCGATAGACTGAGCTCACAACGGAAAGTGCTCTGAGTACAAACCACACTATCCACGTTTTTATAATATGCCTTTACAGCAAACAGACGTTGTGCACTCGTCCAACGCTCCATGCCTAATGAAATTTTCACTTGTCTAGACGCCTAAGGTCATTTCCCCCGAACTCTTAATAGCCCCCAATTCCTCGTCAGCCAGTGTCGGAATCATGCCGTTTCACTGCCTCACCCTGTATTTATGTTAGTCTGTAACTATTTATTTTGCTTGTTCATGTATAATTATTTTGTAAGTACATGAATCCTAATTAAAAAAATAATTAGCCTATTTTGATTTATTTTGAAATGATTCATTGTATCAATGTCTCTTGTATTTATGTTAGTCTGTAACTATAAATTAAATGTGTATTTTCAAAATTTAAATGGCTTACGTACTAAATTGGTAGATTTAAAGAATGCTTTGGCTTGTAATATTTATGATGTTTTATTATTGTGTGAAACAAACCTATCTTCAGACATTTCTAGCTCTGAATTACAGTCAGCCAACAACTTCACAATATATCGCAGAGATAGAAATATCCATTCAAGCAATAAGACGTCTGGAGGTGGAGTGTTGGTGGCTGTTAAATCACCTCCAATCACATGAAATCATACATGATTCAACTATCAAGAATATATTTGTTTCTTTACCATACCATAAATTCATACTAAATCGTGTTTATATCCCGCCAGGTCAGCCTATCTCCACTTATATTACCTATTGTGATTCTATAGACGTGATAGCTTCTTCTTCACCTTCATCCTCCTTTATTCTGGCTGGCAACTTCAACATTCCCTCTTACGAACATTGCCTGTGTGTGTACCACTTACGATCCAGCTAAGAGGGATCTTCTCGGAAATGAAGAGTGCCATTCCTTGGATCAATTGAACCACGTAAGAAACTTCAGACAAGTGACTTTAGACTTGATTTTTAGCAACATTAAGTCAGTCATTGTCTATCCTGCAGAAGATCCCCTTGTTCCAGCCGACCGACATCACCCTCCACTATCTTTCTCACTGTCTACTAGACGAGGACCTTCACCTACTGATTATGTTACTTGCCCAAATCTACGTAAATGTAACCTACTAGCTGTCTTAGAAATTCTATCAACAGTGGATTTAGGCCTATACTCTTTACTCAATCAATCCAGTATCCATGGGAGCTTCAAGAATATGGTTTCCATACTAGGAGATATCTGCATCGCATGTAGTCCTTTAAAACGGATTGGATCTTCGCCCTTTCCCAAATGGTTTTCTAAGGAGCCTATTAATATGGTGATATAGAAGAAAATAGCACACAAGCGTTATAAACTAACATTCAATCCAGTGGACTACTCACACTTCAGCGATTTGCGTGAGGCTTGTAGGATTCTCAGTCGTGCATGTTACAAAAGTTATCTGAACCATGTGGAGACCTCAATTCCACATAACCAAACCGCTTTTGGAGCTTTGTTCGTTCCTCTGGTGGAGCGCCTGGGATTCCATCCAGAGTCTCTCTGGGTGACCGCTCTTCGGAGGATCTGCAGGAGAGGGCAGACATGTTCTCAGAGTATTTTTCGACGGTGTTCTCACAGCCTGTAGTCTCATCTCCATCCTTTGACTTCAGTACTTCATCCTCCTTGGCACGGATTTCTTTCTCTATGCCCGAGGTGTTGAACGCTCTCCAACAACAAGACACTAAGAAGGGTGCTGGTCCAGATAACATAACACCAGCTTTTCTCAAATTTTTCAGTGAGACTCTGGCAGGGCCCCTGACTATTTTCTTTAATCTATCCCTTCAGCAAGGAATATTTCCTGATATCCTCAAAATTGGACACATCGTTCCCATTTTGAAAAGTGGTGATCCATCAAAGGTTGAAAATTACCGCCCTATTACAATTCTCTCATCCTCGTCTTCCTGTGGTAAAGCTATCTCTCTATTCTCTGTGATATAGGCCTAAATATTTTTATATTTCAGAATAGGTCCTCTTTTATTATGTCTTTTCCAAATTAATTTGTTCTCTTAGCCATTCTTTCATCATATACGGTCCTAGTCTTTTCATATGTTTTTCTAATACCCTGTTGTTCATTAACACTTAGACTGTTGTCTATTATCTTGGTTTCTGATTACCTACCTGTGAAGAAACTATTTATTAAATCATCTGATCTTCTAAACATTAAACATATGATTAATTAATAACACCACACTACCTATCTAAAAACTATTAAAATTCTTTGTCCGTTCCTAATTCACTTTATAATTGCAGGATGAACTACTCTATAAGAGAATATTTCAGGAGGGATTTCAAAGCTTCAAACTAACTTAGGCTACGTTTCTCTCAAAATCTGCATGAAGAAAAGTTTGTGTGAATGTATGTTTAACTTATAAATGTGTTTGGTTTGCATTTAAAAACATTTTACAATAAAACTAAAAGATTACAATGACAGCTTCTCATACTAGGCCTATACAGTGTGTAAATTAAGTCTTGAAACAAATCTGTATTTTTAAATCCGAAATAGATAGAAATATTCTCTTTGTAGCATTGATTTTTAAAAAAGGTTCCGCAATTTTTTACACCAAAAAAATAGTTTAACCCCCCTAACAGGGTAGGGGGTAGGTGACTTATTTTTTCAAATAGCAACCCCTATTGAGTGACCCCTCATTTTGAAGGATAGTTTTTAATCTCTGTATAGTTTTAAAAATATAGTTTTTAATACTTTAAAATATAAACAGATGCTTTATCATCTTGATAAATGTTGCCAAAATTTGGTTTAGCCTACCAAATAAAAATGAATTTGTCACAAGTAGAAACAATAGTGGTTAAAAATAGATACAACTAACCGTGCTATATTGCAAATTTAAACATTCTTGCCACAAAAACTGATTGCACGAATAATATTATAGGTTAACAAATGTGTTACCTTTGTCCATCTTAAGACTTTTAATAGTAATAGGTACAGTAGACTCCCTCTTATCCGGATACCTTTTAACCGGATATCAGTTTAACCGGACATCGGTTTAACCGGACTACCCTCGGTGGAAATGACATCTCTTAAACCGTACAATTTTTATCAGCACATTGGTTTAACCGGAATAGATCGACAGGAAGTGGACGGTACTGAAATGACTGTTCTCGTGGGAAAGATTGAGACCAGTGACCACGTGTCTAAATACAATGCTCTCCTAAATTTAAGTTGAATATCACAGTAAACGGTCCATTTTAACGAGTTTTTGGTTATTATTATTTTAACTCGGACGTCGGTTTAACCGGAAAACCGTTATCCGGACTGGCCTCGGTCCCGAGGAGTCCAGATAAGAGGGAGTCTACTGTAGTAGTAACTCAAAGTTCCGTCCATGAGTTTTGCCATGTCTGTCATGCAGCCCTAGTCGGTTTGTCCCGCAGCTTAATGTGGCCGGCCTACCATTTATTAAAATGTTTTCTGTATTATAAATGAGAACTTATGTGTTAACATGAGTTTATTAATTCATAAAGACGTATGTCAGATTCATGGACTAATTTAGATTTAAAAAAGGGTCTTATGACCCAAAACTAGTCATCCTTAGACTTCTATTAAAAGACTGAAGAGGCATAAAGGTACGTAACCTATTGTAATATTATTCATATTGTAAAATAATTAATGAGAAAAATTATTAACATATACATTGACAAAGTTACTATATTATTTATATTGAATTTAATACAAAAATACAACTTTATTTGAGCTACCTTTAACATAAATAAAACAATTAGCACGTTAGCATGTTTAATTTTTAACATTCATTGTATTTTTTCATAACATTGGTGTCTAGGTCTCTAATGCAGTTTTATGTTTCATTAAACATAACATTCCATAAAAGTTGTTCATATCTCTGTATTTCAAGGTTGTATTATTCTTGACGGAGAAATTTTTCTATTACTTTTGGGAAAGTTGATAGCAGTGAAATCAGACGATAGTTTTTAAGTTTAGTGAGGAAGCCTTTTTTATATTTTGGGTAGATTTTTGCTATATTTAAGACCGATGGAAACTGTCCTAGATGGAATGATAGGTTGATGATGTTGACCAACGGAGTGGCCTCCATAGCACAATGTTTCAAAACTTTTGATATGGAATTTCATCTTACTCCACATGACAACCACATGTGACTAAGGGTGATTACCGGCTAGAATAGTACCGTACAAAGTTAAGAATACAACGTTTTAGATGTGAACTAGGTCTCTTGGCCGCAACTGGAGCGAGCAGCCTTAATGAACGAGCAGCATTTGTGTAACCAATTACGCATTTCTTATTGTGAAAAAGTCAGATTCATCTTTTTGGTTATTTTAGAAAATCATTCTCAAAATACTAATTGGCATAGAGTGGGAGGAAAAGTAAAATTTTTTCAGGTGTAAGAATTTTGATAAAACGGAAGTTAACGTCTGACATCTTGGCCATTACCTAACAGGGGGTCTCTAATTCCCCAACTTCTACCTCCTCTCCTAACCAGACCAGTTTCCTTCTGGTTCGACACATATTGTTGAAACCAGTTGTCAGCAGAACAATCAGGCCACACATTCCATGCCACAAACCATCGAACATGATTACTTACTTACTTACTTGATACTTGTGTCCTTACTCCTTGACAGACAATGTCGGATAGACTGCGTCAGTGGCATATTAACATACTATTTACACATTATTTAAAAACTAATATTCACAAACTTCTTGCATAAAAAAACACTTTAAAAAAGTAATTTTTGTTATTTGGCTGTTATTTGGCTGTGGCGATTTTATTCCTAACCTACTGGAGTGCTGTTTTCATCTAACTTTTAGTGGCACCTCCTTCAATTCCTCTAATGAGTAGAGGGGTCTATTAACCAGATGGCCGTGCAGTACTAACCTGAACTTCGCACTGTCCAACTCTCTCACTTTTTTTGGCAGCGTATTAAAGATCTTGATAGCTGAGCGAGGGTAGCTTTTGATGGAGTGGCTAAGCCTACACCGCGGCAGATCAAGGTCTTGGGCTTTACGAGTGTTATGGCTATGCTGGTTTTCCCTCATTTCAAAACGGTGAAGGTTATATTTCAGGAGTAGCAGGCTGCTTAGGACATATTGGCTGTGCACTGTTAGTATCCCTAACTCCATGAAGAGAGGCCGGCAGTGTTCGTCAATGTCTGAGGATGTTATAATTCTTACAGCTTTCTTCTGTAAGAGGAGAATGTCCTGAGTTAGTGGTGCGTGTCCCCTCATTGCTATGCCATAGGTGACATGGCTATGGAAAAGTGCATAATACACATTTAGTAGATAGGTCGTTGAGATGACGTAACGAAGCTTTCTTAAAAGACATAGTACTCTCGAAAGTTTAGTACATACCTTATCTATGTGTGTATTCCAACTTAGCCTGGGGTCCAGCCAAAACCCAAGAAGTTTCACGGCCTCGTCTTTATGCAGATCAAGCTTCAGGGTGCACAGCAGCGATTGAGTTTGTCTTCATTCAGTTTGAAACGGTTCATGTTGAACCAGTCTTTGGCCCGTTCCAGTAGGTGGTCAGCCTCCGTCCGAACCTGTCCAATATCCTTCCCTTGTGATATGAGGGTGGTGTCATCTGCAAATAACATGGTGGATCCATCAAGCCACAGGTCGTTTATCATCAAGGTAAAGAGGATTGGGCCTAGCACTGAGCCCTGAGGTACTCCGTGTGGGACGTCTCTAATACAAGAGGAAGCACCATTCAGGGAGACAACCTGCTTGCGGTCGGCCAGGTAGCATGACAAGGTGTCAAGGACAGCACCTCCAACTCCATACTTTCTTAGCTTCGCTATGAGCAGATCATGACCCACGAAGTCCTTGCTCAGATCGCAAAGTTTCAGAAGGACTGACTCGCTTTGTTCAAAGGCTTCGGTGATTTTCTCAACAAGGAACATCAATGCAGTGGTCGTTGAGCGTCCGCGCCTAAAACAGTGTTGCGCCGATTTGCGCAACACAATACATACATACCAAATACTTTATAAAACTTATCACAAACCCAATTAAAATAGCTCTAGCCAAATAGTCCATTGCTCTGTTGCCAATAGCAATGGCTAAAATTTACTGTAACCATAATCTAAGTTACTTTCCAGAATATTCCAAAATTCATCATGAACGAATCACAGACTGTCATTATCAATGGCAGGCTGCCTAAGGAATTGTCTCTCCGGTAAGGAATAAGCATCGTAGACGCACACTTAGTCAAAGTAAGGATAGGTAAAAAGTAGCAAAATGCCTGATTTGAGCTGTAACCCATTACAAATCTACCTGTCGCATTATCTCTTACTTTTAGCTCTTATTGTTTATTTAACACTTTAAAACCTTAGCCCATTCGTTTCAACTTTCAAACCTTAGGGGCATTCGTTTTTTAATCTCACCTGTGATTGCTAGTGTCCTTATAGTGGCACTTGTCACATCCGGCTTACGGTGGCTTGGTAGCTAGGCTGGCTAAGGCGTTGCACTGACCAGTGTTGAGTTCTCAAGGGCCACCCTTAAATAAACGGT
Source organism: Macrosteles quadrilineatus (assembly GCF_028750875.1). Taxonomy (NCBI): domain Eukaryota; kingdom Metazoa; phylum Arthropoda; class Insecta; order Hemiptera; family Cicadellidae; genus Macrosteles; species Macrosteles quadrilineatus. Next base: position 42,332,058 of record NW_026542600.1, on the reverse strand, counting down.
GTCTGGCTTAGTTGGAAGTTGACAGCATCATTGGGTTTAATAGGGATTGCATACTACAGCTGTTTTGCTTCTTTTTTCATTAGTATAGAGGAGGAGGACACAGATTCTTTTTTTTTCTATTTTGTCTAAATATAGCAAATATTGAACAGTTGTTCAAAAAGTATATTGTAAATAGGCCTAGTTACTATTATTTACTAAATTTATGCTTTTGTTCCAGATATATGTTTTAACAAGAGGCACAAAATGGATAATGCTATGCAAGTATTCTTTGAAGCAATTCGAAAAGGTCAAACAGACATTGTCCATGACTGTTTGCGGAACAATGATGATCTGCTTTCCGCTGTTGATGCAGAAGGTTTGACTCCTTTTCAACTAGCTTTCTTACATGATAATGCTGAAATATTGGATTTACTACTATCCAAAGCTGCACCAAAAACTTCTTGGCAAACCCCTCTTCATACAGCTCTAGAAAATAACAATCCCCAACAATTAGAATTTTTCTTGGCCTTATCTCCTTCAGTTATTAACGTACAAGATTTAAATGGTAACTCTCCCTTACACATTGCCGTTATGAAAAACAATTGTAAAGCATTAGAAGAACTTATCCGTAAAGGAGCGATCATTGACTTACCTAACAGTCAAGGCCAGACTGCCTTACACCTTGCAGTGGAAGAGGGATGCGTCCCTGTGATTGATGAACTTTTGCGTCTCGGAGCCAATATAAATATAAATAACAAAGAAGGAAAATCACCTTTACATATAGCAGTTTCTAAAAAAGTTCTTTCCGTTGTTGCCAAACTTGTACAGTCAGGGGCAGATTTAGAAGCAAGAGACAACCTTGGGAACACTCTCATGCACTACTCAGTAGTCTGTGGGTCGTTAGAAGTCTCAAAATATCTTCATCGTGCAGGTTCTCTGGCCAGCACCAACTACAGACAACAAACTCTCATGCATTTCGTGTTGGAAAAACTTGAATATCAAAATTGTTTGGACATTATCCATTGGCTCTTCTTAATTGATGTTGACATAACAGCGCAAGACGACAGAGGAGAAACTGTCTTTCACTATGTGTCCAGGAAAGGTAACGTTAAATACCTAAGGTGTCTGAGGTGTTTAAGAAATGATGTAATTGAGTTTGAAAAACTAATGAAGGTACAAAATGCAGAAGGGAAGACTGCTCTTCATTTGGCTGCAGAGTACAACTGGCCCTTGTTTAACTGGATTTTGAGAGACATATCTGACTTGGATATAAAAGATTTCAAAGGTGTCACTCCATTTGAACTTTTCACTGCAGAATATGATAGACTTTTTAGTGACATGCCTTTGGTACACTATTGTATTAACTTTCGATTGTTTCAAATTTTAAAACTGGTTCTGGATAAAAAAAAAGACATTGAAAGGAAATTTAAAGGTGAAACTCCACTAATTGTTGCTGTAAAATTGGAAAAAATCAACGCAGTTGATCTGCTTATCAGTAAAGGAGCCGATCTTAATGCTCAAAACAATAAAGGCCAAACTGCCCTTCATGTTGCTGTAAAAAAATCGTTACGATTAGTTTTAAAATTGGTTTGCAAAGGAGCTGATGTCAATATTAAATCCCATCACGGCAAGACACCACTCGATAAAGTTTTAAAACAGAATAGGGTCGATATTGGTATTTTATCATGTTTACTCAATTTCGGAGCTTTATTAGATGAATTTGGATCTACCGGCGGAACTTCATTGGATTATATTTCGCCCAACACAAGAAGAAATCAGTTAATCATGAATTTATTAAACAAACATTTAATAAAGCTTAAGGCTGTTGATATGCTGAATAGACCAGTCGACATTCGATATGAAGGATTCGAGGAGTTTAACCAGAGGTGTCTCGAAGAAATAAAATGGATGAAAATCGAAAGATACAAGGGAAATTCACTGTACGATGTGTTTTCAAAGTTAAGAAACCCTCTTTACGTTTGTAATGATCAACTGGAAACCAAAATAAACTCATTTAAAAATTGTGACTATGATAACTTGCCAATTTATGGTCCTCTTTTGTATCAGACATACTTGGTAGCCAAGGAGCGTTTCACACTTCTTAAGGATGCTCAGTGCTTTTTTAGGCTGTCGAAATACTTTTCCAATGCTTTAAAACTACCTAATGAATTAGAGAGGATGATATTGACTTACCTAAGTAACGACGATCTAAAAGTTTTGATTGAAGCTTGCCAATCTTCCTCCAAAGCTAGAAAACAGGCCCAAGTCCAGGCAGAGTTGGAAGAAAAAAATTCCCCCCATATGTAGGTGGAGAGGGGCACAATCTCTCCACATAGTGCAACTCTTTGAGTTCTAAAGGTTGATTTATCTGACGCAAAATTAACCTATTCTATTGACTTCCACTTCACTACCTATGGGAATAACTCAACAAGAATAGTTGAAATATTTACCTGACGTGCTGAGACCTGTCTGTTGAGTTCAGACCCATTACATTTGGGCTTCTATTGGACCATTGTTGTCAGTGCAGAAACCGTTAGTTTTAATCAATAGCCAAGCTGCTGTTAAAAAATGTTGCTGTAAAAAAATCTTTATGATTAGTTTTAAAATTGGTTTGCAAGGGAGCTGATCTCAATATTAAATCCCATCACGGCAAGACACCATTCGATAAAGTTTTAAAACAGAATATTGGTATTTTATCATGTTTACTCAATTTTTGAGCTTTAATATATGTATTTGGATCTACCGGTGGAACTTCATTAAATTATATTTTGCCCTACACAAGAAGAAATCAGCTGATCATGAATTTATTGAACAAACATTTGATAAAGCTTAAGGCTGTTGATATTTGGAAACCGTTAGTTTTAATCAATAACCAAGCTGCTTGAGGTGTACTGGTAATAGATATTACTGTTTATCGAGGATTCGAATCCAGGTGTTATGTGTAACTAATGAGAAGTTAATCCGTCTGTAATAGATCGTGATGTAAGTGTTCCACTAAACGCTAAACGGCTTAGGTCAGTGTATGTAGACAGGACGGGTGAATTCATTGTAAGTTGCACTTCAAATCACCCAACTAATTTTGCCACTTTCTATCCATCCATCCTTACCGCAAGTGTGTCCATAAGATGATGAGAAAACGTCATTAAACGAAGGATGAATAAATCAATAAATAATCTTTGGAACTCAAAGGGTTAATGTGAATTTGCTATGTTTTCTTTATCTTAGCTGATTATTTTGTATAATGTGAATCTACATGTTGGTTGAATGAATAATTATTGACAGATGTAAGTTCTAAATGTATCAATCATGGTGCAATATAAACTATGTGTAACTCATTATATAATCATAATACCTAACCATTGTTACTATATCTTTTTCTTCTGTTCTTGCTATCTATAAATGTTTAATATGTGTCTTAAAACGTTTTCAATATTGTTTGTGTTTTTATAAATGAGTTTTTTTTGTTATTAGGCTATAGAAGATATATTTGCAAAATAAATTTGTTGAATGAAATATATAAGTTTTAATATGAATTGAAATTTTTGACTGTAGATTCTTACTGTAACCTGAAGTTCTTACTTCTTGAGTGTATTTCAGGAAAGCATAACTTACTAGATGGACATTATTATTTTTAAGCTTATTTATTGTAAAAAAAAAAAGTTATATGTACAAATGTGAAGTTTTGTATTTATAAGTTTGCTAAGCATTGGTATCACTACATAGAGCCGCCACTTGCTCTAGGATCTTGTCAACATAGGGGGTACTGAGGGGGGGGAGGGGTTCCCACACCTCCCAAGAAAGAAGGGGAACCAGAAAGGTATCACCTGCAAAAATTGTATTTTTAAAGCCATTTGTAACGTCTAGAACTGTGTCCAAAAACCTCTGTTACGTTTTTAGAACTAAATGTGTGATTAAATTTATTTTCCTATGGTCCAATTGGGGGGGCTTTAGTTCCTATAGCCACCCCCCCCCCCCTTGAAACCGCCACTGACTACATTTTTGGTCTTCCAGAGAGAACCGTGTGAAATTAGTATTTGCACTAATTACAATCTTCATTTTAAAAAGACCATTTCATTTTAAGATCTTCAGTATATAAAAGACAATGGTGGTACGCGAAATAATTTTTGTCTCGAGGAGTGGTACAGCAGTAAAATGTTGGGAAACGCTATTCTAAGTAATAGAAAGTTTACCAATAGAGAGTATGGAGCAGCTCTCTACGTCAAGAACCTATAATGGATCATAGACTGTAAACCAACATGCTAACTGAAAAGTTCACTAAGATTAATTACTGCCTGCTTTACTGAGTATATATGGGTAAACAAGCATGGATGCTAAAAATTGCACTCAGTGCTTGTGAAGTCTTGCTAAAAAGATCAGATATAAAAAACCTGAGTAACAGAAAAATCACTCAAAAGTACCAATATTAAGTAAGTAAAACAATAATTTCAAAGAGAGTTTAACTAGCATCTAACACTACTGCTAAAAGGAATAGTATATTTCACTACTAGGACCGAAAGTGGCATTTTCCGACACACGCTCAAAGTTCGGCTTTGCCTCACACGTGAGAGTAATTTTCACATACGAGGCGAAGCCGAGGACGGTAACAATGGAGCAAGTGCCGGAAAATAGCTTTCGGTACGAGTTATGAACAATACTTTTCATCACAACGCAAAAATACACACATACAGAATTACATATCTCAGCAGTATTAAACTAGTTTTAGACTACTCTTTATCATTGAAAATGCACTTTACCACAAACATATTATATGGTTTCATAATTGTAAATTGTTTAGATAAATATATTAGTAAATACTTCGTTATTTACTTTAATTGACTTATTATTTTGTACTTTGTGCCACCAGCTTCTAAGCTTTCTTTATTCCTCTTCTTATCTTTCCCGTGATTTATCAGGTGGAAGGTGATTAGTTACCTCTGAAGCTGTTTTTATCAAATCATCAGTAATGTTAGACATACCTACTTTGAACAATTTCAAACATGCACTACCGTATGCTAAAAACACAGCAATACAAACTAATAGTGTTACTGTATGGATTTAGTTTGTGCAACATAGTGGATAAATGGAGAACTAACAATTGAGAGCAAGGGAAAGTAAGTTTAGAGCGAGGGAAAATCAGCTGATCGGTTTTTCCTCGCTCTAAATTAGAGCTTGGGAAACAACTACTTTCTTCCAAATCAGCTGTTATCGAAAATAGTTACTTTTGGTAAGGAGTGATAAAAAACATACTAGTTGCTCTGCCCGTGCTTCACTACGGGGTGAGTATGCAGAAAAGAATAATTTGGTTTTACTATAAGAAACAGTTACAACACACTTACCAGGAAACATATAGGCAAAGGCTCAATCGTGCCTATTGATTATTTAAATGAAGATCTCTTAATTTATTACTATGACTTTATATAGTGTATTGCATTTAAAATATATGCAAAATAATAATTCATTGACCACATGGCACAAAGAAACAATTCTCCTTGTAAACAAATTAAATTAAATAGCAGAACAGCAATTCTGACAACAGCTGGAGTTTCATAACAATGTTTGGTTCCCATGTTAATCTTATGGAGAAATACTAAACTTTAAAGGTCCCTAGGACCTCACTCTCTAATTATTTCCCTAAAAATAAAGTTTCCTGCATAACTTCACGTTACGCTCTTTCCAATGACACCAAAAACATGGCAATCGGTTCAGTAGTTTCTGAGGAGTAATTGTAACAAAAAAAACTTGCTTGTGTATTAAATAAGTATAGATATTCTTTAAAAAAAAGTATTCAGCTGTAAATAGATATTACTAATAAATTTTTAAAAATCACTGTAAACTTAAAATACCCCGCCGCAGCAAACCTGCAGACTAAGTGAAATTCAACTTGTCTGATTAAATTTTTACTAACATATTTCCGTAAATAAGACATATTTATTCCCGATTTAAATAACATTAGATTTAACGAGTGCTTAGGTTTGCTGCTACGGGCAAGGTAAAAAGTGTTTTTTGACCATACGTCAATAGCATAGGATGAAATAAATCAATTTGCCAAATTTTATCAACATATATCCATAAACAAGTAAACTACAACAGTATTAATTTTCTCCATAAGAATAACATGGGAATTTTAAATTGCACTATTTTTTTTATTTTCTCCGTGACCGTTAGGCATACAACAGCGCTTCAATATACTAAATTATTTCTTTTTTTAAGCTCTTCAAAACGGTTTAGAAAGAAATTGAAATTGTTTTTGTTATTAAATCGGTCCTGGGTCCAGGTCTTACCATGAGTACTACGGTAATAGCTTATTCCCTATGTATGGGAAATTCGCTAAAATAAAACAATAGATAGTTAAGGTGTATAGTATTTTCATTTACATGTATACAGTGTTGTTATTGATCAAACCTTATTCTTATATTGATAGAATATAGATGTTATTTCAATGTTTAAATACTACTTACTAAGTAAAGTATTCATAATCATACAAGTAATTTTGTACAAAGGATAAAACTCATTTGAGTATTTTACAATGACAGAAGCATCATACACAACATTTTCAATGGTGGGAGGAATTATCATATCAGGAAAAACCACTAGAATATTATAAGATAACACCTTAACAACAAAATATAGCTTTCTCTTATAGTTACCTTATAATTTTACAGCATTTAATTTTGTTTAAAGGATAAAACTCACTATACGAGTAATGACAAGCATTTTATCATTTTTGTAAACACACTATGGTGTTATTGGTGATTTATTGAGAATAATACTTCATATAATGTTTTCATGAGCTGAAAAGGTATAAATTGAAGAAGCAGACATCATGAGTAAATTATCCTATCCACTTTTATGCCTAGAAATGTATTGTTTGCAATTAAAATTTAGGAGAGATTCCAGTACCTTATAAATCACCTACTGTAAACTATTAAGACCAAAATTAAAATGTGAATTTTCCCCACTATTTATATGCATTATCATGGGTTGCATTAAAGACAAAAACATGTTAAATCTCATTCATGATAAATTTCCAATAACTCTATACCATATAGACAACAATGTGTCAATAAATATTAGCTAACCTAATAAAGTAGAAGAAGCAGGGCTACCAACTTAACAAAAGATCTTCTTTTGTCTGTTAAAAGCATTGATGTATAAAACTAACATTAACAGTGAAGTGACTCTCTGTACTTGTGATTTGGGTTGCGTAACACCCTGGTTGAATAATGTCCAAAGAATAGTCATGCACAATAAGACCAAGGTCATCAAGGATCTCACAGCTATGGGGTTATTTCAAGAGAAGTGCACTATTCTCATTACTCTTTTTCTTCCTCTAAAAAAGTTGCTTTTCTCCAAACTTATTACAGTTCCTTATACTGTAGAATAATTGTTATTGTTTTTAAATCCTCCTATTTTCAACAAAAATAAAGCAAGGAAAATTAGTATAGGTTTACTCTTGAAATAAAATGGAAATACATTTTCTAACAAAAGTATAAGTATGCAGTGTGTCCACATTCTGGAAAGTCAGGGATAGTCATGGAAAAAGGCAAAAGGTCATGGAAATTCCCAATGATGGATGATTTGAGGGGACTATTCAATGCTCTAGTGGGCCGTAACTCCAACTACTGGAGCATTTATCAGGATTTTTCACAAATGTTCGACGATTCAATTTATTATGTTTGTATTAGTTCATTGTTGTACCATTGTACTCTATTGTTATCTGTTAATACATATTTCATTAGTTTCTGCGAAATCTAGGTAGTATTGTTCGTGTGTGTATGTTATATTATAATTTGAGTAAAGTTCGTGAGTCATGGAAATAAATGGTAAATGGTCATGGAAAGTCATGACAAATTTTATGTGAACACCCTGGTATGTTAATTCATTAAATAAGTTACGAATGTCCACTTCCCACTTACATCACTAAGCCAATTCTAGTTGAAACCAACTCAATTTTATTACGGTATAGTTAAAATCCCAAATTATGGTATATCGTCCAACATGAGTACCTACTTAGGTAATTGTTTGATAAAGGCGCCTCCGTGAGAAGTGTTTTAGGTCTAGTTTTAATTTTCATATTTTATAGTTTTTTTTAAGCGTGACATGGATTATGAGTGTGGGAGACCGAGATTAATGGCTGAGGAATCCATTATGTTATTCCCTGGACAGAAGACAATATCATTTAATGGGATAATGGGGATTTGGATCCAGTCACTGTTAGGCCTGTTCACATGTTCACAGAGAAGAGCTCGCTGCGGGTGGGGTGCCCGTCATAAATAAAGGATTGAAGAAGATAGGCTGGATAGATCCTTTAGTTAGTGACACCTATAATCAGCACTTCAACTACTTTTGACTTAACTGTAAGAGTACTGTGTGCATGTTCTGGGAAAAGCCTAGGCCTATTTGTCAAGTAAGAATTCAGATTTTTTTTAGTTAAAATACAAAAATATTAATGTTTGCCTAAACAAGGTATGTTCAAATTTCCAGTCCACTTGAAATGGTGATTATTGTATTACTTAACATTTACTCTCAATCCCTGAACGCAAGGTTAATCATAACCTTGATCAATGTAAAGGGACATCCATATAAATGAATGAATGAAAATAAAAAGGTCAACTCCCTCTTTTTGTAAACAGTAATAATTTCGTATAAGTTACAATCAGATGTCCCTCAAAATCTCTTACTCATTGAACGATTAAATATTAAAAATAAACAAAAATTAACAACATCGTTCAGACTGTTATACAATACTGCCCTCTATTCCAGTATTCCTACCTATTCATTCTATTGTTAATTGAATTATTTGAATTAATAATAAAATAATGATTCAAATTTCAAATTGGCTGTTTTTGTTTCAGTTTTCAATGTTCCTACTTCATTTTCATTCCTGCCATATTGACCGGCTTGTGTTAGATTATGCACTATGCACTATGTAGCTGTGTAGTTCACTGTTGTCACCTTCGGGGGTCCCATAGCTCCGATTCATTTTTTTAAATCTATTATATAGTCACAACATTGACTATATAACACTATTATCGTGTAGTGTTATATAGTCAATGGCCACAATCATCTCAATGGCTACAATAGATTAGAATAGTTTTAGGCTGCGATGGTTCCGTATTCTGACAGGCCTATTGAACTATTTTGAAATTATTTCGTAGCTTTGGCAAAGTTCTATTGCATTCGGATCAATCCTCTTGCTTCCTCTTATAAATTAATATTAATTAATTTAATTAAATCGTTAGCGAATTTTCGAAACTAAGGATTGGTTGTTAGTCAGATTATACACAGTAGGGATTTTTTTTATTATCTATGTATCTTATTTGTTGTATTGTTTACTTTAGAACATATAAGACAATGCAGAATTACAATGATTGGAAGGTATCGGGCATTTTACTGCTAGGGGTCCGTCTTTAAGTAGACATCTTAACCCGAATATAGGTCAGATCACGGAATGATCGATAAGACCCGCGAATCAGAGAATACACAGTTTGAACTTGAGTTAACACTTATGTTTGAAATAAGTGTAAGTATTCTGTTTTATACTAAATGTTACTTCCAATTAATTATTTACAAAAACGTATTCCTCTTTGTATTCCTTTTTCATCAAATTAACAATCGCGTTAAACAAATGCTTCTCCTTGTGTTGTGAATTTCTCTGCCATAAATTTAAAGCATATCTCTTTTGCATAGTTGTATTAGGGACATTCTAATAAAACTTGATCTATAGGTTTCCTTGCATGCCTTTTGAATTCAATGCAGAACGGTGTAAAGTAAAGCAAACTTCTTTCAGTCTTTATAGATATTGTTAACATATTTTATGCCCCATTCTAGTTGTACAAATGAAATACTTTCCGATTGGAACTTGGATATCTACCACCTCGTTGCCTATTGTTATTGTTAAAGCTTATTTTGCGTATCGGATGACTATTTCGTTTGGAGAAGTATTATAGTTAGTGTTATGGTACTGGTACCCATGTAATATTGTTTTGTTCATTTCAAGATTAATGCTAGTGTGTTCTCTTGTGCTATAATTGTTGATTCGGAATAAATAAAACGGCCCACTTAATGGGGAAGTTAAATGATTTCAAGATTTGAAAATGCTGAGCCCATTAAATCGTCGAATTTCGTAAAATTCTAAACTTCAAGATTTTCTGATTAAACTATTAATTCAACTGCAAATTACTTCCGAATGTTCTTATTTCAGATGAAATCAAAGCCGAGTGTTTAAACCAGGGGTTAACTACATCCGAGCAAAAAAATTAAAAAAACTCTGAGTACAATACAGTCTGTACTAGAAACATCACGTACGCAAAAAAAACACACACACAGAGATTGCACAAGGTGGAACTCTGGCCGGGGGTACCCTCCAGCTGGGGGATACCGATACCGCCAAGGTTGCCACCATCAAGGTGGCCAATCAAATCCGGGGTGTAAAATTCCGGGGGTAAAATTCCGGGGGTAAAAATCCGGGCCGTACATTCTAGGTTTTTATAATTTGATGTGTTCTGATTAAATTCACAACCGTGAAAATATATGTTTAATTCCGCGTTTAATCCATCGAGCTGATGTCGCGAAACTCAAAAGTTCGCGGCCGGAATTTTACCCCCTGGTTTGTGACGTCACGTTTGCCCAGGGGGTAAAATTCCAGGGGGATAAAAATCCGCTACCCCGCGGGTGGTCCCTCACCGTGGCGAACACTGTTCCTAATCCAATCGGTTTTGTGGGAAGTCAGTTTAGTTTATTTGTGAATTTGATCCTTGAATTAGTGATTTCGTTGGGGGTTTGATAGTTTGCAATTGAGAGAGCTGGGAATAAAAATAGGTATATACAAATAGGTATAGGTAAAATAGGTTGTACTGTAGGAGTAAAAATCAGCAAAAATATCCAGAATCATGAGAAGATCTTTAACAATCCAATCGTAAGTTATCGTAAAATAGATTCTCATGCAACAACGATTTTAACATTCGTTTTAAACAAGTGGAGTTTTAGATATTCCTATAACAAACTTAGCTTTAAATTAATTCAATAGCTTATAGCATGCATTATAATCATTTTTGTACAGCCTACTATATGTGAAAACTACAATCCCTGCCTGACCATGTCTATTGCATTATTGTAAATGTCGAACGATATGGTACGGTAATGATTATGAATGAGGTGACAAGTGATTTTTTTATATACAAAACTATTATTTTTATATATGACCATGTCTATTGCTTGCATGAATGTAAACTGGAACGATATTTTAGTAATGATCATGGTGCCTTAAGGGCGTATATACTGTACATACCTATTATAAATTATATTATAATTTGTTGCTGTATCCAAGTAACTACAAAATATTTACAACAATAACATTATAAAAGACGGGGCGTGGACAAGTTGGACAAAGAGTTGAAAACTGGATTTCTAACCCAGATATTTGACAGGGAGTGTAAGTGTCTTGCTTCTTCTTTGGGGATGCGCTTTGCTCAGGTAATTTTTTTCTAGTTGTCTAAAGATGGCCACCGGTAGGTTTAAAGGCGTGTGGTTGGTTTCTTCTCTCATTGATTTTCTCTCCTAACTTCATACAGCTATCACACGGATTTGCTGTTAAAATTATCACTTTTAATATTTTCATCAGTGACAAATTTATAACTTATGTGAGTACGAGTATTTATGTCATAAGTAAATCTATGTCAGATTATTAACATACTTTTAATCTGGGTCTTGCGACCTACTCTGGGAGATCCGGTAGCCTGAATTTAGTTAGTTTTCGGTGGTGATTCACATACTTCGGTGGTGCATATGTAATTTGTGTTTTAATAAACATTTTATCATGTAGGTATGATTGCTTTTTGATATAAGAATTGACGTAACTATATCATCACCTTTTAATTGTCACAGAAATGTTAGGCTAGGAAAAACGATGGTTCAATTTTGAGCTGTTTGGTTAAAGGATGAAAGTAAATTAGCCTACATACCAACTAATGTACTCATTATTTATTCACTTGTCTCATATAAACACATTGTAAACCCCCTCATAATGACTCTTCTAAAGCTTATTATGAATACAATTTTAATTTTAATTGATAAAATGGATCATGGAGACACCCCATTCTGAATATTACAGTAGGCCTTATAGGCTAGGTTCCTCTAACCCTAGAACTGCTGCCAATCTTCTTAAATGTTACATACAAAAAAATTCAGTTGTTTAGGCTAGTCTACATGTGTGCGAGTATTGTGAAAAATTATTTTTCTGTAAAACCTATCGTAACAAGTTAATACTGTAAACTTACAGTAACATAAATATACTCAGCGCATTTCAAGGAACTTAATATGGACCTAATAAGTAAACTTAGTATAATAGACCTAATATAATAAACATAAATTGGCTGACAGTACCACTAGATTTGGTTTCAAAAAACCTCATAAATAAAAAGGAATAGGCCTAATTTAGATTTTAATTTTGAGTTTTTATATTTTAGGACATAACTTAGTGTTGTTGAATTAATTAGATTGCACTTAGGATATAGGTTATTCTAGATAGAAGAAGAATTCTACTCTAAACAAAAAACAATTCTTAGTAAGTTAACTTAATTGTTTCTAGTAAAAATTAAGAATCTGATGTGTGAAAACTGTAAATAACTGCTAACCGGTACACTTAAGTTACAACTAACAAACAATGCATTGATTCCTAAGAAAGACGTACGTATTAGCAACATTTAGATTTTATATCAGCGAAAGCTGCCAAAGTATGTATTTTTGACTTCCTCTTTTAGGGAACAAATAGTCTAGATTGTGACACTTTGCATTTCTAGGGTTAAGTTTAATGCTAGGGTGCTTTCAACCGAGCAGGGCCATACCAAATTATCTAAACTCATGGTATTCAAGGTAATTTTCCAATTTAACAAAAATTAGACATTAACTTACACTAAGTTAGTGTACAGGCTTCCATAACCTATGTACCGTACGGTAAACAATAACAAATCATACTACTGTAACTTAATGATATTTAACAATTAGTATTTTAACCCACGAGAGCACGCATAACTGTCTATGTGACCGTGTTTGTACTTTTTTGTCTAAAAATTATATTTATGTGTTGTCGGTTTTATGGTAAACTGGGCATAACTTAGCACACCACATTCTAGGAACACTGTGACATACTTTTTGCCATCCTTCACCTCCTCATTTCAGTCTAGCGACAGCTTTTAGTCATGTATTAGTTGATTGCACCCTGTGCGTCTCATTGTGTTTTTGAATTGCCGGTCAAAAATACAGTGTGCGTCTCCTCGTGGTTTGTAAATTAATGTTTTTTTTTCTTTTAGTTGTTGATTGGCTACAGTTTGAATTCATTCCATTAAATTATGTGCTGGGCCACAGACAAATATTTATGTACCTCTCAGTGGCTGTACATGAAATCTACCTAGTTAAAGTAGGCTACAGGATTTTGAGTCCATCGTCAAGTGTTGAGAGAGATGATGATTTTGAACTTTTTAGTGATACCTACTTGAAGGATATTTTCCAAGTTTACTAAACAGTTTTTTTCATATGTATTTTTATTTTTAGATAGCCTACATAAAAAACGGTGTCAACAGTTTGAGGTGTTATTGAGTTTATATAAGAAGCGGTTTACACCAAACAAATAATGCAAGGTGTATGATTTTATTACAACTGTTTAAGTTAAATGTTTTACATAATTTTTACGATTTTGAGGAATCAAAATATAATGCTTACCGGTACTGAAATATGGCTTTTTAATTGTAAGCTTCCCGGTCGAAAAGACCGTGTGCGTCTCCTCACGTTTTCAATTCAGTGCGACCTCTGCCGGGTTCGTTAAAAACACTTAAGAACAAAATAGGCCTACTTGGCACTAGACAGTTCTGGTTTTAAATTAGCCAAGGTGTATGTGAAATAATGTAGGCTATAACCTATGGAAATTTGTGGCAAATTAAAAATAAAAATAAACATTTTAGCTAATTGAAACAGCTTGTAGTGTAAAAAAACCTAACCTGTCCTTTATCTTGGTAATATAGTCCTACCTTTTAACTTTGGAAAATGTATTGTAAAATATGTAAAATGTCCATAGGCTACTGTAAATCGTAGTTCAGTAGAGCCTCTATTACTGAGCTAACGTGGACTGAGTGTACTTCGGATGTAAAAAAAAAACTTAGATAACAGGGACTTTTCCGCAGTAAAATAGGAGAATAAAATACAGTATGCCTATTAGCATGGCCAATATAGCATCTACTGTATTACAGTGTTACAATATTTGTGTACTGTGTAGTAATAATACAGTAAAAAATTATTTCTTGCAACTTAGCATCCAGCAAAAACCATCCTTTGCCATCACTTATCCCCTCAGATCAATAAACTCAATCCGCCCTTGCACATCAAATGGTAGGTGTATCCCCAGTGTGGCGCAGCCCGCAGCGTCAAACAAACACGATTGTCGTGTGCGATTGGCTTTCAAATTTCAGTCTGACGAATAGCAAATAACGTGCAGAGATAATGCTTAAGGTTTACCATGCACATATCAACTTACATATTACATTTGGTATTGAGTTATATGGAGCTACGAGTTAATCAAAATTTATAAAGTACCTATTCTAATCCTTCAAAAAAGGGCAATAAGAATCATGTTAAATCTGGATGATGAAGAATCGGCCAAAAACTATTTTCCTAAATTAAAAATTCTAACCGTTTACAGCTCATATATATTGCACACTATTATGCATGTGAGGGCTTCTGAAGACAAGGTGCCACTGTTGAGGGGATAATCATAGATATAATACTAGGCATAAAAATTATCCATCCGTAACACAACACAAACTGGAGTTTTATAACAAGCAACCAACAGCTGCAGGTATTAAGTTTTTGTATCATCTACCAAAATAAATATTTGATTTAAAAAAAAACATTAAGTTAGGTCTCTTTAAAAAAAACTTAAACTGTTACTAATTGATAGGGCATTTTACTCATTTGAAGAGTTTTACAACATGTAATTATATTAGTTAAATTTTCCTGTTTTATTTAGTTTAACCAAGTATTTTTAATTAGTAATAAGCTGTTTTGACGCCATTCCGTATTTATTCATATATTTCATGTATAGGCTATAATGTATAAATCTTGAATAAAGCTTTTCTGATTCTGATATCCGGCTTTACAACAAGAGTCGACGTAGGTCGCTAAAACACCCACAGATAGCAGCACTGCTTGGAACGTAGCCAGTCCCATTTTGATTGTATTGCAAAATTGAGGGAGAAAGACGGGAAAACAAGTTGATTTTTAAGCTTGCCAGACAGGGATTTTACGGGAAATTTACTACCAACCTACACCACAACAAAAACAAGTCACACACTTCACGCTATCGTGGTATAGGTCCGCTTTCGACCGACGCTAGAGCAAAAACGAAGATATATGAAAGGCATTGTCGAGCGTTCCCGATCGGGTACAGACGCAATCAACGTGTAAAAAAAAACTATTAATTGGATTCAGATCTTATTTATGAAAATTAAGTAGAAGTCTAATTTAGTTTACAGGCTAGTCCATATTTAAGTTAAAATTATTGTTTAAAAGTTAAAATTACAAATTACAAAGGTACCTGTAGTCTTAACAAGTAAATCCAAAGTAATTTGTAGGCTTCAAATTTGGATTGCTAACCAGTTTATTTTATTCAACCTATTCCTCCATTTCCTATCCTGTTGTAATGAGTCATCTTTATTTACAAATATACTTATACAAATTACAATGTTTTCTTATTGTAATTTAGTACTAACCCTAATTGAATTTCACAATTACAAAATTTAAGGAAGTATTATTCAAAATTAATCTGTCAAGCTGGATAAAGATGGTGATGTTCGTCCAAATAGTCTTTTCAACATTTATGTATTAACTAACCAAATGAAGTGCAATACAGTTTAGTATATAGCCTACACGACTCCCCTAGTTATACAAACACCTCTCTATAACTCAACCTAAACCACCATCACTACCACCACCTCCACCTTAATCTCTACCTCTGCCACCACCTCTACCTCCACCCTCAACCTATACCTCTTCCTCCACCTCCGCCCTTACCTCTTCCTCCATCTCTATCTCCACACTTACCTCTACCTCCACAATTACCTCTACCTCCACAATTACCTCTACCTCCACACTTACCTCTTCCTCACCCCTTTTCTCTTCCTTCACCCTTATCTCTTCATCCACCTCCGCCTCTTCCTCCACCCCTACCACTTCTTCCACCTCTACCTCCACCCTAACCTCTTCTTCCACCTGTACGTCCATATTTACCTCTTCTTCCACCTCTACCATTACCTCTTTTTCCACCTATACCTCAAGCTCCACCACTACCACCCCGTTAGGCACCCGATACCGCAACCTTTATCTCTACCTCTTAACTCTGCGACTTAATGACTAATTTGACGTGACAATGTATTTGTATGGAATATTAACTGGCAAATAAAAAAAAAAATAAAAAAAAGTCTACTAGTACTTGTAAGTCTATCTCATATGTTTGACCGTACAGTATTTGAAATACATATTTTACCTCATTTAGTTAAGTTAAACAAATATAGAATTTTATTATTAGAACCAATAATATTTTTAAAACTTAATTTTTTAATTTTAGAAATTTAAATTTTTGTTTGCAACACGCACCAGTAACTCTTTTAAACTCAAACTCAGTTAGCTAGTCAGGGCATGGATAACTGCAGCTTTACTGTATTATATAATCCGATGTTCTCTGTTTTACCAGGAGCCCTAATATTATAAACTTTCACCAAATATTAACTTTGGGTTAAAAATCCAGTCACAAGTACTTGGGTTTCTGTATTATATTTTCTTACATGTTAAAGTATTTGGCAGTAATCAGGTTATAACCAGGGTATTTTGTGAACTGGATAGTACTTACTTTAGTACTTATTGAGGAAAAAATTAATGTCATGTTGAGATATTGACTGGTAGACACTTGTTAGGCTTCTGTCTCGAGGGGGTTTAACGTACTATGTTACAATATAGTAACATCTGATATTTAAGTCCTGTACATACTGTCTCTGAAAGTTCAAGTATTTGTCACTTTGAGTTGAATAACTCTCTAATAATTGTAACTTATAGTTTTACTTCAAATTTAGTAATTTTTTAAACTTAATTTCTTGTCAGGTAATTTATGATTCATGCCATAAGTAATCAGCCAAACTTCAGGAAACGGTTCTATGGTCAAAATAAAGAGAAAATCAAGTATGAATCTTTTTTCCAAAATCGCTTCATTAACTCAACATTGTAACAAAATCGTTCCATATATCTGTCATTTTGTATCTTTTTCATAAACATTTTTATCTTTAGATTTTTTTAACTGATCTTTATGAACCTTGTTATGAATGTTAGGGTAAAAGAGACAAATGTTAAGAAAAAAATTAACCTGGTCCAATTCAAAATTTTACAATGGCGGCCATTTTAATTTTTATAATTTTTTATATTACGTGGTACCTACTAAAAAAATAAAGATTTTTTAGAAAAAAAGGTTAGGAACACTTTCATTTAGCATTTTAAGTTCCCTATCAAATGACACCCAAGTTAAAAAAGATATAGAAAATAATTTGCTGAAATATCATGATTTTTAGTTGTAAAATAAGGTAATAAAATGAGGTGTAACTTGACTTAGTACCTCATTTTACAACTAAAAATCATGATATTTCAGGTATTTTTTTATTTGATCTTTTTGAATTTGGTGTTGTTGGACCTAACATAGATCTCGTCAACTCAACCATAGTTAACAAGTTTCATAAAGATTGATTGGAATGATCTGAAGTTAAAACTATGTATGTAAAAACTACAAAATGGCAGATATATGACAACAAAGTGACTATGGAAAAAGTTTCAATCTTGATTTTTTCTTTATTTTGAACCATAGAACCATTTTCAGGGTTGGTACAGTCAGGGAAAACCTGGAAATGTCAGGGAATTTTGTTGGTCTGGAAAAGTCAGGGAATTTTGGAAAAAATCTGGAATTTCTCTTGAAAGACTACATTTTTTACAGATATGCTACATTTTGCATCTACATCTCAATACTTGGTCAAAAACATTGAAGTTTGACAAAAACATCGAACATCGACAGACATTCTATTATCACCCTCTGATTACTGGCTTTAATTGAACGCACCGAGCTCCCAGTGTTTCTACACGACCAAAAGAATATAATCCCGGTCACTGTGTTAAGAAATCCTGTTTAATCCCTTAAGATTTTTGATGTTAAATTCTGAGTGTTAAATTAGACATATTGTTTTTAAATAGTTGTTTTAACATTGCTATTATATTTTGTTAAGGTAATTTTTTCGATTGGGGTTAGTTTTTCACTAAAACAAAGCATAGTTAATAAAAACGGGCGTCATAGCCAAAACTCCTGTTTTATCCCACATCCCCTTCAAATCCCGCTCATGCTCTAAAAATCCTGTTTTTGAGGTAATAATCACACGTATGGAAACACTGCTAGTACCGCAATGCGCAGAAGGATAGGCCTACATTCATTGTTTCAATTTCAATACGATACTGAATACAATTCCTCATTGAATTTATACCAATACTGATTCAACCTTTAATAAACTAAAAAAAACTGCACTTGTAGGTGTTTATAAACAAAATTTTATCCTGTTAGTTGAAACATTTAATAGTTTAGTTTGGTACTACTTTTTGTCTCCGGTACAAGCATGGTAGTTTTTTTTCCAATATCACATGTTTCTTCCGATATAAGCCGATGATATCGCAAGCAAAATATCGATATATATCAGTATCAGAAGCACCGTATCGTCTATCTGCTAGTGTCAAGTCAAGGCCAAGTAGAACATAAAGTGTGAGGTTAAGTTAGTTGGTACTCTAAATTTTCCAGATTCCAGATGTTTAATTCTTTTCTTATTGGTTTTATGAGTAAACTATTTAGGCCTACATTTTTTCTAATAATTCTTGATTCTGACTATTTGATTTCGTCTTACGGTATACCTGGAAAAAGTATAATATCAGTCTGGAAAACCTGTGAAAGTCAGGGAATTTCATTTTCCAAAATCAGTACCAACCCTGATTTTCTTGGAGTTTGGCTGTTTACTTAACAGACTCAGTTTATATTGCTGCTATATAGAAACAATTTCTGTTTTCAATACATGCATTGTGGGTCTAAATTATCCCTCTTTTTGTCCTGAGGTCAAAAAACATTGAGCTAGAGTCGAGGACATCAGCTTTTCATTTTCTCTAGTTGTAAACGTCGATTTAAAACTTACTGGATTATAAAGAGTAGTGTTGATTGTGTTTATTGGTTGTAGTAGGTCGGGGAACCTATATTGTTTTATTGCTGTTGACTATAGTCGACTAGATCATAGATTATCTGTAAGACTGTGACGGGTGGCGTCATACTGTAATCCAGCTACTAGAAGTTCACAAATTGTGGATATATATAGGCATGCACTGTGGATGCGATACTCCCTGGTGTGGATTAACGTCCGTACGAGTGAATACTACGACTATCCGCAGTACTATCCTGATAATTATCTAGACCAATTTGTATATACCAAGGCAAAAATGTGGTTCGGATTCCACTATAAACTGTAGGTCCCTTAGTTGCCATTAGCTGTATGGGCTATTAATTAACAGCTGTGTCTAAGGAATATGTTGGCCTTAGTCACTAACAAGACTAAAGGCTGTCTCATGTTAAGTTGAGGCAGACTACCTGATCAGAGGGTATAGCAGGACAATGGCTAGACCGAACCTTCGACGGACCCTCCCGAGAAGAAGGGAATTAATCTTAAAAAGGGGATTAACCTTTTATTATTATATTATTATTATGTATTAAATTTATTATTTATTAAATTATATTATATTATTTATTATTATATTATATATTGAATTAATCTTTTAAGGGAATTTATTTTACACACTTGGAGTAAATCCCATTACCCACGCTTCACTGAATACTTCACTTAAAAGCGTAAATATATTGATTAATTGAAAATACTGTATAATCAATTCGTCATATCTGAAAATAATGTATTCTAGGTTATAAAAAAACAAAATTTTTCATGTTCAGGTAGTCAGCCTCAACCTAACATGAGACAGCCTTTACAAGATCGCGCCACTCATCCTACACTCATCTCCATTCATACTTGGCTTAAAATACCTACTTTTTATGGTCGCCATTTTATTGAAAATTTGTTTACTTTGAATCTAACAAGATGAGTGGGGAAGTAGCTTTCCACAGCATAAAGCCCAAGAAATTCAGGAAAGTTTACTATCAGCTAAAAGATTAATTAAATATTTAATTTCACCTCTAGGGGACGATAAGCTAAAAGATAACGATATTCACAGCAGGGAGTACAGTTCCAGATAGCTGTAGTGTAACTAGGCACTCGATTATTGTCAGTATGTTGACCAGTTTCAGTGGTGTTTACGAATGATTGTAGTAGTTGTAATAAAATATAATCAAGGATATTTAAAGGATTTTTAGACGATTGTTCAGTAAGTGATGAAAATATAAACCCACCATTTTGCTGTATAGGTAATAAAGTATAAAACTGCCCAATAATAGTGTAATTTTAAGCTCACTCATAACCTATAGTAACTTGTAATGGTACAGCAAGCAAACAAATCTTTTATAAATTTATCCATTTGCCAAAATTTGAATCTTACTTTAACCCTTCCAGTGCTATGAAACGATACATCGTTGTTTAAAAAAATCTCTTAGGGATATAGAGAGGGAGGTTATTTTTACAAAAAGTAGCAAAACGGCCATTGGTGACCTGCATGTTCATAGGATACACCAACAACCACTTAGCTAAAAGATTCGCCCAATCCGATGATTTCGAGGTGTATGTCTAAACCAAGGATTATGTACACCTCACTATGCTTCAGTGGTTGTAGTATATCGCTACAAACACACAGGTCACCAATTATTTGCCACACAGGACGGGAATCGAACCCGAGCAGACGAATGCCACTGGCTAAGTGACACATGCCCTAGCCTTCTCGGCTATCTGTGCTTGAAGACTGAGGAGTTAAAAACCGGTATTCAAGCTGACGCCACCGATTGCGAACAGATAGCGCTACAGATGGTTGTTCAATGCGTTACTAGGTAGCAGCACTAGTTAGTCACGGACTATTTAGATGATATTTTTTCAGTTGAAACACAACAGTGATCATAAATGTGTTCCTGAAACTTTGCTGCAAAACATTATTTTCCCTAAAATGGCTATATTACGATAACCTCGTCCAACTAAATCAAAGTTAAATTCAATATTACATTGTAAACTATATGTCTTTTGATTTTATGAGATTTTGGTTTCAAACAATGCTATCATAACATAGAAATGTAGGCTATAGGAAAACCAGGAAAATTACAACAAAACTACCATACCAGGATTTATCTTTGTTATATATTTTCTTATTGTCTTATTATTCAAAATTAGCCTAATTAATAAAATAGTGACAACATTACAGTTAAAATTCAACAACAGGTAATGGAATTGAAAGGCAAACAAAACAGTCTACGAAATACAAATTATTGGCCTAGCACTGAAAGGGTTAAAAGAAGCAATATTTAATAAATATTCTTTATTGCAAGGGTTTAAAATAGCGTTAATTATAGTTATAGTTCATCTAGTACATTAACACTTAATCGGAATAGACTAAATAATAAATTAAGGAAACAAGATAGGGTTTATTTCCAAAGCAAACTTATGAAAGTAGTAATGAATATTTGCATTTTGTAACTTAACTTGCTTAAATAATGGTGCAGTATGAGGAATAATTTTAATATAATATAACAAGTTCAACTAGGCAAAAATCTCTTTTTGGCCTTAGCTATTTTCTGTGTCGCAGCATTTCAATGTGTAAAAAACAGATTGAACTTATCAAATTTGTCACACTTGATACACTAAACAACACATATCATGATATAGTATATACAATGTATTCAATATAAAAGTGTAAAGAAATCAACTTCAGATAAATAAAGCACTTGCCACTCACCTGAACCATGGGTTAACATAATGGATTTTATTTTAGCTCATACACCTATTATTTGAGAATATACAGGTATAACTATAATATTATGGCATAATTACCTCGTCAAGTAATCCAAATGTTGCTGATTTGAGGTTGAAAACCTATATGTTTCACCGTTATTACCTCACATCAGCAACATTTGGATTACTTGGTGAGGTAATTATACCATAAATAGTCATTTATAGTAATCCAAGGGCCATCAACATGGAATTTAATACTGGTATAAATCACAATAATGATACATCAAGTACACATTGGAAATTGAAAACGTGAAAATTTGTGTAACTCGGTTATTTCAAACATGTCATTTGATTATACTATCCTAGTAGACTTGGAAAAACATGTTGGAAATTGTTTGTGGTTTGAACTCCTAAAACGTACAAGTACCATATTTGGACTAAATCAAAGTAGGTCTATTATTTTTACTAAACTATGTTTTTATAAAAGTATTACTTGAGAGTTAGCTGGACATCAACAGTTAGCTTTGTATTTATATGAAATAATTATTTACATTGTAAACTCGTTTATTCTTTTTAAATACTAGTGGCAGTTTTTCTTTTGCCAAGTATAATGGAATTTTTGTATTTTATTTGTTTGTGCAAAATTTATGCCATTGAATACCAGAATATTTATTTTAGAAAGACTTTAAGGGCACAAATATTTGTTTGTTGTTGTTGTCATTTTAAAATATCTATAAATTATGCCACAAAAAATGCTGCTAATTCAATCTGAATAAACTAATGATTAGTTTTGCTGGGGTTTATCCATGCCCATAGAAGGTTAGAGTCTGATAAAGAACAATCAAAGTATGACCTTTTGTATGCATCATGCACATTTTTTTAGGGATCCTTAAGGTTTGCTACACAGGGCAGGCCTAAGACAGAACAACTTAATGAAAGAGTGTTATAGAAGCACAGACTTGTATGCTATGCTGCTAAATATACGCCATTAAATCATTAAAAAATTACAACAAACATGACATCAAACCTTTTGCAAATACAACACTGCTTTAACTTGTAATACTACAACAACAAGATATGTTTATTACTGGTTATGTATAGTTACTATGGATACTGTAGATTTTATACTTATTTTGTCAATTGCTAGTGATGTAATACTTAAGACTTAAAATTCTATCATAAAGGCAATGTCATTGCAAATTAAGGTTTTATCTCTAAGCTTGACCTTGCTATTCATCAATGTCTAGCAGTTCAGAGATCATCATGTCAACGACCTAATCTTCTTACTTTGTTTCAGATCTAAATTGGATATTGGGAGTTAAAATGTACGCCTTCCAACCAACCGTAAATTATCAGGATCGTCTTTAAAAAACGCACAGTACTGATCAATAGAACCGTGATAGCCGTTTTACATAGACCCATTAGTGTTAAGTATAACCTTCCAAAGAAATCACTGCCAAAAGATACTTTAACCAAATAGCAACACCAAAGCTGAAAGATCATATTTATTAGTAATCTGTGGGTAATGAGGGGACGATGAAAATTTCTGTGAGTGATAAGCCTAGATAGTGAAGTGTGAGTAAGTGACAGTGATAGATACAATGAGTTCCAACGCGGAACGTGATGTTTACGTTCCTGTCAGTCAGTTTTTCCAGAACCGGTCCGTATTCGTGACAGGAGGGACGGGGTTCATGGGCAAGGTGTTGGTGGAGAAGCTACTTAGGTCATGTCCTGGAATCAAAAACATCTATTTACTAATGAGGCCTAAGAGAGGTCAAGATATTGACACCAGGCTCACTGAACTCATAAATGCCCCGGTGAGTACCATTTTTGAATATTTCTTCATAAATCTTATTGTTTTCTGTTTTTAATCAATTGAATTTCTAAATGGAAGAGCAGCGATTAGTCATGTCCTCATGGCAAGATGTAGTTCCAAAACTACCGTTGTTGTTTTAGTCGAGGTTCCTCAGAAGTCATAAGCCATTTTTATTTATAGCCCTTATGAGTATGTGCCCGTAGACACAGTTGCTCTTGTACAAACCAATAAAAACTGAAAAATTGTTATAAAATGAGACTTTGTACAAACTACCTGTAGGCAGAGGGAATTGTCGATTTGGGAGGATATGTACCTCAAAATAGGCTTTTGTTTTTTGCCTCTTAAGTATTTAAACGGGTTTTTCCTCCATTCCAATTAGCTTTGAAACACTTACAATTGAATACATTTTTAACCTACAGCTATTGGGTTGGCCTGAGTGAATTAATAGTGGCTACAACCATTCTTGTCTTCTATGTTATCCTTTTGGAAAACTAATCACTTTACGTTGATAGTTTGATTATTCATATATCTTTATAACATTTTGGATGTTTCTACTTCATTGTATGCTTTTAAAATGTAATCTGTAAACCACTTAAATGTGTTATTCATATCAGATAACTCTAAAGTACCGGTACTCATTGAGCCTATGTGTTTTGTAGTGGGTGTTAATCTAACAGTAAACATCCTTTAATTTTAAACCTGTTCAGTGTTCATATAAACTTACTAGAAAACAACTGGTAATTTTCTGAGGCTGTAGGTATGCTGTGAAGAGGGCATTAAAAAGTTTAAATCAAAGTTACTTAGTAACACGTCCAAGCTCTAAAGTGTTCTTAAGAATCATAAGACATTTTTGATCATTTTATTTCTTTTAGAACTTAAAAGTCATTGGAAAACGTCTAATTCTAATACATTATGAAATATATACATCAAAGGATCATTATACAAACAAAACAATTCCTTCAACATAATCTGAAACAGAAAAGGAAATATATCATAGTGTCAGGTTACAAGTGAAATAGTACCTGAAACTCGCCATGTAAAGAGTGAAAAACCAAACAGCACACTTGGCAAACCACCAGTAAAAAAAGTACTTACTTATTCTTTTTTTTTAGTTAAAAAAATTAGTCAATACTGTCAAATGGGTTGGCCAGGAGGAGACATTCCACACCCCTTTTGTAACTGTTTGCTTGGAAGGTTCCGGGCTGAACAAGAGAACAAACATATTAAATAGTTCAAGACTTACTATGTCATAGTTTATTTCTAATTTCTTAAGCCTAACAAAGGGTACATTTACATCATGTAAAACTTCTCTTATTGTACGAGTGGATGTCGCTCCTGAGCTCGAGAGTTGTCCCCTAGTAGTTTTATGGTATTGATTATCTTATTAGAGAAAACACATTTTCATAGTACTCAATAATCTCCTTTATGATGATACTGCATTGCCTTTATTTCCGGTGTATTTGATTTAAAACTGTTATTGTAAAAAGAGTTACTGAAGAATTTCTAACTTATTTGAAATCATACTTCCTAACATGATACCGTTATCTTTAAACTTTGCATTAAAAATAACCCTAACCAACTATGAGTCAAACACGAGTCACAATATGAGTAAGGCTTTACAAAATTAGTAGTGCTTGGCAAATATTTCAGGGCTATAGTTAAAATGTTTTAAGCACTTCCAGCTTTGTAAACCTACAACATGTAAAGTCAATTAAAATTATGTTCTTGGATATGATTGTCCTAGCACATGTTTAATGCCTGAAGTGTATAATTTTTGACTTTTAAGTGCTTTTTGTTTTGTTTGTTGTAACAACATAGAAAGTCAATTAGGTTTTAAACATCCGAGTACCTGAAAAAAATAATACAATAGGATTGCTTCAGTTAAGTGCTTCCTGAGTTGTTAACTATCAACATAGAAAGTCAATTTTGTTGTCCAACATCTGTAAAAAAAAGTTTAAAAATGCAATAAATATTTCCATAAGTCCCTAATATTTATCCCTGGATAGTTAGGAATCTAATCAATATATTTCTTAGTATTAAGTATCCTATAGCCTACCTGTCAGATATTAGGCCTACTGTACATTATTTGACCAAAAAAATCCTGCATACCTTCCTAAATTTATTGTTTAACATTAACATGCCTTCGTACTCAGGAAACAACTTCAATCAATCAATCAATCAAATCATTCTTTATTCAATAAAACACAGAGTACATGTGTTGAATAGAGTCAAAACAATAGCGTATTTCTAAGTAGCCTACACCGTGAAGATAAAATACTCCCGCCGCAGCAAACCTGCCGACTAAGCGAATTTCCATTTGTCTGAATTTAAAGAATAAAGATTTTAAATGGCCGCCATCACAGAAAACATACTACCATAACCCAGAATGCCAACCGCATGGTAAAAAGGGTTTTACTTTGAGAGAGCTTTGCCTGTCAATTCGTAGGCAGCGCCACATGCGGTTGGCATTCTGGGTTATAGTAGTATGTTTTCTGTGCCGCCATATTAAAACGGCTTGAGGTAATGGAACAAACTTTTCACAGTTCTTTTTACTTTCAGAACTACACATTCATACCAAATTTTAAATCTCTATTTAGAAAAATGCCCAAGATATAAAATAATTTATAAAAATCACAAACAGACCGACAGACAGAAATCTAGGCACTTTAGACCCATACTTATATGGTGTTTTATGTTTGTCTTAGCCTAGGGAACAAGCCCACAAAATATGGCCAGACAAATCGGAAACACCCCGTATATACATATATATACAGTCTATATAAATTTGAACAAATTTTTTTTGGGCCTCTGGGCACATCAAAATTAAGAAGTAAATCGGTCCTGGGCCTAGGTCTTACCGTGTTACCTACGGTAATACCTACTTCCCTATAGGGAAATTCGCTAAAACCTATTATATTTATTTATAAAATCAGTTTTGCTTTATCATTCAGAAAACATCCTTTTAGCAAACCATTTCTAAAGCCGTGTTTTCCTAGTGACGCACTTTCTACGTGGCGTACAACGTTTAACGCTGACGTATAACGTACATAATTCGCGGCGTACAAGTGTTCTCCTAGAAATGTTCAGTACAGCTGCGTCATTAGCAAGATAGCTTCAAGATGAGCTCGCGGAAGAGAAAACAAATATGCTCTTGAGGGAGTATTTAGACGAGATTGATGAAGAAGTTAATGTTATAACGAGAAAGTATTGTTCATTTAGAAGTCAAACCAGTGACGTGTAAAATTTTACAGAGGACGAGGGTGTCTTTCAGTTGTTAATAAATTGACGTATGAACCTTGTAACAGAGTAAAACGACCAATTTCAACAGCTGAGAAACTTGCTCTTGCCTTAGGTTATGTGCAATAAAATAATAGGCTACTACTTTAAAAGTTTCTCATAATAATTTAAAGGAAACAGCAAAGCAAATAAAAATCCCGAACATGTGAGAGAATTACAGGCTCTGCACAGGGAAGTGCTGTGAATTGCGCGGCGTACAACCGAACTGACTGGTCTGGTCCCAGTCACCCTGTTGCGTGGCTCATCCTGCGCTGGCGCACAACCGAATGACGCTCCTAGGAAAACAATCAATAGCGTCTGCTGTTTCTGACTGGGTAGCGCGAAAAATGTGTTTTATGCCGCGTAGAAAGTGCGTCACTAGGAAAACACAGTTTAAACATTTCTTGGTAACAGAGAATTCTCATAAGCTATATAAATACCCCCGCTGCAGCAAACCTGCCGACTAAGCGAATTTCCATTTGTCTGAATTGATTTTCAGTTAAATATATTTTAATAACATTAGGTTTAACGAGTACCTAGGTTTGCTGCTACAAGGAAACTAATAAAGTGTGTTTTTGAGTAAAATATTGATTGCTTATACAAAATAAATAAATTTGCCAAATTTGATCAAAAAATATCCATAAACAAGCAAACTACAACATTTGACAATATTCTCCTTAAGAATAACATGGTAATTTTAAATTTACAATTTTTTTAATTTTCTCGGTAACTAATAATCGAACAGAAATACTTTTATATACAAAATTATTTGTTTTTTTAAGCTCTTTAAAAAGGTCTTAAGAGGAATTGTGAAATTTTGTGTTTTAAGGGTCAAAAGTGAGAAAAACCAATTTTTACCCCATAAAACCCCCCGTAAAGCCCCGTTCCCATGGTCCGATCGTGCTGGTTCGCGAACTCATTCAAGTTTATCCCACTTTACACCTTTAAACCAAATTTCATCAAAATCGGACAAAAATTACTCAAGTTATCGCGTTCACGGACGTATATATATATATATAAATCTATATATATATATATATATATATATATATATACATATATAAAAATTTGAACGAATGGTGTTTTTGGCCTCTGGGGACATCAAAATGAAAAAGTAAATCGGTCTCGGGTCTAGGTCTTACCGTGCCACCTACGGTAATAGCTACTTCCCTATAGGGAAATTAGCTAAAACTGAAAATGGCCTCGCAAACTGCATTATTTTAATCTGGTTCTGACTGAATTGCTGCATTTCCGTTTAATTGTCAGGAAATTCACACGCAAAAACAGTTGTTTGTAATAAGCTTGGAAATATGTGATAATTACTGATTGCTCCCTGGAGGAATAAATATGAGTTATTTAATTTATAATTTAAACTATGAATTAAAATCTAGATTATTTTTCTTGTAGTATTATTTTATAGATGTGAAGAAATTCCGAGGTAGGCTTACTTACCTTGAAATCCCATTTTTAATCACAGCATATTAGCGAATTTCCCATATAGGAAATAAGCTATTACCGTAGGTAATAATGCCTTAAATAAATTCATAAATTCATAAATTCCATATATGAATTTGAACGGAGGGTGTTTTTGGCCTCTGGGGACCTCAAAATGAAAAAAGTAAATTCTCACGTCCAGGTCTTACCATGAGTACTACGGTAATAGCTTAAATTCCCTATAACTTAAAGGAAATTCGCTAAAAAGTAAATAAATAAAAAAGTTCCCTTAGAGTTGTGTTATGGAATTCAAATTTATATATTTCATAAAATCTAATATAGGTTCATAAGTCGTTTAGATAGGCCTACTTTTTTAGTAGGCCTAATTTTGAAATTAACAAGTGTTATATGTTTGGTTTGTTGGATAATTTAAAATGTTACCCGCGTGGCCTATATGAAGTTTGATACAAGAACCAACGTTACTAAATGGTGGTCCAGAGCATTGTTCCAATGAAAAAAATAGTATGATGAGGCTCTTCCTCATTAGTGAACCGATTATATCTAGAGCGGTGTCTTTTTGTAGAGGACTACTGTAGTCCCACATAACCTTTGACAAGCTATCTGCATTCAAAGTATAATCTAACTTGTGTTATAAAATTTGATTGATTATGAAAATAAGCTATTCTGGTTAGGCATAGAAAAAACCATTTAAGTTAATTGAGAGGATGTTTTCACAATCAAATGTATCATGAAGTAGTATAACACAGTTTATTTATTATATATACAGTAAACATGTCCTTTGTTGAAGCTTGGGTACAGTATAAATGAGTTATGTTGGCACAGTTATATGGCACTAGTGTAGCTGCAATATAACCAATCAGATGATAACATTTTGTATTTTGCCAGTATTAATCTCGATTTACATGATAAACATTTTTGATTAGATTTCCTTTTCAAAAATTAATCAGGCTGCTAGCTGGAGTAAAATTTTGTTATACAGTGGAAACTCAATAAACCACCATTCTTTTAAACACCAATTTTTGTTATATACATATATATATATATATATATAGGCTATATATGTCACCTCAAAGATTTGCATTTTAGGCCTATAGCATATTACGTTAGGTATTTATCGTATTGTAAAGTAATTTATTGTTTCTGTTTGCATATGGTAATCATGTCTATTTTGAATTGTACCTGTTTGAATTGGCAATTCGCCGTTGAAATAAATGAAATGAAAGGTACTAGTCCTGAAAATAGGGGTTTACCGGACAAGTGTGGTCGTTCCCGTGTGAGACGAAGTCGAGTGCGAGATTACCATACGAGCCTGGTAAACACATTTTGGACGAGTGAGGTACGAGATTTTACTTCATACTACTCTAAGCTAACTTAACAATAAATAATATATTTATAAATCCTTATATATTCCCACCGACTAAAGGATTAACAATCACTACTCATAACCTCTAAGAGAGGTTTTTCTTTGTTTATAACCACTCATTTTCAAATATAGCTTATCAGCTGGTTGGTGTCTGGTAAAAACTCATTACAGTTAGTAGTACAACTAAACCCCATTTGATTATGCTGGCGGCAAACAGCTGTTTTCTGGATAAAATCCATGTGTGGGAATTTTGTTAAAACAGTGTAGTGTAGCATAAACAATTTTTACTATGTAGGGTTTTGCTGCACCGCTGGTTTTTTTCTTACTTTACAGAATCAGAATCGTTTTATTGTCCTTCAACATTTACCTACCAAAAATGCAATAGACAAAAGTCAACAAAAATTAAGCGATTACATAATCAACCTATGTGCATTAAGCATGTACGGTATACTGTAGATAAGTGACACTATGTGTAATTCACTTGTAGGCCTGCACTGTGTTATTTCCTTTAAACTCATTTTAACCTTCCAAAATCTAGCCCAAAGTTTTTATTTAACAAACAACGCAAATTATGTACATTTATGTACAGTAGAGCCTCAATAAAAAGGGTCTTAAAGGGATTAGGGAAGCAATTTACTTATCTAGCTAATTTTAGCAGTCGCGTTACACTGTTAGTGAAAGTACTATGTATCGTTATAACAAGTGCATTTTCAGAGCAACACTTGTGCTAACATGTCTATTTCTTTTAAGTTATAGTGCTAGTGCAGTAGGCCTACTGTTAATATTGCGTAACAATTTAAATTAGGCTATTAAATAAAATGATAAGTTAATCAAAAACTCTTAGCATTTGACTTTTTTGCATCTAGAGTTTTCTTGTTTTTGGATTTCCTCCTACATTTTAAATTACTTTTCCTTTGAATTCTACAGCTAACATGATTTACACACAACAGGCTTACAATTCAGTACATTCATAACTCACAAACACAAACAACATGATACTGGACTTAATATACAACAATGCAAGATCAGTACTGTCTAGCCTATTAAAAAAACAAACACAAAAACATAAAAGGCTTGAATGAAAACTGATTCGTTCATTGAGTTGCTAGTATCATTAAAATATGGATATGAACACAAAATTATTTTGTTCCTTGAATATTTTTTGGTCTACAAAATGCTCCTCATTTGTCAAACGTAAAAATTCAATTTCTCCACCAAGCACAACATCAAAGTTGCTGGATGCTTTCAACCAAGGCATGATCCCAAATTACAAAAGGAATCTTATCTTGCGTACAAACATGATTAATGAACTCTTCGTAATTTAAATTGTTTTTTTTTACCAATAAATCAAACCTCTTGATAGTTCATAATTGTTGATAGTTCAAATGTATTTGCTTCATCCTTAAATTTCAAACTATCAAAAGTACTGTAATTAGAACTTGTCAGTTGACTCAGAAAATACACGCAACTGGTCTGTAAACAAACTAATGTTTTTACTGTTTTGAGAAAGGAAAGTGAGTTAGGAGCAGGCTTGAGTGAGGGTTTGAAGACTCTCACTCAACTACTCCTACTACCTACTCCTACTACTTACTCTTGTTCAAGTAGCTTAGTATGAATGAGTGGAAATCGACAATGTCCCTCCAAAACATTCAGTCTAGTGAATTTTGATGGAAACTGTTCAATACAGTTACGTCAAGAGTCATGTTATCAAGGTTGACTTCTCAAAACAAATTGTTTTAGAGAAATTGAGTTACATTGTGATGAAGAAAAAAAACTTGTTATTATTGTTGTTTTTATAAAAATGGTCTGGTCGTTTTACAGAGGTTAAATTATTGTTAAGTGTTAAAAAGATTTCAAGGGAGTTGGAAAGGTGCATTTGTAATTGAGGTTGTCATGTTATTGAGGAAACATAGTTCTATTGTATTTAAATGAATGAATAATACGTATTTGGCTACTGTAGTAAATTTATCTTGATTAATTATTTTACCAACATGATTTGAACGAAACTAACACATGTGATACTTTTCATCTATTGGTATTCTAGTTTTTCATGATTAACAACTATTTTTTTGCCAACAGCTATTTGATCGGTTAAGAAGGGAGCGGCCGACGGAGCTGTATAAGATCGTCCCAATCCTAGGAGACATTACGGAGCCGGAATTAGGCATCAGTGCTACGGACCAGGAGATGCTGGCTCGCTCTGTCTCGGTATGTATCATAGACAGTAGACACAATCTAATTTGAACACTGAGATAACCTTAGAGTAGCTAAGACTTTTTTAGGTACTTTGGTATTATCCGGAGGCCACCCTTATACATCGCGCTGCAGCGGCTATGTTAGGTTGGGTTATCATAAATAAGTTTGCAGGACTTTCCTCGTTTCGTTATGAATCAAACGATACCAGATGAGTCATACTTTCACCCGGCAAATCCCCTCCAAGTAGGCCAAGGTCAGGTCGTTGCCCGGGGCGCGCGCATCACCTGTCACCGCGCCTGTATCTGTGCCAGTGTCCTGAGCAATGACTCTTCTGGTATCGTTCGGTTCATAAAGAAACGAGAAAAGTCTTACAAACATATTTATGATAACCTCACCTAACATAACCACCGCAGCACGCTGTATACCTACTTGGCAGAGTACATGTGGCAGCTAGCGGCGGCGGCACATTCAACTCAATCCTCGCAGACATCGCTGTCTTCTGGGAGGCAGAACTCGAAGGCCGCTTATCGTAATCATGTCAAATTTGGACAGTAAGTCAATTAAAGTATGTTCTTTTCAATTATGTAGTTTTTTTATCTCCGGTAAAAAAACCCCTCTAAAATAAGTGGCCTCCGGATAATACCAAAGTTCCCTTTTAACTTTTTTAGCATTATCATATTGTGCTCACTAAGACACATTACACATATTTGAAACCCCACTTAGCGGCACATCCAGCGCAGTGTGCACAAAATCTGGCATTTTCTAAAATTGTTGGAGGATTTGTTTTTTATAGAAGAGAGTAGGGGTTTAAAGATTCATCTAAGGGGCTCATCTAAGACGTATATTTTAGTCTTACATTCATCCTTACTAGTCAAGTCTGTTTGTATAGTTACAATGGATTGTTTGACCTATCATGGACCTGACCAGTGTGCAGTCAGTTGAAGGTTTGAATTAAAAAATATAATTTCTTGTTTGCTTCGTAGGTGGTGTTCCACTCAGCTGCTACGGTCAAATTTGATGAAGCACTAAAACTGTCAGTGACCATCAACATGTTGGGAACCAAACGGCTAGTTGAGCTATGTCACAAAATGATGAGTTTAGAGGTAAGACTAAGGCAATGTTATTTAAAAAAAAATTATTTCCAAAAAATACAAATTTACACAAGTCATACAATTTAGCTACAAAAGCCATTTATGGCTTATCTGCAGCAATTATTATAGTTTTCGTTATTTCACAATGCTTATTTATTTAATCAGTCTTTTTATTCAATCACTCTTTTGGTTTCCCTTGTTTTTCTGTAAGTAAACTACCAGAATACAATAATATACCAAAATAAATAACAAACCAATTATAGAATTTAAAGTAGTCAAACAATGAAAAAAGTAAAAATTAACAAACATTTGTAGCAGTGAACAACAATGAAAAAATAGAATGAAACACAGTTATTTTCATCTCAGATCTAGATATAAATTCTTTAACTTTATCTTTAAAACTCTACAGTAATATACATTCCTGTGCCGGTAAACTATTTAACAAGAATGAAACTAAATATTCCCTTGTTTTTTTTGAATATTTATTTATTGTTCTAGGCACAATAAAGAACATTTGCCTTGAGTTGTAACTATGCACATTAAGGTTTTTGATCTCATTTGAAAAATTATAATCTGTTGTAATTAAAAATTTTATCAGTCCTCAACTGGCAAAACGTTGACCAATTGATAACCTAGCATGGGATTTTCAACCAGATCAGCAGAATGAAGCTCAGTCATTGTTTTGATTATCCTTCTTTGCACGGTTTTCAGTTGCATTATGGCTGTGTTTGATGTTGCTCCCCACGACCTTACACCATATCTAAGCAATAATTCACACAGGTTTGAATATACCAATTTCATTGTTTTTAGTGGCAGGTATTGTCTGATTTAGACCATAGATACTCACTCGCATCTTTTTATTATTAGTTATCAAATAAATTTATTTATAATAATACAAATATATAATAATACTAGCTGTACCCGCGGGCTTTGCCCCGTTTAACTTCATAAGTGAGCTCGTTCGCATGGCTCAATCACGTCCTGGTTGAACCCGCGGGCTTTGCCCCGTTTAACTTGATAAGTGAGCTCGTTCGCATGGCTCAATCACGTCCTGGTTGAAGTTCGTTCGCTACGATCACTCACTTTTAGGTTAGAGCTCGTTCGCTGCGCTCACTTGCCTTCAGGTTAGCTCGTTCGCTACGCTAACTTGCCTCCATGTTGAAGTTTGTTCGCCACGCTCACTCACCTTTTGGTTGCAAATTAGCTGTTGTCATAAATGTAAAAGAAATAATAGTGCTGCACCCTGTTGGTAATCCTTGTAACTTTAATGCTATTGAACATCATAGAACAGAACCAACTTAATTGAAACAGCTGTTAAGATTCATTAATTCCATTTAAATATGAGTACTCATATGGTTAACATGGGAAACTCCAGAGCCACTGGGGCGGAGCCCAGAGGTCGGAGGGTAAAATCCTTTCTTAGTGAGCGTCTACTACCCAAAAGGAAGATGCCTGCCAAGTTTCAGGTTCCTAGGTCTTATGGTTTCTGAGATTTCGTGATGAGTGAGTGAATGGTATTTGAGCTTTATATATATAGATAATGTAATAAATTTGCTCAGATTTCTCAGACTAAAGATGACTTAAGTCCTAGAACACTAAAACACCTACAACCATCTGTATTGTTGCATGACTGAAAGGTGTAATGGAATGGTTCCGTCGAGTAGGCCATTCTGTTAACATTTTCCTTTACGTGTAATATTTCCGCAGGTTCTAATCCACGTGTCGACAGCGTACTGCAATTGTGATAGAGAGGAGGTGAGTGAGATGATCTACCCTCCTCCTTTTGACCCAGAACACATCATTGACTGTGTCAGTTGGATGGATGACTCGCTGGTCGATGTCCTCACACCCAAGTAAGTGAAAAAGGACTCTAGGGCAGAATTTGTAATTTATGTTTAAAAAGAAGAACATTTTTACCCTTACCTTTATTAGCTATTTAAAGTAGTATGTTCAGTATTTATAGTAGTTTACACAACGATTGTGTAAAGATAGTGTTAACGGCACGGGTAGAAAATTTAAGGTACGAGCCTTGGCGAGTGCCTTAGAAACATCTACGAGTGTCGTTAACACTATTTACGTTGCGTACACTACTTTACCTACAACAGTGTTTTAATCACCTACTAAAAATCATTACTCACAACTTCTAATAGAGGTTATGTTTTCGTTTAAACCTCTCATTGCCACTGACAGTGATGCAATGAAACATTGTACCAAACACTAACTGCACCACTCAACAATTAAATTGTCCTGAGCAGCTGATTAGTTGAAGTTTGAATCATCACAATTGTACTTCTTCTCTCACAATCCTTGAACCTCATTGGTCCGTTACCCGTGTTGTTATGAGTAAAACTATGCTGTTATGAAAGAAAACAATGCTGTTATGTGAAACTTTTCAATTCTAAGAACTGAACTGAAACGGCTACTTTAAAAAACGGTCATAGATAAACATAAATTTACAAACCATGTGAATAACTCACAGCTACGCCAATCTCTCCTTAGTTTTTGCCTCGTTTGGTATTATATCATACTTACTTATGTCTTTGATGTGTATGGTAATATTGTAATACCGCCCACACAACTAACTACTCACTTTCAGCGATGTTTAGGGTTCGGATCCTGGTCACTGCCATAAACATTTTATCAGTACAGTTCACCTTCGTACTATACAGGCTCACCCCTTGCTTTGCTGAATACGTTCCACACACGGGCAGTTAGTCTATGTGGACAAGCAAATGCAAGGTTAAAATAGGCCGCCAACCTCTTAAAAAAAATTGGTCAACAGGTCAACATAGAAACACATTTATGGTATTTATTATCGTAATTTATAGAAAACTACATAATTTTCAAATGTAAGCTGATTTAAACTAAAAGAATTTTGCTCTATTAATTAGCAATTCATGCAAATTACAAATGTAAGTGTAGTAAACACTTTTTTAGGTAAAAGGCTGCTCTATTTGTTTCGGTCATAACTGTTTGGATTTTGTGACACTTAAAAATGACTTTAAGGGTGTAGCATAGAGCACAAGGGCCTAGATTTTTTAGGATTTTTTGAGAGGATAGCAGGCTTACCTGAATGGGAAAGAGTCCAAACTGGCACAGGAAACTTTGTTTTGTGTTTCCTGTGCCAGTTTGGACTCTTTCCCATTCAGGTAAGCCTGCTATCCTCTCAAAAAATCCTTAAAAATGACTTTAATTGTCATACAGTAGATGCTACGATACATAAATTAATTTTTGCTTTGGGATGGTATGAAATGTTCAACTTTTTAAAAATTATTGATTTATGTATGTTTTTGGTAGTGGCCGAAGTGTTAAATGTTACTTAACTTGGATATTATAAGACTAGTTGATGGTTTCGGACATAGGAAATAAATAATTTTCCCTCCTCCAAATAGTATATCCAACTGGTGTTGCCAACTATGAAGTCTTTGTTTGCACCCCAACACATTATAGTCTAAATCCCTCACAGCCCAAGTCTCCTATATGTGCTTTTGTGTAATATTTTAGTAGACTTTCTCTGATAAGGGGTTTTTCAACTGCTGTTGAAACCATCAGCAGCGCATTCAATACATACATTGTGTTGATTGTGGCTTTTTTACTTCTTACAAAAAGAAAGACAAAGAAAGAACCAGAGTTTCAAGGTCATCAGATGTGATTTTGTCTGTTGTTTATTACATTGTTGTGAATCAGTAAAAGGTTTTCAAAACATCCAATTAATTGTGTCAAGGTAGTATTGGATTGATAATGTAAATTGTAATTAATTGTTGTTTTAACCCAGAAAGGAATTTAATGTACTGCCTAGTGTTACTTTTACAGAATTTGTAGACTTTTTCTCTAATTGTTATAGAAAGAAAGCCTTAGGTAATAAATTAATAATTCTTTCACCATTTTGTTCACAATAATATCGTCTAAAAAAATTGTAATTGGATAATCAAGTCTCTAATTTAAAAAATAAAATTATAAAAAAATTATAAATAATTTTTTAAAAGTAAACTTTGTTTACAAATTCCAAGATTAATACAGACACCAAATGACACTATTATCATAAAGTTCAATTGATTACCTACGTAGAAAAACCACAATTTGTTTACTTTTATAAGTAATAACATAAAAAAATTTTTTGTTTTACCTTACTACATCCAGGGTGTCTAGTAGTCGGGAAAATCGGGAAAGTCGGGAATTATTATTGAATTTCAAAATGGTCTTGAAAAGTCAGGATTTAGTCTTAAATTTGATTTCAAAGTCGGGAATTTTCATGATTTTGCCGCGATCGTCGTCTTGCGTTTACGTAACCGCAAAAGCCAATGATGATGTCTACACAGCCTCGGGAAATGTTCACGATTTTGCCGCGATAGTGGACGACGACGATCAAAGTCAAAGTCAAAATAAACTTTATTCGTACGAATACATAGCAGCATCAGAATAGAGTCACATATAACTAAAAATCACATACTTTCATGCTATATAGCTAAAATACAATATATTTAAAACTATATATAAAACCCAGGCAACCAGTAGTGGAGCCCTCACTTAAGGAAACTCTGAAAAAGAATAGAGAGCTTTATTAACAAGATATTCTTTCAGCATTTTTAAAAATTTATTGTAATTTTGCTCATTTCTAATTAAATTTGGCAACTGAGTAAAAAATTTGGTGCCCATATATTTAGTTTTGTTTTTATAAAAATGAAGATTATGTTTATCAAAAATAATTTTATTTCGGGTATCATAAATCGATGGCGTTTCCGAAACCACGAGAGACGACTATGACGTTTCTGTGACAGCGGGAGACTACGATGACGTTTCCGTGACAGCGGGAGACTACGATGACGTTTCCGTGACCCGGGAGACTACGATGACGTTTCCGTGACCGCGGGAGATGACGATGATGTTTCCGTGACCGCGGGAGACGACGATGACGTTTCCGTGACCGCGGGAGATGACAGTGATGCCTACACGGCCGCAGGAAATGTTCATGATTTTGCCGTGATCGCGGACGACGACGATAACGTTTCCGTGACCGCGGGAGACGACAATGATGCCTACACGGCCGCGGGAAATGTTCATGATTTTGCCCCGATCACGGACGATGACGATGGCGTTTCCCGTGACCGCGGGAGACTACGATGACGTTTCCGTGACCCTGGAGACTACGATGACGTTTCCGTGACCGCGGGAGATGACGATGACGTTTCCGTGACCGCGGGAGACGACAATGATGCCTACACAGCCGCGGGAAATGTTCATAATGTTGCCGTGATCGCGGACGATGACGATAACGTTTCCGTGACTGCGGGAGATGACGATGATATCTGCTCGGCCGCGGGAAATGTTCATGATTTTGTCACGATCGCGGACAACGACGATGACGCTTCCGTGACCGCGGGAGATGACGATGACGTTCCTGTGACCGCGGGAGACGACGATGATATCTGTTCGGCCGCGGTAAATGTTCATGATTTTGCCGCGATTGCGGACGACGACGATGACGTTTCCGTGACCGCGGGAGACGACGATGATATCTGTTCGGCCGCGGGAAATGTTCATGATTTTGTCACGATCGCGGATGACGACGATGATGTTACCGTGACCGCGGGAGATGACGATGACGTTTCTGTGACCGCCGGAGACGACGATGATATCTGTTCGGCCGCGGGAAATGTTCATGATTTTGCCGCGATCGCGGACGACGACGATGACGTTTCCGTGACCGCGGGAGACGACGATGATATCTGCTCGGCCGCGGGAAATGTTCATGATTTTGTCACGATCGCGGATGACGACGATGACGTTTCCGTGACCGCGGGAGATGACGATGACGTTTCTGTGACCGCGGGAGACGACGATGATATCTGTTCGGCCGCGGGAAATGTTCATGATTTTGCCGCGATCGCGGACGACGACTATGACGTTTCCGTGACCGTGGTAGATGATGATGATGTTTATGTGACCGCGGGAGACGACGATGATATCTGTTCGGCCGCGGGAAATGTTCATGATTTTGTCGCGATCGCGGGAGATGACGATGACGTTTACGTGACCGCGGGAGACGACGATGATATCTGCTCGGCCGCAGGAAATGTTCATGATTTTGCCGTGATCGCGGACGACGACGATCACGTTTCTGTAACCGCAGCAGTCAATGATGATGTCTAAACGTACAGTACGTGGAAGATTTCATGATAAAAAAAACCAAATTTGCTAGTTAGAAAATTTTATTGCTGCATTATTTCTTTACTTGAAAACACCACATTATCATAATACTACTTTATGACAAAGACAGGGGTTGGTGTAGTATTATTCAGAAAATTTGGTTAAGCTATACAAATTGGTATCATTATCAAGAATCGAGAATCGATACATTTTGGTATCAACACCCACTAATTGTTGAAAAAACTAGTCTTGAAAAATCAGGAATTAGTCTTGAAAAGTCTGGATTTAGTCTTGAATTTTATAATGGAAATAAACTAGACACCCTGTCTCATTTTGGGTGATATCTGGTTTCCATGGCAACACAACCTTTGTCATTCCCAAAAATAAATTATTAAATACGCAAAACAAGAAGCAAGATATTTATAAACATCATAAAAATAAAATTAAATTAAATTTAAAACCAATTTAGGCTTGTAAGTTGGATTTTGGGCCTGCAGCAGCCAGACGAGTGATGCTCGTAAGTCGGCGCCATTGGTTTAAGTAACATACTTCTTGCCTTTATGTCAGGTATAACGATTGGTGACATGACGATTGGAAAGTAAGACTGGCCCAGTTTTTGATTTTTGGGTACTATTCAAGTAGAGTATTATATTTTCCACAAAATCTAATTATATTGTTGAGGCTTAACCAAAAATTATTCTGGATGTTTCAGATTGATCGGTTCTCGACCCAACACCTACACCTTCACAAAGGCCCTTGCAGAACACATGTTGCTCAAGGAGTCTGGAAACTTACCTGTAGCCATCGTTCGTCCCTCCATCGGTCAGTATCATCACTAAAACTCCACATCTCTTAACCGAAAAGTGATTGAAAAGGTTTTAAATTTTTTTATTATTTGGATCATTTAACAGAGGTCAGAAACTTCATGCTTACTACTCTATTTACACGATTAATAAAAACCTCAAGAGGATTTTTTTAAACTTTTGATCAAACAATATTAGGTCAACCAAACTCTGTGTAACTGTGGGAGTATTTCATTTGGTCCAAAATCGTTTGGTCCAACAGTTGAAAAACAGTTTGTTTGTTCCAAAATCGTTTAATCCTCCAGTTGAGGAGTATTTCATTTGGTCCAAAATCGTTTGGTCCAACAGTTGTAAAAAAGTTCGTTTGGTCCAACACTCTAATACGAGTTCGTTTGGTCCAACAGTATGAACTATTGCGTCCCTCTTGTTGAAGGCGTTCAAATAATTGCCGTCACGTCGTCAACCTGCCTACCTTCCGAGGCCTTTGTTGTTTTGTGTTATGTTTCTAAATAATTGATATGTTTGCATTTATATACACATACATTTACATATATTTATTTATATATAATGTGCTTGTGTCCTGTTTACTTTTTATCCCCAGTCAATCTTAAAACAACGCGTTATAATTCCCTAGATTTGTGGATAAACATTGACTTTGCTTTGAGTTTGCATTTAATGTTAAACAGATGGTTTATTTAATTTATCTAAAAATTAAATTCAATCTATGATTGTTGTGTGTTTGTCATGGTATTTGTAACAATCATGTAGTTAATAATACAAATATTAGTGATGGTCGGATCCAGATATCGGACTACCGGATCCGCCGGATCCAAGCTAGAACCGGAACCAGATCGGATCCAAAAAATTCCGGATCTTGG
Organism: Macrosteles quadrilineatus; assembly: GCF_028750875.1. Classification (NCBI taxonomy): domain Eukaryota; kingdom Metazoa; phylum Arthropoda; class Insecta; order Hemiptera; family Cicadellidae; genus Macrosteles; species Macrosteles quadrilineatus. The sequence continues at coordinate 42,291,065 of NW_026542600.1, read as the reverse complement.
GCTGGATCCGGTTTTGATGGTTCCGATTTGTTCAGATTTTTCCCGATTTGTTTACTAACATAAAGCTGTCTGTATCCATGTACAACACTATCTGTAACTGTGTAAAAGAAGACTATCTGTGTCTGTGTACAAGAAGACTAATGTCAATGTCACAGTACTGTATATTGCCGATGTCAATAACCTCTATGGTTAGTCAATTTTACAGTACAGTATATTGCCGACGTCAATAATCTCTATGGTTAGTCAATGTCACAGTACTGTATATTACGACGTCAATAACCTCTATGGTTAGTCAATGTCACAGTACTGCATATTGCCGACGTCAATAACCTCTATGGTTAGTCAATGTTACAGTACTGTATATTACCGACGTCAATAACCTCTATGGGTAGTCAAAGTCACAGTACTGTTTATTACGACGTCAATAAACTTTATGGTCAGGCATTGTCACAGTACTGTATATTTCCGACGTCAATAACCTCTATGGTTAGTCAATGTCACAGTACTGTATATTTCCGACGTCAATAACCTCTATGGTTAGTCAGTGTCACAGTACTGTACATAGCCGACGTCAATAACCTCTATGTTTAGTCAATGTCACAGTACTGTATATTGCCGACGTCAATAACCTCTATGGTTAGGGAATGTCACAGTACTGTATATTACCGTCGTCAATAACCTCTATGGTTAGTCAATGTCACAGTACTGTATATAACGACGTCAATAACCTCTATGGTCAGGCAATGTCATAGTTAGTGTATATAACGACGTCAATAACCTCTATGTTTAGGCAATTCTCAAATCCGAATCTTTTCTTAAGATTCGGAGATCTGGATTCGACACATTCCTACCTTCGATCTTGAGTATGCTATATCGTGTTTTTTGCGTGTAGCATCCAATTTATTTATGCCTGGATCACCCCTTGCTTATCTTTTCCTTAATTTCGTTCTAGGTCCACAGTACTGATAGCGGGGTATGTGAAATTCTACAGGTAAAATACCCCGTGTCTGTGTACAAGAAGATTTTCTGTGTACATACAGGGTGAATAAGAAGTAGGCCTATAATAAAGACTCCCCCATCTAATATGTTAGAACACAGTATAGTTTTCTTGTACACAGACACAGGGTATTTTACCTGTAGAACTTCACATACCCGGCTATCAGTGCTGTGGACCTGGAACGAATTTAAGGAAGAGATTAACAAGAGGTTATCCAGGCATAAATAAATTGGAAGCTGCATGCACAAACCACGATATAGCATACTCAAGATCGAACTACACAGATATCCTTTTCGTGGTCCTGCAAACTTAGCACATAGTTACATTTTAAGATTTTTAAAAGTTGTAGTGTCCCCAAAAAATTAGGGATTATGGGCTCAACTGGAGATTACTCTATATATAAGATATATTAACCTTTAAACATTACCAATTTAATTTTAAACAGTTTTTTTAAAATTGGCATTCTGTTAATTACGTTTTTTTAACCCGCCCTTATGACAGTGTGTATCTGGATCCTGATCCGAAGTTCCGGATCTGAATTTTTAAAGATCCGGATCTGGTACCGACATTTTCTTGGATCCGCCCATCACTATATATATAATATAATATAATATATAATATATAAAGTGAATTTCTCAGTGAAGATATATCCTATTTGTAAAACTTTCCAAAATTTTATGTTTACTCCCCATGAGAACTATGAATAAATAAATTATTGAAAAGAAAAGAGTTTGTATTTGTTGTGGCTTATTGTCAACGGTATCATCTTAACCATTAACTTTATCTAAATATATATAATAGAGGAGGTATTTATTTATTTATTTATGTATGTATGTACCCTATTGACTCCAAAAGCCAAGTTAGTGTTAGTTAAGTTTGGTATGTTTATAATCGCAGTATTATAATCAATGAAAGGGATGGTAATTCTTTAATATTGTTATCCTTTGTTCTATACCCGCACAATGTATCATAAATCGTGAAAAATAATTGTGCGTGATATCTCAGATATACAAATGCCTCGCAATTTGTCATAAACCGACCACATTACTGTCACTATAAGAAGGAATGCCAATAATACTAATGTGAAACTTAGGTCCACCCAAGCTGTGCAACGGAACCAGACTGACTATAAAAAACATCGAAGGAACAATCATAAGTGATAAGTTTAAAGTAGAAATAGTCCCAAGAATACCAACGATATCATTTAGTCAAAAGTAGTCAAAAATGCAGACACCAACCAGTACAATAGATATAACATAATGCAATAAGAAATCATTAAAAGCGTTACTGTAATATTAAGATTATACAATTATTCGTTATGGAACGTCATATTGCTAAACATGACATTATACAGAAGAACATCAATTTTAACATAAGAAAATAAGATCCTTATATATAAATCTGTAAGACTAAATTTTTACCAGGAAATTGTGGACATCCAGAAAATATGAGTAGGCTAATTGATGTAATTTTCATGTTCTATTTTAAACTTTTGATTAAGAATTATAGACAACGATGGAGGATCAATAGTAAACACTCCATTGTAAATAGATACAACAATAAAAATTAAGGTGTATGATAAACATTTAAAGCACGTTGGTCCACTGAATTTCTATACACTCTAATATTAGAAGGCTGCCAAATGTGATAAAAACTGTTAATTTATAAGATTTCCAACCATATGATACACTATTGAGCTTTAAGTCTGCTTATGTACGCTTTAGTGGTTTGAATACTGTAATACAAAACATGGTGTCTTTAATGTTTAAAACATAGAAAGTCGGCATGTTTAAAGCAAAAATTTTATTAATATTATTATTGTATACGACGGCGGATATTTGAACGCCTTCAATGTGAGAGACGCAATAGTTTTTACTGTTGGACCAAACAAACTCGTATTAAAGTGTTGGTAAAAACGATTTTGGACCAAACGAACGAGTTTTTAACTGTTGGACCAAACGATTTTGGACCATTTGAAGATGATCCGTAACTGTATGAGTATCACAAATGAACTTTTTGAGATGAGCTTTTTTATCGCTGTCTACGTCAGTGGTATCATCAATGATGGAAACACTAAGGCCTTTACGGGAAAGCAATCTACACCCATCAAATTTTGTGTGAATATGCTGGGGATTGAACCCGGCCATCTCAGTGCACCAAAGTTTTAAGGCAAAAACCATTAAGCAACAAACACACCTTTCAACAATAGATTCCATCCACAAAGATGTAGTCAACTAGAAGAAATGAAAACTTAGTTAAATAAAGCCATCAATGCTCAATGTACGCTGATGAAAAATAAAGTTTTCTCTCTTGCATGCTACCTTTATAACCATGTCACAATCTGCAAATGCAACATACAGTAAAATATTTAACTCCTTTTAGAGTGTGGTCTGATTTTTTGTTAAAAGTTAATTCACATTATAAAACACTTCATTTGGTTGGTCTTAAAAAAGGCCCAAGATAACTTGAGATCTCCATCATTACCTCTGTTCTTTTTTAGTACTGGAATGAAATAGGAATATATGGTTTTTCGTTTTTGGTCTTGTGTCAATGGGAGGTTGTGTTTGAAAAATGTATCAGCCATTTAGGGATATTTGGGGGGGGGGGGACTATAGTTATAACACACAAAATAAAATTGAATGTTGCTTTCACTAGGTTTGATAAGATATACCCCATAGAAGAGTGTATCTATACTTTGCCTAGACACAAATGGTTATGATTTGATAAAAATTTAATATGGCTACCATATTGTACTGGGTTAAGTAAAAGTTCTAGTTTCCCTTATTTTAAATTGTCTGCCTCCTCTTTTTCTCATGTTTTGGGAGCGTAAGCGCTTGACGATGATAGATTGTTGAATTTTAATCTTATTATTTTAGTATTCCCGGTCTCCCGCAAGTAAACAGCCAATCTCCGGAAAATGGTTCTATGAGTCAACATAAAGAGAAAATCGAGCATAACATTTTTTCCAATATAACTTCGTTGACCAAATATCCGTCATTTTGTATTTTTTACATAAACATTTTTATCTTTATATTGTTCCAACCTATCTCGATGAAACTTGATGTTCGTTAAGGCAAAAAATACCTAAGGAAAAAAAATGTTAACTTGGTCCAATACAATTCCATTTTATTTGATATTTTTAAATATCATATTATTAGTAACAATCTTGTTTGTTTGTATCAATTTTGCTTCTATTATAAGGTTAATAAACAAAAGACATTACAAGTTTAATGATTTATTTAAATCCATACTCCATTAGTAAAATTATGCTTTAGCTGCTATTAAAGTCTACTACGTTTCATAACGCAAGGGGGGTGGAGGGGGGTTTGCTCAAGCGTTACGGTGTGTTACATGGGGGGGATTTAAATTGTCGAAAAAGTGTGTTATGTAATATTTCTATTGACAGTTTTTTGTAGCAGAACCGAATTATGCCACAAATTAAACTTTTTATGTCTACAGTACATTCATAAAGTTGACGTTGATTTTTGTAGTGATCTCCTCTCTGCAAGAACCAGTAGCGGGCTGGGTTGACAACTGGAATGGTCCGACCGGGATCATAGCAGCTGCTGGGAAGGGATTCTTCCGTACAATGCTCTGCCACGAGGACAAGGTCGCAGACCTGGTGCCTGTTGACATTGTCATCAACCTGATGATCTGTGCTGCCTGGCGCACTGCCACCGCCAAGTATGTTTCATACATTCAAATCTATATAGTAAAATAAAAAACTATTCTTGAGACGTTTCCCAACTAATTCTAGCTATTAGTGTTAAGCCAGGGATAGTTGCATACTAAATTGTAACGTATGCTGGTATTATACAGTTTATATACTAGTATTAGACATTGGCGACGGATTTTTTAAAACTGTATCTTATGCTGTAAACGTTCTCTAAATAAGTGGAGGAGTAGGTTGGATATTTCACTAGCCCAGCTTACTCCAGGTAAATCCCATTTAGAACATGTGAAACTATATAGTTTCTTAGGTTTTGCATGTAATTGACTATAAGATGGTTTTAACAATAGTTAGTTTAACTAGCAAATGATATATGCATACAGGATGTTCATAAAAGGTGGGGGAATTATTTACATAGTGATTTCTTGGGTTGAAATCAAGAAAATCAAGAATAAAACTTCTTCAAAAATTGCTTGTTAACCAGATATCTGCCATTACCTATGTATTTTTTACATAAATATTTGAAGCTTTTGATTGAGCATAGCAATCTTTATGAAACTTGGTATGTGTGTTAAGGTAGAAGAGATCCGTGTTAGAAAAGAACATAATCTTAGTCCAATTCTAAACTTCAGAATGGCAACCATTTTAAATGTTTAAATTTTAATTGCTAAAAATTGCTGATTTTATGGAAAAATTTTAAGGATACTGATATTTAGCATTTAAAATTTCCTATCAAATGACATCAAGTTCAAAAATATCAAATATCAAAAAGCTAAAATATTACTATCTTTTTCTTCTTTTTTTTTGTTAAATGGGGTAGAGGTAGAGTAAGGTAAGGGCTAGTCTTACGCTGCATCTCATTTTGCCTTATTTTACAACTAAAAATTAAGACATTTCAGATTTTTTCCATTCAATCTTTATGAGCTTAGTGTTCACATTTTATGAACCCTCTATATATATACATATTATAATTTAACAATTAAATATTGTTCCATAAAACCAAGGTTTGAGTATGCAAATTATGAGACCAGTTCCTCTCTACTGTTCTAAAAACTGTAATAAACAGACGAAAAAAATTCCGGTTACGTGTTAGCTCAGTTGGCTAAGGCATTGCACGCACGAGTGTAGCGCAGAGGTCTTTCGCGCAAGTTTGAATCCTGCATATTATGTCCAATCCATATTAAGCTAACTGATGTGTAGTTTAGCTGGTTGAAGGTAGGGGTGTTCTAATAGTGGTTTTTGGGTTCGAATCAAATACTTCATAATATTTTTGAATATTACCGAGCGAATATTTATGTCATTATTATAGACTCCAAAGAGTTTTCCAATCACATCTTTGGAACTCTACTAAGGTTAATAATTCTGATTTTAACCAATTTAACATTTTAAAATAATCTATTTTTGCCCTTACCTATTTGTTCTAGGTACAAAATGAGTACGGTAAATTGCTGCTAAATATAGGCTATTTTTCCTTTCTTTAGAGTTAAGGAAGATGTCATAATATGCTTAAGTCGTCGTTGTGACTTTATAATATGAAGCAAGAAATGTTGGGATGAAATAAAACAACACAATACCAAGATTTATTTGGTTGCAATTAGAGATTATTTCTAGGTTTGTTTACTATTCGGATGTTCGAATATACTCATTAAGATTGAGTCGGGCTCGAATACTAAAGTATTCGTTCAACTATTCAAACTTTTGAATATTAGCACACCCCTAGTTGAAGGCCTACCTACAAAAGCAGTGTCCGAATTGGGTAGTTGATGGCATTAGTGAGTTTTGTAGGGATTGCAGATAACACCTATTTTCCTTCTTTTTACACTAGGTTATTCTTTTCCTTTTTTAGCCTTTATTTTGGTTGAATATTTACATACGTTCTGAAATACACATACCATAACTGACATAAAACAAAATAATTAAAAAAATACATTCACAAAATATAATTAACAAATTTCCGTCTCAAAGGGTTAACGCGTTTGCCCACAATAGTACTAAATTTTTCTTTCATATAGACCAGCGACGCACATGGCCAGTTTCTACCCATGGACTGCCGTTGCATATATACAACGGCTAGTCATATTAAAATAGACTGACATCGCATGTTTGCTTGGTGTCCCAATGTTATTTAAAAGCTTATATCTTCGTAACGGTCTATTTTAAGGCTCTGAATTCTCTTCATTGGTCCACAGGGATGTCTGTCGCATATGTGCGTTATGTGCATCACTTGGTCTGTGGATATGCAATGGTAACTGACGTCATTTGATAGTTGAAAAAACCTGTTTTTATCTTTTCTGCATCACTGGCGCGCGGTCTGCATGTATGTACTGTTAACCAAATGACACCAGGTCTATGTGTAATATTAAAATGTATACCTCGGGCCGTGGCAATGACCAAAACGTCGCAAATTTGGCGATCGGTAGTGAAAGTGTTAATGTCACTCCAGTTATTTAGGTTGTGTTTATGGTGGAAATCTCTTGAATTGTGCATTACTTTACTAATCGATTTGCATACTTACTACTTGCAAGTTGAGAGTCTTTTATTGTATTTCATTTCCATTCCAACAACATGTTTTTGCACAGACCTGACCAGCACATTATGACATAAATTCACTGTTTCATACCAATGTAGTTCGACATTTTCGGATCTTTGAGACAATCCATCTCATTTATGTTTTTGATGTCAGTGTTTGTGATTTAATTTATTTGAGTGTATGTTGTTCATAAAATATTATGTTTTTTTCTTTTTTAGGTTTAATGTGTGTTTGGTCACATATTCACGTTATTTTATTAGGTCAGGAGATCAATTTATTTAAGCTTTGATTTCGTAATTAACATTTAATTATTGCCTTTATATTTTATTTTTTAATCTTAACCAGACAAGTAAAAAACCCCTCAAATTTAGGTTTTGAAATTCATTTTTTTATGTTTTGGTTTTGAGATTTGAAATGTCTGGTATCAACCATCATACTTAGGTCTTTATCATAAAGAGTTTGAAATTGGGCCTGATGATGACCAATGTTACCGGTTAAAATGATCACCATTGTAATCTTTTTCATATTTATTTACCGTCTAATAAGTTTTCACAGTTCGAGTGTAGATATATGAAAAAAGTCTGAAGTCATATTTTATTATGTTGGTTTAATAGTTCCAACAAATAGAATGCTCATGAAGAAGTAGTTTAAAGCCCATATTTGTGTGTTTCAGGCCCAATGGCATCACCGTGTACAACTGCTGCACTGGCCTACAAAAGCCTATCACCTGGAAGGAGTTTGTGAACCACAGTTTTGTGGCCATGAGGAAGTATCCTCTTGGAGACCTGCTGTGGTATCCAGATGGTTCTTGTCGAAGCAACTGGGTCACAAACTCTGTGTTCTCCTTCACCCTGCACTTCATGCCTGCGTACATTATTGATATGTTCGGCCGTCTAGTTGGCAAGCAACCTAAGTGAGTATGGTTACTGATTGTGCTATAAAGATTATGAACACTGGGCTTATTCAGAAAACCTACTGCTCACCTACAAATTTTTTGCAATAATTTACATAATGAATTAATTATGATTGTACCCTCATAAACTATCTCATTGTTTGAGATTCTCCCTCATCCGGATCGGCCTTGCCCGGACTCCTGCTAGTCCGGATCGCAATTGTGATTTTTTTTTAGCGGCACAGTACAGTAGAAGTCCGATTATCCGAGCTAAACGGGACCGAGACTACCTTGGATAATCAAAAACTCGGATAACACAGCGGTAAAAATTATTACAGGTGGAACTGAATTTGCACGGCTATCAATTCTGTGGACCTGGAACAAAATTGAAAAAAACAGCTAGCCTATATACAGTACTGTATTTGCTTGACTCTCGATAGTCCGGATCTTTTGTAATCTGGACTGGACATCCGCCACATTACTCCGGATGAGCGAGAGTCTACTCTATTATAAATATTTAAGTTACCTAGTAAATTTTCAAGTTATCCTGTATTGGAACAAACACTGGTTTCAAACAAGAAAGAGTCCAGCCTACCAATAAAATCTCGAATTTTACGTCAATTTATGACCGGGAAACACCATGGAGATAAATTTGTTTTGAAACTGGAACATTATAAATGTAAAAATGTCGAGGCATTCAATGTTCGAGACAACCATAAGTAATGACTTTTTTATGTTCTCTGAATTTACCTAATGTCAAGAAAATAATAAGATTTTTCAAAAGAGTAGCTTCGGATTACCAAGATACACTAAAAGTGGTTTAAATACCTGTATTGTTGATAATCCAAATGGTTGTGTTATACCACTTTTAAATAATAAAATCTCGATTGAGGGTTAACGTTCACAATGTATCATAATGTGATGGAGGGAGATGATCTGATGTTGCCATAGTCGCAAGAGATTCTTAATCTTAGTAGTTGGAAATGGATTTCATGATGATGAGTTTCGGAAATGGATTTACAGTATTGTTTTATAATGGATTCAAAATTAAATAAATTATAGATTCTACATTGTATATTATAAATTTGGTGTCAAATTCAAGATTTAAGATGAAAGATATTTTAGGATTCAGTTATTTATTGATAATCCTGTTATTTTGACTAATACGTTATGTAATGCCCATCCCTACATTACTGTAGGCAGTCGCACAAAAATTAACTGTAAGGCACTAAATTTTTAACTTTTCATCACCCTGTACATGAGCATCAATATAAGCTTAAAATCTTTTTATCAATATGATCAGAGGACAAATACTTTTAAAATGAGGTAACACTATACCTACCTTTACATTTGAACATTTTCCTAAAACTTCCCCCACCCCCCAAAAACTACCCTTTCGGTGAGTTCGAGAGATTTAAAAATAATTTCTCCAAATTCTACGGGGTTAAAATAGGGGGGTTTAAGTTGTTACGAAAGATCTACCTCGTATAGTTTAGCATTGTGTACAAGTGGTTTGCCTAACCCTGTATAATACAAGTTAAACTAATCCTATTAATTTTTTATTATTGTTAACTAGCTGTTACCCACAGGTTTCACCCCGTTTGATTTCATAAGTATTAATAAAACTATTGATTGGTTAATTTTAGCTGAAATAAACAAAACAGAATACAGTAATACAAACAAATAATCACACCTGATTTTAATAAGGTAATAAATTGAAAGAATAACAAACTAATAAGTACAGCTGAGGTATTTTTAACATTAGGTATATGGAAAGTTCCCTTTGGAAAGCAATTACGACCTTATAAGGAAATTTATGAAATAATGGATAGTTTTGCGCAAGGTTTCTCGTCATGACAAACATTTTAAGTATATGGTTTATAGGGGTGTGACTTGTAGTTTTCTTAAAAGTTCATGTGTACTTTGGGCTTTATATATAGATACTATTACTTTAAAAAAATTCAATGTCAGATGATACAGCCTAACCATGATTTGGGCCATTCCCATGTAATAAAGTAATAGACACATTGATATCATAAAAAGGTGTTTTACAAAGAACAAAACTCATGAACTTGGTACCTTGGTAACTAGTAGATAAACTGCTTAAAATGTAACATTTTGTATTGCAGCATGGTAAGGATCCAAAACAAGCTAGATAAGGCAGCCAAGTGTTTGGAGTATTTCTCCACCCGACAGTGGCGTTTCTTGGATGACAATGTCCGTATGCTGAACCAATCTCTCAGCCTGGAGGATCGAACAGAATTTGCTTTTGATGTATCACGAATCCAATGGTCCAAATACATCGAGGACTACGTCTTGGGTATCCGTCAATTCATCTTCAAAGAGAGCCCAAATTCACTCCCTGCTGCACGGAAACAACTGAACAAGTAATTAATCTTCTCTAAGTTTAAAAATAGTATAGTTATTTTCCATGTATGGCTCACAGTAACGCCATGAAGCCTCAGTTTTTCTGTTGGGCTATTTCAGTACACTTCTTCTTTTAGATGTAGTTTGGATCCATTTAGTCCTGGTGATGATGTCTCTGTGATCACAGAAGATGTTCACGATTCTGCCATGACTATGAAAGTTGTTCTCGTTTCAACCTTGACTGCAGAAGATGTTCTTGATTTCACGCTAGCTTCATACGTAGGCCTACCTCTTAAAAAACAATATTACAGTGGAACTTGGATAGTTTGAACCTCAAGGGACCAATAATACAAATTGTAACTATCCAAAAATTCAAATTAAGAAAGCCTTATAAAAGACTAAAAACAATAAAATTATACTTTTCTGCATAAAACCTTTATTTTGAATAAGTGAAATTTTCATTTTACTGTACAGTTTGATTAATAAAGTAGCCCACAGTAAATTGTTGTACAGTTTTACAGTAGAAAAAACTACTACTATACTGTTACGTTAAGCAATAGATTTAATGATTCCCAAAAAAGTCAAAATAGAAACAATAGGATTACAGGGGTTGGGCAATGACCTCTAAAAGAGCGCGGGCTTTGGGCCACAGTGAGATCAGATGGCTATGGCGTAGGAAGGGGAGTTGGTGCGACCTTGAAGCTATATTTGACCTACACCACTTCTCTTAAGGGCTATCAAGGGGGATTTCAACCTCAAGCCAATGACTTAAAATATGTTTTCGGCAATTTCTTGCCAGGTTTGACTTTTGATTTTTTTTCTCGTAGTAACTTTAAACTATCCAAAATGTAATTGGAATTAACCATGATTATTTAGCATAGATCGTATGAATGCTGGGGACCAGAAGAAATATTCCAATTAAAGAAGATTTTGAATTATAGGAGTTCAAATTTTCCACGTTCCACTGTAATTTTGAAAGTTCAGAATAGGTGGATTTTCGAGATGGCGGGTTCAGTGTAGTGGGAATGTACTGTAATGCTTTTATGTTAAATCTGTTTCACCATTAGGCCTACCTAGAATAGTTCACAGTAAGTAACATGTATTAGAGCACAGATTGTTCTAGTCATATAAGCGTGAAACGAAAATGTATAATTTTGATTGACTATTGTTTTCTTCAATTGTCTAATTTAGTGAATAAATGTTCACATTTTCAAATACATTGTCAAAACATAATACTACAATCTTAGGAAAAAATATTATACAGACCTTTTATTTTTGTGTATTCTTGAATCACTTTGATATAGAAATAAAAGGTTATGTGTTATTTACATTAATTAGGGTATGTAACATCATAGAGGAGGATATTCTTAGGGTATTTTTTCTTTAAAATTCACTCAGACTTCAAACATTGTAATACAAGAGCTGTTCAGAAAGTAATATGTTTGCCCCCAACGCTAAAAGGTGCGTGTTGCTTGCACACTTTCTAGTTCGCCTACTCAATGTCTGTACTGTTGTCACAGCAGAAGTGTCAGAAAATAAGTTAATATTTTATAGGCCGTTTAAAACAATGCATTCCACTTAATTATTTCCGAAAAGCACATTTCTCATATTTTCAATCAGTTTCTGGTATGGGCTGATTTCTTGGAGCAATTGTGCTAGGGTATAGGATAGTGATGGGCGGATCCAAGAAAATGTCGGTACCGGATCCGGATCCGGATCTTGAAAAATTCGGATCCGGATCTTCGGATTCGGATCCAGATACACACTGTCATAAGGGCGGGTTAAAAAAAAACGTAATTAACAGAATGCCAATTTAGATCATACTGTTTAAAATTAAATCGGTAATGTTTAAAGGTTAATATATCTTATACACTAAGACATGGCCTTGCCATATAAGTTATTTGCATCAAGAGACAAACACTGAGTCATGGCCTTGCCATTTAAGTTATTTGCATCTAAAACATCGAGACATGGCCTAGCCATATCAGTTATTTGCATCTAGAGACAAACATCGAGACATGGCCTAGCCATATAAGTTATTTGCATCTAGAGACAAACATCGAGACATGGCCTAGCCATATAAGTTATTTGCATCTAGAGACAAACATCGAGACATGGCCTAGCCATATAAGTTATTTGCATCTAAAAACAAACATCGAGACATGGCCTTGCCATATAAGTTATTTGCATCTGAGACAAACATCGAGACATGGCCAAGCCATATAAGTTATTTGCATCTAGAGACAAACATCGAGACATGGCCTTGCCATATAAGTTATTTGCATCTGAGACAAACATCGAGACATGGCCTAGCCATATAAGTTATTTGCATCTAGAGACAAACATCGAGACATGGCCTTGCCATATAAGTTATTTGCATCTAGAGACAAACATCGAGACATAGCCTAGCCATATAAGTTATTTGCATCTGAGACAAACATCGAGACATGGCCTAGCCATATAAGTTATTTGCATCTGAGACAAACATGGAGACATGGCCTAGCCATATAAGTTATTTGCATCTAAAACATCGAGACATGGCCTTGCCATATAAGTTATTTGCATCTGAGACAAACATCGAGACATGGCCTTGCCATATAAGTTATTTGCATCAAGAGACAAACACTCGGGGGAAAAACGGTCTTGTACATGGATACAGATAGCTTTGTGTTAGTAAAAAAATCGGGGTTGTACAGTGATACAGACTGCTTTGTGTTGGTAAAAAAATCGGGGTTGTACAGAGATAAGTTGTGTGTTAGTAAACAAATCGGGGGAAATCGGTCTCTTACATGGATACAGATAGCTTTATTTTAGTAAACAAATCGGAGTTGTACAGTGATACAGACAGCTTTATTTTAGTAAACAAATCGGGGTTGTACAGTGATACAGACAGCTTTATGTTAGTAAACAAATCGCGGTTGTACAGTGATACAGACAGCTTTGTGTTAGTAAAATAATCGGGGTTGTACAGTGATACAGACTGCTTTGTGTTGGTAAGAAAATCGGGGTTGTACAGTGATACAGACAGCTTTGTGTTAGGAAAAAATCGGGAAAAAATTTGAAAAATCGGATCCATCAAAACCGGATCCAGCCCAAGATCCGGAATTTTTTGGATCCGATCCGGTGCCGGTTCTAGCTTGGATCCGGCGGATCCGGTAGTCCGATATCCGGATCCGACCATCACTAGTATAGGACAGTCTTATCTTGCAAAAGAAATCAGTAAGAGTAAGTCCATAGAGACACATAATATATATAGGTAACAGAAAAGTACTTTTCTGAAAAAGAAATTTTCAACCACTGAAGAAATGTTTTGAAATTTCTCCAGTCTCACAAAAATTTCTACTTTTGTGTTGTATATGTGTCTCTGTGGACTTATTTAGAGGTAAGCCTGTTTTCCTGTCAATTTTCTAATAATTCCTGGCAAATGCCCTATCTTTTAATCAGATACTCATAATTATAATTTATATTTATAATACTACAAATGAGATCCATACTTAAATAGAATTCCATTGTTCAAGTAAAACTTTAAACAGCCACATAGTTTCGTCACTCAGGATGTATAACTTTTTGAATAAAAGACTTAATTAAACTACACACATCATTAAGGATTTGAAAAATAAATTCTATTGTTGGTTATCAGCACTTTGTTAACGATAAGGATCTCCAATTGCGTGTCACCAGGTGGCTTAGTTAGAGGCGACGGAATTACTGCTTTGATAGATGCCTCAACCTCAACCTTTTGGCAGATTTGTGGACAAGTAGTATTTTATTTGCTCTTTCAAGCTTATGGTATCTTTTTTGTTCTATTCCAAAACGTTCAGTACTTCTAGCAGACCTCATATTTGCCTTCATAAAAGAATCTGCCAAAGCTCTCGCTCTCATTTATGGTCCATCATCAAAATTTATGTATTTTATGTAATTCTTCCTATTGGTGTATGGAAATTTCCTATGATCCTTGTAAATGTGTAATTCAGAGGTTGATTGTTTCCAGGATGCTTTGGCTTCACCGTATGACCAAGATCTTCCTGGTTTTGCTGCTTTGGCGAGCTGTCATGCTGCGTTCTCAAAGTGCTCGCAAACTTTGGTATTTTATGATAAGTTTAATGTTGCGTGTTGTGCGAATGGTTCCGTACATTTGAATTAAGGTCTGCTTATTGTTGCCCTTTAAAGTCGTTTGTCTAAAAGAGTTTATCCGACAGACAAGTACTTAATTTTTACACATAATTGTTAGCTTTGATTATCAATAAGGATACCAATGCTTTAACTAGCCTTTATTTTCACCCCGTGATCATTTGTGACCCATTTGTATGTTCTATTCTAAAAATGTTATTTAGCATATTGTTTTAAAGAATTATTCTATGTTAATTTTGTAAAATGATGTATGTTTTGTTTTAATGGTAATTGTCAATGAAAGAATTATATATTAATTAACTTGTTAGTGATTGTATTAACAAAATTGTAGAAAGCTATTTCACATATACTTTAAATATCTGCGCTTATATCAATTTTTGTTTTTACTTGTACATTTATCAAAGATTATACCGAACCTTATTTATTTTTGTACCACGTTATATTCTTGTTGTTTATTTACGGTGGTCTGTATATTATATGTTGGCTAAAGATGGTGAATGAGTATTTATTGTATCTTGATAGAGTAATAAATTGATACATTTAATTATTTTGTATTTTAAGAATTTTATTCTTTCATTAGCAAATATCATATATTTTTAAGATTTTCCAAGGATTTTTATAAAATAATAGTTTCATCTGTAAGTTCTTATACCTTGTATATACTAACTTAGCGTCTGGACCCTTGATTACCCTCCCTAAGATGAGTTACCTAGCACTCCTACTGGACCTAATAACTTCTTTTATATGGAATGTTGATTTTTTTTTTTTACTGCATCAGCTACTCAAGCAAACAAGCGAGGAGGAGTCAGATTGGGCCAGTTGCAGGTAGCAAGGTGCCAGATGCCAAGTTAGTGTATACAGGGTCGGCATAAGTTTTCGGTTAGAAGCTGTTTGGTTCTGGTAGCCCCTTTTGATTTGTGTTTGTTTATAGAAATCTTCTACTTAACAACAGTGCCCATGTCAACTTGTTCTTTGGTGCTATGTGTCCCTCAAATTTCCCATCACTCAAGAACGCCAAACTGAAACGTTCTAATATAATTTTAAATTGTTGATGTTATTGTTTATATTATTTATCAAGTTGTTTGCTTCGCTTGCATTTCATTTATATCGAAGCGTAAAGACTTTTAGTCATAGTTCCGGTGTATAAGACAACCGTAGATCGGTCTTGTCGAGTGTCTATTCGTGTTGTGTTTGTATTTATTGTTTCACTGGGTTTATCGGACTTTCGTGGCTATGTCGCAGTATTAAAGGTGTCATCCATTACTGCTCAGTATTTTTCAATGGAATCTGCTTTCTGATTCAGCGTTTTTAATAATCGTAGCGCTTTTACCTATTGAAAATAGTGTTATAACTCGCCAACTCGTAAAGCTTGATTTGATCCACACATTATTTAACACCTCTTGTCATATATTTGAATTTATATATTTGTAGGCAAAATTTGCTTTGTAAAATATTAGTGTATTATTTAGGTTAAACTTTAACTTTGTACAGATAAAATAATGAATGCCAATCTGAGTACTCTATGTTAAATAAGTGAAGTTATCATAATTGTAGTTTCATCTCAGAATCACCAACATCACATCACAAAGTCATGACCTTTATTGGTTCATCCAAGTCCTCTAGTATCAACAGCCATTATTTGTATAATATACTACCCTGAACGAGTATGAGTAAATCTACATATTTAAACTCGGCTTTAGATATACCTTGAGTTTGAAGCTCAAATTGTAACCAGAATTATTTTTAGTACAAACTTATTAGTAAACATAATAGCTACTGAGTACACTTTCACTTATTTGCCGGATGAAACTAATTTTATAGACTGAAATGCAGTTTTCCTCTCAAACAAACTCGATAACATTAAAATTGTGACAAAGCTCATAGCTGTGCCTACCTCTGTTAATGTGGGTGACTTTGAACTTTTTTCCTTTGCCGTTCCTGTTGAACGGATCTGTAGTTTCAATCAATGGTTTTATTTTACTTACTGCCAATACCTCTAGCAATGAGCCTAGTGAGCATTTATTTGTTTATCGAGAAACCTTTTTAATTGTAAGTAGTTAAATGTTTTTACTGATTGTTAGCATTTTGTTTGGTTTGTAGAATTACGATTTACAAATTAACATTCGATTATAGTTAGTCTTTTGTAGTAAGAACATTATTATGTACGGAGTTATTTAGACTAGTCCATCTGGTTATGTTTTATTGGTACAGTATTTTGGAGTTTGTCAGATGTAACTTATTCGGATGTTAAAGTATCATAATCTAACTAAAATATTACTTCAGTACTAATGAGTCAGGATCCCTTTCCACTTTGCTTAAATTTAAATGTTTGAATTGTTGTTCAAACATTAAGTCATAATTATTTATGAAATCACATATTCACTGTTTTCTTTTCTTTCTTTTTTTGTAAATGTAAGGATTTGAAGTAAAATATTCAGCGTCGGCTGTCACCAATGGATAGTTAAATCACCTGGATAAATGTGTATACCAAAAATCTAACTAGCTTTTAACTTACATAAATATTATTTTGCATTTATTATCGTCTATTTGTTTTATGTTGGTACTACTCAATAATTAATGCTTTTTATTTTGAGCCATGGCTGCAGGAATAGTTTTGAAAATGTATAGTGAATTGTTACCTCTGCCTGAATAGTTTATATGTATACATATTTTTTTGTTTTAAATGGTTTACTTTAAGTATTAATGCTGATCATCTTTATATTCTGGGATTAATTTCCCATGGTTTGTTTTGGAATTTTAACATCTTGCCCAGATTACAATATCAAAATAATTTTGGACTTAATCACTAAAGACATCATTTATTTATCCTGTCATGTAATTGCAAAGGATTTGTGCCCATGCTGTTACTTTAAGGTTTAATATGATCATCCTACAGTTTGCCAAAGATCAGTTTGGTGGCAAGAATGAGAGTTATTAAGGTAACCGATATTATTTTTTTAATATTAAACCTTTTAACATCTGTTATTTACCAATGTAAAAATTATAGGTAGGAGTATAAATTTTTAATATTTTTATGTTTACCTGCATGTATAAGAGTTATAATAATGTATACTTTTTTATTTAGATATTTGATTGTAATTGTATTGGCATTACGGTTTTATGATTATTTAAAAATATTTTTTAACATTGTATATAGTTTATTTATTATATTTGTAAATATTGTTTTGGGAACTTTCTGAGGTATACAGATTCCCTCAAATAAATCAATAAGTGGGTAAATGTCATGACATGAAAGTTTTTCAATCGCAAACCGTTGAAGGAATGGTCAAGATTTGACGAGTGACGTGTCATACATCGCTCAGTCAATCTTGGCAGATTCAATATCCAGGGAAATTTTTCGCTGTCATGAAAGCTCATTTAATTTCGTCCCAGTTAACATGAATGTGTGTACACAAATAGGACAAATTTCCTTGGGGTAATGCAATTAACCCTCGACATATTCCATTCATGTCCTAGCTTCTAGTCAAATGTCGGGAGAAGGATTCATAGTAGCTTCTTCCTTATTCCAAAATAAAAGCATGATATTATTTGTAGTGTCATTATTTATTTTTCCTACTAGCTATTTTCTAGGGTAAGCTAAGATGAGTAACGTGCGTCCGATGGTTTTAGCGAGTCATTTTAATTTTCTCATATTCAACATCTGAGGAAACGCGACAATTTTATCAAAGTAACTTTCCGTATTAGCTAATTTTACTTATAAGATAATATAAAAAGAGGTTATAGTTTAGGGAGTTATTTACTGTATCTCCACTTTCACTTAACTGAAGAAATTGGTTATGTTCATTTACCCTGTATTGTACATTACATAACTTAATTGTTTCATAAGTCATTAAATCTGATAGAATACTTTTGACTCTCATTATAACCCCTTTCACTCCTCAAACCCTTAATTAGCTTATGTAAGCGGATCTTAATTTAATACCACTGTGTAGTAATTGGTTTTTGATGTTAATGGTTTTAAAGAAATTTAAGGAGGCCACAATAATAAATAAATAATCTTCTCAGTATTGAGTGTAGATATTAAACCAAGTGTAACAAATATGAACAGAGTAAACTTCAATAGTGAACTACATTCGTCCTTCACTTTCACTATTGAAACCGAAACTGCTGGTTGGCCTGATGTTCTGCTCTTTAGTGGTGGATTTATATTAGTATGGCAATTTGATTTTATGAGTATTGGTTTAGTGTGGGGATCAGTATTTTAGCCACCGTAAGAAAATAATATAACAATACCCCCACTGCAGGAAACATGCAGACTATGTGAATTTGTCAGATTGGCGAAATATATATATATCTTTATAAAACATATCTTTAAAAATATCAGATTCATCTCCTATTTAAATAACATCAGGGTTGAGTTTTTAGGTTTGCTGCTACAGGGAAAGTAATAAAGTGTGTTCATTCGTAAAATGTTAATACCTCTCAATATGAAATTTAAAAATTTGATCAAAATGTATAATGTATGTCTATCTATCTATCTAGTATATCTATCTATAAACAAGCAAACTACAACTACTTACTTATTTCCATTAGAACAACATAAGGGTTTTAAATTTACAGTTTTTTCCACAATTTTTAAGTGTACACAACACGTCAAATTGCTTAATTTTGTTTTGCATAACTGAGGGTCTAAAATTGAAAAAAAACCATTTTTACCTCATAAAACATTGTTCTCACTCCCACAATCCGATCAGCTGGTTCACAAACTCGTTTGAATAAACATAGGTTTATATGTTTGTACCAAATTTAATCAAAATCAGATGATTTTTACTCAAATTATCATATCTTAATGTAACACACATTATAAGTGTAGATAGATATTGCATTACCGTAAATATGAACATGTGTTACTGTTGCTTATTTGTTTGTGAATTTGATCAGATGGTATTTTTGGCCTTTGGGGACCTAAAAAAAAAATCGGTCCTAGGTCTAGGTCTTACCATTATACCTACGGTAGTAGCTTATTTCCTATATGGGAAATTTGCTAATAAAGAAATAATCTTTCTTCTTAATAAGTGGGTTGTCCCTAAATTAAGGACTGCATCTAGCTGATCTAGCCCCCATTGTAGCCAAGTGAGCTAATTAAAATAAAGCCGCACTTACACTGGAGTTTGGAACTTTTTGTTGGTGACACTTGTTTCTAAAACAAAAGTTTACAATAGGTAGTGTACTATTCTTTGATTTTGTTGGAAACAATTTAATCACCGTGAGAACACAAGGTCAGTCCCTCTCGAGATAGTCACGTGGTGGTGGGTATGCGAAGAGGGTAGCGGGGAAGTGTTGTAAACAGCGTAGAGGTACAGAAACAAATGTTTTCTTATGTTTGGAACACCCTTTGATCTTTACCGACTTCTGGTGGAAAACAAAATTTCTGTTGTAAACACTAAAAACTGTTTCCAACATCGAAATGTTTCTGTTCCAAAAGTAGTCTTTCTTGGTTTCTTAGTCGTAAAAACGTGTTCCTAACTCCGGTGTAAACGCGGCTTAAGAGCAACATTGTGTTTCTTACTTTATTCTCTACTGTTCTAGTCGGTTCACACCCTTATAGGACCATTAGTCTTGTCATAATAGTAAAATGATAAAAATGGTGTTCTTCTCAACTATATGAATCACATTTTATGATCAGATTTCTGTGATGTCAATTGTCAACTGCTTATAGTCATTCAATGAACATGAATTGGGTAAAGCTTTTTGGATGTACAAAATGTGTGCAAGGGGTAGTGGGGGTTAGGAAGTTCTCAAACATCTGCGCGTTTTTCATGGTATGGTCAACTGCTGTCAAGTTTGAAGCAGTGACCAGCATTAGAGAATTTGGATTGGGATGACAGTGTGGCTGTACCAGAGAGGTTATCTAACTTCAAATTACTAAATTATTTGTTTTGCATAACTGAGGGTCCAAAATTGAAAAAAAAAACATGGTATGGTCGACTGCTGTCATTCATTTGTCTCGTTTCAAGCAGTGACCAATGTTAGGAAATTTTCTTTGGGATGACTGTGTGACTGTACAAGAGAGGTTATCTAACTTAGGGCACGTCTCTTTAACGTCAATAAGCAAAGATTCAATCACTGTCTCAATGGAAACTGATGAACAGCTGGTTCCGTTTAGCAAATAAGTACGGCCTTTAGTGAATTCCCTAAGCCACTTATTCACATTTGTCAAAAAAATAGTCTGCATATACTCTAGCTGGTAACTGGAAGCAATAATCAATAGAGATTCCTACATAAACCTCATCACAAAACGTGATTCATAATTGGCGGAAGCATCAATTTTCTTCCTCAATATTTTGAAATACTATGACGAGACTAATTGTTCCATGCGGCTGAGAACCGGATAGAACAGTGGTGGTTGAAGTAAGCACATGAAGTTGGTCTTAGATTTGAGGTAGCCCGCTGTGCTGCGACGGTGGGTCGGTGGAGACCTTAATGGACAGAACTATATTTTACCACAATTCACTCTTCAATGACATTAACTCAAATATTTAAATGTGAAACACTGGTAATTTGAATGTTAATAACTAGGAGACCAGTTGTTTACAATTAGATCGTTTTATTTTGTTAAACGAGGTTTTAAATTACTGAAATAACAAGAAACAAATTGTAAACAAAACACAACCTTTACAGTACAACGTACAGAACTAACAATAGAATTAGCTTTAGCTGTTCCATATGGATGAGAAATCTACTAAGGGAGTGTGTTTTATCTATAACACTTAAATCTAAATAACAGTAACAGTTGTTCCTCAATTTAACTTTAACTTTACTAGGACTAGCAGAGATAAGTGCCTTGGGTGGTGTGAAGCCGGTGCAAACATTTAGAGCTCTTACTACCAAAAAAGTAGTATCACAACAATATTAACTAATGAAAATCTCAATGTACAGAGGCGGCCCTACATATAGGCAAACAAAGATTGTGCCTGGGGTCCCACGCTTTTCAGGGGCCCCGCAAGAGAGGCCCGCTATTGAGCTTGGCCTTGGACCCTGCAATCTCTAGGGCCGGATACTCCACCTTTTTCTTTTTATAATTGACATAAAATTCAATTATAACAATTAAATTTATATGTATTATGCACCAACTGCACCTTTCGCAAGTGCTTAAGACTGGCTCTGAGGGCTAGTACTGCAGCTCTCATCGTCATCATTTAACATTATAGATTTGTTATAGTGTTTAGAAAATATCCCTGATTTGACATTGGACCAGGTTAAGACCCTTTTTTAGCGTTAAATGTTTGCTCTTTCTACTGGAAATAAATAGAGTTAAAGGTTTTACAGTTATAAATGTAATTGGGTGAAGGTGAAAGAGATATGGAAACAGCGTTTGTTGATAATACTTTTCAAAAACTACACTGTATAAATAGTTCCGTATAAAGTCACTTAATAGTTCCTAATTTTGAATAAAAAATTAAATTACTTGATCTTCTGGTTGTTTCTCTTGCGAAAAGCAGATCAAAAATTAAAATCAAATTTTGTTTTCAGCGAATTTCCCATATAAGGAGTAAGCTATTACAAACCGTAGGTATAATGGTAAGACCTGGACCCAGGACCGATTTACTTTTTCGTTTTGATGTCCTCAGTGGCCAAAAACACCATCCGTTAACTGTTGTAGTTTGCTTTTTTATGGATATATGTTGATAAAACTGGGCAAATTTATTTATTTTATACTAGCTAATAATATTTTTTCTACAAAAACACATTTTATTACCTTCCTTGTAACAGCAAACCTAGGTACTCGTTAAGCGTAATGTTATTGAAATAGATTTGAATGAAAATCAAATCAGGCAAATGGAAATTTGCTTAGTCTTTGCTGGGTTGGGGGTTTTAAAGTACTTTAATACCACAGAGAATAGTGTATGTGGTAGGTAATACAGTAACAACAAATATTAGAATGTCCTTCCAAATTCAAGATACTGTTCTGCACATTAACAACAAATGTAGGTTGCGTCTTGTTAACTGCAGGGGCAACCCCTGAGTGAGCACATTTTTGCAATACAGTAGTTGGTAAAAGTTATAGTTTCGGCCTCGCGGCTCAAGGCTGGGATATTGGCCGTATTGGCCCGAGGAGAATTCCCTGTGATAAGCAACACTGAATCGCGAAGTCAAAACCTTTTCACTTCAAAGTATTTCAATTTGTATTTCTTTGAAAAAACAATTGTTACGTTTGGGTTTTTATATCCTTATTTAGCTTATTTTGATAAAAGTTGGTTTATTAACTTCAGTTTATTGTTTACATTGCCTATTTGTTGCAACAATTTGATACTGTTGCTTTAATTAAATATCGTACTGCTTTCTCTGTTTTAACACTACTAACAAACTGCGCCCTTTCCTCATCCCTTCCACTTGAGGGGAAACAGCCGCTTCGTCAAGGGTTATAAGCGCGTGTTTAATCATATCTTGAACCATGTGGAAAATTTGCATTACTGTTTCAAGTGGTTTTAAACCATGACAAAGTAAGTAAGGTAATACAAATAATAACTTGTTTTTAGAAGTCTACGTGTAAACCACCTGATAATAACGTAAAAATAACGACATAAACGGTAATCCCATTCCTACATCTATACTAAAGAATATTTCAAATGCCTTCCAAAAACCATTAAGTTGTACATTAAACACAGTTTATTTCTGAATAAATACATATTATGTACATCTCAGTCGTCATACTAATCACAACAACAGACACACACACACACACACACAACACAGACTAAATACAATTACAATGATAAATAATTAGTACTTAGGCTTACATCAAAATTATATCTCAGATAGATATACATGTAGGGCCTACTCTTGGGGGCTGTTGTGTTGTTGGAGGCCCTCCACATTATTTTAAATTCACTATTTCCCAATTTCTCAATTTTGCAATCCATCTTTTTACCTATTTTCCAACTATCAATTTCATTAATTCTGTTCGTCTAATTCTGTAACTTGCAATTTCCCAATTTCATAATAGTCTTATTTGCCAATTTCCACTTTACCAAATTCCCATTTTTTTCAAATTTTCCTGATTTCCATTTTACCAACTTTTACTTTTCCAATTTTTCATCTTAACATTTTTAAATCTTCCTCATTTTGAAATGTTCAAATTTATTTGTTCACTTCTTGATTTCTCAATTTTTCAATTCATCTATTTACCTGTTTACCAATTTCCAATTTTCATTTTAATTGCTTCCCGATTTCTAAATTTATATTTAATTAATTTCTGATTTTCCAATCTCCTATTTTCAATTTGTAGCTAACCAATTCAAAAATTGCTATTTTCCCGATTCAAATTCAGCTATTTCCAATGTATAATTTCCGATGTCATAATTTTCCAATTTCCAACTTTACAATCGTCTCATTCAGTAAATTTTTAGATTTTGGGATTTGGGATTTTTGGATGTGGACGTTGACGTTGACGTGGGCGTGGACGTGAAATTGGGACGGAAGTGGATGTGGTATTTTGAATTAGAAATTTATAATTTTGAAGTATAAATGTAAAATTTAAAATTTTCAATTTTGGATTTTGAATTTTTTTATTTGTAAATTATGAATTTTAAGCTTCCAGATTTTTGAATTATAATTCTCTGATTTTACATATTGGGATTTTTTACATGTTGGGATTTAAGTATTTGAATTTTAGGATGGTATTTTTGGATTAAGTATTTTGTATTTTAGAATGGATGGATATTGGATTTTTAGAAATTGGAATTTGGATATTGGATTTTGGATTTTGGTATTTTGGACGTGGACCTGCACTTAGACGAATTTCATAATGTTCATATTTAAAATATTTCATTTCCCAAATTATCTATTTACCTGTTTACATATTTTCCTATTTCCAATTTTAAATTTGATTACTTCATGATTATCCAAGCTTCCAGTTTCCTATTTCCAATTTACGGTTTACAATTCCCAAATTTATATTTCCCAATTCATAATATTGACATTTAATTTTTTCCTGATTTCATAATTTCCCAACTTCCAGGCTTAAAAAGTTTCATTATTTCAATTATTTTAAATTTTGTATTTCCAAATATCCTACATTTTACAATTTGAATGCATCAAATTTACCAATTTTTATAATTCCTCAGTTTTAATTTTTTTAATTTCCCAATTTACTTAATTTTCCAGTTTATATGTTTTTTTACAATTTACTATTCCCTAACTTTTCCAGTTTTATTCCAAAATTCAATTTTCTCAATTTATTAATTTCCAATGTTTTAACTTCCGAAATTTAGCGATTATATAATTCCCCAATTACAAGTTTCTCTAATTTACAATTCCCAAATCTCACGCGTTCATGATTATCTTGTTTCCAAATCTTCAGAATTTCCCGTTTTAAATTTTAAATTTCCATTTTTTTTAAATTTTCATAAATAAATTTCCAATGTTTCAATGTCTAGTGTTTCAATTTCCAAGTTTTTAAAATTAACCTATTTTTACTTTTCCATTATATTACTTAAAATTTTCTAATCTCACCAAATTTTCGAATGCTCAAAATTTCTCAATTTATTATTTTGTTCTTTCCTAGCTTCCAAATTCACAATTTTTCAAATATACAACACTAATATTTAATTTTGTTATTCTAATGTAGCAATTTTCCTATTCCCAAGTCCCGCCGTCGCAATTTCCTAATTTTATCATTTCAAGTTTTACATTTCTATTTTAACAAATTATTAAATTTCTAAATTTTCTACATCCGAAATTGATAATTTCCAGTCATCCCTATTTCCAGTGTTCCTATTACCCCACTTTTCAATTTCCACTTTTCCAATTCCCCAATATTAAATATGCCCATTAAATTCCAGATTCCCCTAATTTTAAATTGTCAATGCTCCAAGGTTGAAACTAAAGTACAGTATACAAAATCAAACCGTTTGTACTTTGCATTCATAAATCTATTGTCGAAGGAAATAAAAAAATGATTTTCCAATGGTTTTCTGGCATTTAGATTTGTTCTTGCACCTGATAAGTTGTATCACAAGGTTCTTTATAGAGAATGCATCCCATGCTGCAAAGTACAAAATTTGTGCGGCGTTTAATTTATCTACGCCTTGCATACAAACACGCAATTGGATATTACTTGATTTTGTAATAGTTTTATTTCTTTATGCATTACTGTTATAATTAGGTACTTAACACGTATTTTGTAATAATTGTATTACTTTCATAAAACCAACAATATTAAGTTAATCCTAAACGTAACACGACCACTACCATCATTGACTGTTTGCCGAAACCTCTGTTTTAGAAGGAGGGTAGGGGGCGCCGAAGTTATTCTGTAATTCTTAGCATGAAATGATCCTGTGTTTTGTACTCGATGATTTCATTTTCAATACTTTCGACTTTCCTTTTACCTGCTCCTTGCGAATCACCTTGCTCCTGACGAATAGAAAATGTATCTATTCTCATTATAAACAGAATAAATTATTGCCTTCTCATCGTTTATCAAGTGGCTTCTCAGTTTTAAAAGAGCGTGGGTGTTATAATTAGTTCTATTTTAGGTGTTGGATAATTACTGAATTGTCTCCACGTATCCAAAAATAGATCAAAACCAGACTCAATATAAAACTACTAAATCGTCTATATTTGCAATTTGAAAGTATTGGGATCAAAAACGAAGATAGAGTAAATATATTTAAGAAATTTATTACGACTTAAAGTGTTCAAAATATTATGCGTAGAAACATATTTTTACGAATGCTTAAGGGATTGCTGAGTTATTTATGCAGCCTAAATTAGAACACGCAACAAATTCAAAATATACTTTCACAAAATAAAAGTATTTTTTATTGAACCCCAACGTTTCTCTAATATTGTCTCTAAAACTCTTAACATCTCTTACTGAATCCCTTCGAAAGCTCAAACTTGTGTTTAATAGGTATCGGTGGTTTTATGTGTACAGCATCCATGATAAGATAAGGAGGTAGAGATGCGATTGATCTGGACCAAGGGTGTATGGAGGGGCGACAGCGACAGCGGCGCGGCGGACCGGCGTCACCACGTCAGGGCGTCCCACAGTCGGGCGCCGTTCAGGACGCCGTCCCCGTCGCCGTCGCTGGGGCGCCTCCGTCACCTCGTCACTACAGTGATACGTAGGTTTTTTTTTAAACAAATCCCTAACTTTGTAAATAAATTTCGAGAGCTATTGCCAGTGTAATTTTTACCGTAGGTCTCATGGTAATACCTAAACCCGAGAAAAATTTACTCTTTCGTTTTTATGTCCTCGGAGGCTAAAAAACAAAATTCATTCAAAATCAACCAGCATGATCGGACTAACGGGGTTTTATGGGGTAACAATAAATTTTTCCCATGTTTGCACCCAATACATAAAATGTTGCAATTTCTTTCCAAACTATTTTGCAGAGCTTAAAACAACAAATAATTTAGTATATTGAAGCGATGTTGTACTCCGAATGGTAACGGAGAACATTCCAAAACACTGTAAATTTAAAATTTCCATGTTATTCTTATGTAAACAAAATTTGTAGTTTGCTTTTTTGGGGATATATTTTGATCATATTTGGCAAATCTGTTTATTTCAAGCTATAATAATTTTGATATATGACACACTTTATTCCATTCCCTGTAACAGCAAACCTAAATGCTAATTAAAATTAATGTTATTTAAACATAAAACCAATCTGACAACTTTAAGGAAAATCCAAAGGAAATTCGCTTAGTCTGCAGGTTTCCTGTGGCGAGGGGTAGTTAGATTGGAGTTTTTTCAAGTCTAACCTTCGCATACTATCTACTATCTCGTACTACATCTACGTATACTTACTTGCAGTTTCAAAACACCACTAATCACTACCGAGTCCAAATTCAGCCCTTAGTAGCATCGCAGAAGAGGAGTGAGCTCACCAAGAGTGGCAAGAGTTCGTTAAAGAAGACGGCTTATAGTGTATTTATTCTCCTTGACTGTTTCATTCCGTAATTTTGGGACACAAAAGGCTAGGGTAACAAACCTTCCAGTGTTTTAAGAATGTTCTTTGACTTTTAGCAAATTTCCCTATAGGGAAGTAGTTATTACCATAGGTAGCACGGTAAGACCTAGACCCTGGACCGATTTGCTTTTTCATTTTGAGGTCCCTAGAGGCTAAAAACACCATCCGTTCAATTCATATATACCTATGTGTGTGTGTCCGTTAGTACGATAACTCGAGCAAAAATGATCCGATTTTGATGAAATTTAGTATAAACATTATTTATTCGAACGAGTTCGCGGACCAGCGTGATTGGACTATGGGAACGAGGGTTTATGGAGGGATTTATGGGGTTAAAACTGGTTTTCCAATTTTTCACAAAAAACAAAAAAAAACATAAAATTTAACAATTTCTTTACAAACCATATTGTAGAGCTTAAAAAAACAAATAATTTAGTACATTGAAGCATTGTTGTATGCCTAATGGTAACGGATAAAATTCAATAAAGTGTAAATTTTAAATGCCTATGTTATTCTTATGGAGAAAATGAAATCTGTTGTAGTTTACTTGTTTATGGATATATGTTGATAAAATTTGGCAAATTTATTTATTTTATCCTATACTATTGACGTTTGGTCAAAAAACACTTTTTACTTTCCTCGTATCAGCAAACCTAAGCACTCGTTAAATCTTATGTTATTCAAATTGGGAATGAATATGTCTTATTTATGGGAATATTTTAGTAAAAATGTAATCAGACAAGTTGAAATTCACTTATTCTTCAGGTTTGCTGCGGCGGGGGTATTTTTATTTAAGCTATTTATACGAAACATAATTTTTTGAGGGGGGGGACATTAGACCACTCTTAACGTAACTACCTAACCACTTTATGTTTACGTTACAGAAAATTGCTGTGTAGGCAAGTAGCTGTCTCTGCAGTCTTCTTGGTAAGACACCCGGCCAATGTTAAACACTAAGCACTAAGCTACTCTTTTTTATGTGGTGAACCTAGATGATAACGTTTCCTTTCAATAACTATCGAAAAATACTCGGATTCTGATGAAATTTTGATGACATCACCATTTGGATTGAGTTAGTGAGCCCGTCCAACCTTGATGTGGTTTGAGTTGGGGGTACAAATATCAGGCTGTTGACTTTTTACAAAAACAATCCAATTCACCTTTTCAATTCAAATAAGTTTAAAAGTACAATGGATTCAGTATTTTATTTTTAGTATTTGCAGAATTTCCATGCTGAAAATTTTCACAGACGTTAATTTAATGTTTGAGTAGGTACGTATCACGTTATTAGTAATCGTAAAAAAATGTGCGATAAAATTCGGCAGTAAATGTGTTATGTACTCTATCTTTACGAGTCCATTTCATCTCCCAGCAGACGCACTAGTAAACAGCATCTATATCGTTCTTCACCTAGTTGTCGTTTGCAAATATAAATTCCTCAATTGAATACTCTTGAACAAGAATCTTGATAAATAATTTAGCGATAAAACTCCTGCTTTTGTTATCCAAATAGCCTGCTCCTCCTGAACGGCTGAAGCGATCTACACGAAATTTAGCACAGTCATATTATATATATCATATTAACTATGGGAAGGTATAAATCTGAAATTATACAAATTGGATAACAAGGTGTAGGATTCCCATAAATGTTATAAATTTAACATGTATCTTGTCGGTTGATTGGTCGCCATGACAGGCTTTGCAAGATAACATTACAAAAGATATCAAAAGAGTCGAATAATATGTCTATTGTAAGCAATTATAAGCACATAAAAAATGCAGGATAAAAGGAAAAACGATCGAATTAATATCGTTAAGCATAATATACTACAAAATGAAAAATCAATAGCCATTGTGCACCAAAAAGATATGTACAAAAAGTATGCACCATTGACTTAAGATACGGTAATGCAAATAAACATTACATTTATATGAAAAACATGTACCATTGACTTTGGAAACTGCAAGCAGCAATTCCCATGTAGGCGAACCAGCTTTGCCATTGACTTTGGGTAATGAAACATCTCATTTAAGTAAACTATATTTGGCTTGACTTTGAATACTGTATGTAGACATCCCATTCACGTGAACTAGATGTATAATTGACTTTGGATACTGCAAGTAGACATCTTGCAGTTTTACCATTTTACGTTAAAGAAATGTAGCATTGATTTTGGATACTGAAAGTAAATAGTGCATTGACGTGAACGAGATGTGCCATTGACTTTGGGTACTGCAAGTTGACATCCCACTGGCTTTGGGTACCAGTACTGCAAGTAGACATCCCAATGACTTTGGGTACCGGTACTGCAAGTAAACATCCCATTGACTTTGGGTATCGGTACTGCAAGTAGACATCTCATTGACTTTGGGTACTGCAAGTAGACATCCCATTGACTTTAGGTACCGGTACTGCAAGTAGACATCTCATTGACTTTGGGTACCGGTACTGCAAGTAGACATCCCATTGACTTTGGGTACCGGTACTACAAGTAGACATCCCATTGACCGACTTTGGTTACCGGTACTGCAAGTAGACATCCCATTGACTTTGGGTACCGGTACTGCAAGTAGACATCCCATTGACTTTGGGTACCGGTACTACAAGTAGACATCCCATTGACTTTGGGTACCGGTACTACAAGTAGACATCCCATTGACTTTAGGTACCGGTACTGCAAGTAGACATCTCATTGACTTTGGGTACCGGTACTGCAAATAGTCATCCCATTGACTTTGGGTGCCGGTACTGCAAGTAGACATCCCATTGACTTTAGTTTCCGGTACTGCAAGTAGACATCCCATTGACTTTGGGTACCGGTACTGCAAGTAGACATCCCATTGACTTTGAGTACCGGTACTGCAAGTAGACATCTCATTGACTTTAGGTACCGGTACTGCAAGTAGACATCCCATTGACTTTGGGTACCGGTACTGCAAGTAGACATCTCATTCACGTGTAACTGGATTTAGCATTGACTTAGAATACTGCAAATATACATCCCATTATGTGATCCCAACCCATTGGGAACAATCAATTCATTCATGGTTACATCTCCCAAAATTATTGGATTAATATATGCTTGCTCCGTTCAATGTTGCGAACAGACAACATTGGACACCCACTATAACGCTATTTCAGTATCATAAAACGCTATAACGACCATAACATGCCCAACATGCATTTACAGTATACAAATATCCAAAGGACACTGCATTAATGTCATCGTGCAGATTATATATTACGTACTATTTACTGCTTGTTTTTATTTTTGTCCTTATTTGCTGTACTACTGTCTTATTATACTGTAATTGTGGGATTCTCTGCTTTTTTACTTTCTCCTTCTTATGGAGAAAGTATTGTTTTCGTCGAAACTTGGAACTACACCTTTGGTCCAATTTGATGAAATTTTCTATTTGGGTTACTAATCTATGTTATCTCCTGGTGATATTTTTATTTTTTATTGTGATTTTAATCAAAACCCATAAAATAACGCTAAAATCGTATTTAAAAAACGGCCCCAACTATTATGATTATAATTTAATGCGTTACAATCCCTCATTGCTGTAAACTTTACGGTTCGAATGCTATATTATATTGCAGAAAAACTATTATTAGTATTAAAAGTTATATCGCAACTTATGTGTTTTTTCCATAAAATAACAGAAAATTGGAAAAAAATTGATGGACCATGTTTTAAATTTTTGTTTAAATTGGTTAATCAGTCTTTTATGTAAATGTTTTAGTATGTCCTGGTTATTTTAACTCCAAACAAAATTATTTAACCACCAAAAACTGTAAAAATTATGGTTCAAAAGGTTTTACAACTTTTGTTATTTTGCCCATAATATATCATATTTACTTCCACCACTTGTTCATGATAAGGGTTGTGGACAAGCTAATGAAAGATAATATGTGCCAGATTGCTGATACAGTTTATTTTAACTTAAACTTGGGCATCGATGACCCGCCCTGTATCTATGACTACCGCGTCTCCATTGATTGCCCCTTATAATTCAATGACCCTAAATATTTCGAGTTACTTCTTTTAACAAAAACTAACCTACACATTACAGCAGGAGAATTTATCTAGCTTAAACCGTAATTTTCCCTTCTGGAAATTCTGTTGACAGCTGTTTTTTTCTGTTTTTTTAATTTTCTCCGTAGTCAATGAACATTAAAAAAAACTTCAATATACTAAATTATTTGTTTTTTTTAGCTCTTCAAAATGGTCTAGAGAGAAATTTAGAAATTTAAAGTTTTTAGGGTCAAAAATGAGAAAAACCCATTTTTACCCCATAAAACCCCCCATAAACCCCTGATCCCATGGTCCGATTATGCTGGTTCGCGAACTCGTTCAAATAAACATAGGTTTACACGTTTGTACCAAAAAAACATTTGTATAACGACATTTACAATTGACTTTTAGCATTGTAGACATTACAATTAACGTAATTGTAACGTAATTAATGTATCATATGTATGTACCATTTTACAAAAATGAAAGTACTGTTAATATCAATCTGTGACTATCAAGAGTTCGTTAAAGAAGACGGCTTATAGTGTGCCGTACAGTTATTTAACTGTTATGGAACTCTATCTTTAAATGATAATAAGATTATAATTTATAATCTTTCTAACCAGAGAGTATTGAGTTGTGGTATTTATAGTTTAAATAATATAGAATCCAAACTCGTGTGCCAATCCTTTGACCTTTGATACTGCGTAGTTTTTCCAACCCGCTGTAAGAACTGAAGGTGTGTTTTAAGGTTGTACTATTAGTAACACATTAGTAACTTAATGTGTGTATGTAATAGCTACCTAGCAACTATATTGTTTTTAAGAGAATTCTGAAATTTTTAATTTTCATCAAAATCGGATAATTTTTGCTTGAGTTATCGTTCTAACGGACACATATATACAGGGTGGTAATAAAGTCCGAAGACAGTTAAATATTTTCTAAACGACAACAGATAAATCAATAAGATTTGGTACATCAACACCACACCTAAAAATCTACTTTTTTTTGGGAAATATCCGTTTTCTGTCATATCATGGGGACGTCCCGCAAGGAGTCAGAAGAAAGTAAAAAAAAATGGAAGCATAGGTCCTGATATGTACATCAAATTAAAGGTCTTTACTAGCAGAATATAATGCCGCAAATTTGAACTCAAACGGATAACCGAGCCAAGAATGACAGTTGTTCAAAGATTCATTTAATTTGCATTGCTATTATACGCTAACTCCTCAGGGGGCACAGCCCTAGGAAACGGAAGAAAATTGTTAACGTAAACATAGGTCGATATGCACATCAAATTAAAGGTCTTCACTAGTAGATTACAATGCCGTAAATTCAAGCTCAAAAGAACGCCTGAGTAAAAAATGGCAGTCTTTCAAAGATTCAAAATGGCAGATTCAAGAAATCTTTGAACGGCTGCTATTTTGCGCAGGATCAACCTTTTGAAGTGCGGTTTGCGGCACTTTGACCTATGCTTCCATTTAAGATTTTCTTCCGACTCCTTGTGGGCCATCCCCCTGAAGAGTTATTGGATCACTGAATATGTGTTAAAATACAGTTTTATGCTCTGTAACTTTGTACCAAGTATTGTAGCTCTATCTACATTATTTTTTTAAATATTTAACTGCCTTCGGACTTTATTACCACCCTGTATATATAAATAAATATATATATATAGGCCTATATGAATTTCAACGGATGGTGTTTTTGGCCTCTAGGGGCCTTAAAACGAAAAATTATATCGGTCCCGGGTCCAGGTCTTACCATAAGTACTACGGTAATAGCTTATTCCCTATATGGGAAATTCGCTAAAAACAACAGAAATACGATTAAGGAACCTGAAAATACGAACTGTTGGAAGACTCAATATAGCTGCTTCTCATACCAGTGCGTTTATTTGGCGTGTTTACTGGGGCAGTCAACATTCGCAGTAATCAAAATCAGAATTGCTTACCTCAAAAGAAATTAAAGAATGTGGAGTGTGGACTGGCATCTAGACATTCTCTGAGGGAATAAAACGAGCAGTTAGCAGGGTCTGTTTACGACCTCGGTGCTACAATGGTGGGGGTGAGTCACCCAAGATATGGGGGTTGGGGGATGATGTACAAATTGTGATTTGTGTCTACGACCCTTCTTCCGCGCAATCGAATGGGGCCCCCAAACTGTGAAATTACAAATCCAGACAACATCTCTGAATTAGCTTTCCAAACATTTCCCTGCCCCGTTCGCATAAATAAAAATATTCCGTATCGATATTATTCTCGGTTGTAGTTCTTTGGAAACCATTGTACCGAGAAGTGTTATAAGTCGATAATGGAAATCTGTTTGGAACTACAGTAATTGTTTTCTTTTAGGTCGGCGGTCTCGTCTAACGTTGAATTTACCCACGTGAGCCTAGGCCTGTCCATGGAACATGGAACGAATCGAGCAAAGCAAGGGGTGGGCCGGTGCGGTACAAGAGTGAGCAGTACTCTTTAATTGAAAAGTCAATGGTAAATTTTAAATTTTACTAGAGACAAAATGCCACCTGTATTTTAAGCCATTTTCAATTAAATTATATCACTCATATTGCATTAATAAATATCAAGATTTGCCTAGAATTAGCTTCCCTGTGGCTAATCATGATCTCGTCGACTGAGTACAGAACATTTGACATTCAGAAATTTGAGGATTATTATACCTATAGAGAGAACACCTGTAGAGGGAGAACGACCAACTCAAATTAAGCACCATGGTATGAGTATTGTATTCAAATTGTGTGTTATTTTAACCTAATTAATGACATTTTGCGTTTTTATTATAATATTCTGAAGGGTGATGGCAAAACGTTCTAAATATTCAATAAATCCCCTCTCACCTCCTATTACTCAAACTCAAATATCTTTATTTTTGACAGTTGTTTCAAACTGCATAGTAGCGTCAACAAAATTTCTCTCAAACAAATCAAAACAATATTTTCTTATGGATAAAATCTAAAAACTAAAGATCGTTGTATTCTTAAAAAGTCTTCAACACTTTAACAACAGCGTGACAAAAGAAGACGTGATCAAATCAAATCAAAATATCCTTTATTCATTTAAGTACAATTGTGCAGGAATAGAGTCAAGTATTACAAAGTAAAATGTTTTACATTATTGCATTATTACATTGTACTCTTAACCCCTTTGCCAAATTTGTCCACACTATTTTCCATCTTCAGGGGAGTGGGCATAGCATTGAACAGTTGAATGCCATTGTAAAATAAATTATTTTCAATAAAAGCAGTTTTGTGTTTTGGAATGTCAAAATTGGACCGGCTTATCAAACCATAGGAGACAGGGTGAGACAGGTTTTGAAAAAGGTCGATATTTTTCTTAACAAATACAAGACAGTTTAAGATATAGCTTGACGGAAAAGTAAGAATTTTATAGTTAGCAAAAATGTATAATTAAGTGATAATTAATTACTTAATGCCACCACCCAGTGGTTCGAAGATCGCATATAGGACCGAAACTATCCAGGAAAGAAAAAAAAACATATTAGGCGCGGAGAAACATATGAACATCGATAATCTCCCACCATGAAAAGGCAAACAATATTTTTTTTTATTGGTATGCTTCAATCTTGGGCATCTATCTAGCTAATTATCGAATAATTAATGGAATTATTTAAGCATGAGTATTTAGACAATGTTGAATTTATACCAATTTCTCAATCTGAAAGCATAAAAAATACGTCAAATAACACTCATAATAATATGTATATTTACACTTATACTGTTTATTCACAAGACGGTAAATGCAGTACATATAAAATATGGTAAATGGTGATCGATTTCGATTGGACACTCCAGTCATCATCAGACCCATTGGCGAATGTTGCCAAATACAGTATGCGAATAGATTCGCCTATTGGGTCTGATGATGATTGGAGTGTCCAATCGAAATCGATCACCATTTACCATATTTTATATGTATTTGCCGTCTTGTGAATAAACAGTATAAGTTTAAATATATTATCATAAGTGTTATTTGACTATTTTTTGTCCTTTCAGGTAATTTAATAACACGTACGATGCTGATCAAGAAGTTATTTAATTTCTTAATGTGTGTATGTAATAGCTACCTAGCAACTATATTGTTTTTAAGAGAATTCAAGTACTGTACTAGTACAGTATTAACTGTATGGTATCTTGAATTAAATTACATCATACATCAATACAATAGCATTGGTTTATTGGATGCTTGCCATTACGCCTCGCCCAATATAAACCAGAGAGTAAATACAAATAAGTTTAATAATTATTGAAACATGTATTTACAATAATACATTATATACTATAGACTCACATGACGTTAAATACATATAAAATATGGTAAGTGGTCATCATTTCAATTGGAGTGTCTAACAGAAATCGACTAGGTACTATTATACAGTACCTAGACTGTGAGTCAACAGTATAAGTGTAATTAGACGTAATTTTATTTACTTTCCGTAAATTATATAACATATACAATGCTGATCAAGAAGTTATTTAATAATAAACCTTAGTTTGGGGACAGTTTTGATAAAACTTTAAGTTTAATCCTTAAATACTATGAC
Organism: Macrosteles quadrilineatus; assembly: GCF_028750875.1. NCBI lineage: Eukaryota > Metazoa > Arthropoda > Insecta > Hemiptera > Cicadellidae > Macrosteles > Macrosteles quadrilineatus. The sequence goes on along the minus strand of NW_026542600.1, from coordinate 42,254,934 downwards.
GTTAAAAGTCTAAAGTAAGTTTAAAACATTATAGATTTTTGCAGATAGGCTATAGTAGCTTAAACATATATCGTTAAAGACTCTCTAGCAATGCAGTTTTAAATACAAGTTAAAGGTAGTGTACATAAATGTGGCCATATTAAACCCAATACTGTGCCATTTACCAGTGTAAATTTTCTAATGTTTGGAGAGTTAATGATTTATGTTTACAGGGTCAAAAATGAAAACACGAGTTTTTACCCCATGAAACCCCGTTCCCATAGTCCAATCAGGCTGGTTACAAATTTCAAATTTTGGTTACGTACAAATTTCATCATAATATGATTATGATGTTGACCCTGTTTTTGGTAAATTCGCAAAAAATAAAGAAGCAGTTTCAAGACATAGACAGCAGTTGAGTTGTCTTGCTTACAATACAGGATCTTCGGCCAGCCCCAGTCTGCTCTTCGCTACCCCCAATCCCAACCCCCAGCTCTAGTAGTAATCTAATGTGGGTGATGACAGATGACTTGGCCGATTCTCCATTGTTATGCTCCGCGGCGCTCAGCCTAACAGAACGGCCTACTTCCTGACAACTTAGCTTAGGGTAGTCGACCATGTCGGGGTAAAAGTGAATCACCATGTTCTCCCCAATTCCCTGTTTTGGGGTTTGACTTTTGACGACCCCTCCTTGCAAGTGTTTACAGATAAAAGTATTTTCCAGCCTAAGAGGGTTATGGAATGCAGGCTACCATGAGGATATTGGACAGTTTTTAAAAAGTGGATCCTTGTAAAAATTTAATCTTCGTGATAAAAAATAATATATTTCTTAACTTGGGCCCAAAATGACTCTTTTCGACACGAGCTGAAGTGTTGCGAACGGGACAAAGCCGAGGCGGTTGAAAAGCAACGGTTGAGAAGACACCTTTATGACGTGTGTTTCGCTATAGTTTTCGTCAAACTGCAGCAAACCCGGCTGTTTCTAATAGATGCGTTGCAGATTTAAATAACCAATAATATAGTGTAGTTTACCATATAGTGCCTTATGCCAGTGATTTATCATACGAAATAATTTTGTGTTCCTACGCCAGTGCCATTTTTACTAGAAGTCGATGTGAGTTGAAACGCTTTTTAGGGAAAGCATTCCAAACTCATACTAAAGTTTTGTTATGTGCCGGGAATTGAACTCGTCCCTCCCGCACTGAAGTCTAAGACGCTAACTACTTGGCTAACGACACACCAAAATCTTTAAATTATTATTTTATTTGTATAAAAAAAATTATATTCAACTAATTTTTAGCAAATTTTCTATATAGGGAATTAATAAACTATTTATTTTATAGTTGTTTTAAATTGAATATTTACACGACAGTGTAGCCATAGAAACGCCTTAAAAGTTTGGATTCGCCCTAGGTATACCACACGACAAAATTGTTAAGCATATGAGTCTAGATTAAAATATACATATTTATCATTAAATGCGACAATTAATCGATTGGTTTATTGTGATGTTTTCGGGAAATACTAGTTTAAAATCACGTATACAAGAGGAGCTAGAGTGGCTAGAGCCAGTGTCAGGAAGGGTGGTGGTGCCGTGGTGGCGGGCGCCCCTGCAAACCCACCACATCGTCCTTCAACCAACCAACAACTGTTTATTTTTATTTTTCAGGACAATTAAGAATCCAAACTCGTGTGCCAATCCTTTGACCTTTGATACTGCGTAGTTTTTCCAACCCGCTGTAAGAACTGAAGGTGTGTTTTAAGGTTGTTTCAAGGTGTGCTGTATTAAACTCGACATACGTTTGAGAGGTCACTAATGTTGACCTACTATTTTTTTCATGCGAACAATTTTCAGGGATCAAGCAATAATTGATGAGTAGGTAGTTTTGTTCGTCCAAAATAGTTTATCGTTTGTGAAGTAAACAAGAAATAATTAGTTAACAATAAAATTCACTCTGTATACTGTACGGAAATACCTCAAAGTTTTCTCAATTCTATTCATAGATATGACAAATCTAGCAGGGAGTATGTTTAATCTATACGCACAATTCATACTTCATACATTCAAGGAGTGGGTATGCGAGAGGGGGATTTTTCTGTTAGCAAAATCTTACGGACAGAAAACATATTTTACAAATAGCATAATAAATATTCGTGTCAAATCAAAGATTATTATTAAAAATTCATTATTACTCGAAGATTGAACATAAAATGTTATATATATATACATATATATATATATATATATATATATATATATATATATATACAGGATGTTTGGTAGTCAGTGTCAAATATTTTAAGGCATTATTATGCACACAAATTGCTATAAAAATACGCAATTTGGGTAGTTATATCTCACTCCTACTTCCGGCAACAGCCAACTTTAGAGTTTTCTAAATTTCTTGACATTGCCTAATAAAATATCATATTTCTCAACTTTTAACCTACATAATGATATTTTCGATGGCATTTTTAGAATCTTCATTAAATTTTCTATCAAAACTCCTATACTATGGTACAGCTAAACCCATTTAAAAGTTCTTAAAATTGACTTAAATAACAAATTTTGAAAAATCTATAAAAAGGGCGCTACAACTCGCTTAAGAAAATTGTTTACCAAGTCGTGTTGAAAACTGTCGAATAGTATAAAAAACATCTCCACATTTTAAGCTTTAAAATGATATGCAATATATGACATGTAATGTCAGCCTAAGGGGAGAAATATTGCTTTAAACATAAAATTAATCATTTTTTTTCCATTAACTGCAATCATTAATTACAAGAACGCATTTAGTGAAAGTTATGTGCAAAAGGTATCTTTCTATTCTGTGCTCTCTGGGTTATGTCATATTCCGCCCGAGTTTCATTTCGCCCATAGCCTAATTAGTCTCAGTTCGCCCACGGTCCCAGATTAACCCTTATAATCCTCAGCTCTACCTGTGCCAGGAGTCTCATTCCATCCACGGAGGCAAAGCCCCGCCTCCTAGGTACCCACCCTCCCCCAACTATGACCCCCATCAACTTCCACCTCCGACTACACGGTTATTGAAGCTTAAGACATTTGTTTGACAAACCAGACAAACCAAGCGAATTTCCTTTACAGTATTAATGTAAAGTTACAACAACACAAAAAAGTAAAGTTACAAGAACACAAAGATCTCAGAATTAAAATATAAAGTGGCTCGTGTCCTTATTGATAGCCGTTAAAAGGATATGTTAAATCTTTATAATCTGGAACTTTCATTTGGGTTGAAAAGCTTCAACAGTAATCTATATTTATAAATGTTTCCAACAAAACAGATTTATAAAATATACTGTTCATATGCTGTTAGTTATTGTCTTTGTCTCCCCATCTAAAATGTGTTAATAAGCAAGTTAAATTATTTGCATTGTAGCGTTTAACGGCAAACAGAAACATACGATAACAATGCAATCCATTCAACAATGTATTCAATAACTAACATCACTATCTACATTAAACTAGTAACTGTGGCACTGGGATGTAAATTGTATGAATATGTTATGTCGTAAACATTTATAAATATAGATTACTGTTAAAGCTTTTCAACCCAAAAGAATGATCCGGATTATAAAGATTTGACATATCTTTATAACGGCTACATCAATAAGGACACATACCACTTTATATTTTAATTGCTGAAAATTCGTTACTTGGTTGGCTCAGGATTTTTGGGTGAAAACCCCCTTCACGTTTAAATAACTGATTTCTACAAAAGCTCAGCTGGTTTAATCAATATATAGGTATTTATAAGGAACTAACTTTATACAAATAATTTATCAAATACATTTTGATTATGCAATACTTTTTTATATACCTACGAAATCTTTTTATGTTTAATAGCGTATAGCATATGCTGCTTAATGCTTCAGAAATAGCATTTTTAAAGTGTCATTAGTACTATACGAAATTACTATAAAATATTCCATAGCTGGAATGCCGGTTGCACGGACCACGAGGCTCAGTTAGTATTCATTTAAATTGAGAAACTTGGTACCGCATTGAGTGAACAATTTACTTTAAATTAGACTGTTTACGAAATCAACTAACTATCTAGTATTTAACTTTACTAGTTCCTTAAAGGACGAGTCTGGTACATTTGTGTTCTTTTACTTCTGGCAACGGGTGGTTAGAACGGGGGGTTTTTGTCCAGTTAATATGTCTGTCTAATGGGCAAAAATAACTGTTCTTAGAGACGATCCTCCACCATATGCGGTACGAAGATTGAATTATAGCTTTGCAGCATATTTTCCATATGAAAACTGTGTGCTTTCAATTATCAAATGCAAATAAGACAGATATGAATGACATTTAGAATTAATGGCAGAATGAAATGCAGGATTCACAATACAAGTAAATTTGCCCATGGATCCACATCAATAATTGACATTGTTGAATAAGCACTGAGGCTTGCTGCTACAGTACCAGAAACCCAAGAAGTTTTGAGCTACAGGGTTAACAGCCTAGAGCAAAAATACTGTATTAAAAAAATTGTATAAAATATCAATTACAAACATTCTGTAGCCATTAACTATTATACCCCGAAAATTATCACCGCAGAAACCCTGTACGCTAAAAGGACTAGTTCCTTCGATATTACTGATTATTCATATAGTGCAACAATTCAGTTAATTAACTTCTTAATCAGCATCATTCGACCAACACAATACCAAAAAGTGAATTATAAATGAAATTGAAAATATATGACAAGATAAATGACTGGGACTGAGGAAAAACGATCGATGAACGACGTTAAGTCGCAACGGATATTTTGGCAAACAAGGATAAAAGAACCGCGGCGCCCGTCGAGGGGTCGGACGCCAACAGGGGGCGCCAGGGAACCGGGGAACCGTCTCTAAAACTTACAACAGATAACAAAACTCCCCTGGTCATTACTGAACTCGGCCACTTTACTGGTCTTGGTGACTATCAACGAAATTGTTCAGGTTCGTAGAAAAGCTACGTCTCAATTAATGGTCATACTGGCTTGAACGGTTTAACCAACAGGCTGGAAGTAACTAGTTTAATATGCAGAGTTCCGATGAAACCCTGACATCGGATTAATATGGTATTTTCATCCGTAAAACAGATGCTATACTCGAATCCAGCGTGCAAAATACTGTAAGAAACAAACATGAAATAACAAAAGTATAACAAATACTATACTGGTTCCGGTAATAGGAATTTATCGGTTTTTGAGTCTATAAACCTTTAAAAAATTAATCCCATTCAAACAAACCGCTTCATAAAGTAATAATTTACCTTAATATACAGGGTGCTTAAGAATGGTGGGGACTTAATTTACGTATTGATTCCTTGGGTCAAAATAAAGTGAAAATCAAGAATAGTTTAACATTTTTCCAAAATAACTTCGTTAACCAGTCATCCGCCACTTTGTTTTTTACATACACATTTTTATCTTTGGATTTGTTTACCAATTTAATGAAACTTGGTATGTATGTTAAGGTAGAATATACTCTTGTTAGAAAAAATTGTATCTTGATTTAACTTAAAATTCCAAAATGGTGACCATTTAAATTGGTATCGTTTGATAGGCAATTGAATTTTTTTTTATAAAACCAGCCATATTTTAGTAATTTAAGTTTAAAAATTAAAATTACCACCATTTTTAAGTTTTTATTTGAAACAAGGTATTTTTTATAACATGGGTCTCTTCTACTTTAACATACATACCACGTTTCCTAAAGATCAGTTGAAAAATTCAAAGATAAAAATGTTTATGTAAAAATTACAAAATGTATTATAACAACGATTTAGTAAAAATACTCCTAATTCCACTACTTCTGGATGACGTTAAAAATTAAATTTTGCTCGATTATTTATATATTATATTCTTTTCATATTAAGAGCAGTTTTTGCTCAGCAGTAATCAAAAAAAGCTTCATCAATTTATTTATAATATTTAAAAATATTGTTGGTGAATCTATTATATGTTTTAATTTCGAAATATTGCGTAAAAACTATTGAACATTATAAATTGTGTTTGCAAGCTATATTAATTCATCGAAGCGGACGCTTCGATTATTTTGTTGACTGTAGGCTACGCGAATTCCAATTTGCCTGATTGGACTTTCACTCTAATATTTCCATAAACATGTCAGATTCATCAGGTTCAACGGCTACAGGAAGGTTTGCCGCTCCAAGGAAGGTAAAATGTGTGTCTAAGTGAAATGGCTCAGTATACCATTAGTTGCTTAGTATTAAATACATAAATTTGACAAATTTGATCAAAATATTTCCATAAACAACCGAACGAGAGTAGTTGAATTATTACATATAAAACTTAAAATTTGCAGTTTTTTAGAGTTTTAAACGATTTTTAGTACATTAAAGCGTTGCATATTGAATAGGTACTTAATTGATCAATCAATAACACAACAAACACCAAAGAAAAATATGTCATATACACAAAAAAACTGCAGGTCATGATCAAAACTCTACATTGGCCAAAAAAGGACGACATTTTCTAAGTAGAGCGGAAACATTCAAGCCATAAAAGCAACGCAAAAATCCACATTTGCAGGACATATAGTCACTTTAGTTTAGACCACGCATACAGGGTGAGTTTTAATTGTCCCCCCCCCAACTTTTTTCTACATTTTTTCAAATATCAATCCCAGACCACTTCCAAACATTGTTGGGTAGTAAGTACTTCATTTTGACAAGGTATTCATTTCCGGCCGCCATCTTGCATCCGCCATATTGGATGCAAAATTTTTTTTCAAATGTAAAGGTGGGGTTGTGACCCATCATTTCGAACTAAATTTTTACCCTAATTACAATGCCACAAACCGTTTTTAAAAATCTTGATTCATTCTAAAGTTATGAGGGCTTTTTAAAACTTTATTTTTAGCCCATTTTAACATTATGCATTTACAAACTAAGACCATAATCTCAAAATAGTGCTAGATAAAGATAAGTATACACTACCAGTAATTGTCGACCTATTTTCACTTGGTTATGACTGATGTATTTTTTTCGGCCGCCATCTTGGATCCGCCATTTTGAAATGTGATAAATTATTTTAAATATAAAGGGGGTATTGTGACCCATCATTTCGAACTACTTTTTTAATCTGAACTTAATTCCGTGATCCGTTTTTCATTTTCATTTTTTGATTTCGAAATATTGACTTTTTAACAAAAAAAATGCAATATTTCATAAATAAAACTTGATAACAAAAATAGATTGCGGCATTGAGTTTAGCTTAAAAAAGTAGTTCAAAATGATGGGTCACAACACCCTCTTCATATTTAAAATAATTTATCACATTTCAAAATGGTGGATCCAAGATGGCGGCCGAAAAAATACATCAGTCATAACCAAGTGAAAATAGGTCGACAATTACTGGTAGTGTATACTTATCTTTATCTAGCACTATTTTGAGATTATGGTCTTAGTTTGTAAATGCATAATGTTAAAATGGACTAAAAATAAAGTTTTAAAAAGCCCTCATAACTTTAGAATGAATCAAGATTTTTTAAAACCGTTTGCGGCATTGTAATCAGGGTAAAAATTTAAGTCGAGATAATGGATCACAACCCCACCTTTACATTTGAAAAAAAAATTTTGCATCCAATATGGCGGATCCAAGATGGCGGCCGGAAATGAATACCTTGTCAAAATGAAGTACTTACTACCCAACAATGTTTGGAAGTGGTCTGGGATTGATATTTGAAAAAATGTAGAAAAAAGTTGGGGGGGGACAATTAAAACTCACCCTGTATATAAATTATTATGAAAACATAACATGCTCAAAATTATTAACAAAAGAACAAAAATAAAATAAAATAAGATTTTACATATACAGGGTGACACAAAGGAACCGAACGTTTTTTAACCAGCTGTTCCATTGTTGTCGCACGTTGTAGGAAGATTGAGGTTATGTCATTACCTTCAGTGAGGCTTGCCATTTTTGTTGAAATGGCTTAGTGGACCGTAGAACATCGCGTTTTCGCATACGATACTTTGGTCTAAAATGGTGAATCCGTCATCAAATCCAGGGGAAATTTAGTCGAAATTTTAATATTGAACGCCATGGAACGGTTTCAAGCCGAAATACGCTATTAAGGTGGGTTTCAGGGTTCTGAACAACTGGGAATATAATAAGAAAGAAACCACCAGGCCTTGTTAGAACTTCCAGAACACCCGAAAACGTCGCCAAAGTGAGTGCAGTATTGAATGAATGTTTCCCAACAAGGTGATTTCTCTCTTTGGTGACATACCGTGGCCACCAAGGTCACCTGACTTGTCCTTTAGTGATTACTTCCTTTGGGGGTTTCTTAAGGAGCGTTTTTATGCTCACTAACCACGCACTCTAGAGGATTTGAAGTTGGGAATCACAGAAGATATCAATGGAATTGAACAAGACCTCCTGACCCGTTTTTCAGATGATTTTCAGACCAGAATGAACATTTGTAGAGAAGTACATGGCCACCATATGCATGACGTCATTTTCAAAAAATTACTGTTTTGTAACAAATGGCAAATGTTTACCTCACTATGTACAGTATTAAAACCATTTTATTCCATTAAACTACTGTGTCCTCCTACTTATTTAAAAAACGTCCGGTTCCTTTGTGTCACCCTGTATTAACACTACAAAGAAGATAAAGACAAAATTTTTGATATAGTACACACACAAAACATATATTATATATTTGACAAAATTATAACTATTCGATAACCAACAGGAACTAAACATCCAATCACATGCTCACAAAATTAACATAGGTATACGGTACTTATTCACAACATAATATTTACTTTTGGAATTTGGTAAACACTTGAAAATGTCATTATTGACTAAACAAGTCGTGATTTTATTAAATAATAATTTAAATTAAATTAACATGTTCATTTATATCATCATTATTAATTTATATATGAATTTGAATGGATGGCGTGCTGGCCTCTGGTATCAGAATCATTACTTTACACAATTACTATTGCATTTTTTTAGTTTCGCTAAATACCCAGAAAGCCTTTTTACCAAATGTTTTATATGGTTTTCTGTGAAATCTACAATACTCTGTCATTATTCCTAAGTTTACAAGCATAATTTTATTTTATTTTGTGCAATAGTAAGTAATTTTTTTACTGGAAGTGTATGTTTGAGCTATCCACTTAACACCTTTTTGGAAATAAAGTTTATTTTGATTTTATTTTATGTGTAGTCTACTAAAAAACTAAATGATCGCTCTGCAAAAAATGTCTTATTACCACATAATTTGTAGGTTATTACTTACATCCAAAATTAATTAATACTACATTATTCAAGCAAATCTAATTTATTTTATAATTTATTAATAGATGTTTATAATAATTTAATACACATGAATTCATATGCGATTTTGTTAGAAGAATATTGGAGGAATTATTACTCTATGTAATCAATTCAGTAGTGTGATTGGTCCTATTTAAACAAATCTTTCCCTAGGGAGCACTTGTGATGTTACACAAACACATTATCACAATGCTTCTTCGGTTGAGCGAAAGCCTCGTTTCCCTTCGACCGATGTTGGTTGCTTTGGAATGTTTGGACCATAAAACTTATTACGAGTAGATGATGAGGGTTTGAAATTGTATGAAACCACTGAACACAAGTATACCACAGTAATTATATTCACCAGGAACCGAGAAATTAACGACTGTTGAGAGAGAACATTTCTGTTTTACCAGGTATAAATAAGCTAAATGTTACCGTAATAATATTACGTGTGTGTTTGTTATTATTGCTTTTTAACGAATGCTCTTCACTAGCTGCCGATGCCGGAAGGAAACTGTAAAGAGACTTAACATTTATTTAATTACTTTCTACTGAAATGAAAACATTATAATTTAAGCTAAAACGTTTCCTTTACAGTGTATTGTGTTCGGTAAACGATTGAATATATATATATATTATATTTTTTCAAATACCTACAAAAACTCAACACGATTTGTTAAAATAGATGACATATAGCTAGGCTAAAAACTGTTGATATGCTGCACACTGCACTTTCTTAAACTTAAACTCATGGTCAGTGTATATATAAAATGTATTAAGTTGATCGGCTCTTATATTTGTTCCAATTCAAAAATACTTGACATGTAAAATGAAAATCCTTAGCACCACGATTAAAAAAAAATGAAATAAATGAAAAAAATCGACAAGAAACCTTATAATTATTCAAAAGCTTTAGCATGATCTCTTAATACATTTAACAAGAACGCAATACAATTTGAAATGTTGCGTATATTCCTAAATGCAAAACAATATTGCCGATATGATAGAATAACACACTTTTCCTTCACAAAATACTAAGACCAAAACTGAAACAAAAAACAAACATAAACATGTTAAACACATGTATAAAACAAAAACTGAAACACTACAAGCAAAACCTGTGACAAATAGTATGGATTATCCCAGTTGTGCGAAAAGAGTATCTAATGGAAGTGCCGTAGTATTATAGTGGGGTTGTGGGGTACGCAACCCTAACGATAATGAAAAGATGCGATTGAGTTAGAACACGAGGGCCCTTGTCATCCATTACAATCGGAGGGGTAGCACTGGCAAATCAACAGTTAATTTAATAAGCAAATGCCCAACATTTTCCCGATTACCAAGTGGTGTGAAACGTTTTAACTCGTAGGCTCGTTTGTAAGTGAAGTACGACTGTACGAGTTGTGTTTACCACCACTTTTAACTTAATTTTGTTTGAACCCAGTGACAAGACCTGTATTATACAATAATTTTATTTACCTATTTTGCCTGAAGCTCTTGTAGTTGATCTAGTAGTTGAGTGAAAATTTTGAAACGTACGTTTTATGTCCCTGGCCTTTTACTTCGTAGATACTGAATATGTAGTTTATCATTATGTGTTTTAATATTTTTTGGGACGGGGGCAACATGTTACACACAATTATTTGGCTTTAAATAGGTTCTAGGTATTTATTTCGTATTTTTAAAGTCTCGAAACTCACGACCGTCACGTGTCCCTAGGGTACATTTTGCAACTTTCATGCTGTTTTTAGAATAATTATTCATGCCGAAATATATAATGTAATATTTTTATTACATTAATAGTTATTAAACTTACGAAAAAGGAGCATATGATAATTTTGTTTTCATTGTAAACTGACTACCATGACTAAATAGGTCTGTCCCTCGATTTGACGTCACGACCATTAGGGAAGCATTTGCAACTTTGGAGTACGACAGTGGCAAGCCTGGCGTCGATGGAGGCAGTTGGTTTTAGAGACTAGTTTGGGGTGTACGTCAACGTCAGGATTGTAGTGATTGTAGAAAGGAGGAATTACAAGATTAATAAAGGCAAGTTTGTGTTTTTTGTAATTTTGGTGTGTCCATGACCGTACGTAGTCATTCGATGAAATAGACATGGTGTTAATTTTTGTTTATAAGATATTTCAATTGCTAGATTAACCTAGAAGTCCACTTTGTATCCTCGAACATTAGGTGCAGGGCTACCGCCAGAACAGAGCCAAATAACACGTAATGTCACGACCAAAGTTTCACGACCATCGCGGGTTTTTTCACGACCGATTTAGCCTTATGGATTATACTGTGTTTGGTCGTGACAATAACTTAAATATCATTGTAAGTTGAACAGTTTAGTTAAATTGAAACACATATTTTTATTATAACTAACAGTATAATTGAAGGATTGTTTAGAAAGATTTAGATTACTCCAGACAATTCACGACCGTACCGCTTGTCCCTGACCATCACGTTTATGATTCCTATCACACAAATTTCAAAAATTAAAATATCATCATATTTCAATGTTTTATACACAAAAGAAGCACACCTCCATAAAAGCATAACGATTTTTGGGTCTCAGGTAAGTTTTTTCGGAGTTATACAAACTTAAAAAGATTTTATTGGTTTTTTCAATTTTTCAATTTTTGAGTTTTTTTATTTTTTTTTCTAGAAAGACCAAATATACCAACGGCTTAGTGAGCTGTTTATTGTATAATGGCCTTAAAAGTAAATTAATTTATGGCAAAACATAGTTATACAAATAATATTAACTATTTTTAATATTAAGTTTTATGTCCGTGATGGTCGTGACAAAATTTCGTGTTTTTCCATCAAAGATGCTCTATTAATAAAAAATCACCAAAGACATTGCGTTACCATGGACATTTTATGAAACTTCAAATGTTAATGAAATAAAAAAAACAATAAAAGTTTCAAGAAACGGAACAAAAAATTGTATAAGTGTTTTTCCTGAAAACGTACGTTTCAAAATTTTCACTCAGTAATAATTCACCGTACGGGGGGTAAAATTCTGGGGGGTAAAAATCCAGGGGTAAAAATCCAGGGGTGAAATTCCGTGGGGTAAAAATCCGGGGGTAAAATTCCGGGTGTAAAAATCCGGGGGTAAAAATCCGGCCCGTACATCTTTAGTTGTCTAAACGCTAGTTATAAAAGTTTCAAGAAACGGAACAAAAAATTGTATAAGTGTTTTTCCTGAAAACGTACGTTTCAAAATTTTCACTCAGTAATAATTCACCGTACGGGAGGTAAAATTCTGGGGGGTAAAAATCCGGGGGTAAAAATCCAGGGGTGAAATTCCGGGGGGTAAAAATCCGGGGCTGATACAGTCAGTTTACACAGTATAATTATTTTCCATTAACTGAAAAAGATGTTTTCGCCACGGCTGATGCAGAATTCAACCATGTTTTTGTTACCGTTTTCAGTAACTTCTAGTTTAGTAGGATCCATTTTATATATTTTTTTTAATGTATTACTATAGACTCTCGTATTTGTTTAAATCAAATTAGGGGTTACCTTTGTAATATTCAATTTATAAATGTGTTTGTCTTTTTTAATTTCTAGTAGATGTAGGTAATAGCATCGAACAAATTTTAAATACTTTGTATATTGCCTAACAATGGTTTACAAGAACTCTTCCCCCGATCACAGATCAACAGTCTATCCGGGGGAATAATTCCATGTAATATATTGTTCTATTATTGTACTGTTTAATTTTTGGAATAAAAGTATTTTGATTTGATTTTGATGATTATATGGACAGGGGGTAAAATTCCGGTTTTTATCGCTAATATAATTAATCAGGGGGAATAATCAGGGGGAATTAATCAGTGGGTAGGCTCTGGCTATTTTCATTAGACTTCCAAATCCGCGGGGGTAAAATTCCGGCCGCGAACAAGCTTTTGGCCACTCAGGTTCCTACGTCATATTAACGTCAGCTTTGCCCAGGGGGTAAAATTCCGGCGACCCCCCCAAAAAGCACAGCCAGTACATGAACCAACACATCCTGTGTGCGCTACACAGGCAGAATGATGATCTTCTAGACGAGAGAAGGAAACCCTTCAGTAAAATCGACTATTAGAAGACAGTCATGCTGGTCCTGTCAATCGACCCAAAGACTGCTGTGCAGCTGAGTAGGACCGTACTCAGACCGAGACATACAGGTTTGGCAAGGTCACTATGAAACTTCTTCATGGAAAACTGAGTGGACAGAGGCGGTAGTGCAGTGGAGGAGGGAGAAAAGGAAGATGTAAGAGATCCCGGCACTCCCCCTCTCTTTGACAGGACATCCAGTCTCGAAAAGAGAGATGAGAGGCTAAGGGGCCTGAAGGAATAACAACCATTTGTGGGATAACCACTGCAGACAAGGGTTACGCAGGACAGACACAAGGAGATGGGGAGTTCACTGTCTAATATAGGCCAACCTTCATCACGCCAAAGGTGCTACAGAAGTCCGGGATAAGAGGTTCGCCGACAAAAAGCTGGATATAGCCCTCATCCAAGAACCATGGTCAGAAGAGAAATGATTCGAGGACTCCCTATTCAAATGGGCAAATTAGGATATGACAGGACAACTGAACATACCTTTTGATAGCTTTGGCTTGTATCCTGATTCACTCTAATGCAACAGTCATCGTTTCGCTGCAACTACATCTTGGGCAAACGGAAGCCCTAAATAGCTTCTTTTTTTTTTGGAGAGGTGGGAAAATGCAATTATGCACACAGGTGGCTAGCCTGTAGTGTGGGACTCCAACGGGTTTAAGGCCCAGAGACTACCCACTTAAAACCTCCTCTACTTTTCGGACACTAGCCTGGGAACACTTGTCGCACTTCATCAGAACTAGGCCGAGTTTACCTACGCCCGAAGGGCCTACACCGTGTCTAGCCGTTCATTTCTTATAAAATCTAGACTGTGATCCGATCCAGATCGTTCTTTTTAGCTTGAAGGACATTCCAGACAAAGTGCGACCAGCAGTCCCAGTTGTCCTCACCCTTCAGCAAGGTCTCACAAATCGATTCAATCGACAGCACCCCAAGATGTTGAATCACCTCCTGGCGGAGCATATCCCATCAAGGACAGCGGAAAAAAGTGTGTTCCACGTCGTCGGGAATGCATGGGCAGTAAATACAGTCAGGTGAATTTGTTTTGGCCATCAAGAGCAGGTATGACTGAAAATATCCGTGACCTGGACCTGACAAGAACTGCGTGAGATAGTAGTCAACCTCTAACCTAGCCGTGCCGCCGTTCCACCCACAGTTAGATCTGTCTAATGAGTCTGGCGGTCCAACGTCCTCGAGTTTCCCTTTCCCAGCTTTCTTGCCACATCTGAAAAGTGCGGGAGCGCTCTTTCGTTCTTGTGGCGTCCTTTCCAAAGTAGCTTTGTCTCTGGTAGATTGCCTTCCTCTCCGCTGCCAAGAGTTTGACAGGAATAACTCCAGCAATCACCAAAACGGCCGGTTTGGACACCGTACGGTACGCGGAAGCGACCCTGAGTGCCGCCTGACGCTGCACTCGTGCGAGCCTCAACCTGTACGCCTCCTTGTTAAGCGCATCTGCCCACATCTCAGAGCCGTAGAGAAGCACGGACTGGACTGCAGACATCAATAGTCTTCTACGGCTGGACCGGGGACCACCGACATTGGCCATAAACTTACTAAGAGAAGCGACACTCCTAGCAGCCTTGTCCACCGTACAGAAGATCTGGTCCCTCCAGCTTAACTTGTTGTCCACCATGACACCGAGGTACTTGGCGGTTCGCTTGGTTTGGACAACTACGTTCCCAACTCGTAGAGGAACGATGGTTTTAATCCGTTTTTTCGTGAGGATGACGATCTCTGTCTTGCTCAGAGCGAGTGTCAGACCATGATCAGTCCTCCAGGCATTTACAACGCGCATGACTTGGTTCAGTTTCAGTTGGGCTAGAGCTTAACGTTGCGTGCAAGAATGAGGGCTGCAACGTCATCAGCGTACCCAACTAAAACGGCCTTCTCTAGCATCTCAGATCTCAGAAGGCTGTCGTAGGCAGTGTTCCACAAATCTGGGCCGAGTATCGAACCTTGCGAGGCACCGGAAGTTACATCCATCGTCCGTGAACCATCTTTAGTTTCGTAATTAAGAGTTCTACAGCTCAGGTAGTCCTCGATCAGCCTCAACAGATATGCTGGTACGCGGAAGCTGTTCTTTAATGCGCTCAACATATCGACCCATCTCGCCAAGTTAAAAGCATTCTTGACATCTAGCGTAACAAGAAGCATGATATGGCGAGAGAAATGATTGAAGCTCTTGGCACGCTCGACCGCTCTGTGTACCTCGGATATCGCGTCGATTGTTGACCGACCCTTTCTGAAGCCATACTCACGGGGAGACAAATCTCCGGCAGCTTCCACGGCAGACGTCAGTCGGCAGCGAATCAGTTTCTCAAAAAGTTTTCCTGCCGCATCCAACATACATAGAGGTCTGTAAGACGACGGCATATTCGGGTCACCTTTCCCCTTGCTGTTTAGCACAAGCCTAGCCCTTTTCCAAGGAGTTGGGAAAACCCCTTCGCACAGGCATGTGTTGTACATTCTCAGCAGTGGGGGTTAACTGAAAATACCTTCTTGAGAGCCTCACTGGAAATACCATCAGGACCAGGTGCATTCTTGGGCGTTCAGTTCAGAGCATGAAAGTAACAAACAATCTGACGCCTTAGCCAGGGAGGGCGAGGAAGAGCAACTTACACGACCAGAACCCTACGAGGGTTGGGAGCTTCTCAAATGCCCCCATATTTGCATTGGGGAAGCTTAAGTCCGGGACTGAGTTAAGGACTTTAAAGCTTTGGCCTGGAGGACCAAACCGGATCTAAAGATCTCAAAAATACTTATAGATCCCCTTAAAGGAGTATATAGCCGTACTGAGCCTTAAAAAGGGGATGTCAGACTGCTAGTCGGGCTCCTAACTGGGCATGGCCCAA
The DNA here is from genome assembly GCF_028750875.1 of Macrosteles quadrilineatus. Taxonomy (NCBI): domain Eukaryota; kingdom Metazoa; phylum Arthropoda; class Insecta; order Hemiptera; family Cicadellidae; genus Macrosteles; species Macrosteles quadrilineatus. Next base: position 42,238,676 of record NW_026542600.1, on the reverse strand, counting down.
AAAAGGAACATCTATGGAGAACACAGACAGATCAATGTAGATTCTATGAAAATGACGCAGAATCCTCTGAACACTTGCGCATTGACTGTACACTAAGCAGAGGGGGCTAAATAAGAGCAACAAGTTAAAGTAGCTGGGGTTAGAATTACTCCAAAGTATCCTAAAAAAAACCCCAAAAACATTTAGCTAAGGAAGATTTATTGAAGTCAGCAAGTCTAAAATGTTAAAAAAAAATTAAAATATGTGCAATAAAGGTCAAACCCAACCGTTATTTACTGTTACTAGTTACATTGTCACCTAATGTCATATACTATAATATTTTAATGTTACCTTTTTACTTTCTATCTGTTCTTCCATTCGCTGTCACTGAACAAATGTTCCGTCATCTCCTCTATTTACTGGCTTTTCCATGCTTTAAACTTAGCTATTTACTGCCATAACCTCACTTGCCACCACTTTCTCTGTGTGCTACAAATTTCTAGCTTGCTATTAAACCCTTTATTTACTTGAATCTCCTTACTTATCACACCCTCTGCTTACTGCTACCACACCACTTGATAAAATCTTCCATTTTAAGCCTTCTTTTAAGTAATTTTAACCTTCTTACTTGCCACCACTTCCTCCATTTGCTGTTAACTCCCTTATTTGCCTCAATCTCCTCTATTTTCTACCACCACCACACTTTTACTTACACCAATTTTTTTTTACTGCTACCGCTTTATTTACCATTATATCTACTACTCCTACCTCCTCACTTGTTTTTACCTTCATTATTTACTGTAACCTTTTACTTCCCATTACACCATTAATTTACTGGATCCTTCTTACTTCTTGCCACACCCTCTTTACTACTGCCCCCACCTTACTTCCTACCACATCATCTATTAACTGCCAACTACATACTTCCTATCGTCATTTTGCTGCCATCACCTCTTCTATTTACTGCTACCTCCTCAGTTTTCTTGTATTTACTCCTGCCTTTCTTCTAATCACCTTCATGTACTTACTGCCACCATCTCACTTGTTTTTTTTTTTTTTATTTACTGCCACCACCTGAATTCTCAATCATATGGTGTCAAATTATTTTTAATTATGACCCCTCTCTTGTCATCACCTGCTCTACTTGTTGTCATCACTTTCTAGTTACTGCAGTTACTGTGGTAGTAATCTCACTTGTGTTTACTTCATTTTTCTGCTACCTCATCACTTGCCACCATCTCCTCTATTTTATTTCACGTACTCTTTTTACTGATACCTTGTTACTTGCTATCATCTCCTATATTTACTGATACCTTGTTACTTGCTATCATCTCCTATATTTACTGCTACCTTGTTACTTACTATCACATCCTACTGCTACCTTATTACTTGCTATTACATCCTATGCTACCTTGTTACTTGCTATCATCTCCTATATTTACTGATGTTACTTACTTGCTATCATCTCCAATATTTACTGCTACCCTGTTATTTACTATCACATCCTACTGCTACCTTATTACTTGCTATCACATCCCACTGCTACCTTGTTACTTGCTATCACATCCCACTGCTACCTTGTTACTTGCTATCACATCCTATATTTACTTTTACATCCAATCATACTATTGTTACCTCACTGTTAAATCCTGATTTTCCTCCACCGTTTCTTGTGCTGCGTGCTGCCTCCTCAGTCCTCATACTTACTACCATAGCTTCTACAATGTACGGATACTTGGTCAATTATTGATATCAGCCTCTCTCTCTCTCTCCTCTATCACTTGCCATCACTACATCTATATATAGAAAATAGAGTTTAAGAAAAAACTCATGCAATGTATAGGTCTATATAGTCCATACATTGTCCTATACATTTATAAGTACTAACTTACTTGTTTGTTCTTTGTTTTTTTTTTTAAGGTACCTACATGTTCTGATTTTTGTAAATGTGTATGCCTAAAGATAAATACTGAATATCCATAAAGTTGATTGACTTTTTTTTAATAACTAACTACAGACCGATAGTATTATTCTTGTTATTAATTACAGTCAATTTGGGTTTAGGATAAAAACATGAGCCAAGCAGTTCAAAGGCTAACAATTAATGTATTTTTTTAAGCACTGGAAAAGTGAAACAATGTATTTTTAAAATTATATGAAAATGAAATAACACACAGACTAAGCGAATTTCTGTAATTATATCGACCTCCGGACCACACCCGAAATAATTTTTTTAAATGTAAAAAACTCTGAAAACATTTTTTGCGGAAAATGTTAATGTGGGTACTCAAATTAACCGGTAGAGCAAGCTGAACAAGAATATCCAAGAGTTATCAAGATCAAATGGATATTAACGGAGATACGACCGGAAAAGCGTTGGAAAATTAAGTTATCGCCAATTAAAATGACCAAAAATAGGTTGGGTTAGGTTAGATTAGGTTGGGTTATTTTAGGTTAGGCTAGGTTATGTTATGTTGGGTTAGGTTGGTTAATTTGATCTTGAAAAATCTTGGATATTCTTGTTCAGCTTGCTCTACCGGTTAAGTTGAGTACCCACAATGTTATTTTCAGCAAACAAGTTTTTGGGGTTTTCTCGAATTTCCGGGTAAACGGGTCGTTTTCGAGAAAAACTACAACCATTTTTGGAATCAGCTTGAAATTTTGGACATTAAAAAACATCGGGTGAGGTCCGGAGGTAGATATATAATTACCCGAATTTCCATTTGTCTGATTATATTTTTACTAAAATATTTCCTTAAACATGTCAGATTCATTCTCTATTAAAATAACATTATATTTAATCAGTGCTTAGTTTCGCCGCTATGGGGAAGGGAAACAGTTTTTTATCAAATGTTAATAGTACTGTACAGGATGAAATATATAAATTTACCAAATTTGATCATAATAAATCCATAAAAAGCAAGATTACGAGCAAGATTAATTTTTTATGGTTAATTTATACTATGACTGTTTTCTTTTTCTCCATAAGAATACTATGGGATTTTTCGTACAGTTTTTGGAATGTTTCCGTAACCTCCAATTGAACAACGCTTCACTATACAAAATTGTCCAAATTTCTCTCCAAATAGCAGCAAACGTAAACCTATTCTTTAAATCTAATGTTATTTATGGGGAATAAATATGTCTTGTTTATGGTAATTTTTAAGTCACTTAGTCTGCAGGTGTGCTGTGGTGGTGGAGGGGGGTATAATTTGAAGGAAAGCAGTGTACAATTATTTAATCACGGTATTGGTTTTTTTTATAAATAAGTATTGGAGAAGAGTAAGAAGAAAATGGCGTATACCTGGTCAACTTTCCTAGGTAACAATATTTAATAAAACCCTTATGTCAAACCTTATTCATTATGTTTGCAGAAGATTTAGTTAGCAGTACAAATTAAAAGCAAGGTCTGGCTAAAATCTTCTGTAATTGATTATGAATGATATGAAATAGATTAGGTACCTGATCCGGAGACTACTGTCGGGGCAAAAATTATGTAGACTCGAGTTTACAGTATCACACCTCCGAAATGGCTTGTTCGATTTTGACGAGACACCTATCAAATTAAAGGAAATATTGTCAAATTTTATATTCCAGCGATTTTTGACATTTACTTCACTTTATACAATAACTAATATAGCGAAAAAAGTGAAAAAATTGGGTGTTTTTCACCATTTTCGATAAAATCTCAACTTCGGAAAATTATTACCAAATAACTATTTACCGAATGAGCTTCAAATTTTAATAGTAGATATTAGGGTTGTTTATATAAACATTTTTGTCAAGTTTCATAATTTTAACATTATTATTATTAATGTTCTTGTAAATTTTGTAAACCCTTCTTAACTTTGTTAACTTGGGCCGAAAATTAATTGGTTTATTATTCATTAATTAATATTAATATTAATTAGTATTAATTGGTCGCATGAACAGAAAAATAGTGAGTAAATGATAAACATTAGTGATCTATAATGAGTTTATATTTGTTAAACATTTTTATTCCCGCGCACTTGTGGGGATTTCGCTGCTGAAGGCCAGAGGAGTGCGATGTTGCCATCAAACATTTCCCATCAGCTTTTCTCTTTTCGTTTGGACCATTGGACCTCTAGCTTTTAAAATGTATTTTTTTAGCTTTTTATATTTTTTTCCCTACAGTCACCCGACAAAGTTTGCTTCCTTGTACTGTTTATAGTACAGAAAGCTGCTAATTGCTGCATATTTATACTTTGCCGTACGATTTATACTTTGTCGTACGGTTTATACTTTGCCGCACATCAGGATTCCAATGAAACAACACAAACCAGCGTGGTTCTATTATGCACGTAATCCGTGTACGCTTGGAAATAGGCTGGCAACACTTAAAGATAATAATACTATGAGCAGCTGATTGACTATTATAACTACGATTTAACCTGTCATTTCGTGTTTATAGTTTCGGTATTTCTGAACTTTCTGGACTTTTCTTTTAAACGTTTTTAAAACATTCCTACGATCTCAATAAACAAGAAAATACCTTAAAAGCATTTTTTTAGGTGCGGAAACCACTTCAAATTACAAAAAGATACGGAACTATATTCTCAAAACACGGAGCACATTTCTTGCTGAGGAAAAATAGCGGAGTGATAGACCGGGTACTACTTTCTCTAGGCTCTAGGGCACCTATTTGTGTTGCCAGCTGAACCTAAAAACGTGTTGTATAGTGTTTGAAAGACTAATTATTTATATGCTTTATAGTGACTGTAGGAAAAATATAATGTGTAACACGAGTGCAAAAGGCCTTTGATGCACTCGAGATCATTCCGCACTCGCCTGCGGCTCGTGTGTAAACATTGCTCTCGTGTGCAGCAAAATGCCACTTTGCCCACTAGTTACACAAATAACTATTGTGTTTTTCACTTAGTACTTAATCCTCCACATCAGACATCCCACTCCGTTCCTTTTTTTGACCGAAAATAAAAACATATTATCGCAATAACGATAATTTCAATCTCGCACTCAGAATACTTTCGATGTCAAGGCATTATCAAAGCCTGTACAACTCGCAGTTCGAAACTGGAAAAAACTAAATGAATAAATAACAATGGTTGGTTCGTATGCTTACTCATATTTACAAGAAGGGTGGCACGAGTCATGACCAAACTGGCAACACCGCATTCCTCGCCAGGGAGAAAACGAGCCTTCCGCAGAGAAATTCAGACAAATCAACCCCCACGCACGGGAATAAAAACGTGAAACAAATATAAACTCACTAAAGATCACTATTAATTTTTATCATTTACACTAGGCCTATATATTCTTTGTTCATACGAACAATTAATAGTTACAACGGTAGTGTAGGTAACATTTATATTTCACCACGAGGGGCTAAAGTGAGTCTTCAAGAAAATGAGTGAGGGCTGAAAATGTGATTAACTAAACTTTTAGTCACAGTGCGGATACAGACTCACTGCAAGTTTTAACAATCCAATGGTATTTTAATATGTACCTTATATAACATGTTTTAAAAGCTAAACAATTGTAAATGTTAAAAATCCTGAAACTATCAATATCCAAGATTAAAAATGTTTCTTAAACATGATAAAAATGTTTTAGTCAAATCTACTCAAAATGGAAATGATGGAGCAATTAATAATAAAAAAAATAATAAAAAAAACTATACTAACTCAGGGCAATCCTTTTGTGATTTGAACCTTTCCTTTTGCATCTGGAGACTTAACTGAGGGACATAATGATATATCATGCATCAATTGGCAGAATTGCAGAATAGGCCTATTACAGAATTTCCTGTGTTCAAAATAAGATCTTTGTAATTAAATGATATATATTTTACTACGATTAAATAGTTTATACTAATCACATAACATATAAGTATTAAGAATATATTATATTTTTATTTAATTTTAATACAGTAGAATGATCAACGTTGGTTAGCAAAACATTTTGCGATGTATTGATGTGTTTGATCAATACGGTAGTGAATACGTGATTAATTAATGGAAATTATTTTTGTCTAAAATTAAATTTAATCATGAATTATTAAATTTTATGACGATGTACACAATAACGGGCAATGATTGTATGATGCAGATTCATCAGCTAAAAGGAGGTTGGGTTGAGCAATTAAGGCTTATCGATCAACAAGACCCTTTCTGTGTCTCCCTACAGCAATCCGTTATCGTTGTTATCATCGGATGAATTTTTTATCACCGCGGTCGATACGAACGCGGAATATATGACTATTGTAACGGAGGCCAAGAAACGCGGCGTTATTGGAGATGAAATAGTTACGACGGATCTGTAGGCGAGTTGTCCATATATGGTCTAGTCGACCAGCGGTGCAGGGACAGGTTGGATGCTGTGTGGGCTTCTTATTCCTCCGCAGTTTAAGTCGAGGCATAATTTTACTCCGAGTCAATCGGCCGAAACACTCGTTAAATGCACAAACTCGGTTGTTGACTGAATGCAACTCTGTTTTTCCTTTGGCACACTATCAGACATCAACAGAGTTCCGATATTTTTAGTGACGTCAGGTCCGTGGGGGGAGGGGACTGTGAGTGAGCAGTGAAGTCATGGTGGGAGGTAGAAGAATCTTGGGTGTGTGTGAATTGTGATGTTCTAGTGTGAATTTTGTTAGTTTGACAGATCGTCGACTGTTTTCATTGCATTTTGTGGTATGTTATTGTTTTTAAATGTACATTTAACCTTGTACTCGACTTCTTAGGTTTCAGTGCTTTGCTGAAATTGAGTTTACATCGTTTAAAAACACATCTGGGGTTTTTAGTCTAATGTTCTCATTACCGAACTGACACAGCCATATTTGTATGAAATCATCGATTTCGGGGAAGATTTGCTGAGTAGTGAGTCTTAGTTTACAGTTTTTGCTTCGTATTAAACGTTTTGTCGATTTCTGATTAAATTGTTACACTCTCCAAGCTAAATACTGAGCTCGAGGTAGGCCTAGGCTTGAGAGGTTCTGTTTTTTGTCGTTTTAATATAGGGATAGGGATCTGTATTTATGTGCAATTCGTGCCCAAGATTTAGGATCAAGAGATAAAATACAACATTATTTATATAATAGGGGTATACCATTATAAATACAATAGAAAATGCTCAGTATTTAAGGTCTAACAGTTTCGAGTTTTAAGTCAAGTTCACATAACCTCTCCTGTCATTATTGATTTTGCTCCATACACTCCCCTTTATTACTTAGGTAATTACCAACTTAACATGGTAACTTAGGAATTGTTTTTTTATAAGAGTAAATGTTGCAGCTTTGGGTTGATAAAATCCTTTAATGACTAATTAAGAAAAAATTCAAATTATTGAATTTGTGTTTTACAGTGATAAACTAACTTAATTTATTGTGTAGTCTCAAATCACTTTGACAGACAAGAGATTAACTTATTTTACCCTGATTTGTCTAGTGATTTCTTTAGGTACTCCCACCCTCTAAGGGTGGATGATATAGTTTCAGCGATGATGTCGCCTTCTTCAGATCCTTGACATGAGAAATCAGCTTCTCTCATATTGAGGTCATCAAAACACGGGTCACCGGAATTTTAGCCCCCTGGAATTTTACCCCCTGTGCAAAGCTGACGTCACTCTGACGTAGTAACCTGAGCGCTCAAAAGTTTGTTCGCGGGCGGAATTTTACCTCCGCGGATTTGGAAGTCTAATGAAAATAGACAGAGCGTGATTAATTAGATTAGCAATAAAAACCAGAATTTTACCCCCTGTCCATATAACTAGCGTTTAGACAACTAAAGATGTACGGGCCGGATTTTTACCCCCGGATTTTTACACCCGGAATTTTACCCCCGGATTTTTACCCCCTGGCCGGATATAACTTAGAAGTTATTAAGAATGATTGATTTTCCTTTTTTTGTTTTTATTTAATTGTAAACATTTTATTTTTAAGTAGCCTATCTTTATTTATTTATTTTGTAATCTCTTCCGAGTAAACAGAATTTGCTGTTTAATTTTGATGTTCGGGATTTGCGTTTGGGGTCATCTGTTGGTTAATAAGTATGTAAAATAAACTGAGTAGCTGGGGTTAAATGATAATTGGGTGAACATTTCTTTGTAAAGAAACAATAAGGCATATTTTGTTGTTGTTACAATACAAACAAAAAACATTGTTTACCATGGTTGTATAATAAATTGTTTAAGAAAAATCTTTGAATCAATTACCATTCTGATGTTTGTTTATACGTCATATTAACCAACAGTTAGCTTCAAATATCGAATCCAGATACTAGAATCTCAAAATTAAAATTAAAAACCTGTTTGATTAGTTGATGTTACAAATAAATTAAGATAGGCTACTTAATAATAAAATGTTTAAGGCTACTAATAAATTAAAACTGAATGGAAGACAATTAACCATTTTCACTCATTTATAAATCTGGCCAGGGGGTAAAATTCCGGGAGTAAAAATCCGGGGGGTAAAATTCCAGGGGTAAAAATCCGGGCCGTACATTTTAAGCTAACCTCATGAAGGGGGTAAGAGTCCGGGGTAAAATTCTGGCCCGTACACTCAAGGTTTTTATAATTTGATGTGTTCTGATTAAATTCACAACTGTGAAAATATACGTTTAAATCCGTGTTTAATCCATCGAACTGATGTCGCAAAACTCAAAAGTTCGCGGCTGGAATTTTACCCCCTGGTTTGTGACGTCACGTTTGTCCAAGGGTTAAAATTCCAGGGGGGATAAAAATCCGCTACCCCGTGCAGATATAGTAATTAGAATAATTAATTTTCTGATTTCAGTTTTGATTGAATAGTAAACATTTTATTAGTAAGTACAGTACTGTAGTCTATCTTAACCCTCCAAGTGTCCATAGTTTAGGCCTTAATGTCCACCTATTTTTGGCGCATTTGCAAGGTTTTATTAAAACGGATCTGAGAAGCTTAAAACAATGTTAATTCTAATGTTCTATATACCATTTTGTTTGGAAAATCATGGGCTTCAATATTATATATAAAACATAAGGAACATTTTTTCAAAAAAAAAAATTTTAGGTAAAAAAAATATAATTTCGAAAATTTTCAAAAAAAAAAATAAGTTCGCGCTCAATGAAATTGTATAAATTATAGGCCTATAAATATTTGAAAATAGCCACTTTGTTCTAAATTTTATGAGGATTACAAATATATAATAATATAAGGAAGTAGATTTGCAAATAAATAAGTTATGGGCAAAAAACTGATTTCAGTACATAGCGTTTAGCTAAGAATGCATAGCCTAACCATAGCTAGGAATCTGGCTGATAATTTACATCAATATCACTACCTACTTCTTCAGGATCATCAACCAGCACTTCAAAACCACTTAAATCTTCTTATAATGCACCACGTATATCACTACTTTTGATTTTTAACACTAAAACAATGATAAACGTAATAAAACACATCAGTCATCGGTCCGGGGGAAACCTAGCTGTTTACAAATACACGCACGTCAGCTGTCTGCTACAATATTTTCGGAACTAAAATGAATAGCGCTTAGAGACAGACCTCTGGAGAAAGCTTAGAATATTACGGAAAGAACGATACCTAACTCGATCCAGTTCAATCCGATTCAGTCAGTCATAGAGCCTTCGCCGTAAACGATGTCTGCGTGTCGAAAAATCGACAAGTAACACTACACAAAGTGTGCTGCTTGTCGAATTTTCGTCAAGTAACACTGGGAGGGTTAATTTATTTGTAATCTCAACTAAGTAAACAGGTTTCGCTGTTTAATTTTGATATTCGAGTTTTGGGATTTGACTTTTGGGGCTAACTGTTAGTTAATAATACCTATAACTAAACAAACTGATTAGCCCATTTGAATGATAATTGGGTGAACATTTCTTAAACGATTTATTAAACCACTGTAGAAAAACAATATAATTCAAAGAAAATTAATTAGGCTATTCTCACTAATTTCTATATAATATGGCCTGGGGGTAAAATTCTGGGTGTAAAAATCCGGCCTTTACGTTTTTAGCTGACTTCATGAAGGAGGTAAAATTCCAAGTTCAGAACTGTGAAAATATACGTTTAATTCCACCTTTAATATATTTAACTGAAGTTGTGCAACTCAAAAGTTCGCGGCCAACATTTTACCCCCTGGTTTGTGACGTCAGATTTGCTCAGGGGATAAAATTCCGCTACCCCCGAAAACACTTAAAACAGTGATTAACTATAACATATTTGTGGGTTTTCAAATTAATTAAAACCGCATAATAAATCAAAACATAAAAAACAATGTTAAAAATCTTGAGGTTACGGTATGTTACAAGAAATGTCAACGATGCAGATCATGCCAAGTAGGATGGTTAAAAAACTTTCTGATTATGACTAAATTTATAGTTGTTATGTGTTAGCTGAGACCACCAGTTTTCTACTGCCTTATCCCCCTACTTGGGGGATCAAAAGAAACAATTGATACCTACTACTCTAGTGTTGTGAAAAATAATTTTAATAGCCTAGTTTAAAACTCGATGACCAAATTACTCTTAACCTATTGATTTTTTTCATTTCAGGATATACTGACTTCATACTAGAAAAGATTCATGTTATTTTAGGTAAGTTGCTGTTTATATTTATGAACAATTTAGGCATATTCTTAAATAAAATCATGTGAATGTTTCATGCCTATTATGACAGAAATCAACCGATCTTTCTCACTACACTTTTCACTGGGGTTTTGATATTAAAAAAGGTGTTCTGTTGCTCGTACATTTTTTAAGTTGTCATTATTCTGTATTATGTCATCCATAAACTTAATGGGCTAAAAAGACCTATATAGCATAGGTCCAAAATCAAACTGATGTAGCGGTTATTCTTTAGGCCCTATATATATATATACAAAAAAAAAAACCATAGAAATGAAAGACTATTTTAAGCACACAATTTGAATTTTCATAGGTGGCATTTTCTTTTAGAATATTCGTTAGGTGAGCATCTCAACTTCATTAGGTACCTACCTTAGAGTAGGCCTACCTCTCAATTTTTATTTCAACAATCAACATAAATGCTATTGAACATATGGACTCAGATTTAAGGGAGCATCATTTAAGAGGAGGGCTTCAGACCAGCAGCGGAGTTGGCCTATACCAGTGCTTGGCTAGGAATGATCGAGTACTCAGGATATGACGATAACGAAGGCGATAGAGTAAAGCTAGAGTTACACCTGTCCGATTCGGTCTGTTTGAATTTGTGAGGTGTGGCTACACATGTTTGATTCGTTCTGGTCCGGCCAAAAGAGGTGGCTACAAATATACGAGATTCAAAAAAACGCCCACGTTCTACGCTTTACGTGACATCGGTAATAGCTGAACGCTCATAGAACCCCCCGATCCTCACCCGAATTTCGGAAGTGTGCGGCTACACTTGTCCAGTTATGCTTGCATCTGCCAAAATGCGGGGGAATGCTTCCTGGGGGATTTTTCCACACCGGACAGAACCGGACCAGAGCAGACAAGTGTAGCCGCACTCATTTACGTAAATAGGAAGCATTGTTCCGCATTTTGAAGGACAGGACCAGATCGGGCAAGTGTAACTACTGCTTAAGGATTTAGGTCAAAGGTGATTTTAATGCGTAAATAGGGATTGAATTTGATCTAAATTCAGAACATAGTGTCAAAGCGTATCTACAATTAATTGTGGGGTTAAGGAGATCAATACTCAAGAGATGTATCATTTCTGAACTTGTTCCAACGAATGATTAATATGGTCAACAGTCTATAGACCTTCTCAGATTGTAGATTTGTTGTGTATTATAGATGGTTTTATTGCCTGTCCTTTGTAAAAAAAAGCTAATTGTTTTCAAATCATTCAACACCACAGCAAAAAATATTCAATCGTAGCCTACATGACAAATACAAACAAATAGATCTGTACTTCTCAGCATTGGATGGATTTAACATGGGTCCGGATTAACCTTCTTTGACTCCCTCGGACAAACTCAATGCGGTTTTTCTGTGTTCGTTAAAGGCATACAATGTAATGTATAAATAGAGATGTTTCAGTAGGTACCGGTATGCAATAGCTTTTGAATTTTCTTCAGGAATTTAAATAATTTAGGAATTTTTCCATGACATAAATCTATTGTAAAAAGAACGTCAGAAAAATCGCAGGATCATCGCCTCCAGATAACTACTCCCAAAGCAGGTTTTAATACCATATTGATGTCAGGAGCCCTGTGGGTGGTTTTCCAGTCGCGGACAATCAAGCTATATTCCAGGAGAATTGATTCGTTCAATTCGAAAGGATCGTCCAAGTGAACAAGTGTTCCAGATCATATTGACCAAAGAGACCTGTTTATTTCCACTATTTCGTTTACATTATTGTCCGTTCCTAGACCAACCGACCAGACGGATAGAACTAATGATTCAGGAACCGGCTGATCTGTTAGCTGTAGATAAACAATAGGGGCATTTCTTACCAAATAGGCTAGCAATAGAAAGGGACCAATCCGTGCGTGCGGTGTTGTGTGTTTATTCCTTTGGGTGGCTGAAACAATATAATACAGAGACATGTATGGTTTAAACAAATTTCTCCAACGGGGAAAATCTAACCGTAGGTGGCATGGTAAGACCATTTACCTGGGGACTGATCCATTTTTTTTTCAATGTCCCCACAGCCAAGAACAGTATTTTTTCAAATATATGTGTGTGTGTGTGTGTCCGTTATTATTTCCTTAATTTGTAAGGTTAAATCCCAATAGAGCAGAAGAAAAATAAACTACATTTACAGAAACGGTCTGGTTCACAGTAACTTAACTGCAACATACAGGGTGGTTACAAAGTACCCTCACCCTTATATTTTTATAAATAATTTCTATTTTAAAGAATTTTTAACTAAGGGATTAATTGTAAAGGTTCATTCTTAATTCACATTCTCTAACTTTTGTAGTAGGCCTACCTAATTTAAAATTTGAGGGTTACCTTTTTTGTGCTAAGATGTAGTCAACATAAGCGTTTTAATGGGAAACTAGTCATGCAACATGTCAAACAACACACCCTTTACTCCCTGAAAAGGAGTTTTGATGCAATCAAAACTCAAAAGGTTTATACCGAATATTTGGTCTGTGTATCCCTGGATAGCTTTCAATTAGCCTACTAGATGTAAGAAATATTGTATGGAATTTTCACTGAAATTATTAAGTGAGAAAGAACAATGCAAGGTTATTTAAAAAGTAAGTAAGATCTTGACAGTGAAAAACTGGTTGTAACTGCTTTCCCTCCATAAAAATGGGAAAACCACATTTTACCCCATAAAACCCTGTTCCCAACGTCCAACCACGCAGGTATACAAACTCCAATAATGGGTTACCAAATGTCATATAAACCAGACATGTTTACTCATTTACTTTGAAGCAAACTGGAGTCCTCATTGGTCCAGCTGTCAAAATTACCTTCAAAACAAGATGGCGCATTCATATATATTTTTCATATTGTCATCTGGTGAGCTTACCCCAAATACTAGTAAAATATATTTGTGCGACCTTATTTGAGCCTATTGAGCACTAAGGTATAGTCTGATATTATTTAAGGATATCATTGAACAGGTAAACGTTAGAGTAGAATAGTGGGAAAGAAGAAAAATGGCTATGGTTTGAGTCAATACCTATAACAACATCATAGACGGTAATTGAAAAATGGTTCGACTTTAGTTCCACAAAACATGCTGAGTTAGGGCGCAAGGAAAAGTTGGTTAACCCCGATGAGATTCGCTTGGTTTTGTAGTTAAAGGTCCATTTCATAAAATCTCCGACCTAATTCTTCAAATCTCTTCTGTCGCAATAAATGTCCATTTTTAACAGTAAACAGTAAAAATATAAAATAAATTAATCATTTCGTAATTTTTCTGGGAAATATTTACCACACCTAAATCGATTCAAGTGCAATTGAGTAGATAAAAGTTAAAACATCCACATATGGATGTTTCTTCTTACCATTGTGCTCACTTAATCAAATATTTATAGTGTTTGCCATCAACAATTGACTATTCTTAAATCTTAAGTGTGGATATCAAACTTTCTCCTTAGGCCCTACTTTTATTTAGTATTAGTTTTAATCCTTGCTATGCAATTTAAAAAAACTCAATTTATATGAACATTTTTACTTGTTTATATTCCTCTAGTGCAAACTCATATTTCAGTTGGATCGATTGTTTACATTGGTGTGCTGCCAATGATGCTGTGGAGCCTATTCATAGATCTCGGTGTTGTGTCAACTTCTTAATTACTCTACAATTTGGTCTGGACATTAAATTAAGATGTAATCAAATATTATTCACTTCAGATGTAAGATCATGAATCAATTTCTTATTTTTAAATAGGATTATTGGTTCATTTATATTCATTTAAGTAATCACAAAAATACTAATAATGTTAAATACATTTGATTTTTAATCAAATTGGATGTTGAAAAATATAATTAAATCAAACAGTTTTTTTTATTTGTGGTACTTCCACTTTAAAAAGGAAAACACGAATAACAGCAATTAGGCCGAATACAACTTCCCTACTTTTATTCTATATTGAACTATTTTTTCTTTTAGTATAATTCTATTAGATATTTGGTTAACACACTTTTAATTTAGTCCTAGAAATTAATTCCTGAAAAATCAACTACGTACATACTATCAGTGAATAACATAAACATAATTTAACTTCTAAAATCCACCCTTATAGGACAACTTTTCATTTTAAATTAAATAATTTATTACTATTATTTTATGGTTTTGTTTACACTAATTTTCGTATTTCAATAAATTATATTATTGAATGGACATGAAAGTACCTAGCCCATTCATTTTCTAATTAAGACCATCACATCTTTTAAAGGAATTATTTACAACAAAAAATAATCTCTTAGACAGTTTGTTTTTGTCCAATTGACGTGGACCAACCAATAAAAGGTTTTTGTTCACAAAGATTAAAATTTAATAACAACAATACTAGAAATATGTTTACCTCCTAAACTCGTGAATGATAAAATTCAAAGGGGAAATCCGAAATGATATTGCAAATGAAGGTTTTTGGAAACATTTTTGTACACTCAATAGTCAATACCATAAATTAAGAATATATTTAATAATATATTCTTAAATATTATTTAAGAAAGGGTAGATTAACTTACTGACATTGCCACTTCTTCATCTTCTAAAATATTGTGTAACTTGATAAATATCAATATAAAATATCACTCAACTGAAATATATGTTGGCCTAAAATGGTATATTTCATCACTAGGGCCTAAAGTGACTCTTTTTGACCCGAGGTCGGAAAATGAGCGAGGGTTAAAAAGTCACTTTTTGCCCGTGTGGTGAACTATATTTTTCGGCATATTGCATCATTAATAAACAAAAACAAAGCTAAAAAACGAAATCATTTTTATGTAAAGATAACCTCTCAACACGATTTCCAGCTTGTTTTGAATTCTGCTAATGCAAATAAGCAGCTGTTTAGTAAGATTCAATTATTTCGTCTATTACGGTTGTGTTATTATACCATCGATATGTCGAACAATCGACAACAATAGGCCACAACCTTACCTAATAAATTAATTGATAAATAATTTCGATCGATGCTATTTCCACAATAAAAATTTACAACTGTTTACAACAGCTGATTTTTACTCCCTAGAGAGTAAAAATGCTACTTTAGACCAGCAACGCATGCAATAAAAACGGTTGTTTTTGCTGCAGTATGACGAAAAATTAATTTGGACTACGTGAAATATAACTAAATAGGTAACTTTAATGATATAATATGCAAAAATTAAACAGTTATTGTACATTATTTCAAGCTTGTATACTTTTTTACCATATAAAATGGATACAATTTGGTTTTCATAGATACGTGTATGATTTTATAATTTCATGTTTAATAACATGAGCTTTTAAACTAACTTATCACCAGGTGGGCCTAGGCCTATCAATCCTAAACTATTTTTTATGAACGTATTTTTGTAGTAATTGAATTAATCCCATAGGCCTACAGTTTACATTACTCGTCTCTCTCTTGTAATGCCAAACTTGTAATTAAATTAAAAATAAACAACCATCAAAGTTACGTTACTTCCATTGGATACTTTTGATGGAAAACTGCTTACAATTTCTTTTACTATAAATTATTCCACATACATAAAATCCAAAATATCCCACAGTGTCGTTAGAAATTATTTTGAGTAGGAAACATTTTGGAACTCCTTAATTATTATGTCTAGTAAATTATTTAAACATTTCTAGTAGGTAGATGATTTAAAAACATCACATTTGTGGTAACAGTCCCTTTAAGCAATGTTTTATAAATGTGCAGGGAAAACTGCTTACAATCTTTACAATGTTGTATATTATCCCTCAAACTGAACCACTGCAGTAGTCTTAGCTCCAGAGTTAGTCCTTGTTGGGTGACATCACTTCCAACTCCATCTATTTTTATCTCGGCTCCACCATCAGGGCCACACTTCGCCTACAAATCACATCGATTTCGGCCCTTATTTTTATTTTACTCCTCGCTAGACTATAAAGACTCAGTTTTTTAAGTTTGAGGTTGTTATAATTATTGTAAATTTATTTATACTCCGTGGAAGGCAGAATAGTCATGAAAATGCAGTATTTTACTCAGAAAAAAGGCAATCAGAGATCTTTATAGGTAATTATTTACGAGAAGAGACCATGAAAAGCTATAATGATTTTATGTCACTAGAAACTATTTTTTCCTGATATAGTGGGGCAAAAATTAAAATGAAAAACTTGAATGCATTTTTAATCGTCATTTTGGGAGTGCTTAGCTCGCCTTTTTAATTGTGAAAAAGTCTGGATTTATCATAAATTTATAACTAGGCTAGTTCCATTATAACATAAATGTTATCTTCTCAGCCCAATCTAATCCAAACGGACAGATAGTTCAGCACGCCGACGAAACAACTCTTTTCTCCAGTGAAAATTCAAGTTCAACTTTAGAAATTAAAAATTTTGTTGATTTAAATTCGTGCATTTAAAATGTTGAGGAAATGAATTTGAAAACGAATCCAACAAAATCCCACTGAATTAATTTCCGTCTCCGCTCAAGAAGCTCTGACGTTTCTCCTACGGTCAGGATCGGAGAATAAACTATTGGCGTGATGAGCATGAGCTTCACTAGGTTTCTCAGTATACTCCTTGACGAGGGGTTGACTTGGAACAATCATGTTGACAGTGTATGTTCAAAGGGGAACTAGCTGGTCCAGTGGTTAGAGCGCGGGAGTTCGTTCCCCGAGGTCCCGGGTTCAAATCCCGCCAAATCACCAATGGATTTTATCTTAAGTGATAATGCCGCAACTCCTACTAGGTCTAGTCTGAAGTAATGTGAAAAACAATTCCGAGCATACGCAGTTTTATAGTTTAATTCGATTAAGAAAAACAAGAGTATTTGGAGGCTAGCGGCTATCTTGGGTGATTTCAAATAGCTGCTGAAGATGTAATTATCATCCAAAAATAGTTTTTTAAACAACAAAGTGATCTTAATGTAAATATCTACTACACTGTGAGATTAGAAATGTTGTTTGTTATTTTGAATGTATTTCCAAGGGAGTCCATGGAAGCCAACGGCCATCTTGGATTTGCCCGCCATAAGAGTACTGTTAATTATGTTATTTTCAAACAGCCGCTGAAGAGTTATTTACCACCTCAATTTATTTTTTTAAAGTAACAAAGTGATTGTAATTAAAAAAAACTAGTATACTGAGTGATTAGAGATTTGCTTTGTAGTTTTTTAATTGTTTTATGAGTTAGAACGTCTAGGCTCCAAGGACTCTTCCGGACGAAATATTTTCTTAGACGAATTGTACAGTTAAAAAACTCCAACAAACACACTTGCAATAAAAAGAAGAAACGCAGATTTTACATTAGGGCCTATCATTTTTGACAATTTAATCGATACAATATGTAAAAAAACCATTTAAACATATATTGTATATAATCGACTGCTCGCGTTTTGGGTTATAATACTAACAATATTAACAACTTCAATACAAAAAATGTATGTCACGCTAAGAATTTTATTTAAAAAGTTTAACTATAAATTTCTCAACAGAATCAGCCTTTTTTTTAGTGAATAAACTTTATAATCCTTCTAAAATATACCAGTCTCATCATACCATAATTTTCGATGGTTAAGAATACTTTAAATTCACATAGTCACCATTAACGAAAACGTTAAAAATACATACAATTAATTGTACAAACATCTTTAGTTAATTTGGCCAATCGCTATCCGTAGCACAACATACTACTAAGGCTGGTTTTATGCACCGCGACAGTCGCGAGTCGCGAGTCGCGCCACGTCTTGCGGCTGACAAAAATATCATGCGACAGCGACACTTTTTTGTCGCGCAAACTCACATCCGGTGGTGGGGGAATTAAAGAAATCAGTCTGTTCTCAATCCAATGTTGTGTGTTGTGTTTTGATGTAGAAGTGATTATTAAGTTGTTTAAATATAGACCCTGTAGTGTTGTACACGTTAATGACAAAACCCCAGTTATTTAAACAACACATACAATTTACAGTTGGAATTGGGTCAACCCTCTTAAAAATGTCATTACATAATATAATTATGTAATTTATATTACAAATAAAGAGTAAAGAACTCATTTATATACTAATTATTAACATTAATCAATATAAATATATGGAGAATATACCACGTGGAGTATGAAAAATACTACTGTCGCGCCGCGACTGTCGCGGTGCATAAACGTGCCCATTTGATCCAATAGAACTTGAACCGCGCGCGACACATTTTTTGAAGCTGCGATTCTAAAACCTGTCGCGGGTATTTAGAGTCGCTCCGCGGCAGTTTGTCGCTGTCGCGGTGCATAAATGCTCCCATTTAACTCAATAGAACTTGAGTCGCGCCGCGACACGCGACACGCGACTGTCGCGGTGCATAAAACCGGCCTAAAACCTCCTTGTAAATGGTTTTGTATTTTCTCTCACTAGATTCTGTAGTTCATACCAATTAAAACTATGACTCATAGATGGATAAGTTATCATTGCGAATCGACGATCGACAATTAATTGACATCAGTTGTCAATGGCTCTATATTATCGATATTTTGAATGGATTTTGATTAATTTGTTTACTATAGATAATTTGTTACTATTAAAATACTAAGTGCGAAATTGGTAAGCTACAATGTTTATTATTCCCCCCCGTACTTAGTATGGAGAGGGTATTGTTTTTTCAACAAAATTTTAGTATGAGATTTGGGTGGAAATATCCGTTTTGTGCCCCACTGTACCCAAAAAAGTGCTTTTCGAAGTGATGTAGTGTGGATTTGTATAGTGCTACAGACCACACCGGCGGTCAGATTTTCATGAAATTTGGTATGTGGATACTAATTTATAGTATCTCAAGGTGTTTTTAATTTTGATTTTTAATGGATAAAATCCATAAAATAACGGGAAATTGGATTTTCACAAAAACTACTCGAACAATTTAAATTAGGCCTACAGTTTAATAGGTTACACCTATAGTCGTTTTAACGCCGAACCAAATTATACAACCTGCATTGCTACAAAAACTATGGTTTGAAAGTTATTACAACTTTTGTGATTTCCCACAAACAATTTCATTGTTCCCACCCATGATAAAGTTTTTTGACAAGCTAATGGGAGAAGATATGTGTTGAATTACTGACAGGCCTACAGTTTATTTTTATTATAATCTGTACATTTTGAAGTCTTACTTAAAATACGTTCGCATACTTAAAATTCGTGGTCCAGGCTAGGTTTTGAATTTCCGAAAAAATGACATATATTTTAGCAGGTTTCATTTACACAACATATGATATGCTAATGGCTGTGACATTTGCATTATTCATTTTGAGGCCGACGGCTGAGGACTCTGGATTGTAAAAGTACTTTTTCTGAAGTTGTACGAAATTCTTTTTACTTTCGGTGAACGTTATTATTTCCTGATTGCTGTGTTTATTATTACATCTTACATTATTGTGTGTATTTATCATCTTACAGTAACATTGACGTGTGTGTATCTATCGCTTAATAATAGTTGTTTAAAATATATACATAAAACAGTTGCTCTTTACAACGGGTTGTGATCACAGTTAATCCTTTGAAACTATTACAGAAAAACTGTTATAGTTTCACCACTAATTATAGATAATGGCGCATTTGCTTTAGTCGATATATTTAGAGCTCACACAAAGGCACTTAGTTTATATAAAATATCAAAGCTTCTACACGAACAATTGTTGGGAAGAGTTATCGAAATATTTTAATTGACAGTAAAAAAAAAAAAAAAAACAACAACATTATGAAACTCAAGTTTTCATTGTTGTTCTTAAATTAAGAAATATTGCTGCTACCAGTACACTATCGCCGAACATTCGCCCGAATGTTTCGCCGAATGTTCGCGTCAGATTGCGACCGCGAATGTGATGCATTTTAAAATTGCATTTTTGCTTATGCCAGGCACTGTATGAAAATAAAACAAACATATAGGGTGTTTGGTAGTCAGTGTCAAAGGTTTTAAGGCATTATTATGCACGCAAATTGCGATAAAAATACTCAATTTGGAAAGCTATATCTCACTCCTGCTTTCGGCAAAAGCCTTTTTAGATTTTTCAAAATTTCACGACATTGCCTAATAAACTCTTCATTTTCTCAACTATTATCAAATATAATAATATTTTCTATGACTTTTTTAGAATCTGCATGAAATATTGTATTAGAACACGTATAGTTTGTTACAGCCAAATCCATATAACACCTTTTAAATTCGACTTGAATAACACATTTGGAAAAATCTATAAAAAGGGCGCCACAACTTGCTTAAGATAGTTTTATCATACAACATGTTAAAAACTGTCAAATAGTATATTATACATTTTTGTCAATAACTGCAATTAATTACAATAACGCATTTAGTGAAAGTAGTGAGTAAAAGCTAGCGGCATAGTTAAGTAAACCACAAGTATCTAATATTCTAGTACAGCTCAAACTAGTCTTAGTGCATTGAATGCCAGGTAAAAGTGTGGATTTACTAGTACCATTGACTTTATATCTACAATGTGTAGATATAAAGTCAATGCTAGTACTGTACTCAGTTTTGACTTTATCGGCTTACACATTGCCTTGCTGGTTCAGAGCTTGTAACAAGTTATTTTTTTTATTTTTTTGGGCAATTAGGTTTTTATTGATATTAATTATATTTGTTTTTGTATTTTTTGTCTTAATAAATGTTTAAAAAGGGGAAAAAAGTAAGGGGGGGACTTTTTCTATTTTTTTTTCATTTTTTTGGTATTATTGCCTTAGTAGATGATCACTTACCTCGTTCAAAATTACACTACGTCATTTTTATTGCCTACATATTTTAATATCCCAATAAAACGCCGGTTTTTGGAACTTTTAGCGAAATTTTGGGCTTATTCAAGGTTATTTTTTGGTTATTTTTTAGAACTGTAAAGCCCTGGGGGTTAAGTTTCACACCAAGGCCCGAGGTCCATGTAGTCGGACAAATGGAGGGCTACAAGAGTTTGCCAAACTATTTTAAGCATCTTAATGTTTAAAGAAAAATAAATGCCTTTTCTTATGATAAAATTTATCTGACTAGAGAGGGGAGAGGGTTTACGATCAGCTGTTTCTGATAGTTGAGTTTTTGCCAAGCACTGAGGAGGGAATCTTTTGTTGTAATCTTCTTGGAACTTTACTAAGTCAGGTTTTATGTAACGATCGGAAATTGCAATATTCTACTTACAAATACTTTGATATGTGATTTTAATTCGTGAAGAGGATTTTAACCTCTCCCCTCTCTAGTCAGATAAATTTTATCATAAGGAAAGGCATTTATTTTTCTTTAAACATTAAGATGCTTAAAATATTTAATACAGAAGGATAGTAAGTAAATGGTGAGCGAAAGGTGCGCATATTCAGGGCACAATGTGTTGTCTCAAATATTCTTTCACAACATTATTTAGAAGTGAATTTATATCTGATAAGGAATCGCGGACCGAGGTACGTCTCGTAGATGCTCTAATGGGAGGTCTTAAATCAATTTCGTCGAGGTAGAACCGAGGTACGTCTGGTACCTGTTCTAATGGACCTCCCAAATAAATGCATTTAGTCGGGATAGGACTGAGGTACGTCTGGTACCTGTTCTAATGGGAGGTCTTAAATGCATTTCGTCGGGATAGGACTGAGGTACGTCTGGTACCTGTTCTAATGGGAGGTCTTAAATGCATTTCGTCGGGATAGGACTGAGGTACGTCTGGTACCTGTTCTAATGGGAGGTCTTAAATGCATTTCGTCGGGATAGGACTGAGGTACGTCTGGTACCTGCTCTAATGGGAAGTCTTAAATCAATTTCGTCGAGGTAGAACCGAGGTACGTCTGGTACCTGTTCAAATGGGAGGTCTTAAATGCATTTCGTCGGGATAGGACTGAGGTACGTCTGGTACCTGTTCTAATGGGAGGTCTTAAATGCATTTCGTCGGGATAGGACTGAGGTACGTCTGGTACCTGTTCTAATGGGAGGTCTTAAATGTATTTCGTCGGGATAGGACTGAGGTACGTCTGGTACCTGTTCTAATGGGAGGTCTTAAATGCATTTCGTCGGGATAGGACTGAGGTACGTCTGGTACTTGTTCTAATGGGAGGTCTTAAATGCATTTCGTCGGGATAGGACTGAGGTACGTCTGGTACCTGTTCTAATGGGAGGTATTAAATGCATTTCGTCGGGATAGGACTGAGGTACGTCTAGGTAAGCGCTTACCTCCGTCCGCCCTGTGCAAGAGACTAATTACAGGTTACTACCTACTTACAGGTTAGAACCAGACAATGACTGGGTCTCCCTGCGAGTAAATTCAATTCAAACTGAATTGAAATACCATTTGTGGTGCCTTCTTCAATAAACCACTTAAAAGGGGAAATATAAGGAGTAATTTTGCATATACAAATTTAATAATTTGTCAATCGAGACAAAAGCAAGATACTGTATTATGAATTCAAAGTGATCTTAAAAACAATTTGTGTTGTCCCACGTTAATCGGCCAATTTTAAACGCAGACTAACTGCATGTTTTCCTAGTGTAGCTTTAGACTAAGCGAATTTCAATTTGTCTGATTTGATTTTAACTAAAATATTTCCATAAAAAGTCATATTAATTCCTCATTTAAATAGCATTAGATGTAGGTTAACGGGTAAACAGTTTTTTCCCCTAGGCTATGTTCTAGTTTCCAGATTAAAAAGCTTTTTTTCCTAGAATGTGACAATAAAAATAGTTTGCAAAACCAAAAACACCTTTTTAATGTTTTTAAAGTATCATTGTTCAAAATGGCACCATTTTGAGTTATGGAGCTGAAATGTTCCCAGAATATTTCTTCACCTATTTTATACGGGATATTGTGTAAAGTTTCATAGTTTTCGGTGCATAAATCGGCAAGTAATTAATATAAAATCAAACGTTTAAACCTCGTCATGGGACACCCTGTATATCATTTTCTAAGTAATTCCTGATTTCGAAATATAGCTAGGCAAATTATACTTGTAGCTCCTAAAAATTAGGGGAAAGCTGGAAATCGTTTTAATCTGCTCTGGAATTCCTAAATAAGTTAAATACCCCCGCCGCAGCAAACCTGCCGTCTTAGCGAATTTCCATTTGGCTGAATTGATTTTCAAATGATCTATTTAAATAACATTAGGTTTAACGAGTACCTAGGTTTGCTGCTACAAGGAAACTAATAAAGTGTGTGTTTTAAGTAAAATAATTATTGCTTAGTATAAAATGAATATATTTGCCAAGTTTGATCAAAAGATATCCATAAACAAGCAAACTACAACATTTTACAATATTCTCCATAAGAATAACATGGGAATTTTAAATTGACCATTTTTTTAGTTTTCTCCGTAACCAATAACCGTACAAAAACACTTTGATATACTGAATTGTTTGTTTTTTTACGCTCTTTAAGAAGGTTTAGAGGAAAATTGGGAAATATTGTGTTTTGAGGGTCAAAAGTGAGAAAACCCAATTTTTACCCCATAAAACCCTGTTCCCATGGTCCGATTATGCTGGATCGCGAACTCATTCAAGTTGATCCCGCCTTACACCTTTAAACCAAATTTCATCAAAATCGGATAAAAATTACTCAAGTTATCGTGTTCACGGAGACACACGCACACACACATATATATATACATATACATATATAAAAATTTGAACGAATGGTGTTTTTGGCCTCTGGGGACATCAAAATGAAAAAGTAAATCGGTCCCGGGCCTAAGTGTTACCATGAGACCTACGGTAATAGCTACTTCCCTATAGGGAAATTCGCTAAAGTGAGTTTGCGACGGAGTCTGATGTAAGTAAGTGTATGGGAGGCAAAACACTACGCCGGTTTTGCTATTTTTGGTTTTTCGCTTATAACTAAAAAACAGTGCATCCCACAAAAAAGTGTTTACATACTTTTCCTAAAGAAAATTAAATTCCACGTCGAATGATGGTAAAATCATTAAAATCGGTTCAGCCGTTCTGCAAAACAGGTCGTCAATGTTCAGTAATTTTAACATTCTTCTTGTCATCCTATTCTTGATGATTACGGCGTGTTCCGCCAAATGGCTGTTTATGCTATAGTTTTCGGTTAAAATTACTGAACTTTGACGACCTGTTGTAGCAGAACGACTGAACCGATTTTAATGATTTTAACGTCATTCGACGTAGAATTTAATGTTCTTTAAAAAAGTATAGAAACACTTTTTTTGGGTTGGAATGCGCTGTTTTTGAGTTATAAGCGAAAAACTAAAAAAAATGAGCTTTTGCCTCCCATACACTTAGCTTACTTTAGAATCCGTCGCAAACTCATTTTTAGCTTATTTAGGATCTCCAGATCAGAATAAACGATTTCCAGCTTTCCCCCAATTTTTAAGAGCTACAGCTCATTTTTGGCTAATTTGGCTGGGCTAATATTACAAGGCCTGTATCTTTTTTCTAGTAATGCATAATAATTTCTGTACAGACAGAACAAGGAGATATTATCTTCATACCTTATAAACCACAGACGGGTGCATTGTGGAACAGTGATGATACTCGTTAGTGCCAACAATTCACCCGGTAGATTCTGTATTCGCGGGGGTCATTGGTGGGGGAGGGTTGTGGCGCCATCGTCCGGCGCCCGCCAACCAGCCGCGACGAACTTCGCTTCCCCCAGCTACATTTCGCAATTCATATTTTTGTCTGCAAGAACGGGAGACGGGGAAACTTTGGAGTGGCCGCCAACACCATCGATCCCGACCCCATGGAGCCTCTTTAGACCCCATTACCTGCGCACAGTAACATCCCTGCTCTCTCGCTAGTTCTCACATACGTACTATCTCATTGGAACTTGTATTGCCGTTATTACACTGGACCTCCTATCCCTGTTATCTAACTGGACCTCCCACTCCAGCTATCTCACTGGACCTCCCACTCCAGCTATCTCACTGGACCTCCCACTCCAGCTATCTCACTGGACCTCCCACTCCAGCTATCTCACTGGACCTCCCATTCCAGCTATCTCACTGGACCTCCCACTCCAGCTATCTCACTGGACCTCCCATTCCAGCTATCTTTAGACCTCACATCCCTGTTGGGTTTACGTGCTTTCGTTAGTATTACTCATGTTTGCGAAACATTCTTGGTTACATTTTCTTTATTGTACCAACAGCTCAATTCTCGTATTTCTCTCTGGTAAAAAGTTTTTTTTTCAACATATGTTTTGATTTCTAATATGTGTTTAAAGTGTTATTATGTTTACTTGTTATATTTTTTTATGTTTACGTAATGATTGTGATTGCATAAATCCTACTTTCTATTTTCTCTTGCAAAATGTAAACTTTTATTCGTAAAATTAGTGAAACCAACAATGGTGATGAGTTTAATGGTAAGTATAAAATAATTTTTTACTTTTATCTAAAGAAAAGGAAATTACTAGAACTACGCTTGGACAAACTCAAGGATGATTTACCTACATGTGAACATTCTCAAGAGAGACGTACTCACTACACAGATAAACTTTCAACAATATGGACTGAGATTGAGGCTGAATTTGAAATAGTCCAAGTATTGAACTTTACACAAATTCAATAGAAAGTGAAATAGAAATCCGATGACAACTAAAAAAATATACCTATGTAGTGTTACGGACATTCCTTATAGCAGAAAAGAAAAATTACAATACACAACTGCAATGTCAGATTCTGCACACATCCCTACGTAACACCGTAGGGAAGTTTTCAAAGCTTCACTCGACGCTTTGAAAACTAATACAAAATGACGGAGAGAAGCTTAAGTCCAAAGGCCAAAGTGGATTTGTTTTTACAAACAATCACCCCACAAATACATGAACAGCTTTATGGCTCTATCTTTGCATGCCAGATGATCCACATAACAACCTATATGAGGAATTGATTCGCCTATGGCTCAACTAGAACCAAAGCCCAATATTTAGGCTCGTCAGCACAAACAACACGTACCCAACTATGTAATGGATTTGTACAAGTTACGCAAATTCTCTGAGGAAGCTCAGTGTGGAATGTCAGTTTACTGTACAAATTGTAATGAGTCCGTATATGAAGTTCTACTTCGCACGCAGTTTGCCAGGGGACTAAAAGACTCCGATATACACCTTCAACTTCTTCAAGATAAAGAAGTAGTCGAAAATGCAGCTACATTGGAACTAGCGAAAAGTGAGAGCAGAATAGTTAAGACAAGACAATCAAGAGGAAGTGCATCAAGTATCCAGTAAGAACAAACATCCGGATAGTATGTCAAGTAAATCTAACAATAACTTTGAATATCAATCTCGTGTTGACAAACTGAGGAACAAATGTTATAGATGTGGTAATGAATGAAAGCATCTATGTAAGTTCATAAATGCAGAATGCAACTTTTGTAAACGTTTTGGTTACTTAGCACGAGTAGTAATCTAACATGTGACATACTGACCAAATTGTATTACGTTTATGTTTACTAAAAAATTTTGATTGAACAAAACCTAGGCTACTTTATTTTTCTCTTGCAAAATGTGAACTTTTATTCGTGAAACTAACGTGTTTTTACAACTTCACATAATTTACTGTTTGGTATTCTTGCGGGTAGCAAATTTAAGTTTGGCTCATTTATCCCTTTTGTTGAAGTGAAACATTATTTCGTTCAAATTTGCTTTAGACCTTAGTAGAAGATGCTTGTATAACTAGCGATTGTTTCAATTAGCTTACGCAACTGTAACATCAGTTCAACAGCACGTCCGACACGTCTGGTCAAGTAGTGAGTCATCGTGGAGGATGATTCTCCCATGATAGTAATAATTCCATGCGTAACAATAGAGAAAACGTTTTAAAATAATTCCTAACATCCCCGCCATCTCCCATACTTGTCGTCTGCTCCTACATTTAAGCTGGTGGTAGGTACTTCAAGTTCTGTTTCGTAATAGAAATAGTCATAATAGACTCAATAGACATAGTCTTGAGTCTAAAATAAAGCGATTCCCCTGTCTTTTTGCACTCGTTGATACCTTTGACCTCGTGAGTAAAATGCACGTGCATGTGCTAGCATGTACCAGGAAATTCGTGGGAAGCACCTGCATTCCTGGCTATGCATGATGCTGACTGCAACTGATGTTTAATGTGATTGTAAACTAAACCGCGTACTTGAAACCATCCGCAGACTTTTCTGTACCTGATTCCAAATCCCTTAAGGGGGGGGGGGCTTTATCTTCAATATCATCACAATGATTACCATTCGGCATTTTTCATGTTAGCCTTCAGAATCAACCCAGTGAATACCATGAAGTAATCGATATATTGCCGTCGTCGACCCACTGTTTATCACAGATTGATAATTTCCTAAGTTCACTGCTTAATTTTCAAATCTGATCGTGAAAATGACAACACGTGCCATTACGAATAACATTACTGTAACAAATATCACGTGTGACGAATAGAATCATTGGGTACAATGTTTAGTGTTTCTTTAATGTTTATCGTCTTGACATGATTTAAAGTTTTGCCGATCAGTTTGGAAAATGGAATGATCAAGCTCTAAAAATAGTAATCTGGAATACAAGGAGGGTTGAAGACAGCAAGTATGTTATCAATTTTATCGTTTAGGTTGAAATTACGCATGTTTAAGGCCATGGCTATTCTGCATTAAAATTTTAAATACGACCCAATGATGTTTTTCTTGGATTTTACTCTACTTGTTAACCTATCGTCTAACACAATACTAAAAGCATTAAACGGGTGGGAGGAGCCAGTGGAAACCGCCCTGGTCTGAAATGAGGAATACATTAGTTGAGCTCGTCCTTCTTAACCTGCTAAGATATGAAGAATCAAACATATATTAAAATAAATTATTGATGTAGGAAAATAAATACGCAAGTTAAAACAAAAAGTCTGTGCTGTGTCACCGAAACACTGTCGAAATTGTTATATAAATTAAGCTGTATGAGAAAAAGAAACTCTTGAGATGTCACAGGATAGCTTTTCTCACGTTGATGGACTTTCTGATCATGTTAAGGCAAACACAATCTTGAGATGTCACAGGATAGCTGTAGATCAAGTTGACAGACTTTCTGATCATGTTGAGGCAAATACACTTCTTGAGATGTCACAGGATAGCTGTTGCTCACGTTGACAGACTTTATGATCATGTTAAGGCAAACACAATCTTGAGATGTCACAGGATAGCTGTAGATCAAGTTGACAGACTTTCTGATCATGTTAAGGCAAACACAATCTTGAGATGTCACAGGATAGCTGTAGGTCAAGTTGACAGACTTTCTGATCATGTTGAGGCAAATACACTTCTTGAGATGTCACAGGATAGCTGTAGATCAAGTTGACAGACTTTCTGATCATGTTGAGCCAAATACACTTCTTGAGATGTCACAGGATAGCTGTAGATCAAGTTGACAGACTTTCTGATCATGTTGAGTCAAATACACTTCTTGAGATGTCACAGGATAGCTGTTGCTCACGTTGACAGACTTTATGATAATGTTGAGGCAAATACACTTCTTGAGATGTCAGAGGATAGCTGTAGATCAAGTTGACAGACTTTCTGATCATGTTGAGGCAAATACACTTCTTGAGATGTCACAGGATAGCTGTTGCTCACGTTGACAGACTTTATGATCATGTTAAGGCAAACACAATCTTGAGATGTCACAGGATAGCTGTAGATCAAGTTGACAGACTTTCTGATCATGTTGAGGCAAATACACTTCTTGAGATGTCACAGGATAGCTGTAGATCAAGTTGACAGACTTTCTGATCATGTTGAGTCAAATACAATCTTTATATGTCACAGGATAGCTGTAGATCAAGTTGACAGACTTTCTGATCATGTTGAGTCAAACACAATCTTGAGATGTCACAGGATAGCTGTAGATCAAGTTGACAGACTTTCTGATCATGTTGAGGCAAATACACTTCTTGAGA
Organism: Macrosteles quadrilineatus; assembly: GCF_028750875.1. NCBI lineage: Eukaryota > Metazoa > Arthropoda > Insecta > Hemiptera > Cicadellidae > Macrosteles > Macrosteles quadrilineatus. Next base: position 42,209,223 of record NW_026542600.1, on the reverse strand, counting down.
TGTCACAGGATAGCTGTAGATCAAGTTGACAGACTTTCTGATCATGTTGAGGCAAATACACTTCTTGAGATGTCAGGATAGCTGTAGCTCAAGTTGATAGACTTTCTGATCATGTTGAGTCAAATACACTTCTTGAGATGTCACAGGATAGCTGTTGCTCACGTTGACAGACTTTATGATAATGTTGAGGCAAATACACTTCTTGAGATGTCAGAGGATAGCTGTAGCTCAAGTTAATAGACTTTCTGATCATGTTGAGTCAAATACACTTCTTGAGATGTCACAGGATAGCTGTTGCTCACGTTGACAGACTTTATGATAATGTTGAGGCAAATACACTTCTTGAGATGTCAGAGGATAGCTGTAGCTCAAGTTAATAGACTTTCTGATCATGTTGAGTCAAATGCACTTCTTGAAATGTCACAGGATAGCTGTAGATCAAGTTGGCAGACTTTCTGATCATGTTGAGGCAAATACACTTCTTGAGATGTCACATGATTGCTGTAGCTTACGATGGCAATCCTTCTGATCCTGTTGAGGCAAATACACTCTTGAGATATCACAGGATAGCTGTAGCTCACGATGGCAATCCTTCTGATCCTGTTGAGGCAAATACACTCTTGAGATATCACAGGATAGCTGTTGCTGACGATGTTGAAACACCACCACCCGTGAGTTGTCCTGGGAAATCTGTAGCTCATGATACTTGAACAACGGGTTTGGTTTTGATCGTCTCGACATTGTGGTGTAGGCTTATCCGATGATTGTTGTTGTCGCTACGGCTAGGGTGGCGGTTTGAGGGTGGTGGGTGGTGGATCGATGGGGTGGGAGGACTTGCGCGATAAAGGATTGTCGACGACGGGTGCCCACGGAGTGTCAAGCGTCAGTATCCCGTCATCTTCGACTCAGCATGGCCACCCATCTCCTGTGAGTATGTCTGTCCATGGTCTCAGACTTGTACACGTTCACATGGAACAAGTCCAGGTCCTTCGTCAGTATCTCTTTGTTACCGTTGTCGCTTATCTTTTGCTTATCGATTTTCACTAACACCGCTTTCAATTAATTCTTCCTTCTGCCTTTCAGTTGTCCAATAAACCCTTGAAACTAATCTCGCTAACAGTTTCCACCTCATACTTATTATGCTGCGAATTCATTAGTTAGAAAGTTAAGAGACCTAATCTCCCGTTACGTGTTTATTGCCCTTTGTGTCGTGTTTAGTAATATTTCTCAATCGAATGTTAATAAATATCTTTGTATTTAAAATTTATCATAAACTATAATTATTTTAGTATAATTATCATGTTAGTTGTTATTTAAACACTTTATGCTTTTCGCCTTTAGTCTCAAAATTTTATTCAGGTTTGTGGGTATAGTTTTCGTGGTTATTATCAACGTTGAAAGCAAATGTAGTAACACATTAAAAATATCGGCAATTATATTTAAATTACAAATTTGTTAGCAGTTTGCTATTATTTAGCGATGCAAGTCAATTAGTGTCAAAATGTCACAGATTAGTCTCACAGCGTAGTCAAATAGCTCGCAAACCTATGTTTGAAATATATTCTGATTGTACAGTATAACCTTACTTTTACACTGTATGATGTAACTTCTTTTAATTTATTTAGAGAAGAGTTTCCATCAAGCCGATAGTTTAGATGTACAACTAGACAAGCAGTAACATATATTCTTGTAACTTGTAACGTAGGTTTACGTATGCTGTAGTATATAGTAGTACGAAGTAGTTATTGTAACGTAATTGCTGAGGTAGCTTAGTTTTAAATACAATTGTATAGTAGAGTTTTTAGTAAAGACTTTATCAACGACTGTATAGTTAAAAGTAACTTAACATCGTTTTTATCTATGATAAAACTATACGTCTGCATTTCACATTTTATGTTTTAATCTATTAAATTTTAAATATATAGGTTTCATACTCCTTAATCAGTGATAATAATTTACAATAACATTGGACAAAATTTGTTCGCTGACGGATCATACACGCAAAAACAATTTTACAAAGCCCAGTACATAAATGCGGACTCAAATCCTTCTGTAAAAATAACGAACTTGGTCATGTTCCATAAGACATTTTTGCTTGGTTACTATTATTTGACCTCCTCTAAAAAAACTATTCATATGAACTTGTAACAATATCCCAAATCCCAATTATGAAGCAATAAAATAACCAGTAAAAATCGCAACGAATTTGAAGAGTTGCTTGTTGGCCGAGTCGAAAAGTTCGTTGTAGATGGTATTGTGAAAATTCATAGAACAATATAAAAATAATACGAATTTTGCTATGCAAAGTTAACAACCTAAAACCCTTTCTAAAGTACAATATATCCCAATATATTCGTTAAGCCTTTTCTTTATTTAGTTTTAACCATAAACAATGTTTTATATGTGTTTTCTACCTTACAGTAACAATATAAAAATAATAGGAATTTTGCTATGCAAAGTTAACAACCTAAAACCCTTTCTTAAGTACAATATATCCCAATATATTAGTTAAGCCTTTTCTTTATTTAGTTTTAACCATAAACATTGTTTTATATGTGTTATATATTTCTACCTTACAGTAAGTAGGCTTACGTACAAATTTAGTAAATTCCTCCAAAAGGTTGATACTGTACGTCGTATTATTGTAGGCTTTGCTGCCGTTTAACGACCATTTGTAGTTGTACCGACGCTTTTCGTGTAAAATATTATTCCTTAGTAGGCCTATGCACTGTCGGTCTTCGTATACAAGATGTTTATGATTTTTTGACCTAGGATGATAGGCTCAAGCCCGGGATCGTGTTCATATTAATTCAGGCTAAGCCTAGAATTTTGGCATTACTACTTAAAAATATCCATAACTGATTGGCGGGACTTGAACCCGTGACCTTAGAGACAGAAGCCTAGCTCTTTACCACTAGACCAGCTCGCTCGAAAAAATACCGGAAGTGAATTAGAATCAAAGATTTACACTTCAATTGTCATTCGGAGATAAAATTAATACTTTCGATTCAGTGGCGATGTAAGTTAATAATTATAGATCGAAACATTTTTATTTTTATTTCTGATTACGGACTTAAAGCCATTGATTATTAAATTTAAATTATTCATAGTCTTCACCCTCATTACTTAAGTAGTCTTCTCATAAATTCTTCTATCGATTAGTGATGTAATTAATACTTAACAATACCTTTCACAATTTTCCTCGGCTTCCACACATTCAAATCAACTTGAGTCGGAGGTTTTGTCTGGTCTACGCCGCTTTAATTCTACGAGTAAAAGCTTTCTGTTAAATTGAGTTTTCAGTGACCGATGGAGAAGGGGAGATAGGGAACTAGCAGAAGTTTAATTGGCAATGAAACGTTGGTGATATATAACGCATCATGGTACTTCCACTTCGAGTTGTAAATATATCAGCTTAACAAGTTGTACAGTTTCTTGGAAAGTGTCTCTATTTTTATAACTATTTAATAACCTTCTGAAATTTTGGCATGATTTAATGAGCGCAAAACTCTTGATATTGTATGGTTTATTTTTTATTTGGCCTTATCTTCCTCTTCTGTCTCATTTCTACACCATCACCTGCTTAGGTTATTTTCTATTTGGCTATTTTATTGTTTGTTTGTACAAACCTAGCGGAAAATATATTCATGTTAAGCAGAGTTGGCTTATTAAGACATGAATTTGTTTTGCTATATTCAGACACTATGCGCTTGTGTATAGTCGCGGATACAAATATCCTGAAAAAACAAAGAGATATACGTCAAATATCACTTGTAATAATATATTTAAACTTATACTGTTGACTAAACTGTAAACTTATACTGTTGACTCACAGGGCGGTAAATACATATAAAAGTTGGTAAGTGGTGATCGATTTCGATTGGACACTCCAATAAGTCATAAGTCTTTATTTGCCATTAAATACAACAAGTACAATAGGTTCGTCATTTAAGTAAAACATGCAAAATCAAATCTATCAACAAATGCAAAATAAATAAGCTCTAGTCAAAAGGCAAAATAAGAATACATGCACAAACCATGCAGGTGTAACTGAAAATGACTCACATGCTTACCACTAGATCGCTTTTGTCAGAGTTATAAAATTCAGTGATATGGTAAAAAAGATTTATAGTGAGCCAATTTTTTACAAAAGTTGAGAATTTTTGTTTCTGTAAATTTCTTGTACATTCAATCATCATTAGACCCAATAGGCGAATGACAATTGGCAAGAATCAAAATGGCGCCCCTTATATACTTTTGGTTACCGGAAGTACGGACCAAAAAGTTGAAAATATTAAGTACAACTTGAGTCAACATTTACTTGTTCAATAATGAGCTTATTTCTATTTTTAAAAATGTCCCTGTGAATATAAAATTCTTCCCACGCATTCATCATATTTCATTTCTTACAATCCTTAAAAATGCATACATTGTCTTCCATTTTCCCTAATGAGTGGTCATTTTGTAACAAGTCCTGTGCGACATTTGATCTTTCCAGTTTGTTGTTTCTCCATGCAGATGTGTGGTTTTTGAATCCTTTAAGTTTACAGTTTGTCCAATGTAATCATAATCACAATCGTTACAATTTATTTTGTAGATGCCTGAAGAGTCAAATTTGTTATAATCTATATGTGGATGCAGTATATTACTCAAAGTGTTCTGGGTCCCGAAGGCTATTGATACTCCATATTTCTTTAATTTGTTAGCGATCCTTTGTGTCCTAGTTCCCGTGTAGCTAAATTTAGCATATCTGGTGTGTGATTTGATTTCTTCCAACGTTGTCCTGTTTTTTTATGGTAATCTATTTTCGTCTCATCTTTCTTGCGATGTCTTCTATTGTTTGAAGTTTATATCCGTTAACTTGTGCTATCCCTTTATGGTATTCAATTCTTTTTCCTCTCTTGGTCTCGCTGAGTGGGATCTTGTATGCTCGGCACAACATGGATCTGAAGGTTGCAGTCTTGTGGATTGTTGGATGAATAGAGTCGCTGCTAATCGTTGTGTACGTCTTCGTTGGTTTCCTGTAGATTTCAAAGTCTATTTTGACATCTTTTCTAGGTCCAGAAAATTGATTTGGTCGTTTTCTTCAAATTCGTAGGTAAAAGTGTGGTTGTTAAGTGAGGATACAAATATGACCGGGATATATACTGACTTGTATATCGGCCTTGTTTATAGTTAGTACACTTTAAATGTACGCTGTTATAATTGAATTCATCGGTATTTTTGTGCAGTATTATACAGTAGTACCACTTCGCATTGATTTATGTTCATTGCAAATAAATGTTTATATTAAATAATCATTCAGCGTTAATTAAGAGTGGCATTTTTGGGTCAGCGTGGTTTATCCACTTCCTATGATAAGGAATGATACTCCATAGAATGTTTGAGTTAATCCGTATACTGCATCATTAAATATGTGGTATCATTATAACACTTATGAAAAATAAACTTTTACAAAATATGCTCAACGAAAAAACATCGTTTAACAAGATACAGACTTAGCACATGCGAATATTATATCCGATCAGTCGAGACTCGACACACGACCGACGCGCTTCTACATGTCCGTTATAGATCAAATAAAAGTAGGCCTACAGTGTATTTTTATGTTTTAATCGTAATGTATCTAAGTGTAATATCGTTCGTGTACGTGTTTCAAAACTTCAAGACGCACCCAATGGGGAAGAACAAGGACTTATATTAGGACTGATGATGGCAATTTATTCTGCCGAAATGCATCTCCTGTAATAGGACACAGCACATAAGGATCGACTGGCGGACACACGTAATTTAACCTTTTATTGTATGTCATACCGATCCGGAACAACAACAACATAAAATGAACATGCGAATATACAGGAGTGGAGTCGACTTATTTGAGATTTTATATGTAGACGATTATTTTGTCAATTTTAGAATGTCGCTTATCGGTATTTCCGTTTATACTGGAAACGTTTCGGATTTTATTCTTGGCGTAAAGGTGCATTATATACGGTTTTTGTTAAACTTTTAATATTCTCACATCCGTACATTTTAAGCAAAAAATTCTTACCTCTGCCAACATTTAATAAATGTACTACTTTACTTTGACTGTAGATTTTAACGTTCAGTTAGACGTCTTGCAGTGCAGTTCAATATTGTAAGCAAAATAATACCTAATGTAAATATGTAGTTTATGAGGTAACAAAAGGAAAAGTAGCATTAGTTGTAGAATATAACCTCGACTATTCCGGTTAATATAAAACATATTGCAAGGCATGGGCAATCCTCAGCTTATGAAGTATATAATAGTTTTATGGTTGAGTCAATATGTTTATGGTTTTCTCAGTCAAGCCATAGACTGTATTTAAAAAAGTTTTACCTAAACTCTAATTTTGACACCGCAAGGGACTATCTAGGAATCAAAATGGTTGATCGAACGAAAATAAAGTGCTCAGGTAAACGTACTCACCCGAGATACTAATTTAAATAGAAAATATTAAAAATTAATAAGGTACAATCATTAAAAACTACATACAGTTCGTGATAGCAAGAGATAATTTTATATGGATTAACTACGAAAATATGTTATTTAATTTAATAGGCACAAGTGTACTCCAAAATCCTACTTCTTGTAGTTTCTTTGACATTAATTGTTAAACTTACCCAACAATAATTTGCCAAACTTACCCACAATTTCGAGTTTTTGATAAACACTTGTTCTAAGCTGGAACCATGGACAGTCCATCCTCTAGGGTTTTGTGTGAAGCATTTGTTTGTTGAGTACTCAGTAGATATAGTATACAGTATACAGTGCAGTAGTAGATAGACAGTAGTATGATGAGTATGTCACTATGGAACCACCATCATCACCACGTGACATGTCCGAGCTCACTGTGTTGTCTACTGTGGTGTCCTCACCGCCATCACCCCCTAGCTGTGAGTGATACAGTAGCTACAGTATACAGTACAGTAGTAGATAGACAGTAGTATGATGAGTATGTCACTATGGAACCACCACCATCACCACGTGACATGTCCGAGCTCACTGTGTTGTCTACTGTGGTGTCCTCACCGCCATCACCCCCTAGCTGTGAGTGATACAGTAGCTACAGTATACAGTACAGTAGTAGATAGACAGTAGCATGATGAGTATGTCACTATGGAACCACCATCATCACCACGTGACATGTCCGAGCTCACTGTGTTGTCTACTGTGGTGTCCTCACCGCCATCACCCCCTAGCTGTGAGTGATACAGTAGCTACAGTATACAGTACAGTAGTAGATAGACAGTAGCATGATGAGTATGTCACTATGGAACCACCATCATCACCACGTGACATGTCCGAGCTCACTGTGTTGTCTACTGTGGTGTCCTCACCGCCATCACCCCCTAGCTGTGAGTGATACAGTAGCTACAGTATACAGTACAGTAGTAGATAGACAGTAGCATGATGAGTATGTCACTATGGAACCACCATCATCACCACGTGACATGTCCGAGCTCACTGTGTTGTCTACTGTGGTGTCCTCACCGCCATCACCCCCTAGCTGTGAGTGATACAGTAGCTACAGTATACAGTACAGTAGTAGATAGACAGTAGCATGATGAGTATGTCACTATGGAACCACCATCATCACCACGTGACATGTCCGAGCTCACTGTGTTGTCTACTGTGGTGTCCTCACCGCCATCACCCCCTAGCTGTGAGTGATACAGTAGCTACAGTATACAGTACAGTAGTAGATAGACAGTAGCATGATGAGTATGTCACTATGGAACCACCATCATCACCACGTGACATGTCCGAGCTCACTGTGTTGTCTACTGTGGTGTCCTCACCGCCATCACCCCCTAGCTGTGAGTGATACAGTAGCTACAGTATACAGTACAGTAGTAGATAGACAGTAGCATGATGAGTATGTCACTATGGAACCACCATCATCACCACGTGACATGTCCGAGCTCACTGTGTTGTCTACTGTGGTGTCCTCACCGCCATCACCCCCTAGCTGTGAGTGATACAGTAGCTACAGTATACAGTACAGTAGTAGATAGACAGTAGTATGATGAGTATGTCACTATGGAACCACCACCATCACCACGTGACATGTCCGAGCTCACTGTGTTGTCTACTGTGGTGTCCTCACCGCCATCACCCCCTAGCTGTGAGTGATACAGTAGCTACAGTATACAGTACAGTAGTAGATAGACAGTAGCATGATGAGTATGTCACTATGGAACCACCATCATCACCACGTGACATGTCCGAGCTCACTGTGTTGTCTACTGTGGTGTCCTCACCGCCATCACCCCCTAGCTGTGAGTGATACAGTAGCTACAGTATACAGTACAGTAGTAGATAGACAGTAGCATGATGAGTATGTCACTATGGAACCACCATCATCACCACGTGACATGTCCGAGCTCACTGTGTTGTCTACTGTGGTGTCCTCACCGCCATCACCCCCTAGCTGTGAGTGATACAGTAGCTACAGTATACAGTACAGTAGTAGATAGACAGTAGCATGATGAGTATGTCACTATGGAACCACCATCATCACCACGTGACATGTCCGAGCTCACTGTGTTGTCTACTGTGGTGTCCTCACCGCCATCACCCCCTAGCTGTGAGTGATACAGTAGCTACAGTATACAGTACAGTAGTAGATAGACAGTAGCATGATGAGTATGTCACTATGGAACCACCATCATCACCACGTGACATGTCCGAGCTCACTGTGTTGTCTACTGTGGTGTCCTCACCGCCATCACCCCCTAGCTGTGAGTGATACAGTAGCTACAGTATACAGTACAGTAGTAGATAGACAGTAGCATGATGAGTATGTCACTATGGAACCACCATCATCACCACGTGACATGTCCGAGCTCACTGTGTTGTCTACTGTGGTGTCCTCACCGCCATCACCCCCTAGCTGTGAGTGATACAGTAGCTACAGTATACAGTACAGTAGTAGATAGACAGTAGCATGATGAGTATGTCACTATGGAACCACCATCATCACCACGTGACATGTCCGAGCTCACTGTGTTGTCTACTGTGGTGTCCTCACCGCCATCACCCCCTAGCTGTGAGTGATACAGTAGCTACAGTATACAGTACAGTAGTAGATAGACAGTAGCATGATGAGTATGTCACTATGGAACCACCATCATCACCACGTGACATGTCCGAGCTCACTGTGTTGTCTACTGTGGTGTCCTCACCGCCATCACCCCCTAGCTGTGAGTGATACAGTAGCTACAGTATACAGTACAGTAGTAGATAGACAGTAGCATGATGAGTATGTCACTATGGAACCACCATCATCACCACGTGACATGTCCGAGCTCACTGTGTTGTCTACTGTGGTGTCCTCACCGCCATCACCCCCTAGCTGTGAGTGATACAGTAGCTACAGTATACAGTACAGTAGTAGATAGACAGTAGTATGATGAGTATGTCACTATGGAACCACCACCATCACCACGTGACATGTCCGAGCTCACTGTGTTGTCTACTGTGGTGTCCTCACCGCCATCACCCCCTAGCTGTGAGTGATACAGTAGCTACAGTATACAGTACAGTAGTAGATAGACAGTAGCATGATGAGTATGTCACTATGGAACCACCATCATCACCACGTGACATGTCCGAGCTCACTGTGTTGTCTACTGTGGTGTCCTCACCGCCATCACCCCCTAGCTGTGAGTGATACAGTAGCTACAGTATACAGTACAGTAGTAGATAGACAGTAGCATGATGAGTATGTCACTATGGAACCACCATCATCACCACGTGACATGTCCGAGCTCACTGTGTTGTCTACTGTGGTGTCCTCACCGCCATCACCCCCTAGCTGTGAGTGATACAGTAGCTACAGTATACAGTACAGTAGTAGATAGACAGTAGCATGATGAGTATGTCACTATGGAACCACCATCATCACCACGTGACATGTCCGAGCTCACTGTGTTGTCTACTGTGGTGTCCTCACCGCCATCACCCCCTAGCTGTGAGTGATACAGTAGCTACAGTATACAGTGCAGTAGTAGATAGACAGTAGTATGATGAGTATGTCACTATGGAACCACCATCATCACCACGTGACATGTCCGAGCTCACTGTGTTGTCTACTGTGGTGTCCTCACCGCCATCACCCCCTAGCTGTGAGTGATACAGTAGCTACAGTATACAGTGCAGTAGTAGATAGACAGTAGTATGATGAGTATGTCACTATGGAACCACCATCATCACCACGTGACATGTCCGAGCTCACTGTGTTGTCTACTGTGGTGTCCTCACCGCCATCACCCCCTAGCTGTGAGTGATACAGTAGCTACAGTATTACAGTACAGTAGTATTTTTACGGTCACGATGGTAAAATAGTTCTGGTAGTTAGTTTACAGTTTGTGCTTCTTACACTGTAGCAGCCGAAGCAGCGCCAGTAGTTTGAAATACTATTTGGAAATTCCCAATTGGTTAAAATAAATTGTACTTCGCCTTTTACATAACAGAGTTTGTTTTTACTAATGATAACGTCAGTTTAATGGTTGATCCATATTAGTAATTTATAGAATGATGGTTTTTAGGTCTGTATATTCGAACAGCCATCTTTATGGTCCTTAAACATTAACAAATGACATAACTGTCTTAAATATAAACAAATAATTGCAACATCTGGTACTGGTTATATTTTGGAAGGCAAATTATAATTTTATTTCAGCGAATTTTTAATATAGGGAATACGCTGTTACCGTAGGTTCATAGTAACCTAGACCCTGCACTGATTTACTTTTTCGTATTGATGTTCCCAGAGGCCAAAGCCCCATCCTTCATAATTCTTAAAATAGTAATTGTGAAAATTTACTATTTTTATTATTTTTAAATTTTATTTAATGAAATCACTATATGTTTCGTCAGTAATGACATTAGCACTATAACTCCAAGAAAATCATCCTATTTTGACGAAACTCTGTACAAATGTGTATTTGAACGACACAGTGATCGGACGATAGGAACGGGGAATTCTGGGGTAAAAATTGGTTTTCCCATTTTGACACCCCAAAACATAACAAGTCATAATTTCTTTGTGAACTGATCTATATATAAAAAAATAGCATACTAAAGCGTTGTTGTACGCCAAACAAAAATAAAATTTTCATGTTATTATTATGAATGATCAATAAACTGTTATAATTTGCTTGTTTATGGATTATATTTTATCTAATTTGGTAAACATTTCTAGAGCTATTAATATTTCAATAAAACAAACTTTATTACCTTCCCTGTTGCAGCAAACCTAAGTATTCATTTAAATAATGTAGTTTTTAAATAGGAAATTAAGTCATTTTTATGTTTATGATCCATCCGTTTCTGTTCTAATTAATACGTAGGTGTTAGTAAATGTTAATGGCTCACCATAAAACGTTTGTTGGAGGTGGTTTTATTACAGTCCGTTATTACCAAAGCCATAGAGTCAGCTTTCCTTTTTATTTTTAGAGATAAGCTAGCAAAGAAGCGAAAACCACATGTATACCACATATTGTTCTTTAGCTTGTGTGTAGGCTTTTCTTATACAAACAACTTTTCTTTTACAAATAAACTGTTTTTTTTTTTCGCGTCACCGGTTATTTATCTTCATTTCGACTAACGTATTTGAAAGAACCACTCATGTCTCAAGTTTTCAAACATTTCATGCGTATCATAGAGTTTAAATATATTTTAAAATTTTATTAAAAACTAAAAATATTTGTAATAATAACGATGAATTAGTAGTACAGTATTGTAATAATTTGCCATTTGATATGGAAACGAACTAAACCACAGAAACTAAATAAGACGATTTTATATGCAAAATTACTTTAGTGAAATATTAGTTTTTACATATTATCGATGATATTTCATCTACTACTGTATTAACGTAGTCTGGCACTAATTTAACCTCAAGATAGTGTTAAGTGATAAGAAATGTTATCACAAGGCTTAAGTGAGTCAGGTGTGACAGAAACCTAATAACACAATAAAATGAACCTGTTATAACACTTTCCATCATCGTGTGCTGTTGGGTAACTTGATATTAAATGTTACTTTGGAGCTAATCACAGTTGGCGTACACTTAGGCGCTTGTTATATGAATGAATTTTTAGACGTATTCTGTCTTATATGAACCTCCACGAGTATCTCACGATTTTCCGACGGTTTTCGGGTGTTTTAAAACTGCTTGAATCAAGAATTTAAAACCCCTAAGCCCCTCTCCCAAATGTAACCTCTATATTGTTTCATCCGGCATAAATATTAATTTTTTTACTCACTTAGCTACTTAATCGGTGTATATTTAATGTTTAATCGATCTCGATGTTAATGACTAATTAATCACCCGGGAGCACGCAGGTTTGATGTGATGGGGGCAACGACCTCGCTTGGTACAGGGAGTGTCGCTATGCCTGTGGACTTGTGTATTATTGATTACACTTGAATTGGGCCGATGTCGGCCGATGTTTTCGGTGTGGCTGATACCATTGTACAATGAGCGTCGTTCGGTTGCTCGGCAACCCATCCCTTTCCCCCTCCCCCACCCAACTGTCCTACACCCTTCGTCAACCACCACAGATCTCGGTCACCGTCAACTCACTACGTGAAACAATGGACCAATACCAATGCTAGGCTGGGGCAAGTAGCAAAGCAGCAAAGCATTTTCGAGGTTTCCTTCTACTTTTGAACAGCGGTGGGAACATCGCGTTGAATTAAACTGCAGCGTACATAGTACAGTAGTCAATCAAATATGTGAATGTTTTGTTACAACTAAAGGCCAGTTATTTTGATCTTTCCTGGATCAAAACGCCCCCAGAACACCGTAGCAGTTTTTGACGTCATTAAACAGATTAGACGTGTTATTTTAAGCTATGTATTTATTTAACACAATATATATATTTAAATGAAACCTCAACACATATATTGCATTGGTACCTATATATATATATATTATTAGATAATTATCGTTATCTAATTATTGTTATTAGATTGGTATAGGCTATATCTATCAGTTTTAGTTAGAACGCCGGAATTATACATCCGGAGTGTAAAAAAGCTAGGACAAACACCGCGTGCACAAATTCCTTGAGAATTCTAAAATTTCCTGTCCAATTGTTTACATATGGACCAACAAAAAAAAAATCAGAATACACAAACTTTTTTCTTTAAGGTAACAATCCCGTTTTCTTATACTCAACATACTGCTCCTGAACAGTCTGAGTTTCAAGGTTACGCCTGGGAAATTAGGTTGATATTGGTCTGAGATTTGACCAGCACGAAAAACAGATGGCTAAACATTAGTTTTGTCTACAACTACTAACTATTTGTTCAGGTAAATATAATGCTGTCTACAGTAAGAAGTCTGATGACGCGAATACCAGCCAAAAACGTCACTTGGTTTGAATCTTGGTTTGTGTCTTTGGTTTGATCGCAGAATAAAGATTGAGTCATTCTTTTACTCTTTAATTTGGGGTCTGATTAAGTGACGTTACAGAAGAAATTATTCATACAATACTCAATTGCCTTGTGTATCACCAAGTGTTTCAAGTTTGTACCATCGCGAAGCTCAGGAAGGCTTAATTTCAAAGTCCATGTGCAGTATACGGTATTCAATCGTCAAGTGTCATCATTGATTATACAGTATATTCTTAGTCAATGGTGTTATGAACTTACCTCCACCGACTCCACGAATGTGTTCTAAAATGATGATTTTTATGTTTTAACACGTCTTCTGTGTTTTGTGTGTCTACAATTGTGATTTTTCGCGACCTCCAGGTTGAAAAAGATTGAATAAACTTACAAAAAAAAAAAAAAAAAAAAAAAATGGCTCTATGGTTTTGAAAATTATGCCATGCGTTTAAAAAACAATTATCTCGCTCTCTCGTGAAATGCCACTAGCGTTAAAAAAAACCATAGTAGTTCTAGTACAAACAAACGTAGATTTGGTGATACACAAGGTAGGACCTAATACTAACTTTTTACCTAAGAATTCACAATGATTCAGAGGTTACGCAACAATGGGAAATTAACCATTTCAGTATTTTATTTTGAAAGAACTTAACAGTAAAAATATTAATTGTTTTACATGATAGTCTTAATGAGGTTATACGCGATTAGTGGTCTAACAAGCTTTTTAATTTAGTTTACTCTACAATTTACACATATGTTTACTACATTTATTTGGATTCGTCCATTATCACCATTTAATGTCTGAATGATATCAGTTGCGATGTCAACATTTCATATCAAACAGCTGCAGAGTCGAGAGAGCCGTCTCCCTCTTTCTGTTGTAATGACCTATCTTCTTCCTGTACGGGACAATAGAGGGTGTTTACAACCCTACGCAAAAACTCTTTGCTGCCATTAACAGCTCAATTCTTGCATTTGTTGTAATGCTAGCCAAGGCAGGACTTTGTACTAAATTGACAACATGTAAAATGAATTTGAATATGTTAAGTGACAATGGCCACAATTTGGGGTGCTAATATCTAGGCCAAGTGAACAAACAACTATTTTCACAGGATTGAGTGAAAACTTTGTTTAATAGCAAACCTAAGGACCAACGAAATTTGCATTTGCCTGATTGAGTTTTTATTTAATATTTCCTTAAATATGTCACATTCGCTCCCTATAAAAAAAACCGAAAAAACATCAACTTAAACGGGTACTTAGTTTGCCTCTGCAGGAAAGGTAATAAGGGGCATTTTAGTGAAATTTTAATAGCTTAAAACGAAATACGTAGATTTGCTAATTTTTTTCAGGATACATCCATAAACAATCAAACTACAACAGTTTACTTATTTTTCATGAAATAACATGGGAATTTTAAATTTACAGTTTTTGAATATCTTTTGTAACCATAAAGCATACAACAACGCTTCAGTGTACTAAATTATTTGAGTTTTTAAGCTCTACAACTTGGTTTGGAAAGAAATTGCTCAACATTATGTTTTTAGGATTAAAAATGAGAAAACCCAATTTTTACCCCATGAGACCCCCTATAAAACCCAGTTCCCATTATGAATAAATCCAGATTTACAAGTTTTTACCGAATTTCCTCAAAATCGGGTGGATTTTTGCTCGATTCATCGCGCCAACGTACATACACTCAAACACACATGCTTGTAGCCTATTATACAGGGTTGGGCAAATGTGTGGATACCCCTAGTTAACTTTTTAATGGGTGACACCAGGAAAACTAAACTCCACAAACCTTCATAAAAAATAAAACTGCACTTTTTGGACGGTATCCCAATTTTTCCCGGGACCCCAAAATGGGGTATTTTGGGGGTAGCTCCAAAATTTTAAATGTAAAGCCCCATCGAGTGACACCTCATTTTAAGGGCCTTTATTAAAGAAGAATATCAGCGAAAACTAGAGGTCTCTATCTCAACCCAGTACGACATGGCGGTCATTTGAAAATTCATCGTACAATTTAACCGCATTAAAAGTTTCTCTCAGGCTGATGAAAATTTAAAATGACCGCCATGTCGTACTGGGTTGAGATAGAGACCTCTGGTTTTCGCTGATATTCTTCTTTAATAAAGCCCTTTAAAATGAAGTGTCACTCGATGGGGCTTTACATTTAAAATTTTGGGAAAAATTGGGATACCGTCCAAAAAGGGCAGTTTTACTTTTTATGAAGATATGTGGAGTTTAGTTTTCCTGGTGTTACCCATTAAAAAGTTAACTAGGGGTATCCACACATTTGCCCAACCCTGTATGATTTCCAACAGATGGTGATTTTTCCTCTGGAAACATCAAAAGAGAATTGAGAAAGTAAATGGGTCTCAGGTTCAGGTCTTACCATGAGATAAAATGCAGCATTTTAAATTTGTGACTAATCAAAATTGGCTGTGCATGTAATTTTTTGTCATCATGAGGGATCTCTTAACTAAAGTGGCTAGTTAATTCATCCCATTTGTTTCAATTACCCCATGTCTGTTAGGCTCAAGATTTTCTGCATTTATCACATTCAAGCATAAGTTTTTACTGTTTCTACATTTTGCAGTACTGTAATGATGTACTTGAACATTTAATCCAGGATATTAGTGTGCTAGGAGTTAGGTGGCCTTTACAATATTAGACAACATATTTACCTTTATTTACCTGGCTGTTTGGAGTGTACTATATTACATTTTATCCTAATGTAAAACATGTAAATCCTGGCCGTAACATGATCAACATGGACTTCAAACAGAATTGCCTAACATACCATACCCAAATTATAAAATATTTTTTTGAAACTTACTTTTATGGTTGTAAACTTAAAATACCCCCGCCGCAGCAAACCTACAGACTACTACAAAAAGTTAATTTGAATTTGTCTGATTGATTTTTTACTGAAGTGTTTCCAAATAAGTTAGATATTTGTATTCCCCATTTAAATAACATTAGATTGAACGAGTAATTGATTTTCCTGCAACCTGGGAATGTTAATAGTAGGTATAGGATGAAATTAAAAATGTAAAATTGTATCAAAGTTTGTATTTTCTCCATTAGAAACAAGTGAATTTTAAATGTACAGTTTTTGGAATTTTCTCCATGACCTTATATTGTAGGCTACAATAATGCTTCAGTGTACAGAAAAAGTTTTTTTTTTTTTTATAATCTAGGCCTACACAATGGCTTGATGGAAAAAATAGCCATTTCCATGTTTTAAGCGTATAAATGTGAAGAATCAATTTATAAAAATGTCAAAACCCCTTAACATCCTGAAAAAAATTTTACCTACGACCGTTTTTTAAAGTAGCCATTTCAGTCCAGTTCTTAGAATTGATAAGTTTCACTTTACAGCTGTTTACTTTCATATCCGCATAGTTTCATTTCATATCCGCATAGTTTTCTCATATCCACACAGGTAACGGACCAATGAGGTTCAAGTATTGAGAGAAAAGAATTAAAATTGTAATGCTTCGAACGTCAACTAATCAGCTGATCAGCTGATCAGTTGACCAATTTAATTGTTGATCCGACTTGTTCATGTTGATACTCGCGTATTCTTAATTAAGTTGGTGGAAGTCCAAAAATAAATGAAATATTTGCCGAATTGTACCTGATACAATATTATTTATGGTAAGAATGCTGCTAGCAATGTAATATTTAACGAAGTTTAACAAACACGTTATTACAGGAAATCAGCTGATTATACAACAAGTCTTTGCATCACTTTCAGTGGCAATGACAATACACGAAAACATAACCTCTCTAAAAAGTTATCAGTAGTTATTGTTAGTAATTAAATCCAGATTGATAGTAATTAAAAAACGATCGTAGGTAAAGTAGTGTACGCAACTCGCGTTACTAGTCTTTACGACACTCGTAGAAGTTTTTAAGGCACGAGCCTTGGCGAGTGCCTTAAATTTTCTACTCGTGTCGTAAAGACTCACTTAACGCAATCGTTGCGTAAACTACTAATCCATCACCCAATCCTGCTGCTTCCCGTAGTCAATCAAGTTCATGCAGCACATTTATGACAAATTTAATCAAAATCGGAATTTGAACAAATAGTGTTTTTGGTCATTGGGGACATAAAAAAAAAAAATTGGTTCTGGGTCTAGGTATTTCCGTTCCACGTACAGTAGACTCCCTCTTATCCGGACACCTTTTAACTGGACATCGGTTTAACCGGACTAGATCGACAGGAAGTGGGGGATACCTATACAACTGTTCTCGTGGGAAAGATTTGAGACCAGTGATCATGTGTCTAAATACAATGCCATTCTAAATTTAAGTCAAATACTGTATACAGTATACATTTAAACGGTCCATTTTAATGAGTTTTTAGGGACGTCGGTTTAACCGGAAAAACCGTTATCCGGACTGGCCTCGGTCCCGAGGAGTGCGGATAGGAGGGAGTGTACTGTATTGTAATAAAATAGCTTCTTCCCTTAAGAAAAATGTAGAAATAAATAGGTAGTCTGGAGCCTAGTGGTGGTTTTTCAATCTATCTTGGCCTATTAAAAAAAAAAAAAACTAATATGTCTCTCAGGCATGAAGAACTTTCTCTGTGTTTGAGAACTAACTTCACTCAAATTCCTGCAATTATCAACCAACAACAGGAAATTGTATTTGCATAATCTGCAACAAATTTTTCAATTTGTGCTTTTAATTAAGCTATTTTAGCATCATATCAGTCAGTTTCTTATGCAATAGAATGTACTTTGACTGCTAATAAAATATACAAATCTTGTAGACAGACCAGAACATTATTTTTATGAAATTTTTTATTGAATATCTCAGTACAGATTACTAATGCAGTATAAAATATATATATATATATATAAACATAAACTCAGCAGGAAATGATATCATTAAATTATGGGATGCCGGTCACTCATAAGGATGATGTTTCCACCATGAGGAACGCTTGTGTTCCATGAGCACTGGTGATGGAGTTGATTAATTTACCCACTAATCACTAATCAAATCACGCTAAAATGTGACATATTTTACTATTATATGCCAAAATTACTTAATTAACTAAACTATAGGATAATAAAAACACAAATTTTGTCCCCTACACACATGTAAAACAAGACAGATCCCGCTAGCGTACACGGATTGAACAACGCAAACTGAGAAGAATATTTCTCCTCGTGCACAAAATATCGCCCTCCTCTGACCGATCCTGATCACACACGAGCTCTTAAGCCGGTTGTTTGGGAAGCGGGCATACCACGAGCTGCGGGACGTGTTGGGAAGCCGGGGAGCCTACGTACAGTCAAAGTGTTATGAAATTATAAAAATAATTACTATCAAGGTCTTAAATTTATATATAGAACCGTAATAGAAACACAAACTCAAAATATGTTTTACAGTATAACAAACCTGCAAACGATGGGATGATTACGAGCAAATATTGTAACTTGTATTCCTGTAAATAGCCTATGTTTGTTTTGAAATAATGTACATTTACCAGCTAAATAGGTCCTAGAAAATAAATATGATACATTTTACTAATTTACATAACCATATTTTTTTCAGAGGAGAAGATACGTATCTGACGAGATGGCTACCCTGTCTTTACGAATCAGCATTGTCGAGAAAAATGTCACCAAAACGATGCAGTTTGATCCTAACACCTCGGTTTACGATGCTTGTCGAGTCATCCGTGAAAAGATAACCGAAGCCAACTTGGGACAGCGTAAGTACTTGAATGTATTGTCTCTAAAGTTGGTTATGAGAAATTTTCAAACTGACACATTAGGAGAACCTCACATATTAAGAAAGAGTTTATATTTTAGTTTGGGATTAGCAGTAGTGAAACACATACTAAAGATTCATACTGTTAGCTGTATTATAATTTTTACTCCTCGACCAAATTTATTCTTTGATTCAGATTTGTTTGTATGGAGGTAAAATGTTTGGCTCCAAGAATAATTTTTTGGGTAGGCTTGACAAGGATCAAGAAAGAGTTTGATCAGGGAACGAGAGGTTTGAAGGGCTCTCCCCTCAAAAAGGGGGAATTGTAAAATTTAAATGCAAAATAATTAGTTTGAATGCTTTCCCTTTATTTACATATAATTAAATTTCTTTATTTATTTATAATTTTGAAATATCTACCAAAATTTTGGGTAGGCCCGGGCCTACCTGGCCTACCCTCTGGAGCCGCCCCTGGTTTGGCAAGTCCAAGGTGGAAAGATCTCATTTTAGCATTTGACATTTGACATGCTTGTTGTTCATTGCTCAAAATATTTTACTTCCATTTTAAATATTTTTCAATGAATAAAATCCATGACATGAAATGTTATACTGTATTTTTAAGACCAGCTAGCAATTTGATTTATTTGACTAAACACAGGCTACAAACTAAACCGTAGGGTTTTCAAGCTCATACCAGTTTAAGACTGATGTGTTATTATGTTGTTTTCAACTTAGAATTATGAAAATGATTTATTGGCTAAAATCTTGAAGGTTTTAATCTTTATATAATTTTATTTAATTCAGATGTAATATGATAATTCATTACGGTCTGCAAGAATGTGACAATGATTCCTAGATAGGCATCAAGTTAGTGGGATTTAGTTGAGTGATTTCAGCAAAAATATTTTGATTTTGCAGCCAAGGATTACGGGTTGTTCCTAGCAGATGAAGATGTGAAGAAAGGGGTTTGGCTGGAGCCAGGTCGAAATCTTGACTATTACATCCTCCGCAATGGGGTAAGTTACCCTTCCTATTTATTATAATTTCTCATTCCGAAAAAGACAGACAATCAAAGCATGTATTTATCCATACAGTATAAATACCCTCAAGTTAATATAAATACATAAGTGGTCGGCAGTTCCGAATGGTTGATACGTTTTCATCTTACATCGATACGGAAAGTAAATAAAAATTTGTCTAATAACACTTAAACCCACTTACACTTATACTGTTAACCCACAGGACAGTATATATGTAAAGTAAGTGGTGATCGATTTCGAGTGGATACTCCAATCATCATCAGACCCTTCTTATATCAATGACACAGATAGACAAACTTACAATACATACGATTACAAACAATGTACAGTAAAATTACGGTAGGCCTATCCCATCGCAAAAGATGAGCTTCCTCGGTTACGAACAGGAATAAACTGTCGGAACGTTTAGGTCAGGATTGCAATGTCCAATAGTTTTTGTTTATCATAACGATGATTAGCTAATTTGAATGAGTTGCCTTAGAGGAGGAGGACATAAAAATTAAAACTAGACTTGTGGAGTTTTCCATTTAGTAGCCTATAGATTCTTGGATTTAAGATTTTGTAGATTTCAATCTCCTCCAGTACACCTTTCCTACTACCCTTTTCATAGTGAAAAAAAAAACATCAAGACCTCAATTTTTCATTTGATTATTATTGTCAATCAGGTGTTGTGCAAATTTCGGTGTTTAGGAGTATATCTAGTTAGGTCTACCCAATGTAATAGCTTTTGAATATTTGATCATTTTGGAACAGCAGACAATTAAAGTATTTTGGCATTGAGTGTCAAAAGTCAGTTTTAGGCTATAAAAATGTTCCTCTAGAATTTTGTTGGCAGTAATCGCCAGAAGTTTAATTACTCCAAATGACTATTAGAAGAATTAGTTGTGTAGAAGTTTAATTTTTAATGCAATATAAAACCTACATTCAATAACTGTATTACTTTCCTGATTGTTGATACCAATAACCTAGTTAGTTTAGTACTAATTAGAATACCAATGAACTAGTACTTTCTAGTCTCTTAGAGTTTGGATTATTGTGTTTACAATTCTTTACACACTCGGAAAATAATGTAATTACTTGTAGGTTCACTCACTGTTATGCTGATACGTTTGAAATGTTAGTCAATTATCACTTAGGACTTAAAGTTTACTCAAAAGTACCTTTGTTGATTGAGAGCACACTATACTTAATAATAAGCTCAAGTTATTATTGTCACCTGTTGTGGTGGTTTGGGTCACATTCAAAGTGGATAGGTGCCAAATGTGAATCATTTCCACTGAAAACATCATGTACAACAATATCTCCTTACGTTAAACTTCATGATACACATTTTGTCTAAATGACTATGGAAAATTTCCCTTTAAACTAGAATTGGAACTATATTTTATTTCAGGTTTAAATATACACATATCAAAGATAGACAGTACAATTTCGTTGTATAGTTGCTTTTTAAGAGGTTAGTTTATTCTTGAATTGGCTCGGGACGCAAACCTACGAAATCACTGACGTCGTGGTGTCACAGTTCGTCACGCTACTGACTGAGTCACTGACTCACCAATGAGAGATATAAGTACTCGACTGGCCTTGGGATGCCCAAAAAGGTGGTTCTGAGTTTCAGCAGCTTCTTTAGGCCCAGTCAAAACACTCCATATTTGCATCCAACTCTTAATATTAAATTGTAAATAAAATTTCACTGGACCAAAAATTCTCCACAGCTTTTAGTTTCTGAATTATTTTCTTTTATCTTTTCTTGATGGATAAAGAGGTTTAGTTTTTCATGAAACGTTTAAGGCCACAGTCTTTAATTTGGATATCGTGAGATACATTTTTTAGCGAATTTCTCTATAGGGATGTCGCTATTACCGTAGGTGGCATGGGAAGACCTAGGCCCGGGACCGATTTACTTTTTCATTTTGATGTCCCCAGAGGCCAAAAACACCATTCGTTCAAATTTTTATACATGTATATATATATATTTATGTGTCCATGAACGTGATAACTTGAGTAATTTTTGTCCGATTTTGATGAAATTTGGTTTAAAGGTGTAAAGCGGGATAAACTTGAATGTGTTCACGAACCAGCATGATCGGACTATGGGAACGGGGGTGTATGGGGGGTTTTATGGGGTAAAAATCGGTTTTTCCAATTTTTGACCCTAAAAACACAATATTTCACAATTTCTTTCTAAACCATTTTGTAGAGCTTAAAAAAACAAATAATTTAGTATATTTAAGCATTATTATGCGCCTAATGGTTACGGAGAAAATTAAAAAAAATTGTAATTTTAAAATTCCCATGTTATTCTTATGGAGAATAAGTCAACTGTTGTAGTTTTCTTGTTTTTTAACATATTTTGATCAAATTTGGAAAATACATTAATTTCTTACTAAAATACAGTACCTATTAGCATTTTACATTAAAAAGACACTTTTTTACCCTCCCTGTTGCAGCAAACCTAAGTACTCGTTAAACTAGTTCTATTTAAATAGGGAATAAATGTGATATTTTTACGGAGACATTTTAGTGTAAATCCAATCAGGCAAATGGAAATTCGCTAAGTGTGCAGGTTTGCTGCGGCGGGGGTATTTATATTTTGGGTATATTTTGGCGGTCTTTAGAGCAATCGGAAAAATTCCTTGCTGTAGGGATGTATTTAATGAGCGGAGCGAGCGAAGCGAGCGAAGCTCTTATACGTCGACTTTTATGCATTTCGTAATACGCAAACTCCTCCTAGACGGCTGAATCAATCGTTTTCAAATTTTGCATGGTGATAAAGACCATATCGGTGAGTGCCAACATCTATATAGCGTTAAAAAAGTCTCTCAGGAATCCGTAGAAAAATGAAACTGAAAATCACATTTTTTTAACATTAGTCTTATGGGTTGCTAGGTAACCATGTTGGCTGAATTAAATAACAAGTAAAAAGTAAACAAAAGATTTGAAGTTTTAGCATGTGCTCATAATAAGCCAACTACCCACAGTATACTAGGAAATTACAAATACAGTACAAAAGGAAAAACATCACTTGTTAATATTGAGCAAAGATTATACTTAAGATTACTCGATACATTGTAGTCAAGGGTAGCAGTGCGAAGTCTAGGATCTGTTTATGACGAATACATTAAGGTATCTGCAATCCTAAAATGCTATGGGAAGGGAAGGAAACAGGTCCGTGACGTAGGAAGTAGTATAGGCAATCATAAAATGCTATGGGAATAGAGGGAAACAGGTCCGTGACGTAGGAAGTGATGAAGGAAGTAGTAAATGCGAGCAGTCCGGAGTGTGGGGACTGTTTATGACGATAAGATTAGGGTATCTGCAATCCTAAAATGCTATGGGAAGGGAGGAAAACAGGTCCGCGACGTAGGAAGTGGTGAAGGAAGTAGTCAAGGCGAGTAGTCCGGAGTGCGGGAACTGTTTATGACGATTAGAATAAGGTATCTGCAATCTTTAAGTGCAATAGGAAGGGAGGGAAACAGGTCCGCGACGTAGGAAGTGGTGAAGGAAGTAGTCAAGGCGAGCTGTCAGGAGTGAGGGAACTGTTTATGGCGATTAGATAAGGGTATGGGCAATCCTAAAATGCTATGGGAAGGGAGGGAAACAGGTCCGCGACGTAGGAAGTGGTGAAGGAAGTAGTCAAGGCGAGCTGTCAGGAGTGAGGGAACTGTTTATGGCGATTAGATAAGGGTATGGGCAATCCTAAAATGCTATGGGAAGGGAGGGAAACAGGTCCGTGACGTAAGAAGTGGTGAAGGAAGTAGTCAAGGCGAGCTGTCTGGAGCGTGGGAACTGTTTATGATGATTAGATTAAGGTATTTGCAATCCTAAAATGCTATGGAAAGGGAGGAAAATAGGTCCGCGACGTAGGAAGTGGTGAAGGAAGTAGTCTAGGCGAGTTGTCCGGAGTGTTGGAAATGTTTATGACAATTAGATTATGGTATCAGCAAACCTAAAATGCTACGGGAAGGGAGGAAAACAGGTCCGCAACGTAGGAAGTGATGAAGGAAGTAGTCAAGGTGAGCTGTCCGGAGTGTGGGAACTGTTTATGACGATTAGATTAAGGTATTTGCAATCCTAATGCTATGGGAAGGGAGGAAAACAGGTCCGCGACGTAGGAAGTGGTGAAGGAAGTAGTCTAGGCGAGTTGTCCGGAGTGTTGGAAATGTTTATGACAATAAGATTAAGGTATCAGCAAACCTAAAATGCTACGGGAAGGGAGGAAAACAGGTCCGCGACGTAGGAAGTGATGAAGGAAGTAGTCAAGGCGAGTAGTCCGGAGTGTGGGAACTGTTTATGACGATTAGATTAAGGTATCTGCAATCTTTAAATGCAATGGAATGGAGGGAAACAGATCCATGACGTAGGAAATTGTGTAGGATGTAGATGTGTGGATTTATGCATCTCCAATACTACGGTGCTTTCAGAGTGAACTAATGATTTTCCCCGAGCAAAGCTCGGTCCCCAGGTACTATAATCAAATGACGACACTAGCTTGAGGTTCGTGACGTATGAAGAGGTTAAGGAAGTAGTAAAGGTGAACAGTCTGGAGTATGGAAACTGTTTATGACGATTAGATTAAGGTCACAACGTTCCTAAAATGCTACGGAAAGGGAGGGAAACAGGTCCGCGATGTGGGAAGTGGCGAAGGAAGTAGTAAAGGCGAGCTGTTCGGAGTGTGGGATCTGTTTATGACGATTAGATTCAGGTATCTGCAATCTTAAAATGCTATGGGAAGAGAGGGAAACAGATCCGCGACGTAGAAACAGGTGAAAGAAGTAGTAAGGTGAGCAGTGTGGAGTGTGGGAACTGGAAACCGTTTGTAGCAGTTTTAATGTATCTGCAATGCTGAAATGCTATGAGAAGGGATGGAAGCATGCCCAAGACATAGGAAATTGTGAAAGAAGTAGTAAAGTCTAGCAGTACGGACAGTGGGGATGTTTGTTGCAATTAGATTAACGTATCTAAAATACTAAAATGCTATGGAAAGCGATGAATACAGGTCCACGACGTAAGTGGTGAAGGAAGTAGTAAAAGCTGGCAGTGCAGAGTGGGGGAACCGTTTGAGCAGATGGATAAATGAATTTGTAATGCTTAAATGCTATGAGAAAGGAAGGAAACAGGCCAATGACGTAGTAAATGGTGAAGGAAGTAGTAAGGCTAACAGCGCAGAGTGTGGGAACTGTCTTTGGCAATTAAATTAATGTATCTGCAATCCTAAAATGCTATGGGAAGAGAGGGAAACAGGTCCACGACGTAGGGTGTGGTGAAGGAAGTAGTAAAGGTGAGCAGTGTTGAGTTTGGGAATGGATTAATGTATCTGCAATGCTAAAATGCTACGGGAAGAGACTGTAGACTGTAATATGTTAAAATGATTACGAAGCACAAATCGATACATATTTTCGATACATGCAATCGTTTACAATAGAAATTTACAACTGAGTTGACAACAGCTGATTTTTACTCCATAGAGGCTAAAAACGATTTTTACTCCCTAAATATTAAAAATGCTACTTTAGACCCGCAGCGCATGCATGAAAAAATACTGTTTTTACTGCAGTAAGACAAAAACAATATAATATGAACCCTTGATGACTCCGCTCAACTTTGTGGATGCCTCTGCGAACGCCACCTAGTTATAATTGTGAGTGGTATTGTCAGTTCTTCTTTACATCTTTTAACCAGTTTTGAAGATAATTCATCGGCATCAGAAGAGGTTTTAGGTTTTAAGGAGTCTATGGTCTTTTTTACTTCTTCAAAAGTTGTTAAATGGAATTCTAACTGCTCATTTGTGGCTGGGGCTAGGTCAGGGTATGTGGGATTGGTGTTGCTATTGTTTGTTTGGAGTGTGTTTTCTGCTATTGTTGCAAAACATACGTTTAAGGAGTTTGCTATTTCGCGTGGGTCCAAGGTCGTTTTTCCATTTAGCTGAAGGCTGAGCTGATAGTTTGTATTAGTGGTTGCCTTTCTTTCATTATTTATTGTCTGCCACATTGCTTTTGATTTATTTTCTGCTTCATTAATGTATGCTACAGTTTGTTCTCGTCTTAGGTGTTTCAGTCTCAGGCCATATTCTCTCTCTTTTTCTCTTTTTTTTTCATATTTTATTTGCACATAACATTCTTTACATGTGTTACATACAGAATAGGTGCATTGTCAGAGTTAAAATTATCAGAATATAAAAAATAAAATAGTAATCAAGATGATAATATAAATTAACAAAATTGAATGATAAAACTATTCTAAACTAAAGGGGCATTGTGAAAATCTGCAATTAAATTAAAGGCTTTGTCAATTAAGAGTTCACCTATTTTATCTTTAAAATTATTTTCATTTAACAATTTATAGTTTGCAGGCAGCACATTGTACAGCATCAGCCCAGCATATAGTGGACTTTTTTCATAAAGAGTCAAATGGTGCCTTGGAAATCTAAAATTGTTTTCATTTCGAGTATTATATCTATGGTTGATTTGAATTGATTCTGGGAGGTTGTTTTTAGCTGAATGAATGCAGTTTAGTGATTCCAAAATGTACAGTCCTGTTAGGGTGTGGATTTTTAAATTTTGAAAAAGGTATTTTGCATGAACTACGTGGATGAGAGCTCGTCATAATACGGATAATGCGTTTTTGAAGCCTGAATATTGATTTGACTCCGGTAGCCTGACCCCATAAGATTATACCATACCTTCTTTCTTTCCGCTGTTTGTGCTTTGTGTTCTGTCAGGCCAGTAAGTTGTTCTATTTCTAGTGCACTGATGTACGCATTTTTCAGTCGTTTGCACTCGTCATTCCAGACCTGTCTTTTTTTTATTTTGTTTTCTTTTGAGTAGTTTCAGTGGGCAGGTTTCATTCAGTATAAGCTGTAGTGTACTGTGGAAAGAGTTGAGTTGTAGGCAAGGTTGACATCCTCTACCATTAGAATCTCATCCCATTTTTGTGTTTGTAGTTTCTCCTTAAACAGTGTTAATTCTCTATTGGTGAATAGTCTTTTTCTTTCCTTTCTCTTGACTCGGTTGTTGTTTCAAAACAGGGATGGTTTCTTTTGATTCCTCATACGATCAAGGCCCAATATATCGTTCCTTAGCACTTTTGAGATGAAAATTTTTTTCTCGCACACTAGACTTTGCCCCTGTGGCAAGCCTAGCACTTTTCGGAAGAAATAAGTAGGCCTAAATAGCTCTAAATTCGGAAATTTACAAAAGAAATTCTAGCATCGAAAGGGTTAAGTGACCCTAATTGTTTGTAGTAATCAGAAGAGTAGAAAACAATAAGAGATAGTTTTGGGTTCAGAAACTCTTTAATAGTTTCAATTTAGGAATAATTAATATTAGATACCCATACAACGAGACTTTTAGTTATTATCAAACTGGTATACTTCAATTGTAAAAAAAAAACCAATTGAGTACCATTCCATCAAAAACCATGGTGTGGCTAATGGTTAATCTCTAGATTGATTTATGTCTCTCAGAACCATAAATCAAATTAAAAATCGATTCAATCAAATATTTTTTACACATTCTTTAATGGTATCAAGCTACCCATTTTTTTTTCTTGCTTTGCAAAGGTTCAATTAGAAGGATTCCTTCTTCGTGTTCATCAGCCATCTTGTAAACCTACTTTGAGTTTTCCCCGTGCAAGTTGTTCAAGTAACATGGTTTCAAGAAAAGTATATTTTCTTCCCGTGTAGGACAACTAGTACTGTACCGGGTTGTATAGAGCACTGGCAAGATAAGATCAAGTCAGTCGCTCTTCTGGTGTTGTATGTGTTTATGTTTACATTACCATTCATTTGTCACTACAGAGAGACTATACAGACCTTTGCCAGTCTAATGCAAATTGATTACATTTTGTCAGATATAAATAAATACATGCACGTTTGGAGAGTGTATTCCACGATGTTGTGTCTACCAACAAATTCAGAACTTTGCAGATCACGTAGTCTCACCCACCATATAGACAAGTATCACTGACATTGTGTAACTATTATGATGTTGAGTCTAGGGTTGGTGTTTCAGGACTTAATTGAGTATCGGAAAAAACTACGTACATTGAGGGTCCGAATGTTAGACGGAACTCTAAAAACACTCCTCGTGGATGACAGCCAACCTGTCGCAAATCTTATGGTGGTTATCTGTACAAAGATTGGTAAGTGTTAAACAATCACTGTCAGTAAAACTTTGAAACGTCAAAAGATTTTTTCGTGATTTAAATATTGACATGGCTAACTTATAAAATCTTTTAGTTTTCAGTTTGTTTATCTATACTATTATAAAAATAAAGTCTCTATCTAACAACTCATCATGCAAAAACCACTTTTCATACAAACAGCATAATAGTACATAATATTACCATAGGCATTTCTCTTTTGACATCAAACTAACTAACTGTTTTATTCATTACTGATTCGACAATAGTTCCCCGACCACGGTAAAATGGTGATCATCTACCGTGAATTAGCGACTTAATGATCATCTGCCTCCCAATAGCAATGATGTGAATTTCCAATTGCGCAAACCCATATGGGTGTCACAATGGATTTGATTTAAAAAAATATATAAAAATTCCCATCTCGAAAAAATTCCTAAAATTAAATACATAAAAAATGGGATTCAAAGACCCATGTTACAGTGAAATGCATTTAAATTAATGCAATTTTCCATCTTTTAAATCCTAATCAATAGAAATATTCTAACAATAACAAGCCTATATTCTAACAAGCCTTGTTGCCCCCAAATTTTCTAAATTTATAATTTCAACAGGAATCACAAACCATGATGAGTACAGTTTAGTACGGGAGAGCTCAGAAGATGAGGTGGAAAACAAGCCCAACTATGGTACTCTAACCCTGAAACGCAAGAAGGAAGAAAAAGAACGTGATGCGAAGATGGAGCAGTTAAGAAAAAAGCTGAAAACAGATGATGAAGGTATTTGTAACACTTTAAATTCTAAAATAATATTTCTCTGGGAGAATCTACTGTGGTTATTAAAGTAAAGCTTCAGCGTTAATAAAAGTCTAATGACAATTTGAAACAATTCTTTAGCGTGAGTGTGTTAATGTATCTAAATCAAAACAGTATTGCTATTAATGGAACTAAACCAAGACAGTAACCTTGTTTGAATTAGTAAGATTTTAAAATATTTTTAGAAAACAATATTCACAAGCTATTCACACACTTGCGTTTATTAACACTTTTTAGATATGAAGTTTCGATGAAAGGGTTTTCACTATCAACCAATATAACTGTTCAACTCCTTTTTATCTAAAAAAATGTTCATATTTATTTTTATAGAAAAATAATGTTTAAGTGTCACAGTAAGTGGAAGATTCTAAATTCACTAATTGTTGTTAAATTATATTTTTTGTTTACAGTGAACTGGATTGATCCTTCGAAGACGCTGAGAGAACAAGGCATTGATGAGTCAGAGCCAGTTTTGCTAAAACGCAAATTCTTCTTCTCTGACCAGAACATTGACTCTCGCGACCCAGTCCAACTAAACCTGTTGTATGTACAGGCAAGGGACGCCATTTTGGACGGTACTCATCCCATCACACAAGAGGTACTTTGAGATTCTGACCCATGTTTATTAATTCTCTGTAAACTATTTTATGTTCTATTCTCACTGAGAAATATGACTTTAAATGTTTTAAACTGCCACAATATGCCATAGTTATACCACCTTATGTTATGTAAGCAAGAAATCAGCTACACAAATATTTGTGGATATTTAGGTATAACTTCAATCTATAAAACCCTTTTATCTTTTGAACGATACACAATTGACTATAACAAAATCTATGTATTTATTGCACATTGTTAAGTTTATCTTGATTATCATGAAAAAATACTGTTAAAGGATAAATCAAATACTGTATATAGAGTAAAATACCGGAAATATTTTTTCATAACAGAAATTACAGTATAAAAGAATTTATAGACTTTAAAAATATACAAATAACTCTGTTACAAGAGCAGCAGAACAAACATATTTGCTTTTTATGAAAACCATTCCATGGAATAACATAGGCCTTATTTTCCCCTGTAGTAATTGCAATCGCAAGCAATTTGTAAATTGTATTTGTAAATTGTTGAATGCATCAGTTAGACAATTATGTGAAATGTTTTGATTTATGTATTGTTAACATGTTGGGAATTTCAATTAACATTTCATTCCAGGTGGCCTGTCAGCTTGCAGGAATTCAAGCTCACATTCAGTTTGGGGATTATAATGAGGCCAAACATAAACCCCCATTCCTCGAGTAAGTTTGATGTTAACCAGTAGAAATTAACACTTTTTGTTTTTAATGTACCAACAACCTAAAACCAAATGTAACATTAAATTGAGCTTTAAATAGATCTAAAGTTAGAACTAGTATTTGTATGACTTTGAAAAACATGCCTTGTCAGATTTGTAACTCAATGTGAGGAATAAAAACTCAAGTGTTATATTTTAAAAGTAAAATGCAACGTTTCTTAAAAATATTTTTTTTCTGATAGAAAATTTGACATTATCTACAAAAAAACAACCAATCACTCTTTTATGTAGTTTTGTGTTACAATAATAAAACTACAAATTGTGTTGGAATATACATTTTTAACCTTCAAAATTCTCTTTTGTTGCTTTAAAAACATGGATTCCATTGCTGTCAACACAACCATCGAGAATGACAATCTTGACAATGTTATGGTAATTTTAAGCTTTTCTGATCTTGAATTTTAAATTTTACCAATAAATTTGGTGGATTGGAAATTTGAATTTTACCTACGGTATCACTAAACTTAAGGGGTTGACTGTTGCATACTATCATGGATGTAATTTGTGTTATGTGTTACCAGTTTGAAGGAATTCCTGCCACAATCTTACGTCAAAGTGAAAGGAATCGAGAAGAAAGTCTTCACTGAGCATGCTAAACATGTAGGTTTATCAGAATTGGACGCAAAAGTTTTATACACGAAGACCGCCAGATCTCTCAAGACTTATGGGGTCACGTTCTTCTTGGTGAAGGTAAATATTTAGCTTCAATTGTTAACTAAAGAACCAAATATTTATGAAACTATAAAAAAATATAAAGTTTTATAATATTTTGTAACTTGCCTAAATAACACCCCTTACACCGTCCTAAACTATACTTGTAGGCTTAAGCACTTCAAATAACTTTACTTTCTGTTAAACAACTGAGCGTATCACACAGCCTGTTATGGTTATCACCTAGGTTAGCTGGTTAACCTATAATATTGGTAAGGGATCCTAGGCTATGCCTATACTCACTCCAAGCCACTGAAGGTCTGATATATGCCGCAAACTTAAAATTGGACACCTTTCACTAATATTGAAAAACTCTTAACACTTGTATCACATGTTGATAAATATTATTTCAGGAAAAGATGAAGGGCAAGAATAAGTTGGTCCCGCGGTTATTGGGGGTTACCAAGGACTCTGTGTTGCGGTTGGATGAAAAGACGAAAGAGATCCTCAAGACGTGGCCGCTGACGACAGTTCGTCGGTGGGGAGCGTCTCCCAACACATTCACCTTAGACTTTGGCGATTACTCTGACCAATATTACTCCGTACAGACTACAGAGGCGGAGCAAATCTTACAGCTCATTGCTGGATACATAGACATAATCCTGAAGAAGGTAAATTGAATATGAATTAGACGAATAACTCTGATTAAATATTCTTAAGTAATTTATATCCTATATATGTTTGGAAATAGTGTAATTTTTATTCAAGAAAGTTACTAATAAAAAAGTATTAACTTAAGTACTAACTTTTGTGTTTGTCCTAAACAAAATAGGCCAGGAGCTGTTTGTCATTTTCTCCTCAGTTAATTTTCACTTTGTAGCTTACAAGATTTCTTCCCCCTATAACTGTTTATAAAATTCTCCCCTTTTGTAAAATTGTAGGCTACATTGTTTTTATGCGAAAGATTTTTCTGCAACTGAGGAGATGATGATGAAATCATTGCCATCATATTGCATGCATATTTTGTGAGGTAATGCCGGGAGACTATTATGATATCCTCTCAATCGCAGGGGACTTTCTGAGATTTCACAGTGATAGGGAATGATCATGATAGTGTGGTGATTATGGATTATAGTCATGATGACATAATAAATGAACTTGAGACCAAATTAATGATTATGATAGCTAATACTGTTTTTCTACTGCACCCTTAGAACAAGCGTTAAACACTACATAGTTATGATGAGTGTTTAGGAATAACTATTTCTTATTGTTGTTAAAGGATTACTGCAAATATTTTTGATTAGTTACTTTTGAAAATGATCATTATTGTGGCTTAGGCTAAACTATAAAGTGGGTGGTAATTTTATAAACTTAAAGCAGAAAATAATCACTAACCGACAGTCCGTAAAAATTGCAGCTTTCTCATCACTTTTGAAACAGTTCATAGAGACTCTATCAATTTGACATTCTAAGTCTATTTATTAAATATGTTGATTTCATAGGAGAAACACTGTATAAAATAATTCATAAGCCAGAACTGTTTGTTCTTTTTCTTTGAATTTGATGAATGTTTATATTATATCTCTTACGCAAAGGTTTGGCAAATTTCTATTTATCAGTTTACATGTGTTATCTGGTAAGGGTTAAGTTTTGCAAATTTACATTTGTTCATGGAATAAAAGTAGAGAGACCTTTGCTAATCAACTATACATTTTCTGAAAATGTATTTTCATATTAAAATGTTTATGCTCATTAAGTGAAGTGTAATAAATAAATGTTTAACTTTTAATTTTACACAGTGGCTCATCAAAGGGTATATTTATATTTATTTTTACTCTTTTAGAAACAGTCCAAGGACCATTTCGGCATTGAAGGAGATGAAGGGTCTACCATGGTTGAAGACAGTGTCTCACCCCTCAAGTAAGTCTCACCCCTCAATCTAAAACAAAATATTTTATTACATCTGTTTTTGTTAGCATACAAAAGGTTGTTAAACATATATCATATTTTTATTGTTTTACCAGCATCTATACCTGTGCTTCCCAAAGGGGAGAGGACACAGAAGAGAATAATGTGGTATTTAAAATCTACTGAATGAAATAGTTACATACCCATAATATTTTCTATGACAGTAAGTTATTAAAATTCTGCTTCGTTTGATTCAAATGAGGCAAAAATTTGATGCTACCTGCACTGATGCACATACAAAACTGTATATATTCAATTTGCTAGGATATACTTAACTGATAGTTTATTTGCTCTAAAACTATCTATATTGAAACTCAACACATTGTACAAAACACTGTAGGGTAGCTATAAAATCAATTAACTGATATTCACGTGAAATAAAATAGATAAGTTTGGACTCCAGTCATGAATTTTTTACTCCCCTTTACATGTGAGTCAGGAAAGCCCCTACACATACACACACATTTCACAGTAATCAAAAACCAAGAGTAATACGATACCTTTTGTTGGTGTCAAAGAACATTACCTTATTGTTAATTAATGTCTATGTTATTGAAATATTAAAACCAGAAACTGTTTAAAAAGTACAATGAACAACATGAATTTACCTGACATGTTAACAACATTCTCAGGACTAAGGCCACTTCATCTTTCACCCTATTGCGTGTCGAGTGCATTTTCTTTCACTCGGATGGTTACTTTCAAATTTATTACAGTAATTTTGGATTGACTACTTATAACTTTAAAGTATATCTGTTAATCTCGAAAGGAAATAAAATTACTATGTAGTGTCGTGAGATTTACTCAAAAATTTTCTCCACAGATTTAAAAAAAATTTTGATTGTTTCAGGGCGACTTACTTACAACATGAAACGAGCAGAGTAGCGAAAGTAAACACAGAATCAGTCGCCAAACCTGCCATCATGAGGGCTACCGATGGTGAGACACTTTATACAATCTTAAATCAGGATTTGTACTGCTCATGATTTAATGAGGAGTTAGAGAAGGAAAAGTCACTGTTTTCAATATAAAGTCAATATAAGACATACATTTTTTGATACGGCCACAGATAGTTTGTAGTTGAAATCAGGCAATTTAATGTTTTATACTTGAAGCAGTAATGGAAAAACCATAGTTTTTTTTGTATTGA
This sequence comes from Macrosteles quadrilineatus, assembly GCF_028750875.1. Taxonomy (NCBI): domain Eukaryota; kingdom Metazoa; phylum Arthropoda; class Insecta; order Hemiptera; family Cicadellidae; genus Macrosteles; species Macrosteles quadrilineatus. Next base: position 42,174,938 of record NW_026542600.1, on the reverse strand, counting down.
ATATTTTTTTAAACTGGGTTCATAGACTGGAAATTCCGGGAAAACCGGGAATTATTTCACATTTTTGCCGTGGACCATGGTAAAATCGAGAACATCATCTGCGGTCATGGTGAAATCTTCAACAGCTTCCACAATCATGGCCGTGAACATCTTCTAAGGTTAAGGCAAAATCGTGAAAATTGTTCACGGTCTCCGATACATTGTGAACATGTCTGTGTTCATGGCGAAATCTTGAACAGCTTCTGCAGTCACGGCCGTGAACATCTTTCAAGGTTATTATCAAAATCGTGAACATCTTACGCAGTCACAGATAAATTGTGAACATGATCTGTGTTCACGGTGAAATCTTGAACATCTTTTGCAGTCATTGCAAATTGTAAAATCTTCCACGGTCATGGCAAAATCGTTAACACTTTCCTTGGGAATCAAGAACATTTTTGGCAGTAGCAGTACAATTGAGAACATCTTTCGTGGTCACGGCAACATCATTGTGGATCCATCGCAACATTACCGTGAACATCACCTTCAATGATCGCTACGAAATGGTAAATTTTCACTAACGCTTTCTGGATATTTGTTCAGCTCAATTCAACCCAACTTGGCCCGATAATCATTTTTGGCCCGAACCGATCTCTTGCCCAACTGTTAGTCCGATCCGACCATAAAATATTGGAGACCCAAAAAACCTTAGTAAAGAGGTGACTAAATCACCACATGGACTCATCTCAAGGTCCAAATTAAACACCTCGTAATTATTTAAATTTTTTTTCTCTAAACAAGTTACATTCTTAGTCCTAAATTAAGGCATCAAACAGCATTAAGTATTGGCTAGAAGTTAAGAAAGATAAAATAAGAGTATTCTTCCAAACTTGTAATCTGCATGAACCTGTATAAAATACATACACTTTGATGAATAATTTCTTGTGTGATAACTTTATTGCACAATTTTTTCTCTTTGTGTGTAAAAGCACCAATGTTAAGCTTTACCAGTGTATATATCACCTTTATGTGTTTGTGAAATTTGTTGCTGCACATTCAGTTTTGTTTTGTTAATAAACTTGTAAACTTTCTGTACATAATTACTGAGTTTTAGTACCAGTGTTTTACAACAGAATAATATATATAGCAAGTCATTGAATTACTTGAAACAGAAAGTATTTTTAAACTTATTCTCATTAAACTTGAGACCTGAAATATATATTTGTAAATGCATAGAGATGTATTTGTAACACTATCGGTAGTACTCAACAAAAATAATAACTTACCAAAGACTCTTTAAGTTTTATGATCTGTGAATCTTATAACCATAATTAAAGTTATTCTTAACATTCTGTGAACACAATCCGTAATAACCTGGGAAATGCTGAATTGAAAAGTATCCGGTAAAGCAAACAATTCCAAACAAACACAAAAAAAGAAATACACAGGGGACGACACTTAAAATAAATGTTAAATTATTACAAGAGTAAATATGTTTCAAAGAAATCAACACCTTAACATTCTTGAAGAATTGTAACAGTTAAACAAGTGTGTTCTGTTATCTATTTCAGTGAGCACAAACATATGTCTGGTAAAAATTAAATATTATCTCTTATTATAGGAGTTGATTTCTAATTGAACTAGTGCAAGAAGGCAGTGAAAGATAAACCAATAGTAAGCGAGCACAGTCTGGGATAAGCTCTCCGTTTTGGTGTATCAATTGTGTGTCAAGGTGAAAATACCACAGCTGAATTTAGAAATATTAAACTGATTTGGAAAACTTAATTTTCCCTCCATCACTGTCTTTGAACATTCGGTCAAATTAAATTCAATTGCTTTTCATCACGATATGAAATAATATTTTAGTAATTTACGCAACAACTGCATAAAGATAGTGTTATAGACACAAGTAGAAAATTTAAGGTACGAGCCTTAAAGGCGAGTGCCTTAAAGACTTTTAAAAGTGTCGTTGACACTATTTACGCAAGTTGCGTTCACTACTTTATCTACGACCGGTTTTTAATTAATAATAATCACTACTCAAAACTTCTAAGAGAGGTTATGTTTTCGTTTATAACCTCTCATTGCCACTGACAACGATGCAACAACTCATTGTACCAATATTTTAATTGCACCAATCGTTAACAATTAATTTGGTAAAACTGCTGATTAGCTGAAGTTCGAAGCATTAAAATTTTTCTTCTTCTCTCTCAACCTCATTGGTCCGTTAATAATAATCTGCACCTCGGGTGAGTTGTTAAGTAAAACCATGCTGTTATGTGAAACTTTTCAATTCTAAGAACTGAACTGAAACGGCTACTTTAAACAACGCTCGTAGGCAAACATTTGAACAGTTCCCCATAACCTATTGAAGTGTTCAGTGTACATAGCGTGGCATGTTGTGTAGCATAGAAGTGTGTTTTAGGTGCAAAGCCGTACAACATGGGACATATGGGAGGAGCCCAATACACCACAGTCTCTGGGCAGATCAACATTGCTCATTCTCCGTCCACGGTAAGCTCACCCTCCCACCTGCACACTGCCCCCCCCCCCCCCCCACGACATTAACTCACCTTCCAGTCTCAATAGGTTCATCCCCTCATGTGTTGTTATCCTTCATGCAGCCAAAACTTAAGATATTAGACAATATACTTTATTGACATATTTTTTTAGGAAAGTACAATGAGGCAGATTACACAATCCAGTATAAATTGATCCTCTCTGTAGAAGGTTCTGTTTTGTAACCACACTGTCAGGGTTTTCTTCATATTGTAAGCTTGTTCCATCTTGAGGTTGTCTGGTAGTTGGTTCTGAACAGCAAACCTTTGTTAGCTGAGTTGTTCAGGGCGGTCTAAATTCTAGGCTACTTGTGTGATCGAGGTGTAGATATTTAATTTTTATTTGATGTGTGGATTCTGCATGAAGTATTGACTCTTTTTAGTGGAACGTCAATGTTAGTTTTTTCATTTAATCTCAACAGTTTTAATGCATTTTGGGTCGTGCTAAGAATCATATATTGTCTTTTTTGATACAGTGTTCTCTCCTCAGGATAGTATTGCTAGTTTACTTAACACGTTCGCCGCGGGCCATCAAATGGCAGGCGTAGCCCCAGTGCGGCGCAGCCCGCAGCGTCGAACAATCCCGATTGCCGGGTGATTGGCTCTCATATTTCGGTATGACGAATAGCAAATAACAAGCGGTGATGTCCTGTTTTATAACAAGAGTCGACGTAGTTCGCTAAACACTCACAGATAGCAGCACTGCTTGGAACGTAGCCGGTCCCATCGTATTGCCAATTGGAGGGAGAAAGACGGGACAACAAGTTGATTTTTAAGTTTGCCAGAAGGGGATTTTATGGGAAAATTTTACTACCAACCTACAAAACAACAAAAAGCAAGTCACCCACTACACGCTAACGTGGAATAGGTCTGCCTTCGACCGACGCTAGAGCAAAAACGATGATATACGAAAGGCATTGCCGAGCGTATCCGATCGGTTAAGGCAGCACCTGGACAGCGCTTGGCCCGTATCCGATCGGATACGCCCGCAGTGAACGTGTTAAGCCACTATAAATAGTAGGCCTAATCAGTTTTTGGTGCATTTAGATCACTTATGTGCATAATTGTTGTAATTATCTAGATGGTGCTGAGTTTCTTGTGTGGTGTTTTAAACACTGCTGCCATGCGAGTTTGGTGTCTATAATTATGCCAAGGTATTTCAATTTAGGTTTATCTTTTATTCCTGATAATGTTACGTTTAGATCTTAGTAGGGGTCTGCGGTGCACCGAAAAAGTCAGTACGGTACGAGCTTAATTACCGTCATCGGTTCGGTACCGGTACAAATTCGGTTCAGCCTATTTTAATAATAAATTACTTTCAGTTTACTGCAATAAAAAACCCATTAGCAGTCCCAAATCATTGACATTTTATCACGACAAGAATTGTTGTATTCAAGTACTTCCAAGAACTGTTGAGTTTTATCACTTTTATTTCTTTACGACTTTCCCTAATTCTATTTTATCATAAAAATAATAATTTTATGATGACTGTTAAATGTTATCTCTAACTCAGTCAGTATTTTCGTGAATATTCAATTTGCCGCTGGCCATTTCCTACTACCATAAAACTGTTTATGGCTACATATTAAACTTGTAACTAATCTACAATCTTATTTTATAAGTAAAAATATCTGTTATAGATATTCTATCTTTCTATTGACGAAACCACAAGCATAGTTGTTGTTGTTTGCATCATTTTTTTTTTTCGTTATGCAAGCCTACTCGGTCTCAAATTATGTCATTGCATGTTCTGTATCTTGTCTTGTATTGTTAGATGTGGCTGTTTAAGGCCTAAATGTTTTTTTAGTTTCCTGTATTTTTTATTGTGTTGAAGGTACTTTATGCAATCTAAATCTTATGAACTAGATAGTGATTTTGCTACCCTCATTGTAACCTAATCAATTTATATATAGGCCCTCCTAAATAATTAGGTCTAGGCCTGGGTCTTTTGATTCTTTGGAAGAGCTTTAAAATACTAAGAAAATTGGATTGAGCCTGAGATAAACTAATGATTGATATGTGTGGATGTTAACTTTGTAAATGAAAAGAAAATAATCTTACTCTGTGATAATCCAAATATTAGTTTCAGAAAAAAACTTTACAAGAGTTGTATCCATCTTATAATTAGTTTTGAAGCTGATAAAAAAAGATGCTCTTTGCCATTACTTCATCATAACCTCCAGTTTTTCATTGCGTCTGCTGTGAGCAGCTGGCAACTACACTGTCTTCGTACTGAATGCTTTTATATGTTTTTAAACATTTAAAAACAACTAGATATTGTGTTGGTTAGAAATAATTTAACCAGTTGTGTGAAATCATCTTATCAATAAATGTTTCAAACATGTTTATTCCTAAAAACTCTTATCCTAATTTCGAAACCACTTTATCATGGCTATTCAAAGCATATCAGTGTAAAATAGGTAAAGCCTTTATCGTAACTGTGATTTCTCTTGACACAATCCTCGTAGTAGTAAAAGGTTTTGTTTTAATAATGTGTGGTACAGTAATTGTTGTTAGAAAACCATGAATGTAGGATACTATCCATTTTCATAGTAATGTCAATGTATTAAAGTTAAAAATAATGGTTTAAATACATTTCTGAGAAGAAAACCGCAAAAATACGGGTAGCCGCGTACCGTACCGATTTTGTACCGAGAACCGAGGTACAAAATATTGTACCGTACCGAACCGTACGGACCTTAAATTTTCTGTACCGCAGACCCCTACATCTTAGTTTTCAATAATATAGTTAATTTTCGGTTTGACTTTTATTCAGTATGGTATACATACATACATCTTTCACGGTCTCCAATAAATTGTGAACATGTCTATGTTCATGACGAAATCTTGAACAGCTGCAGTCACGGCCGTGAAAATCTTCCAAGATTATGTCAAACTCGTGAACATCTTACACAGTCACAGATATTGGCAGATAGGGCATTCAGTTCACTACGCTGAGCTTAGTGTTGTTACAGTATTCTTTAGTTCTATTTTCTTTTAAATTAATGTTGTACCAGCAAGAAGGCTAAAAATGTCTTTTAATTTGTATAGTTACTACTGTCATCTGCTTACATTGTAGTTTTGCAGGAATTACCCAGTTGGTCTGGTAGGTCGTTAGGGTGAAGTCGTAGGATTCATTTATATTTTATGTTTTGTAAATACAATCCGAGTATTGAGTTTGAAACCTTGATTTAAAGGTGTGAACATTCTTCTACTTTCTTTTGGTTTGGATGGCATGTTTTCTGTAAGTTGTGATGTTGTGACAGACTTGACAACAGAGTTTTGTATTTGTTCGGTGTTGTTGTTGTATATCCTGTTGTTTGATCTTAATGATGTAGGTTAGGTGTTACTTAAAAGTTGGTTGTTATAGTCTTGTGGTGTCAAGAGTTCCTCGAGCTTTACATTGTCTTATCATCTTGACGACTGCCCCCATAACTAAAATTGTTTATTGATTGGTCTGTGTTTTGGCATATCCCACCATACCTCCTTTCCTGTCATTCTTCTTTACAAAACCGCACTACCATTGAATATCCTTAAATCAAATGATCTCTTATATTTCTTGGGTAAGGCCATAAGAACCTGTGTGTGTGTCTTGTTTATAAAATGTGCCAGTTTGTCAGTCATTTTTGCCAGCCAATTGATGTTTTGACGACCTATCATAGGTTTGCATCCTTGGTCACTTGTTTTTCAGTGTATTCTTGGTTTCTGCTTTTCTGTCAGTTTTGTGTTTCTTGAAAAATGAGTTGCAGAAAGTAGTCAATTCCTGTTTTTTGTTCTTCTTTTAACGGCCATCTTTGGTTTAAAAAATATCCCTGTCATGTTTTCATTGCTTTATTGTTGGCGATTTTGAAAGGAGCAGTGTTTTGTACTTACTTTTTCATTTGTGTATTGTAGAAGCCTGAGTTTAGGGTTTAAACTTAAATATATTAGTTAAAAAATCTTGTAGGTTTTCTGGACTTCCTAACTTTTTGCTGTTATTCTTGGTTTGAAATCAATTTGCTGTCAAGCCTGAGCTAAACTGTTGCTTTTACGAGTCTGTTTTGTGTCAGGGATGACAGCCTCCCCCACTTCTCCTTAAATATTCAATGATTTTTATAAGATAGGCCCTAGGGTTAAACAATCTTTTGGAACCATCTTTTACAAAAATTATTATGAAAACCTGGTTCCATGATTTTGTTACATAAATTTAAGTTATTGAATTTTAAACTAGGCACAGCTGTATTAATTTCCAAACATTTTATGTGATTGGATATTTTAGTTTTTATTATTGTTGGTACAAATAAATTATCCTTGGATTCTATTTTGTATATAGGGAGTGGCTGGCCTATTGGTTAGTCTGCGGGATTCCTGTCCTGGAGGGTTGGGCTTCTCTTCCTTAAAAACCACACAGTAATTAATTTTGTATATGATAAAAAGCTTTCAATGGTTCATTCCTTTCAGACCTCCTGTATTTTTGTTCGTTCACCCGTTAAAAAACGTCAGTAAAAAAAATGTTCACAAGAAAACTGCTATAACCTGATTACAATATTAAAAATCCATCCCAAAAAATAGAATTTGGTATTCAATTCTTCCTAGTTCTTCCCCCTGTTTTGTAAGATATGAGGCAGTAAGCAAAGTTTGACAAGCCAACCTAGTGGTTGGTCAAAGCAAAAGTAGAAGCAATGAATGTTCATTTTTATTGTGTTGTACATCAAAACCCACCTCTCACACATAGCTAGCTAGATCTGTGTTAGTTGACACCCTTGCACTCTTAGTTCATGTATTTTCCCACAACAGCATGTCATGCAATTGTAATATGCCGATATATTTCTCATTGTCGTGTATTCAGAGTTTAACTTGTGTTCTATGATTTTAAACCTATGTTCTTGTATAGATAGGTGATTATTTAAAGTTGCCTAAACCCTTGCCAGAGGATTTAAAGAACTTAATTAATGACAGAATAATTAGGAAGCAGCTGTCATTTGTTTATACCCCTTATAGCTATGAGAGCTTATAAGATTAACTGAAATTGGCGTATTTTGAATCCTAAAATGATCGCTATTCCTTTTTTACTGTTACTCGTTGAAATCCTTTCAAAGTTAAGCAATTAAAATACACCTAGCAATTAATTTTGATCTTAGTATATTTTTCGATGGTACATTTCATAGTGTTAAATTTGAACATAAAAAATAAAAACTTAGAATAAAAAGAAAATAATCACAATCCTTGTAGCTTAACAAAATCAAAGAAAACAGGTGCCATGCAAACCTAGAAATCATCATTTTCCACTTTAGAGTAAGAGACAAAAATAGTCTCAATTAAAATTTTTGGCGCTTGAATACTAAATTATTTGTGTATTTCTATTCATTTTTCCATGAGTCAACTATAATACAGGGTGCGGCAAAAAAACCGAACCATTTTCTGCAGCGCACTGTTCAGCGACAGGTCGTCTGAGGGTGGTGGGAGTAGGCTCGTTGGAAAGCCTATACAATGCCATTTTTTCTAGTCATAGAGCAGTGGTCGTATGAGCTACGCGTGGTTGTTATCGAGTCGTTTTTTAAAAGTAATGATTTAATCATTGCAACTCAGTGGCAGTTCCGTGCTTTTATTCAATTAGGTCGACATAGAGAGGTTCCGTCGTGATTATCTGTATTGATGGTTACAAAATTATACAGATTATTTTTTTAATCCATAGGGATGAAAATTAACCTCAAAATTCGTATAACTGAGCGGTCAGACATGTTCAAGGCAGCCGCTTGTTTTCGCGCGGGCCTACAAGGACTGTTTTCCACAGCAGCACAAACTCTATCGAATGTTTTTTGTCTGGCGTACGATCTGACTGTGGAAGGCCTGTCAGCTTCCTTTCAACGCAGAAGCCGTTATCCTAAAGTAAGTAACACACCGCATTATTGTGCTACGCAACGGAATTTCTCCATCTCGCCTTAATTGAAAGAATACATGAAACTGCCGCTGAGTAGCAATGAATGAATTCACTATTTAATAAAAACTACTCCATAACAACCGCACTAGCTCAGGCAACCACTGCTCTATGACTACAAAAAATGGCATTGTGTAGGCTTTCCAACGAGCCTACTCCCACCACTCTCGGACGACCTGTCTCTGAACAGTGATCTGCAGAAAATAGATCGGTTTTTCTGCCGCACCCTGTATTTAGGAAATGACTTTGGTATTGATAAATCACTACAAGTTAGCAAAATTTAGCAAGTTAGCAAAGTTTGAGAGGATTGCTACCTCAAACCTTAAACATTAATATATCTCCACATCAAAAGTGACGTACTATTTTTCCACTTATGCTTAAAGCCAAGATTTGGTAAAAACTAAAGGTAAAAATAAATTATGTTTATACATACAGTCAATAATATAGTAATTGTTCCAGCTAATTAAATCGGAAAATACAGTTAACAGGTGTTGACTGAGTTAAATACAGGATAATTAAGGTTGGTACGATTCCAAGTCTGTGATTAAGAAACCTTTTGGTAAATATAATAATAATATAAATTTGCTAGAACATATTCTACATACAAAAATGTTGTAAATATTGGATATATTCTATTCAGACCCAAACACACGCCCCAAAAATTGAAATCGTCATATATGGTCGTTCCCTGTATCTGATTTGGTTTATTAGCTTTTTTTGTTATAGATATATTCAACCAGATCACTATTATTATATTCAAGCTTTTCTTGGAAATATGGAAGATATTTTGTCTAAAAATCCAAACAATAATTAACTTCCTTATCAACCATATTCCTGTTTCTCTTATCCTTGGATCCTTAGTCTGCAGAAGGGGTGAGGCAGTGTGTTTGATTTCTTAATTTTAGACTGTTAAACATACTTTATTTGTTTCATGCTGCTTTAGACGATGACAACTTCTTGTGGAGCAGAGTAGGTACAGAAACCTCTTGCTTCTTTTATCTTTTCAAAGCTATACTTACCATTTGCTAGTCTTCATTAAACTGTTGCAAATGTTGCTGATTTACTTAGAAAGGCTTTTGAATAAGTGAAGAGTTATGATAATCTTAATATTTTGTATGACTTCAACAAAGCAGAAGAAACCTTAGCTGTGAACAACAATAATATACGTCACTTACTTTAGAGATTGTGTAGAGAATATGTGTTGGTATTCTGTTTCTAGGTGTATGGATACGATATACACTGCATGCTTGCAGATTACATCCACCTACAAATAAGGCATCAAATTAATTGATTCCCAATGCCTGTTAAGAGTAACACAATTTTAAGGATTTTATTTCCTAAAAGTCTACTTGTAAAATTAAACTTTTATTTTACATTTTAGTTATTTCTTCACTCGATTTTGAAAATCTAAACAATAGTGTTATTGGCAACTTCCAAAAACTACTACAGTAGACCTCCTCTTAACCGACCTCGTGTAATCGGATTATCCGCCTTCGATCGTAAAATAATACAGTTTGTTTTAACCGACCTTGCTTTGAGAGCAGTTCGGTTTAACCGCCGCTTTCTAGGAATCTCGGCATTTCCGCTCCCACACTGGGCGATGAGAACTGAACCATACGCTTATCTCCACAGGATATGACTAAGAATAAGTTATTTTGTATTGATCACAAAAAATATAGCATAGCCAATTGTCAGTTTGTCATAATCGGTGTAGCGCGAGCACATCTGATCAGATTTGTTATCCGTGCGGCAAATTTATAACATCATAAACTGCGTTTCAGTTTTGAGAACTAATTATCTTATCGCTGAGTAAACAAACAACGCAACTTGTAGGGAGGCCAGGGAAGGGGGGTTAACAACTCCAAGATCAAGATAGTTTTTGTGCCTCGAGCCTCCAGTGAGAGTCTATAAATAAACATCCTGTCTTGTAACAAAATGATTGCTTGTATCTTTAATTTTGACAAAAGGTTCTGTACTGTATTACGATGGATTTGGAAAGCATCAATTAATACATTACAGTACTAAAGTTATTAAAATAGGAATTTTTATTGACTCTTGCCTAGTATTATAATATATTCCACTGAAAGTAGGCCTATTTGACTTAACCGTGTTTTGTGTTTATTTGTGACTTTTCTATCAATACGAAAAAGGAGATAAGAGTAGTTTATTTTATAAATAATTCAAGTATGACTTCAAAATAATGATTTTATAATTCCAAATGGATAGCACTTCATTTTCATTATGTTATGATTTTAAGGATTGCCCGTTTTAACCGACCTTTTGAGTTATCCGACCTAGGTCCGGTCCCATTAGGGTCGGTTAAGAGGGGGTCTACAGTATTACTGAAATCAATCAAGTTTTTGTTCAAAACGTACACATAAATCTTACATGAATGTGTAATTACTCTCTAAGAGCTTTACATGAAATTGATAGTTAAACCAAATAAGCTATTGAAAACTAAAAAAAATGTGTTATTACAATTTTTTGGAGATTAATTGTTTCTATATTTTGCTTACTTTTGATGCTGCCAGGTAGGAGATGGATAAATTGTATGCCATATTTTTATTTTTCATGCTTTTTAATCTCAATTTTATTTATATCTTGCATTATATCATGAACACATTGCTGTCACTGTCATTTCATTAATTATAGTTTGCAATATTTTTCCCGACATCTTTTACAATATATTTTAAATTACCAAATCCATACAACTTATATAAATAACTAATTTATCCTGAATCCAAAACGTGTCATTTCATGTCGTATTTTGTCACAAATAACGATAATTATTCTTTTGACTCCATTCAACACAACATCAATATTATCAAAGGCACTAAAGAGTAACGATTTAATACGTGTACTGTACATTTTTGGTGATTACAGGTACAACAGAGTCAAGTTACAAGTGTTTTGTCTGAGCCACAGAGAGCACTGCTGTCTACGATCACCGCAGGTCACCAAGTGATCACAACGATTGAGAAAGAATTAATCACCAGAGCTGAGATACCAGAACTAGGCACTGACCCTGTAAGAATCACTCTTGTTTGAAAAACCTAAGTTATCTAATAATTAATTGTACTGGCCGATCCTGATACAGCAGATATGGGGCCTATAGGTTGTCGAAAAAGAATTCCCGGTTACCGAAGGTACAAACTTAATGGGATCAATATCCTTCAACATTTTAGGTTTTCCCTAAAATATTGCCCAAGAATAGGCCTAATGTTATTCATTGGCAGACTATTGTGGTTGTTGGAATTAACCTATCCACTCCACCTAACTCAATTTTTGCAGGGTAAATTAGATTTTTTCTTTTTTAAATTACTAGTAAGTACAGTTGTTTTTGTATGGAAAACTGTGTGAAAAATATGTCCTGTCATTTATATGATGTAGCGACATGTAATTCAACAAATTAAATTCATCAGTAAATAAATATAAGCTAAATAAATCAGAAATAAATATAAAAAATCTATACTAAGATGATATAATAACATTTTTTATTTTACACTATTCAGGCAATTGAATATTTTTTGTCTCTTAGAATTATTATGTAAAAATAAAAGTAAGTAATAACAAATAGTTTCACTTCAATGTTTATTATTTGTTACTGAAGATCTCCCTACATGTATATTTTAAGGATATGTTTATGCACCACATTATATGTTTTAGGTATTAACTCATACATGAATTATTTCAGGCATCGCTAAAATGGAAAGAGACAACTTTGGACACCAACAAGCAGAATGTGAGCTCCCAGTTGGCTGCCATGAACGCTGCCACTGCTCAAGTCGTCACTCTCACCTCAGGTAGGATTTTGAATAATGAGATTTTTAGGAGGATTCTAAGAAGTTTACAGTTTTTTGCACCCTGTAACAGTCATCTATAATCTAAACGTAAACACTTAGTGCTTAGTGCTTTTATTTTGGACTGCCTAAAAACTTAAGATTTTAGAGCAGTTATATAATATACTAACGCATCCAGTTAGCTCCTGAATAAGTTGTTGGAAATCCCAATGATTCTACATAAAAAAAAATCTGTGATGCTATTACAAAATTTTCTTGACAGTTAAGATAGTAGATTAATTAAAAGAAACCAATAAATGGTAAAAAACCAATAAAACATACATGTAAACATCAAAAAAAAAATTTAAGATCATTAGTTCAAGTACAAATATTATGATTCTTTTCCCCTGACGATTGTTCAAAAATAAGATACCTACCAGAACACCTCCGATCCCTGATTATTTTGGATAATCATCTTTCTACCGTGTGTGTTTCCTTGATATATGACTCTTCATAATAATATTAAAATGCATGTTGTTAGAAGTAACTTTGACTTTCATACACTTGGATGATATTCAAATTCAAAACTTCTTTATTTGTTTCATGAACAGCAATACAATAAATAGTGTCACAGCTCCTTAATCTAACTCAGTACATTGCATTGAATTGTTCAGTTATGAAATTTGCAGTTATGTAGCATCAGAATTCACATCAATTAAATCGTACAACTCTTCAAGAGAGTAAAATGCATTTCTGATCAAAAAAATTGTGTTAATTATATCTAAATACTCTGCTTAAAAAAGCTTGAGGTACAAACTTGATCTATAAGCTTAACTTGAGCTCACCTCGATAAAAAACATCTAAGGAACATAGGCACATAAATTTACTTTTGATGAAACTTAAACCAATTAAATACTAATCTGATACTGTAAATGGTAGTAGGATGTATACTGTTTTACCGTTGTTTCGCGCAGGGTCAGTGGACGAGGTAGACCACACGGCCGTAGGTGCCGCAATCACAACCATCACCAGCAATCTGCCGGAGATGTCGCGAGGTGTCCGCATGCTTGCAGCACTCATGGACGATGAAGACAACGGAGACAAACTTCTGGATGCAGCACGCAAGTTGTGCACTGCCTTCAGTGACCTCCTACGTGCAGCCGAGCCTGAGACCAAAGAGGTAGGAATGTCTACTAGACTAGAATATCAATTGTTGCTATAGTTAAATTTTCATGCCAATCATTCTTATTTTTCGGGGAGCGAGCTGGCATAGTGGTTAGAGCGCGGGACTTCAGTCCCTGAGGTCCCGGGTTCGATCCCCGCCAAGTCACCAACGGAATTTATCTAAGTGATAATGCCGCATCCCTAAGTCTAGTCTGAAGTAATGTGAAAATCAATCCCAGGCTCGTGCATAGCGTCCTAGGACAAAAAAAAATCATTCTTATTTGGCAACTTAATTGATTTATTAAAGTACTTGGTTTGTTTACAAAAAAAGTGTAGACAATACTGATATATTTGCAATCATGAAATCAAATATGGTAATATTACTGTAAAATGACAAAATGGTAGTATTTTGTATAAATTTGACAACTTGACAGATATTGAGTAGCAATTTTTACTGTCTTTGTACTGAAGAAATATTTTTAGTTCTAATTTTACAAAATATTTATAATAGGTACCTTAACTTGTAACTGTAGTTCTAGTTACAATATTATTTTACCCTCCCCTCAAGCTATGATACCTTATACCTATTAAATGCTTTAAATGTTTAAATGAATTTCAATGAGTTATGATAATCAAATAAATAATTGATTAATAGCTCACAAGTATTCATATTACAGTAGAACCTCTTTAATCCGAACCCCTGTAATCCGAACGTCCACTAATCCGAACGCCTCATTGCTGTACTCTATATACAGAACAGTAGTTCTTTATTGTATACTGTATTTATTGATTTACACACCGTAATTATTTCTATTGTAATGTACAGTACTGTTTATTCCCTGTGTTTACTACTGTATTAAATAAGCACTGTATTTTACTTTATAAAGCATTTTTCACTTTTCCCTAGCTATTGTTATATAAAAACAACAATATGTTCTGTAATCCGAACTATTCACTAGTCCGAACTACCCCCGGTCCCAATTAGTTTGGATTAAAGAGGTTTTACTGTAGTTCACATTAAATTGTGTAAAGTTTAATATCTATGATCTATCCATGCACTAGTCCATGCCCAGTAATCTGGATTTGGACTTCATAGTCTATTTAAATTAGTTTTTTGTCACTAGGTGTGTTGTCTAGTCCAGTTGTGTCACTTTGTCTTTGTAGTAAAGTTGTTTTTGTAAACATAAATACTCTAATTGTATTTTGTATTATTATTCAACGGAATTCACAATATCTCTCACGAAATATGTTCATGACCTCTCCACGATCACGGTAGACGATGATGACGATGCCACTATGTACTCAAGTTTTTCCTATTTCCCTCATTTCCAGGAACTTTCAATAATCCAACACTAGCCTAGTTACAATATGGGGCCCGGATTAGTGATAGTGTACTGTATTATTGAACAACCAAGTTAATGAAATGTTGTATATAACATCTATGTGCACAAGAATCCCTGCCCTTATGCCGCAAACAATTTCTGTGCAATACACATTTAGTCATATCTTTTGCAATACAAGATTTTTTCAGTTCATACATTCCATGATTTAAAGTTTTTGTGTATGTTCTAGCCAAGACAGTCACTGCTAAATGCTGCCAGCCGAGTCGGCGAAGCCTCTCACAGAGTTCTGACAACAATCGGAGATGAGGATCAAGAAACTCGTGAGATGCAAGATACTCTTCTAGGTGAGTTGTCCTCGCTAAAATGTTACGATGTGTTATTCTTGGAATTTGTAAAAAAAGATAGCAAATATTTTTAATATGCTTATGATTTTAAAAGCATATTAAAATCATTAGAATGTGGGTCAGACCACTATTTAATATTAGTAAAAGTAAAGCAGCACACAGCGGTAGAAAAGAGGAAAAACTCTAGTCAGGTAGAAAGATGGGAAATCAGAAAACTGAAGAAAAAAGAGGATGTGGATGAGTTCCGTCTGAAGTTGGAAAATCGGTTCAGAGTCCTAGAAGACACAGAGAATACTTTGGAAAACAACTGGGATACTTTTAAAACGATAGTGCCAGAAACTACAAAAGAAGTATGTGGAAAAGCAAAGAGACCGAAAAAGAAGCCATGGTTCGACGACGAATGTCAACACAAAATAAAAGAAAGAAAAGATCTCAAAGAAATCTGGTTAGCAAATCCAAATGATGGAAATAAGAGAAGATATACCGATGCCTGTAAAGAGACGACTAGACTTCTGAGGTTTAAAAAAAGGCAATATGTAAATAGTCTTCTAGAGAAAGCACAAAACGAAAGTGATAAGAATCCTAGGAGTTTCTATAAGACAGTCAAACTATTTAGTGGAGGATATAATCCCAATTCTTATGGTGTTAAGAAAAATGAAGAAATTGTCACTGAGAAATCCAAAGTGTTAGATATCTGGAAAGATTATTTTCAAGATTTACTAAATGGAGATGAAGGCAGTGAGGGAGTGAATGCTCCAAAATACATGAAGATTCAACCAAACATTGAAGCACCGACTGTAGAAGAAGTACAGGAAACTATTAAGAATATGAAAAACAACAAAGCCCCTGGAGACGACGGAATAAGTGCTGAAATATTGAAAGCTGGAGGACCTGAGCTATCAAAAAGGCTACATAAATTAATATTACAAGTATGGAAGGAAGAAAATGTACCGGAAGATTGGAGAAATGCAATAATAATCCCAATCCACAAAAAGGGTGATAAATGGGACCCAAATAACTACCGAGGAATATCATTACTAAGTACTTCCTATAAGGTAAAGTCCAAGATACTCCAGAAGAGACTTGAGGAATACACAGAGGAAATAATTGAAGAGCATTGAGGTTTTCAAAGGGGCAGGTCCACAACAGATCAAATATTCATTCTTAAGGAAGCAATAGCTAAATATTGGGACTTTGGTAAATCTTTCTATGGCCTACTTATTGATTTTAGCAAAGCGTATGATAGCATTCATAGGGAAAAAATTTGGTATAGAATGGAAAGTTTTGGAATCCCAAATAAACTAATAAAATTGGCTACTTTAATTGTTAATGGCTCTAAGAGCAAATGGCCATGGGAGTAAGAGTAAGTAAGTATGCTTATGATTTTATCACTAAAATGATCCATCTTAATTCGAACTATCAATATTAGTTACACCTCAGAAAAACAGCTGTCTTCAATTCATGCGTTGGTGGCCTAAAGTAACTCTTTTTTAATTTTACAAGTTTCTGCCCCTCCTAGGCCACATGCCCCGCCCAGGGTTAATAACAGTATCATTTGTTTGTATATAATATCAAAGCAAAAGGGAAACCATTTAAAGAGTTAATTTTTAAAGATGAAAAATGTACAAAATTTATGCTTTGTTAATTTTTAAGCTTAAATAATGGTGCGATAAGACAAAAAGTATAGTTCATCACACGGACCCAAAGTGTATTGTTGAACCTCGCTCGTTTTCATTCTTTGCTCAATTAAACTTGAGCTCACTTGTCACTTTAGATATTTTGATAGTAAATAATGCATTGAAGGTTATGTTTGTATGTTGCAGGGCTAGCCAAGGGAGTAGCTAACACAACTGCAGCGCTGGTATTGAGGGCCAAGTCAGTGGCAGGCACTATGCCTCAAGACCAACAGAACACTGTCATCACAGCTGCGACTCAGTGTGCCTTGGCTACTTCTCAGTTAGTAGCTTGTGCCAAGGTAAACATCAGATGCCCCTTACTCTACTTACCCTTGTATTAACCCGAATCCAACAAGTTACCTCTAGACTATTCTGTCTTCCATCATGCAAACATCCCATCCAAGTTTCCTTGAGTCTTCAACCACTTGGTCATTCCATTTTAATCTCGGTCTTCTTATTGGGCGCCTCTCTTCTAGTTGCCATCTCCATACTCTTCTCATCTCTGTGTTTTCCTCCCTTTTACGTGACCTAGCCATATAATTCTCCTTCTTATCCCTCCTACAATTTTAGTATTCTTCAAACTCCGTATTTAAAATTGTATTACAATTGTAAAATTAGGTTCTCTAGAGCAGGTTTTGTCAATATCTGTCCCTTAGACAATGCACAAGTGAACTGGCTATATTACCTTGTATATTCTAATTGTTGTAAACCTTGGTTGGAGATTAATGCTCAGTAAATTTGATAAGATCCCGTAACATCTATAAACTACATTCAACCTAATTTGTATTTCCTCTTCTACGAGGTACGTATTGAAAGAAACATCCATTTCCATTTTCTCTGGTGGAAATGCTGCTATCGTATGCATAGCCAATATCTGTCTGTTAATATGGATTAAACAACTCAATTTTGAGCTCTCTTTTGTATTACACACTTTTTAGCAACTGTTTATAATGGCTGTATTAATGAGAAATCCGCTTCAAACTGTAAAATCGGCGGACTGTAAAATTAGGTCTGTAATTGGTTTTTTACCGCAAGAAAAGTTAAACCAGTTGACTTTCAATGACAAATCTGCGAGTTTTACGATGAGCGATTCAATGGTGAGACAATAGGTAAATAGGTTTGACAGTTCAAAGAAGGATATGATCAAGTGCACGTTGATAAAGAAGGTGGACGTCTATCTGTAGTTAACGATAAACTGGTTCATGCAGTTAATCAGAAGATTGGACCCACATTCACTGAACTTGTGCACTCTTTTTATATTCTAATTTTTTACTTTTGATTCTCAACCCACATTTTCACCAGCTTATTAATAAAATCTTACCATCTGTTTTGGATACTAAACAATGATCCTGATAACTCTAAAATCTTTTAATTCTCTTATAGGAGTCTTCTTAGTAACCTATTGACTTTCTTTTACAAAAAGAAAAAAATAAAGGTTGAGAATTCAATTTTTGTTGATTTTACTCAGTGTTGGGTTTTGTAACTCCAAGAAACCAACACTCAAGGATCTAACAAAGACTAATAAGTCGTCTAAACAAAATATCATAAAGCTGTAAACATAACCTCTAATGTTAACAGGTAGTTGCTCCCACCCTCCATAGTCCTGCCTGTCAGCAACAGCTGATGTCTGCAGTGAGGGAAGTGGCTCGCTCCGTCGAAGCTCTCGTCCAGATTTGCAACGAGAGCTGTCAAGATGAACACCTTCTCAAGGAACTGAGCAAAGCGGCAGCAGAAGTTACTCGCACGCTTAACCAACTCCTTAACCACATCAAGTAAGGACCTATATTTTTTTTAATGAGTAATATTTTTTTACTCAATCGAGTAATTACTTATGCAATGAGCTGGGTAAGTTCGGTTTGACTATTTTATTATAGTAATGTTATTAACAGGCCTACTTCCTACAATAATACAAGCCATCCCCAATCCATTTTCCTGAAGTATTTTTAAAATCTGATATTTTAGGGTAGGCATTTGATCATTACTTTGTAGGTTTGAGAAAGCTTGATAGAGAACTCTGATATATATATTTAAAATTTCAAGTTATATTTGTAGAACTAGGTTTAGATTAATAACATTAACAACTTAATAACAAAATAACAAGCTGGTTGCAAAAATAATAGCACTAGAAACTAAAAGCAAATAATTTATCAGATTACATCTTTAATTTTCTGTCTTAAAAATATTTGCTTTCCTGTCCTATCTCATCATTTCTTGACCTCCACCTTGGTTGTGATTTTTGTCTTGTCATGTCCCAATTTTTATGGTTCATACCTTACTTACTTCTTCTTTCATTTATTTCCATTTTTCCTAAAACAATCCACTAACTATCAAGTGTAAAAATGATCCAATTACTAAAAAACTACTAATACAGTAATAAAAATTATAAATATAGACTGCTGCTGACTTGAATTTGAGGTGAGTTAACCAATATAGAACCTATCATTTTCTTGATCCAAAAGATGTAAACTTGAGACTGATCTATCTATTCTTTAAATGTGTCATGCTCCTTGGTATTGTCAACAGACAAATATCTTATTAGTGTATCTTTTCTTCATGGATAATAACATTTTGCTTCTTAATTAAGTTATTTGAAGGTAAAAGTCCGTAAAACGACCTAATCTAAGCTGTATTACGGAGACAGGTTTTCCTTTATTTGATGTAGGTCAGTTTATAATTTCCTGCTCCATGTTTCAGACTGAGTGGAAGAGAGAGGGCCAGAGAAAGTGTTCAGGAGAGTTCTGTGGAGACCATCCTGGTAGCGACAGATCGTTTGTTTGCCTCTCAAGGTGATGCTGGTGAGATGGTTCGTCAGGCCAGAGTGTTAGGTCAAGCCACTGCCCAACTGGTACAGGCAATCAAGGTGATTATCATCAGCTAAACCTTATCTTTCTTACATCTAAAGGTCGTTTACGACACAAAAAACTTCTACGTGTGTCGTAAAGGCTAATCATGTGAGTTGCTTACACTACTTTACCTACGACCATTTTTTAATTACTCTTTAAGAAGATCCAAATTTATAAAATTCAAGTCTCACGGTGCTTAATCAAGACACAACATAATTATTACAAACTAAATTCATGTAAAAGATTTTTTGTCTTTAAGCCTCGTCCACACATGGCGATTTGTCTGCGGAAACATTGTCTGCCGACTGTCTCCGGAGTGTTGCTATTTTGTCTCCAGTATGTCGGCCGACTATCGGCAGACAAATATCGGTGTTTCTGGAGACAAAAAAAAGTGTTTTCTGTTTCCCGGTCGAATGGGAAACACAGAGACAAGAGACAAAACTTTTGTCTCTGGTCTGCATGTGTGGACGTGTCTGGAGACAGGAGACTGGAAACAAGCCGAAGGTGTTCAACATTCAGCCCATATAGTTAGACTGCAAAGCGGTAATATTACGATTTTTGGAATAAAAGAGCTGTATTGAGTTTCTTGAAAGTTTTGGAATTAGTTTTCAATGATTTATATCATTATATAACGTTTTATTGAATTGTTCATCTCTTCAAGTTGGAAATTGTAAGACAAACAAAGGCCAGCAAAATTTCAAAATCTTTAGAAGTCAACCTCGTGAAGGTCCTAAATCCTCCTCCTAATCTGAAGGTCTGATAGAAGAGTGTGACCATAGTACGAACCTTGCTCGAGAAAATGTTGGGTCCATCATCGTCTCTTCCTAGATTCATTAGGCCCATGGTTCAGAAAAATGAAGCCCGCACAAGATATAATTATGTCCTCCTCGGTCACCATACCAACAAACATGGAAACACTGGATGGCTAGTGTGGACGCAAAACACATCCGAAACTTGTATCTGAAACTGTGTTGACAGACTGTCTGCCGACTGTCCGCGCACAGTCGGCAGACAGTCGGCCGACTCAGTCTCCATGTGTGGACTAGGCTTTAGTATGGATTTGAACTGCTTGGTTTTGCACTGGTCTCTCTTAATAGATCTGTATCCAAACGAAGAATTTAAGAATTTATTATTGGATGTATGCTTTAAATGTTTGTAGGGTGAAGCAGACAAACAGCCTGATTCAGAGATTCAACGTAGACTGTTAGCTGCTGCCAAGGTGCTAGCAGAGGCTACAACACGTATGGTGGAAGCTGCACGCCAGTGCGCCAGTCACCCTCATGACACTGCACGCCAGCAGTATCTGCGCCACACTGTAGAGGAACTACGTGCAGCCACAACACTAGCAGCTACACCAGCCCTGCGCAAGACTCTGGTCACTAGGCTCCAGGTACAATAATCGAACATTATCCTGAAGGTCGTTGGTTATTGCAAAATATTTCTGGACAGGTTCTGAGAATCGATGTTTAAATGTGGGTATCAACAGGGTATGGCCCTCTTGACTGCTACGTGCCAAGGCATCGGGTAAATTTCGATTGTGAAACGGCGACAGCTACTGTCTTCGGTGAAGTGGCGGCCCCCTTTTCTCCTACATAGTTGGTGGAGGAGGGCGGCTGTCAGAATCACTTGTAACTCACCGTCTATAATGGCAATCCTTTTTTGTTCAATGGCTCGCAAAAAAAATTAATAGGAATGAAGGTATAGTAATTGGACCAAGCATTAACAAAGGCATATGTAATGCAATTTTTGCAGAATCACACATGTGTAGATTTTTTAAACTCATTTATATACGAAGGTGTAGACAAATTTTGCCTTTTGGAAACTCCCTAAACCACTTTATTTATGTACATATTAGTTAACGTGGGTGGCACTAAATGCGTCAACATCCATGAAAATCTCCCGCAGTTACGGTAGCCCGATAATCATCTCACCTGGTTTCGTAGTTGGCTGAACACTTTGAATAATAGCAGGTTCATTTTATGAGGGGGTAAGTTAGGTGAGTGTGATTCAATCGGTAGCACAATGAATTACAAATCCAAGGCAGCAATGTCGCGTTGTTCGTTTCCCACCAGTAATATTTATCACTACTGTTCATTTTTGTATCAAATTGGCTCACTCTCTGCTTTGCTTAATGTGTTTTGCGTACTTGCCTAAGGTTATGCGTGGCAAATACAGGGTTGTTACGTCTGTTTTTTTAATTAATGAATTATTCTAGGGAGCTGCAAAGCAAGCTGCAAGTGCAGCGACCCAGTGTATCTCGTCAGCGCAAGGTGTGGCAGCGCACAACACCAACAAGACCGCCCAAGATGAGCTGACAGTGGACTGCCGTAGCCTGGCAGAGCACATACCAGCACTGGTCCAGGGAGTCAAGGGAACCATCGCTCAACCAGACTCTGCCAATGCACAACTTCATCTCATCAGTGCCAGCCATCAGTTCTTGCAGGTAAACCTCCAACATAGTCTCAACTCATAGTCATTGTCTGGATCCAGGCAGACATTTTTTTACTTAACATATTTGTCAATAGAGGCAATAAGGATCACTAAAGACATTTGGTCTTTTAACATTTGTACATGCAGTGTTCGATTTGCATCGTAAGTACCGGTAAGTAAGAACAATGTTCAGGTACTTCTCTTTTGGAAAGATAACAATATATTGGCATAAATAGCCATATAAATGGGCACCAATCACATTAAATAGTTTACAGTTCCTAATTTTTTTTATAAATCAAGCACTGTTTACATGTCAGATTTTTCCTATTGAGTGCTATTGAGTGCTCAATAGGAAAAATTGAGGATAGTCTATGTATTTTAAAGAATTGTAAGAAAGGATATGTAGTGAATGCTTGGGAAGAATTGTATATTTATAAGGAAAAATGTAAAATAGAAATAAGTTGATTAATGAACAAGTAAATTTCGATTCCAGTTGTACATATGAAAATGTATTGGCCGGTCCTTCTGGTAGCCAATATGGTATAAGTAGGGACGCCATTCAAAATTCTTGTCATTCGCCTATTGGGTCTGATGATGATTGGAGTGTCCAATCGAAATCTATCACCACTTACCATCTTTTTTGTATATTTGCCGTCTTGTGAGTAACAGTATAAGCGTAAATATATGTTTTAGGTGTTATAAGACGCTTCATTTATTTACTTTACGTAAACTTATTAGTACAACAAATTTAGTGACTTTAGTTTATGATTATTTTAAACACTGACATATTGCCGATGTTTCAGCCGGGAAGTCGCGTGGTGTCGAGCTGCAGGGCAGTTGTGCCAACTGTGAAGGACCAAGCAGCAGTGATGCAACTGTCAGACTCCTCAACAGCTCTGGGAACTGCATTGAGTGAGCTGCGCTCTGCAGCAGACCGTGCCAAGGATGCTTGTGGCTCTGTACTAGAATTAGACGCAGCCACTGATATCGTCACTTCACTCAAGGACGAGACTGTACAACTACTCCATGCTGCGGAGAGAGGTCAACTTCGACCACTCCCTGGAGACACGGTAAATTTTTCTATTCATTGGAGCAAGTATTTTGAAGTGCGTAGTCAACTACAAAGTACAGTAAACTCCCTCCTATCCGGACTCCTCGGGACCTAGGCCAGTCCGGATAACGGGTTTTCCGGTTAAACCGATGTCCCCAAAAACTCGTTAAAACGGACCATTTAAATGCATACTGTATACAGTATTTGACTTAAACTTAGGAGAGCATTGTATTTACACACGTGAACACTGGTTTCAAATCTTTCCCACGAGAACAGTCGTTTCAGTACTACCCACTTCCTTCCAATCTAGTCCGGTTATTCCGATGTGCTAATAAAAATTGTCCGGTTAAAGAGATGTCATTTCCACCGAGTGTAGTGCGGTTAAACCAATGTCCGGTTAAAAGGTGTCCAGATAAGAGGGAGTCTACTGTAGTAGATTCTTTAAAAACATTGACACAGTTGATTAAAGATAGTGTGAGAACTACTATAGTGCAAATTATTGCTGGAAGTTTTAATTTTCTATTCATGGTAAAGAAAAGATTACAGCAGGGTGTCCAGCTAACCTGGGTACTAAGAATCGTTTAATTTCAATGACAAGGAAAGAGTGTGAATTTTGTATGGGATTATAAAATATTTTTCTTTTACTCCTGGAGATGGTATTATATTCAAGATACCAAAACCTTTCAAATAACGGTAGAAAATTTTAGCAACAATCTCTTAAATAACTTAAATAACATAACCAAAAATATCCCTAAAACAAAGGATATTATTTACTTAATGTCACTCTTGTATATTGTGTAGGTTGACTCAACCACAGTTGGAAGTGCAGCGAAGAACGTCAACTCTAACATCGCTCAGATGGTGAGTGCGGCGGCGCAAGGCAATGAGATGTACACGGCGCTGGCGGCACGAGACACGGCTCACTCCCTACGAGACCTGACCCACTCTGTCCGTGCCGTGGCTGCCTCGACACAGAACAGAGAAACTCAGCAGCGGTAAGAATTATTAACATTGATTTTATTATTTTTTTTTGCAATCTTGTATTTTTGACAAATATCCATAGGATAGTTACAATTTGTGTGAATACTATTATTGACTATGTTTACACTTTAAAGTATACATTTCTTTCACTTGTAAGAAGGCCTTCCTGACACTTCATAAAAGTGATTACAAAATGTGCTTCTCCACACGTTGGGTTCTTTGATTGAGGTTTCCTTTGTTACAGACTTGTTGTGACAACAGAAGAAGTTCTGGAAAGATCCTTGATTTTAATTGAAGAAGCCAGAAGAACCCTCCATGACCAGAACAACCTGGACTCCTTGACACAGGCTGCCAAGAAAGTTACACAGGTACTTAGAAATTTCTAGGTGCTACTTTATAAAAGTAGTAAAAACTTACCGTCTATAATGGCAATCCTTTTTTGTTCAATGTAACGCTGAAAACAGCAAATCCAAATGGGAATGAAGGCATAGTAGTTTGATTTAGAATTAATAAAGGCATTTTAATAACCTTATTAAATTCATGTACATGAAGATGTAAGGAAATTTGGCATGCAGATTTTGATTTCTGCAAACTCCCTAAACCACTTTATTTATGTCCATCTACTTTACTCCACACACAGCTGTAAACTGGCATTCAATTTCATTAGGAATTGACTCCCAGAAATCTAATTACAGAAACACTAAGTTAAATTTTCAAATAACACATTTCTGCTGTAAATTACCAGACAAATGCCAAACTTTATTGTTCTAGTTATATAGTCATGATTTTGTTCCAGTCCCTGAAGGATTGCATCAGTGCTTTGCCAGGGCAGCGTGCTGTGGACACTGCTATTGATTCCATCCATGCAGCGTCGGCAGCACTGGAGCGTGGAGAGTTCCCAGTCTCAGACAAGCCCTACGGTCAGTTGCAGGCTGAACTCAACACTGCAGCTGCTAGTGTCAGTGACGCTAGTACGGAGGTTGTATCTGCTGTGCGCAGCCCTCAGCATCTTGAAAGGTATGTCTAATCTTAGGCAGTTATGTTATAGCGTATAAAATTATATATATATGCTAGTAGATTTTTATGTTACGGCTGCAAACAAAATAGGTTTTACTTATTTTTTTGTGAAGAAACTGTTTCATCCATACAGGGTGGAAAAAAGTCCTGGGACTGTCAAATATTTCAAAAAATAATCAAGATAGATCTACAAAGCTTGGAACAAAGTTACTGGGCATTAAAATATATTTAACACATTAGACATTATTCAGTGATGTACTACACCCTCAGGGGCGGTTTAACCCAAAGTAAAGAAAAACGAACTGTAGTCGAGGACATCTGCTGTACATTTTTCCCTTTGTAAAATGAGTTTGACAAAAAAAATATTTCCCATTATAGCATATTTTAGCTTGAGTCATAAGAGCCACTTTATGACCTAATGATGAAATATAATATTTTTATACACTTGGTACAGTGATTGTGGGTCCAAAATATATCCAAAAAGAATTAGGGTAGACCTTTACATACATGCCTTTATTATACATAATTTAGTGTTTTTCTAACAAAACGCCACGGGTCATAATCTTGGCAAAACAAGATTCATCCTTTATGACAACATATATGATGTTTTTCCTACAGTTACCTAACAATGTACATGTTCTCTCAATGATTTGAGAAAGCAAAGTGGCCAATTCGCTCATCAGTGAGACAATGTTAACATTGTCTCACTCTAATTACTTTGTCTCACTCCAGATTTGCATCGTGAAGGCACGAAATAGTGAGCGCGTAACATGCAGTCAACGTCGTATGCGCGCGAAATACGTTGGCAGCACTGGCTGTAAATCAGCTGGTCAGCTGTTGTACTGTTGTATTTGTCACTTCGCATTAAATGTTATGTTAAAAGTTCACTTCTGTGTAAAAATAGGTTATGTTTCTTCACCAATTTATTTGTTTTATGGTAACTGTAGGAAAAGTATAATGTGCAACTCGAGTTCAAAGTACAATTGCCTCACTCGAGAAACCATTCCTCACTCGCCTACGGCTCGTGAGTAAGGATTTCTCTCGAGTGAGTCAATTGCTCACTTTTCTCACTAGTTGCACAAATAACTATTGTTTACTATTTTTAACTTTTTGAGTTTTTGTTTTTGACAAGATATATTTCTGGTCAATACTTAATGAAGCTAGCTTTAGCAAAACAATTTTCTGAGAGCCAGGTTAAATATTGTTGTACTCCCCAGGGCCTCAGGCAAGTTCGGACATGCTGTGGGAGACATCCTCGGTGTCGGTATGGAGATGGCAGGACAGACTAAGGACACAGAAGTGCGAGGTCAGATGGTTGTGTCCCTCAAGAATGTGTCAATGGTATCGTCCAAACTGCTAGTGACAGCCAAGCATGTAGCGGCTGACCCAGGGGCACCCAACGCCAAGAACCAGCTTGCCTCAGCTGCCAGGTACCACAGCCTGTTGTAGTTTTAAAAACTACATCTCTCAATAAACATTTGAAATTTTTTTTTGAAATTATTGCTTTCCAAAATTAACATGTTGACTACTGTCTTGTTGGTAAAATGACAAATAAATTATGTAAAAGTACCAAGAATCTTACACATTAATTTAAAATGTATTTGCGACCTACAGTTTTAAGAACCAAAAGAATAGGTTTTTAAAATGTTCACATATTTTGTTGTAGGGCAGTGACAGATAGTGTGAACTACTTGGTGGATGTTTGCACATCGGCTGCGCCAGGACAGAAAGAGTGTGACAACGCCATTAGAAACATCCAAGCCATGAGGCCTCTTCTGGACAACCCATCGGAACCCATCAGTGACGCATCTTACTTTGACTGTCTAGATACTGTCATGGACAAGTCCAAGAGCTTAGGTGAGAGTCGAATAAAGGTTGTCATGCCATTGACTAGGCATAGAGAGTAGGTGTGGACCCAACTGTGTTGTTGGCTTTTGATAATGTTTAAGAAGAGTGATATATCATCAGTACTGGTTCCTGACCAAAACCAATTTTTTGTTCTGGGTACTGGTGTACCGATGGTACCTAACTGAATAGTGCTCATTCTTTAAAGGAAGTAGCGTTTATTCCTATTTTTTTAAGGTGTACCTATATCTGCCACCCATAGTCACTATTTTAACAGCCCCCCTCTACCCACGGACACTTTTTGGAGAGTAGGAGAAATGGCATCGCCACTTGTTTGATGTCAGTGGCCACATCTTTGGTCAACATGTGTAATTTTGATTTAGTCTATGGAATTCGCCTTTAATTTTTTTAAAGACTGCCCTTTTGATATTTTATAACTTTGTTAAAAAATATTTTTGGGAATTTTTAATAACAAATATTGTATAGCAAGTTTCATAAAAATATCTCTAACATGTTTGAAACTATTTATTATTTTAAAAATTTGCAAAATGCCAGATTCCAGCTAGACTAAGCAGAAATTGAAAAATATTTCTGTAAAGCAGCTTCTGAGATGAGATAAACATGCAATAAGGGAGGGGAGATGAAGCTATGATAAAACAAACCTGGAAGAAACTGATGGTTGAAGATCCCTTGGGTGCCCCAAAAGAGACGGAAATATGAAGTAGTAAAATCAGTTTGTTTAGAGCTGATGAAAAAAAACACACTAGATCGGAGGAGGTGGAGGTAGTTTGTGAGACAAATACCTTTTTAGATATAAAAAGTAATGGGAGTAAGAGTAGATGTTAGTAAATTGACTTGGATTCTTGTGAAACGTGTTAGTAAACTAGTGTTTTTACAGGTGACGGAATGACAGGGATTGCTAACCACGCAAAGCGTTGTCAACACGAGCAGTTTGGGGAATCTGTGAGAGGTGTGAGTGACTCAATCTGCGGATTGGTAGAAGCAGCAGCGCAGGCAGCGTATCTGCTAGCAGTCAGTGAGCCTAGCAGTGTGGCTGCTAAGCAAGGACTGGTAGATCAGGCTCAGTTTGCTAGAGCCTACCAGGCTATCCAGGCAGCGTGCCAAACACTATCCTCCTCCACCAGTAATCAGCAGCAGGTTTGTCTTATCTTTAACTTTTTTTTTACATTGGCATAGCGTATCAGAAGACTGGTGTGAGACAAGGGAATGGCTTTTTCCAATTCCTTTTTTATGTGACTTTTGAAAAATCTCTTAAGCAGGTGAAGAAACAGCTAGGTATCAAGATAGAAAATAAGATGTCAGTAACTTTGCAGAATATATAGTTTTGATGGCAGAAAGCAAAGTCAAACACACGCTCCTTGAAGTGAAACTAAACACTAAACTAAACTAAAGACATGCCTGTTGATATTTTTTAAGGTAAATTGTTCTACTTAGCACATGGATCTACATAGTTTTAGGATGCAATGTCAATTCACAAAGAAAATAGTACTGGACTGTGGTTATCTCCCACCATCGAGGCAAAATAGTCTTGTAATTTCCTAACCTCCACCTTTGTGCCCCATGAAGTTATAAATGACTTTTGTCTTTCTCTCTGTAGGATATGACTTACTAAAATGACTGTTGTTTGTCAGGTGCTGTCAGCTGCTACCGTGATTGCCAAGCATACTAGCGCATTGTGCAACGCTTGTCGTGTAGCAAGCTCCAAAACAGCCAATCCGGTGGCCAAACGGCACTTTGTCCAGTCGGCCAAGGATGTCGCTAATTCTACTGCCAATTTGGTCAAAGAAATCAAAGGTATAATATTAATGATAGATTTTTTCCCTTTTAAAACATACTTCATGTATAAACATTGTCATTTGCTACTTGTACTATATGTATATTTAATAATCCATCTAAAAATTGAGTTTGTAAATGTCTTGTATTCAAAAGTGTCATTGAAATGTAGACATTTTGATGACTTTTTCCAACTCAAATTACAAATTAGGCTTTTAGGTCAGTAAAACCTTTCAATAGAGAACTGCAAAAAAACTTAAAAGCATGAATTTTTTAAACAAATAAGCTTGTTTATCTTTAGTGTCTATGATGTGTTTCAGCCCTGGACTTGGACTATTCTGAACGCAACCGCAAGTCATGTTCAGCAGCTACAGTGCCTCTGTTGGATGCTGTGGAGTCACTCGTGACTTTCGCTAGTTCACCAGAGTTTGCGAGCCAGCCTGCACGTATAAGCGAGGCCGCCCGCGCTGCTCAACAGCCCATTGTTGAGGCCGGATGTGCAATCATTGACTCCAGCTGTGTAATGGTCAGTGCTGCCAAGAGTTTGGCCGTTTCACCAAAAGATCCTCCTACTTGGCAACTCCTCGCCAATCAGAGCAAGAGCGTCTCTGACTCTATCAAGAAACTGGTCGCTTCCATTAGGTAATTATAAGATTTATTAAAATATTGGTTTTGCAACAGTAGAAATTGTTAAATATGCTTGATCAATGCTTGGTAACTTACTAGTAAAAAATAAACAAATATGTCATGAAAATGTGTTGTGCTATTAATGAAAAGAAATATTTCATAATATTTTAATGTTGAATGAAATCCTTGCTCATTTTCTACATCATCCAGCTTATGCATATATTTAATCAATTTATTCCAGTAAATACAGTTAACCTACATCATAATATTAAAATGCATTTTGTTAAAAGGAATTGAGACAAATCAGCTTATTATGTTACATTTTGACACAATAATTGTATACAAAACTAAATTCAATCAAAAATCTTACCACATTTCTTTTTTTTAAAACAAAGGATAGTCCATGATAAAAGATGTTTACTCGCATGAAATTCATTCGTAAGGTTCCCATGTTCCAAGCAGACATATTTGGTTTCAGTAGATATGCCATCTCACGTGACAATATATAATTTCTTTCATATGACCAGACATATTGAGTTTTTTCTAGACTTATCAAAATGATGTAGCATTCTGCTGCTAAGTTTTAAACATGGTTTAGGGACAAGGCGCCCGGACAGAGGGAATGTGAGGAAGCCATCACCAAGTTGGGCCAGAGAATTACGGAGCTGGACCAAGCAGCCCTACTGGCGCTGTCCCAGAATCTGCCTCCGTCCAGGGACAACAGTTTACAAGGATTCGCTGAGCAGACAGACAGTGCTGCGGCAGAGCTCTCCGACCGTCTAGAGCCTCTCCGCGCAGCTGCTAAGGCGGAGGCTGAAAACATCGGCCATGCGGTTAGTCCCACTACTTACATACAAGAATAACTTATTTTATGTAATGCAGAGAAAATATAATGATAATGTATTTAAGAATACATTGACCCACTAACATCAACAGTGTCTGTAATGAACAGGAATGGGTCAGTTTTGAATTAGGCTGTCAGTTGAGGGTTTTGCCAGTTTTTCCCTACAAAATTTATAAACAGCAAGTCTTTTATGTACTGCAGAAAAAGTACAAAACTTATAGAAGAGTAAACTAGAATGCAGTAGAATGATTGATTAGACTTGCTATTAACTTTGCCAGGTGGAGAGACTGGTTGTCTATTGTGACCCTCTCACTGCTGGATCTATCGGAGCAGCCTCCAACATGGTCCACTCCAAGCAGCAAATGATCCTCCTAGACCAGACCAAGACAGTTATAGAGTGTGCTCAGCAGTTGCTCTACGTCACTAAGGAGTGCGGAGGAAACCCTAAGGTAAGTCACCCTCTGAGTTCAAAAATCAATGAGTAGCTGTTACTTATTTTGCTGAAATATCAAACACCCAAACAAAAATCAACCATGATTGCTGTATGTTAGTAGAAAAATATATTTGATTGTGTATTACATGTTGATTTTTGTGTATGGGGCAGTTTATTCAGGCTATTCGGCGTTTGCACGAACTAGAAACACCCACAACCCGACGTGGGCAAATACCTTTGCTCACATTGCATTGTGGGTATTTTGGATTTAAGATAAGATAAGATTTTGGATTTGGGTAAGATGCTTAAGAAACTTAACAAATGAAGGGGAATAATAAGAGATTAATTGCTCAAAGGATCAGCTGAAAATACGGCAAATAACTTGAGAGCGTTTAAATATAGTTCATAACCACAGTACTAGTATGCTACTAGTACGGAAAACACACACTATGATAAGTATGATTTAACACATTGACTGCTGAAAATGCTTATAATTGCGTTCCATATATGCCAAATACACACAATAAAGCAATCACAAATTCCGTAATAGTCGACAGATCGGGGCAAGGTGAGCACACAATGAAATGGGGGAATGTCCTATGCGCACAAGTGATACGAACCTCCCAGTAACTGCTGAGCTCACACTGAAGCAAAAAATACGAGTTGGATACGGGTGCTAATCCGCGACTTATGCGGCCTATGTGTTAATTTATTTGGCAGGAATACCATATCATACTGGTAGTTTGTCTTTGTGTAAGACTTTTTCATGGAAAATAAATTTTCTATCCGCTAATAAAAACCTGCACAAAATAACCGTATTCTGTTGTGCAAAGTTTTCTGTGTACCTTTAAGCCAATTGAGTAATGTAAGGTAAGCTAGCTCTATGCATTTAAGAATAGAAAACTTCTTAAACAGCTTCTAGTGTTGACTGTGGAGTGTTATGTGGCAGGCAGTGAATATCCACACGGATGTTGACGAGTGTGTGGCGGGGACAAGGGAAGCATTGGCGGAGCTAACGGGGACGTTGGCAGAGCTAGCGACCCAGGCTGGAGTTGTAACAGGCCTTATGGACTCCATCTCCAGAGCAATGTCCAGGTAAATGAACATTCAATAAATGTTCTATAAACTGAAATTTTTCATTCAAACAGGTTCATAATAAAGGGAAAGTCTCTCAGTTCAACACCAAACTAAAATAATAATGCTCAATTAGTACTTAAGTTATATATTACAAGAGACAGGCAAAATAACAGTTTGAATTAATGGATTTTTTTGTTTCTGTGGAATCAGAAATGTCAAAAGTACAGCGGTCCTAGAGATAGATCTTACCATTAGAACTACAGTAATATCTACTTCCTTATGTACTTGCTTGAGGATACTTGCTGGAGGGTTGAATATTGTTACATTTATTAATAACCATAAAAATAACAGTTAAATCTTCAAAGAAATTTATTTTCTTTGAAAATAAGCTTTAATATTAATTAACAAACACTTACTCTTCGATTTTTCTGGACTAAATTGAATATTTTTATTCTTGAATGTTGTAAATCAGAAAAAAGTATAACTAACAATACTTTTATCCAGATAAGTAAAATGTTAAATGAATTATAATTTATTAATTATATTGCATGAATTGTTTTCCAGAGTACCAGATCCCAACACTCCGTTCCAGCGCCGATCCTTCATTGCTGATTCTGCAGAATCATTCGTTGACTATCAGACTAGGATGGTTGCTGCTTCAAAGGAGATTGCCCGGCTATCACAGGAAATGGTAATCAAGAAACTTTGTTGCTGATTATTAATATATAATTTTTCTCAAATGCCATCATGTAATATCTAGCCTTATCTTTGATGGGTTGTTTCTCGTTATTTATTTATTACTCAGTACAGGATATACCCATTCAAACACTTGGCTAAATAAACCCCAAAGAAAAGGCTTATATGGTTGCAGCATCGTTTACTAAACTGTTGTAAATATCTTCCATTCAACTGAACAAGTTGACAAATGCTGTCTATGCCACTTTGAAATAATAATACATCAAAACTAAATATTTTACATATTATTTTTACGAAAATATTTTCTTGATCAGCATTGTACGTGTTATTAAATTACCTGAAAGCACAAAAAAAAACATCAAATAACACTTATAATAATAAATTTACACTTATACTGTTTAATCACAAATATTTTTTTGCTATGGGTATACACAGTTTCTAGGTCTAACTGTGGACCAAAATTTAAACTGGGATGAACATGTTGATAAACTCCTTTCAAAATTATGCTCAGGACTATATTCACTCTCTAGAATGTCTTATTTTTGTAACCATAAAACATTAAAAAACATATATTATGCTAATGTCCATTCACATTTATCCTATGGTTTGTGCCTTTATGGTTCAACTACAATAGCAAATTTGGATAGGATACTTAAACTTCAAAAAATAGCAATAAGAATAATTTTGAAATTAGAACACAACGAAACAACCAAAAACAAATTCAAAGAACTGAAAATTTTAACGGTATATGGCCAATTTATTTACAACACAATTATTCTAGCAAAAACCTGCTTGAGCACCTCTGAGACAAATCATCACCCATACAACACTCGGCATAAAAAATTCCTTATTTCAAGTAAACATAAATTAAAATTCTATGAAAAAAACTATCCTATATAGGATTAAATTTTTTTAAGCATCTTCCTAATGAAATCAGAAATGAACAAAGCAGGAAGAATTTCATGAGAAAACTAAAACTTTATTTAGTAGAGAAAGCGTTCTACTCCCTGGAAGAGTATTTTTCCACCTCCCCTCTTAGCATTAATAATTAATTAAGTTTTGATTATTTTCATTTCCTGGTTCTTGGTTTTTAATGTAGATAATGATCCAAGATATGCAAATTTGTAAATTATTAATTTAAGATAGATTTAGTTGACGCCATTCAATGTACAAAACTGTACTTTATGAATAAAGCAAATTTGATTTGATTTGATTTGATTTGATTTGATTTGACTTATAATAATAAATTTACACTTATACTGTTTAATCACAAAAGTATTTTAGCTATGGGTATAAAATTAAATTACGTTTGTTTTGATTGCTAATACTGTAAGGGACTTAAGGACATTCATTACTGAGGTATTAAACTTTCCCTATACTACATATTTTAAGGAAGATCTCATTGTTGGTGATTTCTGGCCTAAAAAGAAGTTAGTAATTATGTATGAAAAAAAATCAATTCTTGCTTAAGAAACAATCCATTGGGTTTTGAGGGTCTAACAACAAAATAGTACGATTTATCTGTTACTTGTCCTCTGGTCTTATTACCAATAAGTAAAGCGCATACTGTGCAAACTATCCCGATTTCTATACAAAAAAATGAGCGAGAAATATGTTGTCAACATCTGTGCATTCAAACGAAACCGGAAGAAACACACATCAAAGAGATTTCAAATTTGCTGATAGAATGACAAGTCTACTAGCAGTATCTTAAGTCACTCCTTTAATCTATTCCAGGTCAGTAAGTGTGGCACCAATTCTGGCGCACTAGGTACTCTTGGAGGAGAGTTGACGCGCCATTACACTCAAGTAGCTTCAGATTGCGCCGGCGCTGGTGCCAGTTCTAGCAATCCTGAGGTAAAATACAAGTTCTCTGGCTCTAGAGCATATTAATTTATTATTTTGCAAATTTATTTATGACTTGCATTGCATTACACTTGACTTCAAGAAATACAGGTACCAGAACTAATACTTATTATGAGCTACAACAACTATAGATGTATGTAAATTAACGGAATTGACTGTAAGATTTTGTATGCAAAAATAAGGAAGCAAAATAATACGGTATACAAAATGTGTCCCCCTAATAAGTGTGTCTTTCCTGTACACCATTCTTCTTTTCGCCTCTCCCATACTAAAATGTTTACTTGATTTAGGCCTATTAGAAAATTGGCTTAGTCATATACTCCTTGTCGAACATAGTCTTCTGTTGTTTACCAAACTAGAAATATTCACTGTAAATTTGTATAAGATACAATGTTCATTGTTCATCAATACATATTACAAAGTAACCTACAAGAATTTGATACTATAGAAATCATATACAACCATAATACAAGAGGAAAGCTGGGACTTTATATTCCAATGCATAGATTTGTCAAAACTATATCATCTTACAACCATGATTGCATAATAGGGATGAGGTTTAAGTTCCTATAATATGAGAAACCTAATTCATTCTCACACAATAAATAATCATTCGAACTTCAGTGAATTTTGGGTGCTAAACCAATGTATATGATAAATGCCAAGTAAAGAATTTTAATTTTGATATAGAGACTGTACCAGCTGTGTTGTGTTTAGGTAGCAGGTAGACTGTCTTCTGCTGTGGTGGAGCTGGGTCAGGCATGTATTGATATAGAGACTGTACCAGCTGTGTTGTGTTTAGGTGGCAGGTAGACTGTCGTCTGCTGTGGTGGAGCTGGGTCAGGCATGTATTGATATAGAGACTGTACCAGCTGTGTTGTGTTTAGGTGGCAGGTAGACTGTCGTCTGCTGTGGTGGAGCTGGGTCAGGCATGTATTGATATAGAGACTGTACCAGCTGTGTTGTGTTTAGGTGGCAGGTAGACTGTCGTCTGCTGTGGTGGAGCTGGGTCAGGCATGTATTGATATAGAGACTGTACCAGTTGTGTTGTGTTTAGGTGGCAGGTAGACTGTCGTCTGCTGTGGTGGAGCTGGGTCAGGCATGTATTGATATAGAGACTGTACCAGTTGTGTTGTGTTTAGGTGGCAGGTAGACTGTCGTCTGCTGTGGTGGAGCTGGGTCAGGCATGTATTGATATAGAGACTGTACCAGCTGTGTTGTGTTTAGGTGGCAGGTAGACTGTCGTCTGCTGTGGTGGAGCTGGGTCAGGCATGTATTGATATAGAGACTGTACCAGCTGTGTTGTGTTTAGGTGGCAGGTAGACTGTCGTCTGCTGTGGTGGAGCTGGGTCAGGCATGTATTGATATAGAGACTGTACCAGCTGTGTTGTGTTTAGGTGGCAGGTAGACTGTCGTCTGCTGTGGTGGAGCTGGGTCAGGCATGTATTGATATAGAGACTGTACCAGCTGTGTTGTGTTTAGGTGGCAGGTAGACTGTCGTCTGCTGTGGTGGAGCTGGGTCAGGCATGTATTGATATAGAGACTGTACCAGCTGTGTTGTGTTTAAGTGGCAGGTAGACTGTCGTCTGCTGTGGTGGAGCTGGGTCAGGCATGTATTGATATAGAGACTGTACCAGCTGTGTTGTGTTTAGGTGGCAGGTAGACTGTCGTCTGCTGTGGTGGAGCTGGGTCAGGCATGTATTGATATAGAGACTGTACCAGTTGTGTTGTGTTTAGGTGGCAGGTAGACTGTCGTCTGCTGTGGTGGAGCTGGGTCAGGCATGTATTGATATAGAGACTGTACCAGCTGTGTTGTGTTTAGGTGGCAGGTAGACTGTCGTCTGCTGTGGTGGAGCTGGGTCAGGCATGTATTGATATAGAGACTGTACCAGCTGTGTTGTGTTTAGGTGGCAGGTAGACTGTCGTCTGCTGTGGTGGAGCTGGGTCAGGCATGTATTGATATAGAGACTGTACCAGCTGTGTTGTGTTTAGGTGGCAGGTAGACTGTCGTCTGCTGTGGTGGAGCTGGGTCAGGCATGTATTGATATAGAGACTGTACCAGCTGTGTTGTGTTTAGGTGGCAGGTAGACTGTCGTCTGCTGTGGTGGAGCTGGGTCAGGCATGTATTGATATAGAGACTGTACCAGCTGTGTTGTGTTTAGGTGGCAGGTAGACTGTCGTCTGCTGTGGTGGAGCTGGGTCAGGCATGTATTGATATAGAGACTGTACCAGTTGTGTTGTGTTTAGGTGGCAGGTAGACTGTCGTCTGCTGTGGTGGAGCTGGGTCAGGCATGTATTGATATAGAGACTGTACCAGCTGTGTTGTGTTTAGGTGGCAGGTAGACTGTCGTCTGCTGTGGTGGAGCTGGGTCAGGCATGTATTGATATAGAGACTGTACCAGCTGTGTTGTGTTTAGGTGGCAGGTAGACTGTCGTCTGCTGTGGTGGAGCTGGGTCAGGCATGTATTGAGATTGTACGGTCTGCAGGAATGTGCCAGGCTCTACCAGGAGACACTGTTGCCCAGAGAGATGTTGCTGATCACGCCAGAACTGTGTCTGAGAAGGTAAGGTTGGTATTCAGAGAGATTCTGAAGCTCTGTACATTTTTGGCCATTATAACTGTTGTTTCCTAAACTTTTTTAGAAATTCCATTTAGAAACCAAAATTAGTATTAGAATCTGAGTCCATAATGCAACCTAGCTATGTTATAAAAATCAAGATATAATTGAGTTTAACTGTAGGCCTACTCAAACTGCAAATTTATCATTGCACAATTAATTGTTCTGATATGGCATTGGTTAATGGTTACACATACTTTTTTTTCTTTTTATCAAATTAAAATATTCTCACCCTTTTAATTTAGTTTATTTTTAGCCTATATTCATTTTTCAGTTATCTTTGAGTCTAGTTGAAATCCATCATATTTAATTAATCTTAAAAATATTTTTAACCTAGAGATTAATTTCAGTAGTTTTGAATATTGACTCTTTAAATTTACGATCAAATCTTAGAACCTAAACTTTTCCAAGTATCAATAGTTTTGACTTGTCACTGCTACATTTACATGAAATTATAATTGTTTTATGTCCCTCCTTTGACGAAGACTTTCAATTTTATTATTTCTTAACAGCCCCTGACAATTATCAACATGAAGTTTTCTAAATTTTATCGTCTGTATTGTATTTGACAGGTGTCCAAAGTACTTGCAGCTCTACAGGCCGGGTCTCGTGGTACTCAGGCTTGTATCAACGCAGCTAGTACCGTCTCCGGCATCATCGGTGACCTAGACACTACCATTATGTTCGCCACTGCTGGCACTCTACATGCCGAGAACGATGACGAGAAGTTTGCTGATCACCGAGAGAACATCCTCAAGACTGCCAAAGCTCTGGTGGAGGATACCAAGACACTTGTTGCAGGTCAATTATTTGCTACTTAGATTGTATTCTTGAGAGTGTAAGAACACATTCCCGACATTTTGACATTACACTATGGACTAGGCGTAAAATTAAGGTAATTCTTGAAAACTGAACATTATAATTAGGTAAATAATTTGTATGGAAATCAAATGAATCAATCTTTGCTATCATATAAATGTTATAAACATAGCACAGTTACACAGAAGGTGACAATGTCTTTAAAATTAGCAAATGTATATTTATTACAACAGCATAGGACCCAAGATTGACCCAAGGCAGACTGCAAGTACCCATCTCCGAGTCTGATGCAATATCATCAACCCCAACACACTCCTGACGAATAGGATCATATATTGTAACATAGTCACCGAACTTAAAAGTCAATGTTTGTACCAACATCTGGCACATGAGGTTTAGGACTGACATGTCTGTTGTGCAGGTGCTGCGTCCTCCCAAGAGCAGTTAGCTGTGGCAGCACAGAACGCAGTGTCCACCATCGTACAGCTAGCCGAGGTGGTCAAGTACGGAGCTGCATCTCTAGGCTCCAACAACCCTGAGGCCCAGGTAACGTTTAACATTTTTATATGTTTTAACATATTGAAAGATTTATAGTTAACACTTCAAATACTGATGTCACTAATTTATTTACTAAAACATCTTCCATATCATAGTCAGTGAAGTTATTCCTAGAAGTATCTAGCGATTTAATACAGTGTCGACAGATATGTGGCATTACTGTAGGGGAAGTTGCTCTTAGACAAATTTCAACTTCTTTTTCCTTCTCCAGAATAAAGCCATCCACATCAAAGCAAACCTCAGACAAGAGGCGTGTCAATACATGGGTCATGTAGGACTCAAGGTAACTTCGATAGTGCCTCAGCGTTACGTCATACCTTTCTTGTAGCGAATTTCATACTGATAGGCCGATAAAATTAAAACCCAGCGCTGAATACCCGCAGCAGCTAGTGTTGCGATACATTTGTCTGGATTGAGCAAAAATGTGAGAGAGCCGTGATCTGTCACCAGAGTGAATCTCCCTTCCTAGAGAATTTTATGAAATTTGAATTATCAATACCAGTGTTTCCTTCCTTATCTGACTATATTTCACTTCTGCCTTGGTTAGAGTGTGATTTGTGAAGGCAATTTGACTTTCAGTTTCGTTAGGTAATACATATAATGTTACCCACCATAACCCCCGTAAAATTTCCTATAGCTTGGACATTTTTAACCCAAAAAAATCTTGGGTTTTAATCAAATCTAATTTTAGCTCATATTTGAATTTCGTAGGTTTATTTAAATCAGAATCGAGAATTTATCTCATAGAGTCTGAACTGGAATCAGAACCAAACACCAATTCATGGAACAAAACCAACCCATACCTAATTAATACGTAAAGATTAAATGGTATTGAGGTCCCAAGTCAACCCATCCTGGGATCAACAAAGCAACATTACATTTGAAGGCAAGAATACTTAATACTCAACTACCCAGTCCATTGAATCAAACAGTAAGTTTTCACAACGTTATGGTCTGCAGATTTTTGATTGTGTGTTTTTGGCTAATACACAGTCTGGATTGGGTGTGGTTACAGATCTTGGTATACACTACACAGTCCATCTGTGCTGCCCAGTCTCTCATAGTATCAAGTTTGAAGATAAATTGGACCTATTTGGTTTGTGAATTGGCATCTTTTAATTTTGAAACAAAATTACATGTATGTGACATCATTACAATTGGGTGCAATATTTGAACCGTCTGATCTCAGTGTTTTTATTAGACCTAGTCAGAATTAATTCAAGAAGCAGTTTTAACTTCCCTATTTTTCCTATGTATCCACAGGTGATGCTGATTAATGCGGTGAAAGATGTTGCCTCGGCCTTAGGAGACTTGATCCAAGCGACCAAAGCAGCTTCTGGCAAGAAGATCAACGATCCCTCGATGAACCATCTGAAGGAGTCGGCTAAGGTAGGCTGTATTTATCACTCCGTAATATTTGCACTTGCATTGACTGTTGTCTGCTTTACTTGCTAGTCACATTCTTCAGTACTGTATGTTTAATATTGTGAGACGCAATATTTGTAGTGTGCTTTATAGAAAAGATATTTCCGATTGATTATTTTATAAGAACGTTTCACAAATATTCTATTAAATATTATATTTATAATATTAAAATAATTTAATGAACTGTTTTTATAATAGAATATTTCATTACTAGGACCGAAATTGGCATTTTCCGACTCGCACTCATGTTTCATATGTGAGGCAAAGACGAGCATATCTTAATGAATGGCATTTAAAACAACAAAATAAGTGCATATTCAAAAACAGTATTTCAGCCCTCCTGAAAAATAAGAAAAATGTACTACTTTAGGGGATCGACGATGTGAGGGTTATTTTCACGGACGAGGCCTAGCCGAGGACGGGAATAATGGAGCAAGTGTCAGAAAATAGCTTTCGGTACGAGTTATGAACGATCACGACGCAAAAATACCCACATA
This sequence comes from Macrosteles quadrilineatus, assembly GCF_028750875.1. Lineage (NCBI taxonomy): Eukaryota > Metazoa > Arthropoda > Insecta > Hemiptera > Cicadellidae > Macrosteles > Macrosteles quadrilineatus. The sequence goes on along the minus strand of NW_026542600.1, from coordinate 42,134,757 downwards.
CAGAATAACATATCTTAGTATAATTAAATTAGTTTTATACCACTCTTTATCATTGAAAATAGACTTCCCAACATTCATATATATGGTTTCATAATTGTAGATTTTGTAGATGAATATATTAATAAATACATCGTCACTTAACTTTCTTTAATTGACTTACCATTATTTAATTTGTACCAATTTCTAATCTTTCTGCATTCCTCTTCTCATCTTTCCCGTGATTTATCTGATGAAAGGTGACTAGTTACCTGTGAAGCTGTTTTCATCAAATCATCAGTAATGTTAGACATATTTTGAGCAATTTCAAACATGCACTATGCTAAAAACACAGCAAAACAAACTCATGCCTGTTCCTATATAGATTTAGATTGTGCAACAATAAAAACAGCTGATTTAAATCAACGAACCTAACAAAACACTAGCGCACATAGTGGATAAATGGAGAACTAATTGAGAGCGAGGCAAAGTAAATTTAGAGCGCGGGAAAATCAGCTGATCGTTTTTCCTCGCTCTAAATTAGAGCTTGGGAAACAACTACTTTCTTTTCCTAGAGTTACCTAACAATGTACATGTTCTCTCACTGATTTTAGAAAGCAAAGTGGCCAATTCGCTCATCAGTGAGACAATGTTAACATTGTCTCACTCTAATTACTTTGTCTCACTCCAGATTTGCAACGTGAAGGCACGAAATAGTGAGCGCGTAACATGCAGACAAGGTCGTATGCGCGCGAAATACGTTGGCAGCACTGGCTGTAAATCAGCTGCTAAGAATTCTCTCGAGTGAGTCAATTGCTCCCTTTGCTCCTTTGCTCAGCTTTGCTCACTAGTTGCACAAATAACTATTCATATTAGCTGTTATCGAAAATAGTTTCTTTTGGTAAGGAGTGATGGAAAAAATTTATTTGCGTCAGTTATTAGTCCTAAAATTTGGAAAATATTGGGAATTTTACATTATTGAATCAGTGTAAAATACAAAATAAATTAAATACTTCAGACGTCATTGTCATATCCTAATAACTGAAACTAAATGTATGATACTTAAACTAAAATACAACTTACTTTAACATTTACCAATTGTTACATTCTCAGAAATTTATTTTTCAAAAATATTGTTCAAACTCATTTTCATATGTTTAAAGTTTAAATATTGCAAATTCTAAACAGTTTTTTACATCCACCAAATAGTCCCATGAGTATTAGTTGTATTTGTTTACATGTATTGTCGGGAAAGCGACATTTTTAAAGCTTGAAACTTTGTTGACACATAATTAAAACACATACTTTGGATTTTAAAAAGTATTCTGTGTAAATTATAGTCTGTCTTAGAGTTCTGTGAAAAAAATGCATACCTAATTATGGTTTGTAAATAATTTTATTTAATTAATTAAATAGTATCAGTAGTGAAGTGTGAGAAGGTATTTGAAAATGGACTATTTATTAGAATTAATCAAGTACTTGGAACCCTTGAATGTGATCCAAAGATCAATTTTGAAAGTAGCTTTTAGAAAAAATAAAAGGTACTCCACTGATGCGCTATTCCGTTAGACGGGAGTATTACCAGTCAGACATATTTTCATTAAGTTTCTTCTTACTCACACATTCAAAAACTCAAACACGATCCTTACAACAGTCACACATCAACACTACACAAGATATTCACACAATGTTGGAATATCTGTCCCTCAGCTACATAAGTCAGTTCTAACTACCAACTGTTTTTATGTTGCTCAGATTCTATATCGAAATCTAATTCAAAAATATAATATTCAGTACATTTTTAGTTTACCCTCAATCCTCAATACAGAAATTCAAAAAAACAGATGCTTGTTTTACTGCACACAATTACCTATGAAGAGGCCGAAACTTTGATCAGACCTAACCATACTTGACCCTGACTAAACAATCCTTGACCCTTCGACCCCCTCGCCCTCAGAATGTCTTCTGTCTTAGATTGCACTGGCTTTGGTTGTTATTGCCGACATTCTCTCATTCGCTAAACGATCTAGTTTAAATTAACAAGGCTTAAAAATCTTCCCAATTTTAGTGTGTGCCCTCAATTTGTTTAGACTGATAACAGCCAGGCCTACGCACAGGCACCTGCCCATGTAGGCCTATCCCATAAGTTAGGTAAATTTTATCTTAAAAATTTTGTACTCTAATGTTGTATAGCTACTCTCTGTTTTAGTTTATAATTCTTGGGATAAATAAACGTTTTTGATTTCATTTCACTTAATTGGTCATCAATTATAAATTACAATAAACCTTGCAAGATATAGTAAAACATTAAAAACATTATATACTTAATAAGGATATATCACAGTTACAATACAGTACCTCTCAATTTAAACATGCATATAAAATGCTTTATCACAGACATTACGATAAAATAAGTCTTTGTTACATGAGGAGTTTGTAAACCTTTAAATTGGCTCCTAACTTTGATTGGTGGGGAGTGTGTGTCAATAAATTACTCAAGAGTTTTTGGAGTAGGCTACTCTTAATTCACTGAAAATCAAGCTGAGTAGTTGGTTAGGGGCACATAAAAGGTACATCATATTGTTGTCATGACTTTCTTAATCCCAATCCCATTCAACGTGTTATCATGAATAGTTTGACGATGGCTAATAAATTTTTGTATCTTAATTTGGAATTTTTACTACTGAAACATCAGATCTGCCAGTGGGAACAATTTACTGCACAGTACTTAACTTATTAATGGTTGGGTATTTGCATTTTTAACCAATCTGAAATCATATTTATACCTTTTAATATAGTTTTATTGTTATTTTATCTTTCTATTGACACAACCATACGCATATAACATTTTGAAATCCATCATAATATGCTGTACTCATTCTCAAATCATCTGACATTTAATTTTCGTACCTTATCTATTGTTTTTATGTTTGAATATTCTTTTTTTATTTATATTTATTATTTTGCCTCCTGAACTGTTATTCAAAGTATTATCTAGGTTACGTACCTTATACAGTCAAACCGTTCTGAATCCAGTCACTAAAGGACGATGCACATTTTAGAGCTTTAAAGCCCTATCTTCAGGTCCATGGATACTTATTAATACATCTTGCAGATTCGTCAAAATTTGAATATTCTTGCTGTAGATTCTTATTTTTGTTTAATATGTTGTTTACTGAAATCCTACAAAACCAAATTATGGTTGTTACTTTGCTATTTTTATAACTGAACCTCATGAGATGTCCCTCAAGATGTATATTATTAGCCGTTCTAAATTATTACTATTATTAAGCTTAGGTGTGGACCATTTGATTCTTATGAAGAACTTCCAAAGCTTAGTCTACTCTGAAAATTTATCTTAGCCTAAAATAAACTGATTAATATGTTGATGTTAACTTTGAGACTGAAAAGAAAATAATTTTATTATTTGTCTTATTTTGTTTGCTTGATCTTTAGAAGGAGCTTTGTTAGAGTTAATAAAAATGAAGTGGAGACTGCTAAAAAGGATGCTCATTCAGGAATTTAGGATCAACCTGGGCTAATTTTCCTCTCCTATTATAAGCCAAATTGTAAATAAACTTTTTTCTTCAGTTTATAAGTAAAATTCAAATACTTTTCTTGTTTATGGGTTTTTAAACTTGTGTTATAAAACTTTACTGGTTTTTAACACGTTGAGTGGTATCTATTGCTCCTATCGGCCTACATCTATAGATGTAATCACGCCAATCCCACTACATTAGTTCAGTATGAGCTCAGCAATTTCCGAGGAACGTCATAATCGTTGCCAGCCTGTAGCTTAGAATGTGAGCTTTATTTTGTTGTAGGTTAGTACTAAAATTTCCCATAAAATCCCGTCTGGCAATGCTTTTGTCCCAGTTTTGGGGATTTTCTCTCTTCAAGCCAAATTACAATGACACTGGATCTGTATCCAGGCAGTGCTGCTACCTTTGGCTGTTTCAGTGAACTACGTCCACTCTTGGGTAACACGCCACAATCACTGCTATTCTTTTGTTTTTCGTCAGATTTAAATATTTGAATGTCAATTGCGTTTGCTGTTTCGGTGGCACACCGAGGCTTCGCCTGGGCCTCGCCGCCATTGGCGAGCGTCTGTATGAATGTATGCCACACTCAACATGTTAACAGTTTATTCTACTGATCAATCATTGATGTCTCGTTTAATTAACCTCTATATGACCACTGTTGTTTAATGTACCACTATATGACTTTTTGTGTAACACAATTTATCTATTTCCTCCATTTTGAATGAAAATGATTGTGGGCTCTATATCAAATGTCAACTCTACGACATGGTTAAAACTAATTTTAGCGTCATAAAAATGTATGGTGTAATGAAAGCAAATTCTACAAACTTGACTATTGAAACCAATAATAAACTAGACGCTACTTGATTCAACTTGATACGCGAGTATTTCCATCCCATACTCAACTCGACTCGACTGAAAAACACATTATCCACCTATCTCTACAACTTCAGCTTCTTAATTGTGTTATTGTGGGAAAAAGATTAGAGATGGATTACCAATACTAGAATAAACATCGCTTAACATTTTATCCGAGGAACCTCTGTTTATATAAGGTACTCATGTATTATTTTAATTATTGCTTTTTCAGAAATTAAATTTTCCAGGTGAGTCCGATTGTCAAATCATTCTTTTTTGCATGTCACGAAAAAAAACCTACCACCATCTTATCAAGATGAATTAAGTAGTCAAAAAGTATAGTTTACGGTGTTAAAAATTTACGAAAAATGTGTTGGACAGATTTATCATTATTTTGTTAAATTCACGATGTCAACCAATTCCATTACAGAAATATCCCCATCAATGTAACTTCTAGTATTTATAGTCAATCTCTAAAGGTGAATAATCGGAGCATTATCTTCAACTGTCAGTCATCACCACATGGTCTTAGCTACGCGCCAAACAGAACAATTCTCATGCACTTTATAAAGCCATTTTCTTTTCTGTTACCAAGCAGTTTGGTCTTCTCATGTTTGTTTTGTTTTATCATGTGACAAAGAATAAATATTGTTCAAGATACAACATTAGGCTACCATTGCAGCATGACAAAGATAAATAAAAACACTGTGATTAAAATATTAATGGTGTGTAAGTATCGGTTTATATTTATTTTTTAAATGTTAGATAACACATATTTTCTAAGATCAAATCAAATCAAAATTTCTTTATTTCGTATAAAATAATCATTTTTACAGTTTTTACAAAATATCATATTACAATAGAAAGATTGTAATATAACTGAATACCTTAAAATATAGGAAATTAATGCTAAATGGGAAGAGTCTCTGTCGTCAAAAGTTTATTGTATTGCATGAGCAAGAGGAGTGACTAACTCTAGGGAGCGACTAACAGCCGACCAATCATGTATCCAGGGCTTCTATCTTTTCATCTGTCCCTTTATTTCTGCCTTACTCTCTGTCTCTTTTCATTAAATCTCACTCTATCAAACTTAGCTTTTGTTGTTACGCAAATGTTATAATCACCGTGTATTGAGAATGCCAAAAACTGTTGTTTTACTAAAAATAAATGTTTTTGTTTAGTTCTTTCTAATTAATATTTACTCTAAATTTTGATTACAAAAAACTTAGAAATACAAATTTTGGTTATTTATGAAAAGGAGAAATTTTCAACATACTCTACTAATTCTGCTATTTATTTTGAATTCTAGGGTGGAATCTGTTCCTATTTTAATATCGGGTGTTAAAAAAATAATGGTGCAAAACTGTTGAGGTGGATTTTCTGTTTGCCTCAATTAAAACAGCTGTTAATAAGTTTTTAAATAAGACAGCAGTTGTTATTAGGAGCATATTTATAAGTCATTGTATTGGGTTGTGTTTTGTTTTGGCTACTTGATTTACTGTGACAGACTATATGGCTTCTACAAAGCAATAAAAGACGTTTTGTGTGTCAGAGTTCACTCTCCGACACACAAAACCCCTTTTCCTGCTTGATAGTAGAAATGTAAGAAACATGTTTATAACATACATGCTTGTTAGTCAATTAGCCAAGATAAAAAATAACCATATCAAAACAAACTTAAACATGCTCTTTCCATTGTTGGAATTATTTAAAGTGGTGTTAATCAACGCAAACAAAAAATTCACCACGTACTAATGTTTAGTTTAGTACCATTATTTTGTAAACACAAGGTCTTTAATTTAATTTGAAGACAGAAATGTAATTATAAATTAAATTGTTTATCTAAAAAAATAATAATAATAAATATTTAAACTGATCTTATAAATCTATAATTATAATAAATATAATTAAATGTGAAAATATTATATTTAAAATACCATTTTAAATAGTCATTTGTTCCTTTTGGAACATCATTGGTCTTTGAGGTTTTCTTGATGAGTTTATCTTAATTAATATAAAAATAAAGTGTAGAATAATGTTTTGATTTTTGCAACTCAAGCTTCTTTTAGTAGTGAATTTGCTTAAGGCAGAGAGACAGAGAGTTAGACATCAGAAAACTGCATTCATTATTTTGTATTAAATATTAAGTAATTATCCATATGAAAGAAGTGTGTGTGATTATATAATGTGAGAGAGTATATATACAAGTGAGTATGTATGCGAGTGATTGTATATATGAATGAGTATATTTGTGAGTCTGTACATGAATCACACAAAATTGAGTTTTGCATTGAGAAGTATATCATTAAGTTTTTACCTACCAGTCTGAGAATGATTGTGATAAGAGTCAAGAAGTGTACGTATGAGTTATGAATGATTGTTAGGAGTCAAGAAGTGGACGTATAAGTTATGAATGATTGTTAGGAGTCAAGAAGTAAACGTATGAGTTTATGAATGATTGTTAAGAGTCAAGAAGTGGACGTATGAGTTATGAATGATTGTGTTATGAGTCCAGAAGTGAACAAGTTTCAACGTACGAATCTGTGTATGTTTGCTTTCGCCATCTAGCTTGTCATGTTTCTCATGATATTCTCTTCGCTAGGAACATGATTGGTTGGCTGCCTTGCACCGAGAGGAAGATCTTATTCGACTTTTAGTCTTCCAGAACCTAGATCGCCTCGCTCATGCAACAAATCATATTTCTTCGGTGTAGACATTTTGCTTACAATTTAATATATTTGTATTTGTACTTGCTGTATACTACTAAAGAGGGTGTATTTTCACAGTATATTGTTTCTGTAATGATTTACATTGACTGAAGTATGTTATTAATTTAAGGTATATATTTATTTTGGTGTGTTGCAAGCTACTTACATATACAGTATAACTCCAACTATCCGAAAATATTCGGACTGTACCACATTAGGATACAATATTTGGATAGTTGGATTTTTACCTCAATTTGTGGTTTTAATTTTATTTTACGCGTCTGCAAAGATTTAACAATTAAAAAATTCAAGCTTTTGCCGCAACGGCGGAGTACATTGATGAAGTTTTTGTAACCGTGGGGAACGATGATGATGTCCACCATACCCCAAAAGGTGTTCAAGATTTTGCTGCAATAATGGCAGACAATAATCATGTCTACACAACCGCTGGAATTATTCAAGATTTTGCCTCGATCATGGAAGCCAATGATAATGTTTTCACAACCGGGGAGGATGATGATAACGTTTTCTTGACCACAGGAGACAATTAATGATGGTTTTCTGTATCCACTTCAGACAATGATCAACAAGACCTCACTCAATCAAGACAGATCAAGATTACTGATAAAGATTTTCAAAATTCAAGATTTTATCGGGATCAAGGAAGACGATGATGATGTTTCCTTGACCATGGGATGTTGACCTCGGGAGATGTTATGGATTGTGCCCTGATCACGCTTCTGCCTTCTCTAATAATCATTCTCATTACTTAAGTTTTATGTTTCTCATATTCTTTCTGTAAGTGATTCGGATAATTGGAGTTTTACTGTACCTCTTTTGTAATTGAATGTATAGTACCAATACTTATTATATGTATTCCCTATCTCATCTAAATGGCCAAAGCTGTATAATGTGTTGTAACAATGATAGATACATGGTGTACAAGCTTGTAGGTATAAAGTTTGGAATTGGATTGGCAAGTAAGATGGTTTTAGGTAACTACAAATTTTAAATTACAAATTTTTTCCATTAAATTATTTTGTTTTAAACAAAAAATAAAGTAACTACAAAATAAAGGCCAACTTAAAACTAAAAATAGTTCCTAAGTTTGATAATGTGCCAGAATTTACCCATATAGGAGAATTGTTAATTTTGAAATTTGACAAGCTTGTACAATGTGGATCCTGAAAACCCTAGAATCAATGTTTTTCAATCTCAAGATAACCAAGATTAACAAAGCTCTGTTGAATCCCTTTTAATGGCACATCGTCGTATGTAGCAAGAAAATCGTACTGAGGGTGACGATCGAATTTTTGCACAGACCAGGATGGATATGCATGGATATTGAGACAACCGAAGAACATGGTCACAATTTTCCCGAGATCGCAGAGACAACAATGGTGTTTATATTTTTGTTTGTAAAAATTGTACTAAAATTCATGATTAAGATTACTAGCCAGTAATGGCTGTCATTGTAATGGTTTCAAGGCAGTTTTCTGCTTGCCTACATTCCTCACTTTGTCATCTGCAGACAGTCCAATCCATCAGTTCGGTTAATTTAGCACTAGTAAAATATGCAAGATATTTCTTTAGATTTTCAATATGCCACTATTTTATTTAGTTATTCGTACTGATAATTTTTCTTCAAAAATATTTATTTTGTTTGTTAAGGGAGGTTCCCTATGTAGTTTTACCATGGGTATAAAATATTTATTTTGTTTGTTAAGGGAGGTTCCCTATGTAGTTTTACCATGGGTAAAACTGTAGTTTTGGCCGAAATCTCAAATATTAGTTTGTGTTTGCAACCCATTAGAATATTTACATTCTTTATTAGGGTACAGTCCAAACCCTGTTCTTGTTACTATATAATTTTGACCTTTTGTTGGATAGTAATACTAATTAATGTCACAATGACAAATGGCATATGGGTTCATGGGGTAAATGTTGATTGTTTTCAAATGTTTTTCCTCAAAACGCATAATGTTTCATTTATTTGCAGCGGTTCCAAAACAAAATTTCTTCTCTAAGGTTTTCTAACAATTTTATATGATTAAAAATGGACTTCGTTTGTTGGATGATGTGGAAGGTACTGATAATATTGCAAAGAGTTGAAGACCTAACCTAACCTAACCTATTGTAAAATATCAGTACAATCCAATTGATTTTGGTCTATAGTTTCTTTTAAGTACAACTAATATACACACCTTTAGGTGTTTATTAACTTCCAAATTAGTTTTACTTTGTATACTACAAGTAGACTTTACATCCTATTGTACAATTTTAAACTTTACTGTTTTATTTGATAGTCCTTGTTCATAATATCAGAAGAGAAGCAATCATGTACAAAGTATACTGTTTTGATTGGTTAAATTAAAACAATTTCAACGTTGGTGAAATGATGAGAAGAAATAAATAGTGAATATCATAGTAAACTACCAGACAGGACATGCTTATACAAAGAATAACCAATCTTATAAGCATGTATTTTGTGAATATTGACTTGTTTTACTACCGTAGTTATTCATCAGGATATATTTTGTGGTTGTACATGTTTATCTATATACAGAGGTACTTAGGTCTAACAGTCCATCTTAACCGTCGTATGTAATTACTTTTTCAGTATTATTACTTTTTTCAAAATAGATAAATTTATATTGATCCATTTATGCTAAGTTTTTTTTTATTTTGTAATAAATTATTTGCTAAATTAATATATTTTTCAAATCATTGCATGGGAGTGTTAAGATTTAATTATATGATAAACATAACTTTGTGTCATTGTATTAAATTTTAAAGTTGAAGTGCCAATAGAAAATTCTATAAATAGTTTTTCCCAGAATAATAAAATTACAAGATGTCTCTGGAATTAAAGCAGGATGTTTCCATCGTATTAATGGTTTCCTTTCTAGTCATATAAAAGAGTCAATTTTTTATATACATTTAATAATATTAGTTCATGTTTTTTCTTTGGAATGAATTCTAAGACTAAGAACAGTAAATGTTTAAGTATTATTTATATAATATGGAAAGTCTGGAACCGACTTAATATACTTTATATTAATTTTGTTAGAAGATTAAAACTTGCTTGTTAAAAAAAAAAGCATAATTGCACCAGTTGTGATATGGCCAGAAAGCTGAGAGAAAATAATTAAATGGTAATTTAACTTGAATCTCTTAAAAAATGAAGTAATAACTCTTACTCTTCCAACTTTTTTCAAAACTATTAATTATTGGAGGTAAATAGATAGTTTTAAAGTCAAGAATAAATTCACAAAGTTTAAATCTTCTATCAACATTAATAATTTAATTATTAGGTCTATTCTAGACTTTTGTTGTTTATTTAATACATATATTTATTATTTTGTTAATCAATTCTTTTTTAATTTCAAAATATATGAATTTATATCTAATTATAGTTGAATGAAAACTCATGGAAAGGTTTCAATTGCAAATATTCATGGTTTTCACAATTAGACTTTGTTTATTATAATTTATCAATAAATTACAGTATATATTTTATGTTGATTTATTTCCTCTACAATTCAATCTAACATTGCTAACAATTAGTTTATTTAAAAAAAATTTAATAAGTGCTGGTTATTAATATTACTAAAAATGTTTATACTTTAGCATTTGTTAATAATGTTCAGCCATCATAAATAAAAATTGAAACCAACAATTTGTTTAGCTATTTATAATATTATTTCATAGTAACTGACATAGTGTCATTACAGTAGAATTCCAAACAACAAAAACGCCCTTAACTAGATCTAGATTATCCGTAATGCTCAGCAAGAATTTAAAATATCCACAAGAATGGCAACAATGTTCTTGGGACTTATGCTAAGATAATTGCAATTTTTCATTTTAGCGTTGTTTTACCAGTTCACATAAAAAATATAAAGTACACATATTTCCCTCAAAACCAACCTTAAAATAACAATTATTCAAAACTAAAACCAAAACATTTTCAAATTTGAATTGAAAAACCAAAATCAAATTGTCAAACAAACTATCATTAGGAAAATATCAATGATCCAAAACCCTTGTTTTCTAGAATAGACTGCAATTGTAAAAGCGACATAAAAGAAATTAGAAATAAGAACTAAACTAGAAGCTATAACAATGAGGTAGGTGAGAACAAATTAAAATATTAAAGGATCGTCTTATTGGATGGCTCATTCTCAGAAAAAAACCGGGGCACCTGTACCTTGTCCCTCTTAGGCCAAGACCTCAGCCTGAATGTTTCCAGGTAGTAAATGAATTTTGTTATACCTCCATAACTCTTTATATACTTCCATACTTACTTTAATACTTTTCAATGAAATGGCGACCATACAAAGTAGGTATGTTAAGCCAAGTATGAATGGAGATGAGTGTAGGATGAGTGGCGCGATCTTGTAGTCTTGTTAGTGACTAAGGCCGACTTATTCCTTAGACACAGCTGTTAATTAATAGCCCATACAGCTAATGGCAACTAAAGGACCTACAGTTTATACAGTAGAACCTTGATAACAAGACTCTCATAGAGATCATAAAATAAGACTTGTTATCAAGGATGACTTCTAATCGAGGTTTGCAATAACATGTGGTTAGGGGTCAAATAATTTCATGGGGATTTGAAAATGACACTTGTTATCAAGGGTGACTTGTTATCGAGGGTCTTCTTATCGAGGTTCTACTGTAATGGAATCCAAACCACATTTTTGCCTTGGTATATTCGAATTGGTCTAATTTTCAGGATAGTGCTGCGGATAGTCGTAGTACTCACTCGTGCGGACGTTAATCCGCACCAGGGAGTATCGCATCCACAGTGCATGCCTATAAATATCCACAATTCGTAACCTCCTAGTAGCTGGATTACAGGACGACACCACCTGTCCCAGTTTTATAAATTTCATTTCATAACTCTGGGATTTTTAAGCGTCCACAGACAATCTTTTGGGACACCATGCCCTCACATGACAATAAACTGAAACCCGGTTTTCCAGAATGTTTGGACACCATATTTTATAAATCATTAAATAAGCATCTTATCATGACTAACTGACTATATTTGCCATTACGTCCACTAATAAGTGAATTTGATCCAATTATGCATCTCAATTAGTTTAGCAACAGCAAAAAGCAGGTTACCTGTGTAATTTGTGTAGATCAAGTTAGGTATTGTTCTCCCTGAATTGTACTGAAATACTGTTTCATATTCATACAATGATTTGTTTTAAGTTATAGAAAGATGATAGGAAATGGTTTAGAAATGGTCCAAATTGTTCAAAAATAAGCTTCAACATTTTTATCCATCTCGCTGCCTGCATGTGAAATTCCTAAAATATAATAAAACTATTGCACATAATTCACTCTTAGCTTGGAGTGGAAAGGCTTACAAACACCACACGATTTTATAGAATTTTTTCTAATATTCTAACTTATTCATAGTTTGTAGGATTTTTAGTGACCTAAGCCTGCTATCATCAATAAAATTCAAAAAACCTGGGCCCTTTTGCTCTGTGATACATCATATTCATAATTTTACTGGAGTGATTCTTTTGTGTCTATTTCTAGTTAATGCCTGTTTCACCCTTATTATGTTTAGGCCAGAAGAACTTTATTTCAGATAGGAGCTCTTTGTAACCCATCACAATAAGCTGTTTATGTTGTTACATTTTCACTCGATTATAAAGCAGTAACAGTCTTATCCGAGCTTGCCACAGCTGATAGACAAGATTCTACTGTACCATCAAAACTAAAATTACTTAGACAGTGACGAATAAAAGTAATGACTGTGCATCTAATGCCCACAATAAGGTCTAAAGAAAAATGATTCATAAATAAAGAGATATGAGGCTCATAATCTCTTGAGTTTCGTTCACAAAAATAGGCTTTTTTATCTATTTCCTTCCTTCAAAGAAGTCACTATTCATTGCATGAGTACATTTAAGAAGTGCTCATTAGTTATTGGAAATATGTGTATGCTGGAGTTATGTAATGCAAAAGGTCTGAACTTAGTTATTAATTTAATAATGTGATAAATTTAGTTTTTATTATTCAGGTAAATTTGTCAAGTGTTATATTTTTATGGTCTAAGAAGAAAATTATCTTTACCTACACAAAACTAGAGTTTTGCAAAGAATATTACAGTTGCTATTATTAAGTAGGCCTACGGGGTGTCTCACAAAGAGGTTGTTGTTTTTTAACTAGACATTTCAAACACGCTACTAACGTGAAATTCTACAGTTACACTAAATCACTAAATACATGTATGAAAAATACTTCCAAATCTAATTTGGTTTTGATGAATGAGAAAAAAACCGTGATGTAACGAAATAAGAAGAAAATTGGCAAAATAGTATTCTAAGCGTGATTTAAAAAGTGCATATAAATGAAATAAGCATGTCAGTTTTAATGAAGAGTTATAATTCAAATTAATTTTATTTACGATTTACCACTCTCTTATCTATTGTTACTTTAATTTTATTTACTTAAGCAACATTTTAGGAATATCTAGAAAATTTTTAAAAATTTTTTCAAATAAAATTACTTTACAAAAACACAAGCTTATTTTTTTGTTCTGTCAATTTAATCTTGGTCAGATTCAAATGGGACTCGGAGGTGGTTTTTTTACAAATATGTTTGTTGCAACTGCAGTTTCAAGTTAGCGTGTTCAATGTGTCTGGTATATTACTTCAAATAAAATAGCAATTTCTTCGTGGAACGATCACCCCTATGTCAGTAGCTATTTCCAAATCACCTACAACAAATTGCTAAATCCTAAATAATTGCTATATTTTATATTTATCTACCTTGTAGTTTGCTAGAGATTAGGGTGCTGATTAATTATTTTACGCCACACTACATTATTTTGACGAACTTCCCACGCAAGGAATTAGTCCAGAAAACAGCTGTTTGCCGCCAGCTTATTCAAATGGGGTTTCATTGCGTACTACTGTGCTGCAATGAGTTTTGCCGGACACCAATCAGCTGATTATACCGGTACTGTATTTAGGTGGCAGTGAGTAGTTATAAACAAAAACATAACCTCTACCTCTCTTAGAGGTTATGACTAGTGATTTTTAGTCCTTTAGTTGGTGGAAATAAGGATTTGTACGGATTTAGTAGTATGGCGTAAACTATCGTACGTAACTCGTCCAAAATGTGTGTACCGGACTCGTATGGTAATCCCGTACTCGACTTCGTCTCGCACGGGAACGACCACACTCGTCCGGTAAACACTTATTTTCAGGACTAGTAACGTAATATACTATTACATCCCCAAACTGTGAGCTTCATATGTACACTTGCTGTTAGATAAACAGCTGTTTTGTTATTGGCACCTTACATTGTTTCACTGCTGTAAACCTTAAATTCTTGACTACTGCAATTGATTTGTCCCTTATCATATTTTTATCCTTGTATTTTGGTTTATTGAACTGAGCAGCAATAATTGCATTTTTGTTGTTCCCCAGTAGTCAAAGTATATAGCTGTTTGATTCAGCGAGTTTAGCGTAGAATTAAGAGTGATGTTTTCATGTGAGTGTGTATTTAATAAATTCTAGAATGGCTCATCAAAATTTATATACTGTAAATGAGGAAAACAAATTTTAAAAGTTCTGTGTGGTACTATTTCTTAACTATGATCAATAGCAAAGTTGCCCAGTGTAAAATTTGTAACTCCAGTTTAATGTGTGAATCATAAATTAATAGAATCCCAGAATCGGTTTAAACAATTCCCATAATCCCGGGATAGGATTGAATCCACTGCCTGTCGCTCGCTGCTTACACCTACTGTAGCCAACCTCTGCAGAATTACAGGTAAACAAATAGGTCCCGATATCAAATCAATGCCGCCACTAGCGCTCGTAACACAGCTGAGGCCTTAGGAGTACTTGTGGTAGAGACAGTAGGGGATGTAGAGTCGGCGTCTGAAGGTCAGGAGAAACAACAATAGAACAGCACAACATGACAGCTAGTGTGTACATTTTGAGAAGATACTTATTTCGGAATAACTTATATGTAGCAGTTCATAGTGTCAAGTTTGTATTCATTCAGTTTAGTTTTATACATTTTTTCCTAATTTTGGCCTCATGATGGCTCCGCTCCGTCTATGGTGCTATCTCTGTAGGTATAATACCCGCCTAATACTTGATTAACAACAGTAATATGGGTATGAGAGTAAGTGATGTCTATGACAAAAGGAAAACAGTAGGTGACAGAAATGAACACTACCATAACACCTGATTATTGAATACAGCCTCACAAAATATGACTTCAGATTTTAACTGTAACACAATTTTTACATGACTGTGATATCTATAGTCAATGCTGTCAAGTAAAATTACCACTTCCGTGTATCATGACCAATCAATTTTCTCACGTTTGAGTACAAAGTTACCCAATTTGATTGTTGGTTGTAGGTGATGGTGACCAATGTGACGTCGCTACTCAAGACAGTCAAGGCAGTAGAAGATGAACATACCAGAGGAACCAGAGCTTTGGAAGCCACGATTGAAGCTATTGCTCAGGAGATCAGAGTAAGTACTTCTTGTTGTTTCTCTCTTTCTGCAGGCACTGTATTCATTTATTTAACTCTCATACAAACAATGGTAGGGAACTTAAAAGCAAAATTGTAAATGCAAATTTATCTTGAGTAAATTAAGTTGGCATCTGAGTTGTTATAAGCTTACTTTATTCAAAGTTCCCAAGTGGTGGATGCATTCAGTGTTTATATTAGATTCGCTGGGTGAAATAGAGAAATTGGATAGTTTCTAATGATTTACCACCCATATCGTGGTTTGTTTTTCACCGCAATAAAGTGTTTTTACGGGAACTTTGCCTGTTTAGACTTTTATCATGTGTTTCATGTGGTCTAAAGCTAAAGTAACATTGACTTCTAAGATTAAACAGCAGTTCACCAGGTTGAGATTGTCAAATTGTTCAAAAATGTCTTCAATCATCAAATGCAGTTAGTAGACTACTTAAATGTAGTTTGTTCGCCAGATAATCCAAGCAATTTGAGAACTTGACACGTTTTTTATCAAATCTCTAAGGAAGTAATATTATTGTGCAACTCTAGACCTTTTGAAATAAGCAAGGAAGCTTTGGAGTTAGAACCTAAAGCAGTAAATGATAATGATGTAAGTAATAAATAAACAGAAAAGCACCAGGAATTGAACCTAACTTATTACCAATGATATATTCCGCAGGCTCTCCACAGTGTAGAAGTGACTCGAGTGTCGGCGACGGCAGAGGAATTAGTCCGCTGCACCAAGCCTATCACTCTCGCCACAGCTAAGGCAGTTCACGCTGGCAACAGTTGCAAGCAAGAAGACATCATTGTAGCTGCCAACATGGGTCGCAAGGCCATCTCTGATATGCTCACTATCTGCAAGGTAGCTTACTCCTTCCTTTGTTGTCCTTTACGAATGAACTTTCCTTCCATCCAAGGATGTTTCCCATTCTTTGTTTCCTAGATAGGTGGTTTCCAAACCACTAAAAGTACAAACTGACTACAGGTTAAGTAACCTCAATGTATCAGTTACTTACATTCCATAAACTATTGGTGGTTCTGCTGGGACTGTTAGGATTGTAAATATTCAATTTCAGGAGCTTTTTGAAAAGTTACAGACCAATCTTTACATTGTAAGTTATTTCAACGATAAAAACATTCAAAATTCACAAATTTAGAAGAGAAGTATACATATTGTTTTCAAATGACCACCCCTTAACTGTTTTCAGGAAAATTAAATTTGAAACAAAACAAATAAGATTTAGTCTACTGATTTAAAATTTAGCTGAGAACAAGTGTAATAAGAAAATCTATAACCACCCTAAGTCCAAAAATTGATAATTATGTAATATTTCTCATTATTTCACATAAATAACACAGTATATGTACTCATGACTGCAGGTAATTGTGTATTCATATTGTATCAACTCACATACTCACAGTTTCTCATTATTTCACATAAATATTGCAGGATATGTACTGATGATTGCTGATAATTGTGTATTCTGTCAACGTTTACACATGTATATCGCAGGGTAACGCTAACACGGCAGATGGCGATGAGCTCCGGAGACGCACTCTGCAGGCAGGTCAGGACGTGGCAATCCAGTACAGAGAGCTTCTACAAGCTGTACTCCACAGTCTGAGCAGATCTGGCGCCATCGAAGCCAAGCAGGGTCTGTCTCATATCTCCCGGCGCATCGCACAGTGTGTAACCGAACTGGTGGCTGTGGCACAACTGCTTAAGGGTACAAATCATCAATATCATGAACTTGATTGAAGAAAACTGTTTTAATTTATTAAGTCCTAATGGTTAAGTTCCAAAATATGTAGACCTTCTACTATTTTGAGCTCCAGTAAGTCAATCTTCATTGGACATATACATTGAATCTTGTGATGTGTCAAGACTTCACCAAGTTTTAGATCATAAGAGTGACAGTGATAGCCTGGGCTTCCATCTGGTGGTATTGAATAACTCCCAGTAAAGAGGGGCCACCCAATGGTTAAAATTGAAGCACAAAAAGTTTGATTTTTGCTTTTTTGAACCTAAA
The DNA here is from genome assembly GCF_028750875.1 of Macrosteles quadrilineatus. Lineage (NCBI taxonomy): Eukaryota > Metazoa > Arthropoda > Insecta > Hemiptera > Cicadellidae > Macrosteles > Macrosteles quadrilineatus. Next base: position 42,117,119 of record NW_026542600.1, on the reverse strand, counting down.
TTTGCTTTACCAATTACTTTTATCATCGGTTGTAAAATTTGAAAACTTATTTCTGTGGTCACTGGTATAGTGTGAATTATTTAACACTTTTATCAAACCCTGGGTCTGACAGGACCACAGGAATTTTCACAAACGCATGTTGGCAACACTTGGGGATTTCATTTCTCCAAAACCTTCCCCCCTTTTCCTCCCCTACCTGTTAGTATATTGTTTGTTCATTTTGCGAGGGTGCCGTGACCTTGACAGGTCATCTGTTCATAACATACGCGTCTCAGAAGCCCAGCGTTAGTGTATTTTATAGGGTTTTGGTTAGTGTTATAAAAATAGGGTTTCAGTAAGGAAGTGTTAATTATTATGTATTTACTGCACAATCTGGAAACATGTGGTTAGTCTCATAAGGGGACTCGTGCCCCTCTAGCCCATATTGATGGACGCCCATGAGTGATAGCAACTCATTATTCAATTAATTAAATCTAGATTTAACTTTGGCATGTCTTTACCAGCAATAAACATATCTTTGCTTATTTTTTAATGAAGAACAAATGTTTCCAGGTACAGATTGGGTGGATCCAGATGACCCTACAGTTATTGCAGAGAATGAACTTTTGGGAGCTGCTGCCTCCATCGATGCTGCGGCCAAAAAGTTGGCCAGTCTACGACCTCGCAAATCAGTGACACAGGTTAGCTATAAGCCATTTCAAAATTCTCAATTTTTTTAACAGAATCCTTTTATTTTATTTAGAATCAATTACATTGTGAGTTAGTTCATGTGTTGTACCTAGAGATTTTTCACTGCTGTATAGAAATTATTGAATGTGAAGAATAATAAGAATAGTTTATTCTTATTGCTACTTAACATGAATATGCAATACGAATTGCATGCGTCAGTTTTGATGTTGTCTGAAATGAGAGCATTTCAATATCATCTTAGTAAAAATTGAATAAGGCTCAACAGACAGTTTGTCAAAATAGACTTGACAGGTAAATAAATTATCTCCTTATAAATTAGAATTGGCAGACAAGGATTCAATATTCATTAAGGTAACTTATTAATCTTAAACCTAATATTTTGTGGTTGTTTGTTGTCTTAACCAGTCTACAAAAACAAATCTTTGTATTACTTTTAATTTTTTCTAGAGTTTTACTAATTGGTGTTACTATTTTTTAACATATCTGTATTTTTCTTCTCTTCCCTGTTCTACTGTGGAGGATAACAAGGATGATTGGTGCTTCATTTAGAGCTACCCCCTCAAGATATGTTTGATATTCTTGGTTGTTTTTATTCTTCAACCGAGAATCAAACATATTATTGAGGCGGAACTCGCATCTTCATACAGTTCTCAATCTACGAGAGAAAGTTTAACCACACACACTAATGATATGATCTGTCAACTTCAAAACTGTAACAGCGTAGAGTGTTTTGTTGTTTAATGTCGTTGTACTATTTATTTGATAGTGAGGGTTCCAAAGTATCCTTTAATACTTGGAATTTTCCCTATGTCCTTCTTGGACATAAGGAAGGTCCTTCTTGGAAATTCAAAGAATCTTCCAAGATTTCTTATCTTGGAAGATTCTTTGAATTTAGCTCTGTCTAGAAATGTTATCCTTTGTTGAGAAATTTTAATTTTTAATCATATTTTACTCCTTATTTTTTTTCTTAATGCTTATACAGGGTGTCCCGGAACTCTCTACCAATATTTTAGGGCATTGATCCTGGGTAAGAAACATATCTAAATATCATATTTAAATTGTCTGGAAGTCCTTAGTTACTAACATAGCCGCCATTTAGTTTTTTTTCACTTATTTAGACAAAGCTACAAAAAAATTATGACAGTTTTCCAAATTCATAAAACAAAATAGTGGCCATTTATATATTTTTTTCTTAAATAACTCAAAAACCGTTGATTTTAGAACTTTACAAGAATAACCTTTTCATGGCAATTTAATTACAAATCGATTGACACCAGAATCATTAAGATTGGACGAATATTAACTGAGATATGGCAGCTTTAGTGATACTTGACTGCTGGTGATATTTGACAGTTGCAGTGCATGCTGAGGCATGCTGTCACGTACCACTAAAGCTGCCATATCTCAGTTAATATTCGTTCAATCTTAAAGATTAGGGTGTCAATAAATTTTGAATTAAATTCCCTTAAAAACTTTCTTCTAAAACTTTTGTAAAATCAACGGTTTTTGAGTTATTTAAGAAACAAAATTATAAATGGCCGCCATTTTGTTTTATGAATTTGGAAAATTTTCAATGTTTTTTGTAGCTTCTTCTAGTTGTCATAAATGCAAAGTTTCAATTTTGTATGTTTATCCACTTTTCAGAAAACAAATTAATAAGTGAAATAGCTTATTCCCTATAGGGGAAATTCGCTAAAAACAAAATGGCGGCTTTGTGAGCAACTATGGACTTCCATACAATTTAAATATGATATTTAGATATGTTACTTACCCAGGAACAATGCCCTAAAATATTGGTAGAGAGTTCCAGGACACCCTGTATATATTGTTGAGTTTTGCAATCTTCTGGTAGTTAGTATTATGGCAAAAAGGTTACTTTCAAATATTTCACTTTTGAGCCCTGAAAATAACTCCTATAAATTTGCTTTGTATTTCATGAATATTTTACTTAATGTTAACAAACACATTAATGTTTATTCAACCACAGGTCAGTTACCAATTACCATTAATGATCTTGTTTGTCTTGTGTGTTAAGTGTTTAAATGTTTATTTATACTAACTTAACAATCTTCACATGAAGATAAAGGATCAAGATGGCTCTATGTAAGAGCTGAAACTAAAAGTACCATTTTTAATATTTTATCTTATGTATCTAAAGCTTTTTGCTGAAACTTTTTTTGCAAGTATTAGAAAGTCTAAAATATACATTGCTTGTAAATAATATCTACTTTGTTAAACCATTAGAACATATGTTACACATACATTAGAAGCGAGGCTTCCATGGTCACAAACACTAACACTAACATTATAAACCGGATGTTCCGGGTACATCCCTGTTTTGTTATTGTGGGTGGTGACGCTACGACTAAATTAGTTTGACACTTGTTTCGGTGAACCGTTCTGACGATGAGTGTCTATAATAAAGAACTGGCCAAAACGTCAGGGCTTAGTAATAAGTTTTTAATGCTGTCATACCCAGAAGACCTCGTTTTTAGTCTGTAATCATCATATTACATTAGTTTTATCGATAGGTAACAGGGTGTCTACCAGTCGGGAATTCCGGGAAATTCGGGAAAAAGTCAAGGATTTTGAAAGGTCGGGAAAAGTCGTGAAAAAGTCATGAATTTCGGCCGAAAGTCGGGAATAATCTAACCTTTCAAAATTAGGGATGAACGGGTCCCAAAACTTTAAAACAAATTCTGGATCTTATATTCCTGATCATTGGGACGGGATTACATTGAAGGGGTGTGGGATGAAAATGCATCGGAATTCCAATTTGATTCAGTGATGATCAAAATAACAATTTGAATCATGGGCATTCAGTATCCATATACGTTATTGAATCAGTATCCAAATAAGTTTTTGAATCAGTATCCATACTTTATTGAATCAGTATCCATATACGTTTTTGATTCAGTATAAATATACGTTTTTGAATCAGTATCCATGTGTTATTGAATCAGTATCCAAATACGTTTTTGAATCAGTATCCATACATTTTTGAGTCAGTATCTATATACGTTATTGAATCAGTATCCAAATACGTTTTTGAATCAGTATCCATATACGTTATTGAATCATTATCCAAATACCTTTTTGAATCAGTGTCCATACGTTATTGAATCAGTATCCATATACGTAGTTGACTGTTACATTGATAGTGTTACTTTGACTATCAGTATCCATATAACTTATTGACATTATTCAAATGATTGACATTAATTATATAAGTTATTCACTGAGACATTGCTTAGCCATACAAGTTATTACCCTCCAAGTACATGGCATACACTGAAACATTGCTTAGCCATACAAGTTATTACCATCCAAGTACATGGCATACACTGAGACATTGCTTAGCCATACAAGTTATTGCCATCCACGTACATGGCATACACTGAGACATTGCTTAGCCATACAAGTTATTACCATCCAAGTACATGGCATACACTGAGACATTGCTTAGCCATACAAGTTATTGCCATCCACGTACATGGCATACACTGAGACATTGCTTAGCCATACGTTATTGCCATCCACGTACATGGCATACACTGAGACATTGCTTAGCCATACAAGTTATTACCATCCAAGTACATGGCATACACTGAGACATTGCTTAGCCATACAGGTTATTGCCATCCACGTACATGGCATACACTGAGACATTGCTTAGCCATACAGGTTATTGCCATCCACGTACATTTCATACACTGAGAAGACATTGCTTAGCCATACAGGTTATTGCCATCCAAGTACATGGCATACACTGAGACATTACTTAGTCATACAGGTTATTGCCATCCACGTACATGGCATACACTGAGACATTGCTTAGCCATACAGGTTATTGCCATCCAAGTACATGGCATACACTGAGACATTGCTTAGCCATACAGGTTATTGCCATCCAAGTACATGGCATACACTGAGACATTGCTTAGTCATACAGGTTATTGCCATCCACGTACATGGCATACACTGAGACATTGCTTAGCCATACAAGTTATTACCATCCAAGTACATGGCATACACTGAGACATTGCTTAGCCATACAAGTTATTGCCATCCACGTACATGGCATACACTGAGACATTGCTTAGCCATACGTTATTGCCATCCACGTACATGGCATACACTGAGACATTGCTTAGCCATACAAGTTATTACCATCCAAGTACATGGCATACACTGAGACATTGCTTAGCCATACAGGTTATTGCCATCCACGTACATGGCATACACTGAGACATTGCTTAGCCATACAGGTTATTGCCATCCACGTACATTTCATACACTGAGAAGACATTGCTTAGCCATACAGGTTATTGCCATCCAAGTACATGGCATACACTGAGACATTACTTAGTCATACAGGTTATTGCCATCCACGTACATGGCATACACTGAGACATTGCTTAGCCATACAGGTTATTGCCATCCAAGTACATGGCATACACTGAGACATTGCTTAGCCATACAGGTTATTGCCATCCAAGTACATGGCATACACTGAGACATTGCTTAGTCATACAGGTTATTGCCATCCACGTACATGGCATACACTGAGACATTGCTTAGCCATACAAGTTATTGCCATCCAAGTACATGGCATACACTGAGACATTGCTTAGCCATACAGGTTAATTGCCATCCACGTACATGGCATACACTGAGACATTGCTTAGCCATACAGGTTATTGCCATCCACGTACATTTCATACACTGAGAAGACATTGCCATACGGGATTTTCTCGGCATGTGATTTGTTTCGATCGTCAGTGATTTCGCTGTGTCGCGAGTGATCGCGAGACGGAAAAAGGTGTAGTAACATGGAGAACGGACCCAGTTTTTGGTCGGGATTTATATAAAAATGGTAATGAAAAGTCGGGAAAAAGTCGGGAATTCCATTTGAGAAATCTGGTAGACACCCTGGGTAATTAAATTGACAGGTTATTATGTCATACAGTATAATAACGAAATAAAATTTAACTTAATGTTGTTCAGTACTGATGATTACATTATTTAATATTAATAAATGTAAATTATTAAAAAATATTAATTTTTTAGTTTAATAATATTGAATTATAATGAGTATTCAGTCAAAATGTATCTAGTAAATGGTATAAGTAGTTTTACTGTAGAATCAAATATATGTTCCATTAAGATATCAAATGTGATTTTTAAATTCATTTAAGTAAACCTGTCCTTACAATGTACATCTTATGTTACATTATGAAATAAGTGGTAAGATAAACCTTGAAAAAAGTCAGTAGTCCTGGCTAATAGGTATCTTTGCAATTACAGTAGAACCTTCAAGAGAGAATCCTAGAAGTATAATAAATTACTCCTGTTATTGGGGACTTTTCTTATAAAGTGCTTTGTTATCAAAGTATCCACTAATACTTCATTTTTAAGTATACTTGTTTTAAAGGGTCTCATACTATTTATATTCTACAATATTGATCTGCTTGTAATACAAGAAGTATTTACACTTCTGCTGTGTCAACTAACTTTTAATAAATACATTTTATACCAAGAAAATTTTCAAACAAAAATAGTGCACACTATCCAATTGGAACCACAGCCCTGATTTTTCCAATAAACGTGGTTTTTATGGTGATATTTAAATTAATTAGCTTATTAGACATAAATAATGATAAAAACCATACACGTTTTTTTGCAGCCATTTAATGAAAAACTAAACTATTACCTATTCTATTTACTGTAGTAGAAAGAATAAGATGAGATCTCTGAAAATATCTAAGAAAATTTGCTGTAGGTACTATGAATATGCTGACTCATATTTTATAGAACACATTTACACAGACTTTGCCTAACCCATACTGTGATTTTACAGAAGTTAGTATCAACGATAAATTAGGAATGCACTAATGTGAACTACTCAGTTTGGTTGCGTACCGCCAACACTGTGTGTGTGAGGTAGCGAGATGGTTAGGTGTTCACGTTGAGCATTGGTGTGATACTAGGTTTAAAACTATTTCAATAACCGCAGCATCGTCTTTCATTAGTAGAAAAACCCCTGACATACATGGTCAAAAACCTGCTTAATAAACTGTCTCAAGAATTCAAAAACAAAATTCAGTCCAAGCACTTCAAAAGCAGCCTTGCTAATTTTCTTTTTAAGACAAATCTAATATAGTATAGATCAGTTCTTAACTGATCAGGATTTGTAATAATGAATTTGTTTTTTAACTATAATTTTTGGACTAATCCATTTTCGTCTAAACCACTTTTATTTTATAGTTTTAGTTTTAGTTTATTTTATTCCTTTATAATTCCTTAGTCTTAAGGTATTTGTATATTGACAATGTCACCTGTTTTATAGCATTGCTATATTTGTAAAGGTTATGTGACAATAACGATTTATTTATTTATTTACACTCGTGATTGTGATGCCAAATGTACAGTAGATGTTTAAAATGTAATATCTGTATATTTTAATCAATATATTGTACTAAATATATGTTTTCTCACATAATTAATGTTTAGATTTTAAAATTTGTAATACACTATTTAAGCTTGTTTTCGTCAAATGTATTTCATTTTATAAGTTACCAGATGTATCGGAATGGTCTTAGAGTAGTGCTGTCTTTTTCATATTAAGATTGTATGATTTAAACCCAACTTATATTACTTTGGGCGACTAGGAGCCACATTTACATTTTTATTTAAATAAGTAATGCTCCTAACCTACATTTATCTGTTAATACAACCAGAATAAATTTTAATTTATAATTTAACCTTAATATTTTTGTTTGACAGGAAGCGGATGAGAGCCTCAACTTTGATGAGATGATACTTGAGGCTGCAAAATCCATTGCAGCTGCTACTTCCGCTTTAGTCAAGGCTGCATCATCAGCCCAACGGGAGCTCATTGACAACGGCAAGGTAAATTTGTTCCTAGTTAAAGTCATTTTGCCTCATATTTAGAATAATTCCAAATAACTATACAGCCCGATGTGTAACTCACTGACCAGGTTTTAAAGAGTCTTGGTCCCAAACCACTCAGGAAAATCCCTAAAGGGGCATTTTCAATTTTTAACTCCCTCGAAAATGTTGAATTCCTCACTCATGTCAATCTTATGATAAATACCATTGTAAGTCGCTGACTTTGATATACAGGCCTAAACCTCTTCAAGACAAGCTACACTCTTAATTGACTAAGATTTAAGAAGACATCCCAAATTTGCTGTAAGATACACAAAAGTGCTACTATTTAGTTCTATTTGGCATGTTTAAAACCCCAAAATGTATTTTTTTCTACCATCCCTAGTGAGTAAACAATTAGTCCTCTCCCAAAACAGATATCACCATCAGAGGTTCATTTCTGACGAACTATGATTGTCCGGACCTTGCACCAAATGACTATTTCTTGTTTCCATGATGAAGAAGTGGGAGTGCATCATTTCAATTACAATAGACTGCAGTAAGAAGTGGCAAGCTGGTTAAAGACAAAAGCGGTAGAATTTCACACGAAAGGAATTGTCAAACTCATTTATGCTATGATAAATGCCTAGATCTTAATGGTGACTAGTTGAACAGTAGTATTTAAGTCTGGCTTTCAGATACTATGATAAATGCCTAGATCTTAATGGTGACTATGTTGAACAGTAGTATTTAAGTCTGGCTTTCAACTGTATGTAATACAAAAATTGTCCTATACTTTTTTCATTATTATTCCTAAAAGTAATCTACTTTCTAGATAGCCCTCATATAATGCTTTTCAATTTGTTAGCACATTTCAAGTTTTTGTAACGTTGACGTTTTTGTTTTAATAACTAACTGTATCTTTACAGTAATTTTGACTTTGTCAATGATATCATATACATTATAAAGATTTGTATTATTACTATAAACATGTGTCCAGGTGTCTCGTAGACCTTTGACCAGCTCAGATGATGGCCAATGGTCTGAGGGTCTGATCTCTGCGGCCCGGTTAGTCGCTGCAGCTACTCACTCCCTCGTAGAGTCTGCCAATGCATTGGTACAGGGAGTCAGTTCCGAGGAAAAGCTTGTGTCTAGTGCCAAGCAGGTTGCGTCATCCACAGCTCAGCTCCTCGTGGCGTGTAAAGTCAAGGCAGACCCTGACAGCGACAACACCAAACGACTCCAGGTAAAACTACCCTGTTCTAGACTTGTGTTATTTTTTCCAGTTACTTATTGTTAAGTTTCATGGATAGAGTCTACTGTCCAATTTAAGAATGCAGCATGAAAGATAATAGTTATAAAGACCTTAAAATGTTTACAATAATAATTATTATTCTCACCAACAATTTTTAGTGGTACAAATATTGTTTCAATTACTTCAGGTATTCCAGTTTGTGAATGTATGCATGTGTGTGAATGTTTAAGTGGTCATGATGTGTGTGTATGCGTGTGATGCTCCTTCCGTAGCTACAACCTCTCAAACCGGGTGCAACATTCATAATTATAATGAGGGTTTAGGAATAAACAATGACTATACTATTTATTGTTGTTTAAAGGGTTATTGCGACTAAAGTAAACCTTCTATTACCAACAGTAAACCGTTAACAAAGTGATAATTTGTGTGACTTAAGCTAAAATATAAGTGGATGATAGTTTTATATATTTAAAACAAAAACTCAACCAATTAAACTGAATACGACTTATGGCTATTATTTGTTTTATAGGCTGCAGGTAATGCAGTAAAGCGAGCTACGGACAACCTGGTAAGAGCTGCACAACAAGCCATTCAACAAGAAGAGGAGCGGAGTCTTGTCCTCAATAGGAGAATGGTCGGAGGAATCGCTCAAGAGATCAACGCAAGGTAAACGATTAATAAAATGCCAGTAATGATACCAGTTCCTGACCTAAATCAATTCTCACTTCTTGGTATTTAACTAAATACTAAATCATTCTTCAAATCGTAAAAATTATTTAAACGGCATATTAGTGCTGTAAAAATACGTTTGTTATATACAAATATAAATTTTTGGGTTACGGGTATGTTTGTGATCACAACTAAAGAGTTGGGAGTAGGTAATTTCATAAGCATTGGTGAAATTGTGGCCATTTCCGACTCATAAACAAATTAAAAAGTGAATCATATAAATCCATTCATCAACAGTATTATGTTGATTCTTTGTCACATCAGATCAAGTTAAAAAATTGTCATTTTGTGAAATTATGCTTAAAATTGTGGTAATCGTATGAGATGAATATGATTTCGCATCGATTGTGCGAGATGATTACAATGTCACTGTTATCGCAACTGTTGCTCACGGATGTTGCTGCTATGGTTTTGCCAATATTTTTGAGTTTCGATTTAGACCCATTACAAATTGGGGTCTCAAGAGCAAAACTCTTTTAATATTGCAAAATTCATGCCTTTCCTCACACCTTCGGTTTCTCCAAGGCCTGCAACTCTTCCTTGGTGAAGCCATGTGTGCCAGAGAGAAACCTTCTCCGTAAAATAATTGGCAGATTTTACTCGTTTTTCTTTATTCGTCCTATAAATTGTAGCGGTTAGCTACGAATTAATGATGATTTGTTCGATTGATTGGATGTTACGACATAATCATTCATGTTGGAAATGATGGCTGAACCCTTAAATTTAACCAGAGGCTTACCGCGAACCACAGGCCCAAAGAGATTATTGCTTTTGATGATTGCTAACATTAATTAAACCGTTTCAACTATGGAAATACTACCGGAATGAATATAATAAATTACCCATCAAATGACTGGACACAAGGTGAACTATTAATTATACCTTCCGCAAAGATTCGTGGCGGCTGAGGGATTAGGACGGTCGTTTGGTGTCCCAGCCCCCTAAATTAGCCCTAGCTCGACTGCTCTGGGTTTTGACCATGAGTCACCCACTAGGCTCAATGCATAGTTGGAAGAATTTTTGTATATCACCATAAAGTGTATTAAATAACGCCAGTTTTGTATCCTGCGTCAAATAACAAGAACATTGAGCCCAAACACGAAATAATTGCGACGATATTAAGTATATATTTGGTTTTAAAATAATAGACAGTTTTCGTGTCGTGGTATGCTTAATATCATCACAATTATTTAGTGTTTGAACTCAATGTTCTTGTTATTTTATGCAGGTTACAAAAATGACGTTATTTAATACACATTATGGTGATATACACACATTTAACCAACTATGCATTGAGCCCAGTGGGTGACTCATTGTCAAACCCCAGAGCAGCCGAGTGAGGGCTAATTTAGGGGCTGGGACACCACCCGACCGTCCTAATCCTTCAGCCGCCACGAATCTTTGTGGAAGGTATAAAGTAATATTGCCATTGGAATAGTGACGATGGAAATCAAATTAATGTTTTCAATAAATAGTGAAATAGAAATGAATAATTTTGGTAAAATTTATATTAACTAATACAGAAGAAGTCTGATTATCCGAGGTCCGATTATCCAAACCGCCGGGTTAACCGAGGCAAATACAGTACTGTATATAACAGTTTTTTTTTTTTCAATTTTGTTCCTGGTCCAATGGTAATAAATCGATTGTTGGTATGAGTTGGTAGAGAAATATATTTTTATTTAATCATAAATCACTTATTACTGTAATAATAAACCGTATTCTCCAGTTTCATTACGATGTTTGTCTAATTATAACCTATAATTTTTACCACTGTGTTATCCGAGTTTTTGATTATCCCTGGTAGGCACGGTCCTGTTTAGCTCGGATAGTTGGACTTCTACTGTACAAACACCATACATCTCAAGGGGCCATATGTCCCAAGAATTAGCAAGCCATCTTCTTCGTCTGATGGTTCGGGCACGACAACCGCTGCGTCCATCCACTCATCTGATGTGCGCATGCGCGAGCACATTGTCCTGGGTTGTACAATGGCTTGACTAAACCTATTCAAACCTTCTGTCTGAACATTTGAATAGTTGTGGAGGTAGAGCTCCACAAAATACATTACCTTACAAGCAATATACCAAAAATTAAAATGTACTAATGAAGGTGACTAAATGTTCTTTACAATATAGGTCAGAAGTTCTAAGGATAGAGAGAGAATTGGAAGAAGCTCGCAGTAGACTGACAGCCATTCGTCAAGCCAAATACAAACAGAAAGGTGAAAACAGTCCTTCTGATGGGGAACAGGATGGATTTGACTCATATAACAGGTATTCTAAAATATCTCTAGTACTTTCACACTGACTTGCAATATCTGCAAATAGACCAGCAAGAGTAGTATTGCCCTCCATTACCAATACATATTGAGAGTTTTTAATTTCATTTAACAACTAGTTTTATTTCAAAAGTGGTGTCATCCAATCATCTATATACCTAGACTATTTAGTCAGGACTCAACTTTCTCTAGGTTGCAAAGATAGAGTTTATGGTAGTATTTATAATTTTAGGGTTTTTTTTTGTAAACTGTTTGCTAAATTAAACTGTAAGGTTTTTATAGTTTCCTCTTTCAAACTCCTTTCAAAAATGTATGGTGTCTTTGGCTTTGATTTGTAGATTTTGAAAAAGTGTGTTCAGATGTTTCCTTTTAATTTCCAATTTGTAAGTAGGGTTAGAGTGAGGTTATATCCTCTTGTCTGGTGATGTTTGTTTTGTGTTGTTGCTGGGGTGGTTTTTAGATTTTACAGGTTCTCATAACAGAAGTATTATGTGTTAAAAGGTTTAAATTGGTGATGGTCACCAGAAGTTTCAACTTGTAGAGCAAATCTCAAATCTCAAAATGTAATTGTAAAACTTTTTTACCAACTAAATTAAGGATTACAAAAAGACTGGTAATAATGAACTGTTTGTTATTTAAACAAAACGGAAGAAGTTCAACTCTTCACCCTGCTATGACTAATAGGCTTTAAACCCCCATAAATATTTTTTCTTAACAACAAACACTGAAAAAATTAAACCCATGATACTGACTAACATGAATATGAGATCAGTAGCCTACTTAGTTCTGGATCTCGAAACTTGCCTATGGAATCCCAAAACCTATACTTTTTTAAGTTTTGGTAGTTTTGAGATTTGTTTTTTAAGCTTTTTTTAAAAAAAGCATACATTGATTTTGCAATGTTATTGCAGCAGCAGGCTCGACTCTTCTTACGAGCTTTCCTCTCACCAACACAACGTTTCCCACGAGGGTGTCAATGGCAGCAACGGTCAGGAAGGGTTAGGCAGCAAAATGTATGTTAGCAGTGTGGAAAGTCGTTCCAAAGTGTACCCGATTCCTTCTTCACCTGTCACATCTATCTCTCCTAAGGTAAGCTAAACAAACAATGCCTCTGATTTGAGCACAAGTTCAGTTGGTCCAACATTTTAAATCAAGAACAGATCATAGGACAGACACTCTGTCTCTTTTTTAAATTCCCTTGTACCAAAATCTATGCAATAATTTGACTTACGCTTGAACTTTTTGCAAAACCTTAAATATCATTCTTGTAAAATTACAAGCCATGTCAACATCAAATGTGTACAGTTTATAAACATTAGACTTCACATCTTCCTTATTTTAGGAGTTGTAGTAACCTGATTGTGACTCAAAAAGAAAACCACAAAATATCAAAGAAATTGTATTATATCTGAGATGTACATTACATAATATTTGAAGTTTTATTACAGCAATTGTGTGTTTGAACTAATCAATGTCAACCTGTTTTGTGTTAAGCAGGGATTCACCATGACTACAGTAGAAAGCAGCACGGAGCGCAGTCCATTGTCCACGTTAGTCCACAAATCTTCATCCTCTAGTTTCAACGGTCTGTCCTCACACTCTGAAATGACTCAGTCTCTAGAACAGAAGATGTTCAAACAAACATTTACGTCTTCACAGACCTCAACTACCAAATCCTACCGTGTCAACGAAGGCTAAACTCTACTTTCTTAATATGTAAAGTACCAAAACTTTCCCACTGTACTTTGTGCTTTTCTAAAGCCTTAAAACAAGCTTTATTACTGAGGTTTATTTATTCGTAGCTTATTTTAATCTAATGACAAATTTTAACTATTTAACAGTATTTGGGTTGTGCCTCTTTCTATTTGGGATTTATGATTAATTTGTTCATCATATCTGAGATAGGTTTAAATCTAATAATTAAAGTAATACGTTAAATTGTTGATTCAATCCAACTTCACCATATTAACAACAATATGTTTGATTTATTCTTGTATTTATGTTAAGAATGGAAAATTTTTTAGATTGGGATGTTATAATTTAGTTTTATATAATTTTCTAATTAGTGGGAAAATTTTTTGGAACAAAATTTTCTTTACAAACGACAAAATGGTCTTTTCATATATTAATTCACATACTTTTTTCAGAATGTCAGTATACAAGCATGAGCTGAATTAGTGTGTAATGTCTTGTTCAACATAATAATCACCCCTTATATTTTTGTATTCAACCTTTTAATCTTATTTTATACATTTTAAAATTAGTACTTTTTACAATCAGCTTATGGATGTCATCCATACTGTAAAAACACTCAGCCTCCATTTGTGACCTTATCTTACACAAAGCCTTGTATATTAACTATAGATTTATATAAATTTTGTAAACTTTCTTTGTGTAATATGTTGACACACTGTATAGGGATTTACAGTATGTATTCACTGTTTAGACTTAAGCTGTACTATACGTGTAATATAGTACCATTAGGTGGTGTTATATTGCCTTAAATACAGGACAAATTCATCTTCTACGTTGGAATTTTGGTGCTGTATGAAGCTTATTATATATTGGTGCTTTGAAACGTTTTACAAGCCAAATCATGTACCAAGTAAAATTAATGCCTTCTTGTTGAGTGTATTTATCTATTGTATTATAAATGTTACTAAGTTATTTAGCACCTACAAGCTGAGCATTTGCTTTGTATTCAGTAAGTCTAACATAACCATTTGTTAATTTTCTTAAAATTAAACGCAATGAATTTGTATATGAAGGTGTTAATTAATTGTTTATGCATTTTGGTAGTTTAATTTATTTGAAATGATTGTTTGAACTTAAATTATTTGCCAAAGAAAAACTGCTGCATTTGATGAGCTAGGATTCAAATTTGCAATTCCAAATAAGTCTCGTACCTTAAATCATTTATAAAGTAAAATTAATTGTTTATTACCTTACCTTACCTCCTTGGCCACTCAAACCTAAGAAGGTTTTTGGCCTCGCCAACAAGTTGCCTCCACTGCTGCCGGTCTGCCGCCATGTCAAGTTTACAAAATATATTAATTGTTTATTAATCTATCTATTACACATAAAGTAGTCATAAAAACTTTGATAGTGTTCTTTGAATTAATATAATAATATTTATGTATTTATCTTTATTTGATTAGCGAAATGCTTACTTTAAGTTTATAGAGTTTTTGTTAAGTCTGGAATACTTGTTGTAGTTTAAATGTATATAGTCAGTTTATAATAACTAACAATTTAGATTAAACTTGTAATTATTTGTTTTGAATGTACTTTTGACTCACCATAACATATACAGTTGTATGGTTAAAGTTCAGGTTGTCAATTAGCTATTGGCCAGTTATTTATGGAATAAACAAAGGTAAAATACAGTGCCTTTTTAAGTTGCTTAAGGCGGTGCTTTATTGTAAATTTAGAAGTTAATGTGCATGTTTTGACAATGTTGATAATTTTAAAAGTATATTTTTTATGCAATTTATTGTGAGGGCATATTTTACAAACTATATACAGTACAATTGTACAATTATATACAGTAGAAACTTGATAGCAAGTCATGTGAATAATCAAATAAAATTTGTTATAAAGGTAGGATTTTTATTGAAGTTTGCAATACCATGTAATTAGGGGAAACACAAAATCAAGGGTATTAAAAAATTACACTTGTTATCAAGCGTGACTTGCTTTTAAGTTTCCTCTGTATATTTAATTTCAGTTAAAGTATCAAATAATGTTACTGGTGTAACGTTTTGATAAATAATATTACAGTTGTATTATGCATGATGAATTATCAATTTTGTGATTTCTAGTCGGTGGTGAATCAGAGTTCTTGAGCAAAATCAACTTTAAAATTTAAATGTCTGTTAATTGTTATGACAACTCAGTTACTATTTCAACTTCCAAATAGTTTATTGGTGTTTTAATGATTAGTTAACGTAATCAATCTCTGTTTTCTGGAATAAGAAAGAAGATTATCTGAACGTATTATTCTTGTAGCCAACCTAAGTGAACTACATACATAGGCCTTAAATAAAGAAAACAAAATACATACTTGGCAAAATAAAACAGATCAGATTAAATAATCTGTGTAGATTGTAATAGATAAAAAATAGTCTTGTATGTCACTACTGATAGTTTTAAAATTATATTAATGCAATTAAAATAATGCCTATTCCTCAAACTGATAGTGTTTTGTTAACACTTTAACAATTAACATTCAAATTTATGAATATAATTTCCAATAACATGCTGTGTTTTTTTCTCCCTAAGCCCACTTATAAGTCTTTAATCATGTACTGGCTGCTAATTCAATATAGGAGTGATATATTTTAAATCGTTCAATACAGATTTAATTATCAGGCACTGGCATGATAGGCATAAGTATTAGAGATATTCAGTTTACTAAAGCTACAGCTTATGCAGATTACATAATGTACTTGACTACGTAAATATGAGAGAATAGATGGTACACTCCTGATTAACCGAGGTTGTTGGGACTGAGACTACTTCGATTACCAAGAATCTCGTATAACACGGAGGCCCCTTAGATTTTGAAAATGGGGGTTATGGTACCACGTTTGAGGTACCAAATTGTAAGGTGAGTAAAACGTATTGTGAATAAACAAACACCAGAACTTAGCCATTTACATCCATAATAGCCTACACCTGTGTTAGCCATAAACCAAACTATGTGCTAATTAACATAGTCCTAGACGCAAATACAATTAAGTATAAACACATACTCCCACAATATATTGATTATACAAAGACTCAAAATATAATAAAAAACCCTGACTAGTTTATTTTACACTCCGACACGATCGACACCATTTCACAAGTAAATATCTAACGCCTACAACAACATGACCCCCAAACGAGTGTGGACATATGACGACTAGACCAACCAATTTAATTTCGATCACCTTTGGGCTTGTACTTTAATTCACAGCAAATAGCGTGTAAGTTTCAACCAAACTTTAATGGGAAGATAGAAATAAGCTAAGAATATTCGTTCGTAAGCTTTCGACCAGGTAACATCACTGTGACACTACCTTTGCATCTCATACACGTCGATCGTCGTTAATTTATTTCAAAGGTTAGCTATAATAGTTATTCTATTTTCACGTTTTATGTTCATTTCCATACAACACACACATTCTCGTTCTGCCACCAATTTTAGTTGCTTTTAATTCCAACTTAAAATATCTATATATTATAACTAAATTTTGCCAACTTAATTCTATTTAATCTGTTCTACCCGACACTTCTGCCTACCAGTGACTAGCGGTGAACCTTCGATTAAATTAAAATAGTTAATCAATTAAAATTGTGAAACGGCTTTGTATCGACCCGTGTTATCGGCTCCTTTTGAGCACTCCAAGGAAGAAATTTGAGTGTGGCTGGTTCTAGGGGTAGGCCTTGCCTGTTCAGTGTTCAGTGAATACAATTTTATTCCCCCTCAGAATTCAAATTTTTGGCGCCTGAACAGGGACACATTTCTGGCTCCCCCTTTATGTTACTCACGTTTTCCCGTTAGGAAGTCAAATACTTCTAAAATGTATGTTTTAATAATACGTTGTGTACATATTGTAAAATATATGTTTTTAACAATACAGAGAAGTGAATAAAAATTGATGAAATTAAATTTTAATGCAAACCTTAATTAATAAGGTAGTGGTAGTGAGACAAACAGTAAGACAAATAATGATGTGTCAAAACTGAATTTCAAATCTCAAAACCATCCAAAGTTTTGGTTTTGAGATTTTGTAAGTTGTGATTTTGAACCTGCTGACTGGAGGATTGGTATCATAATTATTGTTTATTACACTGTTTTCAAACAAGCTGGCTGCAATCACAGAAAACGTACTACTATAACCCAGAATGCCAACCGCATGGTAAAAAGCATTAAGCGGATTGACAGGCAAAGCTCTCTCAAACCGCTTAATGCTTTTTACCATGCGGTTGGCATTCTGGGTTATAGTAGTACGTTTTCTGTGCTGCAATGGAGCAAACCACAGATCACCACTAACACTTAACACTGATGAAACTTGTAACGTAACGTGGTATGTGTTTGCAATACTTACTTGATACTTGTGCCCTTAATCCTTGACCAACGTCTGATAGATTGTGTCAAAGGCACAACTATTTAAATATTGATTAAAACTAAATATTTACAAACTTCTTGAAAAAAAAACACACTTAAAACCTTTTTTTTTATTGGACTGTGGGGATTTGATATCCTAACCTACTGGAGTGTTGTTTTCAACTCTTTCAGTGGAGCTTCCTTTAATTCCTCTAAATGAAATGAAATGCTTTATTTATTGTGCTATTGTGCCTAATCATAAAAAAAAGAAAAACAAAACAATCAAGATGGCAACTAAAATAGCTAAAACTAAAACTCACCAAAGTACCTACTCTTCATGTTTATACAGGCAAGCCTGGGTTAGAGTAGTTTTTAAAACATGTTTAAATTTTGAAACACACAGGTTTTTGATGGATGCAGGCAAGAAATTGTACATTTTAACACCTTGGTACTCAAAACTATTTTGAGTGGCTGTATACTTATGCCTTAGTGTAGACAGATTATCTTTAGATCTAGTACAATAGTTGTGAACATCAGATATCTTTTCAAATTGAGAAATGTTTTCTTTTACATACAACAAACTTGCCAAAACATACAAGGATGGAAATGTGAGAATGTTAAGACCCACGAAAAGGGGCTTACAATGTGTTCTTCTATTCACACTACAAATTAACCTCACCGCCTTCTTTTGTAAAGTAAAAAGTACCATTACCATAGGACAAATAGCTATGAATGTGGCCATATATACATCATCATATAAGGACATCATCTGAAACAGTGGACCTAAGTACTCTTATCATAAATATGCCTTTTACAATTTTAGATGCTACAAAATCTACATGTGAAAACCAGAAAACCACTTCAAGTTTGACTGAAAATGAAAAACCAAAAACTTCAGAGTGTTTACATCAATACCGTTACTGATAAGACTAATAGTCAGGTCCTGAGTCTTATCAGCATTAATACATAACTTGTTTGCATTACACCAGTCTTAATAACAGTAGACTTTGTGTCCAATGTGTCTGTAACTAATTCAAAGAGTTACCCCGTACACACACAAGGCCAAGTCATCAGCAAAAAGAAAGCTTTTTACAGATAAGTCATTAATATTACAAGGTAAGTCATTTATATACAGTATAAACAGGGTAGAACCCAATATAGAGCCTTGGGGCACTCGAACAGGGAACAGGGCTAGAATAAGTGCCATTTAGATAGACTTTTTGCCATCTGTCACTAAGATCAGATTGAAAAAACCTAACCAAAACAGCATCAAGGTTATAGCAAGAAAGCTTATTCACAAGGAGATCATGAGCCACTGTGTCAAAGGCCTTAGACATGTCGTACGATCTAAACACTATACCACTTTTGGCCTCTAAACTTTGAAAGCAATTTGATATCAGTGCCTGGGTTTGCTTGGACAGTGCTGTGTTTGGGCCTAAAGCCAAACTGACTACTTGCTAAAAGGTTACTATCCTCAAGATACTGAGAAAATCTACGATGTACGAGATGTTCCAAGACCTTCGACACTGCAGGGATAATAGATATAGGCCTATAGTTAGCAATAACATTTTTAGGCCCTTTTTTATGGACTGGTATAACCTTTGAAATCTTGAACTTGTTTGGGTAGCAGCCTTGTGTTATACAAAGATTAAATAGGTAAGTCAAAACTTCACTTATGTAACTAGAAGCTAACTTCAAGATGGGGACATTAATTCCGTAAATATCTAAACAAGAGCTATTGTTGAGACTGTTGATGGCTGCATACACCTCTTCTACAGTAAATAGCGCAAGCCTAAAAGCATGTCGTCCTCAATAGTCGGAAGAGCTTGCAAGAGCCCAAGAGGTCAAATTACTTAGATATTGCTCAGGACCATTTGAAGAGGCGGGAACATTACTTCTCAGGTTTTCAACACAGTCGACAAAGTAGGAGTTCAGGGTCGACTAATGAGTAGAGGGGTCTAGTAATCAGATGGCCCTGCAGTTCTGCCCTGAACTTCGCACTGTCCCAGTGGCGGATCTAGAGGGGGGGGGGCTACCGCCCCCCTCGGGTATACATATATATATTTTTTTTTATTGTATGTAATACAGTAGTGCATACACATTGCGTAAAATAATTTGTCACACTAACTTTGGACAAAGAAATTGTATAAAACTGCCATTTTTGAGACTTAGCTTATACATTTTTTGGGGGGTACCCCCGAACACCCCAGACCGCAAGGTCCCCCCCCCTTGTGACTGTTCTAGATCCGCTACTGCACTGTCCAACTCTCTTACTCTTTTTGGCAGGGTACCTATCAAAGATTTGTATTACTGAGCGAGGGTAGCTTCTAGCTTTTGATGGAGTGGCTAAGCCCTACACCACAGCAGATCGAGCTCTCGGGCCTTCCGAGTCTTATAGCTATGCTGGCTTTCCCTCATTTCAAAATGGAGGAGGTTATCTTTCAGGGGTAGCAGACTGCTTAGAAAAAATATTGGCTGTGCACTGTTAGTATTCCTAACGCCATGAAGAGAGGCCTGCAGTGTTCGTCGTTGTCTGAGGATGTTATAATTCTTACGGTCCTCTTCTGTAAGAGGAGAATGTCCTGAGTTAGTGGTGCGTGTCCCCACATCGCTATGCCATAGGTGAGATGGCTATGGAATAAACCGTGATATACATTTAGTATAGGGCTTCATGATGATATGAGATATAGTATCGCGAAGATATAGTACTCTGGAAAGTTTAGTACATATTATCTATGTGTGTATTCCAACTTAGCTTGGGTCCAGCCAAAACCCAAGAAGTTTCACGGCTTCGTCTTTTTGTATATCAAGCTTCAGGGTACATAGCAGCGATTGGGTTTTGTCTTCGTTTAGCTTGAATCGACTAAAAAAATACTATGCATGGACATAAATTTATCAGAATATGTATCATTAATGTACTTACTGTACATTAACTTACAAACGACACAAACTTACAATACAATACAGCTTCATATTGATAAAAGGTAAACAAAAATTAATATTAACCACTAAATGTTTGAATTGATGTCGATGTTCATGATGAATTAGTGACAGGAGTTTAAGTTTAGTGTTTCTTTATCAACAATTATGTTTTAATCTGGCAACCATAAGGTAAACCAATTTATTAATTATTCGTTCTTGAAGCTGGAATAATACACAAATTATAAAATATGTTAGCGTGAGTGATGGTCGCGTAATACAACAGTGCTAACGTCTGAAGGACTGAAGCGTAATATTTGTACGTTTGTTGCCGTTGGGTTGAATTCTCAGCTATTTTTAGCTGGTAAGGTCACTACACGCCCCTCTTTACAACTCCCACCCCCCACACACAGAAGGACTGAAAGCTTACGTTGAATCATCGGCTGTTATCTGTAGTTAAAGGTGGCCGTGGTTGTAAAACGTTGAATCGTCGGCTATTACAAGGTCACTGTGCATCCCTCTCCGAAGCCCCCACAAAAAATTTAACTTCGTCTTACTTCTATACGTTGTCTATTGTTTACATTTAACAAAGTTAATATTTTGCTCTTGTAACCATTGCATATATTTACAACTATCCCAGCTATTTTGTTAAATCAGCCATCTTATCATTTGGACATTTTGTTATATTAACTGAAAAAATGAGATTTGTAAATAAAATAAATGAATAAATATTCAGTGATGGATGTAATCCACAACCGCATTCACAGCCCAGATAATATACAAATAATGGGTACCATTGGCTTTGCATAGTGTAAGCGGAGGGGAGCACTCTTAATCTATGGTTGTGGTATTGTACGTCAAACTCAAACTCTCTATTACTCCAAGGCCTGTGGATAGATTGTGTTTTGTATGTGCTTTTTGGATGTGAAGAAAGAAGAAAAGAAAACATAATTGTCTTGTTGGTGTTGTTGTTGTTGGTTGAAGTGAAGTGAAGAAGTTTTGATAGTGATGGGAGAATCGAATACTTTAAAGAATCGAATACAGTGAATTCGTAGCCTCCCCTGTATTCGAATACTTTTACGAATACTTGTATTCGAACACCTTTGAGTATGCAAAGCATGGAAAATGAGTGTGTAATTCTTTTTTCATAATGCAACCGTTCTTTTGGCCACTGTTATTTCGTTTTACAGTAATTAATTCATTAATATAATTTATTCGATGTAATTTTAAATTATATGATTTTTAAAAGGTACATTTATTTTGACTTATAATTATTTCATGGTCAGTTACAGTCTTATTAATGTATTATTTTCTATTATATTAACTAATTAATATCTTTAATAATATGTCTTATTCATTTGTATGGATAATTTACATCAGATATGCATGTTATTTTGCCATGTAACTATATAAATCGGTTGTAGTTATAATAAATTCTACATACTCAATTGCCCTCTACCAGTAGTAACCTAATATTTTAAATATCCAATATATTCTAAATGTTAACGATTAATAATAATCTTATGTAAATTATGGGGCCAATGGTAAAATTATAACGAATAGATGAAAACAAATGCTGCAGTAAAAACATTAAATAGGTACTCTTACGAATGCTACGGATTCGTAAGATATTCAAAAGGGAATTCAGTAGTTAAAAAAGTGTTGAATACATTTTTGAATCCCCCAAATTCGCTTTCTAGATTCAAGAAATCCTGCAAAATCTGAGGTCAAGAGTATTCACAAAAAAGTATTCGTACGAATCTGAAGTATTCGAATCTACGAATACTCGGGCTGTATTCGAATACTATTCGATTCTGTATTCGATTCTCCCATCACTAAGTTTTGACTGAGACTGAGAAATTAATGGCGCCTTGTAGTTGTGTAACGGTTAGAAATTTTCAAGTTTTTGTTGGTGGATTTAGTTAATAATATAATGACGTCTGGTATTGGTGTTAATCTACGTGTCACGGGGCACTGTAGTCAAGGGGGTAGAAAATATATGGAGGATATGTTTTCAGTTGCATACCAGCAAACAGTTAATCTAAAAGATTTGGAATATGCATTTTTCGGGATATTTGATGGCCATGGAGGGCCTCAAGCAGCCAGATTTGCCAAAGAACATTTATTAGATTCAATTGTCAGTCAAAATCACTTTTGGTCTGGCAATGATGAAGATGTGCTAAGAGCAATCCGTGATGGATATCTTGCCACACACTATTCAATGTGGAAAGACTTGGGTAAGTTTTTAAAAAATTGAATTGAGGTTATGTTGTTGTGCCCTACATTTAAAGTTTCAAGGATTTGTTTATCTGTTATAAGGTTATTGTTATTTTAGTAAGTGTTTTAAAGGTGTATGAATTCTAAACTCTAATGTATTAAACAAGTTAGACTTTATACAGCAATCCGCTTTATTGTTGCTCTTATAGGCTCTAAGTTAATTGCCCCCATTAAATTTGTGATAGGTCTAGGCCTACCGTGTTTATTAGTGGGCCCGGGCCCAGGGGTTCAAGAGTTTTTTTTTTTTATTTGTTGGGAGCGCAAGAAAACATTTTAACAGTAGATAATATTTTACATCGCACCTCAGTTGAATCCTCATCACTCTCTGTTTCCACTCATGACACATCCCTGCCAATGCCTGCATGTCGCTATTTATTCCACCTTATCTTAATTTGTTCACCAATGTCAGTTCTCTTTGTTCAATCGGGCTAGAAACATAGCCTATTAACTTAGTGTATCAGTTGGCTAAGTTTAGAGAACATAGTTAGCCTATGATCGTGTTGTTGCTTAGGCCTGTGATTTTATTTATGTAAGATGAGATCCATCATTTTTTAATCAAATGCCTTTACTGTCAAATGCGTTTGATAGGCTATAGTCACCATAGTCTGGTTTAGTCAGTCCCGGGCACCGCAGGAGGTTAGTTGCAGGTTTCATGCCAAGGCATGGGTCACGTATCACTAAAGCTGCCGTATCTCAGTTAATATTCGTCCAATCTTAAAGATTATTATGTCAATCGATTTGTAATTAAAACGCCTTAAATAAGTTATCCATCCTTGTAAAACTTTTTTAAAATCAATGGTTTTTGAATTAGGCCTATTTAAGAAACAAAATCATAAATGGTTGCCATTTTGTTTAATGAATTTGGAAAATTGTCATAATTTTTTTTTGTAAGTAGCAGCTTTGTCCACTCGGGGAAATGGAGAACCGGCCACCTCTGGCCTTAATTATCATGTAGAAGTTTGGTTACTGTAGGTTAGGTTAAAGATTTTATATAAATATGGCCCCTGAATTACGACCAGTGGCCAGGGCCCCTAGACATTCTTCAACTTGTCATAAATGTTTGTGCAAAGTTTCAATAGGCCTATCCTATGTTTAACCACCTTTCAGACATAAATTAATAAGTGAAAAAACCAAATGGCGGTTCTAGAACCTTGTCAAGGAGGGGTCTTGGGGGTTGTGGAGCACCCCCCAATAAAGCGAGGGGGGGGGGGAAATTTTGAATTTTCAAAGCAATTTTTAACACCCTACAACTGTGACCAATTATCCATAAACTCCCATTTCACCAGTTGTTTGTCATGAGCAAGCAGACATTTAAAAAATTAAACTATGAATTTCAAAACACACTGTAGACTACGGCCATATCCTCCTAAAAGCCGTTTGGTGACTTTCTAAAGCAATTTTTAACGTCTAGAACTGTTTGCAAATCCTCCCATTTCCCCATTTATTTGTCATGAACAAGTAGACATTTTTAAAACTAACTATGATGATTGCATTCATAAATCTCAAAACAATTATAGGCTACGGCCATATCCACCTAAAAAATGTTTACTGACTTTCTAAAGCCATTATTAATGTCTACATCTGTGTCCAACTGTCCAAAAAACAGACATTTAACAGTATTAAAAAGTAGACATTTAAAAAATTTAACTAGGCTATGACAAACTTGCATTCATGAATTTCAAAACATAGGCCTACTGTAGACTACGAAGCCATATATCACCTAAAAGCCGTTTGGTGACTTTATAAAGCCATTTTAAACATCTATAACTGTGTCCAATTGTCCAAAAACCTCCCATTTCACCTGTTATGTCATGCAAGCAAGTTGACACGTTTTTTCTCCATTTCATAGATCTGTCACAATATGTTAGGCATAGTATCAAATTCAGTAATAGCATTGACTACCAGTATATAAACTTATAAACTTAAACACAATTGTTTATATAGTCAATGAGGCTACTGGTGCTACCGCTGATGCCTTAGTACGTTAGTAACAGAGAATTTGACAACTAGGAACATGAAATCAGCTATTTCCCCGTCCTTGCTGTCGCGGTTGCTCGCGTAGCATGACAACAGCTGACTGCTGTAAAAATTGGATGAGGCCTATGACTTTCCATAGTGTAATATTGTTTTATTCGTTGTGCTATTGCCCCACAAAGTTTATATATGTGGTACTTACTACTCCTGCCGCCGCTTATTTAGTATAATAAAAACTATATTGATGTCTGTTTTATAACAATTTGTGTTTTATGGACAAAATGTGTGTTAACATTTTTTTCAGGGTCCAAGGGGGGGGGCTTTAGCCCCTGTAGCCCTCCCCCCCCCCTTGGAACCGCCACTGAATGGCGACTATGTGAGTAACTAAGGACTTCCAGACAATTTAAATATGATATTTAGATATGTTTCTTACCCAAGAACAATGCCCTAAAATATTGGTAGAGAGTTCTGGGACATCATGTGGTATCTCCTTGTCAACACATAGTTTCTGATGATTAAAATATGTAGGCCTACTGTACATTTCAGAAAAATGGCCAAAAACAACCACTGGGCTTCCAAGCACATCAGGCTCTACGGCAACAGTTGCTTTCATTATGAGGGGCAAACTGTTCATAGGTCATGTGGGGGATACAGCCATTGTTCTGGGATACCAGGAAGATGGTGAGTATCTGAATTTCTAGTTATATTATCCTCCATAACCTTCCACTGGTGGTAGCACCTCCCCCTGTCCCTCTTACACTCATTGTAGCTTAACACGTTCACTGCAGATGACGAGTAATCTAGTCACCGCTACTGCTTTCCAGTGGCGCGACAAGTATACTCGTCAAAGCGCCGTTTACAAACTATTGTTCTAATGCGAGGTTAGCCCCTGCCGTGAGACGTTGTTTCACTTGTCGCTTATTGTGCCAGTGTTGTACTTCAATCTGGTATAAGTTATAGTTCGTTTACTGATCCGATTATTTTATAGGTGGTAGGGGCAGTTACAAATTTATTGTACTGTGTGGTTTTAGGCTTGGATCTAATGACATGAAATTGAATAATGATTATGAATGTTATAATTATAATTAAAACAGGGTGTCCACATTCTGGAAAGTCAGGGATAGTCATGGAAAAAAATTTTGGTCATGGAAAGTCAGGGAAATAGGCAAGAAGTCATGGAAAGTCATGGAAATTTCCAATTATGGATGGATTTGAGGGGACCATTCAATGCTCTAGTCAGCTGTAACCCGGACTGTTGTAGCATTTTTCAGGATTTTTCAAAGATGTTCGACAATTCAATTTATTACAGTTGTATTATTTTACGAGTTTTCGGTTTGTTTTAGTTTATTGTTGTACCTATTGTACTCCATTGTTATCTGTTATTACATATTTCAGTATTTTCTGCAAAATAACACGTCCAGTCAGTATTATTTATGTGTGTATATTATATTATAATTTGCGTGTAAAGTTCGTGAGTCATGGAAATCAATGGTAAATGGTCATGGATAGTCATGGAAAGTCATGGAAATTGATGACAAATTTTTTGTGGACACCCTGTTAAAATGATTACTGTAGCATTGTGGAAGGAACCTAACCTCAAAATTGTGCTTGACCGCTTTTTTGCTGTATTTATTGATGGTGTATCCGGGTAATTCATCCCTGCTTTTTACTTCCATTTGTCTATACTGAAAGCCGGCTAGCAGTATTGTTTAGTGCTGCTATCAATTGGGGTCTTGTAAAACTACGTCCACAACAACTGGGACGCAGTATATGCCTCTCATTTGGATGAAACTAAATTTAAACGTTTTCACACACTCGTCCACGCAGCACACTAGATGTTTGCGCCACCGGCTGCGGTCAACCATTGCGCAGCCGCATTGAACGTGTTAAGTGTTGTGATATCAAGAACATCCGCTGTACTATTGGTTTTTGTTTGACCTGAACAAATCTATATATATATATTTTTTCAGTTTAACTCAACATTTGCCTAGCCTATGTTTTTGACTACTGTGTAGTTAGCCTACTCTAGCCTTATAAAACTAGGTAGCCTATTCAAACGTAGTAATTTAATAACTTGCATCGTGTAATTTATGCATAAGCCAATGTTACTTCATTAAAATTGTGAATGTGTATGTTAAATTACTAAGGATAAAGGATGAAGATAAATGTCTCTATATTAGAAATATTGTTCTATTAAAAGTTGTAAATTCATTTCAAATCATTAATATAAGTATTTTCTTAAAGTCAACGATTGTCTGTAAATTGAAGTCCCCATGAGGTCCTGTCCAAGCAAGCTAGTTTAAATTTGAGACCAACACTGTTATTTATACTTCATTCACTACTATTCTAACCTTACTGGTTCCCACCTGGTGATTGGTCTTCTCATTGTAGCTAAAAACCAAGTGATGAAAAAATTACCAATATTTTATTGTTCCTTTATATCTCGAAAGCTATGTAAAATTATATGTGTCATTAATGGAATATTAACATTTAGCGGTTTGGTCCATAGTCTGACATTGTGTCATTCACAGTGTTTTTATCATAGCTATACATCGACTTCAAACTCGATAGTTGATGTGTTGAATATCAGATATCGAGTAATTGATACGTCTCACTTTTAGTCTGTTTCAAATCATTTTTCAAGATTTCAAGAAACAAATATCAGATTATTGTTGTCAGCTGGCCAGCTATAGAGTCTGATCACCATTTTTGCTAACCTTTGTTGTGTTTTTAGTACGTTGTGGTGTATTTTATACGTGTTTGCGTAGTTTTCAAAAAGAATATTATTTAAATTTAGTTTAAAATAAGTTGTTATGATAAGTTTTTGAAACAAGTAAAACTGGTGAATACGCCTAGACGTAGACAACAAGTTGGAACCAACCTAACATTCAAATTATTCCAATTTTTATTTGAAAATTTTTTATTTATTTTTTGTTAGCCTATGTAGTTTTATTCTGGCTTTAAAATAATCTGTTTCTTATACATAAAGCACTGTGAAATTAGTATTCAAGTTTTTATCAGGCAGTGATTCTGTGGGTGTGTGATAGTGAAAGTGGGAAACTCAGACACTGGATACCTTTTGCTTTCTGTAAGTTATAAATTTTATTTTTATTATTTTTATTTTTACAGCTAATAATTTTTAATATTATGTTTCTAAAATACTTTTTTTAAATTACTAGGATGCTATAAGGAATTTAAAGAGCAGAGGAAATATAAAAATAAAACTGACACTTCTCAGGCTAACCAAAATGATTTTTTGAGTTAGCCTATTTTGTTTTATTTTTGTACATACAAATAAATATTTTACTAAACCTTTTGTGTCATACTTTTCACTGAATTACTAGTAATAACATATCAAATAAGTTAAACAAACATTTAGCATACTTTGAAAGTATCAGAGATGTATCTAAATATAGGTTATTTATCCTATAATATAGGACCTGGTGCAACAGTATACCGCCATTTAAAAATACCTCAAAAGTTTAAGTAATCAACTGCTTCTTTGAAAACCATTCTTTTAAACCACCTTGGAACTAGATTTTTATTTCAGACTACTAGTACTGTACTGTGATTTTTGCAATTGACTAAATAATGTGTTGATTTGTAGGAGTCAAAGAATGGAAAGCCAAGGTGTTGACTAAAGATCACAAACCTGAAAGCTTGGAAGAGAAACAACGAATAGAACAATCTGGGGGCAAAGTGGTCAATAAGTCTGGAGTCCCGCGGGTGGTGTGGAATCGTCCCAGGCTAGGACACCAAGGCCCGGTGCGTCGTTCCACGCCCATCGACGAGATCCCATTCTTAGCCGTAGCACGTTCCCTCGGTTAGTTTGGTGGTTTCAATGCTTTCGATTATTATATAGTTTTACCTTGGTATTGTAAACCTCTTGACCTTTGGATATCGGACTGTGGATCACTTTGTTTTTATTTTTAATATTGCTCTGTGTGAAAAATTTAATTTCAAC
Source organism: Macrosteles quadrilineatus (assembly GCF_028750875.1). Lineage (NCBI taxonomy): Eukaryota > Metazoa > Arthropoda > Insecta > Hemiptera > Cicadellidae > Macrosteles > Macrosteles quadrilineatus. The sequence goes on along the minus strand of NW_026542600.1, from coordinate 42,088,045 downwards.
GCAAAGTTATTGTTTCTGATTAAGGAAATATGTTATTACATTTCACATTTAAGGGGGTACCATTTCAACTTCTCTGCAACTATTTCCCTCCTAATGTATTATCTACTAAACAAATGTATTTCCTAGAGTCACTTTTAAGAATAGTTTAAAAAAATTCTCTAACCAAGCAGAGGTTAAAAACACCTACCATAACTGAACTGTAAAACTGGCTTCAAATAGCCTAAGTAAATATTTTTTAAACTTTTTTCAAACCTATGCTAAAATCTAGGTTAAAAACTATTTTTTCGAATATGCTCAAAACCAGGTTTAGAAACTCATTAGGAAACTTGTTATGAATACACAGAGGTTAAAAGTAGAAAACATTACCTTCAAACATACTCTTAAAAAAGTAGTGGTTAAAACACATGCAGTGACTTTATGATCAAAGATGCCCTAATTGAAATAAAGAGTGATTAAAATCACAAACACAACATGCTGAAAACATACCCAAATTGAAAAACATATAGTCACTTTGAAATTAGTTATTTGCTTTATTTTAGTTAATTCCTTCAACAAATCAAAAATACTGAGTGTTCTACTACCAACATAATCATGTGATCCTTTCTGCAGCCATCTGATTGGCTCATTTGAATTGTTTGTGTCTGCTTTAGGAGATTTCTGGAGTTACAACTCAGCCCTAGATCAGTTTGTGGTGAGCCCGGAGCCAGATGTGTTTGTTTGCCCAGTGGATGTCTCTAAGTTCCGATGCCTCGTGCTGGGGACTGACGGACTGTGGAACATGATGACTCCTGAGCGAGCTGTGGCCATAGTCCAGGCTACTGAGATCAACAATGAGAAGCATGTTATCTACGGACGCAAGGACCAATATGTGAGTATTCGTTACAGGGTGTTTCTAAATAGTTTCAAAGTTTTAAAATGTTGAAAATTCTAACTAGGCTATGGCCTTATTTAGTGATTTGCTGCACTCTCATGGAGAAGTACCAACTAGCTACAGTAGACTCCCTCTAATCCGTACACCTTTTAACCAGACATTGGTTTAACCGGACTACACTCGGCGGAAAATACATCTCTTTTACCGGACAATTTTTATCAGCACGTTGGTTGAACCGGACTAAATCGGCAGGAAATGGGCGATACTGAAACGACTGTTCTCGTGGGAAAGATTTGAGACCAGTGATCACATGTCTAAATACAATGCTCTCCTAAATTTAAGTCGAATACCACAGTAAACGGTCCGTTTCAACGAGTTTTTGGGGACGTCGGTTTAACCAGAAAAACCGTTATCCGGACTGGCCTTGGTCCCGAGGAGTACGGATAGGAGAGAGTCTACTGTATGTTTGTTAGTGTTTCATAAAGTCAAATTCTCATTCAATAAAAATAAGAACCATCGGTAGGCCTACCTAGTTAAAAAAATAATAAATTTGTTGCATTTAGTGAAAAGTCTCATTCAATCAAAAGATAAAGCTTCTAATTTTAACATGTGTAGCCTCTGGATCACTTATTTTACAAATAAAAAGTTAAATACTTGTAGTACTGTGTAGCCGGCAAAAGATGTCGATGTCGATGGTTGGCCTTGTGGGAGTATTATCGCTACTATACAGATTAATTATACTTATCTCTCTGATCACACACTTTTTAGTACAAACAAGTTTGCCTCATCAATGACTGTCCAATCGTCATGGCGGAAGTGTTGTTTAGCTACTCGTTGCAATAATAAAGTCTAAAAAGGGTGCTGCAGTTAAAAACCCCCTGGTTGTGAGGTCCGGTCTTTAATACGGGGTTTCTTGGCCAAAAATTTTAAACCTATAGAAATTTACATTTAAGAGTGTGAAGTGTAAGGAAACAACATATTAAATGAAAGCTCTGTCCGAAAATAGTGCATTCAGTTCTAAAATGGCCAAACACAAATTAATGTCCAAAAATGTTGTTTTTGCATGATAATGCCCGACCTCACTCAATATATCTCTTTCATTCGGTCAAATGAGAGGTTTTGCAAAAGTGCCTCAATTTGTTTTGCGACAATGTAGACAAGCAGCATTTTGGTTGCTCTTATTAATGTATATAATAAGACTATAATAGACTAGAATTTCCTTGTATGATCTTTTTATTTCATTCCAACGTATCTTACTTTCTGAATAACTCTCCTATTTTATATATGATGAGTCTTAAGTTCCCTTCACTGCATCTTACTGTATGAGCTTCTAGTGAAAATAAATTGAATTTATTCTCACCAAAGTTTTTTACTTTTTTCTGTTTTTTTTTTTTTTAGAACAAGGACTGGATGAACCCCAGCAAGACCTTAGTAGACAAAGCTCTCGAGAGATGGTGCATGACAAAGCTACGAGCAGACAACACCAGTGTGGTGACATTACTACTAGATCCTCCAGGCCCTCCTCGAGCCCAGGTACGCTACTACTTAGTAAAAACAACAACAAAATTGGGTTTGTGGACGATCAAAGAGTGACAAACATCGAAACTGTTCTGATGAATAGTTGTGTTAAATCAAATACATTCATTTCAGTGAACAGAGCATCCGACGAATATTGCCTACCCTTGCCAAGTGCCGCTTTTATGATTGCCTTTTGTGTTACAAAGAGAGGTTGTAGAATATTGCTGTAAGCACCGCCCCAGGTAATTATCCCCCCTCAAGCAGCGACTGTACATAAGCAAAATATGCATTTTTAATTTAATCTATTTCAAGGAAATGGTGCAGTTGGCGAAAAGCAAAAATCAGTTTTCTTAACTTTTTGTTTAAGTATGACACGTGATCTGCCCATGACAATTTTGAATCAAACACAACTCCAAGATATTTATAATTTTGAACTCGATTTATCACCGGGCAGGCACAATTATTTACGATTTCATGACCACATGAATGAATTTTTATTTTGTTGCGAAGTGTGTCACCTCGAGCTCTTAAGGAGATTGGAATAAATTTTGTTTTAGTGACATTGAGCGTTAACATATTCTGATCAAACCATTTTTTGATTTTTGACACGCCTCTTTCGGCATTGGCAAAAGCTGAGTCCCAAGTTTCGCCTTGAAATAAAACTAAGGTGTCGTCAGCAAAAAGGTAAAAATCACTTTTAATATTTAATTTCACAAGATTGTTAATGTAAATTTAGAATTGTAGAGGCCCTAACGTGCTACCTTGGACCACCCTACATTACCAAGTCTACATTACCAAGTCTACACCATTACAAAGTCTACATTACCAAGATTTCCATTGATTCCATTAATATTTACAAACTGCTTTCTATTATCAAAATAAGATCGGGACCATTGCAGAGCTACACCTTTAACACCTATATCAGTTCTAATTTTTTTTAAAGGAGCGATCTACCAACTGAGTCGAAAGCCTTGGCCAAGTCAAAAAATACCAGAATAACACGCCTGCCTCTACTGATGGCCAAATTTATATCTTTATTAACCTCGAACAATGCATCTGTGATGTTTTTTTATTTTCTAAAACCAAACTGGTGGTGTGTTAAAATATCGTGCTGATTAAGGTAATGAAAAACTTGATCTTTGATAATTTTTTCTAAAATCTTAGTGAACACACTTAGCAAAGAAATTGGCCTAAAATTTTAGATATTGGTGACGTCATCAGACTTGAAGAGGGGAACATATAGGTTATAATATAAGTAATCCCCAAATTTGATGACTACAGTACGTAAAATGTTTAAAATCAAGATGTTTAATCGAAAATGTGGTTTTTCCTTTTTCAAGTCTTTTATTACTTCAACTATCATCCGATTCAAGTTGTTGAATGATTAAAATATTTTGACTAGTCCCGTGGTGAATTACTGGTACAGTAGAATTATCCTGATTCTACTGTATCCATATTTACTGTTTTTAAATAGTTAATATAGTTACATGTAAGTGTAAATGTATCAGATTGTGTTGGAGGACTATTTTCCTGTAAAAATGTAAAGTTAATCTGGTAAAGGATGCATTTTGGTAAAGTTAAACCTCGGAACCAGAGTACAAACAAAGTACAAACAAAGTAAAAAAGCTTTGTTTTTTTTTTTGTTTGTTTGTTTTTTTTTTTTTTTTTGACAGGAAGGTAGACTTCCTGTCGAGGTTTTTACAGTTCATAAGTTGTTCAAGAGACTAGTCACCATGAGCCTTGCTGTGTATATTTTGTTATTGAGTTTCTAAGTTTGTATAGCACCGATGGCACAAACTGGAAATGTAACATGTTTAACCCTTAAAGTTAATTCTTGGCTGATACTATTTTTTATTTGGTGGCCAAGATGCCTCTAGTGGGTAGTTTCATTATTGTATCCACATAACATAGATGTATCTGTTAGAGCTGTAGCTGGTTGGTCACTAATGAACCAGATGGCTCAAAATCCACCTTAAACTGTTGGTCACTAATGAACCAGATGGCTCAAAATCCACCTTAAACTGTCCTTGAAGTCCATCTAGCTAGAAAATATTAAAAGATAGATTTCTTTTTACTGAACAACTTCCTCCACTTGAACCCCTACAACATTTTTAAAATGTTATAGAGCTGTTAATTTTTAAAATGTTATAGATCTGTTAAAAGGTAGCTAGAAAGTCCCATTAAACATCAACTAGGCCTAAGTACTAATTAAACCTCCTTCAGTTTTATTTCTTTACGTATAATATTGGTACTTATTATTTTTTGTAGGTATGACTGTAAGATAATACTCAATTAGATTCATTGCAGCAATTAAACATAACATTTTGTAATAAGCATTGTTATATTAGAACTTAAGTAAAGGTAATTAAAATACAATCATGAATCAGTCCTAAATTACGATAACGTACAATATCATATTTTAATTCTAAACCTGCGTCACTATTTTAAAATTCCTCTTGAGCGCAAATTGCTTTTGATTTTTAAAAGTCTACAAAAAGAAGTAGGCAGCTTCTTGAAGAAAATATATTGCATGTAAAAATGGCTATTTAAAGATTTTGAAAATCTGATTTGAGGTGTGACTAGGTTATTTTTGTGTCTAGTGTTGTATGGGTGGGATTGGGAATGACTGAAAAGGGTTGCTTTAATATTAATTAAGTTTTAAAGAATGTACAAATGTGACAGAGTTAACAAACTTATATCAGAAAAGTGCTCTTTACAGGATTCTTAATCCTGCAATCCTAGTATGGCTATAAGTGCTTTCTTTTGCCAGACAAATACTTTCTTTTGCCGGACAAATGCTTTCTGGGCAAAATGCAAACCACCCCAGAGGCTCAACTGACACTGTGCTACATACCAAATTTTATCAAAATCTGACTACAGGTGTGGTCCGTAGCTCTGTAGGCCTACACATCCACACACACAGACCTAGACATCACTTCAAAAACCACTTTTTTGGGTTGTTCAGGGGGTTCCAAAACGAAAAATGTATGACTAAAGTTTTATTAAAAAAAATAAACAGGATCAGGAATCTGAAACATACTTTCTCCTATAAGTTTATCAACAACCCTTATCATGGGCAAGCGGTGGGAGTAACTATTAGGGGAGAATCATCAAAGTCACAATAACTTTAAAACCGTGATTTTTACGGCATTGGAGGTTATAGCATTTTGTTTAATAGTAATAGGACCATAATCATACTTGATTTAAATTAAATCGTTTGAGCCATTTTGGCGAAAAGCTGATGTTTCTGTTTCCCCTGGGAAAATCATCATTAAAAATAAAAATTCCCAAATAATGAAAACACCTGGAGATTCAATAGCCATTATTCTATTATTTCGTACTCACATACCAAATTACATCGAAATCGGACTACAGGCGTAGCTCTGTACACATCCACACACAGAGACACAAACACACATCATACTTAACCCACTTTTGTTGCTTCAGGAGGACCCAAAACGGATATTTCCACCCAAAACTCAAACTCAAAAATGTTGACAAAAACAACACTATAAATATAAGATAAATAATAAATATAGGATCCTATAAATACAGGGTGGCTGAAAAGTAACTTACACCCCCCCCCCCCCTTAACTTTTCAACCATTTGTTTTTAGGCTTTTTAACTTCCATAGTTTTGCATTAAAAATTTTATTTTTCATTAGCCCATTGGTCTTCTAAAAAAAACTGATTGGGTGAGTATGACAAATCATAAATACCCATGGTTAATAGGTTAATGGGTTAGGTATATGTGTATTTTTCACGAGTTTCTTATGTTTTTAATTCACTATATAATACCATCAATTATACCCTCTAACAAATTACCATCATCTTTTACCAATTTTGACATGACAAATTCAATGAACTATGCAAAACACTGCTTAAGTTTATACTTTTTACCAATCCCCACACTTTTGGATTTTTACCTAAGCTTGGAGTAAATGCACTACCCAATGCACAGGCTATTTACCTGGCCTGCATCACTACTAATATTAATTTTTTTTACTGAATGGGATTTTTACTTAACGAAACACTCCACTTGACAGCTTCCTTTTGCATTTCCATTCTTGAGAAAAATACAAATAAAATTGTTTTTTTATAATGGTTATAATCATTGGGGTGAAATTAAAATTTTATATTGAGCACACTCCTTTGCTTTAAATTAATTTAGAAACAAATGTTTTAACGATGATAAAATAGAGCTTGAAACAGTCACATCAATGTTAGAATTACCTCAATTTGTTTTCAGGTGTTACGCAAGCAAATTAGTCAAATGCAAGAGGAAAGCCTGGATCCAGATGAGCCAGATGAGTCCAAACTAACAGTCCCCAAGTCTGGGGGTATGGCTATCTTGACTCAGTACCCATCCACACAAGACAGGTAAAAACTACTTCTACAAGCTTTTGAGTATGTGGAAAGATGTTCCAGGGACAAACCGCTCTGCATTTATGACGTCACGGCTGACCAGCCTAAACACTGAGTGGGGGAGGGAGAGGGGTTGCTTCAACGCCAGTAATATTCGGACCAGATCGGCTTGAGTCAAATCTATTCATTTAATTTTTGTCTTGCAAAACAAAGGGGCGTATATAATAAGACAGATCTGGTTAAAATGTTGAATGTGCATTTCCCGTTAAATGTGTGAGAAGGGAAATCTCTTCTCAACATATTGTGAGGAATCCAAAATCCCGTCTCGTCTCGAACTAAAAATCCAATCTCGTCCAACCCTAAAGAATAGTAATACCTACAATAACCGTCACATAGTGGTTGGAATCAGCTAGAATAGTAGTACCTAAATGAAGTAAAGAACAGAATGCCGGTCCAAAAGAGATATATATATTCTTAATTGACAAATAAATTTGATCTCTAATGTGATATACGGTAGGTTAAGTTTTACATGTATATTACTAGAAGTCCACTGTGATAATGTCCATGATTTTATAGTTTTGATTATGTCTATTACAATTCTGTGTCTAATGACAATAAAGGATTCTTATTCTTATTCAAGATTTGAACTAGCTCTTGCTTTGGCCTAGACAGGAGCTCAATGGAGACCTTAATTTACAAAAAGCCCTTGTAAGTAACAAGTTTCTTTTGTAGGCTAATAAGAAAAGTATTAACTACTTCTTTCAACAGGATTGTAACTGCTATCCAAAGAAGCGAGAAGATTGTCCGACTTAACAACTATATTTTCTCTTCGAAAATAGTGCCAAACACAGTGCAAACAGAAAAAGGGCCTTTGACTGAGGCAAAGACGTTTAATGACGATGTAACTTCCTCCGAGGATCCTTTACGTCCGAGTATTCCTCTGGAAACAAGGTCAGTATTCACTGTAAAAATTGATATATTGAATCTTAAGCAGAGCATATTTGAAGGGAATTCCACTGAGCGACAGCGGCACCGGATTTACAGAGGGATCTGGGGTTATGGAAATTTTTGCATCAAATTAAGTGAAAATCACACATTTCTAAGATCTTTTAATGAAGTTTCCAATTACATTTGCTTGTAAACAGTCCATATAAGAGGGCTATCCAGAAAGTAGATTACGTTTTTGTCTGTATCCACTAGGGACGGGGCTAGCGCGACCGTCTTGGTGTTAGTTCGTTATGCAGCTCAGTCGGCATCTAACCGTGCTAGTAAGAGGTTTCTGCTGTACTCCATTGAGTTACTGTGACAGTTTAAAATGTCTGTGTTAATTGAAAATGCCGCGAATCGTGAAGTGCGTACAGTTGTAAGGTTTTTGACTGCAAAAAACTGTAAACGGATAGAAATCTATCTGTATCTTAATTTCTAACGTAAATTCTAATTCTAAATTCTAACATAAGTAGATTATGTTAGAATTTAGAATTAGAATTTACTAATCCAATCTCGAGACCGTCATTTATATCCAGCATATCATGGTTATTGTCAATAATGTGCTGAGCGAATTTGGATTTCTGCAATTTAAGTGTAGGGGCTGGTCGATGCTCTTTGTATCTTGTAATGACGGTCTCGACATTCTACATTATTGTGGGAAAGGAAACTTATTAAATACCTTGGAGGAGTTTGAAATATATAAGGACCTAAAAACCAGGGACAGCACACAAATTTTGAATGAAAAACTCAATTATGAATCCCATTATATTTTCAACACTCTACTCCGTCACTACAATAGTCCTATATCAGCTGTTGATAACGCAGACGACAATCCAGGGTCCACGTCGGTCCTTCATAACCTGGTTCAGTCTACTTCCAGTCCTGCCCGCGGCAATGTACGTGCATAAGTTGATAGGCCTATCTGTTACCGTTTATTTAATCGTTTCGTGTTTTGTGTTTGTGTTAAATGTATGTAAAAACTCTGACGACACCTCAAGAAGTGGATCCTTTTGTGTGCCTGACGATGGTGGAATTTAATAACCACCGAAACATGTAGCAAGTTTATTTTCGACACTATAAAACATGTCAAGGATTGTCTGACAAGGTACGTTTTTAACCATTATTAGTCATATTACGCAATCCTGGGGCTATAAAAATGAATTATAATTAGTTACCAAACTGTAATCTAAGAGTCCATTAATTTTTTTTCGCACGCACTTCACAGTTCGCGGCATTTTCAATTAACAGACATTTTAATCTGTCACAGTAACTCAACGGAGTACAGCAGAAACCTCTTACTAGCACGGCTAGATGCCGACTGAGTTGCATAACGAACTAACACCAAGATGGTCGCGCTAGCCCCGCCCCTAGCGGATACAGACAAAAACGTAATCTACTTTCTGGATAGCCCTCGTAATATCACTTAATTATGTATTTTTTTTTTTTTTTTTTTGAAATGAAATGAAATGAAAATGATTTATTTAGTCAGGCAAAGTTAGGGCCACATGGCCCTCTCTTACACTTAACCTGTTTTTTAAGAGGTTGGTGGCCTCTTTTAACCTTGCATTTGCCCGTCCACATAGACTACAGATCTTTGCGTGGAACGTATCCAGCAAAGCAAGGGGTGAGCCGGTACAGTACAAAGGTGAACTGTACTGATAAATTTTAGTGGCAGTGACCAGGATCCGAACCCACGACACTGCTGCCTTGGGCCCGAAGTCCGCGACGCTACCAACTGAGCCACCGACTCACAAAAACGTTGTATTCTAGAATGTTGTAACAGGCCAAGGCCCCCCCTTCCCCTCTCCCCTATATCCCTTCTCAACCTCTTGGGCTAAAATCATAGCTCAATTTCAAAAGTGTACTACCACAAACATTAAACAGTCTGTGAACACAAGCATTTTTAAAAATCAATGTAAAACCTAGTCAATATAAATTTCCCCTTTTTATTTTTAGACAGATAAAAATCATGAATTGAAATGAAATGAAACCAGTGCTTTATTTTTATTAAAACAATGCATTACAAAAGAATAAAATTTTTTCATAAATCACTCTTCCATATACAAATAAAACACACAACCTACACACAACCTTGAATCACACTTATTCTAACGTTTTTTTTACCTTAATATAATTTTGTTTTGTTTAACTGCACTATGTCAGCATTAGCCCAAAGGACTGTCAGCTGGGCTGGCAGCTTTCATGTTAATTATAATATTACAGAATATTTGTATTTTCTCCTTATTTTCCATATTCCCTGCAACACGTTAGGATGGCAAACAATGTATTTTTGTGTGTTTTATTTATGCAAAATTAAATTCTGACACAAGTTCATATCTATATTCCCATGCATTAATTAAATAACATCCTAGACTTCGCCAGTCCCTACCATTTAAATATGAGTGTAAATCTTCCCTAGTAAGTTCTTTTTTATGAAGAAAACGTTTTCTTACACCTGCAAGGATTGGACACCTACAGATATAATGAAAAACATCCTCGTTTTCCCTTAAATTACATAAACTGCAAACGTAATTTTGATCACCTATTCAAGGCTTGTAGTTTAGATAAATTACTCCAATTCGTGCTTTGTAAATCCATTTTATCGCCCTTAGAGATAAATTAGCATTGATATAGGACGAGTTACCCAATTCCAAGTTCAAGGACGCATATGTTTGGTGTTAACGCGATCCTAAGGCCGCTTCCAAATTCGCCCGGTATTCTGCCTCTCTCACTGATTCTATGACACCTAACAATGCCGATTGTACACTTGCCGGATCTGTATCCATTTCCACCACTACGCCATGTGCGCGCCCCAGCTTCCGCCATTCCTCACACCAATACACATTCTTTTCAATTACCTGTTTCACCAGTATATGCGGTAACCGGTCTTCAGCAAGGGATAAGACTCTAACTAAGTAATTAAGATTACTATGTAAAGTGTACAAATATACTGATTCTGCTCCTGTTTCTAAATATAGTGCATAATTATGTGTATTATTAGGCAATTGAAAGATTTTCTGAATAAACATTTTCAAAACCCCTTCAATTTTATCATCCTTTTGATATCCCCAAACCTGACAGCCATAACATAAAATTGATTTAACTACCGCATTAAAGCAACTAAACTTTCTTTCCAACGAAATGCTACTACTGACAAAGAATTTATCCCAGATATTATTGATTGCCAACTTTGCACTTCTTGATTTAGTGCTCATCTGATGTTCCCACGTTAACTTGGAAGTTAACTCTTACCCCTAAATATTTATAACTGTTCACATCATGCGCGTTGATAAACCCAGAGCCGATAACTTATAGAATAGAGCGTTTCAGTCAACTGTATCAAACGCAGCGCTAAAATCTATAAAGAAACTATACAATTTGTTACCTTTAGAAGCTAGCCGTAGTTTGATCATACTTGTAAGATTAAACAAAATAAATAAAGATAAAAATCATAACCATAATGATAATTACAGATCCAGATCCGAGGCAATATTTTAATTTTATGATTAGCTCTAGACTATGACTCTACAAAAAACCTCAGGTGACTTTCGAGTCAAAACTTATTCTTGCAAACTCCCACTGATTAGGCGATTTAAATATTTATTTGTATTCATTCTTAGTCTATGACCGTTCTAATTTCAGAAAACACTGGTTAAAAAAATTGGTTATAGGCTATTTGATTATTCTTAAGTCAATAAATTGATCTTAAATTAATTTTTCTATTTCACATTTTACTTCCACGCATTAATACACCTAAACCATGTATGCATGCTCACATAAAGTAACTAGATGCGCAATGTCAACTCATGCCAACAGTTTTTATTTTAATTAGCACCTTTACCCTCGCTCCAGCCAGCCTTCACCTCTCCTCGTCTAGGTCCTGTAATAGGATAGGGAGTTCATATTAATCACATTACATTCTTCATTCTGTTATTTAATATCCATAATATCATCATCGTTGGCTAATCTCAAGTTGAATTTCATATGTTAGTTGAATTTGTGTTTTACAGCAGATAGCTTAAAAAAGCTCTATTATTTCCTTACATAAATTTAGCATAAGTGGTTGGAAATATCTGTCAAGAATTCTTGAAGTAACAACGGGATGAGCATTATACGGGAATTTGCAGTTTAGTGGACACCCTGGATTATCTAAAATAAAATATAAATTCAATATTCAATTCATCTTTGTTTAATTTTTTGTCTTAAATACTTTTTAACAAATAAACAAAAATTAGTAGACCTAGTCTATTAATTTCTTTTTAATTTCATCTTTAACGTGTGAGCAAAGTATCATGTTCCAAATAACACCTGGCAGTTAGAGAAGTTCAAAGTCAAAAACCCTATATTCATGATGTCAATAAAATAGTTCTGTACAATGGTGTCAAGTGGTTGATCTACTAACCAACAATACTTTGTTATCCATGGATTACTTTGTTGTTCCAGCTACTCTTTTGTAGAATTCAATGTCTTGTTTATAAGATAGTGCTTTAAAATAAAAAAAAAGTAGTACTTATTTAAATTTTCTTAACTTTTTATCTCCTTTGGAAAAAAAATATATATAGCCCCTACATATGGTGGTTTTATTTTAAAGACAATAATTTTGCAATATTAATGGAGAAGTTTTTTACAGATTGGAAGGAAAGAACTCAATGGAAGATGGGAGCAGTGATGCGGAAAATAAGAGTGAGTTCTCGAACAATGAACTTAAGAAGCGTAGACTTAGTCTAGAGAAGAAAAGCTCCAAGCCTGGAATCCGCAGACGGTCCTCTTTGCCTGCTTTGAATGGTAGGTGGATTGTCCTTGTGTATATAATGTTGAAAATCACGTTCCTGTTGTTTTGGTTGTAAGAACTATGTTAAACACAAAATGCATGCATGAGAATTGAGTAGAAAAAACAATAATATGAAATGTTTCAGTGGTCTTCAGACATCACACTTTTTTATTGGAGACAGGGCCTGTTCTAGATCAAAAATATAAAAAAAAAAACATGTTGTTTTATCATAGTACATCGTGTTAGCAGTAGCTTCCATGATTCTTAATGATTCTGATTAAATACATATTTTGTACATTTTAGCCTTTATGCACTTATAACATAGAATATACCCATATAGATATAAGTAGGGGTCTGCGGTGCACCGAAAAAGTCGGTACGGTACGGTACAAGCTTAATTACCGTCATCGGTTCGGTACAGCATTTTACACGGTACAAATTCGGTTCGGTACAGCCTATTATAATAATAAATTACTTTCAGTTTACTATCGTAGTCAACGGCAGTTGGTTCCAAGCACATAAAAGTCTTATCAGTTGTTTGTTTACGATCTTCATAATTTATTACTAGCGTGATGATGCAATAAAAAACCCATTAGCAGTCCCAAATCCATTGTGATGATGCAATAAAAAACCCATTAGCAGTCCCAAATCCATTAACATTTTATCACGACAATAATTGTTGTATTGAAGTACTTCCAAGAACTGTTGAGTTTTATCACTTTTATTTCTTTACGACTTTCCCCAATTCTGTTTTATCATAAAAATAATAGTTTTATGATGACTGTTAAATGTTATCTCTAACTTAATCAGTATTTTCGTGAATATTGAATTTGCCGCTGGCCATTGCCTACTGCCATAAAACTGTTTATGGCTACATATTAAACTTGTAACTAATCTACAATCTTATTTTATAAATTAAATATTTGTTATGGATATTTTATCTTTCTATTGACGACCATGGATATATACAAACTTTTGTCGTGATTTTAATTTTAACATCAAAATACAATATTGCACAATCGTGATATTTTAGGCCATTGACCTTTATTATGCATCCGGTATTGCTGTTTCAGAAGAGAAGCACGTTGATAAATTATAAATTGATATTCCCGTAGTTAAAAAGAATTATTTTATAAACCTATAAAACAAAATCATAAAATCTTACATAAAGATAACAATAACGGAAATTGTAAAAAGGGTATAAAGATAACAACGTCAATCTTTATCTTTGTTCTTCTATTTCTTGGGTTTCCCTTCATCACGCATTCAACAAGTTGCCATGGTTACTAATCACCCATGTCGTTATCAGCTTTTGTGACATAGCGCACAGCAGGGGGTAAAACTTGACGAAAATCGGTTAATTTTTACCTATTATTTAATTACCAATGAATGTACGGTACTACTTTATTAGTATTTGGTATTGTATTAATAATCGGTCCAAATGGCAGATTTTTGTCAAATTTTACACCAAATTTATTGAAATTTCATTAATTATTACCAAATATTTGTATTCATTTAAAAGATTGATTTGTGGTATTGGGTTCCCCACTGAGCGCAGCCGAGCGGCACTAATGAGGGTCGGACCTTCTTGGGGGTGAACAATAGACGGCTTATCAGACCCTCCCCTCCCCTCCCCCGTGGTCTGGAGAAAGCTTGTAAACAAACTATTGCACAAGCGCGCGTGACTTGACATTGGGCTGCTTCAATTATAATTTTGTCAAATGAACTGTGATGTTTCAAAATCAAAAACAATAATTTGGGACCATACTGCTTAACAATAATGGACTGCAATTATTGTTGAACATACAATCCATTTTTAACAAACTAAGATTATACGATTCAAATACAATTATAAAAATTATTTTGGTATTTTACTTGGGGTAATGAAGTTATGTAGGCTAGTGTAATTCTCGGTTCATCAAGGTTCTACTGAATTATGTTTGGCAGTGAATAAGTGTAGAATGCAATTTATAAATTTAGGGATACACACCTTTTACACAGTTATAAAGTCTAATTGCCCAACATCAAATCTTACTCTGTGATAATCCAAATTTTAGTTTCAGAAAAAAACTTTGCAAGAATTGTATCCATCTTATAACTTAACTAGTTTTGAAGCTGATAAAAAAAAAAGGTCTTTGCCATTACTTCATCATAACCTCCAGTTTTTCATTGTCATCTGCTGTGAACAGCTGGCAAAACTACACTGTCTTCTACTGAATGCTTTTATATGTTTAAAAAAAAAAAAAAAACAAAACAAAAAACAACTAGACATTGTGTTGTTTGGAAATAATTTACCAGTTTTGTGAAATTATCTTGTCAATAAATGTTTCAAACATGTTTATTCATAAAAACTCTTATCCTATTTTTAAACTACTTTATCATGGCTATTCAAAGTATCTCAGAGTAAAATAGGTAAAGCCTTTATCTCAACTGTGATTTTTCTTGACACAATCCTCGTAGTAGTAACAGGTTTTGTTTTGATAATATGTATTTTTGATATTTTCATGTATAAACTTTCATATTGCACTGCTTGTTTTAATTTATTTGATCTGAAAAGCTATTAATATTGATGGTATGTTATTATGCCATGCATGATAATGATGAGTATTTTAGTTAGTTAGTTTTATTAAATTACTCTTGACGCCATTCCTGTATCTATGTATTGTACTTTAATGAATAAAGTTATATGAAATGAAATGAAATGAAATGTGGTACAGTAATTGTTGTTAGAAAACCATGAATGTAGGATACTATCCATTTTCATAGTAATGTCTATGTATTAAAGTTAAAAATAATGGTTTAGATACAGTTCTGAGAAGAAAACCGCAAAAATACGGGTAGCCGCGTACCGTACCGATTTTGTACCGAGAACCGAGGTACAAAATATTGTACCGTACCGACCTTAAATTTTCTGTACCGCAGACCCCTAGATATAAGTATAAATAAATACATGAATACATTGATACATACACCAATATTGTATCTCGGTTAGACAGGTACTCCATTTATTAAAAATGCTCTGAC
Source organism: Macrosteles quadrilineatus (assembly GCF_028750875.1). Lineage (NCBI taxonomy): Eukaryota > Metazoa > Arthropoda > Insecta > Hemiptera > Cicadellidae > Macrosteles > Macrosteles quadrilineatus. The sequence continues at coordinate 42,072,510 of NW_026542600.1, read as the reverse complement.
TTTTTTTGCAAAACAAGGTTAGTTCCCTTTGATTTGTACAGGAAGCTTGTAGAAAAACAACCCAGCATGGGACAAAGTCATTTTAGAATGTGAAATGTTGGGCAAGTTTAAATCTTTTAGTAGTGTTAACCAATTCACCTTGAATTTCCAAAGTTAAGAGAGAACCAGCTAGTTTTTTCCCCCCGAGTGTCTGCAAACAACGTTCTACATGACCCTTTGCAAACAGCGAGAAGTAGCAAAAGTTCTGTTAAAACTGCAGAACGTTTTTGCTCGAAGCAAAAGTTTACAGAAAGTCTTGATATTTTCCTTGAAAAGAACCATTAAACCAGGGTTCTTGGAGTCACGTGCCAAAATTGCCAAATCCACATTTAAATCGAACAAATAATTTTGGATCCCTGCTTAATAAGACTATCAACTCAAAAACTGAAAGAAAATGTCTCAAACTTGACTACCATATCATCATCTTGTCTGTATATTTAGCTAATCGTTGTTTTGGTTTTAGGTAAAACCAACACCTTATGCAAATCTAGAAGTCTGGAAGAGTCCACTAGGATGCTAAGAAGCGCTACACCAATAAAAACTCTACGTTCCCGCAACATTGACCTAAGTGATCTGTCGTCGAGTGCTGGTACGAAGCGCAGCAGAGCTCCTAGCCCCCCTCCCAACAAGAAACAACGACTGGAGGAACGACCGGGGAACAAACCAGTGAACAAATCTTCTGACTCAGAATCCCCCTTTTACATGTTGCGAACCGGAGATGTGGAGCTTTTCGAGGATTCTGTCAAAGGTGATCTGTCTAAGATGATGAAAGACAGAAAGCACAAATCGGTGTGGCAGGAGAATGAGGACTCTGATGGTGGAACTATCAGCAGAAGACTGAGGTTAACTCCGGAAATTAAGCGTCAGAGTAGAACCCACGTTGAGATTACCAAGAAATAACATTCCTCTGCCGCACCTTGTATATAGACATTGATCTCACTAGTGATGGGCAATGAAAACAATCCCTTGCCACAAACGTATATTAGTGCCTTAAGTGACTCATCAGCTGGTCTGAATGTTGACGGTTCCCACTCAACACAATATCTAATGGGAATCTTTATTTTGGCAATAGAAAATACTTAAAATAGAAATCACCTGGGGTGCATATGAATAACCATTACTAGACGTCAAGTTAAAAAACTAAGACTCACTAACAAAAACTTGAAAAGAATCATATTTATTTTGTATGAATACTTAGGGGTTAATCATATATTGAGATGACCAGTTTTAATTGTGTCGTATTATTTTTTTTTATCATGATCATTTTATAGATATTAAGTTTTGAAAAACCAAGATGCACCAACAAAAACTTGAAAAGAATCATATTTATTTTGTATGAATACTTAGGGGTTAATCATGTTTTTAGATTATCAGTTTTAATTGTGTTGTATCATTTATTTTTTATCATGATCATTTTATAGATATTAAGTTTTAAAAAACCAAGATGCACCAACAAAAACTTGAAAAGAATCATATTTATTTTGTATGAATACTTAGGGGTTAATCATGTTTTTAGATTATCAGTTTTAATTGTGTTGTATCATTTATTTTTTATCATGATCATTTTATAGATATTAAGTTTTAAAAAACCAAGATGCACCAACAAAATCTTGAAAAAATCATATTTAACTCACTAAGTGAATATTTACAAATAAATTTTATATTTGCATGATCCGTTTTAACTGAAGATTATTATATTTTATTTACAATCTTAATTGTTATTCGTTTATATGTTGATAGTGATGTATGTTTTAATTTAAGAAGATTTTAATTTTATAGTTGTGTACACATTGAATGTGCATACATAATACCTAATACATAATACATGCATAATATAATACATGCATAATAATAATACATAATAATACGTAATGCATACATAATTGAATTTTTATTTTTAGTTTTAAACAATTTTAAAATTATCTTGTACTTTTAATCGATACTTTTTTAGTATTAATCCAATATAAATTGAAAGTGTGTTCGCATTGCAAATGTTGTATATTTCCACACTATAAAATCAATTTTAGTTGTAAATATTGATCATTAATTATTTATTTTGCTTTGGAAATCATCGTTTAAAGTAGTTAAACCGTCATAATTTCTACTATGTTTTAATTTTAAAATGTTGATTTTTTTCACGTGTGTTTAAAAATGTGTCTTGTAATTGTTTTGTAATATTGTATACAGTACCAAATTTAAATATGTGCATATTGTTTTCTTGTTGTTTATCCACAAAAGTAACACAAGTTATATTTTTAATGCTCTAGTAGCTGTTATTTATTTAAAGAAATTTTATTTTTGCAGGAAATCATTATATATGTTCAATCATTAAGTATGTAAAATCTATCAAAATGTTCTATCAATTTTGTTTGTGTTGTAACGGTATAAGCATGCATTTTTGTGTTTATGTAAAGCATTCTGCATACAAAGAAACATTTAATGTATTAATTTTATGTAAGTGTTGCGTTGTAACCCACCCCTACTGCCACCGGTGCTGTTCAAACCTATGATTGTATGTAAAAATGTTATTGAACAACACACTTTGGCAGTAAGGCTTGGCTACGCCTGTTAAAAATTAGCAATCATGGTTTGTAAATATATTTTATTGTCAACATAATTTCAATTTTTGTTGTTGAGATGGTTCAAGATTTAAATTTTGCTTGCATTTAACAGTAACCATCCCAAATACAGCTATGCATGTGTAAATAAATCTTTAATTTGTATGCAGGATAACATTGTTATGATAGTTCATTTATTTTTTTATCTATGTAGAAAATATTGTACTTTTAAATTAAGAGAAATCACTGAATTCTTGATCTTCCGGGAAGAGTCGTGTCAAGTCGGTATTTACAACACAAGACATTTTGCCCATTCTATAATGAGGCATCACCATAGAATGGGTGAAACATCTGGTTTTATTAAAAATGTAAATACCAACTTGACGCTCTCACTGGATGACCGGGAATTCAGTGACGACATCAGCCACTTAAGCCTACAAATAAAGATTGAGATTGATATTTCATAGAGTGATAAAAATAATGCTAGTTATTTTGGATAATTATAATATCATAAAGGTTTTATTTCCTGAATGAAGCTTCAGCATTAAAATATAGTTACAATCAGAAAGTCACATATGAATCTTGAAAGCCAAGTATTCAACGTGCCCCAGTTGTAGGCAGGAGAACTCACTGTGAGGTAGAAGGACAAATGTTTTTCAAAAAGACATAATATTTTTAACCTTAGAATAAAAATACCCCTGCCACAGCAAACCTGCAGACTAATTAATTTCAATTCGTCTGATTGGACTTTTACTAAAACATTTCCATAAACAAGAAATATTTATTCCCCATTTAATTAACATTAGATTTTACGAGTAGGTTTGCTGCTACAGGAAAGTTTGAAAGTGTTATTTTGACCCAATACTAATAGTACAGGATGAAATAAATACCCTTTTCCCATGACCCGATCTTGCTGGTTCGCGAACACATTTAAGTTTATCCCACCTTACACCTTCAAGCCATATTTCATCAAAATCAGACCAAAATTACTCGAGTTATAGCATTCACTTACACACACATATATATAATTAATTATATAGATAGAGATATACATGGTGACAATTATGTCTTGGGACGACTTTATAACTTTAAAACGAAAAGAGATATCAGAACCAAATTCGCCATATCATTACTGGTAATAGTAAGCTACTTTTTTGTGTACATGGTGATCGGATGTCACCAATGGGGGACCGCTCATAGGGAGTAAGTTGAAAATCTTAAATGTAAGGATAGGTTGATACGTACATTAAATTAAAGGGTCTTGTTAAATACAATGCCGCAAACCGGGCCTCAAATAGACAACTGAGTCAAAAATAGAAAAAAATTGACACACACACATTCACAGGCGTCCCTATTCACTGCTAATTTGCATGTAAATTGAATATTGAATTGTGTATAACGCCTGTTTTGTGATATTAATTTACGAGGAAGCTATAGAGGATGCCTGAAGAGTCACTGTGTTGACTTATCGCGTTGCAAATACGTAGAGAATAAAAATTCGAGAAGGTAAACATCAAGATTTACTAACAAATATTAGCCTTCATATTCAGTGCCTTATAAATATTGTACCACAACACAACCATCTTGGAATACTGCAATTGCAAGTAGACTTCTTATCCTATAGTAAAATATGGAGCCTATTTTGATGTGTATTTCCTGTCTATTTCTATATTTTTCCCATCGAGTAAAACATTAAATAAATGTTTTCTCTTCTTAAAAAAAATGTACAGTATGCGCTTGACTCTTTGATTACATCACCAAAAAACAAACGCCAGTTTGTGAATGCGTTGTATTTTGTCAAAATAGTTTCAGAGTTGGTTTAATAACAAGAAATAAGTAGCTAACATGAAAACACAAACTAAATGTAATGGGACTAAACATACCTTTAAGTTTACATTGTCCTCATCTGATTTAAGAGGAGTATGTTTGAGCTATGACATAAATGAATCAATCTTTTGTGATTGTGTTCTCTTGTCTTACCAGTATGTTGTATACAGTGTGTCTTCAAATTATTTTACAGTTCTTAGTTGCATATGATGTAGATATGAATTTTTATAAAAAGTTTATCCTATACTGACTTTTAAAAACCAAGCATACCCCTAACATTGTGTGTTTAGTAACAACATAGGTAGTGATGGTCAAATCCAGGAATTTCAAGTCCAAATCCTAAAAAAATGGAATCTTTGAGTCTCGAGTCCCAAAAATAATTACAAATGGGCTTATGGTGATTAAAAAAGCAAGAATGGAATATGAACCATTCAAAAATAAATATTACACTAACCATAGATGACTACTCTTTGCAATGAAAAGTTATGTAATTACTTTTGACACACGGGAAAAATAACAGACGACTAATCGGTTACATTTTGTAACCTATAAACCTAAATCGAACGTTCGGTCGGTATACTATATTTGGACGGCAAATATTCATTATCGGTTATTGTTGTTGTCGGTAGACTTGTTAATTTTAAATTCGTTGATCGATAGTATATTCTGTTCATAAAATGGCAATGTCATAGTACTGTATATTAGTCAATAACCTCTATGGTAATGTAATGTCACAATATGCCTTATAATTCTATTAAAAAAAAATGTTATTCTCAAATCTCGAATCCGAATCTTTTCTTAGGGTTCGAGATTCGGATTCGACACATCCCTAAACATAGGTTTTTAAAACTCGTTCAAAACCAATTTATGTTTGATTAGAAATTCAATTATTTCTAAAACCCCTATTTGTTTACAAAAAAAAGTGTCATATCTCACATCTGATTCCAAATTCACATATCTAAGAATCCAGATACCACCATACATACTATTCGTAATCATAACCAAATATACATAATTGAGTATACATAATCAATGATACTACTATTCACTTTTATTCCTTCTATAGTTATTTGTGTAACTAGTGTGCAAACTGTGAAGTGGCACTTTGTGCTCGTGTTGCGCATTATATTTTTCCTACAGTTACTAAAAAACATAGAAATATTTAATCTTTCACATTTTAGGTTAGGTTAAATCCAAGCGTTGAACAAAATGGGGAACACTGCACTAGCCGATCGTAGTCGTAGTATCTTTAAGTATTGCTAACTTATTTTCATGTGTGTGTATATGTATTACGTGCCTAATAAAATAACACTGTTTTGAGGCAAAAGTTGTGGCAATGCAGCAATTGGCTACTTTGCGTGCTAAAATCAGTACAAGAAAGCCCGCTTTGTCAAGTAACTGTAGGAAAAATTATTTGTTTTTTAAGCTCTACAAGGTATTTTAAAAGGAAATTGCAAAATTTGATGTTAAGGGGTCAAAAATGGAAACAAATATATACCCCATAAAACCCCGTTCCCATAGTCCAATCATGCTGGTTTGCGAACTTGTACAAATAAACATTTTTTTACGTGTTTGTACTAAATTTCATAAAAATCGGATGATTTTTAACGGAGCTATCGGGATAACGGACACATATACATAGGTCTAAGTTACATATGAATTTGAACGATGGTGTTTTTGGCCTTTGGGGACCTTAAAACGAAAAAGTAAATCGATCCGTGGTCTAGGTCTTACTATGAGTCCTACGGTAATAGTTCTTTTCCTACAGTCACCCGACAAAGTTGGCTTCCTTGTACTGTTTATAGTACAGAAAGCTGCTAATTGCTGTATATTTATACTTTGTTGTACGGTTTATACTTTTCAGGATTCCAACGAAACAATACAAAACAGCGTGGTTCTATTATGCACGTAATCCGTGTACGCTTGGAAATAGGTTGGCAACACTTAAAGATAATAATACTGAGTAGCTGATTGACTATTATAACTATGATTTAACCTGTCATTTTGTGTTTATAGTTTCGGTATTTCTGAACTTTCTGGACTTTTCTTTTAAACGTTTTTAAAACATTCCTACGATCTTAATAAACAAGAAAATACCTTTAAAGCATTTTTTAGGCACGGAAACCACTTCAAATTACAAAAACATACGGAACTATTATCTCAAGTCGCGGAGCACATTGCTTGCCGCGGAAAAAATAGCAGAGTGATACGGACCGGTACTGTAACTATTTTCTCTAGGGCACCTATTTGTGTTGCCAGTTGAACCTAAAATTGTGTAGTATAGTGTTTGAAAGACTAGTTATTTATATGCTTTATAGTGACTGTAGGAAAAATATAATGTGTATCACGAGTGCAAAAGGCCTTTGCTGCACTCGAGATCATTCCAGTAAACATTGCTCTCGTGTGCAGCAAAGTGCGACTTTGCTCACTAGTTACACAAATAACTATTGTACAACATTTGTTTATTCCTTAATTAAATCAGTTTAGTTTCTCTTGGAGAACCCTATTTGAGTTCTTGTCCTCTGAAAAGCAACATTAATCAACATTTACCTTAAACGTTGTCTATGTTCTTGAAGTTGGTCACTTATATGTATTTTACCGTGGTAGGCGACATCCTCAGAGAACTTCTTACTCTAAATCTTAATACAAAACTAACTAAATAAATATGTATTTATTTATACATGGGTTGGCCTATTTTCAAATCACGTGCACTTATCGTTGACAACTGACTATACTGACGATGTTGGAGTCGGCGTATTTTCTACCTGTTCTCTCGTATCGCGGATTCCGAGTGTGTGCCACAACCGGGCGGGTTGGTGTTTTGACGACGGCTTCATTGTGTTGACTTACATTTATGAGTCCCAAAGAAAAAAGGGGTTTCAATGTTTCTATATTTTTTATCTTAATTATAATTGGTTAAGATTAAAAATGTAAAGTTGCAAAACTGTTTTACCAATATTGGCTCAAAAGGATTTGGTTCTTTTCTATACCTATTCATTTTTGTGTGTTTCTTTTGTTTACTTACAAAATCTTTTTTATCTTTTAAATCTTTTTTACAAAATAATACAAGTACCGGTATGTCAAAGAATTATAGAGATTATAAACATATTCACTCTTTTAAATCTGATTGTTCAATCCCCAGATGTCATGATTTGTCATTACCTTAATTTGTTCTTGTTTTTATTTGTGGCCATGAAATAGAATGAAGTGTTCTTAAATTTCTTTACTTATGGATAAAATCATGTCGATAATAGTGTGATTGTAAGGTAGAAAGTATGTGCCTCAATAAGGTGCATTAAAATACCAATTTGTTCATTCTTACTATATCAACCTAGATATTTATGTATAGTATAAACTTTTATTGCATACATGTGTATATGTACTACCGTATTTATATTGTGTAAGAGCATTTGAATTTTTAATGAAAGTGCCTCTTTATATTGATATAGGCTATTTTTAGAGGGAATTTTTTGTAACCGACACTTTTACAATATTGTAAAGAGTTTAGTTTTAGGTTGACATCTTTATAAGCAATACAAGTTGTGTATGATTTCATCAAAGATCATTAGACTTTTTCCAGATAAGTAGTGTGAATATATGAATTTTTCTAAATGGGTCAGTTGTTATAGCTGAGAGATCACAAGTGTTAGTATGACAGTGAAACATTTTATTCAACCAAAACCACTTTCACACTTCACACTGTCTTCTCTGGTTACAGGGTGTTTCATAAAAATCTCCCTTTTTTGTGATTTTGTAAAGCTTTCTTCAGTTATATCGAGATTTTCTGTCAAGTTTGCATTTTATACTCTATGTAACAATACAATAATAACTAACCAGAGTTTCCTTAAGAAATCACAATGAATATTTACAATCTTGGTATTATAACATAGAGCTCTTAGACCCTTTATTGAACCTTTAAATATGATGTAATTTCTTTGATGAAACTGACTTAGACCTGAGCTTTTAATCGTCATTAATTACTTTGCTGAGAGTAAAAAAAGGGAGTTTTATGGTTTACCCTCCAATCAGTCTACCACAGCAAAAGTTGTGTACATATTTTCAGATAGTTTGGAGTGATTGTATACTTGGTTTAGTGGATTAGTTCTATTGCCTTTGTAAACTGCATACATAATTTGTTTTTAACTTAGTCTTGTATTTTTTTTATTGTATAATCATTGTTTACTAAGATTGTTTTATTAACTGGCAGTTTTGTGATTGAGGTTTTTAATAGCAAGGTCTCGCATGTAATGTCTGTTTGAAAATAAACTGGTATTTGAATAAATATAATGTTTTATTTATTTTTGGTAATACCAAGTTGGTATAGAGTATCTAATAAGAACTCCAAATGTGTAGAATGACTTTGTTTGATATAGAAACACGGAATACTTATTTTACATTATTGTTATAATAATGAAACTGATATTGAATCAGATATTTTCGGTCGATGGTTCTAACTTTTCCTGGTTACATTTCATAACTGAGTGAGAAATACCCCCGCCGCAGCAAACCTGCAGACTAAGTAAATTTCTATTTGCCTGAATTGACTTCAAATCAAATCTATTTAAATAACATTATGTTTAACGGGTACCTACGTTTGTTGCTACAGAGAGGCTAATAAAGTGGGTTTTTAGTAAAATATTAGTAGCTTAGTATAAAATAAATAAATTTGCCTATTTCCATAATCAAGCAAACTACAACATTTTACCAAATTCTCCATAAGAATAACATGGGAATTTTAAATTTGCAATTTTTAAATTTTTCCCGTAACCAATAACCGTAAAAAAAATTTTGGTATACTATACTTTGGTATATAAATTGTTTTTTTAAGCTCTTTAAGAGAGAAATTGGACAATTTTGTGTCTTGTGGGTCAAAAATGAGAAAAACCAATTTTTACCCTATAATACCCCCTGTAAAATCCCGTTCCTATGGTCCGATCATGCTGGTTCGCGAACTCATTCAAGTTTATTTTGCCTTACGCCTTCAAACCAAATTTCATCAAAATTGGACAAAAATTACTCAAGTTATCGCGTTCACGGACGTACATATATATATATTATATATACATATTTAAAAATTTGAACAAATAGTTTTTTGGCCTCTAGGGACATTAAAATGAAAAAGTATATTGGTCCCGGCTCCAGGTCTTACCGTGCCACCTACGGTAATAGCTACTTCCCTATAGGGAAATTCGCTTTTAAAGTGCTTAAATTACCCGTCCTCCAAGTATTTTTATTTGATGGTTGGTTGATTTAAAACAGCTGATTGAAATTGCTTTGTTTCTAAGATAAATTATACCACTTTTAAGCCACATTTACATGAGGCTAGTAGAGTAGGCATGTTACTGGCCTCAGGTAACTTGAAATACATTAGAGGCAAGTAACTTGCCTGACTCGTGCAAACGCAGCTTTACTCCCGATCAAAAGGTAAACAAAATGTTTTGTTACTTTGGGATCAAGCTTTGCTAAAAAATAAATATTATAATTTATATATTTTATCAGCTGTTTCATCCCAATGATGAGCACAATCCCATTTGTGTAAAACTTACCCAGTCGATCAGAATGGTATTTTCCTTTGTACTGTGCTAGTAGATGACATGTTTATAAGCACATATTTACATTCATTCGTTTACATTTCCAATGTTATTCAGTAACCTACGTGGAAACCCATATAAGTCCCTTTACAAATGTTTTTGAATCCCATTTGAAATTCATACCATAAGCAAAAGAATATTCTTATTTGTATACTACATTATTTGTATATTACATTGGTCTTGGATTTATTTTCTAAGCAGCTCAATTATACCTTGCGCATAAAGGTAATCTTGGCACCCATTCTGAAAAACAATTACAAATATACACACTTTACATCTATAGAATTTTGATGTTTTACACTGGGCCCCAGTAAGTTTTATTAGGATTGTTAGGGTAGTTGTGTTTTATGTTTTTTAAATATTTTTTAATCACTCTAATAGAAATGGGGTGATGAGAAAATTAATCACTTATGATACAGAATCATTTTTTTATTATCAAAGTAACAAGTGAAATATAGCTTATTAATACAACAATTGTAATGTGATGCTTTATTGTGATGATGTTTATTAAGTGCTGTTTGAGGTGATGTGAATGATAAGCTGTAAAAAAATCATATTTAAAACAAAGTAAAAATAGATAATACTTAAACAATAAAATGCCTTTAGATAATAGACTAAAAACAACTACAGTAAATGTGATACTTAGGCAACCGGCATAACATGTTGTCAAGTTTATTACCTTGCTGGAAAAAAAAACAATCCTCTGGACTCCATTCAAAACACTGGTGGTATTACAGGAGATCTCCTCGTAAACGACCTCGCATTAACCGCTACTCTCTTATCCGCCCTCGCTCTTAAAATATTACTTTAACCGACCTTGTTTAGAGAGCACCTTCCAAGAATCTCGGCATTTTTGCTACAATACACTCTACAGGATGTTACTTAAGAATAAGCTATTGAGATGCTATAAACGAACATCCTGTCTTGTAATGAAATAGTTGTTTATATTTTTAATTTTGACAATAACTTCTGTACTGTACTTACTTTGATCAGGAAACCATTAATTCCAGATGTATTTGATTCTATAATTTATTTTGTCTTAGAGACAATATAAAATATTTTCTTGTTTTTTTAACAAATAACTGATGACAAAGAACTAATATAAGTGCATGGTTTGTATTGACTATTTCGGGACAAAGTTGTAATAATGTGTTAAAATTCTTAGTAAGGTGCAAAAAGTATCTTACAATCAATCTAAAAATATTCAAGACCAAAAAACCTTTCAAAGGAATTTAATTCCACTCCTAACTTCTTGCCTGCCAAATTTATCATGCAAACAAAGACGTGTATCAAATTACAATGACTTGCGCTCCATTGATTTTTCAGAGGATTGCTTTTCCAGAGGAAGACTTATTTTAAGAATCTACCAGTCGCCCCCAAAACCACCCCTGTTGAGCACCCGGGGCTCGAAGTACCGATGGTATGCGAGGTAACGATAGTAATCTTCTTCGCTCATGATGAGAAGCTGAAACAAGCAGCAAGGAGTGCAACGCTTGTCTTCTTCCGAACTGTTTTCCAACCACTTATTTACGCAGCACTTGGCCGGACAAACATTCATGTTCTCCAGTTTAGACAAAAAGAGACTGACATTCAATGAGAAGTCTGCTGCGGCGTCTTCAGTCTCAAAGTTAAGCGCCATCTTGGAAGAATGCTTGTTGCAAATCTCCATCACGTGGTAGGTGGTGCTCTCCCGTGTGTATCTGACAACATAAACAAGTTTGAGGGGATCAAGTGACTGCTGAGGGCACAATATTCTATCCATCTATTCTCAAGATCGTCATGAGTTAGAAACACCCCTGCCACTACTTTTCTTGTTGTGTGTGTTAGCAAGTTTCTTCCCAGTTCTCACTTAGGCGTAGTTTAAACATGTACCAAACCTTAAATTGTGTATATTTGTCCAAGCAGCTAGCTAACAGTGTGTATACAGGGTGGTTCGCGTAAGGTGTCTCAAATTGATTTCAGACAAACCGTTTGTCCTACAATGATGCAGTAAAACTATTTCCCACTAAATAAACCCCAAGGAATAACGTAAAAATATTTTAAATGTTTTTTTTATAAAGGGTGTTCAAAAACCAGAACCCTCTAGTTTAAACTATAAGCTTTAAACTAGTTTAAATCTCGGAAATATCAAATACAAACATATATCATATTATACATAATTTTAAAGCCGTATTAAAAAAGAAACATTTTGTTGAAAACGGAACTAAATTATCTTTAGCCGTTTCAAAATGGCAGCCATTTATTTGAAAAAGTTTGATTTTTACAGAATAACCTGTATTTTTCTTGAAATTGCAGATATCTTTACCCTGATTCAAATATCGTATTCCTTATGAGCTAAATATTTATTCTGGTATTAGATATTATAAAATTATCCCAAAAAAATTCAAAAAAATTTGTTTTGAAAATATTTACATAGCCAAAACTTAAAAAGTTAATAGCATCATATGTCAAACAGCACATCATTTTATAGGTCTTGCTATTCCAAGCAACTTTCAAATCTAGACCATACCCATATCTCTTTTAGTTTTTGAGTTCTCAGCAAATAACATGCTTTCTCCATATAAAACGCATGTTAATTGTTAACACAGCTACAGTACCCTATTTCGCACAACAATCGGACAGCTGATTTTAAAAAATGAGGTGATATCTAAGAGAAAAAATCAGAAAAACAGCGTACAAGAGCGTAAAAATAAATAAAAATATTTGTACGTTATTCCTTGGGGTCGATTTAGTGGGAAATAATTTTATTTCATCCTTGTACTGTACGTTAAGCCGTTTTTCCGTAATCAGTTTGAGACACCGAATTTAGCCTTACGTGGGACACCCCTGTATATATTATTTTCAATTTAATTTATATTCATTGTTAGTTAAATTTATAATTGATTTATTCTCATAGTTTATTATTGTTACCATTGAACTTTTAATGATATTTTTGTAATTGTTGTCTTTTTATAACTTCTATTAATTACTTAAGAGACAGTGAAGGACTCATAAAACTCCATGCTACTGATTCAAACTGACAAAACTTATATTTTATAAGTAACAATATTTTTAGAGCAGACAGAAAGCCCTTAAAAATAAAGCCCTTTAAATAAGGAAGTTTTTAGTAATATTTGTTTAACTCAGCGGAACTCGGTAACCGAGAAATAAATTGCTGAATGATATTTAAATTTTTGTTGATATTAAAAATAATTGTTTAACGAAGAAATTTAAGAGTCTTCCTTAGTGGAAGCCATGTTAGATTTCTTCCCCATAAGAACAATGTTAACTTTGGGTCCAAATATCTCATCAGCAAATTGTCATATAATTATGGATAAGGAGTTAAATTTAAGGAATTGCGGTCCTCTAGAGATTGACGTTTTTTATTTCACAATTTTTAATTTTTATAATGAATAATTGATTATTAATTAGCTTAAAATTAAGCTAATTATTGAAAGGAAATGAAAATGGATTTTCGAAATTCAAAAACCTCAGTCACGAGTCTATTATGTTAAAAATACAAATTATAAATTTCAAAGCTATATCTTAACAAATAACGCCGTTACGTGTCCACAAATGATGTAATGTTTAACATTGTTCTTATGGGGAAGAAATTCAACATGGCTTCCACTAAGGAAGACTCTTAAATAGAATTTTTTTCCGCACCCCAACGATTATGTGTTATATCTATTTAAAATTTTGTCAGGATTCTGAAAATGACATTTAAATTAACAATTAGTGCCTTTTTAACAGAGTCATATAACCTTTTTCATAACAACTACAATAATTTTTGAAAAATCTTAATTTATTTGTTATTCCCTAATGGTTGAGGTTGGGAACCTCAAATGTGCGTCATTATGTCACCATTACCATGAAGTTTGATGAAAAATTTTATTTAACACTTATGACCGGACACCCTGTATATAAATATACCTATATATAAATATATATATATATATATACATGAATTTGAACGGATGGTGTTTTTGGCCTCTAGGGACCTCAAAACGAAAAAGTAAATTGGTCCCGGGTACAGGTCTTACCATGAGTACTACGGTAATAGCTTATTCCCTGTATGGGAAATTCGCTAAAAGGTTAGTGATTAATCCAGGTTCTACTGTAGGCTACTCAAAATGAAATGCATGGATTTTTAACTTTTGCTTGACTCACCCAGACCGCCAACTGATGGTATCCTTGCACAGTACAAGCCCTGTGGATCGTTCAGCGATGATGATCCACAACTCTGGAGTGTCGTACTCCATTGACAGGACGAGGAGTGGTACTCCCCACCACAACTCCATCCACACCTGGCTCCTATTGCAAAGATGAACGGATGCTGCGCTCTTGCTGATCACCACTTTCAGATTCCTTCCAGAGTAAAGTTCATCAATCGTTTGTCTCTCCTCCTCAGTCACATACTTATCAAACATCCCTTTGAAAACCAAGCATCTAGTTTCGAGCATTAAACACAATTCAGATGGCTCAAAATATTCGTCTTCAGGAACCACGGGGTCTGCGGTTGCCCCCTCTGACTGCTCCTCAGCTGATGTTGTTGGACCTTGAGCAAATTCATAGGTGACCTTAACAGCACGTTGTTTCTTCAACAGTTGGTGATGTTGTGACTCTGACAATTCCATTTCTTCATCGTCACTGAAATACTCTTCAACCGTAGAATCATGTTCATCTGAAGCAGCTCGACCTTTCTTATTCTTACAAGCTGATTTGGAATCTTTTCCTTTTTTATCATTGAGATTTTTTGGAATGGCCCCTAATTTTTCAAGAGACTTTTCCTGTTGGGCCTTATTAGTTGGCTTATTTTCTCTTTCTTCGGTTTTGCCTGGTTTTTTATCCTGAAAATAATACATTTATTGATTAGCCTCTTATTGGTTGACTCTTGACTGAAAAATACCCCCACCGCAGCAAACCTGCAGACTAAGCGAATTTCCATTTGCTTGATTGGATTTACACTAAAATATCTCCTTAAAAATATCACAAAATTATTCCATATTTAAATAGCATTAGTTTAACAAGTACTTAGGTTTAATGCAACAGGGCGGGTTTAAGAGTTTTTTATGTGTAATGTTAATACAGTGTGTAGTTTAGTGTGGAATTAAGTAAGTGTAACTTAATAACTGTAACTTAATAAGTGTAACTTAGGCTAAGAAGTCTGAATAATCCGCAAAGATAAAAAAAGTCCAGTGGATAGCGCATTAATTTAGGGCCCATAAGATTCAATTATAACAAGTTGGCAATGTCTCATGTATGGCTGCTAGACCACCATATTCATGGGAATTAGTAGGGATTTCACAGAATGTTGATTCTATGTCATAAAAAATCAATGAATATCAGGAACTTACAATTGTTGGAAATATTAAAACAAAAAGTCTTCCTACCCCCATGATTAAAACATTTAACTAGCTCCAATTTTCTCTTAAATATTTAAAATTTTTAAATTCAACTATTCTTATAAGCTGTTACAAATCATGTAGGCCTAATAATATTTTAAGGATGAAAATTGTAAAAATCGCAGTAAAGTTGCCAATAAATAATTTCAATTTTAAACAAGAACATGGCTACCTATGTTGAAAAAGGGGTGGAGAGCACTTTGACTTAACATTTCTATGGCAATTTAATTCAAAGATTTGTTTCATTCTTTTTTATAAGTCATTCACTCATATTCAGCCCAAAGTTTTGTAACTCAGCTACACAACCATCAGAATGTATAGAGAAAGCCACTTTTTCCCAAATGTAACACACTAAGCTCCTAAACGAATTGCTTTAGAGAAAATATGTGAAAAATACAGACGTGTTTAAATAAAATTTACATTCAAAACCCGTTATGAAATACAATGGTTTCCATTCAAAATTTCAAAGTTAGTCCCCATAGTGGAAAATAGTGGCCATTTTGGAATAAGTGGAATTCATATTTTTTTATGTTATAAGATTATAATATTAGTTCCCTATTAATGTTTTTTCTATGTCAAATAGTTTGGAGATACCAATGGTGGCACACTTTAAGTTGTTCACCCTGTATAATAAAACATAAAACTGTGAATCAAATTATTTGTAAGCCAATTTTACCTCTCAAGTTTTATATGGTTCCAATTTAAAACTATATTGATCAAAAATCCATAAATTCGTTACTTCAAGGCACGAAAGTATAATATTGCCAAATGATATATAGTCCAGGCAAATTAGATCAAATATAGGGTGTGCTCCCCGAAAAATCGTCTAAAGCTGGAAAGTGTTTTAATACCTTTTGGGGGTCCCAAATAAGACTCCTGTGAGTTTGCGACGGATTCTGACGTCTGCTTAAGTTTTGGGAGTCGAAAAACTATGAAAATTTTGCACTTTTTTCAGTTTTTCACTTATAACTCCTAAATAACGAATCCTAAGGAAAATGTTGTTCAAAGGTGTCTTTTAGTGCATTAAATTCTGCGTCGATTTATGTTAAATGCGTCAAAATCAGCCGAGCCGTTTAGTCGCTGTAGCTTTTCAAAGTTGGGATATTTTCATCAACATGGCCAAAAGGTTGATTATTTGACCAGTTTTCGGCTTAAACTCCTAAACGACGCATGCTATACAAAAATGCACCTGTAGTTAGTTTGGAAAACACAAAATTCTGCGTATAATGTTTTTTTTTTATTAATCAATAACGGCAATTGATTGTTACCTACTTTGTATGGACGCCATTTCATTGAAAAAAGTATTAAAGTTAAAGTTGGGAAATTTTAATAAAATTGGTAACAACATAGATCCTGTCCTTAAATGGATTATGAGTTATTAGATAGTGGTTTATTCCATGATGGTCATCTAGAGGTTTATCTAATAAGGTGTGATGAGAGTAGACCCCCTATGTAATTTTAAGTCTAATATTGTTGTCTGAGGTTCCGAAAATTCTAGGATTCATCCCAACCACCCATTATATACGATCTATCCCTGTATTCATCTTTCAGTTTTTGGCTTACATCTTCTAACGCATGCTATAGAAAAAATGTTCCTGTAGTTAGTTTGAAGAGCATAAACGTCTGCGTAGAATGTTTTCCAATTCATTAAGATCGGCTTCACCATTTAACCGCTATTGATTGTTAACACTAGATCAGATGCTTGTCAAGTTTAAAAATCTTACCATTGAAATCTTGCAAACAACCAGCCTAATTACAAAAAACATAGGGGATATGGCAGTGAATCTATCCACTAGTGTGACGTCATGGATCCTGCAGCATGGCCTATGAACAAGTAAGTCAGTGCTCATGAGAGCAACATCTACTGTGGAGAGCTTTTTCCGAGATAGGGGAATCAATGATGTGGGTCTAGCCCGATGGTTCGCTGGCAGGCCCATCGCAGTGAATGCTACCCATCAAGTTAAGGTATATTGTGGGATCACCTCTTCAACATATTATCAGCAAGTTGACAATATAAACTCCACGGATACGGTGGGATCAAAAAGAAATTCATCAAATGGTTCCAGTGTCACGACCCATTTAGTGAAAATATTTCACTCATGTCAATCAGCTCAGCAGTTATCCCATATGATAGCATCAACGCGAGATATGTATAAAGCATAATGGAAAGGCATAGCTTGCAAGAAAATCGTAAATAGGCAAGTCTATAATGACCATAAACTGTGCAGAATAAAAGGAAGTGGTGACATTAATCGCGAGCTGTGATGACAACAGCAAAGGTTAAAGAAGAATCTGCCCCCTCAGTCAACACGTGATATTCCACATTAAATCCAAGCCTCAATTTGAATCATACTTTGGATTAAACATAGGTCCGTACCCACTAGCGCAGTTTGATGAAGAAAGCGTGATGTAGAAGAGTCGAAAATCTAACTATTCATGTAGCCTAAAACTACTCATGCTGTTTACTCCAATCAATGTGGATATCACTGTGTTCTGACGGGTTACAACGCTTGGCGAAGTTGCAGAAGCAGGTTGGCCCTATACATGGTTGGGAGCAGAAAATATCCAAATCAAGTGAGGGTTGGTCTCTTCTACTGGACACTTTCAACTAATTTTGACTTTGATTCTAATAAAAGGGGCTGCTCATCCACCAATCCTTTAGAGCTCATTTAAAATTGTACTTAATTCAGAGAGATATTTATGGAAAATTAACGTCAATGGGTTAACTCCCATCACTACGGCTAATCCACCGGTTCGACAAGAACTTCTCAACTCCGTCTACCTATCTCGACCATCGTGTACATGTTAAAAAGGTTTACATTTTCTCGCTCCATATGAAATGCAGGGATATAATGCACTACTGTCTGAAAGACTTGCAAGGGGCATGATTATCTCAATTCGATATCTGACGAAAAAGATGGTACCGAATGTCACCATTTGTGGCAAGACCAATAAGAGCAAAGAATGTATCCTTATTCTTAAGATTCCAATGATGAGAAGTAGAAAAGTTATATAGTAAAATCTACGAAAAATCCCAATATTTTTTTTAATAGGCTAAATACATAGTAAAACTATGTACATCCGTCCCATTATCATCTTTCGTTTATTGAGCTAAAAAATAACATTTTTGCTATATTTAATAAAATCTTTCTCGTTGTAATATTTTATTATATATTAGAATCGCTTAACATCATTCGGGAGTGTCCAGAGATGGGATCGTATAAATGGGAGCTTAGGACGAATCCTATAATTTTTGTAACCCCCTCAACAATATTAGATTTAAAATTGCATAGGGGGTCTTGCTACCCTTCCCTTCACACATTCTTGGATAAACCTCTGGATGATAACCATGAAATAAACCACTATCTAGTCATTCATAATCATAATTCTACGCCGAATTTTGTGTTTTCCAAACTAACTACAGGCGCATTTTTGTATAGCGTGCGTCATTTAGGAGTTGTAAGTCGAAAACTGGTCAAATAATCAACCTTTTGGCCATGTTGATGAAAATATCCCATCTTTGAAAAGCTACAGCGGCTAAACGGCTCGGCTGATTTTGACGTATTTAACATCAATCGACGCAAAATTTAATGCACTAAAAGACACCTTTGACCAACATTTTCCTTAGGATTCGTTATTTAGGAGTTATAAGCGAAAAACTGAATAAAGTGCAAAATTTTCATAGTTTTTCGACTCCCAAAACTTAAGCAGACGTCAGAATCCGTCGCAAACTCACAGGAGTCTTATTTGGGACCCCCAAAAGGTATTAAAACACTTTCCAGCTTTAGACGATTTTTTGGGGAGCATATGTCTAATTTGCCTGGGCTAATAGGCATATACATAAACTTATGTGTGTGTAGTTAATTAATATGTAGTTATACAGGGTGTCCCGGAACTCTCTACCAATATTTTAGGGCATTGTTCCTGGGTAAGAAACATATCTAAATATCATATTTAAATTGTCCGGAAGTCCTTATTTACTCAGATAGCCGCCATTTTGTTTTTTTCACTTATTAATTTTTTTCTGAAGATTGGTTGAACATACGAAGTTGAAACTTTGCACAAACATTTATGACAACTAGAAAAAGCTACAAAAAAATTATGACGATTTTTCAAATTCATAAAACAAAATGGCGGCTGTTTAAAATTATGTTTCTTAAATTACTCGAAAACCGTTGATTTTACAAAACTTTTACAAGAATAACTTTTTTAAGGCAATTTTATTACAAATCGATCGACACCTTAATCTTTAAGATCGGACGAGTATTAACTGAGATATGGCAGTTTTAGTGATACGTGACCGCTTTCAGCATGCGCTGCAACTTAATATCCGGCGGTCACGTATCACTAAAACTGCCATATCTCAGTTAATACTCGTCCGATCTTAAAGATTAAGGGTCGATCGATTTGTAATAAAATTGCCTTAAAAAAGTTATTCTTGTAAAATTTTTGTAACATAAACGGTTTTTGAGTAATTTAAGAAACAAAATTTTAAACAGCCGCCATTTTATTTTATGAATTTTAAAAATCGTCATAGTTTTTTTGTAGCTTTGTCTAGTTGTCATAAATGTTTGTGCAAAGTTTCAACTTCGTATGTTTAACCAATTTTCAGAAAAAAATTAATAAGTGAAAAAAACAAAATGGCGGCTATCTGAGTAACTAAGGACTTCCGGACAATTTAAATATGATATTTAGATATGTTTCTTACCCAGGAACAATGCCCAAAATATTGGTAGAGAGTTCCGGGACACCCTGTATATTATATGAAAATAAAGCATGTCATTTTGAAAATAAGTTAAACATGAATGTACAATATTTTAAGTAAACAATTTAAATATACTCTGTTTGATATTTAAATCTGTAAATTTTGAAGTAAAACGTAATTAAAATAATAGTACATTACCATGTTGTAGTTGTGAGTGGCAAGTGATGAACTGAGACTGTCTGTTGCTGTTCAGCACCAGGCAGAGGCAGCCAGAGCTGCGTACTCAGCATTTCTACCCTCCTCTACCTACTCCCTCACACACACTTGCACACACAATAGTAGAATATTTTCCACAATCTTGGATCGAGATTATTATATTCCGTTTCAGTGTGAACAATTGATAAATCATTGTTTACTTGAATTTTTCAAAATCGATTAGAAATCAATTATTTAAGTTAATCTTCCAATCTAATTTAGAATTTTGCATGTCCCCTAATCATCGATCTTTTTTTAAATATCTGCAGGAAATCTTTTAATGTTAAACCATATTAAATGGTAACACAACACAATCATTAAGACTGATTAAAAATGTAGGTAAATAAACGAAGTGAGAACATCATTAAAAATAAGTCCATATAACATGTGTATCAAAATTTACAACAGTTAACCTAAAGATTAAAAAAAATGAAGATCATAATGGCCTTAAGAAAAAATTAAAGATCAACCTGGTGGAGCTGAAAATATATAGCATAAAATAATTCCTTGAAGAATAAAAATACAAAAATTCCTATTGACGAAAACAGGCGTAGATAGCTTCCATGGGAATAAATCCATGTTTCCAGTTTCAAGTAAGTAATGATTTCTAACAGAAACAATGCCTTATATTGATTAAAAAAAGGGGGTGTGTTTAATTCTTTCCAAAGAATGGGTATAGCTATGTGAAAATAGCTTTATACGTTTTAGCAACACATTTTGACCTAACGCGGCAGTTCCGTAGCAGAGCATTGGCCTGATAAGCCAAACTTTGATTGTTCGAATCCGGCCTACAAAATCTTATTCGCATCACAAATGACTTTCACATGTGATCTGTAAGTTTCGGTACTTCGCTATTTTCATATTACCGCGCATATTAGCAATCAATGGCGACGAACAGTTTAGGTTTTAAAGGGAAGAAGAAAAATAGTGACCCTAGACTAGGCTCTGCGTGTCCGTCATTGCGTTCAAGCCGAGGTGTGACGATTACGTCTGAAGAAGATTCTCCGAAGATGCCACACAAGCTGACGAAATGTGCATAATATCATAGACAAAAAGAATTAAATTTAGACCGTCAGCTGTGCTGCGGTTACCATAGGTTCTGGCCCACTCCGCTCAGAGCGCCATGTAGTTACGGCGTAAATGCTATGTAAACTGCACGGCGCTCTCAGAGGTGTGTGCCAAAACCTATGGTAACCATGGTAACCGCAGCACGGCTGACAGTCTATATTTCATTATTTTTGTCTATGATAATATACAACTACTTTCAAGAACAGGAGCGACAAAAAATTCTAACACCTACTTTAATATAAGATAAAAACACTGATCTGCTGAAAAAAATTTCTAGTATATTGTAGGATTGTTTTATACAGAAGCATCACCATATTAAATAAACACACCATTTATTTGTACATAATAATGTAATGCTTTGTTTAGATCACCCCTGTGGTAATATAAACAACAGTACCATCAGAGCATTTTTGCAACATTTGTAAAGGGCTAGCGCACGTTCTCTAAAAATGCTCTAAAACACCTCCAGTTCACCCAAAAATTAATCAGGCTGTTTCTCTTTAACCAAGAACTTAATTTAAAACAAAAGCTAGGGTTCAGTGTCCAACTGGAATTTGTCAAGTTTTCACTTTAAGTGTAAACGCCAACAGCATTAAACATCGAATAGTTTAGCTTGTTGTAGCCTTTATTCTAACAGAAATCAGTTTTTTCTCCGATATATTTCGACAAGGTGTGTGGGATCTTCAGGGAGATCGTAAAATGTACTTTTTTCATTATGTACACTAAACACTGATTCATGCTACTACTATTTACTGCTGATTGATGGCATGTCAAAGACATTGCAGTAATATAATCCCCTACAATATATATCCCCTTCAAATATATAATATATATAAATAAATATAAATATAAATAGGCTATATAAATATAAATATATAATATAAATATATATATAAATATGTTTATATTATATATATAATATATATATATATAAATATAATATATACCTCTACAAAATGTTTATCGTGACTTTGAGTACGCTCCCGCCACCCTACGCGCCTCCGTGTAGATGGATAGACATGAAGAACGTTTTGGCGCATAAAACATTGTAAATAGTGTGCATAATATAAAAAGAACATTCTAAAATCTCCCTGAAGATGTCACTCACTATGGCAAAATATATTGGAGAAATCAAGAATTCTGCAACAACAAATTATTTTAGTTTCCAGAGCCATATTGATCAAACCTTTGCCTAAATCACGAGGATGCCCAATTGTCATTACAACAATCGTGTAGAGCTTGAAAAACAAATATTTTCGTATATTGAGAAGAGTTGTTGTACAAACAAAGTTTACGGAGTAAATAAAAGAAAAACCACTGTACATTTAAAATGTCCATGTTGTTCTCATGGAGAAAAAGTCAACTGTTTTATCGTGCTTGTTTATGGATACATTGAGATCAAATTGTAAAATGCAATCTTTGATTGTATACTAATTTTTTGATTGCATACCAATCACAGTTTACAAACAAAACATGTTTTCTCTCCTATATAGCTGCATACATAGGAGAACGTTAAACCTAATGTTATTTAAATGGGAAATAAATCTGAAATATTTTAGGAAATATTTTTGTAAAAATCTAAGCAGACAATGCAAATTTGCATAGTCTGCAGGTTTGCTGCATTGGAGAATCTACGACGTGTTAATCCATTGTTGATAATGTTTAGTTCCAACATATTTTGTGTTCAATTTTATTTTGAGTAAAGTACAAGTAAAATAACTGTATCCTTTTTGCATTCATTTTGTAACCTAACAATAGTTTCAATTTACGTGATTTTCATGCTTTAAAAAAACGTCGTTAAAATTTATCAACATGTAGGTCAAGGACTGTAAATAAACAAATGGTATAACTCATGTGAATTTATATGTTTCTCTTTCCATTTACTATCGGAAACGGGAAAGGTGCTATATTTGTTCTGCGTCTTATTTTCGTACTTCATTTTTTGAAATGTGTTTTGGCTGTGTTGATCTTTTTACTGTATTGTGTACAGGTAGTACACTTTTTGCAAGAGCAAGATCATGTTGTAGTTGTGTTATGTTGTTAGCATCGGCTGTAAGGAGATCGCAGTGTACTTCAGCATGAACTATCATCCAGCTGTTTCTGAATGTTATCTCTTTCAACAACAATATATCTGACTCATTTGCTTTTATTATTACTACACACACTACCACTTCTGAGAGTGAAGACAAGACAATATAATTTGAACAACTTCATTGTTTGCGTCAACATGTTTATGACATTTTATGTGCTCTACCAGTTCTAAAAACATTTGTCTTTTCATAATTCACTGTGAGCTTAACGATGTATCGTGTATTGTAACTGTAAGTCGGGTTTACACTATGTAGCAAAACCTGCTATATAGCAGATTTGTGTAACATCTAGCAATGTTATATAACATTTTCTAGAAGTAGAAAAAGTAAATTTTCAAAAGTGCTATCCATCGAGAGTCGGTATATATCAAAAGAAATACATGCTACATCTACATTATCTGAATGATGTGTTTTTATGCCAATGATGAATTCAGAATCTTCACTCGTCATACGCTACCATCGCGTTTTATTGATGGATCATCAGCGTGATCGTCATCATTAAGATCCCGTAATAAATCTGTTGCATATTGTCTGTAGTGGCAAGCAAAGAGCTGCATTGTTCAACTAGTAAAATACAGTAGGTATATTTGTTAACGGCTTTACAGTTTCCGATATTGTAAAATACCCTCGCAGCAGCAAACCTACAAACTAGGTGAATTTCCATCTACAGTACTTGGCTGGAATTCCACAAAATTATTCCCTTAAAATTGTCACATTTATTTCCTATTTAAATATCATTAATTATAATGAGTACTTAGGTTTTTTGCTACAGGGAAGACGATAAGGAGTGTTTTTGTTGAAATATTGATAGCTTTAGTATGAAGTAAATTTCCAAATTGCATACAAAATGTCAATCATGTTATAGACAATCAAGCTATAACAGTTTATTTATTCTCCATAAGAATAACAAGGTGTACACTTCTGTATTCAAAATTCATTATAGGCCTTCTAAATTATTTGTTTTTATGAGCTTTACTTTTTATGAGCTTTACAAAATGGTTTTGAAAGAAATCGATGGTCTGATCCTGCTGGTTCGCATTCGAATAAATGTAGGTTTACACGTGTATACCAAATTCCATCAAAATCGAATCATTTTGGCCAAAAATGATCCGATTTTTGTTCGAGTTATCGTGCGGACGGACACATATATAAATATATATACAGTACCGGTATATATAACAATTTGAACGGATGGTGTTTTTGGCCTATGGGCACCTCAAAACGAAAAAAGTAAATCAGTCCCGGGTCCAGGTCTTACCATCAGACCTACGGTAACAGCTTATTCGATATATGGGGAATTCGCTAAAACAAGAAGATGCATGTAAGTACACGGAGCATACTGAAAACATTAATAATATGTTTCGTTTAGAATAATAATGTTTTGCGTACAATCTAAATATAAAGCCACATAGCGTTGTTATTTTGCCGAAATAGGCTGTCTGGGACTGGGAGTCAAGTATGCGGCGGACGCGACATTCGGCGGCGCCACGCTGGTGCTGACATAGCTTGGACCAATTCCTGGAACTGACGCTTGCTCAGGCAACTACTGATAACACCACACGGGACCGCGTCTCGTTGTACCGCCGTCTAGTTGTACTTACGTCTACTTGTACCTCGAGACCTAGGGGTGCCTAGCTAGGAGGATTAAACATTAAGGAGAGGGCACGCGAATAGGAATACACGTGTTGCGGTGAAGCCAGCTATAGCAGAACACTAGAGGGGCACGCGGAGCCGTAGAGTGGCAAAAAGCCTCGGCTATAACATGGGAGAGATAGGGAAAAACGCGACGCGTGCTGTTTCGAATTAAAATTGCCGCTAAACTAAAACACCTGTGTTATTCAGCGATGGCATTCTTAAAGTAAATTAAATTTCCTATCGAACGGTGTCAATCATTCCTATAAAAACTATTATTTATTATTTATTATTGAAGATCAAAGTTGAAAGAATTGACCTGGACTTTAAACATATGATTACTATAATTACGTTTTTGAAAAAAATATGATGTATCTACACAAATTAACAATTTATTCGTGTTCCTTAAGAGTTTCTCGAAATAAAAAATATATATTTACCTATATTTAAAAGTGGTATTTAGAAAAATAATTACAATAAAGTTTTATTTTTATTTTTCCAGTTTATAAAAAAATCTTACTAATAATAGGTTAAAATGAAAATTTTAATTCGGGTGGTGAAATATATTTTAAATTTTCATTTTTCATAGTTTTCTCGATTTGTTAATATCATATTTTACTAGTTTTAAGTCATTTATGTGCTAGGCAGGTGATTTTAAATAGCCAAAGTTGAGGAAAAATGCAAAGCCGCTTTAACTTTTTTTACACCAACAGCCGTTACAATTAAATTACAATCATAAAAAGTAAAACAATTTCTTGGCAATCAAATTCTTGATTTTTTAATATCATATTGAACTATATTTGATCTGTTTGCTCAAAGAAACTTCGAGTAAAAAGGGTAAATGTTCAACAATCATCGCGTCTTCTGACGCCAAAGTGCGTTTATCATTCTTTTAAAGGATTAAAACTTATTTTATTTCTCTTTAAGAAAATGTTCAAATACACATACAGTACTACTCATGATTTGAGTTTTAATTTATGAACAGTAAAATCCATTGGTGATATGGCGGGATTTGAACCCGGGCCCCATGAACCGGAGTCCAGTAGTGACAATAGAAGAATATGACGTCACTTGGGGCGTTTTTCCCCATAAGAATAACATGGGGATCATTTTTTAGCCACCAAATCCAAAAATCCTGATCTTCGCCTGTACACCCCAATATAAATGTTCAATACCATTGTATAACTTCATTACTATTTCAAATCCACATGCATTCACAAGTATATTCTCAAAATCATCAACTTGACAGTGCGAGGTTTGCACGTGCTCCCAGCTCACGGCGCGCTCCCTTGGACATCCTTAGTGGAAATCCATGAATTCTGACTACTTGGGAACCCAAGCCATTTGACATACAATAAATCACCCTTCCTTCTAATTACCTTTTCTATTAAATATATGTCTTTATATTTGGTCTTTAACAACTCCTCTGTATAGAAGCCTCCCCTGATTATATTGCCATTTTCATCTTTCAAGATATAAGTCACAGGCTTTGTATTCTTAACTTCTGCTATTGTAAATAGCTCACCTGTCCAATTTGGGGTATAACCTTTACTAAAAACATGTTTATACTTGGAAATTCTCACGCTATCACCCACCTTATATCTTGGCTTCTTAACTTGCACTACTTTAGAAGTCAACCTCTCATGCACATATTTACTATTCTTAATATTCACTTGGTTAGGCTTCATTCCTATAGATCTATGCACCTTATTATTATATTTTCGAATTAACTTTTGAAGTAAATCCAACCATTTATAACTCCCCTGAGCACTAAATTCCCTATATAACCAATTCTTTAAAGTTCTCTGAAACCTCTCCACAATTGCAGCCTTAGTTGTAGAAAATGTGTGATAGTGATTAATATTTAAGTTTTTCATTAGTTTGCTAAAATATTGATTAAAAAATTCTTTTCCATTGTCAGATTGAATGTTTTTAACCCCCTTTGGTAGAATGGTTTTAATGGCTTCTGTAACCACCAACCCTGTCTTATTCTTTAGCGGAGCAGCATAAGCTTTTTTAGAAAATGTATCTATTAAAGTTAAAATATATTTATTGCCAGAATTTTCTCTAGCATAGTTTTGCATATCAATTAAATCTATTTGTAAGGTTTCGTTTATACCTAATACTTTAAAAGATCTTCTAATGAAATTCTTTCTTGCAGGCTTATGAAGTTCGTATGCAATTTCATTCATTTTTTATAACATCACTCTTTCCTTGTACTGTAAATATATTACCATTAGCCCCAATCAATAGATTATCTTCCATTCTTTTAAATACATAGTTTTCTGGTATATAAGGTCTATTATCTATATACTTAAATCCACTCAAAGATGTAGGGTCGGCAACTAATAAATCAGGATTGTATTCCATCAAATTAAATTTTCTTCCTGCATATACAAATTTTGATCCATCATAATACATAGCTTGTGACATTAAACAAATATCATCTAAATATTCCCCCTTTGGCAGATTCCTTATAAATTGTTTTTTGGCATCCCAACATTTTTCTTTTTTATCAAAAGTTATAGTCTGTTCTTTTGTAACACAGTCAGTGTCATCAACGGCGGGTTTTACACGTACTAACCTTTTATTATTAAAATCCCAATAGCCTGCTTCCATTTTTGGAACTTGTGAAACATTCACAGCATCTTTACTATCTGTACCTTCCATCAAATTGCTAAGTTTCTGTTTCTTAGCATTCCAAACACCATTCTCAGATTCTAAAAATTCATAATTATTATCGTCTTGTACAAATTTACCATCTTCTTTTCGTATTAAAGTCTGTTGTAAAGTGGGCACATCATTTAAACTTTCACCCTTTTCCACATTAGTAATTTTCCGTTTCTTAGCATTCCAAACACCATTCTCTGATTCTAAAAATTCATAATTATTATTGTCTTGTACAAATGTACCACCGTCTTTATGTATTAAAGTCTGTTGTAAAGTGGGCACATCATCTAAACTTTCACCTTTTTTCACATTAGTAATTTTCTGTTTTTTAGCATTCCAATTTTTATTCTTAGATTCTAAAAACTCATATTTAGTTTTACCTTGTAAAAAGACATCACCTTTTCTAGTTAATGTCTGTCCCAAAGTTGATACATCATCTACAATCTCCCCATCTTTAACATTACCAATTTTACAGTTTAAACCATTCCAACTATCGTCTTGTAAATTTAAAGTAGGTTCATGACTAGCCCTGGGTTCTGCAGGCTTATTATATGGATTATATAAACGATAAAATTTATCTATAAACATATTTTTATTTAATAAATAATACCACTTTCTCTCAATTCCTCAATAATGGAATCTATTTCATTATCCACTCCTGAGTTACCGGCTTGGCGACTTAGCCAAAGAAGTCTTAACCTATCTACAAGCTCATTAGGATCATCCCAATAAATATAGTCTATTTTATTACCAGTCACTTGTCTCAAACCTTCACCAACAGATTTAAATAGAGGTTTAATTATATTAAGATATTTAGTATGTCTATTACTTGAAATTGGTGCACCATCTTTGTAACTCTTTAAATGCCCATTTGTAGCTTCCAAAATTTCTTTATAATTTTGCAAATCAGCCGGAGTATAATCCTCGGGTTCTTTTAAAGTTAACAACTGCCACAAGCCTTTTGTCCCCTTGTAAGTTTTATTTGCAACTGTAACATCATCATTGGCAATATCAACTTCCTTATTTCCAATAAAAAATTTATTTGCTTCTCGTCTAATACCATATGTAGTGTCTGTCATACTACTTTTACTGAGGTAATTTCCTAAATAGTCTGATGCTAAAAGACCAAAATCTAATTTCTGTGGGGTGGATTGTTGTAATCTTGGTATCATTGATATTCTAGATGGAGTCATTGGGAGTATCTCCATTCGAGGCCTCTCTGTTTTGGCGATTTTTTTTAATTCTTGTAATGGCTCTATTAAAGGTTGGAATGTTTGGAACCTCTCTTCAGCCTCTAGAAATTTGCCACGTTTTAAAGCTCTATATTTCTCTCGTATTTGATTTGCAGAGTCAACCAATTCTTGTTGAATGTTTTTCATCTTTTATTTAAATTTTATTTATCTCATTTGACAAAGGATTGTACTCAAACACTTTATCATGTATTATCAAACAATATGCAGATGTATTTGCTGGTACATTTTCTGCAGTTTCAATCTCTAATTTAATATCAACAATTCCTTCCTTCACTGTTTCGTTCTGTCTAGAACAATCTATTACAATTAGTGGATATTTCTTCATAAACTCAGCCCTACTAATCATAGGATCTGGGATAGTATTGTAGTAAGTCTCTCTAAACCTCATAAACATCTCATAAGCTTTAGAGACATCTCCATTTTCAAAATCGAGATTTAAATCACTATAAGGATAATATTCAGAGTTTAGAAATACTTTGAGATTTTTTAACTTACAGTGATCAAATTCATCAGTTCTTTTTCGTGCACTATTATCCCTTGCTGTTTGAAAACCAAATATAATATACCTAGGCTTCTCCAAACTTGAAGATGTCTTTACTGACCATGTATGTCTTGTAGTATTGGGATATGATGGAAGTTCATGCAACTCTAAACTTCTAAATGCAATTTGCAAATTTTTATTTTGCAATAACATCTTTTGTAATTGTAACTTCTCCCCATCTGATGGTGTCACATGTGGCATCACCCATTGAATTGAGTTAAGTGTAATTTTGGGAATCATATCAGCAGTGCCACTGGCTGGAGCACTAGCAGTTGTTAATATACAATTCAAATCATTTTTGGATCTTTTCAACACCAATTCTTGTTTAACATTTACTAATACCTTATTAAAATCCTCAAATACACCCATTAACAGCTCTAATGGCAAACATGTACTAAACTTACCACCTTTATGGAAATCTTTTAAATTTGTGTCAGAATCAAATGCCACATTTGACAATTTAGTAGTTTTATTGTAAGAGCTCAATATTTTCATAAGACTAGAAATTCCTGGGTTTCTTACAATGTCTATTTCTTTACCTGCAACTTCGTATCTAATTTCATCAAATAAGAACGCAAATGCATTATTTATAAAATGACCTTTATCATGATTTTCAATTTCTCCCTTAATATAATAATAACTCCTACATGGGAGAGTTAGCAAATCTTGATTATTAATACATATTCGAATTTCGTCAGAATTATTTATTGCCAAAGTGTTGTGGGGAACATAGGAGTGATTTGTAATTTTAACCACACTATCGTCGAATTGGGATTTCCCTGTAACATCTAGAAAATCTTCCATTTTTATTAATAGAAATTTTTAACTTTAGTCCTATTGACTTTAGGAACCTAGCATTTTGTACACTTATAGATAGCTGCCCACTCTTATAAATTCTCATATCTTTTTTATATGACAAGTAATTGTAGTTTCTTCTCCGTTAAAGTCAATTGCCTTGTCGTGCTGATCGGCAAATGTAATACTGACAACATCTAAACTTCTCTTATTTACAGGAAAATATATAATATTTCTTGGAACTTCAATAATTTTGTAGCCAGGAGGAGCTTCTGGATAAAAGCTATGTATGGTGTGTGATTTGTTGCCATTTAAATAGGACCCGTTTGCAATATTACATTTTACTCTAATCACATTTACATTATTAATGTTTATTTTATTTGTAGATTCAAACTGAACACCAGGAGTAGAAACACCTTTAAATCCCAATAAAACAGACCCTAAACATGGTTTTGTAAAATCAAACACGTGGCTAGAAAGTAGTGTAGCTTTCATAGTTTTATTATTAGCTGTAAGGAAAAAGTCTGGGATTTGCTTTTGAATTTCCTTTGCAAGCTCAACCACCTCATATGTTCCTTCAGAAATTTCTATTGTAACTGGAGCATTGTGATCATAATAGAAAACATCATCACCTTCTCCAATGGTTAATTTGTTGCCTTTAAGTTGATTTAATTTTGGAATAAGCCCTTTGAATAAAAGTTTGGATTTAGTATTAATTAATGCTTCTCCATTTTTATCTACTATAACTTTAAGTTTACCATTTAATAACTGGTTTAAATCATCGACAGAGATCTCTCCTTTTGGTAATGTCATTTTCTCTACTTTGTAATATGTTAAAGTATTTAGAGGTTTTTTAACATTAAATATAGAATTATAACTTTGAAAATCTACTAATCCAATTACATAATCATCATTTAATTCTATGGGAGGAAAGAACACTGACTTTAGCTCTGACTCTGTACCCGAAAATGTTATAGTAAATGAATCCATTTTTATAAACAAAAATTTTTTATGAATGATAAACATAAAATTCCACAAATAGAACTATTTAAATCTTGTATTTGATCAGTTGTATAGAATATTTTATGTCCCTCAAAATATTTAATTACTTCTTTTGGAGGTTGGATTCCAAATGGGTCAAAATAAATTACAATATCTTTATTTTTACGATATGCTGTCCAATGTGTGCCAGATGAACTATCTAAATTAACTATTCCGCACTCTTTTACTCTTGGTGTTAGATTTTTTAGCTCGCTTTTTAGGTACACTCCCCTGAAGTGAGGCACGTCTTTTGCGGCCTCTAACAGCTGGTAGTTGTCCATCTTTTTTATTAAATTTTAGTCCCATTCCCATTTTTGCTTTAGCCTTCATCAAATTTGTCACTGCATAAGCAGCGGCTTTTTCAGCAAGACTTGCGTCCTTGGCCGTTACTCTAGTCCAAGCTAAGTCTGCTAATCTCATGTCTGCTTTGTTCCGAGCAGCAGTATCAGGATTATTCATGTAGAATATGTCATGCTCTTTACAATAAGAGTCTAGTTTATTTTTTGGAGGTACATTTTTAGCTAAATTCTCACGTACATTCGTCCCAGGTCCACAGTATTGATATGATGGTATGTGAAGTGGAAATGGAAGGTTATTTATAAGAGTATTCAATAACCCTCGACCCCTGTAAGGCTTTAGGAATAAACCTTTGCCCTTTTTACATGTTTTCTTATTATCATTTTTTACCATTTTTATTATATAAAAAATGTCTTTTATTCAACAAAAACATAAATTTAAAATATCACATACTAAGGAGTATATACCAAAGAAGTTGGGTCTATTTCCTACCAATATTCGATGTGTTATTTGTGGTCCAAGTGGAAGTGGGAAGACGGTTGTAATTTACAATTTAATTGTAAGAAAGGAAGGATTAAAATTTACAAACTTATATTTAATATCTAAATCTTTAGAACAAGAAAAATATAAAAAAATAATTGAAATATTTAGTTTGTGTGATGAAGTGAAATTACACACGTTTACTGACTGTGAAATCACACCAAATGATGTAAAATCACAGTCAGTTGTTGTATTTGATGACATAAATAGTCAAAATATTACACATTTTTTCTCAATGGGTCGACATAAAAATATTAACTGTTTTTACTTTTGTCAATCTTACAGCAAAGTACACAAACATTTACGTGATAATGTAAATTTCCTAATATTATTCAAACAAGATGATTTAAATTTAAAACATGTATATAACAATCATGTTGGTAATGACTTTTCATTTAACCAATTTAGAAATCTCTGCCACCAATGTTGGGATAAAACTAAATATGGCTTTTTTGTAATAGACAAAGAAAGGTCAAAGAATAATGGCAAATATAGATTTATGTTTGATCAATTTTATAATGACCAAGAGCAAGGGTGTTGATGCCATCTTCTAGAATAAACCTCTTGTCATCGTCAAAGGATAGTACTTTCTTGTTCATGGTCAAGGTTTGAAGATGATGATTTGTAGATTTAATTCTTGTCACATTCTCATAGTAGTCTTGACCAGTTGCAAGACAGTTCAAATAATGTTGATGTCTAAGGAGATGTTTAACTGTAGCACCATCAGCTCCTTTAGCTTTTTTGACCTCTAAAGCTTGCTTGTCTTCTTCATATAACCATTTTAGAGGAATGTAAGAGTATAACTTTGGTCTTAAACCACAATATTCATACATAATATGACCATCCAATTCGTCTTTAAACTTCCCAGTGACTTTTTTATTTTTATCAGAGTATAAGAAATGGTCTTTACTATATCCAGAGGTATCAAAATAGTGCAAGTCACATTCTATTTCCTTGTAAAAGTCCTCTGTAACTATAGCATACATTAAAGAATCTGTATCTGTCATTAGAAATCTTTTATTCTTAAATTTTGACATATAGTTATAGTGGAAATCATACATTATTACTTTACTAATATCCAAAATGGTCATTCCCAAATATATTGGTTTATTAAACTTTACAACTAATTTATTTAAATGTATAGCATGTAAATTGTTATCAAACTTTTTGCTACAATCAAACCTTGGATTAGTGACATATTTTGTTAATAGTGACTCATCCTTGAGATATATATCACGAAACTTTCGTTGATTCATAATTGTCCGACCAAAGAGACTATTATTTAACAATTTGTAAAAGTCTTTTTCGAAATCATTTTTAGCCCATTTTCTTTTTTCAATATTAAAATTAATATAGGGTGCAAGCCATTTTGATTGTCTAAATTTTAAAATTCTGTGGTATTTTGTAACAATCAAACCCAATTCCTCATATTTTTGTAATGCTTTGTAATGTAAAATATATTTAGTTTTGTCATGTAAATTAGGTATTAATTTGCCATTCATTTTCTCTGGTGCTAATGGATAGTCATTATGTAAATCATGTAAGCTTTTATCATATTTTAAATCAACTTCTAAAATGTATCCAAACTCATCATTTTGATTATTTTTGTATATTTTGTAGTCTATCTCATTAGTCCAACGAAATCCATCCACAGGTAGTGGCTCACACATTGCTGTGGAGTATAGCGAGTTACAATCTAAATATATTAAATACACACTCTCTTGATTGGGATCATAGTGTTCGCCCATATATCTATTATTGGCTTTAGCGTAACGTGTAGAAATCATACTGACTCCTCCTCTAATCGCACTTTCTATGAACAAATGCATGTCAATATCTTGAAATAATTGTAATTTTATACCAGTCATTCTAAGACAGGCCTCCCATGTTAATCCAGGAAGTGAATACATATGTACGGGGTCAAGTTTGTAATCTTTTAAACACAGGTCTCTAAATGTCTCAAACACATCAGCCAGTAGCAATACATCTGTTTTAAGATATAAATCATGATATTCTTGTAAATTATTTATATTAAAATGGGTCCAGACATTTTTAGCATGTTCATATTCAATGGGAGAGATATGTTCTTTAGTTAGAGTACTGTAAAATGCTTCTATAGGAGGGAGATACTCTGCAAACTTATCTGGTCCCGTCATATATTCATAGGGAAATACGCCTTTACGTTGTAGTAGTGGATCGTCTATGAATCTAAATGTATTTAAATTGGAAGCTAATTTGTATAATGGAAGGGACAGAAAGTTGTATGAATCTAAAAATACTAAATTTGTTCTGCGTCTTATTTTCGTACTTCATTTTTTGAAATGTGTTTTGGCTGTGTTGATCTTTTTACTGTATTGTGTACAGGTAGTACACTTTTTGCAAGAGCAAGATCATGTTGTAGTTGTGTTATGTTGTTAGCATCGGCTGTAAGGAGATCGCAGTGTACTTCAGCATGAACTATCATCCAGCTGTTTCTGAATGTTATCTCTTTCAACAACAATATATCTGACTCATTTGCTTTTATTATTACTACACACACTACCACTTCTGAGAGTGAAGACAAGACAATATAATTTGAACAACTTCATTGTTTGCGTCAACATGTTTATGACATTTTATGTGCTCTACCAGTTCTAAAAACATTTGTCTTTTCATAATTCACTGTGAGCTTAACGATGTATCGTGTATTGTAACTGTAAGTCGGGTTTACACTATGTAGCAAAACCTGCTATATAGCAGATTTGTGTAACATCTAGCAATGTTATATAACATTTTCTAGAAGTAGAAAAAGTAAATTTTCAAAAGTGCTATCCATCGAGAGTCGGTATATATCAAAAGAAATACATGCTACATCTACATTATCTGAATGATGTGTTTTTATGCCAATGATGAATTCAGAATCTTCACTCGTCATACGCTACCATCGCGTTTTATTGATGGATCATCAGCGTGATCGTCATCATTAAGATCCCGTAATAAATCTGTTGCATATTGTCTGTAGTGGCAAGCAAAGAGCTGCATTGTTCAACTAGTAAAATACAGTAGGTATATTTGTTAACGGCTTTACAGTTTCCGATATTGTAAAATACCCTCGCAGCAGCAAACCTACAAACTAGGTGAATTTCCATCTACAGTACTTGGCTGGAATTCCACAAAATTATTCCCTTAAAATTGTCACATTTATTTCCTATTTAAATATCATTAATTATAATGAGTACTTAGGTTTTTTGCTACAGGGAAGACGATAAGGAGTGTTTTTGTTGAAATATTGATAGCTTTAGTATGAAGTAAATTTCCAAATTGCATACAAAATGTCAATCATGTTATAGACAATCAAGCTATAACAGTTTATTTATTCTCCATAAGAATAACAAGGTGTACACTTCTGTATTCAAAATTCATTATAGGCCTTCTAAATTATTTGTTTTTATGAGCTTTACTTTTTATGAGCTTTACAAAATGGTTTTGAAAGAAATCGATGGTCTGATCCTGCTGGTTCGCATTCGAATAAATGTAGGTTTACACGTGTATACCAAATTCCATCAAAATCGAATCATTTTGGCCAAAAATGATCCGATTTTTGTTCGAGTTATCGTGCGGACGGACACATATATAAATATATATACAGTACCGGTATATATAACAATTTGAACGGATGGTGTTTTTGGCCTATGGGCACCTCAAAACGAAAAAAGTAAATCAGTCCCGGGTCCAGGTCTTACCATCAGACCTACGGTAACAGCTTATTCGATATATGGGGAATTCGCTAAAACAAGAAGATGCATGTAAGTACACGGAGCATACTGAAAACATTAATAATATGTTTCGTTTAGAATAATAATGTTTTGCGTACAATCTAAATATAAAGCCACATAGCGTTGTTATTTTGCCGAAATAGGCTGTCTGGGACTGGGAGTCAAGTATGCGGCGGACGCGACATTCGACGGCGCCACGCTGGTGCTGACATAGCTTGGACCAATTCCTGGAACTGACGCTTGCTCAGGCAACTACTGATAACACCACACGGGACCGCGTCTCGTTGTACCGCCGTCTAGTTGTACTTACGTCTACTTGTACCTCGAGACCTAGGGGTGCCTAGCTAGGAGGATTAAACATTAAGGAGAGGGCACGCGAATAGGAATACACGTGTTGCGGTGAAGCCAGCTATAGCAGAACACTAGAGGGGCACGCGGAGCCGTAGAGTGGCAAAAAGCCTCGGCTATAACATGGGAGAGATAGGGAAAAACGCGACGCGTGCTGTTTCGAATTAAAATTGCCGCTAAACTAAAACACCTGTGTTATTCAGCGATGGCATTCTTAAAGTAAATTAAATTTCCTATCGAACGGTGTCAATCATTCCTATAAAAACTATTATTTATTATTTATTATTGAAGATCAAAGTTGAAAGAATTGACCTGGACTTTAAACATATGATTACTATAATTACGTTTTTGAAAAAAATATGATGTATCTACACAAATTAACAATTTATTCGTGTTCCTTAAGAGTTTCTCGAAATAAAAAATATATATTTACCTATATTTAAAAGTGGTATTTAGAAAAATAATTACAATAAAGTTTTATTTTTATTTTTCCAGTTTATAAAAAAATCTTACTAATAATAGGTTAAAATGAAAATTTTAATTCGGGTGGTGAAATATATTTTAAATTTTCATTTTTCATAGTTTTCTCGATTTGTTAATATCATATTTTACTAGTTTTAAGTCATTTATGTGCTAGGCAGGTGATTTTAAATAGCCAAAGTTGAGGAAAAATGCAAAGCCGCTTTAACTTTTTTTACACCAACAGCCGTTACAATTAAATTACAATCATAAAAAGTAAAACAATTTCTTGGCAATCAAATTCTTGATTTTTTAATATCATATTGAACTATATTTGATCTGTTTGCTCAAAGAAACTTCGAGTAAAAAGGGTAAATGTTCAACAATCATCGCGTCTTCTGACGCCAAAGTGCGTTTATCATTCTTTTAAAGGATTAAAACTTATTTTATTTCTCTTTAAGAAAATGTTCAAATACACATACAGTACTACTCATGATTTGAGTTTTAATTTATGAACAGTAAAATCCATTGGTGATATGGCGGGATTTGAACCCGGGCCCCATGAACCGGAGTCCAGTAGTGACAATAGAAGAATATGACGTCACTTGGGGCGTTTTTCCCCATAAGAATAACATGGGGATCATTTTTTAGCCACCAAATCCAAAAATCCTGATCTTCGCCTGTACACCCCAATATAAATGTTCAATACCATTGTATAACTTCATTACTATTTCAAATCCACATGCATTCACAAGTATATTCTCAAAATCATCAACTTGACAGTGCGAGGTTTGCACGTGCTCCCAGCTCACGGCGCGCTCCCTTGGACATCCTTAGTGGAAATCCATGAATTCTGACTACTTGGGAACCCAAGCCATTTGACATACAATAAATCACCCTTCCTTCTAATTACCTTTTCTATTAAATATATGTCTTTATATTTGGTCTTTAACAACTCCTCTGTATAGAAGCCTCCCCTGATTATATTGCCATTTTCATCTTTCAAGATATAAGTCACAGGCTTTGTATTCTTAACTTCTGCTATTGTAAATAGCTCACCTGTCCAATTTGGGGTATAACCTTTACTAAAAACATGTTTATACTTGGAAATTCTCACGCTATCACCCACCTTATATCTTGGCTTCTTAACTTGCACTACTTTAGAAGTCAACCTCTCATGCACATATTTACTATTCTTAATATTCACTTGGTTAGGCTTCATTCCTATAGATCTATGCACCTTATTATTATATTTTCGAATTAACTTTTGAAGTAAATCCAACCATTTATAACTCCCCTGAGCACTAAATTCCCTATATAACCAATTCTTTAAAGTTCTCTGAAACCTCTCCACAATTGCAGCCTTAGTTGTAGAAAATGTGTGATAGTGATTAATATTTAAGTTTTTCATTAGTTTGCTAAAATATTGATTAAAAAATTCTTTTCCATTGTCAGATTGAATGTTTTTAACCCCCTTTGGTAGAATGGTTTTAATGGCTTCTGTAACCACCAACCCTGTCTTATTCTTTAGCGGAGCAGCATAAGCTTTTTTAGAAAATGTATCTATTAAAGTTAAAATATATTTATTGCCAGAATTTTCTCTAGCATAGTTTTGCATATCAATTAAATCTATTTGTAAGGTTTCGTTTATACCTAATACTTTAAAAGATCTTCTAATGAAATTCTTTCTTGCAGGCTTATGAAGTTCGTATGCAATTTCATTCATTTTTTATAACATCACTCTTTCCTTGTACTGTAAATATATTACCATTAGCCCCAATCAATAGATTATCTTCCATTCTTTTAAATACATAGTTTTCTGGTATATAAGGTCTATTATCTATATACTTAAATCCACTCAAAGATGTAGGGTCGGCAACTAATAAATCAGGATTGTATTCCATCAAATTAAATTTTCTTCCTGCATATACAAATTTTGATCCATCATAATACATAGCTTGTGACATTAAACAAATATCATCTAAATATTCCCCCTTTGGCAGATTCCTTATAAATTGTTTTTTGGCATCCCAACATTTTTCTTTTTTATCAAAAGTTATAGTCTGTTCTTTTGTAACACAGTCAGTGTCATCAACGGCGGGTTTTACACGTACTAACCTTTTATTATTAAAATCCCAATAGCCTGCTTCCATTTTTGGAACTTGTGAAACATTCACAGCATCTTTACTATCTGTACCTTCCATCAAATTGCTAAGTTTCTGTTTCTTAGCATTCCAAACACCATTCTCAGATTCTAAAAATTCATAATTATTATCGTCTTGTACAAATTTACCATCTTCTTTTCGTATTAAAGTCTGTTGTAAAGTGGGCACATCATTTAAACTTTCACCCTTTTCCACATTAGTAATTTTCCGTTTCTTAGCATTCCAAACACCATTCTCTGATTCTAAAAATTCATAATTATTATTGTCTTGTACAAATGTACCACCGTCTTTATGTATTAAAGTCTGTTGTAAAGTGGGCACATCATCTAAACTTTCACCTTTTTTCACATTAGTAATTTTCTGTTTTTTAGCATTCCAATTTTTATTCTTAGATTCTAAAAACTCATATTTAGTTTTACCTTGTAAAAAGACATCACCTTTTCTAGTTAATGTCTGTCCCAAAGTTGATACATCATCTACAATCTCCCCATCTTTAACATTACCAATTTTACAGTTTAAACCATTCCAACTATCGTCTTGTAAATTTAAAGTAGGTTCATGACTAGCCCTGGGTTCTGCAGGCTTATTATATGGATTATATAAACGATAAAATTTATCTATAAACATATTTTTATTTAATAAATAATACCACTTTCTCTCAATTCCTCAATAATGGAATCTATTTCATTATCCACTCCTGAGTTACCGGCTTGGCGACTTAGCCAAAGAAGTCTTAACCTATCTACAAGCTCATTAGGATCATCCCAATAAATATAGTCTATTTTATTACCAGTCACTTGTCTCAAACCTTCACCAACAGATTTAAATAGAGGTTTAATTATATTAAGATATTTAGTATGTCTATTACTTGAAATTGGTGCACCATCTTTGTAACTCTTTAAATGCCCATTTGTAGCTTCCAAAATTTCTTTATAATTTTGCAAATCAGCCGGAGTATAATCCTCAGGTTCTTTTAAAGTTAACAACTGCCACAAGCCTTTTGTCCCCTTGTAAGTTTTATTTGCAACTGTAACATCATCATTGGCAATATCAACTTCCTTATTTCCAATAAAAAATTTATTTGCTTCTCGTCTAATACCATATGTAGTGTCTGTCATACTACTTTTACTGAGGTAATTTCCTAAATAGTCTGATGCTAAAAGACCAAAATCTAATTTCTGTGGGGTGGATTGTTGTAATCTTGGTATCATTGATATTCTAGATGGAGTCATTGGGAGTATCTCCATTCGAGGCCTCTCTGTTTTGGCGATTTTTTTTAATTCTTGTAATGGCTCTATTAAAGGTTGGAATGTTTGGAACCTCTCTTCAGCCTCTAGAAATTTGCCACGTTTTAAAGCTCTATATTTCTCTCGTATTTGATTTGCAGAGTCAACCAATTCTTGTTGAATGTTTTTCATCTTTTATTTAAATTTTATTTATCTCATTTGACAAAGGATTGTACTCAAACACTTTATCATGTATTATCAAACAATATGCAGATGTATTTGCTGGTACATTTTCTGCAGTTTCAATCTCTAATTTAATATCAACAATTCCTTCCTTCACTGTTTCGTTCTGTCTAGAACAATCTATTACAATTAGTGGATATTTCTTCATAAACTCAGCCCTACTAATCATAGGATCTGGGATAGTATTGTAGTAAGTCTCTCTAAACCTCATAAACATCTCATAAGCTTTAGAGACATCTCCATTTTCAAAATCGAGATTTAAATCACTATAAGGATAATATTCAGAGTTTAGAAATACTTTGAGATTTTTTAACTTACAGTGATCAAATTCATCAGTTCTTTTTCGTGCACTATTATCCCTTGCTGTTTGAAAACCAAATATAATATACCTAGGCTTCTCCAAACTTGAAGATGTCTTTACTGACCATGTATGTCTTGTAGTATTGGGATATGATGGAAGTTCATGCAACTCTAAACTTCTAAATGCAATTTGCAAATTTTTATTTTGCAATAACATCTTTTGTAATTGTAACTTCTCCCCATCTGATGGTGTCACATGTGGCATCACCCATTGAATTGAGTTAAGTGTAATTTTGGGAATCATATCAGCAGTGCCACTGGCTGGAGCACTAGCAGTTGTTAATATACAATTCAAATCATTTTTGGATCTTTTCAACACCAATTCTTGTTTAACATTTACTAATACCTTATTAAAATCCTCAAATACACCCATTAACAGCTCTAATGGCAAACATGTACTAAACTTACCACCTTTATGGAAATCTTTTAAATTTGTGTCAGAATCAAATGCCACATTTGACAATTTAGTAGTTTTATTGTAAGAGCTCAATATTTTCATAAGACTAGAAATTCCTGGGTTTCTTACAATGTCTATTTCTTTACCTGCAACTTCGTATCTAATTTCATCAAATAAGAACGCAAATGCATTATTTATAAAATGACCTTTATCATGATTTTCAATTTCTCCCTTAATATAA
This sequence comes from Macrosteles quadrilineatus, assembly GCF_028750875.1. NCBI lineage: Eukaryota > Metazoa > Arthropoda > Insecta > Hemiptera > Cicadellidae > Macrosteles > Macrosteles quadrilineatus. The sequence goes on along the minus strand of NW_026542600.1, from coordinate 42,031,030 downwards.
TAATAACTCCTACATGGGAGAGTTAGCAAATCTTGATTATTAATACATATTCGAATTTCGTCAGAATTATTTATTGCCAAAGTGTTGTGGGGAACATAGGAGTGATTTGTAATTTTAACCACACTATCGTCGAATTGGGATTTCCCTGTAACATCTAGAAAATCTTCCATTTTTATTAATAGAAATTTTTAACTTTAGTCCTATTGACTTTAGGAACCTAGCATTTTGTACACTTATAGATAGCTGCCCACTCTTATAAATTCTCATATCTTTTTTATATGACAAGTAATTGTAGTTTCTTCTCCGTTAAAGTCAATTGCCTTGTCGTGCTGATCGGCAAATGTAATACTGACAACATCTAAACTTCTCTTATTTACAGGAAAATATATAATATTTCTTGGAACTTCAATAATTTTGTAGCCAGGAGGAGCTTCTGGATAAAAGCTATGTATGGTGTGTGATTTGTTGCCATTTAAATAGGACCCGTTTGCAATATTACATTTTACTCTAATCACATTTACATTATTAATGTTTATTTTATTTGTAGATTCAAACTGAACACCAGGAGTAGAAACACCTTTAAATCCCAATAAAACAGACCCTAAACATGGTTTTGTAAAATCAAACACGTGGCTAGAAAGTAGTGTAGCTTTCATAGTTTTATTATTAGCTGTAAGGAAAAAGTCTGGGATTTGCTTTTGAATTTCCTTTGCAAGCTCAACCACCTCATATGTTCCTTCAGAAATTTCTATTGTAACTGGAGCATTGTGATCATAATAGAAAACATCATCACCTTCTCCAATGGTTAATTTGTTGCCTTTAAGTTGATTTAATTTTGGAATAAGCCCTTTGAATAAAAGTTTGGATTTAGTATTAATTAATGCTTCTCCATTTTTATCTACTATAACTTTAAGTTTACCATTTAATAACTGGTTTAAATCATCGACAGAGATCTCTCCTTTTGGTAATGTCATTTTCTCTACTTTGTAATATGTTAAAGTATTTAGAGGTTTTTTAACATTAAATATAGAATTATAACTTTGAAAATCTACTAATCCAATTACATAATCATCATTTAATTCTATGGGAGGAAAGAACACTGACTTTAGCTCTGACTCTGTACCCGAAAATGTTATAGTAAATGAATCCATTTTTATAAACAAAAATTTTTTATGAATGATAAACATAAAATTCCACAAATAGAACTATTTAAATCTTGTATTTGATCAGTTGTATAGAATATTTTATGTCCCTCAAAATATTTAATTACTTCTTTTGGAGGTTGGATTCCAAATGGGTCAAAATAAATTACAATATCTTTATTTTTACGATATGCTGTCCAATGTGTGCCAGATGAACTATCTAAATTAACTATTCCGCACTCTTTTACTCTTGGTGTTAGATTTTTTAGCTCGCTTTTTAGGTACACTCCCCTGAAGTGAGGCACGTCTTTTGCGGCCTCTAACAGCTGGTAGTTGTCCATCTTTTTTATTAAATTTTAGTCCCATTCCCATTTTTGCTTTAGCCTTCATCAAATTTGTCACTGCATAAGCAGCGGCTTTTTCAGCAAGACTTGCGTCCTTGGCCGTTACTCTAGTCCAAGCTAAGTCTGCTAATCTCATGTCTGCTTTGTTCCGAGCAGCAGTATCAGGATTATTCATGTAGAATATGTCATGCTCTTTACAATAAGAGTCTAGTTTATTTTTTGGAGGTACATTTTTAGCTAAATTCTCACGTACATTCGTCCCAGGTCCACAGTATTGATATGATGGTATGTGAAGTGGAAATGGAAGGTTATTTATAAGAGTATTCAATAACCCTCGACCCCTGTAAGGCTTTAGGAATAAACCTTTGCCCTTTTTACATGTTTTCTTATTATCATTTTTTACCATTTTTATTATATAAAAAATGTCTTTTATTCAACAAAAACATAAATTTAAAATATCACATACTAAGGAGTATATACCAAAGAAGTTGGGTCTATTTCCTACCAATATTCGATGTGTTATTTGTGGTCCAAGTGGAAGTGGGAAGACGGTTGTAATTTACAATTTAATTGTAAGAAAGGAAGGATTAAAATTTACAAACTTATATTTAATATCTAAATCTTTAGAACAAGAAAAATATAAAAAAATAATTGAAATATTTAGTTTGTGTGATGAAGTGAAATTACACACGTTTACTGACTGTGAAATCACACCAAATGATGTAAAATCACAGTCAGTTGTTGTATTTGATGACATAAATAGTCAAAATATTACACATTTTTTCTCAATGGGTCGACATAAAAATATTAACTGTTTTTACTTTTGTCAATCTTACAGCAAAGTACACAAACATTTACGTGATAATGTAAATTTCCTAATATTATTCAAACAAGATGATTTAAATTTAAAACATGTATATAACAATCATGTTGGTAATGACTTTTCATTTAACCAATTTAGAAATCTCTGCCACCAATGTTGGGATAAAACTAAATATGGCTTTTTTGTAATAGACAAAGAAAGGTCAAAGAATAATGGCAAATATAGATTTATGTTTGATCAATTTTATAATGACCAAGAGCAAGGGTGTTGATGCCATCTTCTAGAATAAACCTCTTGTCATCGTCAAAGGATAGTACTTTCTTGTTCATGGTCAAGGTTTGAAGATGATGATTTGTAGATTTAATTCTTGTCACATTCTCATAGTAGTCTTGACCAGTTGCAAGACAGTTCAAATAATGTTGATGTCTAAGGAGATGTTTAACTGTAGCACCATCAGCTCCTTTAGCTTTTTTGACCTCTAAAGCTTGCTTGTCTTCTTCATATAACCATTTTAGAGGAATGTAAGAGTATAACTTTGGTCTTAAACCACAATATTCATACATAATATGACCATCCAATTCGTCTTTAAACTTCCCAGTGACTTTTTTATTTTTATCAGAGTATAAGAAATGGTCTTTACTATATCCAGAGGTATCAAAATAGTGCAAGTCACATTCTATTTCCTTGTAAAAGTCCTCTGTAACTATAGCATACATTAAAGAATCTGTATCTGTCATTAGAAATCTTTTATTCTTAAATTTTGACATATAGTTATAGTGGAAATCATACATTATTACTTTACTAATATCCAAAATGGTCATTCCCAAATATATTGGTTTATTAAACTTTACAACTAATTTATTTAAATGTATAGCATGTAAATTGTTATCAAACTTTTTGCTACAATCAAACCTTGGATTAGTGACATATTTTGTTAATAGTGACTCATCCTTGAGATATATATCACGAAACTTTCGTTGATTCATAATTGTCCGACCAAAGAGACTATTATTTAACAATTTGTAAAAGTCTTTTTCGAAATCATTTTTAGCCCATTTTCTTTTTTCAATATTAAAATTAATATAGGGTGCAAGCCATTTTGATTGTCTAAATTTTAAAATTCTGTGGTATTTTGTAACAATCAAACCCAATTCCTCATATTTTTGTAATGCTTTGTAATGTAAAATATATTTAGTTTTGTCATGTAAATTAGGTATTAATTTGCCATTCATTTTCTCTGGTGCTAATGGATAGTCATTATGTAAATCATGTAAGCTTTTATCATATTTTAAATCAACTTCTAAAATGTATCCAAACTCATCATTTTGATTATTTTTGTATATTTTGTAGTCTATCTCATTAGTCCAACGAAATCCATCCACAGGTAGTGGCTCACACATTGCTGTGGAGTATAGCGAGTTACAATCTAAATATATTAAATACACACTCTCTTGATTGGGATCATAGTGTTCGCCCATATATCTATTATTGGCTTTAGCGTAACGTGTAGAAATCATACTGACTCCTCCTCTAATCGCACTTTCTATGAACAAATGCATGTCAATATCTTGAAATAATTGTAATTTTATACCAGTCATTCTAAGACAGGCCTCCCATGTTAATCCAGGAAGTGAATACATATGTACGGGGTCAAGTTTGTAATCTTTTAAACACAGGTCTCTAAATGTCTCAAACACATCAGCCAGTAGCAATACATCTGTTTTAAGATATAAATCATGATATTCTTGTAAATTATTTATATTAAAATGGGTCCAGACATTTTTAGCATGTTCATATTCAATGGGAGAGATATGTTCTTTAGTTAGAGTACTGTAAAATGCTTCTATAGGAGGGAGATACTCTGCAAACTTATCTGGTCCCGTCATATATTCATAGGGAAATACGCCTTTACGTTGTAGTAGTGGATCGTCTATGAATCTAAATGTATTTAAATTGGAAGCTAATTTGTATAATGGAAGGGACAGAAAGTTGTATGAATCTAAAAATACTAAATCATCAACAGAGAATGATATATATTTTTCCATATCTTTAGCTATGCAATTTAATTTACGATTAAAATTTCCCAAGTGTTGCATTATTAAATGGCCATCATAATTTTTCAAGTTATGGAAGAATACTGGTATTTTCTTTGTTAATTTATAGTTTAAATTACAATCATTATGGGCAGCTCCACGGTATTGGCCATTTGAATGACAATGATCTCTCACCCTATCAAAATATAAGGGCTTTTCACAAATGTGACAGTGTGTTGAGTTTTGAAAAGATGCCTCTTGCTCTGGAGTCATTACAAGGGGAATATATATCGCCATTTGACTTTTAATGAAGTCATAAGTCTCAAACAACCTTTTGAAAAACACATCCATAACATTTTCGCCACTATATAACTCTTCAGAAATAATCTTAGACTCTTTCACTACTACGAATGCAAATCCAGATGGAGTATGGTTGTTTGAGTTTATAAAACATTCAAAATCTGCATAAATCACAAATGGGGCTTTAAGTTGATATTTAAAATTTTTAAATTGTAATGTATCTTGTTTAGACATTTCCACTCGTTGAGAATCAAAGTTTTTACAATATGTTGCATGACGCTCCAATTTATCATTAGTATAAAAATGTTGTAAACAAAATTTGCAAAAATGCTTCTTATTGTTATTTTTTGTAGAGTGGAGCATTAACATATTAAAATCACGAATTAAACAGTAATGTGATTTACGACCTTCTTGTAATAATAATAAATCTATGTGAGTATTTCTATTTAGTTTGGTTGTTCTTAATGGATATACACATTTAAGGTCTTCAACTCCAAATACATTGACACTTATATTATTCTGTCTTTCGAATTTATCTATATCAGATATTTTTACGGGATATTTTATATTTGTCATATTTAACTGTGTTTCATAGGGTGTATAGTTAGAGACTCTTTTAGCATTTTCATTTTTAGCATTCCTTGGATATAAAGCTGCTAAAATTGACCAAAGGAAGCATTTATTGTCAAAATTTCTTATATTTAAAACTGCTTTTGTCAATTTAATACTCTCTGGTGTGGGAATGTATGATTTTGGAGTTAAGGGTTTATACTTGTAAACATGTAACTGCCAATATTTAGTATGGTCATAAATCCATCCACTGCCTTGGGCTTGATATTTGTGTATAGATGCATCAATCTTTAAAAGAGCATTGTCAATTTGAGGCTTTAAATCTCTCTTCTCAATAGTTAAGGTGGTAATGCTTCTAAAATCTGCAATACATTCTTTCTCATTAACTAATTTTCCATTTTGATCCACAGAATATTTTATAAATTTGATTCTCCTTACTAAAGTCCATTTTATCGGCAGAGGACAAGAGTGAAGAGTATTTTTAAGTTTAGTTTTAATCGATTCACCAACAAATTTAATCATTGTATATGGACATTTGTTGCAAGAATGTACATGTCTTTTAAAATGACCAACAACATTTCTTTTACAGAAACTACAAGTCTTATGAGTTATTAATATATGAGATTTTAGAGCTATGTTACTATCACAGATTAAATTACAAACTTTACACAGTTTTACCTTGATTTGATGTATCAAATTGTAGTGGCGAATCAGGTTACTTTTGGTGGAGAATGACACAGAGCAGTGTTGACATGTAGCCTTCATTTTATATATGTAACAAAAACTAGGTTGGCATCTTCTATATAGTTGAAATTACATTTTAACAATTTCAATTAGTGAGAAATAATAATTTAAATCTGAATTTTAAATGTTAATATTCAAAACAATTTTATACAATAAGATTTTATAATTGCAATTTTCAAAATCAAAACTAGATCAAAAATTAAATTTGTTAAATAAAAAATACTTTTTAGCAATTCAGAATGTTGAGTCTACATTTATACAGTGTGTGCTATAGAGAAAACTATCTATGTTAACTCTGTGAGTGAAATTTGGCTAAGTGTTAAAAAATCAGGACTTTGTAAATTTTTGTATAGTAGAAGTCACATGAAAAACGACTAAGTGTAATTGGAGAATAATAATCTAAGTGTTAAAGAAAAAACTTTGTAAATTTTTTCAAAGTTCAAAAATTGGGTCTTTAATGTTTAAGTTTGACTGTCACAATTATATTGAAAAAAACTCTTTAGTAGAAATTACATTTTGAAAATTTCAATTAATGAGGAATAATAATTTAAATCAGAATTCTAAATTTAAATATTCAAAACAATTTTATACAATAAGATTTAACAATTGCAATTTTCAAAATCAAAACTAAATCTTAAAAGATAAATTTGTAAATAAAAAATACTTTATAGCAATTCAGAATGTTGAGTCTACATTTATACAATGTGTGCTATAGGAAGGACTATCTATGTTATCTCAGTGAGTGAAATTTTAGCTAAGTTTTAAAAATCAGGACTTAGTAAATTTTTGTATAGTAAAAGTCACATAAAAAATGACAAAGTGTAATTGGAGAATAATAATCTAAGTGTTAAAGAAAAAACTTTATACATTTTTTCTAAGTTCAAAAATTGGGACTTTAATGTTTAAGTTTCACTATCACAATTGTATTGAAAAATACTCTAAGTGACAAATAATAAATACACAAACAGGCAGTCACCTAACTAAGTCATTTCCGCACGACCAAGCGAGGAAGCGTCCATACCACTGGAACTAATTATGCAGACAGCTCACTCCCAGACATTCTATTCGCTACCAAGACAGGGGTGTGGCGGCGTAGGATGTCTAGACAGGTCCCTGGCGCCAGACACATTGACCTGATTGATGTGATGACAGGTGACAGGTGTCAAATTAAATTTGTACTTTCATATTTTAATTTTCTCCAGAAATTGTTAAAATAAATTTTACAAATACACTGCAATTGTTAAAAATTATTTTATGAATTCACTCGCTGGGAATTATATAAAAAGGCGGGGAAAACCGGTTCCTTCAGTCAGTCTCCTTCCGTCGCAGCGCAGCCATCTTGGTCTCTCTCCTCTGGTAAGTTTTTTTGCACATGCGGGGCTGGGCTAGTGGAAGGCGTCGGCGCCAAGGACCTGTCTAGACATGTGTCGCCACTCTCTCCCACACCGCGTTCTCTCTCTCTCTCTTTCCCCCCTCTCGACATTGAATAGAACACCTGAGATTGGTCTGTCTGCATAATTAATTGCAGTGGTATGGACGCTTCGTCGCTTGCTCGTGTGGGGTTCACCGAACCTTGGTGGAGGTACCCGAAGTAGCCTTGATGTGTTGTTAGTAGTGATGGGACAAACGACTGATTTTAACTATCCGATGTTTCATCCGATGGTTTTGCTTTCATCCGATAGTCTTCAGATGGATGATTCATCCGATGGTTTTTAGTGTAGTGGGGTGGGGAGCGTCCGTGCTGCTTCCGGAGACAGATAAAACTATCCGACTATAGGTAGAATGGATAAACCATCTGTTCGCGACGCGCGCCTGATCAGTTAGATAGTTTTGTTATTGTGGCATTTGGCGTTCCTATCCAGCCCCATGTTTTGGAGAATTTATCCGTGCATGAATAAACAGAAAAATATTTGTTTTGCATGATTAAAGAACTAAAATGTACTATGAAAATTACTTCCCTCTTCTATGTTTTATTTTTATAATAAATTTGTTTACGTTTAAAATTATTTAAAATAAATAATTAATTCGTGCTTAAGGTTTGTTATTTGCTAAGGAGACAATTCCCATTTTTTAAGTTGCTTGGTTATCTAAACTTAATTATTTCATCTTTCGATATTTATTACTCACGTAATAATTTTACACCTAAAAGGTATCAAGGCTGTTTGTACAAATTATTCATAATAACTACGTAATTAATAATTAATATATCTGCCCGAAATCCCCGAATGCATTTAAGTTACTGTTGTGCTGAGCATGAGCAGATGATTCACCTGAGAATGGATGAATAAATAACCCATTTAATACCCCTGTGTGGATAATTAAAAGGTAAACAAATTAATTCATCGTGCAAACGAATATTCATTTCACCATTCAATAATTTAAAGAACAGTTTCAGTTGTCAAATAACTAATTCGTAGTTTAAACGAATGAAAATGCGGGACAGATAGTTTTACAATTGGATGAAAGCGTGGAACGGATGGTTTACAGACAGATGAGATAGTTGACTCGGCTGATTCACATGTGATAGAATGGATAGTTCATCCGGATGAATATTAAAGTAACCATCGGATGAATCGGTTGGCGCGCAACAACCGGATGAATCGTTTGTTTCTATCGGATAGTTCCCATCACTAGTTGTTAGTGTCGCTGTTGAAAGTGAGAAGACCGGTCGCACTCAAGGCCAGCAGCATGCCCAAGTTTACGCAGTAGTTATATATCGATGGTTTACGTACAAACCTCGCACTGTCAAGTTGATGATTTTGAGAATATACTTGTGAATGGATGTGGATTTGAAATAGTAATGAAGTTATACAATGGTATTGAACATTTATATTGGGGTGTACAGGCGAAGATCAGGATTTTTGGATTTGGTGGCTAAAAAATGATCCCCATGTTATTCTTATGGGGAAAAACGCCCCAAGTGACGTCATATTCTTCTATTGTCACTACTGAGTCCCGCGCTCTGGTTAGAGTATTATAAATAATACACAATACAAGTATGGCAAAAAATAAAAACAAGGACAAACGAATTCTAAAATACAAGTCGTCCTTGTGTAAATTACCCACCTTTGAACGTACTATTGGTAAATAAATATGACTTTCCACTTAATAGGTTCCTAATATTACGGTTAGAATTTAACTTTTTAATTTTCGTAGCATGATGAAGTCTAATTTTTAAATAGTCAATTGATATTTCTGTTACCAAATCTTCCAGTAACGCATACAACGCAGTATGAGAGGGGGGCGGGAGAGTAGCGCTGATACCCCCCCACCCCACCAGTACGCTGGCTTCAACGAAACTACAGCGTGTCCTCTCCTGTGCCTAGGGACAACTAGTCGTAGGTACAACTAGACGTAGGACGTAGGTACAAGTAGACGTTGGCACACCCGACTAGTTGTACCTGCAGAATGTTAAGAGGTACATCTAGACGTATGTACAACTAGACGTAGGTACAACTAGACGTGTATGCCACCGACTAGTAGTGTCACCTAGCTTGTACGGATGCGACCAGTTGTCCCTACGACTAGTGGTCCCTATGTCTAGTTGTACCTACGTCTAGTTGTACCCACGTCTAGTTGTACCTACGACTAGTTGTACCTACGCGTATTTGGCGTCCTTATAGTCTAGTTGTATCTATCCTTCAATTCGTTACCCTGTTTAACTGATTACTGCACGAGTACTTTTTATTATACTTTTTATTATTAAATTAGAAACTGCAGTGTTCCGAGTCAATTGAGTAGGATTGGCAAATATTTTTAACCGCACTACGATGTCTCAGCTGTTTTACAGACGTTAATTGGAGGGTTGGAGGGGCTACGGATTGCTGTCCAGAGCCGAAATGCCAACTATCGTCGTAATAAGGTTTTTACGGCCCTAGGACCGAAAATCATATTTTCGCTTATTTTTCTTAAAACATTGATATATATTATTGAATATACAAGCATTATATCCATATGAGTTGCAATAGACTTGTGAGACTGCTCGATGAGGAAGGTAATGAACAGAATTTACAGTAGGCCCAAAGAAGTTTCTTCTTTTTCAACCCTTTCAATTATTTCCTAACCCATTCTTTAAAAATAGCATCATAGTCTGCATATAAATTAATATTTTTCAGCTTACTTGTAGATGTCAGTAGACGTTTCTCAGCTACATACATATAGGGCTCTAGTGAGGGTCGTCCTAAAAAAAGTCATATCTGGGTTATTTTTCCATTGGTTTCTCAATACTGAGATTTCATTACGTTTGCGTAGAAGGTAATTAAGATGTGTTTTTTGAGAAAATTTAATATTTAAGTATGAAATAAACAAATTTGTCAAAGTATATGCATGAACAAGCAAACTACGCCAGTTTACGTAATCTCCATAAGAATAACAGAGACATTTTAATTGTCATTTGTTGTAATTTTATCCGTTACCCTACAAAAACCCTTCAATTTACTCAATTAGTTGTTTTTGTAAACTCTAAAAGTAAGCCCTTAAACTGGAGACAAGTTGAAGGGGAGATACAGCTAGCCGTAGGTACAACAACTAGTCGTAGGTACAACTAGACGTGGCTACAACTAGGCGTAAGTACAACTAGTCATAGGTACAACTAGCCGTATGTACAACTAGACGCAGACGTATGAGGTATAAGTAGACGGTGGCGTACCCGACACGTTGTACCTGCAGATTTTTAAGAGGTACAACTAGACGTAGAGACAACTAGACGTAGATACAACTAGACGTAGGTACAACTAGACGTCCGCACCTTCGTCAAGTTGTACCTACAGCTTTGGACGAGGTACAACTAAACGCCTGTCGCCAAAATGCAGCAGGTACAACTAGACGCCGGTACAAGTAGACATCGACACACACACACACACGTCACTCACATCCTGTGTACGTGACTGTGATAACACGACTACTTCACTCTGCACTACTCCGCATTCAAATTAGGAGCATTTATCTCATTAACTCAGTCAACATATAAAAAATATCTCTACTAACTGGAAGACTTAAATGTATCATCAAGTGTATCATATACCTAACTATATTAAATAACTCTTAATATTCTAACTATATCATTTAATTTGAAAAGAGTAATCTAAGTAAGAGGGAAAAAGTATAAATAAATCGAATAGAAGTTGGTTAATTGGTATACTACTTCATCTATGATGTTATAAACAGCTTATAGGCCAAATATTCGAACCCAAGTAAGGGTTACGAATCTCAGCCTGTCAAAGAGCATTTTCACATTATGATCACATAACCTGGGTCCGCAGGGGGGTCTAGTCTCGGAGCTCCCAAACACTTACTAGTAGTGCGGGTGCCAACGTATTCAGAGGATTTTTAGTTAACTAAAACTACTTTAAATCGAAACAGATTTGCACTATTTTAAACGTTTAGTTTGTATTTATTTTATCTAAAGTCACGTTTGTTTTTTTAAATACTTCATAGAATTTAAATAATTTAAATACAAAAGTAAAACTACGGTGGATTACGGAAGTCGATTGCAGGGTCACCTCTCGGTGACTTGAGTTTTCTTTTTGTCTTTCTTGCGATGTCCTCTATTGTCTTGGTTCGAAATCCATTAACTTGAGCAATCTTCTTAATGGTGTCCAGTTCTTTCTTCCTATTGGCTTGGCTAAGTTTGATCTTATAGGCTCGGTACAGCATGGATCCAAAGGATTTACACCAGATTTCACACTACTTATACTACAGAACTACACCACTTACATTAGAACACAACTGATCAAACTTAGACATCCTACCATACCACATTTCATTATCATTGTTATTGTTATTATTATTCTTATGCCTTGTTTTTGTTATGTCTCAGTTTATTATTGTTGATCGATTGTATTGTTGTTATTGTTGATGAAATGTTTTGTTATAATTTAATATTTTGTATTCATATAATCTATTATAATCTTAACTGATTGTATTTGTAAATGGCATTGCCGTGGAAAATAAAAATGAAAATGAAATGAAAATGAAAATGGATGCGGTCTTGTGGATTGTCGGATGGATAAAAAGAAAACTCAATATACAGAATACATTACACAGCAGAACAACGTTAGAAGAGATAAAAGAGGAAAACACCAGATATGTCACATTTAGCTACACGGGGACTACAACACAGAGGACTGCTAACAGATTCAAGAAATACGGAGTTTCGATAGCCTACAGGACTCTGAACACCATGAGTAAAATACTGCACCCAAAAATATAAGATTGTAACAGATTCGACGCATCGGGCATCAATAAAATCAATTGTAACGATTGTGATAGCTTCTACATTGGACAGACTGTGAACTTCGTCAACCGCTTCAAAAGCCACATATCTGCATGGAGAAACAACAAACCGGAAAGATCAAATGTCGCACAACACTTGTTACAAAATGGACACTCAATAGGAAAAATGGAGGATAATCTAGGCTATGTATTTTGAAGAATTGTAAGAAGGGATATTTGACGAATGCTTGGGAAGAATTGTATATTTATAAGGAAAAATGTAAAAATAGAAATAAGTTGATTAATGAACAAGTAAATTTCGATTCCAGTTGTACTTATAAAAATGTATTGGCCGGTGTTTCCGGTAGCCAATAGGGTATAAGTAGGGACGCCATTCAAGATTCTTGTCATTCACCTATTGGGTCTGATGATGATTGGAGTGTCCAATCGAAATCGATCACCACTTACCATCTTTTGTATATTTACCGTCTTGTGAGTGACAGTAGAAGCGTAAATATATGTTTTAAGTGTTATAAGACGTATCTTTATTTACTATCCGTAAATTTAATAACACGTACAATGCTGATCAAGAAGCTATTTAATGTATTATCAATCATTCAATAATTGTATTGAACAAGTAATAACATTGATGTTATTAATAATATGTTGTTATCAGTTATCGTTTAATTTCGTTAGGCCTCCTCAGTAATAACGAACTAGGGTAACAAATTTAACGTGTTATAACGTGGGCCTTTGATTATCATGCAATCTTACTTTCGTCACCGAGAAATATTATACTTCTCGGTGATTTCGTACACTGCTTGCTTATGTCGTCTGCAAACATTAAGTTGCCTGGAGTCATAAACGTTGGCTGGGGCTTTTAATATTGTATTATTTTACATTTTAGTTTTGTCCTAATATTGATTGTATCTCTATATAAAGCCAAAAGTACCCATGAACTTTTGAGAAAACTACAAGTCACACCCCCATAAACCATATACTTAAAATGTTCGTCATGACGAGAAACCTTGCGCAAAACTCTCCATTATTGCATAAATTGCCCTATAAGGTCGTAATTGCTTTCCAAAGGGAACTTTCCATTTACCTAATGTTAAAAATACCTCAGCTGTTATTATTTGTTTGTATTGCCATTACTGTATTCTGTTTTGTTTATTTCAGCTTAACTTAACCAATCAATAGTTTTATTAAATACTTATGTAGTAAACGAGGTGGAGCCCGTGGGTAACAGATAGTTTTGTTAAATACAATATACTGCTACTCTACTGGCTGTGTTTGTTAGCCCAAATCTTATTTTACCTCATAATTAACCAATACTAAAGACATTTTGTTATAAGATAAACGCATGAAATCCATACAAAGATAAAATAAAAAATGCAATAGGCTTTTTTAGCCTTTGATAAAAGTACGTCAGTCTATTGAATTAACCAGCTTTTAGTGTATGAGTTAGTTATAACCACGATTACTAGAAAAATACCGGTATGGATCAACAACATAAACAAATGACGTATTTGGCCCGAAAATAAACATTCTTTAACATTGCTTAAATGGAACTGCCAAAACATATGTTCAATGCTATTAGTATAGGATTTGGGCCAACGACTTCATTTGTTTATGTTTATGATTCATACCGGTATTTTTCTAGTAATCGTGGTTATAACCAAAGATTAAACTAACCACTAACCTAATAAATTAATACTTAAATACTTTACTTTGAAATGGTGACCATACCAATGTAGGTATTTAAAGCCAAGAATTAATGGAGACTGGGTGAAACCCGTCGAAATCGACGGTTACTTTCAAGGCTTACGCTAATTCATCTAACTCCGATAAATTGAGTGAAATGATACATATTTTGAGCATTTAGCATTGTTTTGTGTTTAAAGAGTAATAAGTGTAAAAACAATAATGATATTAATTGCGTTAGTAAAAAAAAAATTGTTGATCATTCAACGAATAAAATATTTCCCATACCGTACGTCATCGGAGTTGTTATTAGTATGTTATCTGGTATCTCTTCCTTTGGAAGAGCCTTTAAATAGTATTAAAATCGTATTGGTGGATCTATTGTAGTTCCGTGATTTCATCAGTGTAATGCAGATTAATCTATGATTTTATTTGAAAAAAATATCTGTTTGTTGGGAAGACACGTTCTAACTTCAAAGGGAGGTGTATCTGTTACAGTGTAAGTTTGATTTTTTCTTCGTCACGTCGGGTCAGTTCGTATCGTATTTCTGTGCCAATGAACAACCCTCTATCATAGTTTTGAGAAATTGGTTGTGGGGTTACTGTTAAAGCTAGAATTAATTGACATGAGGGATGTCAGTTAGTTGTCTCAGCCTTATCAATTACCTACATAAAGTTGTCAATATTGTTGCGGGCTTGACAGGTTCTTTACAATAAAAACTTGGCGATTTTAAAATAGCTATTTTATTTACACTAATATTCTTTATTTACAATAATTACAATTACCTAACACCTAACTAACCCTACCTATCCCCGTGCGGTACCGGGTTAGAATAGCACCGCAGCCTTCTCGGGCTTGTCGTAAGAGGCGACTAAAAGGGTGACCGACGAACTCACTGGGAGTGCCCCTGTTGTGTTGCAGGGGTTGATGTGTGCTCTGCACGGCCGATGGGTACATTCTTAGTGGGTCGTGAGAAGCCAGCCATTTCGGTCCTTGGTCAGGGATAGCGGCATGGATGTAGAGTTCGGGCTCTGCATTGCGACGGGCGACCCCCGGCACGTCAGGTATCCGGTGCTGGGCAAACAGAGTTCATGCCCCGGGGAACTGGGGTAGGGGTTTTTGTCCCCGAGGGTATACCCGTTCGTGACTGATTCCGGGCCGCTCCTTGCCACATGATGCGCTGGAAAAAACACGATTGCTTTAAATAGAACCCCCCAAAACACATTTTTGATTAATAGCTCAAATGAGCCAGAAAAGACGTCGGTAGTGGAGCGGAACGCTTTTGTCCGTAGCTCCAAGGTTCAGAGGTCGCCACCACCGAAAAACGTGAGGACATCTCCCCCACCTGCTACCTTCAAATGCACTAAGGAGTTCCCCCATTTAGGAGCTCCTTCGGCAAGTGGAGCTGGGAACGGTGCGGAAAACGTCTGAGATGCAGGTGTCGAGCTGGCGTTGCCAGCAACTCCCCTGGCAACCAGTTCTGCTGTAGGGATGCCGGACGAGCCATTCACAGCACCGTTGAGGACGGAAGGCTCTGAGATGGTGCTTGTGCGTCAGGAATATCTTGACGCAGAGAGTGACATCGAAACCAGGCTCCAAGACATGGAAGCTACGATCAAGGCTATGCTGGACACCTTCCGGACCCAGAGAGCCGTAAATCAAGTGGTCAAAAACGGCATGTCCAAACTGGAGGATGACCTTGGCTTCGTTTTTGCCTGCTGGGTGGTGAGCAAGGCGGCCATGGAGAAGATTGCCGAGAAGGTTGTGTCTCTGTCTGACGAAAGAACACTGCCTTCTAAGAAACGTAAGAGGCCTTCCACATCGGACAGTCCTCAAAAAAGAGAAGTAGGCGTCCAGACCAAAAGGACCACGGTAAAGGCCAAGGCGACTCAAACGGACTTATTGTCTGCTGTGCCCAGATCCTTTTCGGACATAGCTGCAGCTCCTGTAAAGAACCAACAGCCACAGCTACCTACGACCCCCCTTCAGGGAAGTTCCCGAAAGGGGTCAGTTGTAGAGACACCTGGGGCTGCGTGGGAAAAACACCGTTCCCGAAAGGAGAAGAGAAAATCGAGGCTGGTGGAGGTCGCCTCTATAAAGAATGTGGCAGTGAAGGCACAGCCGACCGGCGTGGCCCAAACTGGGCCCGGCTCGGTCTCTGCTCCGAAAAAGTCCCGGCCAAAAATCCCAGAACGGAGGCAATCCTGGTCAAGCCTTCAGGGGGGAGATCTTTCGCCGAGGTCTTGGGTGCAATTAAGGCCAAGGCTAAGCCAGAGCAGACTGATACGGTTGTACGGCCGATTAGACAAACCCAGGACGGGGACGTTCTCCTTGAACTGTTTAGGTCGAAAGACAAAGCAGCCTTTACTGCCGAACTGAAGGCAGCTGTTGAAGGCCTGGGCACAGTCCGAGCTCTTGAACCAAAGACATCAGTCGAGGTTCGAGATATTGATTGTGTGTCGACGGAGGTTGATGTTGTTGAGGCCCTGAAGAAAGCTGTCCCCGAGCTTGGCAGGCAAACGGCTTTTCTTAAGGTGTGGCTCACAAAACCGAATAGGAGTCAGGAGTCAGCAGCGGATGGCGGTCGCCGAAATGGCAGACGCACATGCCACTAAGGTGCTAGCACTCCATCTGAGAGTCGGCTGGGTCAACTGCAGGCTCAGACGGAGAGTGGAAGTGAAGAGGTGTGCCTCTGTTTCGGCCATTCCTCCCGAAACTGCAAGGGACCCGACCGAAGCAAGAGCTGCCTTCGGCGTGGGGAGGTCGGTCACATCCGTAAGGACTGCCAAGTCGAGTCCTATTTCCTTTGCAAAGACAATGGGCTCGCTGACAAACACTTGAAGCATATAGCTGGGTCTGGACAGTGTAGTGTATTCAAATCTGCACTACAGCATGCGAAAGCCCTTTCACGAAGATAAGAATCCTTCAGTGCAATCTTGAGTGATCCAGGTCGGCTGACGCACTTCTATGTCAGCTTGCCCTAGAACACGATGTCGACGTGCTCTTAGTCAGCGAACAGTACCAGTACAGTGATAGGGACCCATCTTTTTGGTTCCCTGATAATCTTGGTACTGCTGCATTCTGGGCGCGTAATGCAGTAAAAGTACAAGTACGGGGTCACGCAAAGGGCCGAGGTTTCGTTTGGGTTCGGTGCCAGGATGTCACTTACTTTAGTGTCTACCTCACTCCCAACGAGGCCATCCGTGAATTTCGTGAGAAGATAAACCACCTGGAAGAGAGCGTGCGCAATACACCATGACACGTAGTCGTGGGTGGGGATTTTAATGCTAGGGCTATCGAGTGGGGAATGACCCTCACCAATTCCCGGGGCAAGTACATTCTGGACTTTTCTGACAGAGCCGGACTCGTTGTCGTCAACGAGGGAAACACGCCAACTTTCCGGCACCCTGGGATACGGGGAACGATCCCAGACATAACCCTTGCATCTGAGTCCCTTTTGCCAAGGATCAGAGCCTAGAGAGTCCTGGAGGATTACACGGGCAGTGACCATCAGTACCTTTTTTTATGTCCATCATGGTCATCAGGGACAAGTAGCCGCGTTTCGTCAAGTGCCCGTTCGATGGAATATTAAAGAATTGGACGTGGCAAAATTCAATGAAGCCATCTTACGAGGAACACCGGTGGCTCCTCCCGCATATGGCGTGGCTCACGCAGAGGCGTTAGTTACATCCATGATGGGACTGATCGTCTCGGCTTGCGATGAGTCTATGCCTCGCAGGAGATCCCGGTGCAATAAGCGACCTGTGTACTGGTGGACTGCCGAGATTGCGGAATTGCGTCGGTCAGCATTGAGAGCCAGAAGACTTGCTACCAGGGCCAGAGAACCTGTAGACAGACGTCGTAAGTCGGATGCTTACAGAGTGGCTAGGAGATCTCTTCGTCGAGCCATCAACCGGAGTAAACGCAGTTGCTGGGAGGCATTAAGGGACGATGTCGATTCCAATCCGTGGGGCCTGGGTTACAAACTTGTAACCAAGAAACTTGGCACCCGCTTTTCGCCTTCCGTCATGGATGGGGCCTCTATGGAGAGGATAGTCGAGTCCCTTTTCCCGGCTCACACGTTGCGTCCACTGCGGGATTTTGGAAGGGTGGATGAAGTACCACTTTTCAGTCTTGGAGAGGTGGAGGCGGCCGTCCTATCCCTGAAGAACAATAAGGCTCCTGGACCCGATGGGGTACCCGGCGAAGTCCTCAAAAAGGTTTTGACTAATAACCCCTTGATCCTTTTGCGCATGTACAACGCCTGCCTAGTCGAAGGAGTTTTCCCCTCGTGCTGGAAAACAGCTAGGCTTGTGCTTGTTGGGAAGGGGAAGGGAGACCCAGATCTGCCATCCTCTTACAGACCTCTGTGTATGTTGGATACGGCTGGCAAAGTCCTCGAGAAGTTGATCCGTTCCCGACTGAATTCAGCCGTGGTCGCTGCGGGGGACCTGTCCCCTCGCCAGTATGGATTCAGGATGGGGCAATCTACGGTTGACGCTGTTGAGGAGGGTGAAGCAAGCCGTGATGAGAGCTGAGGATTTTAACCACTACTCTCGTAGGGTTGTGCTGCTCGTAACTCTCGATGTGCGAAACGCATTTAATTCCGCGGGGTGGTGCGATATGCTGGATGCTTTGGAGAACACCTTCCACGTCCCGGCATACCTCATGCGTATCATAGAGGATTATCTCCGGTTCCACCTCCTCATGTATGACACTACAGAGGGCCCACGGACGATAAGTGTCACTTCCGGTGCTACCCAAGGTTCCATACTCGGCCCAGACCTCTGGAATGTCGTGTATGACAGCCTCCTGACGTCTGAAATGCCTGAGGAAACTGTTTTGGTTGGGTACGCGGACGACTTTGCAGTTTCGATAGCTGCACGTAGCGTTGAGCTGGCTCAGCTAAAGCTGAACCGAGTTATGCGTACTATAAACGCATGGATGACAGACCACGGTCTCTTGCTTGCTTTGAGCAAAACTGAGATCGTGATATTAACGAGAAAAAAAACTGATTGACACCATCGTGCCGTTGAGAGTAGGGCTCCTCTCTTAGCCGGTTGATGGCCATGTCGGAGGGCCTCGGTCCAGCCGTAGGAGGCTGTCAATGTCTTCTGTCCAGTCCGTGCTCTGCTTGTACGGTGCTGAGGTGTGGGCAGACGCTCTCAATATGGAGGTATATAGGATGCGGCTCGCCCGAGTGCAGCATCAGGCAGCACTAATAGTTGCATCCGCCTACCGAACAGTGTCCAAA
Source organism: Macrosteles quadrilineatus (assembly GCF_028750875.1). NCBI lineage: Eukaryota > Metazoa > Arthropoda > Insecta > Hemiptera > Cicadellidae > Macrosteles > Macrosteles quadrilineatus. The sequence goes on along the minus strand of NW_026542600.1, from coordinate 42,011,902 downwards.
CCCGCCGTCCTGGTGGTTGCTGGAGTCATCCCCGTCAAACTTTTGGCGGCGGAGAGAAAGGCAATTTATCAGCGCCGTGGGGAGGACCAGGCACGAACAGAGGAACGCACTCGCACCTACCAGCTGTGGCAGGAGAGCTGGGAACAGGACACTCGGGGGCGCTGGACCAGGCGACTGATACAGCAAGTCCAACCTTGTTAATCCGCGGTGCGGAGAGGTGGACTTCTACCTCACCCAATTTCTGACGGGTAACGGGTTTTCCGGTCGTACCTGTTCAAGATGGGCAAAGCCGTGTCACCCGATTGCATATCAAACATAGGTCCTGTTGTCTTCGGTCAACTTGGTTAGTGGTTTGCAATATTTGATTTGCCTAGGACGATAATGTCATCCAAGTAAACCAGGCATGTCTCCCATGACAATCCCCTGTGGACGTTCTCCATAAGCCTTTCAAAAGTAGCAGGGGCATTGCAAAGTCCAAAAGGCAGCACAGTGAATTGCCAAAGTCCTGTCCCAAATAGAGAACGCTGTCTTCTCCTTATCTTCAGGGGCGAGCCCGACCTGCCAGTAGCCACTTCTGAGATCTAAAGTAGAGAATATTTTACATCCTCCCAGAGTGTCGAGTGTGTCATCATTCCTGGGGAGAGGGTAGCTGTCTTTCTTGGCGACATTTTTGAGAAGGCGGTAGTCTACGCAAAATCTTGTTGAGCCGTCCTTCTTTTTCACTAGTACCACAGGTGACACCCAAGGGCTACTAGAAGGCTCGATGACACCATCCGCTTCCATCTCCTTTATGATTCTCTCGGCTTCGTCACGTTTTGCCAGTGGGAGTCGTCAAGGGGCCTGACGTATGGGTTTTGCATCTCCGGTGTCTATCTTGTGTTGTACTATATTCGTTCTTCCTCTAGGGCCACTTCCATACTCAAAAACATCTTGCCATCTGGTAATAAAGTCCTTTATTTTTGCACTTTGTTGATGCGTCAGCTCCTGACAGATGCTCTCCACGAAATCTTCCAGCTCCTACGGCAATCCATTCGGGGATGGCGGACATGATTTTAGTTGACGTACCACCGAATTAACAGCCACGCAAGTTCCGATCGTTACTCCTCTCTTTATTGTCACAGGAAAACCATTCAAGTTCAACAGTCGCACCGGATTTTCCTGTCCTAAGTTGAATAAGGATCTGACGACAAAGACACCACGTCCAAGCTGGGATTCTCTGTCACTTCCTGGTTCCAGAAGAACACTTTGCCCATTAGTCCAATCTCCTTCGACAGTAGTTCGAGCGATGACTTGGCTGCGTACTGGTAGCGTTGTGTCTTCCAGTAGAAGGACGCGTGCAGAGATATCCTTTCCGCGCCGAAGTATGACATCTTCATCTCCGAGAGTCACTAATCCTCTTGACATGTCCAACTTCAATCCGAACTTCACCATTATATCGGTTCCCAAAATCACGCCTCGTCTATGTCGGCAACTAGTGTGCAGTGTTGAAACACGCAGCCGCCGATGTGGAAGGTAGCACCCGTCTGCCCATAGACCTGAGCCAGCTGACCTGTAGCTATACGTAGAGACCATGATGTTGGTGAAATATCTTGAGTCGACACAGTGTTTGGATTCAGGATGGTCATAGTCGCCCTGGTGTCCAGAAGACAGCTTTGGAGACGCCCGTTCACCTTTCCGTCGACTTAGAAACTGCTTGACTGACTTCCCAGTGAAGCAACTTTAACACTTTTCCTCGGGGCTTTCAAATCGCAGGCTGACGGTTGCCCCTTTCCATCAACCCTCCTTAGTTTTCCTGCTTCGGTTCTGATGTGGTCGAAGGACATTTACTCCGGGGGTGTCCCATCTGTCCACAGCTCCAACAGCGTATCTGCCGACGACGAGTTTTTAGTGCCTCCAGCACTCTCTTTACTAGCTCCCCGATGTCCAGTGGAGTTGTAGGTTCTGCGTCTGCCACGTGGACTCGAGCCCGGCCTCTCACGGACTGTCGCACAGCCTCGAACTCCAATGCCTGTGTCAGTGCGTCACTCAAGGTCTTTGGTCTGGCGAGCTTCACTGCCTGTTGCGTGTCAGGTTCACGCAATCCGTCTAGGAATTTATCCACCGCCAAGCTCTCGTAGACATCATCCGTGACCGATGGATATGCATTTCTCACTAGGCGAGCAACGTCGGCTTCAAACTCCTGGAAAGACTCGCTGGGTTTCTGGATCCGATTTCGCAGTTGTGATCGGTAGAGCTGGTCCATGTGTCGATGCCCAAAGCGCATGTCCAATCTCCTCACTAGTTCTGGGAAATTCTTCCGCTCCGCCATTGGCATAGCATGCAGAACAGCTAATGCATCGCCCCGTAGTGCAAGGCACAGTGCTGAAGCCTTTGTCTCCTCGGTCCACCCATGGACCATAGCTGCTGTCTCGAAGAGAAGCATCTAGTCCTCCCAGGGGGTTTTGCCATCGAAGTGAGGAACGATGTTCTGAGGGGCAACCGCAGCAATGTTTGGTGCTGGCTTGGAGATCGTTTCTGGGGCGTTATTCTGCTGAAGTTCGCCAGTGCTAGCCGATGACGCAGGTGTGAAGCTCCCCGATGCAGCCATATTCTGCCTAAGCTTATCAACTAACCTACCTTCTAGATTTTTTTCTGAACAATTAAATTTTTCATCCATTTCATTCATTCTACTTTCCAAACCATCAACTTTGGTCGAATATTCATCTAATTTGTTCAGCATTTTTGATTCTACATTTGACATTTTTGACTCAATGTACACACTTCTAAGTTTTTGTTATTTTCTGACATTTTTGCCTCAATCATTCATGCTCCTACTGAAAATAATCAGAGGTCTTCTATTTTGTCCGGACCTCCTGTCAAAAATTGACTTCAAAGTACCGTCTGGCACTAGGACTGGGAACTCTTCGCCCGAAGACACTACAACACGTCTTTCGACTTCCACAGCCCACTAGCTCGTCTTGCCAGGCTTGGAAACCGTGTTGCTCCGGACTGTGACCTGTTCTGTGACACAATTTCTCATATCAGAAGATGTGCTACGGAAATCTTCACTCCTTGAACCTGTACGAGCGTAAACTAGACCCTACTGTACTGTGTGTGCGTAACTAAGCCTACTTCCAGACACAGATTTTCACCAGCATTTGTTCATCTTGTCTCTGATATATGTAAAATTTGTAAAACTGATATTTATGTTTGTTCCTGCATTTTTGTCAATGTTAATATTTATTGTAAAATAACTTCACACTCTTCTTTGATCTCGCTCATGCACTACTTGTTGCCATCGAACTTTCTATTTATAAATTGTAAATATTTGTATTGTTAATATTTTTGTTACTATTGATATTGTTACTACTATTGTTATTGTTCACTATTTGTACAACTTTTACTATTTTGTTTCCTGTAATTTCAAGTTGTGAATGTTTTTTCATTGTAAAGTGGCTATGCCGTTTGGAAATAAAATAAATAAATAAATAAATATTAGCTTCTATATTTTCTAACGTTTTACTGGTTTCTAACATTTTTGACTCTAAAGTTTTGCTATTTTCTGACATTGACTCTAATGTTTTGCTATTTTCGGACATTTTTGACTCTAAGTTTTTAAGCATTTTATTAATATCATATGTTTCAAACAAAACGTTATCTGGGTCTTCACCTGCATCAGTTAAAGCTTGTTAAAGGCGTGCCTGAAGGGCTGATTTAGTTCCACTAATATCTAGATCTCGTTCTTCTAATTCTCTCCTAAGATCAGCTACTTTTAATTCAACAAGTTTTACACCTTTGAAAGACATTTTTATGAAAACAATAAAACAATTTTACAATAAATTATTATTTTTAAGATGATACAAGTTCAACAATAGCAATAAATTAATTTTTCTGTAAACAAATTTACGACAAAGATTACTAATATGTAACAAAATCCTTGATTCTTTACTAATATCTAATACAACTAAAATAAAACTCGATATTTTACAATTAAAATCGCCAAAATAATGCCGCTTTCTGACACCAATTGTTGCGGGCTTGGCAGGTTCTTTACAATAAAAACTTTGCGATTTTATAATAGCTATTTTATTTACACTAATATTCTTTATTTACAATAATTACAATTACCTAACACCTAACTAACCCTACCTAACCTAACTAAAGCCTATTCTAATTTACAATGCTTTACTTACAGCTAACCTGTACAGGATCAATTATCTCTATCTCTGTCACTACACTGACACTACACTGTCACTACACTGTCACTAGTACTGGTCACTCACACCGGTGGGCAGTCGCTGCGATGATCCTCGGACTCGACTTGACTCAACTGCCGTGTGCCGGAAGACGGTCCCTTACATAAGCTTGCCGTAGAACATTCTAGAGGGATCACCCTCCTTCGGACAAAGCTGTTTACATATCGCCGTGGAAGCTGTAGAAGGTTCTGGGCCTAAGAGCTTCAATCGCTCCAATCAATGTATAGATAAGTGACGGTTAGCACGATTTTAGTTTATAGGATTAGCAACATAGCGAAATATCCCGTTGTAATCCCGTTCATCGTCTTAAAATTCCCTCAACTAGAAACTCTGGATTTGAAGTTTTGGGAGGTAAACAAAATTAATGCCTAAAGATTCCGTTCCCATAGTCGGATCATGCTGGTTCGCAACCTCGTTTGAATAAATGTAGGTCTAATCGTGTGTACATATTTTATGGGTTACCGTTCCATAAAAAATACATTAAAAACAGGGGTTTTCACATTTTTTTGTATGCAACTTTTGGCTGCCTTTTTGGGTATTTCCAAGAAATGCGTGGTATCAATTTGTAGTAAATTTTATGAAAATAACAATAGTATGAAAAAACAGCGCCGACTGAGTCAATAATATTGCCAATACACAGTTGAAAGGCAATTACTTGATACAGTAGTTTCTTTTGATGTGGCAAATCTATACACGAACATCCCAGTTGACGAAACATTGAAAATACTGAAAGGTAACCTGTGTAATAATTCCTCTCTTAACAATGCTACAATTGATGAGCTAATTAATTTGACCAGATCTGTACTTCAACAGAACTATTTTAAATTTGAAGATGACATATTTTAACAGAATGACGGATTGTCCATGGGTTCACCCTTATCCAGCATCCTTGCCGAGATTTTTTTTTAATTATGTCTCAAAAATGGCCCGAACGATTTTGATAAAAATTTAGCATGTTATAGTCCTTTAAATTCTGAACAAAATTGTACAAATCCCATTTGCGTATATTTACTCTCACTACTTACACATGATAAAGGTTGTTGACAAACTTATGGGAGAAAGTATGTGTCAGAATGCTGATACCGTTTATTTATTGTTACGCTAACTTATTGTTTTACCCTAAAATTGCCCTAAATCTACCAGTACCCTTACTTTACCCTAGGACTAGTAAACATAAAAAGGGTAATTACCCTAAAAGTGGCAACACTGCAAAATATCATATTTTGATATCGTTTTTATCTGGGGCCTTAAAACTAAAAAGTATGTAGGTCCCGGGTGTAGGTTTTACTATGAGACCTACGGTAATAACTACTTCCCTATAGAGAAATTCGGTAAAATAATGCTAATATCTTTACAAAATTCCGCCAATTCATAACACCCGTTTTCTTAACACAGCAATTATTTCAACGTCCACATCAGTTTCCTTAGGTTAGGTATGTAAATTGCAAATCATAACAATAAAATAAAATAGTAGTTTACGGGCGAGTGTCTTTAAAACTTCATGAGTGTCGTAAAGGCTTACGCGAGTTGCGTACACTACATTTATACCTACGACCGTCGGGGAAAAAAGTTTAGACATTCGAGTTTGGAGCTCTACAGAAAAGTAACCAAACTAACTTAGAAAAACACCTAGTACACATAAATTTTCGTTGTTTAATTCTACGTATTCCTGTGAGAACAAATTTTTTTTTAGCTCGTTTAGGAAATTTTTTATGACAGTCGGAAGGTAAAAACTCCCTGTTTTTAGAGTATCAAAAACCATCTTATGACTTTGAAAATTCGCACAATGTAAACTAAACGTCAGAACTTTATCAAACTTTAATACAATATAGACACATATACAGGGTGATTGATATAAGTGTGCCAGCCGTTTTATTCGAAAACCATAAGAGATATCAAAAAAAGTTAAATGGTAAGTGCCTTGGACTTTTTATTTAAAAAATTGTAGTAAAGTCGAAAAAATTATTTTAGCCGCCATTTTTCCAATATGGCCGCCAACTTTGATTTTTCTTATGGAACACCCTGTATTTTATGATGTATTCTGGTAGAAAATGTAATTTTAAGACGATTTTATTCTTGTGATTTTTTTCATAAACCTAACCGTTTCAAAGATAATAATGGTTTAAGTTGTGAAATTTTGAATGGTTTTCGAATAAAACAGCTGGCTTGCTTGCTTAGGCCTGTATCGAAACTCTTTCTCATGCAAAAATTTCAAAACTTTAACCATTATTATCTTTGAAACGGTTAGGTTTATGAAAAAAATCACAAGAATAAAATCGTCTTAAAATCACATTTTCTACCAGAATACATCATAAAATACAGGGTGTTCCATAAGAAAAATCAAAGTTGGCGGCCATATTGGAAAAATGGCGGCTAAAATAATTTTTTCGACTTTACTACAATTTTTTAAATAAAAAGTCCAAGGCACTTACCATTTAACTTTTTTTGATATCTCTTATAGTTTTTGAATAAAACGGCTGGCACACTTATATCAATCACCCTGTATAATGAATTAATCTGTGTAGTTTCAGAATTTTTACTCTACCCAAAAAGTTTTTGTTGTAACTTTTGTAAATAAACTTTTTCTCAAAACCGGCAAACGCTAGAAAAAAATTTTAAAAGCTTGTTTTGAAGGTGATTGTTTTTGTATTTGAAATATTGATACTGCTCAACCAAATTATTACGCATAACGTCTCATAACTACTTAAGTTGGTCATAACTACTCATAACGTCTAAGAGAATTATGTTTTTGTGATAACATCTCATTACCACTGATTGTGATGCAACGACTTAGTCCCAGCTATTCACTCATCGTTCAATCAAATAAATACTCAACCGCTGATAATTTGACGTTCGAAGTTTTACAGTTTTACTTTTTTTTCTCTCAATTCTTGGACCTCATTGGTCCAAAGTTGTACTGTAATAGTAATATTACGTTACTATTCCTGAAAATAAGTGTTTACCGCACGAGTGTGGTGGTTATACGAGTCCGGTAAAACATTTTTGACGAGTGGCGTACGATATTTTACGCCATACTACTAAATCTGTACAAATCCTTATATATTACCACTACCACCGACTAAAGGACTAAAAAACAATCACTAGTCATATTAGAGGTTATGTTTTTGTTTATAACCATTCATTGCCAAATACAGTATAATCAGCTGTTTGGTGTCCGGTAAAAACTCATTACAGTAAAGTGTAGTACGTAATGAAACCCCATTTGGTAAGGCTGGCGGCAAACAGCTGTTTTCTGGACTAAATCCTTGCATGGGAAGATCGTCAAAATAGTGTATAGTGTGGCGTAAAAAGTAACAAACAATTCTGTAAAGTAAGTAAACAATACTGTAAAGTGAATATTTTCAATTCTAAGAACTGAATTGAAAAGGCTGGTTTAAAAAATGGTCGTAGGTAAAGTAAAATAAATTACGCCCCGGCCCCGCTACACTGTTTTCACGAACTTCCCATGTAAGGATTTAGTTTATAAAACAGCTGATTGCCGCCAGCTTAATCAAATGGGGTTGTATGAGTGTTTACCAGACACCAGCTGATTATATTAAATACAATCAACTGGTGTCCGGGAAAAACTCATTACAGTTTGCCAAATTTTGCCAATGAGTGGTTATTAAAAAAACTTAAAGGTTGATTGTTAGTGCTTTAGTCAGTAGGTATATACATATAATGATTTGTACATAGGTTTTAGCGAATTTCCCATATAGGGAAGAAGCTATTACCGTAGGTCTCGTGGTAAGACCTAGACCCGGGGAACAAACACCCTCCGTTCAAATTTATATATATATATATAGCCTATACGTACTATGAGTACATCATTTTTGATGTACCATCAAAAATCACGATATAGGATAAAAGGATATACTGTATATGTCCGTTAGCGTGATAACTGGAGCAAAAATGAATCGATTTTGATGAAATTTGGTACAAACGTGTAAACGTACGTTTGTTCGAACGAGTTTGCAAACCAGCATGATCGTACCATGTGAACGGGGTTTATGGGGGGCTTTATGGGGTAAAAATTGGGTTTTCTCGTTTTTGACTCTAAAATCATAAAATTTTACAGTTTCTTTTCAGACCAATTTGTAGAGCTTGAAAAAGGAATAATTTTGTATATTGAAGCGTTGTTGTACGCCTACCGGTTATGGAGGTAATAAAAAAACTTTAAATTTGAAATTTCCATGTTTTTCTTATGGAGGAATAAACTGTTGTAGTTTGCTTGTCCAAACAATGTACTTATAATAACATATTAATCATTTACCCTAATTACGAGAATAAAACAGCTACTGTATTTGTATTGTTATAGTTTTTACAAATATTTAACTTATTTGGTTTTAAGTAGGTTCTAGGTATTTGTTTCGTATTTTTAAAGTCTCGAAATTCACGACCATCAGGTGTCCCTAGGTTAGGTACATTTTGTCAGGGTGTTGGACATATTTGAATCAAATTGGGCAATTTTGTTTGTTTGATATTAAGCTATCAACATTTCAATCAAAATCACACCTCAATACATTCCCTGTAGGTAGGAAAATTAATGTTATTTAATTAGGAAATAAATCTGACAATCTTCAGGGAATATTTTAGTAGAAATCAACCAGGTAAATGGAAATTCACTTAGTCTGCAGACTGCAGGTTTTCTGGGGCAGGGGTATTTTATTGTTAAGTTAGCTTAGAGTTATATGGCGTAAAATATCGTAGCTCACTCATCCAAAATGTGTTTACCGGACTCGTATGGTAATCCCGCACTCGACTTCGTCTCGCACGGGAACGACTTCACTCCTCCAGTAAACACCTATTTTCAGGACTAGTAAAGTAATACAGTATACTATTTCGCCTTACTACACTGGTTTAACAAACTTTCTACGCAAGGATTTAGTCCAAAAAACAGCTGTTTGCCACCGGTTTTGGTTTAATCAAATGGGGTTTCAATACGTACTAGCATAGATAAAACATACTCCTCAAGGAGTATGTTTTATCATAGACTAACCAACACAAGTAGACTTCTCATCCCATTGTAAATTTTGAAGCACGTTTTTCGTGTCTAGTTCATGTACGTGAAACAAAGGCGCTAGTGTCGACGAAACTTCGTTTCTATTATTTTAGGGTTAATTTCTTGATTTGTGCTTTACTGTTTGGTTATATAACTAGGGGACAAGTTATTGTTTATGATTAAATCGTATTATTTGGTTAAACGAGGTTTTAAATGGCTGTAATAACGGGAAACAAATTGTAAACAAGACACGACCTCTACATAAACCGTACAGAACTAACAATAAAATTGTCTTCAGCTGTTCCATAAGGCCCGTATTACACTATCATAGTTCTATGACATATATCTATTATCATATGTCTTTGATGAAAATTATTACAGTGTAATGTACCAACTATTATAATGGTTTTGAACTATGACAATATGTTCTCCTTGAGAGAACATATTATCATATATTTGATAATATAATATGTCATAGAACTATGATAGTGTAATACCGGCCTAAGGATGAGAAATCTACTAAAGGAGTATGTTTTATCTATGGTACTAGTGCAGGCTGAAGAGGACGTGGTCCTAGAACAGCCTCAGTACGGTGGCGGTGGGGTTACGGCTCCTTAGGCTGAAACATCACGAAACTAATAACTACTACTGTCTACTTATTTATTTATTTATTCCAACGGCAACTATTTATTCTACTGTGCTGTAATGAGTTTTTACCGGACACCAGCTGATTATATTTGGCAATGAGTTTTTATAACAAAAACGTAATCTCTTATAGGGAAAGTTTTCAAATGTTGGCCATACTGCATCCGAAACAAGAGACTGGTCTGGAATATTGTTTTCTTACTCCCAGGATGCATTCCCACGGAATGGGCACACGGGAGGGACTAAGGCTAAAGGTGTAGTGACGTCATATCTCTGGTGGCTAATGTCTACTCTTGAGGCAACACGATTACCGTAACGAAACAAGAGTTTTCAGCGGCGTTCGTGGCATAGATCGTAGCGTATCGATTTGGTGTTCAAGAGGTTCCGGGTTTGAATCCCGCTGGTAACATTAAATTTTTGTCAAAAAATTTTTATATCAGCAAGTTTGGTTGGTTAGGTTAGGTTATGACAGTTTAATTTTATAATACTAAATTTTAAAATTAATTTAATAATTAATTAAAAATTATAAGTAATCATTAATTAGATTTTTATCTTATACAGTTTTTATATTATCACTGGTTGGTTAGGTTATGTTATGACAGTTTTATTTTAAAAACTAAAAATTTATTTTATAATTTTAAAACAATATTTTATAATTAAAAAGTTATTAATTTTTTCAACTTAGCCACCTTAGCGGTTCTAGCGGCGAACGCTAACCCTACAAGATATGTTAGCCTTAGTCCCTCCCGTGTGTCGCACCGGCATTCCCACTGTTCCCGTTCAAGCAACAGTTCACCAACTAAAACACCAACACAGTTCAACTTCAACACTTTGACACTTCAACAATTCATTTCAGTCGAACTTCTAGTAAAGTTCTCGTCTACTTCCTCTACATAACTGATAGGTCTGTGCATCTAGCTTAAACAATTATGGTAAGTTCTATCGACACTCTCATTCAAATTTAAGGATTAATAATGAAAGTTAACTTAAGTTAGTTTTAATGAAATGAAATGAAAATCCTTCTTTATTGAGGCGAACTTAGGACCTCATGGTCCTTTCTTACAGTTAACCTCTAACTTAAGTTTTAAGCTTTCAGATGCTTATATTTTGATGCTAAGATAGTGTTTGATGATAAATTAGGGTAGATGACAGATGTACAACTTTCAGTCATTGTTCAAATCAAATGAAATCATTTGCTAGTCTAACCTCTTTCACCAGCCAAGGCTTAGAGATTTAAGTTATAATGCCTGTAAATGCTTTAAAAGTCAGTTAAATGTTCACCTGATGATCAACACAAAGATGAAGTACTTAGCCTAGGCCTACATAGGCTTGTCTAGAGGGGTACAATTCCACAGAGAACCTGCGATGAGAGTAAGTAGGAAAACATGTCGCCCAAAACATTGAAGGGTGGTAGGCATAGTGGTAAAGGGGGGAGGGGTAAAATAAAACACGGGCTTAACTTAAATGTATGTTCTCAATCTCCTCATTGTATTCTTGAAGAATATTCAGGCTAGCCTAGATGTCTGCTGTTGGATGTATTTAGGTGATCATGAAATCAAGTTAAAGGAATGTGCTCTTCCAGTAAGGTATATTCATGGTCGTAGAAAAGCCTCCCTTGCATGTAAAAACCTAAATGTAAAAACAATCTAGACAGTTTAGTCAATTATAGTTAGCCTAATAAATAATAATAATATAATAATAACAAATAATAGGCTAACTAAAATTGAAAAAGTTGCTAAGTGCCAAGCGGTGCATAGTGGGCTCAATCTTTAGTGATAACTTAGTTGCTAAACACAATGGAGATATATGTGACTGTGCCTGGATCTAGCCTATTGAGTTAGATCTTAACGATGCAATGATGTGGCCTCATTTCAAAATTCTGATCTTTGAGGAAATTTCTGCCAAAATGGCTGGAGAGCTAAGTTTTTAAGTAGGCCTACTCTCGAGGGTAAAAATTGAATTTGGCGCGTGGAACTAATTGGCAGGACATGGAATCTATTGAAATGCACATTTCCCGTTTGGTTGTTAGACATTTCTGAGTTTGCTTTACAGGATATGCTCTGTTAGTGGCGTGTTATAGTAGATGATAAGACAAACATTAGAATCGGAAGGGTTCGAGGTTTGCACAGGAGCCTAGAGGATATTATTTTGTAGGGGTTGCCTTGAAGCACTATGCGTCACTAGACAATAACAGTAGCTTTAGAAGACAAAATATTGAGGGTTGGAAATATCAAATTGAACAAAGATAGTCTAGACTAAATTGTAGGGTAGAAGGGGGGAATTGGGTACTAGGTTTTGTAAAATGTACTTTGTAGGCTAAAACAAATTGAATCACTTTACAACTTTTATGCCTTCATTTAAAGGCTTCCAATAGACATATTTTCACTTATTTTCAGACCTGCAAGTTGTTTTGTTCTATTAAAAAAAATATATATATTTTTTTCATACCCAAGGGGGGAATTGGGTACTACACCTATTATACATTAAAATGACCTATTAAAAATTCTGGGAAAATGGGTGTTATTAAGAAAACACAAATAAGCATTTTAAGACAAGTTTTAGTCTCTTATCATTATTTTTGACAATTTTATAGAGCGTTAAAGTTAATTTTTGAAAACTTTACAGTTTTTCAAAGATATTTCTTTGTAATAAATCCTTATAACCTAGGGTTGTAAAAATTGTATTAATTGTAGCTTCTTAGACATACTTAAACATAAAACAAGTTGGATTATTCTAACTTATTAAAAAAAAAAGTTATAAGAAGACAAAACTTTGAAAAAAAGTGCCCATTTCTGCGCTTTTAAACAAAGTTAAACTGTTAATCACCAGACACACTTAAATAAATTAATCCTTTTAATAAGTTACTTTAGGCTACTTGTTCAAAGTCCATAAAAATATGGTTTTTGCTTCAAAACTAATTCCAAACCTAATTTGTTAAATAGTTTTTTACTGTCTTATGGTTAGTGATGTAAAATACCCGGGTATTTAAAACTCGGGGTAAATACCCTGGGTATTTACCCGGGTAAGTACCCAAAATCCATAAATACCCGGGTATTTTGGGTATTTATGAAATCGATTGAAATTCATTTATATTTACCCCTTAATATATTATTGTTATAATTACATGATTAATTAGGATAGTCTATAACACCTTTTACAGTAACTTAAAGCTTTGCTATAGTAGGCTTCCTTTTATTTAATGATTTAGCACTTTTTTTTAATAATACATAAAGTTTCTAAATAAGCATGGGGTTTTGTGTCTTAAATCGAGTAACATCAGTTATATTTAACTTACTAAAAAATAGTATATTAAAAAAAGGCTGTGGCTATTTCAATTTTTATCATTTTATAAATTTATAACCAATTAAACCAATAAAAAAAATTATAAAATTATTTATAACATAAAAAAATTATTTTGATTTATAAATATCCAGGAATTGTTGAAAGATTTATTGTGCTATAAATTCAAATGTTTTGTATCACAAGTTTTAGTTTTTTTTATTTTGATACCATTGAGAGGCCTACCAACAAAATGTCTAGAACAAAAATATTATTAAATCCTGCCATCCTACAGATTGAATTTTAATTATTTTCTTAAGTTGCCACTACTAGGTTAAATTTTCCTTGTCTTTCTAAATAATAATTATTACTTTACAAATTATTTTTCTTCACTTTCAATAAAATAAATCGTTTCTATCTAGCATAGAAATTAAAAAATCATAAGTAGTCAGGACCAGTGCAACCATGGGACCAGGGTATTTATGCCAATTATGCTTTATGCTCAGACCTGGGTATTTATGGCGATTGTACCCAGAAGTAAAATGCTAGTAGTGACTATATGAAATTTTGTTCAACACATTTTATCATAATTTTACTATCCTTACAGGGTAATAATTGAAAAAAAAAATCTCAATCTTCTCTAACTTTAATAAAAATTATAAATACCCGGTTTTTGGGTATTTACCCAGGCCTGGGGTAAATACCCAGGTAAATACCCAATTTATATTTACCTACCCACTGGGTATTTACCCGGCCCACATCACTACTTATGGTCTTCTGCCTCTAAGCCGATGTGACGGGGGAATTGGGTACTAAGCCATAATTTCTTTAATATTCAATGCACAGAAGTCATACCAACCTAAAGCAATTCTTAACTACCCCCTAAAAGCATATTCTAACTAAAAAAAAAAAACAAAAAAAAAACAGATGTATTGTTATCAGGCAAAAAAATATAGTACCCATTTTCCCATGAGGGGGCAATTGGGGACTAACATTTTCAACCCCTAAAATATACACTTAAAAGTCGATTTAAAAATTCCTAAACTTCAGAAAATTAATATTAGTATGTATACTTTGCTCTTATGAGATAAAAGTAAATATTTTGCAGTAACTGAAATTTTTATAGTGTTTCCAAGGTTACTCGGGCCAAGTTTGATAGGCACTTTAAAAATTGAAAAACGTGAGGGGTGAACAAATTATTTTTTTACTCGTTTCAATTTCAAGATAACAACCTAAAATAAATTTAAGGTTTATAAAACATAACTAGCTATCACTACAGATTTTTTCATTCTTTCTAATATAAGGCATGTATTTTTTTAAACATTTCAAAAAAGTTCATACCCAATTCCCCCCTTCTACCCTAAATAAGCACTGAGTGAAAATTTTGAAACGTACGTTTTAATTTCCCTGGCCTTTTACTTCGTAGATACTGTATTTATAGTACATTATGTGTTTTAATATTTTTCGGGAAGGGGGCAACATGTTACAAATATTGAACTTATTTGGTTTTAAGTAGGTTCTAGGTATTTTTTTTGTACTTTTAAAGTCTCGAAATTCACGACCATCAGGTGTCCCTAGGGTAGGTACATTTTTCAACTTTCACGCTGTTTTTAGACTAATTGTTCATGCCAAAATATATAAAGCCATATTTTTATGTCATCAATATTTATTAAACTTACAAAAAAGGAGCATATAATAATTTTGTTTCCATTGCAAACTGACTGCCATGACTAAATAGGTCTGTCCCTCGATTTGACGACCAATAGGCAAAAATTTGCAACTTTGGAGCACGACAGTGACAAGCCTGGCGTCGATGGAGTCAGTTGGTTTTAGAGACTAGTTCGGGGTGTACGTCAGGATTGTAGTGCCGGTCGTTTCGAGTTGAAAGGAGGAATTAAAAGATTAATAAAGGCAAGTTTGTGTTTTTTGTAATTTTGGTGTGTCCATGACCGTACGTAGTAATTTTATGAAGTAGACATGGTGTTAATTTTTGTTTATAAGATATTTCAATTGCTAGATTAACCTAGAAATACACTTTGCCTCCTCAAACATGTTAGGTGTATGGCTGCCACCAGAACAGAGGAATAATACATGATTTCACGACCAGGACATCACGACCATCACGGGTTTTTTCACGACCAAAATAGCTTTATCAATTGTACTATGTTATGGTCGTGAAAATAAATTGTAATATCATTGTAAATTGCACAGTTTAGTTTAATTGCAACACACAATTTTCTTATAAAAGTACAACTAACTGAAAGATGTAAAAAAATAGATTTTGAACTATTTTTACATTAGACAGGTATCTTTATTGCCTCATATAAGTTAAGCTTATAGTGTATAGGAGTTATGTGTAAAACTATTACATTAAACAAATTAATTATGGTTTATCAAGTCTTGTGAAATATTATAATAATCAGAGTAATGGAAGGAAACCCTAAATAAACCCTATAGTGATTCTCGTTAATCACCAATTCCAGACCGTAACACTTGTCCCTGACCACAACGTTGATGATTTGGATCATGAAAAATTCAAAAATTGATATATCATCATATTTCAATGTTTTATACACACAAGAAGGGTGCCTCTTTAGAAACATAAAGGTTTTTCATACATCGGGAAGGTTTGTTTGGAGCTATACAAACGTAGAGAGATTTTTTCTGCTTTTTAAAATTTTTTGTTTGTTTTTGGATTTTTTTTAGAAATACCAAATATACCAAAAGCTTTTGAGCTGTTTATTGCAAAATGGCCCTAAAACTAAATCTATTTACAGCAAAACATATTTATAAAAATACCATTTAACTATTTTTAATATTCATTTTTAAGTTCGTTATGGTCGTCACAGAATTTTGTGTTTTTCCGTCTAAGATGCTGTATTAATAAAAAAACACCAAAGATATTGCGTTACCATAGACATTTTATGAAACTTCAAATGGCAATGAAATAAAAATAATAAAAAACATTTAGAGAAAGAGAAAAAAATTATTATAAAGTGCTTTTCTTGAAAACGTACGTTTTTAAATTTTCACTCCACTACGGAAATTAAGTATCGTGTGCACAAAACTACTAAAAATTTCATCGACATTGAAAAAATTTGAGGATATAGCAATAACGTATGGTCCCCCTACAACCTCCGAACAATTTTTAGGTCTTGTGAGTTGTGACCTACTTATGTTAAACATCTGCTCAACTTATCTTATGAACACACAACTTCTAAATGTTATAAAAGTTTTAACAAAATATTGTATTTTAGCTGTGAACATAGACAACTTAGGCTTTAAGCCTAGAGTTTCCCTTTCGTAAAGCCTGAATTTTCACCTAGCCATTGTACAATGCATTGTAGCAATACAAACTTGGTAAACATTTTTTTATTTATTATTGGTAAAAATTGTGACTACTATTTCCCCCCAGGAAATGTATGTCACACAGGTTTGGTTTAAGGTACTGTCCTTACATCATTTTTGTATTGTTCCTTTGATTATACTGGACTAGATTGAGTGACACACACATCTTGAATGAACCCATACCATGGTGAAAACGCAGCTACGATAACACTAACTAACCGCGATCTTCGTTTTATAAAATAGGAATATTTTAAAATATATATTCCATCAATAAGCATTCCATCAATAACAATGTTTCTCGAATGCCAAAATGACATAATTGGATGTTATACTACAACTTTCTTCAACATTGGTGAACAAATTTTGTTCTACTGCATTAGCCTAATATTAACAAAAATAATAAAAGAGCTGAACATTCTCAAGAATAGCAAAATCCTTTTGGTCTATGAACCCAAAATAACTACAGTACTTTAGCGCCAGCCACAATTCTTGCATTGAAAATAGGCCTACGTAGCAGCAAGAAAACATTTTCTTTAGGTATCATAAGCCAAGTAACTGTGTATAGTTTTGATCAAATAAAAACGGTATTTTAGTAAACTATTTTCTTTCGTTTCAGGATGACATTAACCCTGTCCACACCACTGACAGCAAACAGCCCGGTCACACCACTGAGAGCAAACAGCCCGACCACACCACTGACAGTAAACAGCCCGTCCACACCACTGACAGCAAACAGCCCGTCCACACCACTGACAGCAAACAGCCCGTCCACACCACTGACAGCAAACAGCCCGTCCACACCACTGACAGCAAACAGCCCGTCCACACCACTGACAGCAAACAGCCCGTCCACACCACTGACAGCAAACAGCCCGTCCACACCACTGACAGCAAACAGCCCGACCACACCACTGACAGCAAACAGCCCGTCCACACCACTGACAGCAAACAGCCCGTCCACACCACTGACAGCAAACAGCCCGTCCACACCACTGACAGCAAACAGCCCGTCCACACCACTGACAGCAAACAGCCCGTCCACACCACTGACAGCAAACAGCCTGTCCACACCACTGACAGCAAACAGCCCGTCTTCCAACCCACCACCGACCACTTTGTAAGTAATTGGTAAATTTCTCCATAGGTCGATTTTAATTCAGAGTCTTTGTTTTGGATTAGACCTTAATGATAAAGTACTTAAATCACTCGTTTTAGTGAATTTCCCTATAGGGAAGTAGCTATTAGTGTAGGTGGTTTGGTAAGACCTAGGCCCGGGACCGTTTTACTTTATTTTGATGTCCCCAGAGGCCAAAAACACTATTCGTTCAAAATGTCATATATTTATATATAATTAAGTGAAATAATAAAAAGCAGAGTACCCTGAAATTCATTTGTATTAAACTTATACATATTTCGGCACCAAGGCCATGATCACAGTATTAGTTGTTAAAAGTATGTAAACAAAATATAAATAAATAGTTAATAACATATGTTTTGAATTTATAGTAAATTTTGATTAGGGCCTAAATGGTTAGGTGTATTTTTTATGTGAATATATAAGATTCTTGCCTGATTTGTCTGATTTTTTCATGAATTGGATTTTGTTTTTGATTTTACATTACATGGAGAATTTGGTCACCGTGTTCTTTTGAGTGTAGATGGATTAGCAGTTCTTTTATATCCATTTTCCCCCTTTTTTTTTCATAATTTAGAATTTCAACACATTCTTTTAATTTGCTATAATTATGATTGTTTTTTAATATATGTTCTGCGTAGGTACATTGAATGTTGGCATGTTTGATTGTTTGATTTTACGGCTTGGATATCTCCTTTGAATCTGCATGACAATGCTCTTCCACTCTGACTAATGTAGAATTTGGGATAATTTAGACATTTAATTTTGTATATTCCAGATTTTGTTATATTTTTCAATTGTAGGCCTATGTGGGTTCTTGTTAGATAGTATATTAATGAAATTAAATGCGTTGTTTCTAGATCTATAGCTAATTTTGAATTTAGATGCTTTAAATGTTTTTCTCCTGTCGCTCACGTAGGACCGGGTCTTAAATCTCTTTGTTTTGGTTATTGGTTATTGCTATTGGTTCTTGGTTACTCCAAACCTCGTTTTAAACTTCCATATGATATCAGTTCAAAGCTTTAAATTCTTCACCTCTTCACTAGTTATTGGTTGTTTGTCCAAAGAGGATAATTAATTTTATTTTATATCTTGTATTTCAGGATGATGAGAACCAACAATACCTACCTGATGATCAATACGATCAGGCGATACTGTACGGTCCTGATGGTATTCCCCTCACTGAGGAAGAAGAAGAATTTCTGGAGAATGAAGTTTTTTTAGCAAGTTTGATTAGGTAACATACAACTTTCTTTTTTAGTGAATTTCCCTATAGGGGAAGTAGCTATTACCATAGGCGGCACGGTAAGACCTAGGCCTGGGACCGATTTACTTTTTCATTTTGATGTCCCCAGAGGCCAAAAACACCATTTGTTCAATTTTTTATATATGTGTATATATATATATACATCCGTGAACGCGATAACTTGAGTAATTTTTGTTTGATTTTGATCAAATTTGGTCTTAAGGTGTAAGGCAGAATAAACTTGAATCAGTTCGGGAACCAGCATGATCGGACCATGGAAACAGGGTTTTACGGGGGCTTTTATTGGGTAAGTAAATGGTTTTTCTCATTTTTGACACTCAAAACAAAAAAATGTCCCAATTTCTTTCTAGACCTTTTTCAAGAGCTTAAAAAAACAAATAATGTAGTATATCAAAGTGTTTTTGTACGGTTATTGGTAACGGAGAACATTAAGAAAATTGTAAATTTAAAATTCCCGTGTTAAGTTATTCTTATTTAGATGCTTTAAATGTTTTTCTCCTGTCGCTCACGTAGGACCGGGTCTTAAACCTCTTATTAGTATTTATATAGTGTTTATTAGTATTGTTAAATGTTGTATTTTGCTTGTTTATTAATATATTTGGATCATACTTGGCTAATTTATTTATTTTATACTAAGCTATTAATATTTTACAAAACAACTCGCTTTATTAGTTTCCTTGTAGCAGCAAACCTAGGTAATCGTTAAACCTAATGTTATTTAAAAAGATTTGATTGAAAATCAATTCAGACAAATGGAAATTTGCTTAGTCGGCAGGTTTGCTGCGGCGGGGGTATTATGCTTTCACATCATGTCCAAAATGTAAAATAAAATTAAGCTTCCATTCACACTTAGACTATTCATCACACAAAATGGCATTATTATTATAGGGATGGATGATGTCCTAGCCATCACAGTTTTAAAAAAATATTTTTAACTACCACATCTAAGTTCTCCTGCAATAGTTTTTTTTTCCTTTCCTACACTGCAATGGTAAATCAGGAATATACAAGTATGGCAAAATGTAGAAAATACACTTGTGTGCAGGCTTAGTAACACACACATATATATTAATTATTCAAAGTACAAACACATGTGACGATAATAATATTTTCCCATCAAATGCACTATTTTGTAAGCAATTTAGTAGCACCATTAATTGTCCTAGTTGTACCAATGGGTTGCATTCAGGGTGGCCAAAGACGAAACTATGAATTTTAAAATTTTACCTGGAAACCCTGATTTTAGTGCCATTTTGTTACAATATGGATTTAAGATGAATTTAAAAGGGTTTAAACACCCAGCCATGTACTGCTTGCGTAAATGCTCATGAAACTCCATTTGCTCATTAAAAAATGACTACTTAATCATTAATCCAGTGTAAGTAAATTGCTGAGTATTGATGAATAGACAATTCAATGTCAGGCGACCGACAAGAGCAAAAAGTACGTCATTGCAGTAGCTCATACGGATCAACCCGCTATCCCGCCATCAGGGCATCAATTTTGTTTAGTTTGGCTTATTAAAAAGAAGATTCTATTCAAAACATGTGTCCAGAGTAAAATATTTGATTGACCTAAATTTTAGATACAAAAACAAAATCTTCTATACCGTATACTAAGCCCAATTAAATAAAGATTGTGTCAAAATCAGAATTTCTTACTCCTGTTCTATAAGTTCTATATGGCAACATGGAATCAGGTGGAAGTTATGTCTTATGTCGGAAGCAAGAAAACCAATTTTTTTGCTTTATGTATTTGGACCAATATATTTAATTTTGGGTATTTTTTTACCAAATATTGATTGATAGCCCAAAGCACAGGCATGGCTGCATATATGCCCTAGTTGGATTTTGACTTTTATTTATGCAGCTGCCTGCTACATCACAATAGTAGTATATTTCATTGACAAGGACGGGAGGACAATGAAACAACATACTGTAGGCCTAAAACAAGCCTGTGGTTGTGTAATGGGTAACCATGATAACATGTTGTGTGAATTCTAAGCATGTCATCTGATTGGTCTGGTTCTGAGATCGTGTATATTCGGCATTCTCTGTATTCACTTTGTGAGTCTACTCCAAATGGGTGGAACTTCTGCATCCTTTTGATTCACTAATGTGACCTGTATAGTGTGTAATTTCATCTTTTACTTCTGTCGGAGGAATCCTCTCCTCCGAGTGGTTGGGATCTTCTTCCTTTCCAGGCAACTGGAAGGGGGAGGATTTATCTTGAATCATGGTTGTGAGTTTGTGCCATGATCCATTCATTCCTGCTGCTGCAAGATGTTGGGCCCACTCGGTGTCCTTCACCCTAGCCTAGGACTATACAACATAAAATTGCTGCTCGCTAACTCTGAGAGTTTTTCAACTGACAGATTTACATAGGCTGCCTTTAGCCTGTCACCGTGGTAGGCTGTGTCTAAAGACACAGTACATTTCAGCTGCTCACAACTACAACGTTCCTGTGTTGGTCTAGCCATGAGACCCTTTTCCAAACTAAGGGGCTTATACTCATCTCCTGTTATATTAATAAAACTACATTTGTGTCTGCATTTTTCTTAGAGATCAAGATCAAGATAGTGAGGATGACTACGACGAGGCCCTTGAACAATTCCTTCTGAGTTTGAAGGTAAGCTTTTAGACTTATTTCAGAAAACTATCTATGAACAAGGGCGGTCCCAGGGAGAGGGGGGGTCAAGGCGGTCATGACCCCCTTAAAATCTTTTTTTACAGATAAACTATTATACAGTATATGTTAAAGGAGAACTTTAAATTAAGTTTATTGCACATCAACACATCAGTTGAAAAGGTATTTTCGCAGATCAATAATGCTTGGGGGAATAGATGGTACCTTTATGTGAGAGAAATACATAAAAATCAATTCAATTTAATTTTTATTAATTCTTTATTTTAAACTGAATGTATTGCATTTTTCGTGGTATTCCTTAGTTTTTAAAGCAATGTGATAATGGAATTCCACAAGTCTCAATAATACAAAAACTTCAAATTTGTCATGTTTTTTTTTTTAAGATTTTTTGAACCTTAAATAATAATCTAAAAAGCTTGTTCATTAAACTAGGTTGATTTATCTGAGGATGTCTCAAAATAGCTTTAAAATTGTTCATTTAGGCCTAAGACGCACATCATTTTCAAACATTTCTTTGGATGGTATTCCTTACCCTTCAGGCCCTCTGGCAACCACCCCCAGAATTTAGGTCTAGGACCACCATTGTCTATAAACTTACCAAGTAGGCCTACTTTAATTTTTTTTTTTTTTTTTTTTTTAAGAGGTTGGCGGCCTCTTTTAACCTTGCATTTGCCCGTCCACATAGACTCATACATATGTATACATACATATACATATATGTATTACATACATTTATTTTAGTATTCCAAATATGTGCCATATTTTAAATTATTGTGCATAATATTGAAATTTTGACTAATTACAAAGGTGTTTTCGTATTACCAATAATATATTTTTATGTTCCACTTGCTATTTGTTCTGTTGAAAACAATTTGTTCATACATGTTACAAAAAAAAAAAACAAAAAAAAAACAAACAAGATATTTGGCATTTTTATACCTAGCACCACCATTTCACATTTTCTAAATACTTTCAAACAGGTTTCCCAAATTAAAACACTGGAACTGTTTGTTTACTGCAATTGACACGAATAGAATGTAGTGTTGAAGTTTTATTCATTCATTACCAAATAACAGTTGTAGGTTTTAAAACGCATAAAATTAATGTGAATTATAAAAAAAAATCTATTCTGTCTGACACCTATAATATACACTCTGTGTTAACAGACGCAAAGAAATAACTAACACTAATAATGTTTTCTTTTCCAGAAAAAATAAATCTGAAGCATAGTCAGTTACGGATTTTAGGTACGGTACTTGTGCCCCATAGAACTTGAACTTGAGTGTGGTTCCCGCCCCATTGGTGGAACATCTCCCGTGATCACCATCATTACCCGCAATTTGTTTTTTAATAAAAAAAAAAATGTATTTAGTTTCCTAGAGGTAAATCTGGCACTGAGCGTAGTCAACCTAAATAACAGTCGAACACTTTGCTTTGTTTACAAAATATTTAAATTTTAATCTTGTCTTAGAGGAGAGCTAAATTATCATTGCTTCACAAATACACCTTAAATTCAATCAGTTCTTGATTCAAAGCAGTAAATGGTTGTGATATTTTTCCCTTAAGTATTAAAAAGAGCGACAAAAAATGTTTTATTTCTTTAGGTGGTTTCAGATTATTGTTCATAAAGGAGTTCATTTTACCCACAAAGAAGTTTCGTTTTTATGTTACCCACAAAGAAGTTTTGTAACTATGTTTCCCACAAAGAAGTTTTGTGTTCATTTTTCCCACAAAGAAGTTTTGAGTTCATTTTACCCACAAAGAAGTTTTGTGTTTATGTTATCCACAAAAAAGCTTTGTTTTCATTTTATCCACAAAGTAGTTTTGTTTTTATGTTATACACAAAGAAGTTTTTTTGTTCATTTTACCCACAAAGAAGTTTTGTTTTTATGTTATCCACGAAGAAGTTTTGTTTTTATGTTACCCAAAAAGAAGTTTTGTGTTCATGTTACCCACAAAGAAGTTTTGTGTGGTCTTTAATCTACGAAAAAGGTATTGTAAGTTTCTACCCAATATGGGAATGTACTCTAATCTCGAGTTGATTAGGGCAAAGTATTTGTTCTCATAGGTTATTTGTAACAAAAGTTTCTTAGAAACAAATTTTCTTGTTTGTAAAGAAATTTTCTTATTTTGCAGCTTAGCATAATCTAATATATTAATTAGTTTAAAAAGTGAATTATAGTACCTGTAATGAATTATGCTATTTCATTAACACATTACAGTACTTTTGTTTGTTGTTAGTTTTGACTTTGTATTAAATATGTTTTTATAATTGTTTGTCAATTCATTTTCTTCACATTCCCATATATTTCCATGTTCTTCTAAATAGCTAATAATATTATTAGTCTCCTTTAAAAGTTGATTTACAAAAGATAGACACAAGAAGATTACAATTTGTACAATTATTGGCAACAATACTGTATTTTGATCTGAAGACAGGTATGGGAGTGAAAATTTTGAAACGTACGTTTTTATATCCCTGGCCTTTTACTTCATAGATACTGAATATGTAGTTTATCATTGTTTTTAAATATTTTTGGGACGGGGGCAACATGTCACACACAATTATTTGGCTTTAAATAGGTTCTAGGTATTTTTTTTCGTATTTTTAAAGTCTCGAAACTCCCTAGGGTACATTTTGCAACTTTCATGCTGTTTTTAGAATAATTATTCATGTCGAAATGATTACATTAATAGTTATTAAACTTACGAAAAAGGAGCATATGATAATTTTGTTTTCATTGTAAACTGACTACCATGGCTAAATAGGTCTGTCCCTCGATTTGACGACCAATAGGGAAAAATTTGCAACTTTGGAGCATGACAGTGGCAAGCCTGGCGTCGATGGAGTCAGTTGGTTTTAGAGACTAGTTTGGGGTGTACGTCAGGATTTAGTGCCGGTCGTTTCGAGTTGAAAAGAGGAATTACAAGATTAATAAAGGCAAGTTTGTGTTTTTTGTAATTTTGGTGTGTCCATGACCGTATGTAGTCATTTGATGAAGTAGACATGGTGTTAATTTTTGTTTATAAGATTTTTAAATTGCTAGATTAACCTAGAAGTCCGCTTTATATCCTCGAACTTGAGGTGCAGGGCTACTGCCAGAACAGAGCCAAATAACACGTAATGTCACGACCAAAGTTTCACGACCATCGCGGGTTTTTTCACGACCATTCCAGCCTTATGGATTATACTGTGTTTGGTCGTGACAATAACTTAAATATTATTGTAAATTGAACAGTTTAGTTCAATTGAAACACATATTTTTATTATAACTAACTGTATAATTGAAGGATTGTTTAGAAAGATTTAGATTATTCCAGACTGTACCGCTTGTCCCTGACCATCACGTTTATTTCTATCACAAAAATTTCAAAAATTAAAAAATCATAATTCAAGAATCAAGAGCTTTATTGTCATTGACCTTTTACAAGGAATAGACATAGTCAACAATAGAAATAAAAACTAAAGCTATAAAAATCAGTGGGTTCTAAATTAAAAATTAATATTAACATCAGAAACTAAATACTCTGTTATACAGTAATATGGATTTTGGATGATCCACTCAAACATTTTAGACTTAAACCTATTAAAAGGAACCTGTTTTACTGCCAGACCTAATTTATTAAAAAACGTATGCAATTTATTTTATGGCAGTTATCTGTTTTGGCCAATCTATGGGCAGGGATATCTAGATTGGATTTGCCTCTTGTATTGTAAGAGTGTATACTCTCTCTACAAGTGAATTGATGAAGAGTGGCTTAAGTGTAGAGGAGTATGTAAAAAATATACAAATTTACTACGGTCATAATTTTATAGTTTATAAAAAGAAGTAGACAGCTATCCACAGGGCCAGCCCCACAGATTGTTCATAAGACTTTTTTTGTAATAAAAGAATTTCATGGGTGTGATTTCAATGTTCTATACACCAAAGAAGCACACTTCTATAAAAACTTAACGATATTTCGGGTCTCAGATAAGTTTTTTCGGAGTTATACAAACTTAAAAAGATTTTATTGCAAACTCAAAGCTTTTTCCAATTTTTTGAGTTTTTTAGCGAATTTCCCTATAGGGAAGTAAGCTATTACCGTAGGTGGCATGGTAAGACCTAGACCCGGGACCGATTTACTTTTTCATTTTGATGTCCCCAGAGGCCAAAAACACCATTCGTTAAAATTTTTATATATGTATATAAATATATACATATATAGATATATATATATATATGTGTCCGTGAACGCGATAACTTGAGTAATTTTTGTCCGATTTTGATGAAATTTGGTTTAAGGGTGTAAAGGATAAACTTGAATGAGTTCGCGAACCAGCATGATCGGACTATGGGAACGGGGGTTTATGGGGGGTTTTATGGGGTAAAATAGGTTTTTCCCATTTTTGACCCTAAAAACACAAAATTTCACAATTACTTTGCAAACCATTATGTAGAGCTTAAAGAAACTAATACTTTAGTATATTGAAGCGTTACTATGCGCCTAAGGGTTATGGCGAAAATTCAAAAAAATTTTAATTTTAAAATTCCCATGTTATTCTTATGGAGAATAAGTCAACTGTTGTAGTTTGCTTATTTATGAACATATTTTGATCAAATAACTAAACTACAGTACCTATTAACATTTTACATTAAAAAACACTTTTTTACCCTCCCTGTTGCAGCAAACCTAAGTACTCGTTAAACTAATTCTATTTAAATAGGGAATAAATGTGATATATTTAAGGAGACATTTTAGTATAAATCCAATGAGGCAAATGGAAATTCGCTAAGTCTGCAGGTTTGCTGCGGTGGGGGTATTATTTTTTTCTAGAAAGACCAAATATACCAAAAGCTTAGTGAACTGGTTATTGTATAATGGCCCTAAAAGTAATTTAATTTATAGCATAACATAGTTATAAAAATAATATTAACTATTTTTAATAGGTACCTATTCAGTTTTATGTCCGTGACAAAATTTTGTGTTTTTTCATCAAAGATGCTCTATTAATAAAAAATCACCAAAGATATTGTGTTACCATGGACATTTTATAAAACTTCAAATGTTAATGAAATAAAAAAAAATAAAAGTTTCAAAAAACGGAACAAAAAATTTTTAAAGTGCTTTTCCTGAAAACGTACGTTTAAAAATTTTCACTCATGGACACTTATTTCACTTGGTTACATAACATGTCTAAGAGTCTTTCTCAAATGTCGAATAAGAATTTGGGGAATCTTCAATATAATGATAAGTTATCATTAAAATAAAATATGTACATTTTAATAAATAAAATAATGTTCTCAGAATTTTTCTAATACAAACAATAAAGAAATAGGCTTTGGTTTGAATATAAGTAGAAAATAGCAACATAGAATCTTTCTAATGACTTATTCGGATAGGGGCTTTTGTAAATGGGACCAGGCCCAGGGGCGCAAGATGTTTTAGGTTTGTTGGGGGAACTAAGAAGAGGAAAGTTCCCCCACAATGTAAGTAAGTGGAGAGGGGCCCAATTATCTCTCGGGTCCATAGTACATCACATGCGAACTGCAGGCCTGATTCTAATTATTAATATTCAACAAAATTATTGCATCTCAACACAGGTTTTCTTTTGATTTCATTTTATTTTTCTTCCCGTGGTTGTCAGTGTGGGGTAAGATACAAGAATTCTGTTGAAATGGGTGGTAACTGCCTAGTTTTTATTTCACAAATGGATGGATTACTTTTCACTCTGTTAACCAACAGTGGTTCTATTTGACCTTTTTTGCAGTTTGACCTGTTCTAGTTTTTTTTATTTTTTTATTTTTTTTATAATTGTAGTATTTCTAAATTAACAGTAATAAATAATTTACATGCCTGGCATAACTAAGAAACATGTAGTGTAGTGCTGGCCAGTAAAGGAGATTGGGGATTTTTTTTTTATTAGTGATATAATTTGTCAATTCAATCTTAAATTTAATTGCTATTTCGTATTTATTGATGCCTATATACACTTTTTACTGCTGCAGCTAGGTTTTCCTGTTATTTTTTTACCCTTATGTTTTGGTTTTTTGAACTGAAAAGCAATATTTGTGTTTTATTTCAACCCAGAAGTCAAAGTATACAGCTGTGCGGGTTTACTGTAGAGTGAAGAGTGACATTTACATGTGAGTGTGGTTGCTTGTGTTTTCTTTTGTGAATGTTTCTTTTCCTTATATTCCTGAATGACTAATCAAAATGTATAAGAAAGACAATGATGAAAGTTCTGCGTGGTATTTTTTTTTGTTTTTTTCTTAAGACAGCAAGGTGTGCAGTGTCAAATTTGTAAGGCCAGTTGAAAAAATTAGGAGACTCCACACTAATTTGAAATTGCTAAAATAATAAAATCCCATGATTGGCCAAGACCAATCCCAAAATCCTCGGATTTGATTAAAGTTTTGGAATTAAGACCCCTAATACTGTTTTGCCCCAAGGAATCTAAATATTAAGCAGCTAAATGCACTTGATAAAATTCTTAGTAACCAATCTTAAACACAACAACTTTCTGACAACCTTTCTAGGCTATTGAAATATGACCAGTTCATAGGGCTTTCTTAAATAAATGTATGGCTATATAGTTTGAATTTAACCCAAATTCATGCCATACCCAATCCCTTTAATAAGTAGGTAAATCTACATAAAAAAATAATATTATACTTTGCCTTGCTTTTATTCAAATCTTGGTATTATTGTGGTATTATATGTAAAAGGTAAAATTAACTGTCCAAACTAATATAAAAACAAGTTATGTTAAAAAAAGCATCTACCAGTTGTGATGTTTGGAAAAAATAATCTGCAAAGAAAACAAATATTGAAATACTTACAAATACATTAACTTTATTGCACAATAGATGTTTGGATTGTTTTTATACAATGGTTGACTAGTGGACTAGTATATTGATAATATATACATTAAAAGATTACATAAGTTAAATGAGTATATTGATGTGAGGTATTGATATTATCATATTATTGTTTGTGCAAGATAAAAATGTATAATAAAAGAGTTAAAACTAATATAAGTCTAATTGAGGAACTAATACAACGTAAATCATTACACAGGTTTACTGTATGGTTACCGGATTATTATGATACATTTGCATCATAAAGAGCAAAGTTTTACATCACTGTAATACTGTAATGATGAAATATAATATAACAATTTACCATTATGATGATAAAACACATCAACAGTTCATACCTAGACACCCTCCTGCAGGATAAAAGACGACAACAAATCAACAATATTTTAAATAATCAACCCCTAAAACAATATAATGTTTAAATAACTGGCAAAATTATAGTCATTATAGCCATGGAAGTGAGAGGTCCGAATACACAACCTCACCTTCAAACCGTACCTCAACCTACCACCAACAGCCCCATAGAAAATCATCCCCGGTCTGCACCCGAGCTTTCACGTCATCTGTTGAACCCCTCCCTAGGTATTATTGTTAATGAAATGTGTAAATAAAACAATGTTCCTGATTATGCCACAAAACTGGTAAAATGTACATCAGGCTTCACTACACTTCAACCTAGCAAAAATAAAGGTAAACAATCATAATTATTTGTTCTCGGAACTGGGAATACTACACAAAATTTTAATAATTACATTTACAATTTTAATGATCCACAAGAGTGCATGAATAATTCTGGTCGGTCCATGCCAAAACCACTATACACACAATACACACAACTTATTGCTTACTGGTCTGGGAGTTAAATGAGAATTTGTTCTAACTTATTATTACCGGTATACAGTTTAAAATCACATCATATCTAACGTAAAATAATATTTTAAATGAAAATGGACACAACTGTTCTAACTGTAATAGAATATCAACATGACTGCATTTTGATACATTAAAACGTATATTTAAATATAATTTGACAAATTGATTGTTGAAAATACCAACTTGAGAAACGTTTACATTAGGTATCTTGTCTTTCACATAATCAACTAAGAGAGAAATAACAAGTTAAATATTTGTTAAGTGATGGCAGTACCTTATAAAAGAAGTAAAACATGATTTGATTGATTTCTATTTCAAATTTGTTAAGAGTAAATAAAATATGTCTAATAACACTTAAAACATATATTTACACTTATACAGTCAACTCACAGGACGGTAAATATATATAAAAAATTGTAAGTGGTGATTTCGATTGGATACTCAAATCATTAGACCCAATAGAAATTTTTTATTTTATTTAGCTCTGTAAATTTAATAACACGTACAATGCTGATCAAGAATTTTTTCTAATTTATATTTTATAATTTTTTCTAAATGTTTTTTTTAAGCAACATTGGCAGGTTGAATATTGATGGATTTCTGTGGTAAGTATAGATGTTTACTCGTTGTGTATAGTTGGCTCAAAACGTAGAGACACACCCCCTCAGGTAGAATGGGCCGTCCTAATCCCCTGTTGACATACCCATAGACTCATAGATTACGGGTTTTCCAGTAGCACTGGACAAAATTTATAGAAGTTAAGCGAAAACTGCGTTATGTCGGCAACAGTACATCGTAGAACTGTGATTAAAATGGTTTTTTTATTCGTCTAAGTAAGACAAAAAATGAGCCATCATTCGATTATGTATGTCTAATTACAAGCCAACACAGCCAGTTGGGTTTTTGTGTTTTGCAATTGATTGAAAATTACAGTGTGACACAGATTTTCGTGGGATGCTCGCATTCTGGGGTGGACGCCACTAGGACGACCCCATTCTACCTGAGGGGGTGTCTCTCTAGATTTTGAGCCAACTGTATGTATCTGTCTCCTCAAACCTTAATTGATTAAGGTTCAAGGATCAACAAAATATACAAATTTACCATTAGTTACCAGCAAAACTACACTGCTGACGTGATTGTCTTTTCATGTAATTAACAAAGATTTACTTATAACAACCACTACTCGTTGATATAGAGATCATGATGATTATTCATTGAAAGCTGATACTTTTGAGTATTGAGGTTCTGAGTTTACAACTGCTTAAATTGCATCAACAATTATTAAGTACATTTAAAAACTGAGCTTACTATAGGCCTCATACTAGCCATTGTAACCTTGAACATACAAAATTATTTAACACCTTAAATTTTAACTTAACATTACAAAGGGTTATTTTGATTTTCGCTTCTATTTCCTCAGTGTTAAAGAATACCTTTAAGCATGGTAAATAAGCAAGAAATAAATGCCTAGAATTCAGCTTCAGCCATTATCATTTATCATCCAACTTATTGCTGCAATGTCTTCTATAGCTCACATTCAGTTATTTTGTAATAGAAATAACAAGTATTCTAAAGTGCAAAAACACATTTCTTTCAACCTATAAAAATAAGCATAATTAGATAGTATAGATAAAGGAGACTAAAATATTGGCCTAAGGGTTAATTTTGCAATATAAATATTAAAACATTAAATCATCCTTTGACCAGGAGTCTTCAATATCTGAAGTTTCTGATCAGATTCATAAACAGAGTCAAAATCTTTATATATGTCTCAATACACTATAAAAATGTAAAATGACAGAGATTATTGTCCGTTAATTAAGGTCTCAATCAAACCTCCCGTCGTGACCAAGCAAGTAAGCTCAAATCTGAGACCGGCCCGTGTTCTTTTATTTATTAACTACTATTCTAGGTTCTTTACACCCATATGACAATTAGTCTCGTCATGGTAGCCAAAAATTACGCAACGAAAATCCAATGCTCCTAAAGGAAAGCGATTAACCTAATATAAATCCTTACTCACTTAAAGTACGTGGGTGCAGAAAAGTGTTGAGACATACACAATTTGCAAAGTGTCTTGGGTAGTTTGCAGGAGGCGGTACACATTTGCACAACTATCCATCAGTGGGTTTCTAACGGGATAGTGATTAAAAAAGAGGGTTTATCCAGGTCCCTAGTCATCCCCAATCAGTTTGGTGAATCGGTGGCTCAGTCAGTAGCGCCATGGACTTGGGCTTAAGGCAGCGATGTTGTGGGTTCGGATCCTGGTACCTCTTTTTATCAGTGGAGTTTTCCCCTGGTATTGTTCCGGCTTACCCCTTGCTTTGCGGGATACATTCTACGCACTGGCCTCTATGGCCCATGTAGACAGGCAAATGAAACGTTTACCTCTTTTAACCTCTTCCGCCAACCTCTTTTAATAAAGAAAAAAAATCCCTTTTAACAATATCCAGCATGATCTACATGCACAATTTACTTAACTTTGGTCACTGCCTCAAATGCGACTGAAGAACGACCGCAACCTGTGTACACTTTGCCAAACATCACCAGCATCATTGACATATTTACAACCTCCCTTGAACTATCTCCACCCCTTAAACACATTTACATCCAACCACATTACTTCATTGACGTCCATCACTGGCGAACGATTTCAATAGCAGTTGATGATTTAGATAACGGAAATGTATCACAATTCATACTAGGTGGGAATGTTGATTTTTCTTTATGCAGTTTTCAGTTTCCATGACAAGACTAATTTTTTCATAAAGGCAGAAAGCGGCTAGAATATTAGTGGATTAAGTAAAGAACACAGCATTAGTTTCAGATTTGAGCTAGTTCCTTTGGTCGCAACAGGAGTTTCGAAGACCTCAATTTCTGACAACCCTTTTCATGGTAGAGGGTTTGGAGTAGTAAATGGAAGTTAGATAACACTTACATATTAAACAATACACTTTAACACTATCAAAAATCCAACCTTTCTTAAAAAAAGCTTCAGCTTTAATTGTTTACCATATTTAATTCACTGAATGGTTTTTTCTATAGCCTTTCCAAGTCAACATGGTATTCATGGCTTTCTTCAATTCTACAGTACCAAGAGCTTGAGAATCCATTTCTGTGAGTAAAACTGAACAGCGGCGAACTAACGGCTAGGAGTGGTACATTCGTAATAAACACCTCGATACAACAGTCATGAACCGCTCCCAAGCTGATTTCACATCCGCCTCCCTGAAACAATCAGAGAAAAAATAACAAAAACTAAACTGAGGTATGTTTGTCTCTCATTCATAATAACTATGTAGGACTGTATGTTGGTGTAACGTGGGTTCACTAACACATATGACAACCTGGCTTGGGAATTAAACACAAAATACTCTTATAAAACAATTTCATTTTCACCCCCAAAACGTATAAAAAGAATCAAAAACCAAAAAATGAAGTAGCATAGACGAATAAAATATAGTTAAGTTAAAATAAAAACCACAATTTGGAAAATAAAAAAATTATTTAACTCCTAGGGGTCTGCTGTACAGAAAATTTAAGGTCGGTACGGTTCGGTACGGTACAATATTTTGTACCTCGGTTCTCGGTACAAAATCGGTACGGTACGCGGCTACCCGTATTTTTCCGGTTTTCTGCTCAGTACTGTATTTAAACCATTATTTTTAACTTTAATACATTGACATTACTATGAAAATGGATAGTATCCTACATTCATGGTTTTCTAACAACAATTACTGTACCACTTATTATTAAAACAAAACCTTTTACTACTACGAGGATTGTTTCAAGATAAATCACAGTTTAGATAAAGCCTTTACCTATTTTACTCTGAGATACTTTGAAAAGCCATGATAAAAGTGGTTTTAAAAATAGGATAAGGGTTTTTAGGAATAAACATGTTTGAAACATTTATTGACAAGATAATTTTACACACCTGGTCAATTATTTCCAACCAACACAATGTCTAGTTGTTTTTATAATTTTTTAAAACATATAAAAGCATTCAGTACGATGAGAGTGTAGTTGCCATCTGTTCACAGCAGACGACAATGAAAAAATGGAGGATATGATGAAGTAATGGCAAAGAGCATCTTTTTTTTATCAGCTTCAAAACTAGTTATAAGATGGATACAACTCTTGCAAAGTTTTTTTTCTGAAACTAAAATTTGGATTATCACAGAGTAAGATTATTGTCTTTTCATTTACAAAGTTAACATCCACAATATCAATCATTAGTTTATCCCAGGCTCAATCCAATTTTCTTAGTATATTTTAAAGCTCTTCCAAAGAATCAAAAGACCCAGGCCTAGACTTAATTATTTAGGAGGGCCTATATATAAATTGATTAGGTTACAATGAGGGTAGCAAAATCACTATCTTCTTCATAAAATTTAAATTGCATTAAGTACCTTCAACACAATAAAAAAAACAGGAAACTAAAACACATTTAAGCCTTAAACAGCCACATCTAACAATATAAGACAAGGTACAGAACATGCAATGACATAAATTGAGACCGAGTAGGCTTGAATAACGGAAAAAAAATTATGCAAACAACAACTATGCTTGTGGTTTCGTCAATAGAAAGATAAAATATCTATCACAAATATTTATTTTCGTGAATATTCAATTTGCCGCTGGCCATTGCCTACTGCCATAAAACTGTTTAAGGCTACATATTAAACTTGTAACTAATCTACAATCTTATTTTACAAGTTAAAATATTTGTGATAGATATTTTATCTTTCTATTGACGAAACCACAAGCATAGTTGTTGTTTGCATAATAGTAAACTGAAAGTAATTTATTATTATAATAGGATGTACCTAACTGAATTTGAACCGTGTAAAATGCTGTACCCACAGACCCCACACTATCAAACCACCCCAAAAGCCTCCTAGATAAACTACACTTGCCTTCTGTAGGTCAGCACAACAAGTTTTTGTTTCACAACAGTTCCAGCCTATTTGTTCGACATTGCTAAACACCTCCTCCTGTTATTACAATTGGGATCAACAAAGTTAGGTTGTCTTATTGTGTTATTTTTAGAAAACTTTAACATGTTACAAGTTTGAGGTTTAAACACACTAGTAAACAACAGTTTCACAATCAGTTGAATTTTACCTATTTAAAATTCAGGGGACAGTCAATCCATTATGATTCAAAGGTAGTTTGAAATATTGTGGGGGTTTAAGTCTATTGAAAAGTAATGCCATTTAAAATTTATACACTATGTATAGTGGGAGAGGGTAAAAAATGGCGGCAATAAGGTACTAGCAAAGGTTTATGTATATGCTAATCCTGTTATTGCTTGACGATGAGTGGTCATCACTGACTACCGCTCTGTTGTTTATATTCCGTTGTAACTAATCTACATAAAAATTTTTGTTTTTCAGAGATCGTGGTAGCCTAGGCAAAATTTTATGTGAGTTAACAATTTGTATAAAGCAAATTTAGTAGCAGGTTACTGACAAACAACTAAGCACAACTCGTTTATACTGTAACTCTTCTTCGTTTTCAAATTTTTTGTTTGCAAAGACATCTGTCTTCTCTTTGTTATTTAACAGGTATTTCACTTTCATTCAACAAATAATTTGTGTCTGAAGATGTGTTAGAAGCTGACAAAGTCTGAGAAAACCCATTCTGCAGTTTGTTTTACAAAACTCTTTGGGCTGATTTTGGATGAACACTTTACATGGAA
This sequence comes from Macrosteles quadrilineatus, assembly GCF_028750875.1. Taxonomy (NCBI): domain Eukaryota; kingdom Metazoa; phylum Arthropoda; class Insecta; order Hemiptera; family Cicadellidae; genus Macrosteles; species Macrosteles quadrilineatus. The sequence goes on along the minus strand of NW_026542600.1, from coordinate 41,976,905 downwards.
TCCTTAACGACGAGTATGCTGACAACGATGTAAAAAAATTACCTCACGAACTAATATTATTCATAGTTAAATCTATATTTTATCCTATTGGTAGTGAATTAATTAGTTTTCAGAATCGTTATGTCTATTTCAATCTGTACGTGATCAAAGACAATTAAGTTTTTTATTCAGATTCTGAATTATTTAATATAATAATACATGGTACTGTATAAATGTAAAATACAAACCTAAGAACATCCATTTCTAGGGCGCATTGTGAGTAGGCAGTGAGAAAATTGTGCAAGTCAGTCTGAGACCAAGACACTTGACGCCACGGTTCTAAACACCTCTCCACTAGCTCTATGAATAAACCCCTGCAAATCAAGAGCAGAGTGTACAAATGACAAATAACTTCTTTATCAGCATTGTACGTGTTATTAAATTTACGGGAAGTAAATAAAAGAAACGTCTTATAACACTTAAAACATATATTTACGCTTATACTGTTACTCACAAGACTACAAATATACAAAAAAGATGGTAAGTGGTGATCGATTTTGATTGGACACTCCAATTGTGAGTAACAGTATAAGCGTAAATATATGTTTTAAGTGTTATAGACGTTTCTTTTATTTACTTTCCGTAAATGACAAATGACAATTCTTTATTGCACATAACATCTGTTACAATTATTACAAACTGCTTTAATCTGCACCGAACAAAAAACATTGGATTTTAAGCAAGACTTATAATTACTAATGAGTTTCGACTCCTCAGGGACTGGTTCACAGTAAATGGTCTATCTATGAATGTGTCAAAAACACAACTAATTAACTTTTCAGTTTTTTTTTTTTTTTTTTTTTTTTTAAAAAAGAGGTTGGCGGCCTCTTTTAACCTTGAATTTGCCCGTCCACATAGACTAAGCGCCCGTGCGTGGATCGTTTACAGCAAAGCAAGGAGTGAGCCGGTACAGTACAAAGGTGAACTGTACTGATAAAATGTTATCGGCAGTGACCAGGATCCGAACCCACGACATCGCTGCCTTGGGCCCGAAGTCCGCGACGCTACCGACTGAGCCACCGACTCACTAAAGTTGCTAATGAGAATAGAGACATTGTTGTAAATTCAAACAAAAAATCAATATATTCTCAAAACTCAGTCAATTACCTGGGAATTGATATAGATTGGCAATTTAATTGGCAAACAAACCTTAAGAATCTATTAAAGAGACTCAGATCAGCTATACTTGTTCTTCGGGTAATTCGACATACTACAAATTTAGACACACAATTAGCAGTATACCACGCTTATTTTTCTTCCATTATGAATTACGGTTTAAGGTAAATAAATAAATAAGGTCTTTATTTTCAAGCGTTCATCAAAGTTTACAAACTCTGTTTTTCATGACAACTTTTGTCAAATTAAGTAAATAAAACAATACAATAATCTATTCATAAAATAAAAAATAAAAGTATCTATACAGTAATATTTAGGTAAACATTTCTTTTGTACATTTCTTAAACCTATTATAACTGTACTCTTTTAAGGTGGGTGGCAAAGCATTGTACTTTTTTGGGCCAAAGTAACTAAACCCCTTAATCCCCGTTTCCAGTTTTGTCTTTGGCAAGTGCAACAGGCTGTCCTGTCGAGTACTGTGCTCATTTATTTCATGCGTAAACACCAACTTTTTCCTAAGGTATTCAGGTTTTCCCTACTGAAGAACTTTGTGAACCAGATTAACAGTTTGTATGTCGGAGTACCCCATGATTGACAACACCTTGGCACTCAATCTGTACTCACTAGTGTGATCAAATTTTTTCAGATTGTAAACAAATCTAAGCACTCTGTTCTGCAGCCGGGTAAGGATCATCAAATGTTCCCGAGTAAGGCAACAGGCAAAAGCAGGAAGAGCATAGTATATGACAGGAAAAATGTTTGAACAGACAATTTCCAATTTAGAAAGTTCTGGAAAAAATTGAGCTTAGTCTGCAAAGAGTTTTCAAACGTATTGTTACTGTTTTACAGATAGCTTTGACATGGTGAGAAAAATCAAGTTGTGAATCGAGTGTGACACCGAGAATCTTAAGAATATTACTCGAAATCAGTGGTTTTCCATCAACAAAGATACACTGTTCAACACAACTATTCGCTGAGTGGGCACCAGAAGATGGCCTATCTACAAGCAAGACAGAACACTTACTGGAGCTCAATAGCAAACCATGGCCATCCGACCATCTATTTACACTCTCTAAATCATTGTTGATATAACGAATAGTCTTAGCTGTTTCTGAGGGCTTATAAGAAATTAGCAGTTGGGAATCATCGGCATAAGAGTGTAAAGAGCAGTGACTCAAGTTATCTTTCAAATCTGCAGTGTATATAAGGAATAGAATCGGCCCCAAGCAACTACCTTGAGGAACACCAACAACCTTGGAAGTGCTGACGAAAGCTGTCCATTAACCTTTGTACATTGAGTACGCCCGGTCAAGTACGATGAAAACCACCTCACTGAGATGTCGTTAAACTGATAAAACCTCAGCTTTGCAAGGAGCAACTCATTTACCGAATCAAACGCATGAGAGAAGCTATCACACTGTTCACGCCCCTATCTTTTGCAACGATCATTTCGTCAATAACATTGAGAAGAGCCGAACAAGTGCTAAACCCCTGCCTGAACCCTGACTGTGTTTCAGGAAGTAATCCTTCAGATTCTAAATGAAATACCAATTGCTCTGCCACAACCTTTTCCAGTATTTTGGACATAACAGGAAGGATTGAAATAGGTCGGAAGTCAGAAACCAAAGAAGGGTTTAGGGTTTTGGGGAGAGGAACTACCACGCTCTGCTTCCAACTAGAAGGAAAACTTCCAGTGCTCAGTGATACATTGATTAAATGAGTAATTGCTCCAATACAAAATGGGCTCAAACCTCTGATCATTTTTATTGATATTCCATCCACCCCAAATGCAGTACTTGTGATACTGTTCATCAAATCCTTTACCTTACTTTCTGAGACAGGAGAAAAATTAAATGGTGATTTTATCCCTGCACATTTATTGCTGCAAAAGAATCTCAGTGTTTACACGGTACAGTATGGGGTTCTTCTAGTCATGCCGAACAAATTTTTATCCTCCAAAAAAGAGAGTCTTAGCGAAAGTGTCTCGAATTACTCATAGTAGAGTTTTTCATTCAGTATAAAATTCTTACTTTGTATAGTTCTGTCTTTAAACTGGCTTTAATGGTTAAAACTGTTAAAAGTGATTTTGACACGTTCATGGAAGATCAACATGCGCATCCTCAGTTCCTCACAACACTAGATTTAAAAACAATATAAAACCAGTTCAACACAGACTTAAAGTATTCCATTTATCTCCTCAGTACATGGGCCAAAAAATATATAACAAATTACCTTCTTCAATAAGGGACACTGATTCATTCCCTAAATTCAAAAAGAAGTTAAAAAACTTCCTTTTGGAGAAGGCCTTCTTCTCATTTGAGGGATATATGGAATCTGTGTAGATGTTAAGGCTCAGCATATGAAATATATTTTAGTAATAATTTTAGTATAATAGAGACTATAAAATATTGTAACAATGACGAATCACCTGTCTGAATATGATGTTATGTGATTATTGGAAAATTAAAAAATAAAAAATAAAAATGTAATACACAGACAGGTACATTGTCAGGGTTTCTAATAAATAAGGAATTCTAAATAAATAAAAAAATTAAAAAAAAACTAAGAACAACTAAGAACAATTGTAAGAATGTATGTATGTTAAAAAAAAACTAAGGTAGGCATACCCCTACAAAAGCTACAGCATGGTGGAACTGTTTATGCTAGGAGAGGTAGATGAGAGAATGGGTGTCTCTTACCAGGAGTCGTTGAAAAATTCCTTAAGAGTGTAATATGGTTTTTCTACTAAAACTGTTTTGATTTTGTCTTTAAATTTTGCTAAGTTTAATTGCTTTAAGGGGTTTGGAATTTTATTGTAAATGTTTAACCACATATAGAGAGGACTTGATTTATATTTTTTTTTATTTGAGTGGGGTATTGAAAAATGTCTTGTCTTCGGGTATTATATGAGTGACTACTATGATAATTTTGAAAAATAGCATGATTTTTCAATCTACAAATCTAAAAATACTGTACAAATCATACAGTAGCTTTAAATGTTCCTAGTAACAATGACATGTTCCTAGTAAGTTAAGTTTATGACACAAGTTTAAGACTAATTACCTTAGTTCTCTTGAGCGGTGGAGATTGCACGCTAGGCCGATAAGAGCTCTGGAATATGACCGAAAGTTCAGCTCAAGTTCCTGATAGGATCGTTCCAGGAGTTGAGGTTTCAAGCGTATGCAAACTAAACTGAAAGGCAATACAATAATTTAACGGTAAAATTTTAAGAAATGTATTTGTTGAGGTAAAATAAATGGAATTATTTATCCAACCACAGTTGTTGGTATGACAACTAGTTTCGTTCCATAGAACTTCAACAGGTATGCAACCACACCAAATCAAATCAAATCACGTTTATTAGCACTTAAACGTACAGAGGTAATAGATAAATGCACAGGTGCTTCGTCATTCTTCTTATAGCCTAATATTATATAACTTCCCTCAATTCTATGTTCTGTATTGTAAACTGTAGGCCTACTGTAAACAAGACATCCCTATAAATAACAAGACATCACTCGCTAACAATATTACCGTACTCTTATTTATTTATTTATTTATTCCAACGGTTTCTCCATTAATACAATTTTGTCAAACTATGAACTATACATAAGTAGCAAATAATAAGTTAATATCAGTGGTTACAAAAATCGTGCAATAATAATAAATAAGGAAGCTGGCAATAAATACATGAGTGGGACCTAAAAACTACAATAAATAACAATAACAATAAGAAGACTATGCCTAGTAATAATGGTAATAAGTAACAAACAGTAATGACGGTGACTTTACAACAGGCAATAACAACAACGATTAAATAAGACCAACAAAATAGACTATGGCAACAAAGATAACAAATTATAAACTGTGAAAACAATAACAAGAGAAAGCAAAATATTCAGAAGTATTAACAAAAGTATAATTTGTGGGAGTGTGTGTGTGTGTGCATGCATGATATGGGAAGAACACTGTGTCAAACACCATACACCATGCTAAAAAGCACCAACTTTCATTTGTGGCCCTTTAAAGGCACCACCTAGATTGCACTGCACCTCGCTGAGGTAACACCAGCCTCAAAACAGAACTAAGGTGTGGCCCTTTAAAGGCACCACTTAAACAAGAACTACACATCACTTGTTCCCACAGGAAGGCAGGAAAATGCTTTTAAGTTGTTCTCTCTTGTAAATATCTTGAGGCGTCCCTCTTGAATGAAGAAGAAGAAAGCCCGAAGAAGTATACAACGTACTAGTGTTTTCGTTGTTTGTAAATGTGTGAAATATGACGACCTCCGCAAGAGGCAATCCTGGCCTTGTAATGCCGAAACTAGTTGCCAAGCAACCAACTAGTCCTGTCGGTGTTTACATATTGTCTCCCTGCTTATGGAAACAGCATCTCTGGAGTAGACATGACCCGAATGCAAAAACTGCAAAATTCAGCTATTCGCTTCATATTTTGCCTCAAAAAATTTGAACATATCTCTCCCTATAGAGCTGTAGCGGGGATGACAACAGTAGACACTGTTTGCAGGATCATGACGTGCTGCATGGTGCACAAGGCTCTTGTCTTACAGGAGCCATAGTACCTTCTTCAGAGGCTCTCTTCCCGGGAGGAGGTCTCTCAGCGCAGTACCCGCCATGGTGGTCTCCAGCTTCACTTTCCAAGAGTGAGGCTTGAGTTTGGGAGACGAAGCTTCTCGTACTTCGGTCCAAAACTGTACAACGATTTCCCCTCTGGCCTCAAAAAATATTCTTTATCATCATTTAGAGTTAAGATCAAAGAATTGTGCACTGATGGTTAATTATTGTTACTCATATTGTCTTGTTTCTGTTTTGTTATTGCTCTATTTATTTGTTGTTAGTTTTATATTGTTATTGACGAAAGTTGTTCTGAGAAGCAGTATTTGTACTGAGAAACGCTTGATAAATAAAGGCATTTTTATTTATTTATTTTATTTATTTACTGAACTAGTTTCAGTAATGAAACAAGAGTTTTCATTGGAGTCTAGAATCCCGCCGGTGGCATCGTAAAAGAACTCTAGTCGTGCAAGTAGTGTTTTCGTTGTTTGTAAATGTGTGAAATATGACGACCTCCGCAAGAGGCAATCCTGGCCTTGTAATGCCGAAACTAGTTGCCAAGCAACCAATCCGATTACCGATAATGGCGATAATACAGGTGTTCAAACCACTTATAGTAATCCAGTATTGCCAATAGAAATAATATTTCTAAATGACATTGTTTCAGTGTAGTTTCATCACAAGAAATATAATAAAACCTCAAGATCTATCTTCAATATAAAAAACAATGTATACTAACTGCTTGTGTTCCTTTTCTTTGTCCAGGAGAAGTCTCAATTCTCTAAGGTCTAAGAGGAATTCTCTATCAAGATCAGTGTCATCGTAGTCTTGACTGGACTCTGCATAGGTCCAGTGGGTCATGATTGCCGAAGCACAGTAGTAGAAGTCTGGGAATGTGAGGTACTGTAACTTGCGTTTGCTTGTCTCAAAACGCATGCACCCGATAAACACAACTGCTCCATAACGCCTAAAATGAATGAGTAAAAAGTTACATATAACACTAATCTGTTTGAAATATCTTACATGCTGTGCAGTTGTGAATACAGTCACTTACTGTTGTAGAGCTATCTTTCCAGCTGTTGGTCTATTTCGATCAAATTTATAGACCACTTGGCCGAGGATATTTTTTACTTTATTGAAGAGTAGTACAAGCGGTTAGGTTTTCAAGCACAGCGTAAAAGTTCTAACGACTGAGCAGAAAGTAAAAAATATCAAAACAAGTCAAGCTTTTAATCTCGCCTTAAACATTTTCATATTTTTTTTCCGATAAGGTAAGCATAAGGTTAAACCTATCCATTACAAAATAAATTCTTAAAAGCCATGGCCTAAAGCCATCTTTACTTTACCAAACGTCAAATCTAGGCTCATTTATTTTAAAGTATAAATCTCCCTCACATCAACATAAATACTAAGGCTAACTTATATGCTAGCTAGGCCTACTGCAAAAATAAAATATAGTAGTGAAAAGTAAACATACCTAGCAAGCTCATCAGGAAGAAGAAAATGTGTTTTAATATTGTTTACAACAGAACCTTGCATTTCTTCAACAGTCTTAAAAACACGTTTAACATTGTCAAACTGCCTCCTGTTAACATAAACACATTAAATGTTTTAATTTCTGGCCATAAAACTACCAAAATCACACTCCCAATAAGACAAAAAACAAGTTCTAATGATAATTTTTCACCCTTGATATTAACAACCTCTGTTGCTGCAAAACAGGTTTAAAGTTTACAATAAAGATATAAGTGTTGCAAAAAGGTTAGACTAAACCGAAAGTATGGTTAGTCTATTTGGAAAGACACTCAATTCAAAAGAAAATAGAAGTTAAAAGCAAAACTAAATTTTTAGTTTTCAATAATACTTCTAGAAACAAAATAAGATCCTTGATAACAATAGTGTGATAGGTTAAAGTACAGAAACTGAACTTGAGACAAGAGATTTAAGTCCCTTGTGACTGAGTCATGGGGTAAATGTTTACAAACATTGTTATCTTATTCTACTTCTAGATAATCAGTGCTTTCCTGGTTATAATCATAGATGATAAGATTTGTGTAAAACTTTGTTGCATTATTTGAATGAGCCTAATTGAACTGTTGTTAGATTAGTAATTAGTCACCTTATTTATTTTGCAACATATTGTGATTTAACATGGTAATATTTAGCAATAGCCCTGGCCTACCAAGCGCTGGGTGAGAGAGGAACATGCAAGGAAAAGCGGCTTTAGTAAAGAAAACATCATCTTTACATCAAATCCCCCAATGAAAAAATATTTTGGCCTAGATCTGTAAAGCTCTTAAAGGTGTTTACACAAAAGTTTACAACTAAATGTTGCTCTTAACTAATTTCATCAACTAGTGGAAGATCTTTTGTGGAAAACCAATAGTCGCTCCTATCTAATTTGGAGCAACTAGTGAAAAATTTGTTGCCACATAATTGGCGTGAAATAATCAGTAGTGTCAAGGATGTCGGATGAAGAAGACGCAATCCATGCCGTCGCTGCATGTGTCATAATAGCCAGCCACTATACAAGAAGTTAACAAAGATGTTGGGTGAGACACTCGTTGATGGTTAAGGATAGGTACAGTGGCAGTGACACGATAGCTGATCTCCGAGAAGATGATGTCAACCAGCTGAGGTGCAACGGGAGTGTAAAAAACATTCTGAGAATGACCAGAGTAGTGATTTTGAATATTTCATTCATGATCGGACATAAGGTCAAGAAACGTGACACAATTGATGTCAAAGGGCGCAAGCACGCTCGCCGTAGCCGTTCGTTCACCTTAACAGTGGGCTTTCAGCTTGGTAAAAATAACTAACCCCTCCTGGGAAAATGGCTCATTGCAAATGACTTTGTAGAGGCACAGAAAATCAAGGACTCTCTAAATCGGTGACCTCTTCCTCTCTCTCTAGTATTTCACTAAGTAAATATCATCATTAAGGCCAAGGAAGAACACCCCAGTAGGTGGGCTGGATTAATTTTATCAAGGGCTAGTAAGCTGACTCTTCACTTGCCATCCAAATGGGTTGCTTTGGACACCTTGAGGTAGGATGAAAGATGATGATAGGATAAGTCTTCAGCAGTGATAAAGGCCCCTAAAGTATCTGCAATGGGAGGGTTTGTATGAAGGAAGAATAGTGTAGCCAATCATCTACAGTTCTGCTGCAAGGACCTCAATGAGTTAAGAAGGACCCTTCTAGTTAAGCTTGAAAACTTGATGTATAAATAAGTAGCTAAATACTGAAAAAACTAAAGTTTATAAATGTAAGGATGTATATTACTTTGATTATTGATACAGATGAAATTTTTTATCAGAAATAGTGTTTGAATTTATAAAAAACCATGATCTTACGTCATTAGTTGATAAAGAAATAGGCACCACTTACCGACATGATTTTAACGAAACTCCAGTTTTTTCACTGACTTCATCTAAATCTTTCCTGTGTCTTGAAGTTAATTTTTTCCCAAGAAGTTCCCGTATGACAGAATTGTCAAATTCATAGTACCTAATGAACATAGTGCATATTAAGACAACCCAATGTTTATAATAGCCAGCACTACGCTTTATGTTATAAACGATAGGCCTACTGAAGGCAGTTTGGATGTGTTAGAAGATTATCATTTGACTTAGGACTAAAGCAATATCACCAGGAATCTAAAAAATATAGATTCAAACAGCTCATGATAGCTAGCTTATCTGTCACAATAAAAAACCAAAACTTTGAGTTTATTTATTTAAATGGCAATACTACATTACAGGCACAGAGCCCAATGCAGCATTAAAGTTTAAGTCCATTTTAGAAAGTCCATGCAGTCTTCTTGGTAGTTACACACAACACACAATTTACATAATATTAACTAAGACAAGATAACAACTTATAAATAATAACAAATAACATTTCATAAACAACAATAAATAGACATATTAAATAATAATGAGAACAAAAACCCTCAGAGAATGGTAAAAAAATATATATAGTATTTGTGCAGAAGCATAACCCGTTGGGACGTATGCCAAGTGCCAACACTAATTTTTTGTAAGCATTAATAAAGAAATAGGCCTATAATGCAAAATTGATATCAAGGATAAACCTTAACTTATAGATTTTTTTTTTTAAATCTCACTCTTAACTCTCATTTTATACTTCAGCCTAGGCTACCTTGAGGAGTTGATAAAAACTTTGAAAGTTTACAACATTTTTTTCCCAGCGTCAGTGCTGGCCTAATATTTTTTCTTAGTGTAACCAAAGATTGTTTTGGGCGCCACCTCCATCTTTATACAGTACTTATAAGATTACCGTTACCAGTACTATTTTACTGTGTCATGTGCCCAAAATATACAAAGCAAAGGGTAACACAAAAATTACATAAAGATTAACTACGGGATGTGTGTACCAATGTAGGTAAAGTAAATGTGATGTTATTGCCATGATGGAACGCAGAAATGCTGCTTGCCTGCTTGCTGATTTTGTAGACATTCTTTCTTCTAAGCAATAATTTTGACAAAGAAAATAGTCCTATTTTCCAATTGAATCTTTTCCTTTTATATTTGCCTCTTGAGATGGCTAGTTATGAATTGGTTATGAACTTTTTATGTAGACCATAATCTCATGGACTTCCTGCTTTGTGTATATAGGCCTACTTGTGGCAGTGTTCAAATACCCTACATCATAAATGTAAAAAAACAAAGGCAATTTTATTTGGTTGGAAAAATATTACGAAAAGGCAATACAAACTTTTCAATCAATAGTTGACGTGTTTGTGGTTCTATTTGGAAGGCAAGTTGTTCGGCAAGTTTTGGTGGGTTGTGTAGTAGCCTCTCCAACAAACTATATGTCCGATAATGGTCCAATACATCTGAGGCAATCAACTCTAAGGCAGTAACATTCTTCTCTTTCACATTCTGCTGGTGTAAGGCATGAACAGCTTCCGAAGCTAAAACAAGTTGTTAAATTAATATACCCCTGCCGCAGCAAATATGCAGATTAAGCAAATTTCCATTTGCCTGATTGGATTTTCACTAAAATACCTCCAAAAAAATGTTTTTTTTTATTCAATATTTAAATAACATTATAGTTTAACGAGTAGACCTACTATACATTTTTCAAATTCAATCAAAATATGTTTATATACAAGTAAACAATTAAATCTGTTAACTTATTCTTTATAAGATCTTTTTGGCCTTTGGGTACCTCAAACGAACAAGTAAATCGGTCCTGAGTCCAAGTCTTACAATGAGACCTACGGTAATTGCCTATTTCCAATAAAGGAAATAAAAAACCATTTCCAATAAAAAACATAGAGCTACACCTCGTTATATACGTTTTTCCATGAATGTTATTTCCACATGAAAAAACTCAATCTGCTCTAGCTTTCTCGGTGTAGGCCGTGTTAAAAAATAATTTGGCGTTAAACATTCTCATACAGACAGACAGGAACTATGATAAAACTGGCTTCGCTTTTTTCTTGGCTATGGAATGTAAAAATAACCAAAAAGTGCATAATTCTATGCAATATACAGACTAAAGTGTAATTTTATCCATCCATAGATAACACAGTACCAGGACAAAGAGTTAGCTACCGCAAATAGTAAATCAAACTGCTCCACTCCACAATGTCTCATTTCAGTTAATTTTACTTTTAGAATAAAAGTACCTCTGAATAGATATTTAAGGCATTATTTTATGCAAAGGAATATCTTTAAAGTTAATATCAAACAGAAAAGTTAGGCCAACTCCCATTGGCCTATGACTCATTAACTTATGGTTTCATTTTCACTCGAGGATTAGCCTAACTTACTTAATTACCTAAGTCTAATATTCTAGAGGTTTTAAAATTCCTAATTTTACCAACCTAATCCTTGGTCGTCTGTTGTTTCGACACTCAAGGGGTTGATGTCAAGCCTATGACGTGTTGTTGTTCCTAGGAGGTCGTCAAAAAGTCTTTAACTTAAAACATGTAGGCTACAGGTTGTTGTCTGTCATGGCTGGTAGTGTAAACACAGCTAACTGTCCTTCTTGTTCAAATGTTGTTTTAGACAATGATAATGGAATTTATTGTGAGTTTTTCTGCCAAAAGTGGTTTCACTCTGCTTGTGTAGATGTAAGTGATGAAGAATATATGTATATGTAGTCTCTTGGAAATAAGTCTAAATGGGCCTGTAGTGATTGTGAGGTTAGGTTTAACAAGTTAAATAAAAGCCTTGCTTCAGATGAATTATTTGACATTCATTCAACAGTTCTTAAGTTAATTACTACTATTAATGGTGTTGTTTCTGAAAATAAAGCAATAAATGACAAACTGGACATAGTTCTGAGGTCGCAAAGTAAGGTTAGAAGTGAGACTGCCAAACCCAAATCTCAAATCAGTAAAGTAGACCTGTTATTACCCTCCCATTCTTCTGCAACATATATATCCAGGTCTCTGACAAAATCTCCTGTGGATGAGACTGTTCCCGAGATAGGCCTACAACGTAAGTCGTATTCACAAGCTTTGCTGTCTAAGTCGGATGAAGCTCTCGAAACAGTAAATGACGAGGGCAACTCAAAGTCGCAGGCCTTCAAAAGCCAATCAGAAAAATAAGCAACCAATCATTGGAAGCAAAGTTGTCAACGAATCCAAAATTGCTTTGAAGGTTAGGGCTGTGGAACAAAAAGTAAAGAAGAATTGGCTTTTTATTTCAAGGTTATCTAGTGAGGTTACAACTGATGAAGTTGTAGCCTACCTAAACGATAGTGGCATTAATGTTGAGTGTGTTAAACTTAAAACTAAGCATCATTCCTATAGCTCTTTCAAACTTGGTGTGACTCCTTCAGAGTTTCCCAAACTGCTTGACTCAAATTTCTGGCCTGTCGGCACTTTAGTTAAGGAGTTCATGTTTAAACCACGACTCGACAACAGTTTTGTTCCTTCCCGTGTTTTTTTAGGGAAAATGAACTAACTAAAGAGACTGTGTTATCATCCTCTAGAAAACTTTAAAATTTTTGCACTGTAAATATTCAAAGCCTAAGAAGTAAAATAGCCTTACTTGAGAACTTGTGTGATGAGAACGGTATTGATGTGCTCTGCATTCAGGAACATTGGATGGTTCATGAGGAAATAGGTCTCTATAATACTATTTCCAATCTAAACCTGGTAGCCTACTTCTGTCGCTCCAGTCCCTAGGGTGGTGTAGCTCTATATGTTAACAATGAACTCAACTGTAAACCTCTTGATCTGGGAAATTCTCTGTAGAAATGCATGGGGAATTTGCTGGTGTGGTGATTAATGAACTCTCAACTGTTGTAGTTACCATGTATAGATCACCAAGTGGCAATGGGGTCACTTTTTTTAACTTATTAGAACTGTCTCGAATATCTTCTGACATTAGGTCTATTTGTGATTATCGGGCAAAGACCATAACGTAAACTTGTTAAGGCATTCAAGCGAGGTCACCGATTTTTAAAATTTACTTCGTAGTTATAATCTCTACTGTACCATAATTGAACCTACAAGAGAGAAAGCTTCGTTGGACACATTTATCTCCAAATTTTGATCGCTGGAACTACAAAGCAGCTGTCAGCCGGGAACAGATTGCAGATCACCAGCACGTCTTCCTTTCCATTGAAACTGAATCCAGTGGTACTATTGCTGAAAACAGACTACTAGACACCAATTCTAGCCCTGAGGTTAGTTTTAGAGTATTCAACCCCTTTAATGTCCAGTATTTCAATGATATGGTATCAACGCATATTGACTTATGGTGCGAGACTTTGCCCAACCTTACTGCTAATGAGGCCTTTCATTGTTTATCTGACAACATAAAACATGCCTTTGACTTGTGCATTCCTCTTAAGAGGAAAACTTCTCAAGCAGGTGTTGTAAATAGCAATAGAAAAACACACTCCTCTGACTGGTTTGGTCCTGAACTATCTAGGTTAAGGAATTTGGTTATATTTGTAAGTGATCTGTCAAAGAACAACCCTACTCTAATTCCTTATTTAAAGAATTTAAGAACAAATTACAAAACAAAAGTAAAAGAGGATAAGCAGGCTTCAGTGGCTGCTTCCATCTCCAATGCAGCAAATCCTTGTAAAGCAGCTTGGGATTTTATTAAAGCCACTAAATCAAAGCCCACTGTTAGTGGCAAAACCTTTGCCCAAGCTGAAGAATTTAATCAATATTTTGTAAATTCTTTAGAGGAACTCATAGGGGGTTGTAGCACATCCCTAACGCCAAGTACTAGTATTGATAATGTAGAAAATAGTCTTAAATCAGTCCCAATTGTACCTTTTAACTTTTCTTGGAGGCCTGTTACGCCAACTGCTATCATTAACATTGTGCATAGCTTCAAACTGTCAAAGAGTAAAGATTATTTTGACATGATGATTGAACTACTTAAGGGTATAATTCATGTAATTGCTTCTCCCATGGCTACCATCATAAACACCTGTTTGTATGAGGGGGTATTTCCTGACGCCTTGAACATCTCCAGAGTTGTACCAGTTTTTAAAAAGGGATCTCATGATAACTTGTCTAGTTATAGGCCTATAGCTATAATTCCCATTCTGGCAAAGGTGTTTGAGGCTGTTGATTTAACAAGTAGTGTTTTTGTTTATAGCTCACAAACCGTAAACATTGTACGTTTTTGATGGGACGAAATGTGTATTAAATCATAGTTATTAATGTAAATGACTAAATTTATACATCGGATTTAAAATTTGTTAATGATAATTATTGAACTAGAGTGTTCACGGAAGTGTCGCTAATCGGATTATAAAGGGTCGTGTGGGAGCAGCCGGTAATGACCCTCCCGGTCAGTTTGGGCTGCCTCAACTTAGGGTGGCGAGACGTATAGCGCTTGATTGCTTTTAAGCCAAACAAAACACTTCTGTCTTGAGTTGTGATCTCTCACGAGCTTTTGACTGTGTCTCTCACCAAATTCTTCTCATGAAACTTGAAAGATATGGCCTGCAGAGTGGTGCACTTGACGTACTTAGATCTTACCTTAGCAATAGACAGCAGATAGTATGTTGGAATGGTAGAAATTCCACCCCTTTGGCAGTAAATCATGGTGTCCCTCAGGGCTCCATATTAGGCCCTTTCTTGTTTTTGGTGGCCATTAATGATCTCTACTATGAAGTGTCAGGTAATGTTATTATTTATGCAGATGACACTACCTTGTTTGCCAAAGATCCTGACTTGAAGCTCTCAAAAACCAAAGTTGAGGGTTTTCTTTCTACTGCTACTGCCTGGTTCAATGTTAACAAATTGATCCTCAATGAATCCAAGACTCATGCAATCACCTTTAGCTTGGGAAAGTCTGCTGAGTGCACTGACCATGTAAAGCTGCTGGGCTTTACTCTGGACCCTCACCTTGACTGGGGAGATCATATTGAGTCGCTGTGCTGTAGGCATAACAGGGTTATATTTTTATTGAGAAGACCGAGTTTTTACCTGCCAAAAGATGTCATTCGTGTTGCTTACTTTGCTTTTTTCACTCTATTATTGTCTACGGAACAAGACTCTGGGGTCACTCGCCTCAAGTCAACAAAATTCTGGTTCCACAAAAGAAAGCGATGAGGGTGCTTAGTGGAGCCCAGGATCTCCCACACTCCAAACCACTGTTTCTCCAAAACAAAGTCATGACTGTATATAGGCCTAATGTGTATATTTTTCAATGTCTCCTAGAAATTAAGTCCAATGAAATATACCTACCTAGAAATCAGCATGTACATAGCCATAACACTAGAAATAGGTTTGATATTTTCACTGTAAGGCACAGACTGAGTAAATCAATTAGCTTAATTGTTTTCCTGTTACAGGTTGCAAGTATTTTAATTATCTGCCTCTTGAAGTGAGGCGTTTGCCTTTACTAAAATTTAAAGCCTTTCTAAGTAATTGGCTCTTAGAAACACCTTTATTTGACTCTAGTGAGTTCCTTAAGACAGAGGTCCACCTGTAATTAGGTAATGCTGGTGTGTGCTTTTATTACTGCTTTTGGATTTTTTTTTTCTCCAAATGTGCATGGTTTTAATCTGATTTATTTAACTTTTTATTTTGTCTGCTATTTGACTTAAACTAAGCATGGTTTGATTCTATTGTTAACCAATCTCTGATGATGGTTTTATTTTTATTTTATTGAATTATGTAGGGTATTGACATAGCCTATTATGTAATGTTTAATGGCCAAATAAACAATTTGAATTTTAATTTACATGAGACAAAACAAACATTTTTACGAAGAATTAACACTGTATGGCCATACAACTAATGATGGTGTATAGCCCTGAACAGGTATGGCAGGTTATGTATGTTGTATGTTTAGCCTACAGGTTCAGGGTGTAAGTCTAAACTAGGGTACAGTTTCTTAACTGGGTTATGCCATAGACTAACCAACACAAGTAGACTTCTCATCCCATTGTAAATTTTGAAGCACGTTTTTCGTGTCTAGTTCATGTACGTGACACTTGGACGCTAGTGTCGACGAAACTTTGTTTCTATTATTTTAGGGTTAATTTCTTGATTTGTGCTTTACTGTTTGGTTATATAACTAGGGGACAAGTTATTGTTTATGATTAGACCGTATTATTTGGTTAAACGAGGTTTTAAATGGCTGTAATAACGGGAAACAAATTGTAAACAAAACACGACCTCTACAGAAAACCGTACAGAACTAACAATAAAATTGTCTTCAGCTGTTCCATAAGGATGAGAAATCTACTAAGGGAGTATGTTTTATCTATGGTTATGCTAATATCGATTGAAACTATCGATTCAAATTGCTCAGCAAGTTTGGTTGGTTAGGTTAGGTTAAGATAGTTTAATTTTATAATAGATATATTTAAAAATCTTGATTATTAATCAATATTTTCAATTCGATAGTTTCAATGGATATTAGCATAGCCCAGTTAAGAAACAGTAGGTACCCCTAAACTACACCGGTAGCTATCCAGACGACCAAGGATTACGTTGGCAAATGAAAGGTATTTAACCTCTAGAATATCGGCTAGTAATTAACTTAATTGTTAAGTATTCCAGAAGGCAAAATCTAACTTAGGCCTAAATGATAATAAAGTCCATTCCACTTTAATTTCCAACTTACATAAGAGATTTTTAGCATAGGCCTAAGCCTATTTTCCAAACAGACAAGGCAAATAAGGTATAAATAGGGATGGTATGGATCACAAAAGGTTATGTAGGCTCTTAAAAATACAAATAAGGGGATGATCTAATAAAAACCTTGGCTGATTGGAGCTGAGCAATGGTAATTATTAATTTCAATTTACTTACATGAACAACCATCGACCCACAGTTGATATACTTCAGGATCAACAAGGGTGTAGTTGCTGATGAAAACATCAACTTCAGCAAACATTGGAACTGTTAAAGAGGTAATTTATTCACTGTTTAGGTTATTTGACGAAAAATTAATCCCTCTGTAATATAGTTAACTATGATGAAGGTTTTTTGAAGTCCGTTCGAATGGTTTTGTGTCCTTCAAACTAAGTAAGTAAAGATAAACAAAGATGCCAAAGTCTTCCATACCATTGCAGTTTCATAAATCAGCAATTCAGCACTTACTTGGGAAGAAGACTATTTATTTGAGGTTATCTATCGAAATATCGAAATCAAAGATAAAAAGTGATTGATGCTGGTGCTGATAGTGGTGCTGATGCAAGACGACGTTATCTTCGAACTCTTTTCCATCGAGTATGAGAGAATGTTAAAATTTTAAAATAAATTCTACCCTGTTAAGCTGTAATATTGCTTATTCTTGAATATGAAATCAATAATATTCAATATATGTATGTAATATGCTCAGTATTTAAACTGTTTAATAATAAATCCGTTTTCAACACTAATAGCCATTACAGGAAAAAAACAAACAAAAATACCCCCGCCGCAGCAAACCTGCAGACTAAGCGAATTTCCATTTGCCTGATTGGATTTACACAAAAATGTCTCCTTAAAATATCACATTTATTCCCTATTTAAATCGAATCAGTTTAACACATACTTAGGTTTGCTGCAACAGAGAGGGTTAAACCATAGACTAAGCAACACAAGGGACCATGTTTTAGCAACCAAGGGAGTATGTTTTATCTATGGTTAAAGTGTTTTTTATGTAAAATGTTAATAGTTAGTAAGAAATAAAAACATTTTCCAAATTTGGGCAAAATATGTTAATAAATAAGCAAACTACAACAGTTTACTTATTCTCCATAAGAATAACATGGGAATTTTAAATTTACAATTTTTTTGAATTTTCTCCGTAACCATTAGGCGCATTATAACGCTTCAATATACTAAATTATTTTATTTTTTTAAGCTCTACAAAATAGTTTGGAAAGAAATTGCAAAAATTTAAGTTTTTTGGGTCAAAAATGGGAAAAACCCATTTTTACCCCATAAAAGCCCCCATAAACCCCCGTTCCCATGGTCCGATCATGCTGGTTTGCGAACTCGTTCGAATAAACGTAGGTTTACACGTTTGTACCAAATTTGATCAAAATCGGATCATTATTGCTCGAGTTATTGCGCTAACGGACATATATATATATATATATTTATATATTTATATATGTATTTGAACGGATGCTATTTTTGGCCTCTAGGGACCTCAAAACGAAAAAAAAATCTGTCGCGGGTCGCACGATTTTTATTTCAGCTGCAGTTTTTTAATACGGACAAAATGAGAGTTTAAAAATTATAAATTAAAAAAAATTATTGTAGGCCTAAAACTAAAAAAAATATATAGTTAATTTTTTAATTAAACTGTCATAACCTAACCTAACTAACCAAACTTGCTGATAATGACAAAATTGAATGAAGGTTTACTAATAGAAAAAATAATTCTGTTCATAAAATAAAACTATAAATGCCTCAATTAAATTTTATATTTTTTAATTATAAAATTAAACTGTGATAACCTAACCAAACTTGCTGATAATGAAAAATTTGAATGAAGGTTTACTAATCGAAAAAAGTTTTGTTTATAAAATAAAACTATAAATAGCTCAAATTCAATTTTATAAGGTTTTAATTATAAAATTTAACTGTTATAACCTAACAAAACTAACCAAACTTGCTGATAATGCAAAAATCTTAGACAAAAAGTTTGTGCCCCCGATGGGTTTTGAACCTGGTACCATAAATTTCGAAGCCCGGCATGCTATCCACTACACCACCGTGGCCGATGGCTTCATTCCGTTTCATTGCGCTAATGGTGTTCCCTCAGCCAATAGAATGCTCTCATTTTATTCTTATTAAAATAACTGCAGCTGAAATAAAAATTGTGCTCCCGGCACCAGGTCTTACCATGAGTACTACGGTAATAGCTTATTCCCTATATGGGAAATTCGCTAAAACAGTATGAGTATATAAATATAAAATGTAAAGTGTAGTATAGAGCATACAATCGCAATACATCTGGCAATGTTAGTCAAAGACGAATATTACAAGTATGAATTATCACCTATACAATATATGTCATAATATATAGATAGTGACTTTAAAATTTTATCATATATCAAACACATGATTTCTAGGTTGGTACAGATGCTAAGCTGTCGAACTGACTGGTCTGCCTGCTGCCTCTCACTGGCCACTCAGCACTCACTCACCCAATCCCACCCCACCCGACGACAGTCGACACTTGACAGACAATCGACATCATCATCATCATTCTCGCTGGCTTGCTATGTTTTCATGATGAGTGGGTCAATGTGTAAGTTGTTGGTTTAGATATGTTTCTTCCGTTTCAAGTCGATAAAGTTTCAATCGTTGGTAATTTCAAGATTAAGAGTCTTTAAACGTATACATTTATAATATTGTTGCCTTATTATGTCAGGTCAACATTTTATCTCAAGGAACAATTTTTATAGACAGGATTTACTGACTCAGGTATCATCTACTTGTTAGAAATCGTAAATTTTCATGGACGTTGGAAAGAATAGGCCCAGCAGGGCCAGATCTCGTCTTTATTCATTATCTGTAAGGTCAGGGCTAACTCTAACTATGGAAGAAAGTAAGTGGAACAAATCAGTGGATGAAACTGGTCAGAGAAGATACTCTGACTCAGAGGAGACCCCAAACAAACCTGTGAAGCCTACAGGTAAAGCAGGTATGTCACCATTACATTTTTACTAGGCTATTTTATACTAAGTTCTAATTGTCAATAATAATAGGAAACCTTACTCTAAGATCCATCACTTTTAGCTCACTAGTTGAATTCACCTTATTCATTGAGCCCCAAAGGTAGGATACGTAAGCCATCAATAGAGACATAGACCCTAATCAACCTTTTTTTACAATTAGATATTCATCACCTTACGGTAACTTATAATATCGTACGTAACCCAACTAATGCCATAACGTATTTGTAAACAACTTCAACGTTTTAGACCAGTACCCGCAATTCCCTGTAACAATAATTGACTATTATTGATGGAGCGGGAGCGCGTCAAGGTACTACCGCAACAAGGAACCACCCTGAAAACCCGCCACCAAAAAGAAGTACCTAGCCTAGATGAGGTGGATGTTTCTCGGTGACAACTACTTGGTTTACGTGGTGGTTCATGGATGGGGTGGTATCTAGACAGAAGCGTGCACGATAATCCAACACCTTGGATAAATGTGTGGTAGCGGTTGTCGTGATGGCACATTGTCGCAGTGGTAGGCCTACCTTAGACGGGAGAGCATGCACAACAACTCACCATCGGGAATAAATTTGTGACAGCATTTTTTCGTTCGGCTCATTAACGGCGACCCCATGGCACAATAATCCAATGATAAAAGTAGTGTCCCGTTTTAGAATCAAAGGCGACGTCTATTAAATTTCGAGTTGCTGATAGAATTAGTGAATTTACGCAGATACAGTGCTTATTTCTTTTGAAAACACACTTCTTAATGATGTCAAATTGATAAGCCAAGTTATTGTAACCTATAGCATGTTTTATGGCACCAAAAGGAGACAGTAACAAATATCTAGGTTAAATAGGTACATGTAAATTTGCTTTATAATCATCAACATTCTGGGCAACTACTGGAGATATTTCTTAGACTACCTAATTCTAGGCTGTCTCGACAAGGAGGGACTAATCAACTTACTTTTTGTAAATTGGCATCTTAGCCAATTAGCCAATAGGAGTTAGCCAATTCCCAAAATTTCTTGTAGTTTACACTGTTGTATGTTATCTTTTTCTCCTTTATATGGAGGGAGTGGGGGTGATTTTCTTTTATCTATCAACACAATTCGGACTCCTGTCTCAGACCCACCTCAATAGCGACTCACGGGAGCATGACTTATGGCTATAATTTACATGTAATTGTTATGCACAAACTTGTACAGTTTGTGCTGTAATTTTTTTAGATAAATCTTAAATTTGCATTACAAATTTCTAAAAAACCCAACAACTACAAGATTATTTAGACATGAGAGAATATGGATCACAGACACCTTAAGTCAAATCGATATGTACTAAAGACAAGTTAAGTAAAGCCGCATGTCGAGAACCGTATGATGATAATCATATTATCAGAATTATAGACAAAACTTATAAGCATTCTATCATAAAGAGCTAAAAGTGACTTTCAGGCCATAGGGAAAGACTCAACCAGTACAATCCTAATGCTAAATTATTTTGGGAGTGATCAATGATATAGCTGGCAGGTCACGTAGCCTAATAAATATTTGTTTACAATTAATAAATTAATTCCTGATGCGCTTGATCATACACAAGCCATGATTACAAATGTCATCCTGGTTGGTATTAAATGAAATTTTAGCAATTTTGGTTTAATCTAATATAGGAGGCCTACAGTAAAGGGAAAATATCTTGAAAAGCTTTCTAAGCATCTTGCAGAATCTTTACCGGTTATGAAATGTAACTGATTTTTTGGGTCGCTGCAAATTTGAGGCTTTTGGAGTTCGCTAGGCCTACCTGTGTGTGTTTATTCTGAGGGGTCAAATTTCCTGAAATTTGTGTATTGATATTGTGAAACTCCCAGTTCATCAGTAGGGTTATCTTCTATTTTAAGAATCTTGGTTCTTTACAAATCAGGCCCTATTATTTCTAACAAATTTTCTGTCACAGTCGCAACTTGATTTTTTAGATTTTCCTTCTTAACTAGGCCTACAGTAAAAGCTGAGTCTGCCTCATAATAATTTTTGGCTATTTAATTCACAAGTACCCAATGCCGGGTCTGTCATAATCTCTATTTTTGTAAGAAATGGTACAGTATGGTGCAGGAAAAACGGGTTAAGCAGTTTGACTCGTGCAATACTCCGACTGTGGAGCTAGTAGGCAGACATGAATGATGAATCCTAATGAAACAGCTGATTCTGTAACAAAGCTACACAGATCATATCACACTATTCTACACTCACCCTTCACTCACATTTGGGTTAAAATACACACCTGGGCGTCCTCATCTTAATTGATTTTGGTAATAAAAAAATAATAGTGACACTTGGCCTTGTTGCCATCGGCCACTCATACCATTTCAGTAGACTTAGTGGTTTAGGCATAACGACATCAAGGTTAGGCATTGTGTGCGCATATATTTCCAAAACAACAAGTAGGCCTAGTAATAGCGATGCTAGGAGATTTTTGCCAGCGTCTTTTTATTCCCTGCAACAACTCTGTTCCTAGTGCGAACACAGTTGTTGTACGGAATAGAACGCCACAGTCAAAAATCTTCTTGCTTAAGGCCCATTTTGCTTGGAGCAACTGTAGTTAGCTGAGTACTAGCGCTCACAATATAGTGAATTGAGTGCGGGATGCAACCTTGTAAAGTATCTCCTCAGTGAGGAGTTAGAAGACGAGGCTCTACTTGCCCCTAGTGGAAGTATTAATAGACGATCGATAAAAAAATATAGGTAGTGATAAGTGGTGCGATTTGGGGCGGACACATATCACTAGTTAGGAGATAAACAGAAAGCTGTAGTGATATCGATGAAATAAAAAAAAAACAAATTATTTATATCAATAAAAAAATATAGTGATATCAATAAGAGTACATGAATGTCGGAAAATTAAACCTGGAGTCTAAAAAAATATTTATTCATACAAAAAAACTGATACAGTAGGCCTATTAACTCTACACTACGTAAATAACATTTAGTCAACTTGGAACATTCAAGCATTTATATATAAATTTGAATGGACGAGGGTTACCTAAAAAAATGAATACACAACCATTTGCGCAATGACAATGCAAAGTTTGCTGGAAAGAGTCGTCTGTTTCTCCTACAATTCAATGTAAAAAATGAAATGAATGTGTAAGGAAATATAACCAAAACAGTAGGCCTACAATCGTAACAGCACATGAATAGAAAAATTAATGTGAACAAAAAAAAAATTATGGTTATTTTAACTCCTATTATAATTGTGCCTACTGAGTGAACTGAACTGTTTTGAGGTTCTGCGCATGTGTCGGTGCGCATCAGTCACGGCGCGATTATCGCAAGACTGGTACCCAGGGCAGTGGTCCGCGACTGTAGCTAGCGACACTTGCGACAGTCGCTCTAAGCAAAACATGACAACGCAAACTCCGTCAGAACAGTGCCCGGCTACTATCGCGGGGTGATTATCGCTACGCGACTATTGCTGCAAAGTAGGCCTTTATCAATCACTAACTTGTTGTTTTGGAAATATGTACACACTGCACAACCTTAATGTTGTCCAGTTTTGATCATGAAGTCTACTAAAATGGTATGAGTGACCGATGACAACAAGTCCAAAAGTGTCTGTCCACCACCTCCACAGCTGGTGTACTACACAAGTCAGACTGCTTTGAATCCCCCTGCTGCACCCTGTATTATTTGGTAATTTTTATGTACTTTCATATGTAGATTTCCTGGTATATAGGCCTAAACTGGGGTAGATGTTTTAACTTATAGATAAATCTACTGATCTCTTTTCCAGATGTTTCTAATTTGATTTTGATGAGAAATTCTACCTTGGGCCAGTCTGCACCCTCTCTCTCAAACTGCATGGTAAGTAAGATGTTGGTTTGTGCACTTCCTAACAACAACTGTTATCGTCCTCCCTGTTTATTTAACTTTTTATTAGAAATTGACTCCATAAACACACTCCAATCATTGAGTAGTCTGTGAGTAAGCCCTTAGCCTATTTAGTTGGTTTATTTTTATATTTTTGAAATCTTGGGTGATTGTGTGTGCTTGGAAGTAGGCTCCTAAATGATTTGGTTTTAACCTGTACAAATTGTTCATAAAGAAATTGCAAAGTTTTTTGTCTTGAAGTCCCTAGAGCCAAAAACACCATCCGTTCAAATTAATTTATATTGATGTGTATGTGAGCTCGATAACTTGAGTAAAAATCATCTGACATTGATCGGGCATAAATTTGGTTCAAATGTGTAAACCTATGTTTATTTGAACGACTTCACAAGCCCAGATGATGGGGCTATGAGAACAGTGTTTTGTAGGGGTTGAAATAGGGGGTTTCCCATTATGACCTTCAAAACAAAAAACTTTGCAATTTCTTTATGAACTATTTTGTAGAGGTTAAAAACAAATCATTTAGTATATATATTAAGGTGTTGTTGTATGCTAAATGGTTAAGGAGAAAAGTTCAAACAACTTTACATTAAAAATTCTCATGTTATTCTAATGGAGAAGAAGTAAACTAGTTTTCCTGTTTAGAGATATACAGTAGTTTGAACAAATTTGGAAAACTTCTTTTCATTCATGAGCTATCAACATTTCACTAAAAAAAAACTTTATTACCTTCCCTGTAGCAGTAAACCTAAGTACTCGTTGAACTTAATGTCATTTAAATACTGAATAGATATGGAAAACTTAAAAGGAAATATTTTAGAGAAAATCTAATCAGGCAAATGGAAATTCACTTAGTCTGCAGGTTTGCTGTGGCGGGGTATTTTAACAATATCCAGTGTACCTGTATGCTCCATAATAACCTTTCCCAAGTTGCGTGCAATTTAGAAAATGCATGTGGTACTTAAATGTACAAAACTTTAATGGGTTTGGACCGCTTTCCCTTAAAAGTGTTTGACTTCTTTACAAAAATGCCACTGGCGTAGATACGAAAAAATAAAAATAACTTCCTTAGTGAGGAACACTAAGAATTTGTTTAGATTTTAACAGTGGACCATTGATTAATAATTATTAATATTTTTTACCTCAAGTAAGTTTACATCTAAAAATCTAATCACTTTGATTTCTACAAATACTGTATTACCACGGTATACCATTATGAAATGAAACTAGATTACTCTAAACTCATCTTGATGGTAAATTTCTATATTTATTTGTGAAAATTCTGGAAAAAAACTAAAAGTACATAATATATAGTTACATACATAAGTATAGTTGAGAATTCATTCAGTTTTAGCACAACAAACAAATCATCCAATCAAATTCACTTACAATGGTCAGCTTTCTTGAGAACAGATGAACCTTCATACACTATCAGACTTTCCACATTTAACAATATGAGCACAGTTCAATATGTCCTTATATGAGTCAGCTTCGATCAATCGATATTGTTACAAGATTTCCTCATTCAATTTTGAATTCCACATTATTAAACATAAAATGTTCAGCAAAAAATGTACGTGTTCACAACTAAATTTAAATTATAATGTTTATAATGTCTAGCAAAGAGAAAGCTATACAAAAGTGTGAACAAATAACTAGTAAAAATTCATAGGGAAATTCAAATCATAGCATAGCTTTATTAAAAGGGTTAAATAGAAATTAAATTATCTTTCACTTTTTAAGTGACCTATTTTAAAATTTTATTTTGATTTAGTTACTTAATGTGATATATTTTTCATTTTTATTGATTTAGTTAAGTGAGCCCAAACAGATGTGCAGGATTTGAAAATTGTCGTTTATTTTCAACATAAATTCGTAAGTTAAAAATATTAATTTCATTAATTCATCCCTTGCTAAAATTGAGGTTTTTGCAGTTTTATAAATTATCTTTTCGTAAAATAAAATCAGCATTGTGCATAGACACGTTTTTGCAGCATAAAATCAATCTTAGTTTATTTTTTCTTTATTGACCGATTTGAAAATTTAGGTCAGTAAACGAGCCCAAAGAGAGGTGTACGTCTGAAAAATGCAGTTTATTTGCCAAGATAAGAGGTGGGGAAATGCACCAAGTTGATGTGATGCCAAGGTTCAGATTTGTTGGCCCGCTAAGGCAAACCTGTGTACTCTTTCACAAGTTACTAACATTTGTTCATTTTTGGATTTACAATTCACCCTGTTGGAATGTCTATAGTCGAGAAATTGTTTCTTTTACATTGAATATTCAAAAAATAAGCTATCGTGATGAAGTTTTTTTCCTATATTGCTATTGT
Organism: Macrosteles quadrilineatus; assembly: GCF_028750875.1. Taxonomy (NCBI): domain Eukaryota; kingdom Metazoa; phylum Arthropoda; class Insecta; order Hemiptera; family Cicadellidae; genus Macrosteles; species Macrosteles quadrilineatus. The sequence continues at coordinate 41,950,841 of NW_026542600.1, read as the reverse complement.
TTAAAGACTCGAATGGTGATTGGTTAATGAGTGATAAAATACTCAATATGATTTACCTATATTTTATCAAGAGTTATCAAGAGTTTATCAAGAGTATTTCTACCTATTTTAATATAAATTAAGTTTGGTGTAAAACCTGCAGACTAGATAAATTCTAGTTAGGTCTATTTCGGGGGAAATTTTGTTCTTTAAATTCAATTTAATTTATTCATGCAAGCAAGAAATACTTGGACAGTGACTGAGGTTCAGAAATGAACACAATTAAAGTTAACGCAATAAAATTATTCTTCTACAGGGTAGACACATATAGGCCAACAATATAATTAATTACAACTAGCTATTACATTTAGGAGACTAAAAATAAATATATAATGAAGATAAATAAGAAAAATGCATGGTGAAAACAAAATGCACTGCCACTCAAACCTGCTGACTATCCGAATTTCAGGATGAATTATTACTGCAAAGCCCTGGTAATAGAGTACTGTACTGAGAATACCATATTATTTTAGTAGCGTCATCAGGACTGTTACAACAAAAAAATGAAATACAGTAGAGTCCCGCAAACTCGGCACTCGATAACCCGGCAGTCTGGAAAACTCGGCCATCACCTGGCTCAGAAAATTAGTCATTTTCTGAGTCCGAGTTAAACATGGACTCAAGCCAAATCATTTGCAGCTCGTACCAAGGATTTGTTGTACTATATTTGATGACTTAATACTAACTTGTAATATAAATATAAATAAAAGAGGCAGTTAATAAGCTTAAAAATTGTATTGTTATTATTTTTAACCCTAGTTCCCGATAACCCGGAATTTCACAAACTCGGCACCCTTCCAGTCCACATTACGCCGAGTTTGCGGGACTCTACTGTAACACCGACCTTGTCTTCCTATTAACAGTGACTGGCTGAACCGTACTGGACGAGGAAGTAACAATTGGAAAAATAATATAGTAGTATTATTTCACCAATTACTAATAAGTCAGGGAACTTTCATTGAACATGTTACAAGTTTGAATGAGGTTGAATTGAACAAGGTTGAATTGAACATGCAGATTAGTTCCTTATATAATGTATACTAGTAAAGTCGAATTTAATAGTAAAAGCAAGAGTAGATTTAAATTTATATTTTGAAAACTATGTTTTTGAAGGGTGCTGTGTTGAGATACCAATATTAAAAACAATTATTATCTCAATACACGATTACTAGAAAAAACCCGGTATGGATCATAAACATCAACAAATGACGTTTTTGGCCCGAAAATAAACATGATTTAACATTTTTTAAATGGAACTGCTAAAACATATGTTTAATGCTATTAGTATAGGATTCGGGCCAACAACGTCACTTTGTTTATGTTTATGATCCATACCGGGTTTTTTCTAGTAATCGTGATCTCAATATATCGAATGCCTGATGTAAACAATTTTAAGACATTTATAAAAAAGCTAGAATTATTATTGATTTTACTAAAAAAAGAAACAAAAACTAGCTATGTATATATAACTGGAGACTTCAACATAGATGTATTGGAAAACTGTAAAAACAACGCTGAAAAAGACTCTTTTGTAAATATTTTAATATCTTATGGTTATTGGTATTACTCTAAAGAGCCTACCCGGATAACACCAACTTCTCAAACTTGTATTGACAACATTGTTTGTAATAGGAGGAACAGTAGCTCTTAAGTTTTTATATTTAGAATTAGGACTGTCTGATCATAGAGCACTATTAACATTAAATGAATTCAGTTTAAATAGTAGAATTAAGAAATGTAGCAATATTTTAAGAAAAAGGGTATTTAATGAAAATAATACAAAAAAACTTTGTGGAAACACTTCAAGAATGCTCATGGAATGTATATAAAAGTAACAATGTTCAACAAAATTTTAACAATTTTTTAAGCAATTACATGTTAATTTTCCAACAGAGCTTTCCAGTAAAAAGTATTAAGCAAAATTCTAACAATAGTGTAAAAGCAAAAGGGTGGATCACTCAAGGAGACAAATATACATTAATTCTAGCTAATAAACTTAATACAGTCTGTTTCCAGATGTCTGTCCTGCAGCATGTTACTGACCTCAGAACAAGGATGATTGTTTATTATGCCTTGTTTGTGTCAAATATGTTGTATGGAATAGAGTTCTGGGGCAACTGCTCAAATGCCGTAACCATTTTTAAAATTCAAAAAAGAATCCTTAGAATTATGACGTTTTCAAAACCCAGACGATCCTGTAAATTATTATTCAGAGAGTTGAAAATATTAACGCTCCCCTCAATCTATATCCTGCAAACGTTAATCTTGATAAAAAAAACCCTTGAATCTTTTATGAATGAATGAAAACCATAGTCATAATTATTTAACAAGACACCGAAACGATTTACAACTGCCCATTCACAGACTTATCTCACTTGAAACCCTTCCACAATATCTAGGGAAAAAATTATATAATAAACTGCCTGAAAATATTAAATCACTAGAATCATTTGAAAAATACAAAAAAGAAGTTGCCAAATTGCTGCTTAACAGAGTGTATTATATAAAGTAAATGATTTTGTAAATGATGTATTTATTTGATTTTTTAGCATATTTTTTAGTTATTATAGTTTTATGTATTTTATGTATATGACCATTTCACCTGTTTCCCAGCTATGCTGGATCTGTGAACGTTTTGTGAAAATAAATGATTGACTTGACTTGACTTTCCTGATTTATATGGCAAAATAATAGTATTTCCCATCTCTAATTTTAACTAAAATATTTCCTTAAACATGTCAGATTTTGTTCTCCAAATGACCTCAGGTTTACAAGTACTGAGGTTTGCTGCTACAGAGAAGGCAATGAAGTGTTTTTGTGAAATGTTAATAGCTTAGTATAAAAAAATAAATTTACAAAATGTTATCCAAATATTTCTCTGTTCAAGAAAACTACAACTATTTTATCCTCCAAGGATACAAGGATAACACAGGGTATAATGTACTTTATGTATCACTTGAATATCTTAGTGAACTAATTAAAAAAAAAAAAATAGCTGGTATCTCGGTAACAATAATATACCAGTTCAAGTAGTCTAGCAAAACATACTTGAATTAAGTTACCCAACAGGGTTTTCTTTAACTAAGTAGCAAGTTTTATCTTCAAATCGGTGTCTTGAAGGTATGTAAAGTTTTAAATAATTCATTGTATGTATCAAGCAATAATGTGTTTATATTCCTTTGCAGAAGGAGTTAAATCTTAGCAGGCGCAGCAGCCGAGTAATGCAGAGGAAAAGCTTCATTTCCAACACTTCCCCGACTTTTCCAAGATGTCCGTCCCCCATGTCAAGTAAGTCAATCTGGCAGAGTAAAATTCAATCAACTGATTGTAAAGCCGTTGTTCAGTATTTAGTAGAATCTATTACGTTTAAATCACAGAAATAAATGTGTATAAAAGTATAACAAAGATTATTTAAATACCTTTTTTGTTCTCATTTTCTGTGTTACTAGAAGACTAGTTTTGGAACATGTGCCTTTGAAAATATTATTAGATTTGCAAATAGAGCAATAATGCTCTTAAAACTAGTAATCTAGCGATGGGTATTAGATTGCTTACAAAAAAGGTGTGTTTTTTCCTAGTGAAACAAGTGAACAAAGTGACTTGTGAAATGATCTGTCAAACCTAGTCTCAAAATTTCACCCATATTTTAATTAAAATTTCAAAACGTGAATTTGGTTTTAATTGGCTATAATACAACACTAACAAAATAAACCAACTGCTACAGAGCAAACTGTAATTTTTTTGCTAGTTTGTTTCCTAGCTACTGGTTTAACCCATTGGCGCCGACTTACGAGCGTTATTTGTTTGGCCGGGGTAGCGGATTTTTATCCCCCTGGAATTTTACCCCCTGGGCAAACGTGACGTCACAAACCAGGAGGTAAAATTCCGGCCGCGAACTTTTGAGTTTCGCGACATCAGCTCGATGGATTAAACGCGGAATTAAACATATAATTTCACGGTTGTGAATTAATCAGAACACATCAAATTATAAAAACCTAGAATGTACGGCCCGGAATTTTACCCCCAGAATTTTACCCCCGGAATTTTACCCCCCGGATTTTTACCCCCGGATTTTTACCCCCGGATTTTTACTCCCGGAATTTTACCCCCTGGCCAGATATATAAATTAGTGAGAATGATTACTTATCTTCATTCAGTTTTAATTTAATAGTAAACATTTTATTATTAAGTAGCCTATCTTAATTTATTTGTAACATAACTAATCGAACAGGTTTTTAATTTTAATTTTGAGATTTGTTTATCAGGATTCGATCTTTGAAGCCAACTGTTGTTAATATGATCAAAATAAAACAGCGAATTCGGTTTACTTAGTTGAGATTACAAAATAAATAAATAAAGATAGGCTACTAAATAATGAAATGTTTACAATTAATTAAAAACAGAAATAAGAAAATCAATTGTTCAATTTCTAAAATCGGCCAGGGGGTAAAATTCCGGGGGGCAAAATTCCGGGGGTAAAAATCCGGCCCGTACATCTTCAGTTGTCTAAACGCTAGTTATATGGATAGGGGGTAAAATTCCGGTTTTCATCGCTAATCTAATTAATCACGCTCTGACTATTTTCATTAGACTTCCAAATCCGCGGGGGTAAAATTCCGGCCGTGAACAAACTTTTGGCCACTCAGGTTACTACGTAACCTGCATATGCATAGTGACGTCAGCTTTGCCCAGGGGGTAAAATTCCAGGGGGATAAAATTCCGGCGACCCGTCTGGCCGATGCAGGCCTGAAATCCAACTTACGAGCCTAGCTAGTTTTTTTTGTTTTATTATTTTTTATTTTTTTACTTTCATGATGTTTAAAAATATATTTTGTATTTAATGATGTATTTAATCATTTAATTTTGGAATTAACAAAAGTTGTGTTGCCATGGAAACCAGATATCACCCAAAATGAGCTGTGGTAAGGTTTACCAAAAAATAATTGTTTGTTATAACAAACAATTATTTTTTCTGTTATTACTTATAAAAGTAAACAACTTGTGATTTTTCCATGTAGGGAATCAATTGAACTTTATGATAATTAATAGTATCATTTGTTGTCTGGATTAATCTTGCAATTTGTAAATCTAGTTTTTACTTTTGAAAAATTATATTTTAAATTTTAATTTTTTAATAATTTTTACAATTTTACATTTTGATTATCCAATTACAATTGGTAGACAATTTTATTGTGAACAAAATGGCAAAAGAATTGTTAATTTATTACGTAAGGCTTTCTTTCTATAACAATTAGAATAAAAGTGTACAAATTCGGTAATATGCATTGCTGACTGAGGGCACTGCAGGCAGCGCTTTAATTCCTTCCCCAATGGGTTAAATCTGATAGATTGATAGGTTCAATGATGCCTTCCTTCATGCAGTGAGGGGTCCTAACAGCAAACAATTGGGAAGCTTGCCATTAGTTAACACACACTGACACTCTATAAATGCTAAATCGGTGGAGTAGCTACCAGCTCTGCAGTTGGTTTCTCCTAAGTCCTGGATTATGATTTGTAGTTTGAGTGCAATTGGTTACATTGAATTTTAAAATAAGCCTGTTTGACAACGTCCTGACCAGGACCATAGCTTGGCTGGTCTGGTGACAAAATTTCATTACTTGCTGAATACACCACATAATAGTGGGAATGTAATGAATTAAGTGTAAGATACCATATTCTTAGTTATATTTAAACAATTGTTTGTATGCCCTAAAGGAAAGATGCTCAGTGTAAGGTACCAATACTATTTAAATGGGAAATTATCTTCTGTTCAGGAACACATACCAGTATCTAATGAAATACTAAACCAAGGACATTCAATAAAGGCCTAATATTTTGTCTAATTAATATGTTATACCTAACAAAACATTATCACAGCAAATAAAAAAATAAGAGTAGAACAAAATTGTTACTGATTTTATTTCTTAAATATACTTTTTTATTAAATGTTTATAAAGATGTAACCAAAATGAAATGACCAGGGTTTGAAGTGTTCCTTACAAAAAATGTCAATAAAATGCCACTGGAATAGATGTACACAAAAAAAAAATAAAATAAAAAATGCAAAACATGTATATAGTTGTCATACATTACCTCTAAAGGTTGTATTAGGCGATTTCAAACAGTTCTCCAGAAAATTTTATCTAATTTAAAAAAACCACTGGTTTTGGGATACCTAAAGAGAGGCTTTGCTATAAAACTGACTTGATTGTTGTTAATAGTTTTAAATCACCAATGTGGGTAGTCACTTTCATCAATCGATTTGGAACTTACCTAATGTGTCTATACATTTTTATTTGATTACGTCCATCAACTGTAACTGATGTTGCATTTTAAAAATTTGTCTTTCAGAAGATGTCAAAATATTGTTTGCTTTCAGCCGGCAGTCCTTTAGAAAGTCCAAGAATGTCACCGAGTCAACACTTCCCATTTGCACCAATTAAAAGGTAAGAAACCTTTAAGTACTGGTAAGCAATCTTTAGCTGTACAGTAAAACCCGCCACAGCAAACCTGCAGCCGAAGTAAATCACCTAAGCAAACCTAAGCTGTACCCGTGCTTCGCAACGAGAATATGACACAGAAGTGAATTTTTGGTTCATTAGATACATTTTATGAAATAGTTTCACAACCATCATTTATTTAAGAAACAAAACTTAATTCTATTAAATTATTTTTATGTTATTCAAGTTAGGGGGTCGAATTTCCTAGGCAACCTATATATGATGGAGCCATAGGACCTTAAACCATTGGCCAGTCCCCAATTAGACAGAGGGTCGGGAGCAGTGGTGGCTGGTACATAAGGACTCTGGGACGGAGTCCTCCCATTTTCAAGACAAAAGTAAAAAAAATAATAAAATACTTAAAAATAATTTGTAATCCTACATTCAATGTACATAAACGTCAGTAGGGTCAATGTTCTTAGGACGGGTAAGTAATGGACGCTAGATGTTTTTGCAACAGGTAGTACGCCGGGACTCAGTAGGTATAAGTCCAAACTCCCACATAAACTGCATGGAAATATTCGACCAATCATAGCGCTGCATCAGGCTCTAATGCAACAGATATAGGGTGTTTGGGACTCCGCCCAAACAGTAGTTTAAACTATTGCCACAACAAGCACTGGGTGCAGCGAGCGATCTGTCAACCCAATGATTTAGAGATATAGTAGACTCCCTCTAGTTCAGCTTCGGTTGAATCGGCTGCCGGATGGTCCGGTCCGGTCTCAGGGGGACAAGTCATATCGTCACGGGCGTATGACCTTCAACAGGATTCAACTTGAATGTTCAATTTCCGACCATAGAAGTAAACAAATCATGTCAGTTTAGTTGATGGGTGCTTCTATGGGTGAATTTTTGCATATAACCTATGTGAAAAACTATGTTACATAACCTCAAAAATACCAAGAACATTTTATAGTTTAATAGTTTTTCTTCAGTCTAATGTGTTGAAATGCAATGTATAATTAAATATTTCGGACAATTTGTTATGCGGTAGGTTCCCCCATTATTGTTTTTGAAACACCACGGTTTATTTGACAAAAATAAATTTGAAGCAAAACAAAGAAATAGCCGTCGTTAGCTTCAAGGTCAAGCTATCCGCTTGCACTGACAATCATCTGCTCTTTACACAACTGATGTCTGCTGTGCGCTTTATCTCACAACAGTTTGCGATTGGGTGATTTGATTAGTAACCATGGCAACTTGTTGAATGTGTGGATGAAGAGAAACCAAAGAAAGAAGAAGAAAGAATGAGCGGTGTTTTAGTCATCAATTGTTATCTTTATCCTATTTTACGACTGTCGTTATTATCTGTAAGACTTAGTACTATGATTTCATGCTGTTTTATGAGTTATCTAATGTTATTATAGACATTCTTATGTTCTGAAAAAAAAAACATGTAGTAGAAGCCTATGCTAACTATAGTAGCAGTAGCTTGCAGTACTAGACTTTCTATTGTTTTGTTCTTTACGTGATTTATTGCTGTACGTACAGTGTTGTGTAATTTTTGTTTTTCTTGAGTAAGCAGGCGTGATTTTAAACGTTACAGTTTTTATTACTGAACCAAGGTTAGTGACTTAACATATCATCATTGCGCAATACTATTATTTGTATTTTGATTATGTAAAATGCACTACATCCGGTTAGTCCGGCCGTTTTGTAGTCTGGCCAGTGGTCCGGTCCCGAGGTGGCCAAACTAGAGGGAGTCTACTGTAAGTCAAATAGTGAATACTGTAAAAAAACAACCTTGTTTTTATGTTTTTTGTTTGCTTATGAGGTTTTAGTATTTCGTGAGGTTATGTTTATCGTGCCGTGCCGCGCCGCCGGTATTTGAGTTGTTAATTAATTAATATAATGAACTATGAATTCGGTTAAAAACATTTCTACGAAGTATGCGAGTGGTGAGGTGGTAAGTTGCGAACAGAGAATTGAGTTAAAGCTGCTAGGCCTACCAAAACCCGATCTTTAGTTGTAGCACAATGTCAAAAATCATGTAAGAGTAGAGATGGATTTTCTAGAAATTTTAACAAATCTATGTACAACAATGCTGAGTGGTTGTGTGGCTGTAACGAAAAGAATGCTTTCTTCTGTTATTACAGTTTGTTTATGAATGCTAGTGACTGTTTGGACTGTTTCTGGTGTGACAAATTTAAAACACTTGGCAGAAAAAGTAAAAAAAACACAAAATTAGTGAGAAACACATAAATACTTGTTTATACATGCCAATTGATTTAACTCCCCACCATTGAATGCTTATACGGACAGTTATAAATTAAACATTTTGTATCCTAAAGTGTCCTAAACCAACGTTTAAATAACTCGTTTTTTAACTTCTAACCCAATAGTTTTGGGTGGTTACTCACCGGTATCAGTAACCACCCAAAAAAAATGTATGCACCCTCCCACTACTTTAACCCACCAGCCGCCACTGGTCAGGAGACAGGTTCCATCACACAGACTATAGTTTGGTAGATAAATTGCGCTGACACGTGTTAAACATTTTTCTAACTAGGCCTAGCCTATGTGATTTAATAAAAATAAAAATACCTACTCTTATTAGTAGTGTACTTACTTTTAAAATTATTCTTGCATTTTAAGTCAGTAGATCCAAAAGAATCGAACATCATAAGACAAACATGTTTAACCGTAATTCTTCCAACAATAGTTAAGCCTCTTTACCCGTAGCTCATTAAATAAATTTCACAGAAACTTTTACTTGATTGCAGAACATACAACCATCTCAACAGTGACTGCAGAGGGGACGGCAGGCGGTGGTCGGTAGCTTCTCTCCCCTCCTCTGGCTACGGCACTACTCCCGGCAGCTCCAACGTCTCTGTAAGTGTCACAAAACACACACAGCGTTTCCAGTTTAATTGGCTTGTAAAACTAAAATATCAACTTTTTATTTTGTTCAGCTTTAGTTTATATTCAAAATTTGTAAATGACTGGTAGTGAGTATTGATTGGAATAAAATCAAAGTGTTAGTCACAATTACCTCAAACTATACCCGATAATTAAGACTGTACGATTGTTGGATTAAAAGAATATTATAGTTTGTATTATAAGCTTTGTGTGATTGGGTTGTATGTTTGTGAGCATTCAGCATCAGCTTACTTTTTAAACACTCTGTTGTGGTCAGTATATTTTGTGTTTAGGATCAACGCGTGGTTTAAATGCCTTATTTATTAGGTTTGTAAGTAATAGTGAATCTATTTCTTTTTATCAAATAAAGAAATTAATTCAAACTTACCTTCTTAAGACGAGACATGTGTAATTATTTGGGATTCTTATTAAATGTTATTTTATTCATGTAATTCTTTAACGTGGCGACTTGGTTCCTACACATAAGCTTTGCTTTGCAGGGACTATATGTGATGGGGTATTATGACAACATGTTGGACAACAAACAATTACTGATTGATTTGTTGCAGTCACAATGTTCGAGTCAGGAGCGCTTACATCAGTTACCGTCAGTCCCCACCACAGACGAGCTGAAGTTGTTGACTCGTCACTTCTCGTCCAATGAGAGCAATCCTACCAGTGGAGGGGATTGTACAGGCAGTGATGAAGGTCGCAAGTCTCCCTTTAGTCGTCCTAGGTCTAGGAGCCTCAGGTACACTGTCTCTAACGCTGCAGATGTAAGACTTGTTAGACTAACCTTGAGTAATCAAACAAAAGTCTGAAAATCGAGAGCTGAGGCGAGCTTGTATTCTCGCAATACTCACCAAAAGCGCCTGCGATTATGATGTTTCATTAACCTGTAATCTCATCCTAATCTTATCCTTATCTAACCTTATCTTATGTTCATAGTTATAATAAATTTTAATATATAAAATGAATCAATGAATAAAAAAAAACTATTAAAATTGTTCTTCCTTTTGCCAATTTTACTATTTATAATCTTTTTTTTCTCATTCCACTAGTCATATATGTTATTACAGGTAATCAAATGTGATTATCAAAAATGAATGAAGCATTGATGCTCCAAAACTAGTTGACTGTAATTATAAATAGTTTTTAGACAAGGAAAAAGTTATGAAATTAATTTTACTGTAGTCATTAAATCTATTCTCAAGGAAAATATCTATAAAACTGTTGATGGCTAAAATCTTCACATTTGCTTTTGTTCTGTTTATAGCAGTCCTAGCAGATCCCCAATAATGGACAATGATATTGTTATGATGAACATGCTCTATAAGGAACGATTCCCGAAGGTAAGAAACTTTAGTGATTTTGATGTGTACTGGGACAATTAGTGGTTGCATGTTTTGCACAAACACATGTGACCCTGAGCATATTGGGTGTAGATCATCAGCTTTGGTCAATAAAATTATAAATGGTTAACATTATTTTCTTTGATTTTTTAATACTTTGATAGGGTACTTTACTTTGAAATGGCGACAATACGAAAATAGGTATTTTAAGCCAAGTATGAATTTAGATGAGTGTAGTATGAGTGGCACGATCTTGTAGTCTTGTTAGTGACTAAGGGTCGTCTTTAAATACTATGGAAAAACTAATAATTCTGTATGGTTCACACCAACTAGAATAGTAGTGAATAAAGTAAGGAGTACAACATTGGTCTCAGATTTGAAATAGTTTGCTTGGTTGTGATGAGACATTGAAGGACCTTCATCTAAGAAAACCCCTCTTACTTAATTCCGACACTGTAATTCTTTTAGAAAAATAATTTAAATTTAAAGCCTCTCACTTAAACCAATATACCTATTCTTTTAAATATTTTTCTCCAATTAAACATTTTAGAATCAATTTTTTGACTTGAACTGAAATTTATCTTCACTCTACTGTCTAAATATGTCCTACATAAGTGTTATGTTATGAACTCTCAATATTTTCAGGTAGTTAGTTGAACTCTTTATCTTTCACAAAAAATGTTTAGTATCTAAATAAATATTATTGGATACAATAAATTTAGTGTTCCACCTTCATATTGTTTTGCAATGTTCACAAATTCTAGATTTTACTTTAACTTGAGTAATATTGTGAGTAAAACTGAGTCTTATACACTAAAATTTATATCGAGGGTTCCAACAACAAATTATAGCAGTCTCATTAAAAAATCCAACAGTGATTCCAAAATATTTAAGTTGAAAACCATGAAAATTATCTCATTTTCTATGTTGAAAACTCAATTTTTATTTTTTTGACAGGCTACACATCAAATGGAGGAGCGTCTCAACACTTTCATAAAGGAGAACTCAGTTCTGGCAGATCAGGAGTCCAGCCCCATTGTGAGATTTGTGCTTCACCAAGTTGTTGAGATGGCGAGAGACTGTCTAAAAAAGTCTCAAGAAAAACTTATAACAAGGGGTTACTTCTACGAAATGTCAGAAAACCTTGAAAGATTACTCTTGGAGGTAATTTTCCTACTGATATGTATTTTTACATGTAAGTCCAGGAACAATTTTGCCCATCGTCGTTTTACTGCCCTTTTTGGGACCGCGTCTCGTTGTCCCGCCGTCTAGTTGTACCTACGTCTACTTGTACCTCGAGGCCTAGGGACAACTAGTCGTAGGTACAACTAGACGTAGGTACAAGTAGACGGTGGCACACCCGACTAGTTGTACCTGCAGATTTTCAGGAGGTACAACTAGACATAGGTACAAGTAGACGTAGGTACAACTAGACGTGTATCCCACCGACAAGTAGTATCACCTAGCTTGTACGGATGCGACCAGTTGTCCCTACGACTAGTGGTCCCTACGTCTAGTTGTACCTACGACTAGTTGTACCTACGCATATTTTGCGTCCTTATAGTCTAGTTGTATCTATCCTTCAATTCGTTACCCTGTTTAATTGATTACTGCACGAGTACTTTTTAATAATACCCTTAATTAAATCAAAAACTGCAGTGTTCCGAGTCAATTGAGTATGATTGGCAAATATTTTTCACCGCACTACGATGTTTTAATAGTTTTACATACGTAGAAGGTAATTAAGATGTGTTTTTGAGAAAAGCTAGTAGTTAAGTGTGAAATAAACTAATTTGTCGAAGTATATGCATCAACAACCAAACTACGCCAGTTTACGTAATATCCTTAAGAATAACATATACTTGAACTTGTAATATTCTCCGTGACTAATACCATACAAAAACACTTCATTATACTCAATTACTTGTTTTTGTAAACTCTGAATTTATTTATTTAAGATTATTGTTTTAAGTTGTTGTTAAAGCTAGTTAATGTTAGTTTTCTATAGAAAGGTAGAGTTTAAGTGGAAAAAACAATGATAGCAGATCTTGACAAGAAATAAGAAAAACCAAAGTGTAATATGGATAAAGACTGACCAAGGGACACAAGTAAATTATTATTAAGAGCAGGGGTTTCTCAATGAGCTGCAGACAAGCCAAATTTTCCTGGCTTTTGTAGCAAGTTGTTTATAAAAAATTGTTGTAAGATTGTATGATTTTTAAAGAAATAAAATAAATCCCTTAAACTGGTGACAAGTTGAAGGGGAGATACAACTAGCCGTAGGTACAACTAGACGTTGGTACAAGTAGGCGTAGGTACAACTAGTCGTAGGTACAAGTAATCGTAGGTACAAGTAGACGCAGACGTATGAGGTACAAGTAGACGGTGGTGTAACCAAATAGTTGTACCTGCAGATTTTTGAGAGGTACAACTAGACGTAGAGACAACTAGACGTAGGTACAACTAGACGTCCGCACCATCGTCAAGTTGTACCTACAGCTTTGGACGAGGTACAACTAGACGCCGGTACAAGTAGACATCGACCCCCCTTTTTGAGTCTCATCATTATTTTTAAGAACTGCATTTCAACCTTTTTTTTTAGGTTAAAGATTTTTTGAGTACCTTCTTTTTAAATGTTAGTAGTTCTTTCTCAGCACCTTTGTCAAAGGTTCATGTTTCGGATCCATACAAGAGAATGTCTACACTTTTTTAGGTTTTGTGTGGATACAAGCTTTGTTTGATACAAGTTTATTTGAGTCCAGCAGGCTAAGATGTTACTACTGTCTAAACTGACCCTGATTTGTATTTTGGACTGAAATCCTTTAAAACAATACAGGAACTGCCAGACCTAAGCTACTTTTCTCCTTGTCACGTTTTGAAAATATAATTTGATTACCAGAATAGTCAATGCTTAATTAAACTAAAACCTTTGTACATTGATATCAATCTTAAAACTTCGGATAATTAAATTAGGCAAAATGAATTGGAGCTTGAAAATATTGAACAATACTTAACAAACAACAATTTAACACTAAATACAAATAAGCAAATTTTGTGCTCTTTCATACAAATAAGATCAAACCCCTAAAATTACTCTAAATAATAACCCGATCAAGTGAATCCCAACCAAATTTTTAGGTTTGATAATTGATAAACATCTAAATTGGAATGAACACATGAATTATTATTTTTTTTAATTAATTCATGCTTGTTTGTTTTAAGATCAATGGCTTATCTCTGTGAAAAAACTGTGTTAAAAATGATATACCACTCGCTTATAGAATGTCATAATGGCTACGAATAGAAATTTATGGTGGGACAGCACAAACAAGTTTAAATAAGATTTTAAAACTACAAAAACAGTCCATTAGAGTTATTGAAAAATGTATAAGGATAAGAAAGTCGGTAAAACAATACTTAAAAGAAATGGAAATTTTTAGAGTGTATGGTTTGTATATTTTTAAAACTATTCAGCATGTTCATAAAAATAAAAACACTGAAGTATTCCATAAATACAATACAAGGTGGAAAAATCTTACTGTAAAGTGTCATCATCGGCTAGAACTTTCAAAAATGAAGTCTTCGTATATCGGTAAAAGAATATAAAAACAAAACAAATTTTTGCAGAAACTAAAATCATTCTCAATTAATCTGGCTCCCTATAGTATAGATGAGTTTCTAAATTGGGAGTGTTGCTGAAGGTCTAAATCTCTCAGTTTGTACTTGTTGCTGAGGGTCTAAACGGGCAGTATGTCGAAGGTCTAAATCTCGGAAGGTGTAAAAGTACAGTCAATGCAGAAAACTCACCCACTGATACTGTTTTAGACCTTGCGGGATTTAGACCTTGGGCACACAAATTATATTTTGTAGATAAATGTTCATAAAATGAAAGTTGCTCAAGGTCTAAGTCCCAGAAGGTCTAAAATGTGAGTCTCTGAAGGTCTAAAATGCGAGTCTCTGAAGGTCTAAAAATGTGGGAATTGCGTCGCCAGAGTTGAAGGCTACACATAGATATAAATACTTACTCTAAACAACAAAAAAAAACCACCTATTGGCACCTATAGATTAATATTTAATAAAAAAAATGAAACAAGAAGTGCTTTTATTAACAAGTTAAGTGTACAATTCCATTATCCTAGCACCACATACAACAATCATCACGGAGACCATCTGTTGCGGCTGGCGAACTTAGTTAGCACTTTGATAAAACCAAACAATTATTAATAATTAAATTAATTAAAATAAACTTAAACTGTAACAATGGGATGCTAACCTTGTCTGCGTTGAAATTTATTTCCCTGCCATGCTTGTTTTCCAGACAATCCCAATGATTACACTATAGTTCGGCCGCTTAGAAAGTGACCTCCTCCAGTATTGATTTAGCATTAGCGCGCAGGTCGTTTTCTAAGCGGCCGAACTATAGTAAATATTCTTGTTTATTATTAGTTTTCATAATTTAAATGGTAAACTACTTTCAGACATTGACAAAACAATTAATTTGCTCAGATGTAATTTGCTTGAATAAAGTATATTGTATTTGTTAAAGATTTGAGGTAAATTAAATATTTCGGTATGTTTCTTGGAAGTATAAATACAATACAATATTCTTTATTGTTCATTCGTTAAGAATTACAATAGTGTCAATACAATAGTGAATTGTACGTGTTAATTTCCATAATTTTCATAAAATTCCTTTATTGAGTAGAAGGGTCTTGCGATTAGCCACTTCTTCAACTCCTGGTGTAGCTTGTTGCCAGTCAGGTCTCTCAGGTAGTCAGGTAGATGGTTCCTCAGTTTGCAGCCGGTGTAGGAAGGTTTTTTCTCCCAAAGAGTTGTTCGGTGAACTGGTAGGGCAAATTTGGAGCCATGACGGGTGTTGTAGTGGTGCAGATCTTGGTTTCTCGGGGGGTTTATTTCATCCACATACTTAATAGTTTAAGTATGTAGAGAGGAAGTATGTACACCACTGTGAGGATTCCTAGGTTTGCGAATGCTAGTCTGCAAGTCTGTGGTGGGACAAGGTTGGCGAGGGCTCTTATGGCTTTCTTTTGAAGGACAAGAATTCGATTCATATTTTTTGTTGAAGTTCCTCCCCACACTGTCAAGCCATATCTAAGATGCGACTCTACCAGTGCGAAGTAAGCTGTTTTGGCCATGGAGAGTCCGCCTATGTAGTTTATTCTTCTGACGACATATATTCCAGTACTGATTGTTTTGCTTAAATGGTTGATGTGCTCTTTCCATGTTAGTTTGTTATCAAGGATAACACCGAGAAATTTTGTGTGGTTTTCTATTGTTATACATCCTCTAATTGAGGGACTATGTCTTTTTTCTTACTGAAATTCAGAGTTGTAGTTTTTTGGGGGTTTATTGCTAAGTCATTGTTCTTTGAGTAGAGGATAGCTTTATTTAAGATTGATTTTGAGTTAAGGTAAAGGCTTTGGGCTGTGTTGTCCTTGATAAAAATGGTTGTGTCATCTGCATACATGATTGCAACAGCATTTTCACTCTCAATTTGTTTGGGGAAGTCATTAGTCAATAAGATGAATAGAATCGGGCCTAATACAGAGCCTTGTGGAACTCCTCTCGTCAGCTTGCTTTTTGAGGATTTGAAACTTTCTGTGACTTCATTTGATGAGTTTTTCAGTTCGCCGACTTGTGAACGTCCCGTTAGGTAGCTTTTGAACCATTCTAGCGCAGAGTTTCTTATACCGAGTCTTTCGAGTTCTTAATAAAATATATCTTAATAAAAGACTTGTTAACAGACTCTACTGTATCGCAATCAAAGAAACCCCACACTTCCGCATAAGAAAGAATTGATCGTATGACTGAGTTGAAACACATCTGCTTGGCACTCAGTAGAAATTGATTGACATTTATGAGATTTTCCCACAGTAGTAAATTAATAGCTAACTTCTATACTTCTATTTTGCTTTGAAAATTGCTTTAGTAAACGTACACAGCCCTTTTCGTTAGTATAATAACATTCAAAGGCTCTCTAAAGAGTTCAACTTCTTAGTCGTATACATATCTATATTATGTTTCGCAATGCTGAGTGAATACATCGAAGTAACCTCTGTGAAAACTCTGCAGTAAATTGAAATTTTCCAGCTTAATGACTTTTCTACATACAAATTATTTTTAAAAATGGATCCAGTTGCTGTATACCTTATTAATTTAACAAATTATGGACACGGCTCATATTGGCAACATGTCCTTCTGCACTTGTATTATTTTGTATTGTATTACACAGTTGTAAACTTTTCCAAAGATTAAAAACATGTATGAAAATAATCTCATGAACCTATGATGACCTGTCTTCAATAATGATTGATAAAATATAGGAAAAAGTGGTCAAAAAGTCATCGCCAGAACTGAAATATTCTGCCACGTTATCTATATAAATAAAATTACAGTTTTGTCTGTACATTGTGTAGAATCATGCAGTTTTTTGTTATTTTTACGTTTCATAGCCTAAGAAAGCCGAAACGAGTCTTACCTCAATTTCTGTCTGTCTGTTTGTCTTTCTGTCATTCTGTCTGTGATGCCAAAATGTCATTTTACGTGACCTACTCCTAAAATACTAGAGTACTGATCAAGATTGAAATCGTTTTTCTGTATTTACTGGAAAGGTGAGAGTGTCTTTGGCTATAAAATCATGGCCTCTCTTCTTTGAAGACAAAATAACGAACCATCAAAAACCCAATTTTGTTAGATTTTTGTCAAATTTTCTCCCAACGTTTACTATTACATTTTATGAAATAATGATCAGCTGTTTGGATTAGTTCTCACTTCTAGCTAGCTGTCACTGATATGTTTACATTAAATACTGTTTACACATACCGCAGCCATTTCCGATCAAGTTTTATAAGCACATCCAAACCAAGTGAGATTAAAAACATTGTGCCTTAACCGGCTTAATTAATTGCAAGTTCAACGATTGTTCTTGAGTTTTGATAAACGGGGTAAAGACCATGAATCAGTGTTGTATAGTGCTGGGAAAATTAGATTTTTTAATCGTAGCTTACAATAAAGGTTTCCACTCACTGCTGGCGCTTCAAGGACAGTTGTGTAAAGTGCAAAGTAAAAAATCACAACTGCAGTGGGTGATCGTGGATGTTGCTGCGATCTTGGAAGATCTTTTTGATTTCGCTGTGATCGTAACAGAGGTTTAACTTACAGATGTAGCTAAACTCGCTTTTCGAATGTGTCACTTTTGGTTTATACTTACCTCTTTGTGCTGCAATCGCTGGACCATACCGCAAATCTTGGCCCAAGCCCATTTCTTTGGCAGGCCCTACGTAGGCCGAATTATTCACAACCTCATTTCTACAACCATATCGGTACTTTTCCCTAGAATGCATAGCCTTACTACTTAGGAAGTAAAACTAAAAACTTCCAAAACCCCAGATTTGTGCATTTTATGTTATATTTCCTCCGATGTTTGCAAGATATGCCGATCATTGTTTAGAGATTACGTAATCTTTTAAATAAGAAACCTTTGTTTGGATAAAGGTGGTTTCTTCAAACTGTCATTAATACGTTAACATTTTGGGGTTATTTTGGGGTGTGTTGCTAGCCTAGTGGTTTGCGTCTCGGACTTTGGTGCGGGAGGGACGGGTTCAATCCCCGGCACATCCACCAAACTTTAATGTGTTTGGACCGCTTTCCCTTAAAAGTGTTTGACATCATTACAAAAATGCCGCTGGCGTAGACACAAGAAAAAAAAAAAACATTAAAAGATGCTTACAAATAATGCTATTAATGGGAAATAGCTTTGATTTTCGAAAACTTAAAAAAATACAAAACCAAGGGAGATTAATAAATTCGGTACTGATACCACATCAAATGAAAGATTTTTTTAGCAAACCATATCATGAATTTTTTAAGCTTTAGGTTGTTAACGTATCAATGTTTTGTTGACTGTGAATTTATTTACTTATTTATATATTTGTCAACAGATTTACACCAATTTTACAGTTTGATTAGGCCTAAATACGATAATCATAAAATTTTATGACACTATCAAAACTTTGAGATAAAATTATTTTCTTCGTAATTTGCTTTGGTTAAAGCGTAGCAAATCCCCTGATTCAATTCTGTATTTGTATGTGTATGTCTGTTGGCAACACATTAATGTCCTTATTTCTCAGTGTTTTGTGGAAAAGATAAGAGCACCTGTGTTAATGAAAATTTCAACCTGAATAAAATGTGGAGTAGTGAGGTTGAGGCAGTATTTTGACTACTTTTAACCAGTGTGAAAAGTAACTTTCAATTACAGGCCTACCTCAGGGCTATGCCTCATAGATCTATAAAGCAATTCCTTTTATCATTAGATATAAAATATGGACTAACACGATTGGGTGACATTGAATTTCGAAGCATTCGTTTTTGCTTGAACCTGTCAGATATTGTATTTGCGAAGGTTTATATGTACTCCTATACAGTTATAGTTTTGCCAGCATATCTGGAAAAATGCACACTCAAATATGCAAACCAACTCCTGTTCTGAATATAAGAAGGTTTCAACTTACTACAAGATTCCCATACACAGCTAGTAACACTATACAACCCCCCACTACAATGTTACATGTGATTTTTTTACCATCATCTTAATAAATAAACAAAGGATTTAATTTGCTATAATGACATCATTTTATCACTACATGAACCTGATTTAATGGTTAAGTATTTACTGTTTTGTAAATAAGAATGCCACCTATTGCATCTATATACAGTATTTAATACGCTAGGCATATTTTTGTCATAATTGTTTTGGAGTGGTGAGGAGCTACCGATCACCATGTCCAAGGTGTCATTAGAAAGGTCTTAGCATGTAGTTATGCCATCAAACAAAACAACTTTTGAATTACAACAGGGCTCTGCCCCAGTGGCCTTCAAAGTTCCCATGTTATTCTTAGGGAGAAAATGTTTACATTTGAATACTTTGAAATTGACACTAATATTTGAAACGGCTGGTTATACTAAAATTGGAGACATTTGCTACAAGGATTTATTAGATTAGTTGAAAAGATTGATGTTTCACTGTTTTAAACCAGTTTTTATTTGTACAAAATCAAAACAAAACCAAAAAAACGTTCGACATAATGTAGACTATAAGGTGTCGACCAGGACGGCCATTAGGAGGAGGCCGACGAACTTTAACTGGTAGACGCGAACTAAATACAAATAATACTATTGTCGTTGATAGGCGAATACAGCAAGCACCCTTCCGTTTTGGGTTTAAGTGTGCTCTCCAACAGCCGCCTGAAGATTTCACATTCAATTTAGGACTGTTGGATAATCGCTGCATAAGCTGTTGATTTTTTAAGACAAGGAGGCAGGTAGAACTACATCGGAAACAGAAGAGAGGAGATATTAGATGAGTGTTGGGAGCAGAGTGTTTTATGTTAACGTTTTAAAGGTAAACGTTTGGATATATACCTAACATCAGAAAGATACTGGAACAAGACTTTGAGATGGGCCATAATGAAACACAGTTTGTCACAGAACATGGAAAATTTCAAGGCGAATTTGTGGGGATTTCACCTGGTGGAAGAGGAAGTATGTAGATGTGGAGAAATAAAAACCACGAGTCACATATTTATAAATTGTTCACTTCAGGAGATAAATAGGAGAGAACAGGGATAAGTCTTGGATAAGAGAGGTCCAGAGATGAGAAAATAAAACATGATGAGTGACAAGGAAACAATTGAGACGTTTAGAAAAGTAGCTAGGGAAATAGGAAAACCCAGGGATACATACAGGCTTTCAAATTTAAAAAAAAAAGAAACAAACAAAAACCGGTGGTGGTGGGAACGAGTAGTTTGCTACAAACATTTACTGACTTGGTTGAAATGAAATATTTACTATTTGAATTTGGGTTGGCGTAAATATTACAATGGAAAAAAGCGAGATAGCCTGGATAATTTGATACACTAAAAAGAAAACTGAATTAACACTGTGCTGCATTTCTTAGTAATCATTGAAAGAGCCGATTTGCAAACTATGGAAACATAGGAAAGTTATAGAACACCACCAAATAGAATATAGAAATAATGTTTTCTTTTTATTTATAATCAATATTATGGACAACCTAATGCGGCTATGAGTAAGGCCATTTGTAGAAAACACTATTTACAAGAAATATTTGTTATATCGAGCTGTTATGTACATCTTGAATATTTCCATAATCTTTGAATCAAATCTTTTAAAGTCATCAGAAATTATGACTGTTATTCGTTTTAAAATAACGCCTGTAATAGTTAGAAATCGCTCGAATTCGAGCAACAGGTGCACTAGTTAACAAATTATTGACTAATCTTTAACAATTAAAAAGTCTAAACACATGATCACACTATAAACAAATAAAAGTACATTCTCAAAGTTTGTCCACCTCTCTTAGTTGATCCAATCTAATATGTAGTTGGCATTTAATGGATTTAAATTTTCACGCAATGGAATTATTATCATCATGATCGCAGTTATTTAAAATAATTATAATAATAACTTATAACTAGCCAATAAATTTTATTCGCAACTAATACAATGTTTACAAGCTATCTATGTACTACGCATTAAACAATTACATAACTTCGCAAGGCTTAGAAGAACGACATGCGTACTTTCAAAATATGAATTAAACTCTGGTCAATGCGGTACCAGCCTTCAACTCTGGCGACGCAATTCCCGTATTTTTAGACCTTCCGACACTCGCATTTTAGACCTTCCGACACTTGCACTTTTAGACCTTCCGGGACTTAGACCTTCAGCAACTCTCATTTTATAAACATTTATTTACAAAATATAGCTTGTGTACCTGAGGTCTAAATCCCGCAAGGTCTAAAACAGTATCAGTGGGTGAGTTTTCTGCATTGACTGTACTTTTAGACCTTCCGAGATTTAGACCTTCGACATACTGCCCGTTTAGACCCTTGGCAACAAGTACAAACTGCTAAATGTGTGTCGAAGGTCTAATTAGACCTTCCGAGATTTAGACTTTCAGCAACTGATCCTCTAAATCATCAATGTATTAGCTATCAATTCTAAAATAATTGTGGAATTGTATAGTTAAGTCTTCTAGATTAAATTGTATAATTAGTTTTTTTATGCTTTGACACTACAGTAGACCCCCTCTTAACCGACCCTAATGGGACCGGACCTAGGTCGGATAATTCAAAAGGTCGGATGAAGCGGACAATCCCTAAAATCATAACATAATGAAGTGCTATTGATTTGGAAATTTATAATCATTATTTTGAAATCATACTTGCATTATTTATAAAATAAACTACTCTTATCTCCTTTTTCGTATTGATAGAAAGGTCACAAGTAAACACAAAACACGGTTAAGTCAAATAGGCCTACTTTCAGTGGAATATATTACAATACTAGGCAAGAGTCAATCAAATTCCTATTTTAATAACTTATGTAGGTACTGTAATTTATTAATTGATGCTTTCCAAATCCATCGTAAAACAGTACGGAACCTTTTTTCAAAATTAAAGATACAAGCAACCATTTCGTTACAAGACAGGACGTTTATTTATAGCCTCTCACTGGAGGCTCGAGGCACAAAAATTATCTTGACCTTGGAGTTGTTAACCCCCCTTCAATGCCCTCCCTACAAGTTGCGTTGTTTGTTTACTCCAGCGATAAGATAATCAGTTCTCAAAATCGTAACGCACTTAATGATGTTATAAATTTGCCACACAGATAACAAACAGATCAGATGCGCTCGAACTACGAACGATGATGACAAACTGACAATAGGCTGTGATATATTTTTTGTGATCAACACAAAATAACTTATTCATAGTCATATCCTGTGGAGATAAGCGTATGGTTCAGTTCTCATCGCCCAGCATGGGAACGGAAATGCCGAGATTCCTAGAAAGCGGCGGTTAAACCGAGCTGCTCTCAAAGCAAGGTCGGTTAACACAAACTGTATTATTTTACGATCAAAGGCGGATAATCCGATTATCGGTTAATACGAGGTCGGTTGAGAGGGGGTCTACTGTATTCATGTATATAAAATGTATAAAGTAAATAAAGATCATTTCATTTGATTTGAATTGAGATGTATTTGTCTAGAGACGTCTTTAACAAATTTGTGTTTTTACAGACTAAGGATAAATCAACAGAAGCGGCCTCTCAGGTGCTCGGGAAGATCAAGAAGCTGCTTCTAGTCATCTCTCGGCCTGCCCGTCTCCTTGAGTGTCTGGAGTTTGATCCCGAGGAGTTCTATCATCTCCTGGAGCAAGCCGAGGGCCAGGCCAAGTTCTGTCAGGGGATCAAGGCAGACATCCCACAGTACATCATCTCCAAGCTGGGTCTCATCCGGGATCCCATGTCCGGAAAATTCTCAGGTAGGTTTGCAGAAAATTGAATAACTGCTATACTGGTTTAGAAATTAGGGAAGTTGACATTTGAATAATCCATTAAACTCATTAACTCGTTTACTATAAATCTCAAAGGATGAAAAGTTGTCTAAGAGTTGTATTGAATTGAGTGCCCATTACTAATTGTAAAGTATTCATATGAATACAAGGTGGTTTAGTGTAAAAGAATTAAGAAATTACTCCCGCAAAAATACTAATCTTTAAACAGCTGATATGGAGTCTGTTATTTTCATGGCTTCTTGGTTTTTGATGATGGATTAAAATTAGTGACTTGAGTGTAAATTAGAAATAGAATGTTTTTGATTGGCTACAATTCATGCATTGCTAACCTTCACAGGACAGATAACATCAGCTTGTGGACTTGAGTCTTCTCTTTAAAGTTTAATAATTTTGTAATGGTCACCAAAGTAAATATCACATCACTATAATCATAATGTTTGAATATTGTGGATATTTATAGGCATGCACTGTAGATGCGATACTCCCTGGTGTGGATTAACGTCCGCACTAGTGAGTACTACGACTATCCATAGTACTATCCTAAAAACTAGACCAATTCGTAAATACCTAAGAAAAAATGTGGTTTGGATTCTACTATAAACTGTAGGTCCCTTAGCCATTAGCTGTATGGGCTATTAATTAACAGCTGTGTCTAAGGAACATGTCGGCCTTAGTCACTAACAAAACAAGACTACAAGATCGCGCCACTCATCCTACACACACCTTCATTCATACTTGGCTTAAAATACCTTCTTTGTATGGTCGTCATTTCATTGAAAAGTATTAAGTATTGAATAGTGTTATAACAAGTAGTAAGAGCCTTTTTGAGTGGTTTTATTACCTATAGAATATGAATCACAGCTTGTAAAAAACTTGACAAACTTAAAGACTGCTGCTTCTGAGAATTATTTTGATTAGATTTCCCTTTACTGTATTTTTGTCCAGGTATTTGTTCAGGTTATATGTTTCAGATCTGCAGTTGGGTTGCAATGATATGGACAACCTCACACGACCAACGCATACTTCAACGCCAAAGAAGGAAAATAAATTTTCCAAGGTAAGTTGTCTGTGCAGTATTAATCCATATGAACAGTTCATAAATCTACTCAATTAGTTAATATTTAATAGATAATATATCGTTTAATGTCTTTCAAATGTTAACACATTATTGACAATGTCATGTAGCAACTAAAATTATAGCATAGTCAATAAATATAATACACCAATACTATACGGTAACACAGAAGGAGACATTATGTAATAGCCTACTTCTTTTTTTGTTTAGTAGTATTAGTATTATAATAGTATTTTTATTATTGTTACTAAAAACTCATACAAACTGCAATAGACTGCGATTATTGGTCTTAGCAACAATCTCTTTTAATGTTTCTTGGAAAGTTATTGAATTTTTTTTTCATTCTACAACTCATTAACATAGAAATATCTATAAAGGTCAATAACAGCTGATAACTACATTTTCCTACAGTTACCTAAAAATGTACATGTTCTCTCACTGATTTGAGAAAGCAAAGTGACCAATTCGCTCATCAGTGAGACAATGTTAACATTGTCTCACTCTAATTACTTTGTCTCATTTTAAGAGTGTTCTTGCCTACGCCTCGTGATTAAGGATTTCTCTCGAGTGAGGCAATTGCTCACTTTGCTCACTAGTTGCACAAATAACTATTTTCACAGTTTTTTGCTACATTTATTTTTATAACTGTTCAATTACTTCATTATATCCCCACATTTCCCATCCTATTAGGTTGATAATGTTTTCTGGTTTTCCAGGTTCCATTGGAAAGTGATTTTGATATTGTAAAGTTAATCTCCAATGGAGCGTATGGTGCCGTATACTTGGTCCGACATAAGGAATCCCGACAGAGATTTGCTATGAAGAAAATCATCAAGAACAACTTAATGTTACGCAACCAGATTGAACAGGTGTTCGCAGAAAGGGACATCATGAGTTTTACAGACAACCCCTTTGTTGTCAGCATGTACTGCAGTTTTGAAACAAAAGTAAGATTTGTAACATACAGCTGAACTTTGGTACACTAAAACGTCAACAATCCGGATTGATTGGGAAAAGACCCTATCAGAATGATCTAAATTGCCATAAAAAAAGGGTCAGCACACACTATTTGGGTAAATAAATGGTTAAATTATAACTCCCTATAATGGGGTAGGTACAGTAAAGGTCCAAAAGAGAGATGAATTGAAAAAATGGTTTATGTTCATTGTTTAATGTTCAAGCACTGTTTCAATTTTTATTTACAGCAACATTTGTACAATGTACTGTAAAAACATTAGACGATACATATTTGAGCTTTTTAAAAACTGTTTTTTGTGATTGGTTATTTGACAAATTTATCTTTAAAATAGTTTCTTATTTCTTTAAAGCTGCGTGACTGTAGTGATGGGAGACGATGTACGCTCTTATAGTAATAGGCCTAGTCATCAAACTTTTGTTTAAAGTTAATTGTTCAATTTTAAATAAAAAAACTCACATTAATGAAATAATAAGCATATAAATTGAAGACAGCATAAAATATGACTTCTTAAAGCAGCAAAATCATTGATCTTGTGGATTGAAAGCTATTTCTTCTGTCGCAGAAACATCTGTGTTTGGTGATGGAGTATGTGGAGGGGGGAGATTGTGCCGCACTTTTGAAGACTATCGGTCCTCTTCCTCCTGACATGGCTCGCTTCTACTTTGCGGAAACTGTCTTGGCCGTAGAGTATCTTCATAGCTACGGCATCGTTCATCGTGATCTCAAACCTGATAAGTATGTTACATTTCATATAGTTTAGTACACACACAATGTAAGTATCCAAGTATACTTAGGGTTAAGTGAGTACTCCAGTGGTCAAGTATTTACGAGCGAGTATTTCAGTACTTAGCTTCGACTCAAGCTTTTCAAGAAAGCTTAAATAATGAGCATTTTAATGAGATTACTAGAAGTATTTATATTTGTACATTATTGCAGAATTGAAGCACGATCTTTACTGTAGCGGCTTATTGTGTAACACTTACTATCAAATTACCTTAACATATACTGTAATAAAGTTGTTAAAACTGAAAAGTATGAAAAGCTTGTTTTGTATACCACAAGGGCAAGACCTAAATGAAATGTTTTATCGTGATCGAGTAATTGATGCTCGGTCAATTCAGTTTTTACCTATTCTCAGGTCTGTTTGAAAATCAAACCACTTGAAGACCTATTTGTGTTTGTTTTTATTTATTTTTAAACATTTTTATAAACAAATGACTCTTGATTGTTACAGTTTGCTCATCACCGCCTTGGGCCACATTAAACTAACTGATTTTGGGCTCAGCAAAATGGGGCTGATGTCATGTAAGTTGAGAAATTGCTATATTTAAAACAATATTGTAAAGGAGTTTAGCTTTAGAAATGGATAGGGTGTAGGTAAAATATCTGCAAAATTTAGAGTCCAGTAGCTTACTATACACAAACACCATTATGCAAATTTTGTTATGTTTGAGCCCCTGGACTCACATTTTCTCATAGCTTAACTATGTCTTTAAACATAATTTGTATTATTAGTACATGGCTTTGAATTATTTTTCCAAACATTGTCGATAGTTTTATATATATGGGTCATAATAATACAAATGACATTTTGCAATACAAAGACAATGAGGTCTTTTGCTGCTCAAATCTCATCATAAATGTGTGTTTGGGTATTCTGAAAGCTAATGCAACTTCTATCTCACTTTGCTTCCTCTTATTATTTCCTTTTCAGAAAATTTCCTATAAAGGGAATAAGCTATTACTGTAGGTCTTATGGTAAGATCTGGACCTGAGACCGACTTACTATTTCGTTTTATTGTCCCCAGAGGCCAAAAACACCATCCGTTCAAATTTATATGTGTCATAATCATGATAATCATCTAATCATATGTGTCTGTTACCATGATAACTTGAGTAGAAACGATCTGATTTTTATTAAATTCAATACAAACGTGTAAACCTACGTTTTTATCGAATGGGTTCGTGAACCAGCATGATCGGACCATGGGTACGGGATTTCATGGGGGGAAAATAGGTTGTTCTCATATTTGACCCTCAAAACATAAAATTCACTGATTTCTATTCAAACCCAAATCAGGCAAACAGAAATTTGCTTACTCTGCAGGTTTGTTGCGGCGGGGGTATTTGTAAATTGCTCCTGAAAATAGATTTAAATTTAAATTGGTTCGTGATTTTCTCTGTCCTTGCTGACCAAGCGAGAATATACAAGCAAGCTACCACAGGTGAATAGTCTACTTATTGAGAGTAGGAATGCTCCAAGATAATAGAATTATTTCCATCTTATACCGCAATATGACTTACCACCTACAAATTTATGTTTAAGGTTGAATTGGCAATGGTCCAAGAGTTTTTTCATCTGAAGCAGAATTGAGCTATGTCGAGTGTATCGAAACTATGTTAATTAAATTGCTTATTGCACATTGCAATGATAAGGCCCCTGAGCAGATAAAAGATAATGAGTTATAATTGGGAGTTTTTGGAAGTTTCAGATATGACCTGTAAAAGGTTACTCTTACTGAAGATTTGATGGTGAGGAATTTATTTTAATGGATAAAGCCCAGCTAGCTTACCTGTGAAAGTTTGAGCCCTGAGTAGAGATGGGAAATACCGTTACTTTTCAGTAATAGTCAGGAACGTTCCTTAGTTTTTTTGGTAATATATGAAATAACACTAGGCCTATTATTTTTTTCGCCTATTATTTCCCCTTCCAGCGTTATTTCACTTGTTTGTACTACGACATAAAAAAAAGGATTCTCAGTAAACTATTACCAAGCGTTTACTATAATATAGGATTACACGGTCATTGTTATTTCACTTGTTCGACCTACCAGTTCAGACGACGTTACAAAAATAATATGATTCTCAGTAACTAGGTATTACCTTTCACTATTAATACAACTAGACATTCCTTCCCCATGTTAAATTTG
This sequence comes from Macrosteles quadrilineatus, assembly GCF_028750875.1. Lineage (NCBI taxonomy): Eukaryota > Metazoa > Arthropoda > Insecta > Hemiptera > Cicadellidae > Macrosteles > Macrosteles quadrilineatus. Next base: position 41,922,706 of record NW_026542600.1, on the reverse strand, counting down.
TAGCCAGTTTTTTAACCAAAATCGTTGTAGTGGATGTGAGCCATCGACAGATCGTGCTGATCTAAATTACTGATTTCTGTCGAATACACAATCTTTTTTTCCAATTCAAACTAATGGAAAGACTTATTAAGAGCTATAGCAACTGTCATGACCCATCAACTTGGTCAGCAACAAAAAATAAGGTAGAAAATAGAGTTTTTGTCACTAGCGCATTCTGTGACTGGCTCACACAACTGCGTTCTTTTTTTTTAATTGGCTACAGCTGGTCCATATAGATGGGTCGTCTACTTCAGTATCCAATAGTCAATGGTATTACCAAGCGCTTGCTATTAATTAATAGGATTATATGGCCAGCCTTATTTTACTTGTTCGTTTTACGAGGTTACAAAAATACAGTAATATGATTCTCAGTAAACTATTACCAAGCATTTACTATTAATTAATAGGACGACACGATCAGCGTTATTTCACTATCTCTAACGGTTCAGAAAATGTTACAAAAATAATAGGGTATTCTCAGTAACCTGTTACTATGGTAATAGGCGAATCCTCAGTAATAGTGTTATTTATCCTATTATGTTATATAACGCCCACCACTAGTCCAGAAGTTAATTGTAAAAGGTCACAAAACATAACATTGATATTTTGTCCTAAAATAGGACTTCTTCATAGAGAATGTTGAAGAATATAGTTCTGCTGAAACATAAACTGCTAATATTGTTGTTTTAATATTTCCTTTTAATATTATATTTTTTTTATTATAAATAACTTCTTGGATTCAACAATCAGTTCTATTTTTCCAGTGGCCACAAACTTATACGAGGTGTACGTCGACCGAGACACTCGCCAGTTCTCAGACAAGCAAGTTTTTGGAACGCCTGAATATATCGCCCCAGAAGTTATTCTCAGGTAGGAATATTTCCCTGTGATTTCATAGGCCTAGTATAAATCAGGTTTGCAAACGTATTGGTTTGAACATTAATCAAAAATGTTTTTTTTCTTCCATACAATAACTGGAATATTGAAATTAAATTAAAATACAATTTGTAGGCAACCATCAGGACCACATGTCCTTTCTTACAGTTAACCTCAAAACTACTGAAAATAAACTAATACATTTTCAATACAAACTTTTTTAACCCTAAAGAACGTAATATAAACATACCTATAATCTATAGCAAAATATCATCGTAATAGTCCATAACATATGCATTCACACACACACAACACACACACACACACAACAACAACAACAACAATTTGTTCCACTACGTTATGAAAATCGTTGACTAATCTTTTTCATGATGGACCAAGTTAAACCAAATAAATTAACATTTAATATTTCTTAAAAAAAGTTTCTTAACTGCATCTTAGAAAATTATTTTCATGTGTTACATAATTGTTCAGTCACTCAAAGCTATTGAAGTCGTTAGACACATTGTTAATTGGTTATTTATAATATTTATTTATTTACATCTGTAGTACAATTACGTATACCATGTTGATAATTTTACAGACAAGGGTATGGCAAGCCAGTGGATTGGTGGTCGATGGGAGTCATTTTGTACGAGTTCTTGATAGGTTGTGTTCCGTTTTTCGGTGAAACCCCAGAAGAACTGTTTGCACACACAGTTAATGGTAAGTAATCATTTGTCTTTTTTGTTTTTTAATTATTGGTTTCCATCTGTATATTAAATACATAGACTATTATAATATTATGAATTAATCATAATGTAATACAGTATACTCTTGATTATCCGAGCCCCGGTTATCCGGGGTCATTTTTGGCCTAAATATATATTTTCTAGTATAACCGAATCTCAAATCTCAAAACCATCAAAACTTAGGATAAGTTTTGGTTTCAAGATTCGATCACCAAGTTTCGAGATTCAAAAGTTTCAAAATTAAAGATTTTGGCAGTTATATTTTTGAAAACTGCTGACATTTTTTGTGTCACTATTATTGTTAATAACACTGTTTCCACACAAGCTGGTAGCAATAGAGCAAACATATCACCATCAACAGTAATGAAACAAGTAAACTGTATTCTGAACTTCAAAAGGCATCTTAAATACTATAACTTGAACCACGTACGATTCAGTTTCATATAAATATTTCATTACCCAAAGAATTATTGACTACTAAATGTACTAATTAATCTAATATTCATGTTTATATTGGTGTTAGGGGTTTCATTTATTTTAATGTTGGTTGTTTATAAAAAAAAAATATGTATTCAAGTTTAAGCTTATCAGATAAATATTAGTGTTATGTTGTTGTCAGGAGTCAATCTCTTTCAGTTTTGAATGCATACTTAACATTTTATTATTACCTGTATTTTTTGTAAGCTTGACCTATGTAACCAGCTAAGTAAAAAAGTTTCACGTTTAGGTTTTGAGATTCGGGATTCGATTTTTAAAAGTTTCGGTTTCAGTTTTGAGATTCGAAATTTCTGGTTTTGACCATCACTAAAATTTTCATTTTCGTTTTCAGTAGGAAAAGAACAATTACTTTATTATATAGTGTGTTTCTATTCAAAGAAACTTAAAAAGCAATTAATTTGTGATTTATTGAAACCTATACAGTACTTATCTTTAATAACCATTAAATATTATTTTAACGTTAGAATGAACTGCAATAAGCTTAAGAACTAAAATTACTGTATGTATGGTACAGTACTAGGTTGGCCAGCTACCGATGGCGACGGCAAACTGAACTGGATGACTGCAGAACATAAACAATATCAGTGTCAGTCTTCTTCATTATACAATGTTTTGATGTGGACATTATTGTGTCAAGTTATAGATCAGGTCAAACTAAAACAAAATGTAATTTTGTGCTTTTTAAAATAGAAAGATCCACATTAGGGGTTTGTTTTAAATAATGTGGTGTATTGGTTTATCATAATTACAATAATAGTTTGTTTAAAGCTTTTCAAGACGATTGAAGTAATGTTGAACTTGTTTGCTGTGTTATTTTTTTCTTTAACAATACAGTACTATGTTATTTGAAAAAAAAGGTTGCATCAAAAATACATATTTATCTGTTTTCATTCGCTATGTTCTGCTTAAAGATATATTTTACAAGTATTTGACTTCATAATAGGGTACCGTAACCCTAACCTCAAAATCTATGCGACCCCCGTGTTATCCGAGGTTCTTGGTAACCGAGGTAGTCTTGGTCCCAACAACCTCGGTTAATTGGGAGTGTACTGTATATTAAATATTCCAAACGTATTTTGCTTCAAAAATAGTTTCTAAATGTGTGTTTTATTTTAGATGATATTGAATGGCCGTCAGAAGATGATTGGCCAATTCAACCTGAAGCCAAAGACATAATAACAGCCCTACTCCACCAGAACGCAAGAGATAGGTTAGGAACTGGTGGCCCTCATCAAGTCAAGGACCACCCTTACTTCAATGGTGTCGACTGGAATTCACTTTTGAGACAGAAAGCTGAGTTTGTGCCACAGTTAGATAATGAAGAAGACACCAGCTATTTTGACAGTATGTATTACAGTATATGACACAATTCATTGTCAGTGCTGTCACACCTTAATTTTACTTTTTGATCATCGGTAGTTTTTTTAAGAAAATCTTTGAATAATACACAAATTAAGTTTGATTAAAAGTAGGCCTACCCATATTCTTATCCTAAAAAATATTAATCCCTTCATATTTCCACTTTTCTTATCTGTCCTAGTATTGTTTACTGAAGATTAAACAATACTAGGATCATAACTATCTATGTGATTTTACAAACTATAACTGAATGTATTCTTTGTTATATTACAGAGATAGGTTTGTAATATAATATGCAAAGAGTAATTTACTCTCAAATAATATATAGTTAAATTGAAAAAAATCCTCACTCTTAACTTGATTTGATTTGATAGCCTGCTGTTGTCAACCTCCTTTGTAAAGTAAACCTTCTATAACCTGTTCTTTATATAGTAGAATCTTGTTAATCCAGCCTAAACGGGCGTAGGGATTTAGGAAAAAATCAGACCATCACAAGACCATTTAAATGTGTTAATAATTGACTGCTTTTTTATGTACTAGGCTTGACACTTTGTCATTTGCCAGTACTCTAGCGTTGCGTGTGATTAACTACTGTACCTACTATACTTTTCTCTTCTCTACCTCCTAAATCTCTTCTGTGCCCCTATACTCCATTCTCTCTTTTATCTCTCTCTTTATTCCTCTGTCCTTTTTTTTCTTTCTTAACTCTTAACCTTTCCCTGGCCCTCCTTTGTTCTCTTGTTCTTCTTTTACTTCTCTCCTCTCCTGTTGGTAAAGTAATCCTGCTGAGGCAAAGACATGTATCTTGTGTGTTTTTGACAGCTCGTTTAGATCGTTACAATCATGACATCGGGGAGGATACGGATGACCCCGAGGAGAGCATTTTGTTTGGTACCTTCTCTTCATGCTCTCCCCAGTACAAGAAGGTTCAGTCTCGACTCAGCACACACAGCAACAGTGGGTCTAGTGATGATGCTCGCAAGTTCATCTTCCGTTGTGACTCTGACAACTCAAACACGAGTGAACAACCCTCCACAGCGCCTTTCCCTGGTGTGTAACCGTTTGAGAAAAACTTTTCTAGCATTCTAAAGTAACTTTTTTATATTGTTTATTGAGTGTCACCCCAATAGTCAGCAAGGAGCACAAATCAGTGAGCTCTGTGCCGATTAAAAAAATGTTTGCACTATCTTAAGTATGTCAAAACACAATATAATTGAAGGCAGGCTACATAATTTTGAATAGAAGATAAATTTTGATCCAATGAGAAATGAGAATTTTACTCAGTGCAACAGCAAAATATTGTAATTGATACAATCTCCGCTCTTTATGGGAGTTTTTCCTTTAGTTAAATTTTTATTAAATCAAACATGTATACAAAGACTACGTTTTAGTACGCACCTCACTTTTTAATTGAATGCTACTTTTGATATAAAGTCATCCACTCCATCCATTATAATATGATAGTCAAACTTTCCCTCATGACTAGGCGTAACGTATGGTAAGATGCCAGGAGATGTGTTGTTCAGTTGGCTGTGTTTTCCTACAGGATTCGATCGTCTCCCTCTAGAACAGTCGTCGGGTGAAGAGCAGACTACAGTGTTAGGTACTGAACAAGTTAGCACACCAGAGTCGTCGCAGACAGAGAGTGACGATGTCTCGCCACAGGTGCAGCGCAAACGTCGTCTGCACTCCAGAGAGGGACTGCCTCGTTTCTCCATCTCAACAGAAGATGATCAGGCCAGGTTTGTGTGTCTGTAGTAACGATTTCCTTTTTTCAATTACATTATGTATATATATTTTTTGAACCTTGTTTGTCCATGTTCTCTTTGCAAAACGAAAGCATCACATTGTCATATGAACTGACCTTGTATCACCTGTTTATTAACACATTCGCTGCGGCCCATCAATGGCAGGCATAGCCCTGGTGTGGCGCAGCGTGTTAGAAAAACAAGTTGATTTCTAAGCTTGCCAGACATGGATTTTACGAGGAAATTTACTACCAACCTACACCACAATTAATAGACTGGTATTAGAGACACAATACTAACGCGTACCAACCGTCTTCGACGAGATCCTGAGCCACTCTGACTGAGCAAACAATGCATTGCGCGCTGTGTCCCCGGGTACGCAGCCGCCTCGCACCACGGCACACCATGCCCAGGGACCCAGCCACAGCGATTGTGTTAAAAGGTCATTCACTGGTGCACTTACCCTATTATGCATTCATCATTGTGATTATAATCCGTGATCACACATCATGATCCCCGTGACATGATTAGTCACGTCGTTTCATGATCTCCGGCATCTGGGTCTTCCTCATGATTACCCCCCAGTGTTTGTGCCTACCCTAATTGTCTCCTTGTCATTATCATTCATACTATCAAAATGAAGGGGCTAGATTGGCCTGTGGTTGCAGTAACATTTTAAATTGTCGATCAAAGAAACTTTGCAGATGTCTTCTGCAATTGCTATAAAATATACCCGTCTCAAAAGAACCTCAATATAATTCAAATTTTCCAATAATAAGGGAATAACAATAACCAGAATATCCAGGTCATTGACGTTCCTAGTTTGAAGCAAAAAGTTATTATTATCACCTTGCTACGTGCTCAGTGGTATTCTAATAACCACCAGACCGTGTTCGTGCTGTAAATAACTGCCTGATTTTCAATTCCGTTTCAGTACCCACTTTTCCTACAGGGAAGAAAACATTTTGAAAATTGTTTGTGTTTGATTTCTTTCAGCGACCCACCCAAATTGCTCCCTTGACCTACTGCTAGAGGGTCATAGCTTATTGTTTGGAAACACTGTGTTGGACTTTAAATTTGGGTCCTCTTTGTACACCATCACCAATACATTGATTGTTTCTTGGGACTGTTCCAAACTCACCTTGCTTTGCTTTACTTTGTCACATCTCAAGCACAGGAGGCAACCAAAAGTGAAGCTACCACATAAACCACATAAAACTACTTGTATGACTACTCCTAATTTCTGGTATCCCCTAATCCGTTTATGTTTCTTGATTCTTGATTTGAATATAAAATCATTTCTTTAGATTTACTTTATATGACTTTAAAATTTTGTTTAGTTTTCACTGTTTTCAATTAATATATATATTTTTACGTTGTACTATTTTTGTTTTCTCACCGTTTTTCTTTCTTTTACTACCAGACGCACAACTTGTCAGTTAATTTGGAATGTGGACAAGTCAAGCAGCAGTGGTGCTACAAGTGAGGACTCGTCCAGTTCACTCACTCACTCCCCCCTTGCTAACTCCATGTGTGTTGGTCGTGCGTTTTGGTTAGTTTATTTAATTTTTTCCTATTATTTACTGTTATTTTTTTACTATTGAAATTAGTCAAATATAAACTGAAATGCTTGTTTTTTTTTTATGAATGATGAGGAAAGGATTTAACCCATTGGGGAAGAAATTAATGTGCTGCCTACAGCGCCCTCGGTCAGCAATTAATGTTACCGAATTTGTAGACTTTTACTCTAATTGTCATATAAAAAAACCGTAGGTAATAATTAAATAATTCTTTTGCCATTTTGTTCAGAATAAAATTATCTACCAAAATATTGTAATTGGATAATCAAAGTGTAAAATTTAAAAAAATTAAATATAAAAATTATAAGAAACAAAAATAATTTTTTTAAAGTAAACTTCATTTACAAATTCCAAGATTAATCCAGACACCAAATGACACTATTATCATAACGTTCAATTGATTCCCTAAGTAGGAAAATCAACAGTTGTTTTTCTTTATAAGTAATAACATAGAAAAAAAAATTTTTTTACCTTAACACAGATGATTTTGAATCATATCTGGTTTCCATGGAAACACAACCTTTGTTATTCCCAAAAATAAATTATTAAAAATACGCAAAACAAGAAGCAAGATATTCATAAACATTGTATAAAAGTAAAAAAAAATTAAAAAAAACAATTTGGGCTTGTAAGTCGGATTGCGGGCCTGCGGCGGCCAGACGAGTAACGCTCGTAAGTCGGTGCCAATGGGTTAAACACATATTGCGCACTTCAAATGTCACATTGGTCAATCATGACTTGAATGTATCATCAAGTTTTAAAAGCCCAGAAGTCATTACCCTCATCACTTATAAATTAACCCTCTATTTTAAAAATTTGTTTTTACTAAATATTTATTACTTAACCGAGCTACACAGAAGCTATATAATTTCTTGATTTTAATATGATTACCCTGCCAACAGCAACTCGGAGGTTTGTCCACCGACCCAAGGGATCACAAAGGATCTGTCTCCCATGGTAGAGAAGACTAAGGGTCTGCCTGCTGCTCTACGGATGGCTATCTCCCCAATCTTCCCGATATCCAAGCATCGCTCCAGAGCTGTCATAAAGAGTTTCTCTGCCTCCGGACTCTCTCTTATTATTCCACCAGGTTAGAACATCCCTCCGTGACATTCGAACCAATAATTTAAACTCCATTATTAACTCTAAACTGTACTTAGAATGGTTTAAAATACCTGTATATAGTAATTATTGGTTGCTGTAGTGGCAACTAGTTTCAGTTCATAGGTTGAACCATTATCAGTAAAGTCTAAACTTTATTATAGCTCGGTCGAGTCGCTTGTGTCAATGTCCTTTTGTTCATCTAGTGTTTTGTGTAAAAGTATGTTCGTTTTATGTATCCATGTCTTGTGTGTTTGTTTTTTTTATTGAACTCTATAAATTACCTTCAAATGAAGTGACGCCTTTGGACTCCTTGTTGACCAAATTGTGGTTTAACCTAAGAACCTTAATTAGTTGCCACTACAGCAACTAAGGATTACTCTATGCAGGTAATGTAAATCATTTTAAGTAATCCGTAGGCTAAACAACTCTATGGAAATTTAAATTATACTATATCTATTAGTGATGTGTCAAAACTGAATCTCAAATCACAAAACCATCAAAACTTAAGAAGAAGAAAAAAAAGTTTTGATTTTAAGATTCGATCTGTGAGTTTCGAGATTAAAAAGTTTCAAAATTGAAGATTTTGTCAGTTTTGTTTTTGAACTTTCTGGAATTATTTGGCGTTGTTAGTTATTACTATTGTTTAAAACACAGTTTACACACCATTTGGCAGCAATGGAGCAAACAGATCACCTTGAACAACGCTAATGAAACAAGTAAATTATATTCTAAACTGCAAAAGGCATCTTAAATACTGATAGTGGAACAACGTACAACAAAGTATCACATCAAGCTTATTAAACACAAATGAAAATTGTCCACTAATAAATATAATATATAATATAATATAAAATAAATGTTCTAATTAATCTAATATTCATGTTAATGTTCATATCAGTAGTTAAATTTTTTGAGATTTTGTTATCAAAATTATTACTTTTTTTTGTGTTTGAAGTTTATCAGTCTCATATTTATTTTATTTTGTTAGGGTCAGGAGTCAATATCTGTCAGTTTTCATTGCATAATAAACATTTTATTATTACCTGAATTTTTTGTAACCTTGATCAAGCTACTAAGAAAGTTTCACATTTAGGTTTTGAGATTCAGGATTCAATTTTTTAACCCTAGCGCCGGCAAACGCTGGATATATGGCGCCAATGCAGGCGTCAATGTTTATGCATTTTTTCGGCCGAAAATCCGTTAAAAACCCCTCAAAACTCATATCAAATGAAAATTCACGAGTTATAGTACTTATTTACAATACTTTTAAAATTTGTATACCTCTTTGGAGTGATTTGAACTCTATTTAAAAGATCGCGATCGCTTGTTATTGATTTCGTCGTCTGCCGCTGCCGCTATAAACAGTAGACTGTGTCGATCGGCAACGTTTGGATGTGTTTTTGTTTATTTTTATGCGTTTATTAGTGTTATTATTTGTAGTAAGTATTTAAATAAGGTGAATTAACATGTTAGTGGGTAATATGCACTATTTTTGATTGTATGTAATATATTAGTGTATAAGGTGTACGGTTTTGTACATGACCTGGGTTGGATGAGTATTTGGTACCGTACTAGCGCGGGGGTACGATCAACATAATAATAGGGCTATCAAACAAAATACACAAAATAAGCTATATAAACTTATATATTTTTGGAATCAGCACAAAATTTACTACAACTTTACAACTTACCTTATGATGATAAGTCTTACCTGCACTTAGCTACACGACGGAATATAAAAACATTTTATAAAAGAATTAATAATGCCTACAATTCGGAAAAACTAAAAAAAAAAGTTTTTTTGGTAACCATGTAAACCACCTATATTATTGTTCTTTGTCTTATTCTGAACAAAATTATATATAATTATCCATAGTTATGTTGCTATTTCTGATTTGTATGATGGTTTAAAAACGATATTACATAATCAATAATATCCCTATGCCAGTACAGCGTTACACTAGTGCCAGCTCTAGGGTTAAGATTTGGTTTTGATTTTGAGATTAGAAATTTCTGGGTTTGACCATCACTTGGACGATAATAGTTGCCTTGTCTCACAGTTCCTATGCCTAATAATTATAAGACGTATTGCTCATTGAAGCATCATCAGGTGTCACAAAACAACAACAAATATTTTCTCGTTCAAATGTGAGTTGTTAGTTACATTAAAGACAAGACAATACAGCAACAAACACCGGCATGTAACATTTAAAATTAAAAAAAATTGAAAATGTCAGTGTCTGATGTCTGATCGTGTTACGTATTCAGATTGGTTAAACCCCTTATTATGTGTGATTTTTTAATTTTACCGGGAAAACCTGATTTTTAGTGCTGTTTTGTTGCAATTAGGATTTCAGAAGAATTTAGAAGTGTTCAACACTCAGTGACATACTTTATTTGCTTGTGTAAATGCTCATGAAACTCCATTAGCGCATGAAAAATCTGACTGTTTAAACATCTTGAACATCGTCTGCAATTACGGCAAAATCGTGAATGTCTTCCGTGGTCACTGTGAAATCGAGAACATCATCCGCGATCGTGACAATCATCTATATTCAATCACACAAATTCTAAACGCTTACTGCAATCGCAGAAATATATACTCGGCTCAACTCAAGTCGACCTGATCTTGGCCTGATGATTGTTTTTGGCCCGAACTTATCCCTTGGGTTAACTATTGGCCTAACCCGACCCAAAACTATCCGGGACCACACAGACCAAAAGTCAAAAGTTACACTAAAAACTAGAAAGTTAGTTATCACGACCAGGGAAACCAGGTTCTGCTGCTGGAAAAATTGGGAGGAAATGTGTGCATATTTCAGGAGTTCTGAGGCAACCCTGTTCAATGTAAAAAACTTTAACTTGTAAGAGTCAATTTTATTTTGAATTGTGTTATCTGGTGGTGTTTTAACTATAGCAACACGTCTAATAGTTATAGGCCTAACATGCAAGAACTGTGAGAGAAGGTAATTAGCCTCTATTATTTACCTGTTATGCAATATCTAGGTCTTGGGGTGATGACCGCGTCGTTGAAAGAGTTAAACTAGAGGCTGACGTTTTGGATGCGGAGCAGCTATCCATCTACAGGGCAAACTACAATTCAACTTCTATTATGTTAAATAGTAGTTTGCCCCAACGATGGATAGCTACTAATATTTTATATTGAGGGTCGTTTGAAAAGTTACGTAAACAATTTTAACATATTAATCATTTTTTAATTTTTCAGAATAATTAAAGCAAGATTTAGCTGTATTTCCTTTCCATTACCAAACCATAGCTATTGAATACTGATCATTTGATGATGTGCAGCGGAAGACATGCCCCCACCTATCCAGTCTCCCGGAGGCTCAAGTACAGCCAGTTCCCGGGATACTTCCCCTTGTCGAGAACTCTCCCCCTTGGTCAACAGTCTGAAGCCCCCCATCATCATCCGGCGAGGACCTGCGGGCTTTGGCTTCACCGTCCATACCATCCGTGTGTATTATGGGGACACTGACTTTTACACCATGCATCACCTTGTCATGGTAAGCATTAGTGCCATGAACAGTTATAGTTATAACCGAATCAAACTTTATTCTTAAATCAATTATAACATAACATTTGTTAAAGAACAAATCCTTTCTCCATATGTGACAGTAACTCCAAAACGCAACCTGAAGAATTGCAAAGAATTATATTTCGGTTTTCCAGACAGTGTTGATTCATCTTTTTGGACATAGAATTGATCGTTGTAAAAAGAACACTGTAGCAACATTTCAATGATTACAAAAAAAAAATAAATACTACGGTTGTGAGGTATGTTGACAATGTTGTCATAATGACAAAAACAGTCAATATATTGCCACGACAGTCACAATGTCACTGTGATATCGTATATCATACCAATTGATGATTGTTGAAACAAACTGGACTGTTGTGCTTACTGCTTATACATGCTCATAAGCCGCCAAAGCATATTTTCCTTGCAGTTCAGAGTAATGTGGTTTTAGTGATAGGGAGGAAGAAACCCCTATTCTAATACCACTTCCAGTCTAAAAGTATTTCATTCACTTCCGCCGATTTCTTCCAATAAGTGATTCATCCCAATCCTGTTCCGAAACATTAATTAAGTTTTGCTCATTCTTATGATGGATCAGGTTTTGCACAACTAGGACTAGGTTTTGCTAGGCTTCCAATGTTATCAAAATTTCAGGCAGTTGAATGTGGAAGTCCTGCATTTGAGGCTGGGTTGCGTCCTGGGGACTTGATTACACACATCAATAGTGAGGCCGTCCAAGGACTGTACCATACCCAGGTGCTACAACTGCTGCTGGCTGGGGGCGACCACGTCACCATCCGCTCCACACCTCTAGAGAACACCAGCATAAAGTCTGGTGGCCGGCGCAGGGAGCCGGGCCAGAGCAAGCTGGCTCGCCGCAGTCAGGCCAAGCAGCGGCGACAGAAGCGTGATATTGGGGATAAGCGACGAAAAACTTCACTTTTTCGTCGCATCAGCAGTAAACGGGCTAGTGTGGAGATGCAGCAGGTGTGTTAAAAATTGTATCCCTACTTATATAATATATAGGTACCATTAATTGTTAATATATAAGTACAACTGATTGTGCATATTATGCAGCAATATCAATTTTAAAAAATATGCAGCAATATCAATTTTAAAAAATATGAGGTGACTCAATTTTATATCAATCATTATCTATTAGAGGTGTGGGAACGGCTAAATTTTCAAGCCGAGCCAAGTCTAAAAGCTCGAGCGATTAAGCAGCAAGTCAGAAAATTGTGGGGAGCTTTTATTATTACATTGTTATCACGATTGCAGATAGCTAGGAGGATTATAGTAATGAGGACATTGTGATAAATGCACATTACATCAAATTTACTAAAGCATTGCTGCTTTTATACTGGTAGTCATATCTGACATACTTTAAAGCCCCCACAGCTTTAACTTGTGGTTTTGTTGTGCATTGTTAAAGGTGTAACGAGATGATGGAATTTAAATTTGAAGACTCTTAAACTTTGTAGTTAGTTTATTATAATTCATAAAGTTAATTTAATGTAAATAATTAATTGCCTTAAATTTCATTTTGGAATGTAGAGTAATGACAAATCTATCTATTGAATAACATAACAGCACTTTCATTTCCATACAAAAGCTTGGCGAGTCATTCCACTTCAAATCACCCAAAAAATTTAGGTTATGAAACCCAACATCTCAGAATTTGATGAAACTTTGTGAAAATGTTCATTCCTATGCCCTAAGTAAAAATACAAAATATTTTGAAGATACTGCTGATACTTTTTTTTATATGAATTTTTTTCCGATACTCCGTTTTGACCATTTCAGGCCTCGGAATCGACAACCAAATGTAGCCTGGGCGACCAAAAAATTTAATTATTCGCAAACCGTTTAAGATAACACTTTCAAATTTTTATGACAAGTCTCCTATGAACATAAAAAAAACTATATATAGGTCACTCTAGAGTATAATACAAATTTAAAAAAATTATTATATATTTAAATTTAATTTTTTCAAATTTGACCGACATGGATTGTGAAAAACGGCTATAGCTTTTTTCTCCAACCAGCTAGAACAATTATTGTTTTTGCAGAATTTTCCTTAAGCTATGACCTGTTTGAAAATATAAAGATATTAGTGGTTTTCTATGTACAGATATTGTAAAAAAATAGTTTTATTAAAATATTAATTAACGCTAAAAATTGAGTAACATATCTTGTATCTTATAAAAAAAAATACTTACAAGAGTTTTTCAGTTATGAAAGCTTAATTTACCTAAGTCCTGTAGTTCATTGACAATATTAAATTACATTTTTGAAGATTATTTGATATTTCCTTCCTTTTGAGCGGTATACTACCTTGAAATGGTTGTAACAAAATAGTTGAATGTTACTTTATTATTGGCTAATTTACAGCTTGAGTAAATTTTATGACATGAGAGATAACAGACATGACATAGTTATTTTAAAGTTTTTCCTGTTTTTATATTGCTTGGCACATCCATCCGTAAAATAGTGCACCTTTGTGACTGATGGAAAACTGTCTTTCAGCCATTTCATCATTTTTCTTTGGACGGCACTAACAAAAGAGACATCACGATACAATTTATCACTAATAAAACAGTGATTTTAAACCTTTAGTTACAAACATCGAAATTCAAACTTCAAAATTTGGTTATAACTTCAAAGTTCTGCCAAATCAAAATAACTATGTATGTGTGTAATCTCTCATGTCATAAAATTTACTCAAATTGTAGTCCTTCCTGACTAGTATGCTATTTGTTCAGGTTTGATTCAGCCAGCTCTAAATCCTTGGTTGTAAAGTAATAGGTAACATAGACTAAGGAGAATAAAAGTTTATTCTCCTTACTATTTTTATCCTCCTTAGTCTATGGTAATAAGTTCTAACCTGTAAAACTTGTTTGTGGAGCACCAACTGAACATACTATATTATAAAAAAAGGATAAAACAGGAATCTTCTCTTTGTGGCCAGTAAAATTATTTACTAGGACCATATGGATGCATGAATACTAGTTCAGTGCCTTCATCTTCATCTGAAGTATTCCTCACAAGAGCAAGAGCAAGGTACCAATGGCAAAATCCCAAGCTAAATCTTTAAAACATCTCAAAGAAAACCTTTCTCCTAATGATGCAGTAATACTGATGGACTTTTTTATAATTCAAAATAAAATTCAGAGCTATCACTGGTCAAGAGGCGGTTGTACACTTCATCCCGTATGTGTTTATTTGGTGAGTGAGGGGGAACAAAAGGTTTCAAATCACTGTTTTATTAGTGATGACTTGGATCGTGATGTCTCTTTTGTTAATGTCGTCCAAAGAAACCTGATGAAATGGCTGAAAGACAGTTTACCATCAGTCACAAAGGTGCACTATTGTACTGATAGATGTGCCGGGCAATATAAAAACAGGAAAAACTTTTAAAATATATTTGAGCATGAAAATGATTTTGGGATTTATGCTAAGCACTCCTTTTATGCCACAAGCAGTGGTAAGTCAACCTGAGATGGTCTTGGTGATACCATAAAACGCACACATCGAAAAGCAAGCCTTCATTGAGCTGTAGGCCTAAAGGCAAATCAGCTTTACAACCATAGATTTAGAGCTGGCCGAATCAAACCTGAACAAATGGCTACTAGTCAGGAAGGACTTAATAACTATGTCACGTGTGTAATCTCTTATGTCATAAAATTTACTCAAGCTGTAAATTAGCCAATAATAAAGTAACATCGAACTATTTTGTTACAACCATTTCAAGGTAGTATACCGCTCAAAAGCTTTTAGCTTTAAGCTTTAAACTTTGTTAAGGAAATATCAAATAATCTTCAAAAATGTAATTTAATATTGTCAAAGAACTACAGGACTTAGGTAAATTAAGCTTTCATAACTGCAAACTCTTGTAAGTATTTTTTTTATAAGATACATGTTACTCAATTTTTAGCGTTAATTAATATTTTAATAAAACTATTTTTTTACAATATCTGTACATAGAAAACCACCAATATCTTTATATTTTCAAACAGGTCATAGCTTAAGGAAAATTCTGCAAAAACAATAATTGTTCTAGCTGGTTGGAGAAAAAAGCTATAGCCGTTTTTCACAATCCATGTCGGTCAAATTTGGTTGTCGATTCCGAGGCCTGAAATGGTCAAAACGGTGTATCGGGAAAAAATGAATATAAAAAAAAGTATCAGCAGTATCTTCAAAATATTTTGTATTTTTACTTAGGGCATAGGAATGAACATTTTCACAAAGTTTCATCAAATTCTGAGATGGTGGGTTTCATGACCCGGGTGATTTGACGTGGAATGACTCTGGCTCGAAATTGCTCAAGTCGTGAAAATAGTTTTCACACCTCTTGCATGGCTGGCAGTTTTCAAGTATTGATTCCTCCACTTCCTCCTAATTGCATTCACTATATTTTGTAGCAAGGTAAATAAGTTCTATTTTTGTGCAGCAAGTCCAAACAAATTCAAATTCTAGACTTCACCAAATTGTTTTATGTTTTCAGCTCCTCAGTCCTGTGAATGTTTTATGGTGATTTTTTTTCAGATGGCTGCAGGTGTGTCGTCCCCTCCATTAGTAACTCCTAGCCGTAGTTTCCAGTCGTTTAGTAGAACACTCTCTCAATCAACCCCTGAGACCCCACCTACTGTGGAGACCCCCCGCCAGTCAGATTTGTCATCTAGCTCTGCTAGCTCTCCCTCTAGTTGCAGTCCCGGTCCTCCCACTACCCCCTACCAACGTCCCTCGACTCTACACGGACTGAAACACAAACTACACACCGCGGCCAAGTCAGTTCATTCTCCTGGCCGTCGTAAGTCTGTCGGACATATTCCTCTTTCTCCTCTAGCAAGGACACCATCCCCCTCCCCACTACCCTCATCCCCCACCCGATCACCTTCTCCCTTAGCCTTCCCCCCTGGCCACCAACCCGGCAGCTCTAACACCACTCAGAGCTACAGTCCAGGAACCTCTGTTGCCACACCCTCATCAGGTCCTAAAAAGGGTTTTGGACGAGCTAAGAGTGCTGAGCCGGGGTCGCCGTTGCTGAGACGAGCGTTGTCCCCTGATAGACTTCACCCTCGCACAGCTGAGAAGCCTGGACCCGCCTCCATCTCCCCGCTCTGTGACCCAGCCCTCAAGGTTACAATTACATCAGCTCCCAGGGTGACTATCACGTCCAAGTCACCTCCAGTCTTGAAGCCCATTGTTGTTGAGGAAGAAAAAGAGCAAGTCAAATCCAAGCCTTCTGTCAAAGCTATGGCTGACAATGATCGGAGTAGTAACAAAATAGAAGAAGAGTTCATGATAGGCAACAATCAGCCTTTGCCCCGTATCGCTGAAGAAAAAGATTCTCCGACTGCATTGAAAGAGGAACTTGCAAATTTGAAATCAGACCCGACGCTACTTCCAAAAGAATGTGTATTTACAACATGTGTTTTGAAACCTGAATCATCTCAGATTCAGCCTCCCGCTCTGAAATTAGAACCCAGCCCAGTTCTCCGAGAGCCACCCCCCTTGCCACAGAAACCGAGAAGTAAAGGATCCACTATTAAGGGAATCTGTTCAGGAAAGAAATGGAAGATGAGAGAAAATCAGACTCAAAAACAGAGTAAAGATGAAGATGCAACGGACAGTAAAACTTCAGGACCCCCCTCGACTTCTGGTATTTTGAAATCCGGGCGAAAGTAGTTTGGTAGTACCTTTCAAGTAGGTGCTTGTGTATATATATAAATATTTTTCTGTAAAGTTCTTTTTTTTACTTGTACTACACACTTACCATTCAGTTTTTTTTTTGTTTTTTTATAATGTGTATAGTTTATAATATTTACCGAGTTATGTTCGATTTTATGAGTATTCCTGTTAATATGTACACATAAAATGTAAATGTGATTTTAAATAGTACATAACTGTAGTATGACAGAATTGCGATCTGAGTGAAATAAACACCAGTCTTTCTTTCTTTTAAACATAGATTATATTTTTGTATCTTAACTTATGCGGCCACAGCAGAAGAGCTCTGTTGCTGGTTATTTTGAAAGTTAAACAAATAGTTTTAAGAATTTGTTGTGATTACTTTTAAAGTTGCTGGTTCAGAAATACATTTTTAATATACTAAGTATATTAGCAAGAAAGTGTTTAATTGTCTTTTTCTGTGGTAGGATTTTTTTGTCCTGAATGTAAATGTTTTTATTTTTTTATTTATTTAAATTGAAGTGCAGGTGTTATACCTTTCAATCCAATGCTGTTTCTCAGAATAGCCTAAACTCCTTTAGATTTGATAATCTTCGTGTAGTTATCCTTACTCTTACCTCCTAGGACAGGTGAATACTTTGGTAAATATTATTTGACCCGAGTATTGGAAGAAAACTTTTCAAAAATTGTAAATATTACCGTAGTAAAAATAAAAATACTTTGTTGTATTTTCTCCATGATGAGTCAATGGAAGTTCTTTGCTGAACAGTATTTAATATTATTATTATCTATCCATGTATGTAGCATGTAAACTTAAACTATAAAGTTAAAATAGATGAACCGAGCCCTCAAATAGCTAAATTGTTAGTTACTGAACTTATCTGCCTTGATAAAAAAAGTAGTCCCAATATTGCAGATACGTTGAATACAGAACTTATTTTTTTCATAGCTTATTCAGATTTTTAAACATAACATTAAAATCTAAAACCTGATTTGTAGTTAAAAAAAGCTCTGTGATTTGTTTTGACATTTATAAGATTAAACACTAAACCTGTTAAATATAAACTATAAAGTGTTCAAAAAATAATACCCTATTACATTAAAATATTTATGCTTTATAATATGATACATTAAACTTTCAAACTACAGATGAATGACATAAAAGGTTTTATCCTCTAGCTTACTCTTGTGATCAATGTTGTCTCAGGGCAAGTTGAGGGAATGCACAATTGATTGAATGAAAACAGTACCACTTGATGTTTCTCTTTAAACCAAACTTATTGGAATTATCTTTAATTTAAAGTATTATTTTAAAATGTATAATAAATTTAAAACTGTTTATATTCATTTTAAAATAATTTGCTTTAATTGTCCCGTATATGCTTTGTTTCTACAAGATTTGTTTCATGTTACAAGTGTTAACATACGTGAGATAAAAATTAAGATCTGCTTATTATTTATTTTTAATTTCTATTGAACTACGTTAAACGCTGCTCGGTTTGTCCTTCCTGTCTTTTGTGGTTTTCCTGTTCAGTGTGAAAGCGCAAGTGTGATATTTTGATGCTATCTAAAGGATTCTTCCTTTTTTGGATTTAGGATCCTTGTTTGCCATTTGATTTATTGTTCGTACTTACTAGACTAGTTTTATTTGTTACAGTTATGTAATCTGTCTAGATAAAAATGGGGTTTGAAGTCTCATTGTCCCTTGTTGTTGGCACGTATTCTTGTTGTAATGAGTGTGTATCCGTGTTAGATATTACCTCGGTCACCGTAGCTAAATGCTGACTGGTTGCTCCTCGTGATATAGTTCGCTCCATTAGTGCAATACACCACTTAATTTGCCATATGTTAGTGGACGACCTAGTTAGACAGTTAAATTGTTAATGTCCATCAATAGTCAAGCGTGCCTCTTTCCAGTAAAGTCAGTATTCCAAGCCTTAAAAGAGCAATAAACCAGTGTTTCCTTTGCAAACAACACTCTCATTAACTTTGTATGAATTTAGCCCTAGTCAATTTTACTGTGTTTGTTTTTTCTATGTAAAAAAAATATTTAAAATGTTATTTTAGAGTGTTAAAACTACCTGAATTCTCTTCACCATCCATCTAAACAATCATCATGTCCATTATATTTATTGACCATTTCTTTAAAAAAATAGTAAAGTGAAAATGTAAAAGTTGTAGTGGTTTGTTTATAAATGTTAAACAAAGCAAGAGGGAAAATGCATGATTTATAAATAATTTCCACTGGTGTACTCATGGTTATTTATTATAATATTTATTTCTAGTACTGATGGGTTTTTTGAATGTAACTCGACAATGTTAAATTTTTGAAATGTTATATTGAAGAAGGACCATTAGATTTTAAAATTTGTTGCCACCATTATATTTCACAATTTGTTGATGTCCTGTGTTTAATCTATTTTGTCTGTCTTGTTAGGTTATATTTAATTCTCAGATTGTCATGTACCATTGCCTGCTTATTAAATTTCTAGTTAAGTTTTGTTGCGCATATCTTCCGTTTTCCTAATGGTTTCTTCTTCATAATTTTAATTATTCCTCGATGATTGTTCAAAATAAATAGTTCTACTTCTTTTACATAATTGATTTTCTTCCTTTTATCTACCTTATAGTTGTAACTGGTTTTGTAGTAATTTCATTAAAAATGCAATTAGGTAATAACAACAGAGCACAATTTGCACATTTTATTAGTGTTCCAAAACTAGTTTCTAAGGCAAAAGGAATATTACTAATACCTTTCAAAGAATAACTGAAGAAAAATTTTAAATTCAAGAAAAACATATAAAAATATAATATAAAAAATAATATGTTTTTTAAAACAGTTATGAGGAATAAAACTAATTTTAAATATTTAAAACACGATTGTATATCGACACCATAAAGAGTGGTGTACCTACCTCAATCAGGTTACGATTATAAATAAAAGTAGCCTATTTAAAATCCATCTTCGTAAACTGTTAACATTTTCTCATAGTTAAACTAGAATTTAATAACACAATACCAATTGGATGTCCGAACTATCATTTAGACGCAACACAGCCTTCTGTAAATTAATTCTTAAGAGCAAAATGTGTAAGACTTCTATCTTAGAGTGTGAGTTCTTAGCTAGAAGTCTTTTCCAAATGACCTTGCTGGACTTAAATTTACTTTGGAAAGTAGTGTAGTTCACAATGGTTTTTGCGAATTTCCCATGTAGGGAATAAGTTATTACCGTAGTAGGTACTCATGGACACCTGGACCTGGGAACTATTTACTTTTTTTTGAGGTCCTCAGAGGCCAAAAACACCCTCCATTCAAATTCATCTTACTAATATTATAAATTTAAAAGTTTGTGTGTTTGTTTGAAGTTTAATCACACGTTAACTACTGGACGGATTGGGCTGAAATTTGGCATGATTATTGCTCACATTCCCGATTAACATATAGGCATATTTTTATCTCAAAAATCCTTTCGGGCTCTGCCCCAATGGCTCTGTAGTAAAGGGAATTAAAGAATTTAGTCAGCTGTTTCAACTAAAAAGTTGGTTCTATGATATGCAAAAGCATTAAAAAGTTATAAGATTTACCAACAGGGTGCAGCACTATATTTTTTTGCATTTATGAAAACTGCTAATTTGAACTAAGCAGCAACAAAAAACTGAGATACGCAATCAGAACTAACTGTCAAAGTAGGATTGTTTACAGTTATGTTTATGTTTTTAATTTAATGAATAATTTGTGATGTTTTGCGAATTTTTGATAATTTATTTTTCTCTATTGTTTAGGTGAAGTGGTAGAACATTATTGCTATGGTACATGTGTAATACTATAGAATACTGTAAATTTAAAGAAGCAAATTTTATCATACTGTGTCCTCCCTCATTGCAAACTCAAAGCTTGAGTATAACGGCAATGAGCATTTTATACTTGTATGCCAACCCCGTACGAAGGACGGGTACTCTGATATTATATAGGTATATATAGGTATGTGTGTGTGTGTGTGTGTCAGTTAGCGCGATAACTCAAGCAAAAATTATCCGATTTTGATGAAATTTGTTAGAAACGTGTAAACCTTCGTTTATTCGAACGAAATCGCAACCAACGTAATCGGACTATGGGAACGGGGGTTCCCAGTTGAATGGGGGACCAGTTCATTTTTCCCATTTTTGACTCTAAAAACAAAATTTTACAGTTTCTTTCCAGACCATTTTGTAGAACTTTAAAAAAGAAAAATTTCGTATATTGAAGCATTGTTGTATGCCAAACAGTTACGGAGATACTTAAAAAAAACTTTAAATTTAAAATTCCCATGTTATATACTTATGGACAATAAATAAACTGTTGTAGTTTGCTTGTTTATGGATATATTTTAATAAAATTTGTCAATTTTGTTTATTTCATTCTAAGCTATCAACATTTCAATAAAAACATACCTCAATACCTTCCCTGTAGCAGCAAACCTAGGTAGTCATTAAAATTGTTGTTATTTTTAGGAAATAAATCTGACAATTTTCATGGGATATTTTATTAGTTAAAGTTGTAGTCAATTTTATTGTGCTGCAAACAAATTTCCATTGGCTTGATTAGATTTGTGCTAAAATGTTTCTTTTATCAGTTTTATTCTCTATTTAAATAACATTAGGTTTCATGAGTAAGCTTTTGCTGCTTTAGGGATGGTGAAAAGTTGTCTATTTATTAAAATGTTATTATTATAAATAAATACAGTAATACCTTTATTCAAAGTGGTATTCAGTAAAAACTGGTTTTCAAGACAACTCATGTCACAAACAATACATTTTATAAAATTTAATAAACAGTACAAACAGTAGGGTAAGTGAAACTAAACTAGCTTTAATTTGGCCTTTAACGAATTACATGACAGGACCAGATCCTGGATATTTCATCATTTATTTTGACTAAACATTCGTATTTACAGTTAGCTGTTTTTTGTTAGAAAATCCTTGAAATATTGGCCAAGATTGGTTAGGGGATTGAAGATAGGGACAGTATGAAATGGGGGGGGGGCACCTCTGGTTGCAATAAGTAGTGATATTTACTATTATTAGCTGATGTAAATAAATTGTTATTCATTGCTATTGTGCGTTTAGGTTTTGTCCTGAACGTTAATAGTTTAAATAAATGACAAACTATGGGTGAAAAAAAACATTCGTCTACCACCTAAACAGTAGAACAGTTAACTCGCACATCATTGAAATTATTACACATTTTTATTCATAATTAAATAATGCATCGTAAGTACATCCTTTATTGAGTGATACATATTTAAGTTTGTGTTATACCGGGTCTATGAAAAACAACTCCCTTGTTTTAAAATTTATTTATTTATTGTACAATATACAAATTACAATGATTGATAAATTAAATGAAAGATAATTAAATAAAAGTTTTTTAACACTAGTACACCTCGGTATACGAACCATTTGTAGCTCTGCAGATACCCAAGCGACTTTTACTCGTCATTATTGATCATTATTTGTTATTATTTTTTTATTACCAAACTACACTCCAGGTCAAACAGCTGTCCCAAACGTATTGATAATGTACGAAACTAAAACTTATTACAGCACCAAAGGATTATTACTCAATTACACTAATACTATCGTGAGGTATTTTTAAAACTAGGGAGTTCTTTTTCGGACACCCGGTATTATATAATCAAGTATTATATGTATCCTATCTATCTATCTATCTATCTTATCTATCTATCCGGTATTATATCTTTAAAAATATAAATTTTAAATCGACCGATTAACATTGGACAAACGCCTTTGTTTTATCAAGATACATATGAATGCAGTACGTAACTATGTATCTTTGTTACATATTATCATTGACTATATATAACTAAAGGTATATACTGTATATTATATACCTATACTATATATACCTATAGGTATATATAGTCAATGATATTATCTACTACAGAATAATAAAATTATAACTATTTTTTTTTTTTTTTTTTGTAAGAGGTTGGCGGCCTCTTTTAACCTTGCATTTGCCCGTCCACATAGACTACAGATCTGTGCATGGAACGTATCCAGCAAAGCAAGGGGTGAGCCGGTACAGTACAAAGGTGAACTGTACTGATAAAAGTTTGTGGCAGTGACCAGGATCCGAACCCACAACACTTCTGCATTGGGCCCAAAGTCCGTGACGCTACCAACTGAGCCACCGACTCACCATTTTGTTTTGTTGATTTGTGTTTATATTCAGATTATTACATTTCCACTTGCGACTAATGGAATTTACCCCAGCTATTATTGCTCTACCCTAGGCAATACTGTGTAGGACGTGTTTTACTCCTTGTGCGCAAGGCGGACTGAGATGAGCTTGTATACTTTACGCCACATGCGAATTGTAGCTATTATGCGCCTTTATCTTGATCAAAAACTACTTACAGTTCAACTGTATCCAATAACATAAAATTCGCTTGGCAAACTAGGGTTCCAGCTATAATGATGACCCCTGTTTCAAAAAGTTTCTAGTATCTCCAAGATCTAATATTCTTATGTTTTATATTTGGTTAAAAACCTATTGAAATGCCTACTGTAAAGTCCCTCATATCCTGCTCGTTTTACGGAGCCTTCATTTATCTGGCCACTTCTTGGAAACCTCGCCAGAGATTTGTAAACTACAAATTAATCGACCCCATAATAGGTGAAACGTATATATAGTCAATGGTGAAACACACTTCGTCAACACAAGTACTTATTGTCACCAACAAGAAACGCATAAAAACAGTCTTGAAATAGTATGAGTACCTAGTATACTTGTACCATAGAATCGATGTTTTATTTATTTTATGCGTGTACTATTCAAAGGCATTGATTTTTCAGAAGACAATTACGGTATATTTCGGCCTAATAATTGCCATAACCAATTAATTGTGAGCAGTTTTTACCTCCTTCATAATTTGAGTTACCTATCTTAATTTATATTATTATGTTAGTTACTTAACCACTTTTCCGATTGGTTTTACAAACATGTTGTTTTGTAAAAAAATAACTTTAAAATGGACCTTAACACTCCCTACTTTGACTACGGTACATTATATTAAATATAAATTATGATATTATCAGGTATTGTTTAAATGGTCGTTTTTAATAAGATGTCGGTTTATCCGTCCAGGGACTCGGTTCAGTATGGCCGGGTATGACAGGTTCTTCTGTTCACTTATATTGATGCTGATAAATGATTTTAAATCTTGAAAAATGTCAAACCTAGATTAGGTAAAATTCAAGTTTTACTTGCAGAAACAGATGAAAACGAACTCTAACAGCTGATAGTTCAGAACTCCCTAACAGAACAGCTGATAGTTGAGAATCGAAAGTCGCGGGTGGTCTAGCAGGTCGGCTGCAGCACACCCTTCATCATCCCAAATGGTTTTGTTGTGTCGGCCGAGGAATTTTAAGCTTATCTATCCCGATTATTCCGGGAAGCGTGTAGTAGAAGTAGATTCCGGATCCCCCGGTGCGGCAGCCCCCACCACCACTCCCTCCATTCATGCGGTCCGTTCCATTCAGTCGGCCCGTGTCCCGTGTCGGCAGAGTCGGCACTACCACTACACTACAGTCAGTCAGTGCTTGTGCTCAGTGCGTGTATATTGCTAGGCCGGTGTGTGGACACTGCTGCTGTGATTCAAGTCCACGATGCTAGCGACATTGTTGCTAGTCCTACATCTGTTACAGTTATGTGAGTACCCAAGTACTAATGTTCAAAGTATCTTTGTCTCTAGAGTCTGGACCGAACATTCCTGGAGGCCGGTCTTGCGTGACTGCGACTAAGAGAGTCTCTAGACTCCGGTGATCGGTGATGGTAGTTTTTATCCTTAGTTTAATCAGTGTTTTGCAATAGTAAATATAATAAGATCAAACAAACAACTGCCGACGATTAGGTTAGCAACGTATAACAATTCTTGATTGTGTATCCTAATTTAAAATATATTCGTATATTTACGACTTAAACATTCGAACCACAGTGATTTGTTTATTTATTCCATTTGTGCTTGTCTTCGCCATTAAATATTCTTAACGTTATCGTAAGGGAACCGCTCAATCCCTGATCATTTTACCTGACGTCTACCTTTTGTCAAAAAGCATCATTGGTTGATAGCCCATTGGCTAATGGAATGTTCGTCCAGATCTAGGATTGAACTAACAACCTTCGCATTTGAAGGCTAGCACTATAACACTAGTATTTAACCACTCGTGCTAGACAAAATTAATGAAGACGGACCAATAAAGTTCAGCTCTAAATACATCTATAAAACTTCGTAAACAAATATTATTAACAAATTTCCCTTGTTCATGTCCGTGTGGTAAAAAAAATTACTAGGTCTATACAAATTCTTCGTTCAACTGCATAGCAACGCCAAGTTTTATCTATGACTAGAACTCTAGCTAGAGCAGTAGAGACTTCAACGCCAGCGACCGAATCGAAGAATGGAGCCCGGCTAAAGTTAGGTTCTGATTTTGTGAGTTAATTTCCTCAACCGATTTATAAATATAAGCTTATTGCCTGCAGTCTTGGTGTATTTTATGTTCATCTATAAACACGATCAATTAACTAAGCAATAATTTAGAAACAATTACTTTTGATACAATTCAAGATTCCCCTTGTCCTTAAATATTATAATATATGTACCCTTATTCCAAATAGTGATTAAAATACTATGGCTAAAATACAACACATACTTACATGCTGAATTGGTTATATTTTTTCAATTAAAACTATCAACTGGATATTAATATTTCAATGCCCAAAACGTCTGGTAACAAAATGTATCGAAGTTTCCTGCCAAACCAGGCCCACATGAATTTATAAAATTAATCAGCGAATAAATGGTTGTATACTATAGTCTAACCGATATACCGTAATCAGAAAAAGAGTGGGTCGGTGTGTCTCTGCATTTATAATGGACTTGCAGACCTCCGTCCAATTAGTCGCTAATTGGACAATTAATTTAGCGATAACTATCCAACTAACGACCGGTCACTTGTGTGGAGGCGGATCCTATTCATAATTATAAATATTTATCGATTCTTTATGAACAAATTGCTATATTTTGCCTTTAACCGTTACAGTACCACGCCACGACTTTTAGAATTCGAGTGAATGTTAACAACATTAGTAATTAATCAAAACTTAAATGTTGATTTAGCACTTTCTTAGGGTTTTGTGCCAATAATGAAATTCTGGGTTTTAGCCACAGCATGTACAACCCTCCTTTTTTAAATCTATTTATTTATGTATACAGATGCAGATTCAATATTTGATTTACAGGGAAGTTTTGCAAATTTGACAATAAATACAACAAACAAATAATTCTAACACCAATCATATAAAGCATTTTTATATATGAATATTCAATATATTGTTTACTCAACGAGTACCACGTTTTGCTCGAAGTACAAAGTACTATTTGCAAAAATAAATACTTTGCTGGGATGTAATTATTTTTGACGTTAATTAGGACTACTAAAAGTTGCTGGTTAAAAACAGGTTGAGAACTAATATCGTGGCACATACTAAATTTGATATATTGCATGTGAATACCATATAATACATCAAAGATAAAAAATGGGAAAACGGCTAAATATACGTATATCAATAAGCAGGAAAACGTGTAAAAATGTATTGGAAAAAAGTATTTTTGACCAACCTATGACTTTTTTTTATAATTTAGTATTTAGTGGACCTACCTACCTATTACAAATTACAGTTCTGTACCTACACATCGAATATAGCGGGTGAAAATGAAGGGTTTTGAGTGTGAGGCGCAGTTTGTACCTAGGATTAGTACATTGAAGTTTGTACATTATCGCTCGACAGACGGTCGTCTGACATATGAATGAAAAACCTCTAGTTGATGTCTGGAGGAGGCGCCTGCTCGACACTACAAAAAAGTGAGGATTTAATGTCGGATAGGTTCACACAGTTTCCCTTCCGGTGGTTAGAAAAACAAGCCCACAAACCCCTTGCCGAGCCCCGACCACATCCTTTCACGAATTTTGATTTGTTTAAGTTATTTCCCGTAGCCCGGGTAATGAAATTTGAGTTAACGTAGGAAGTGGGTCCGATAGGCAACGACGCGGTAGTTGATGTAGTGACGAATGTTTCCTGGTCACTAAATAATTTATCAAATAATTAAATCATTTATTTAAATATTTTTATAATTTATTTAAATATTTTTAAATTTATTTAAATATTTTTAAAATAAGTTTAAATATTTTAAAAATGTATTTAAATATTTCTAAAATTAGTTTTAATCGAAAGTTAATTAATTACAATATATATATATATTTAAATAATTTATTTGTAATTATTTATAAATTTTAAATAGTTTTTCTTTAATTATTTTTAAATAGTTGTATTATTTAAATAATTTTCAAACGTCGATGCAGTTTACAAATTGTCTTATAGCTTTTAGTGGAGATAGTTCTCCAACACAGAGAAAGTTCTCCGCCAGAGGTAAATGTCCGTTAGTGTTTCATAGATAGGTGAGCTCAGTTTTAAGTAGTATGCTATTCCGCCATTTGTATGTTTTTTTTTAACAAAACTTTGTATGGCTGAATTTTGTTAATCCTTGCCTTACTCCTTTTGACAGAGCTAAGAGCATTTCATCCAATCAGTAAGATCTTATAATCGGACTTAAAAAGTAGAAAACGATTTGGCTAGTTTTTTTTCGATTCACAATTAAAACGTTAAGAAAAATAGGATTAAACGTAGTGACTCCGAAATTGTAGTCCATAATTTCGTTCAAATGTCAATTCCCTATGTACCAGGGTTATCGTAAAAATCAGAAGAGTTTTTAAACATTTCAATGAGAAAACTGTGTTTAGGATAAACAGAATGTACTTACTGTAGGTAAAGTCTCGTAAAAATATTTCAAATGACACTCCAGGATACTAAAAACTGTGTTTACTGTGAATAAATTGTATTGCTGTAAATGTTCCAGGTCCTATTATATGAGAGAATGGAGCCTAGACGTTCTAACTCTTAAAACAATTAAAGAACTACAAAGAAAATTTATAATCTCTCAGTATGCAAAATATTTTTTAAATTAATAATTTGATAATATTAATAATTAATAAATAATAATTAATAATATTAAATAAATTACAATCAATCTGGTGTTCAAAAAAAATATATTTTTGACTGTAAATAACTCTTCAGCGGCTGTTTGAAATTAACGAAATTAACATTGCTCTTATGGTGGGCAAATCCAAGATAGCCGGTAGCTTCCATGGACTCCCTTGAAGAAAATTTAAAACTACAAAGAACATTTATAATCCCACAGTATAAATGTTTAAATTATAATCACTTTGGTGTTTGAAAAACTATTTTTGGGCGTTAAATTACTCTTCAGCAGCTGTTTGAAATCATCCAATATGGCCGATAGCCTCCAAGGACTCTAAACACGAATAAGCGAAACGGTTTGGTAAAGTCAATAATCTGTCATCACCGATGTTCTGAAATTTATAGGATGAATTTAACAACTCATTGAAACCTCGTACATAAAACTAGCAGCCATCAGTCACAGCTTTGAAATTCTTTAGTGGGCGCGGTGAATTCCGACATTCCATCCAGGCTCATCCATCCCACCCGACTATAGCCACGTGTGAACTAACACAGCATTCTTGCCGACTCAGGTGGCAAATATCATTCACATTCTGCTGTAGTTGTACACTGTAGTGTTGTGGTGTCATATGCCGAGTAGGATGAATAGTGTGGGAATATACCTCTCTCTGCT
The DNA here is from genome assembly GCF_028750875.1 of Macrosteles quadrilineatus. Taxonomy (NCBI): domain Eukaryota; kingdom Metazoa; phylum Arthropoda; class Insecta; order Hemiptera; family Cicadellidae; genus Macrosteles; species Macrosteles quadrilineatus. The sequence continues at coordinate 41,893,754 of NW_026542600.1, read as the reverse complement.
GCTGGTACATAACAATAGCTCGTCTCCGCCAACTATTCTGTAGTATGAATAATCGTCTGCTTTGACCATCCAGATTGTATTGTGATTCATTCCCGAATTCCATGAATCCCTGATGAGCCGCCTTCAAGTTTCTTTCCCCTCTCGTCCAAACTCTTTGAAACGTCTTGCGCAGCGCGCGTACAGATTGGCCAATGGTTTAAGGGTCGTTTCTAACATACAGATTGACCAAAGGTCCTAATGAGCAGGGGCAAAAAATGGGGGCGGAGCTTACAGCAGCGATGTGTGTGGGGGAGGAGCTAGTCTATTCAAGTAAACTGTTTGTTGACGTTTTCTAATCTTACCACATACAGAGGTGGTCTCTTTAATGCTATTGAATATCGTAGAACCAACTTGTGTAGTTGAAAAAGCTGACAAAACTTTTTAATTCATTTTAAATATAAATACTCATAAGGTTAACATGGGAAACTAATGAGCCATTGGGGCAAAGCCCGAAATGGTTTTTGGGATAACAATATGTCTAGATATTTTAACCGGGAATGTGAGCTATCTTCATACCAAATTTCAACCCGATCCGACCAGTAGTTAATGCGTGATTGGATATCAAACAAACGAACAAACTCACAAAATTTCACAATATTAGTACTACGATATATTGTAGATTTTAAGGGTAAAAATATGATGTCTCATCATATCTCTATTATTTTCATTGCGTGCGCCATCTCTTCAAGAAAACTTCAGAAAGGTTAATAATACTAATGACACATACAATGAAAACGAAAAATCTAACGTAAACCATTTTCTTCTTTACATTTTATACAAAAAAACTAGCTGTTGTACCCGATACTGTTGTATCGTAGCTGTTGTAGCTGTTGTAGCTGTTGTATCGTGTGCGAAATACTAAGACAGATATTCAAGGTACCTAATTTTCAAACAACGGGTATACACATAAAAACGAGAATGCTTATGCTTTGAATCTTAAAAACCACTTCAGGACTTTTAAATGATAACATTATCCCTATTGCTATAACTAGGTCAAACAAACTAACAATTTCGTAACCAACTTGACCTCCCAAAAAATGTACTTTGTGTACTTGAAAAGAAATTGATAGTGAGTTAATAAGCAATTAGTTATATTTTACAGCTTATTATTTGTATTAGAATACCGCACTGTGTTGTTTATGCTAAAGTTGAATTTAAAAACCTTATTTGTTTACTTAACAGTTTACATAAAACTTAGTGTTTTAAAAAGTAAAATTCGTCTCTTGAGCTTGGCCACCTCTGTGACAGGTAAGATTAGAAAAAGTTGACAAACACTTGACTTGAATAGATAAGCTCCTCCCCCACGGGACATCAATGCTGTAAGCTCCGCCCCCATTTTTTGCCCCTACTCATTAGGACCTTTGGTCAATCTGTATGTTAGAAACGACCCTTAAACCATTGGCCAATCTGTATGTGGCCCTTGCGCATACTGAGAAGATTTATTCTTTGTGCGATGGGTGAATAACAATGTAATCGGAACGGTAGGGTTTACAAGTAATATAGTTGGTATATTTAATTTGCAAATGGAAAGCGGTTGGCATCTCCGTGTGCGTAGAGAGTATAATTAATTTAATCTTCTCATCTGCAAATCTACACTATCTCTGAATCGGTTGAATATTGGCCATAAACACTAAGTGGATAAACAATCAAGAGACTCGGGATAATGTGATGTTATTTAGTAGTTGATACTGTTAAACCTTTGGTAACACTAATGTTAATCGGGTTTGATCTATTTGGAATTTGTATTAAGTATTTCAGTTGGGTACCAGATGGGCAGCTGTGTGGTGTGTTGTGTGTAGTGTGTGGGCGTGAGATCCACACCCACGCCACTCCCGAGTACCCAACACCAGGTCTTGATAAAGAGAGTTCATACTGTTGTCATATTAACAACAAGGATAATAGGTTATTTATTGTCCTCACAGCCCAGAATAGAGGGATTTTAGGCGTAGTAGGTTTCTTTATATAAGTTAGTGGTTATAGTTATCGCCAGATAATGGAATGTACGCCGGTTCGATCCTGAGAAAATTCAGCGATTTCTATGGTTCGATCTGGACCCAGCTGTCCTTGAGCATTAGCTTCTCAATAATTGGTCCTGCCTAACAGCTGGTCTTGGCAACAAAACTACACAGATCATCTCAGTCTCAGCTCACTCCATTCTCATCATTCATATCCAGCTTTAAAAACACAAGTGTGTGTCGCTGTCACGAAAAATTGAATTGAATTAAGACTTACCATAGTTACTAACTTATGTGACACTGCTTATCAAATAAAATATTCTTTATTACCGCAAAACATAGTTATGGCGTATCGTTTGTGATAAATAAGTTTTATACACAAAATATTCTATTCACCCAGCAGAAATAATTTTGAGGGCCGAATAATAAGCAGGATAATAGGGGCAGAGAAAACGTTACTGGAAACTTGCTAAGGTTAAACATTATAAAAGAAATCGTACAGAATAAACACGCTTCTCAATCGATTGTTCAATGAATTCCGTTAAACGTAATGTCGTTATATGGAAATTGTTACAGCTCCAGGGATTGTTTAAGCTAACCCTTTTATTTATGTTCCTCCCCGCCACTTGAGAGGAAAGAGAGTGGTCAACTTGGAGTGCGCTGCCCCGGATTTCCGACACGGATCACTGTACTAGGATTGTTCGACCTGGATTATTGGGAATACACTTCGTTATCAAATTCTTAGATGGGCGGATAATTGCTTTCAGTAAGAAAATATAAATTTTACGCATTTCTTGTTGTATTTTGTTTACTCTTGCTTCCTTTACTTCATTTGCCCGTTTAAACCCCTTATTGCTTCAACTCTTGGTAGAAGAGTTTGAATAAGGTTTGCGTACTTGTAATTTTTTCACAGCTCTGACGATTTTTATAAATTCGAATAACCTATAAAATCAATTATTTGTTTATCCAAAACTTCGATGGGTACTCAATAAATTAATTTCGTTTATTCTATTGCTCAATGCTATGTTATTGAGAACAAACAGTTCCAAGGCTAGGGTTGTGTTCTCAACATTTTCTAGCTGTTCACAATCGTCGATTATCACCCAACACACGATTTGCAGTGTATGCAAGTATTTCTATAGTAATTCATTACAATTTTGTATAGTACCCCTATACAATTAAGGTTAGGTAATTGCTTTCATCCAGCTGTTTGTATGATTGTATATCAGGCCTATGCAATTGCACACTCGCATGTATACTGTACCCCGCAGTCGCAGGTTGCTTGTGGCGCCAGCCGTCGCGTTTTCCGAGCACTAATTGCCAGGTCAAGCCCACAGCTAGTCACTGATTGCTTAGTTAGTACAGGATAATACCTCCACAACACATAACCTATTTCCGGATTTCCGTCCGAGCCTACAAGTCGAAGAGTCAAAGACCTCTTTGCCCAAGTCCTTGTAGGTTTAATGCAAGCCATTTGTATTGATTTTATGGTACTTCCGTAACATATACCTTACTAAACGCTACCCCCTCCCCCACCCCCGCACAGCAGCCCAGATGGCACGGGCGACGTCAGGTGGCCGGTTACTGCCGGAAACCCCGACATGTGAAGGCCGATTTTACCATAACTCAGACACTTTATCTTATATTAACTCTAAAGAGTTACAAAAACATATTGCAGCCGACGACCTTTTAATTTCTGAATTGTTGTGTTATGCTATGCTTGTACTGGAAAACGGACGGTAGAGTCCGGTCGATCTACATATTTTGTTCAAAAACAGGGTCAGAAATCTTACTTCCTTTCGAGGATTATACGCCAATTAAGTGAGGAAGCGTGGGAATTGGAGAGGGAATCACACTCCTCTGTTAGTATAAGTTCCTTAAATGGGTAGACCCGGATTGCGCCAGTTATGTGAGGGTTAAAAAGGGTTAGCCTGGCACGCACCAGGATTGTGCCACACGCTACCCCAGGTAGCCAGGTAATCGGGTGAAAGATGGGATGTAACCTAATCTAGCCTAACCCTAACCTTACCTAACCTAATCTAACCTAACCTAACCTAACCTGATAATGAACTTGAAGAAATGCCGCATTGGCGCAATGACGGTGCATTTAAGGTAGGGTAGATTTGGCAGTGGCGCTTTGACTGTGTCTACCGCCCCAGTGGCGAAATCCCGGCGGACCGCCATAAATCAGTGTCCGCTTGGAGACACTCTTGCGACCCATGTTTACAATCCTTCGAAAAACACTCACTCTTTATCCTGAGATAATTGTTTGTACTAGAGCCACAGCTCGAAAACGAGGTATTTTTGACCTTTCGAAATATGCACATTTATACGACCAAGTAACACAGCAACGTATTACATAAACTACGTCATGGTGAAACTCGGGAGCATCGTCCGGTATGGGGGCGTCAGGCGTAGTGGGTAGCCACGGTCCACAATGGGCCGGATCTAGGCCTAGTCTCACACACTGCCCACTACCGCCGCCGTCGTCATTTGTTTCACTCTCATTTGCAGTAGACTACAGATGAAACACACAATGGTACCTTCTGCATATTTAGTGAAAGGAGATTTTAATGCAGTGATTTTTTCCGCTCGGCTAGACAACTGTTTTTGTTTTCTAGGACCTAATACCTGCAACGTGGGAAACGGACAGAGGAGCGTCAGTCATAAAACTGTCAACTCCTCGGCTGAAGAATTCGCCAGGGTAGGACCGAGTTGCGCCTAGGTACCTGATTTATCGTCTGCGTCTCCCAGTAGAGCAGGTACCTCTGTCCGCGAATGTCGAATGCCCACGACACAGTAATTTCCGCATAACTAAAAGTCGTTGGCGATTAGTAGGGTTTGAAACCCGAAGTCTCTCGCTTCATTGGGACAACAATTGTGCTGATAATATCATGAAGGCTGTGTGATGTAACCTGTCTCCTGACTTTTCGTCTATATGGGGACTGGTCAATGGTTCAGTGCTCAGACCAATCGCACGTAGACGAAGGGTCATGAGACAGGTTCCACCATACAGACTAAAATCCGAACACTCGTGTTGCGCCCCTAGCTATATCAGGTACCCCGCTGAAGGTAACAGGTGATTGCTCTTAATTGGTACCCTTTTGTGGAAAATTTGTATGGAAATTATTGATTGAAACTAAAGCTGCCCGGACAACTGATTCTTTGTTAAGCATACGTTTACTTAATAACGATTTTATGTATGAATGGAATCGTTTTATTTCATTCCCATACATGACTTCGGCGTGTACTCATACAGGCAAAATTGACTTGACTATAAGCAGATTTTAAGAGGATACAATTAAAACACACTACGCAAGTAATAATTTCTCCTTGAACACTGTAAAATATCGCTTGATTACTTACGTTATGAGGACGAAGTCTTTGGATATATTATTCTGACCATTGACGGAATCCACTTTTAAGTGTAGGCTATACAATTTAAAGAACACCTTTGAAATAATAGTTCAGTCAAAGTGTTCTAGTTTTATTCTGTCATATAACAACACCCAGGACACCTAAGAGTTGAAAGCTATACACAAAGCATCGGGTCATATAGGATGTAATATTAAATTGATATTATTGTTTATTTTAGTACACCTAAGTGTTCTTCATAAAGATACTACATATTTCCATAACATTTAATTTTTACATTTCAAAATTCCTTAAAAAGTCTGACACACAATCAAGTAACAGAATTTGTATTCTCCATGTCTACATTCAAATATAAAGAACAAAACTGAAAATTTAAAGTAAAAAAAAAACAAAAAATACGTCTAATAACCTTGTAATAATGTATTTAGGCCTAAACTTAGTTGACTCACAAGACGGCAAATACATATAAAAGATGGTAAGTGATGCACTTCCACTTACCATCTTTTATACGTATGAGTCTTATGAGTCAACAGTGGTGTAAATATATTATTACAAGTGTTGTTAGACGTTTATTTTTTGTATTTCCATATACTTTAATAATACGTACGATTCTGATCAAGAAGTCGTGAAAGGAGAAATAAAAGAAAATCTGTTAAGGCGTGGAACTATGAAAGACAATATATTTTTAATAATTCGAAAGGCCAACTTTCCAACTTCATAAAGAACATTACAACGGCCACATTGGTGGTTGGTTTTCTGTTTTGGTACACAACTCCATGCATCCTGGTACACTGCGGGAAGCATGTACCAAGGACGGGTGCGATCACCCATTTCAACGTCATTGTCCTGTGGTTTTGTTTTCGACTATGTTTGCGTGTTTCAGACTTGATTCAAACCCACGATAAAATGTATAGACAACGCTTTTGGCCTCCATTTGGTAAATAATACCCTTCCATAGGCGAATCGGGACCGATCGGGACTGGTGTAGTAATGAAAATAGATGTATACAATGTACATATTTTAAGGTTAGATTTGCCTGTCCGGTTGTACGTATATTGGTGAGCGTCTAAAACGCTGAAACCAGAATCTATCTATATATTACAAGCCTTAAACTCTACATGGGGGTTTTAATCGGAAATTAAAGTTCCCTTTGTTATGAACAAGCTGCAACCAATCTTTTATTCTTGTAATGCATAATGATCCGGTTTTTGTCAGGTTACCAAGGTCAATGTACCTTAATGTTCATTTCAGGCGTGATACCAAACAATAGTAACAATCGTCTATGGTCATGAAGAGTCATCACAAACCCTTACACGAGCACGAAAATTTAAATTTTTAATATTACCAAATTTTGTATACTGATGGCGAACACGTGGTGTTGACGGCAGATGAATTATGACTAATTACGGTATTTTATTTAGAGACAACCAGAACAGTTGAGTATGCCTCTCGCAAAGTGTACTATACAGGGTGTTTGTTTCCAAATTTTCTGGACATAAGATAGGTTTGTTATTGCTATTTTACATAGCAGTATGGCAGTCCTAAATTGCATAATCGAATGTAGAATAAACTGATAACTCGGTTGTTTGTCATCCGATTTTAACAAACAAGTTCTCATTTGATTTGGAATGAAATTCTCTATCTTTTTGCTCTCAAAACAATTTTCTCAATAATTACGGTTTTCATGAAATTTGGCATTACAGATTTTAAATGGCCGCCAAATTGAAACGGCTTGAGATATTGAAATAGTTATTTGTGCAACTAGTGAGAAAAGTGAGCAATTGACTCACTCGAGAGAAATCCTTACTCACGAGCCGTAGGCGAGTGAGGAATTGTTTCTCGAGTGAGGCAATTGTACTTTGAACTCGAGTTGCACATTATACTTTTCCTACAGTTACCATAAAACCATAATTTGTTACCATAATTTGTGAAGAAACATAACCTATTTTTACACAGAAGTGAACTTTTAATATAACATTTAATGTGAAGTGACAAATACAACAGTACAACAGCTGACCAGCTGATTTACAGCCAGTGCTGCCAACGTATTTCGCGCGCATACGACGTTGACTGCATGTTACTACAAGACTATTTCGTGCCTTCACGCTGCAAATCTGGAGTGAGACAAAGTAATTAGAGTGAGACAATGTTAACATTGTCTCACTGATGAGTGAATTGGCCATTTTGCTTTCTCAAATCAGTGAGAGAACATGTATATTGTTAGGTAACTGTAGGAAAAGACATTTTTTAAGCTCTTTTTACCTTCTAAACTACACATTTTTACCAATTTTGAACATTCTGTCTTGAAAAATGACCAAGATATAATGTAATTCTTAAAAATCACAAACAGACCGACAAACAGAAATCTAGGCATTTTAGACCCGTACTTGGCATTTTATGTTTGTCCTAGCCCAAGGAACAAGTCAAAAAAATATGTCCAGACAATTTGGAAACAACCTGTATAGCATAAATTTTACTTTTTATTTTATGACAGTGTAATCGAAAAGGTACTGTATTTATGTCGATCTTTCACTTAGTTTAGTCATACAATTGACACAGAAAAATGTCCGTTAGAAGAGGTTCCGTTTTTCGATCTTTTGTCCCAACTGGCTATAACTTTAGCACGGCGACGTCTAGTCTACATCATTGTAGCCTCTGGTGAATAATGAAGCTCATTCTGGACGTATCACTAATTAGCGATTTTTCCATATAGGGAATAAGCTATTACCGTAGATCTCATGGTAGGCCTAAGACCTGGACCCGGGACCGATTTACTTTTTCGTTGTGATGTCCCCAGAGGCCAAAAACACCATCCGTTCGAATTCATATACAGGGTGATCAACTCAAGGAGGCCACCATTGGGATATCGGAAACGGTAAGAATTAGAGAAAACTTTAAATGGGGGACATTCCTTTATTTTTTGTGGAAGTTAAAAATATGATTTTAGTTTTTAAAAATTCAGCCGCCATTTTCCAAAATGGCGGCCAACTTTGAAATTTCTTATGGAATACCCTGTATTTTATCATGTTTTCGGATAGAACATGCAATTTTAAAACTTTTTTATTCTTGACAGTTTTTCGATAAACCCACTCGTTTAGGAGTTACAGCCTATGGAAAAATGACTTCCGGTATACATTTTACATCATGTAGCTCCAAAAAAAGTAGGTTTATAGCGAAAATGCGAAGAGAAAATAAGTCAAATAAGTCTTAAGATTGGATCCACATTCCAAAAAGTCCATAAAATTCGTTAAAAATATTAATTCTATTATTTAAAAATGGCGGCCATTTTCCAAAATGGCGGCAAACTTGAAAAGTGGAAAACTGTGTATTTTATGGTCTTAATGGAATGTGGATGCAATTTTAAGACTTATTTGACTTATTTTCTCTTCGCATTTTCGCTATAAACCTACTTTTTTTGGAGCTACATGATGTAAAATGTATACCGGAAGTCATTTTTCCATAGGCTGTAACTCCTAAACGAGTGGGTTTATCGAAAAACTGTCAAGAATAAAAAAGTTTTAAAATTGCATGTTCTATCCGAAAACATGATAAAATACAGGGTGTTCCATAAGAAATTTCAAAGTTGGCCGCCATTTTGGAAAATGGCGGCTGAATTTTTAAAAACTAAAATCATATTTTTAACTTCCACAAAAAATAAAAGAATGTCCCCCATTTAAAGTTTCCTCTAATTCTTACCGTTTCCGATATCCCAATGGTGGCCTCCTTGAGTTGATCACCCTGTATATATATATATATATATATATATATATATATATGTTGCACGAAAACTCGAGCAAAAATTATACTATTTCGATTAAATTTGGTGCAAACGTGTAAACCTACGTTTATTCCAACTAGTTTGCGTACCAGCATGATTGGACCATGAGAACGGGGTTTTATGGGGGGATTTATGGTGGAAAATGGTTTTTTTCCTTTTTGACCCTCAAAACATAAAATTTCTCAATTTCTCTCTGGACCATTTTAAGAGCTTAAAAAACAAATAATTTAGTACATGAAGTGTTTTTGTACGGTTATTTGGTTACAGAGAAATATAAACAAATTTTAAATTTTAAATTCTCATGTTATTCTTACGGAGAATAAGTAAACTGTTGTAGTTTGCTTGTTTGTGTATATATTTTGATAAACCTTGGCAAATCTATTTACTTTTTAGGCCTACTAAGGTATAATTTTACTAAAAAACACACCTTAGTACCTCACTGTAGCAGAAAACCTAGGTACTCGTTTATATACTGTTATTGAAACAGATTTAATTGTAAATCAAATAAGGCAAATGGAAATTCGCTTAGTCTGCAGGTTTGCTGCGGTGGACGTTATTTTAAGAATTCCACTGTTATTCACTGCCAAACAAAAGTGGAACCTTTTGGGAGGAGAGGATTATAGGCCACCAGACCCACATTGTAGGAAACTGCTGAGGGTTAATTGAGACCAACGCGATCACACGCTGCTCTTCATTAACTTACCGTTGCAACTAACGAGCCCCTTTATAATGGGTTAATCTATGGTGTTTCCTGCACCATAGAGGACGATTATTGCCGATTGTGTATAAAACAATAGTTTACGATCGCTTGATTTGTGTCTTGTGAGTGAAGTGGAAAATCTTCCTCGGAGAATCCGCCACCAAATCCAATTAGTAGGATAAGCTAGCCACTAGTAGCCTATAAGATATAGTAATAAATAATATAAACAGGTTATAACCACAATTATAGTAGCTAATATGAAATCGCAACCAGTAAAATATACAGGTTTTCACCTCTATAGTAACTTTTACATAACATAGCAATTAGTAGGATATTCAGATTTAGCCACTAGTAGCCACTAGTTAGTGGAATATACCTAATTTATCTACTAGTGACTAATAAATGGTCTTGTTTTACGGGAATTAAAAAGAAAAGAAATATTTAAACGTCTCCTTAACTGTATAATATTTTAGTCATTCTAATGACTAATTAATGACTAAAAATAGACACTAATACTAATTTTCACAGACTCACGATCTTTTCGTATTCATTTTTTTCTTACAAATATTCTTTAAGTATTTAAAAATACTTCTAAAGAAAAATGCGGCACTTCCACAAAATCGTAATATTTATTTATGCCACTTACAAATTAAATAATATTATGTTTACTGTAGGTCATTTATCTTATTATGTTAACAGACGGGACATTTCTCATTTCCTTGAAAACTTCGCCTCCTGTATCAAAGCCAAATATTCATCATCTATACTCGTATTATGTCTCAGTTGTTCTATGCTGGGAATAGTTCTTACAATTAATAAGTTTTAAACCAGGTACAAGAATTTTTAACATACTATTTCGCAAATTAATTTCTACCAATTTCAAAATTGCATAACAATTAAAGTGTGCATTTTTGTAAGATAATTCTTTCCCGTCGACTCTACGCCTAAAACGCTGAAGCACAGACAAACCTCAAACCAAGTCGTTCTTCTACAAATTATACAGTATGAACAATTACCTTCCAATAAGTGAAACAGTATTCATTGTTGAGTTGAGAAGACTAGCTTTACGGAGGATAAAACATATTTTAAATGTGAGGATTATTTTTATCTCCTTGAATAAAAATCGTAAAATATTGCTGAGTCCAAGCAAAACAATATCCCTCCTTACCGACACCACAGATTCTATTAATTCATAGATCCACCAATATACCTAACAACTAGCAACCGAACCGCAAATTGTGGTTTACTAACTAATTAATTTACTCGCACCACGGCCGCAACGTAGTTTTATTGTGGATTCAATAATTGGCAATTCAATTTACAAAATTGGTAATCATTGTGTGTATCTTTGGCTATGAACAACTTTGAGATAGACTTCCGCTCAACCCAGAACTTTACCAGGTATCTTCAAAATGTGTCCGTCTCTTAACTAACTTTAAGCTTACTCGTGAATTTCATCTCACCAGAAGAATAAATAGATAGGGTCATTTGATGAAACTCATAGTAAATAATAATAATCCCCAATGATGGATGCAGATCCATAACTATAGAGTGATGTAATACACCTAACATCTTTTATATCGGTACAGTATAATAAAACCTCTACCGAATCCAACGGAAATTGCACCTTGCAAGTTTAAATTGTACGTATTAATAAATCTGTGCGACTTTTCATTTAAATTGCCAAACCGTTAAAGCACGTCTGAAAGTTCGAGTTTGCCTGCCTTTTTGCACGTTTAAAGGTTAAAAGGAACAGTCATTGAAGTACTATGTCTTCGTACGTCTAGTTGCGTGATGTTCATGAATTAAGAGTGACTGTTACTACTAAACAGTACTGGTTGCTGCCGAACAGTGCAGTGGTCGATCTTATAGCCAGGACCAATGATTATTCCCAAGGATCAATTCATAATTCATGTTATTGTTTATTCATTTGATCTTACTTGCATGTTAAGAGCGAGGAGTAATGCCCTAGCCAGTAACCACAGACTGACCACAGCCTCACACGCACCAGTGACTGCGTCGACCATCTCCCCATCTCCTACTCAACGTCTCATGTATCTACAGCACAAAGTATCTTCGATAGTTACTCTACCTTCCTTATACTATTGCAGTTTTCTATCAAATAGTTTTCTGCTATCACCCTTACCTATACAGTTTTGTATCAAATAGTTCTCTGCTATCTCCCTTACCTATACAGTTTTGTATCAAATAGTTCACTGCTATCTCCCTTATCTATGCAGTTTTGTATCAAATAGTTCACTGCTATCTCCCTTATCTATACAGTTTTGTATCAAATAGTTCTCTGCTATCACCCTTACCTATGCAGTTTTGTATCAAATAGTTCTCTGCTATCTCCCTTACCTATGCAGTTTTGTATCAAATAGTTATCTGCTACCTTCCTTATCTATGCAGTTTTGTATCAAATAGTTCTCTGTGACCTTCCTTATCTATGCAGTTTCTTATTACACACTTCTCAAAAGTTTTATGTGGTTCTCGAATCTGATGAAGCACACAGTATGATGCAGAAATGTTTTTGAGATTATATGCATCATACTCTGTGCTTAATCTGATTCATGTGTTACATAAACATTCAGAAATCATTCTGCACCACACAGTTTTTTTTTTCTAGGATGCTAGGAACGAGCCTGGGATTGTTTTTCACATTACTTCAGGCTAGAGTAGGGGTTGCGGCATTATCACTTAGATAAAATCCATTGGTGATTTGGCGGGATTTGAACCCGGGACCTCAGGGACCGAAGTCCCGCACTCTAACCACTACTCTAGCTCGCTCCCTAATAGGCCGTGTGATGATATCTCAATATTAGTGCAAATCTTGTAACACTGTTTTTATTGGCCATCCCATAGTTATTAAGTGGCCACCACCGTGCACCACTCAGTGCCCATATAGGGAATTTCGCTTTTATGCAATGACACGTTATCTAAACGTATCAATGAGTATAATTTATTTAATATAGATGCTTTGTTTAATCTTGAAGCTCTACTGCTCTTTCTTAAAAGAGAAAACCCCTTCACCACAGTGATGCTGTGAAATGGGAACAACAAAATTAAAACATTTTTTAAAGATAACTTCAATTACTTCTTAATACTTAAGAAGCATGGAAGCGGTTGTTTCCTTTTTGAGTCCCTAGAAATCAATCCAATTAAAACTGCTTAAAACACGTATAAGTAAAAAAATACATATGCTGTAAAAAAGACAGAGTAGACTTGAATGATAATGTTAACGCTTTCATAGTTTTTGCAATTAGTAGTTTAATATAAACAGTACATTGAGATTTATATTATTTGTAACTGTACTAAGCTACAGAACGTTGATTAAAGTCAAAGTTACGATACGATGTCCTTATAGTCTCGTTACTTTTTACTTCCCAGTGACTACAACCAAACTACGTCTTTTATAAGATAATACAAGTTTAAGAGGGCGCTTAAAACATTCACTCATTATTTACTAAACCAATATTTTACAAAATGTATTACATGTTATTTGTATAATTATGCTTTGGTTCATGGACTGTTTACAATATATATGGAGACTGGAGACTAACGTTCGCATTGCTGAATGCCTTCTTTGATAAATCAACTCGCGCGCTTTGCAATCCTAAACTGGCCTTTTTAGTCTCCGGGACACATAATATCGCAAGTGTTACCAACTTAACAATATCAAACTTGTATCTAGGTATTTTCCATCGAAGACTTTGCAGTTTAAACTTCGACTCCCTGCCACTTAAACCTTGTAGGTATTTTAATACCAAACTTGTCTCTCTTTGCAAGTACAGTGACACGTCGATAAAGAAGACCTTCGATAACAAATCCCTTGATAACAAATGTCATTTTCAAATAAACTTTGTTTTATATTACTTATTTTTGCAAATCTCGATAAGGAGTCAACATTTATAACAACCTCGAGTCATATTCGATCAAGGTTCTACTTAGTTCTATGATTGTTTTATCCTAGTCACGTTTCGGGTGATTTAAATCGATGGAATATTTAAAATCTCGATCCATGTATTTCCAGTTTTCGCGTCTAAACGTATTTTTTTATCCACAAATATTTTCACCTTTTACTTCCTCTCTCCATGTTCAGCTACCGACACACACCATGGCCAAGTAGATCACTAGAGTTATGAAACACCAATTACTCTAACGGTTTCCTGTGGGCGGCGTCGTCTTCTGATACTCTTCCGTTCTCATATTTGTTTAACAAACCGGGTTGCAGGCTGGCCTTGTTGCAACATTCCCTGAGAATGAAGAGTCGTCGCCAGCCTCAACCTCCTCTAAGCACGATTCATCATAGACTAGCCTTCTTCACTTGAGACATGTAGGCTACTGTGATTTCACACGTGAGATATAGTCGGTAGCAGCAATTGTTCACTGTTTCGATGTTATTTCCAGGCGGGCATTAATTGTGCCAACTGACCTGAGTCAGGTAGTCGAGTATTCCTGAATTGCGCCAACTACTGGGAGCCACCAGATACGTCCCTTAACTAAGCCAAGTAGCGACCCTCTTTGACTGTATAATTCAGTAGGTTAGGTCAGGATGACACGTAAACAAGGACATTCCTTCTGCCGGCAACTTACCCCTACCTGGCTTGAGCTTGGCGCAATTAATGCATGGTAACTTAAAGTCACAATAGAATAACAACCCAGCTACAAAGAAGCAACAATATGTACTCAATTCAACAACCCCGTGGTAAATCCGTGAGATGATCTGTGTCAAATGACAATCTGTCCTATAACATATAGGCTATTATGTAGAGTCAGGTGGTTGTCAGACAGCCTTTGATGGTCATCCCAGCAATGTAGTATCCGTCAAGCAGTTGCAACACAACTAGCTTAATTTTTTCAAAACAACTATATTACACATTTATCGCCTTTCTTTTATGTTCCAAAATATACTAAATTCCAGAACAAGTGGTTATTATTGAGATATAAGGGGAAAATGTCTGGATCTCAGTAGAAGAACATGAATAAGCAATGAATAAATCATATAAATGTAATGAGAATTTAAAACACGAAGACATTTTACTTCTTCGAAGGTGCTGATTTTAGCTTTGTGTCGAGAAACCAAAAAAATGCTATATTTTCTAGTTTACTTAGTTGCGGCATAGATTGTGGTCGCGTAGTCAACCCTCCTACAGAGCCACTCATATAGGGGGGGGGGGGCTCACTTACAACAAACAGTTCCAACAATGATCGCTAAACAGACAACATTGATGTACTATTAATGACACTATGCTTTTGTTACAGGTGCAGGATCCTGCTACTTCTCAGCAGAGCTCCAGGGCGAGTACTTGATGCAGACCATCACCATCACCTCCGGGGCGCAGACCCAGATCCAGTACTCCGTAGTCAAGATCACCGCGGAGGCGATCCCTATGTGGGGCCTCTGTCACCAACGCGAGGGCGACAACGTCATCCTCAACGACAGGTAGATTACGTCATCACTCGCTGTCATAGGTTGTCGTAGAAATGGAAAGACTTTTCTTTGAAGAAATTACTTCTTTAGTGTGTGTACCGTAGGGTGGCGCACGGACCCACAAGCTACCTGGGTCAGTCCCTCCATAGGCGCTCGCTGCTGTTTCCTTGATGAGTCACCAACTACCAACAGCAGCGAGCGCCGAGGGTAGAAAATTACTGACACAGGTAGCTTGTGGGCTCGTGCGCGTGTGCCACCCCAATACACAAAATTGCACCTTAATGTTTTAGGATAAGGTTGAGACGGAGTGTCGGAATTACAGAGTTCGTTACACATAGTGACTCCTATATTTGTCACCAAATTTGCCAATTACAGTATGATTGGGGAAGACCTAACTCTTCAAAATCTTTGTTTCAGGTTTCATTAGATTTTTACAATTTCGTCATATTAGTGTTTCGCTGGATTTAAAAGGAGCGCGGTACGTGTACTCGTTTGGTCAGTTGACAAAACTAGTACTTTGTAGCATAATGTTCAGTATCACTTCAAAACAAAACAATTAAATTTATGGTAAGCTTAAAGTCGTGAATAAGGTTTTATTGATTCTACGAATCTTAGCAGGGAAGCCAACCAGTGTGACTAAGCAACAGTACCAATTTCACTATACTCTGGTTAATTATTAACGGAACTCGGGGATAGCTAATTACCCATCTTCCACTAATAAATGTAGTTACAGAGCTGAAATGTTTAAGAACATTTTATCGAAACCTGTTCGAGATGCTTACAATATTGCAATATATGACAACCTCCAGAGAGGGAGACAAACAATACCTTCATAAAAGTTAACCTACGAGATAGAGGACGGTGGGACAATATAATATCGAAAACAGAAGTAGACAGTAGTGCAGGTGTTACACTATGGTTGGTTTCCATTGATAGGAGTAGAGCCAACATAAATAGGAACATACAGTAGTGTAGGTGTCACACAATGAGCCGGTCACCACCATGTGCCCAGTTGTTCTATGCTATGCGCCGTTTTTTGTCGTGTAACTCGAGACGGTGACTTATGTTTCTAGACCGACGTGCCGCCGCGCCGTGTCGGTTGTCCCATCGTCTTACCACCCCAACAACATCCGTTTAATCATCATCTCAAATAGCTTTTATCTTATCTCAACCTACCAGCTTGGATCCTGTCGCCTACTTTACTCGTAGGACTGCATTGGTCCGTACATATCGTTCTAACGTATTTAATTGATTGATTCATTTTTATCGTTTTTATAAATGTATTAAGTGTATCGCACCATCCACCATACTGTTGCAAAATGAGTCAGTCGATTTGGGCTTCAACTTTCAACTGGCCAAGGCGTAGAATATTTCTTTCTCCCTCCTTATGGTGAAAATCGTCGTTTTTTGCGTTCCCTGATAACAGCCTACAACGCCTCAGCCTGAAGCAACGTGACAACACCAAGTTCAACAATTTCCATTGAATATACGGAATGTATATTCATTACATTATTACTTTTTACATTATACATTTTAGCGAATTTCCCATATAGGGCTATTACCGTAGTACTCATGGTAAGACCTGGACTCGGGACCGATTTTTGTTTCGTGTTGAGGTCCCTAGAGGCCAAAAACACCATCCGTTCAAATTCATATATATATATATATGTATATATATTTATATATATATGTGTCCGTTAGCACGATAACTCGAGCATAAATTACCCGATTTTGATGAAATTTGGTATAAACGTGTAAACCTACATTTATTTGAACGAGTTCGCGAACCAGCATGATCGGACTATGGGAACGGGGGGTGTTAGGGGGGTAAAAATAGGGTTTTCCCATTTTTTACCCAAAAAACATAAAATTTTGCAATTTCTTTCCAAACCATTTTGCAGAGCTTAAAAAACAAATAATTTAGTATATTGAAGCGTTATTATGCGCCTAATGGTTACGGAGAAAATAAAAAAAATTTAAATTTAAAATTGCCATGTTATTCTTATGGAGAACAAGTAAACTGTTGTAGTTTGCTTGTTTATGAACATATGTTGATCAAATGTGGAAAATGTTTTCATTTGTTACTAACTATTAACATTTCACAAAAAAAAAAAAACTGTTTTACCCTCCCTGATGCAGCAAACCTAAGTACTTGTTAAACTAATTCTATTTAAATAGGAAATAAATGTTATATTTTTAAGTAGAAATGTTAGTGTAAATCTAATCAGGCAAATGGAAATTCGCTTAGTCTGCAGGTTTGCTGCGGCGGGGGTATTTCGCCAATACTCTTTTCTTTTACTTTTAAAACGATAAATTACGTACGTTGCTGTTAAAACGTTGTTCACAAAATAATTTCCTTGATGGTAAAAGACAGAAAGTGGTAAAGTAGTAGCTGAAAACATTATACTACGGTTAATTCATTTTGAAACAGATTCATCTCCGACAATGGCAACTTAGTTGGACGTCGAACAGCCAGGGGACAGGGGGGACAGGAGCCGCCGGAACCAGGTAATTTGGAGGTGGCGACTTGGTGATTGCCGCATGCCGGAAACTCAAATCGTTGGGATAAAGAATTACGTCGGCTCCACAAAATAATAACACGATTTTAGACCTCCAAGGGAATGTCGTGATTCCGACATCAGCATCAGGAGTCATGATGTCCAGTAGAAAGACGCTGCCTGATCTAATAAGGCTCCCTGGCTCCACGTAAAATGGCTTTTAGACGTTTCAGATCGTAGAATTGTACGTGACGTCGTATGAAGTGGCTATAATACATCAAGTTTTGAAACATTGAAATTACTACGGTTAATTTAATTCAATAGTCAAACATTTTATCGTTTCTATTAGTACAAATAAATTCAAATACAATTCTTCGCTCACCATGACCAACATGCATACAAAGTTTCATAAAAATCAGTATGATCAATCCAATGATCAAAATGTTGATGTGAAAAATGGCGAATATCTGGTTAACGAAATTATTTTGAAAAAAAAATGTTATTGTTGTTTTTTTCTTTGTTTTGACCCATATAACCATTTCTTGGAGTTTGGATGTTTACTTACGGGACATCCTTATAACGTAGTTGTACAGTATTTTCTTGTTAGGTTAGTTTAGAGTAGTATGGCAACACAAATATCGTAGGCCCTTTGTCACTCGTACAAAATGTGTTTCCCATACTCGTCTGTTATACACCTATTTTCCGGACTAGTAACTTAATACACTATTAATGGGAATGTATGTTCCGCTTGCATTAAGATCAGAACTTAACTGCGCGTTTCGTTTACGGGTATCCACACTTAATGGCTGATGCTGCGGGAAGCGGGGGATCCAATGGATTCCGTGTGCAGGGTGCACTGGTAAATTCACCGGGTCTTGGTTCAGCAAGAGGCCCCGTACTTGGTGATAGGAGAGTACTTGGTTTACTATAGAATAAACTTTTACTCTCTATAATCTGTGGTGATAAGGTTTGTGGTTCGTGGGGAGGTAACACGAGACCCGGCACGTCTTGCTCCACTTTCGAAAATTGATTTTCTAACTTTGGTCCCAAAGTTTACGATCTCCCCTTAAACCTAAAACAGTTAAAGGTCCTAGATTTCAAAAGAAACATAGCTAAATTGTAAACTATTGTACATAAAGTTGGTGTTTTATCATAGATTATTTGATAAATTTACTCTATAAAACAGTTTTTTGTACTGGTTAACAATTCCTTTCGCATATATTTTGGGTTTGACAACAGTTCCACTTAACTGGCCGAGATACGTAGCTATTCGCAATTTCAGTAAACACAACGGTTGAGAAAGGCACAAGCTGACCTACAATATTTCATTGTTATACTGCACAAAGGGCATTGTTTATAATTCCGCCCTCCCCGGTTTCAGCGACAAGACAAAGAGGGGGAGTCTCAGTAGACCTGAAGGGCATTTAAGTAGACGCCATAACAGAAATCACGAAAACAAAGTTGTACAATTATTGAATCAAATGTTAAAACTCGAAACTCATATGAGGAGAAGACTTAGAAGTATTTTATGCCTTGTGTTTGTCTCTATTTAAGTTCGTAACAAATTAAACAAGATTACAATTCTTGGTGAATAAAAAAAAACACAACCCTTTGTAATGCATGGTAAAGTAATTCAACCGATTTTATGAACAAAGCATATTAGTGAATTTCCCATAAGGGGAATAAGCTATTACCGTAGGTCTCGTTCTCGTAGGCCTAAGACCTGGAACCGGGACCGATATGCTTTTTCGTTTTGATGACTCCAGAGGCCAAAAAACCATCAGTTAAAAATTCATGTAATCACGAAAAATTGCAATAACATTGAAACGTTATTTTTACAGGATTAGAGGTTGTACATTTTTTTTTATATTCGAAAGTAACATAATTTACTAAATTCTAATACAAATCGTTCCAGCCGTTTTTGTCAAAATCAGTTTTCTCTACTTTATGGCGTTTATGGGAAAATAATCACTAATAAATTAAAAAATGGGAAACCATAGGAAAACCATGGATTGATTAGTGACCACATACCAAATTTCATCAAAATCAGATCACGTGTGTAGTCTATGTACACATCAACACACACAGACATCAAGTCAAAAACCAATTTTTTGGGTTCAGGCGGAGGGCTCAAAGCGATATTCGATATATTCACCCAAAACTCGAAAATCTTTACAAAAAACAATATTTTCTCCAAATACTTGTGTATGGGGGGGAGATAGTAAAATAAACAATTTTATTTTCTTTCTATACTTAGTTGAAGATTATTTGAATATATTAATTTTTGTTAATTTCTAATTAATAGATCTAATTAAATATATGTGCTTGATACAATGGGACAAAATGATTGTGACCAATACAAGATTATTTTGTTGACTACCAGATACATCAACATCATGACTATAGTGTGACAACTGCAGTATAGATTTGCGATGGATACTGTATAGTGACACCTCTCAAAACATACTAAGTGCAGCATATTTATAACATTATCCTCAGGGTCAAATATTTGCACTGGTTCAGCTCAATTTCGGTCCTGGTTTTCAATGTAGTCATTTCATTTATGTCGCCAAGCATTCCCAGGCGAATCTCGCCTCTTCATAAAAACAATGTGGCAAAATGAGCTTATAATGATGTACAGTACACTGGCTTTCAGAGCCAAACCACGTCTCGGATTCATTATTTGCTCATTATTAATCAATCAGTCAGCTGTAGTCAGATCTGGTGGATCCTAAACTACAAATAACTACACCTACCACAATGTGAATTTAACTGTTTCATTCATATGGAGATTGATATAAATTAAATTTTTGGACTAAAAAAAATATAACTTTATTAGATTTGAAGTCTAACCCATTCAAGTATACAGCTCATACTCTGTCCATAACAAAAGCTGCTTTCTAATTTATTCTTATTATTGCTCATATTTATTAAATAATTATGCTATGTTTATAAAGTGATTTAATCCTATTTGATGTATATTCCAATGTAAAAATGGTGTTACCGTTGAGAGAATAAATAAATAAATAAAAGCTACAGTAACATCTACTGTTGCGATGTAAAGTATTTAGGCCTATAAATAAAATAATTACTGTAACATATTGATAAACTGACTACTCTTGTAGTATTCATTAAAATAAATAGCAATAACCGCGACAATTCTGAAAATTTTAAAACAACATTAAGATGTAAATTCTAGTTTTTTCCTGAAATTGCTTTAATCAAACAATACGGTGTAGTTGGAACTTCGTACTCGGCATCAGGTAAAAAACAGTACCTCTAAGGTAAGGGTTATCTCGACACACCTTTCATTCACACAGCGAGTTTTTACTTTCAGGCAAGATATTTTGGGGTGATTGCACAAACCTAAGAAATAACAACTTAGATGAGAATTGTTTTGTTATATCGTATGCAGTTGGTGGGGAGTTAATAGATTTTTTACTGTAACTAATATTTTAATATCCAATCTTCCCTTAATGAATTCCAAAGGTATGGTATTACATAAGAATAGTGTAAGCCCTCCCATCTTTGGCTTGTTGTGAGTTACTGGTACCTATATTCTGTCAATTCTTCAGCCAAAATTGTTCTCTGAGACCTTGGCCTAATTAGCATATCCTGTGACATCATCCAGTCTGTTGGATCATCTCTTCTCGCCTCCTTTATAGTTCTTCATGAATGTATTGCACTTAAAATATCAGAGCATAGTTAATTTTTTTATTTGATGATACAAAGTTTGATTCCTAAACCAATAAATGGACATGATTAGAATAATTAAAAATAGAATCAATAATATGCTACAAAAACCTCTTAAAATTGAAGTTTGGGGAAATTTCAATCTCATAACTAACTGTGAAAGAGTGAAAGAGTGTATAATAGAATCATATAATAAAGATAATGAGGTTCAATTGCCTGTTATAGCCTTCACTATTTAACTCATGTTGAGAATAGCCACAGATAAGCCATTTAAACAGAGAACATTTTCTAATAGTTCCCATTTAAATCTAGAACTTACGATTGAAAAATGAGATCAAGGTTGTATGTTAAGAAACACATCAATTTGGCCAAACAGACCAAAAGTGTTAAATTTAAAGTAAAACCATGTTCAATCTGTTGATCTAGTTAATGTTTAATTGGTTTTAGCACTCTTTGCTGTAATAACATTTACGCCACACTACAATGTTTTAACGAACTTCCCACGCAAGGATTTAGTCCAGAAAACAGCTGTTTGCCGCCAGCTTAATCAAATGGGGTTTCATTACATACTACTGTACTGTAATGAGTTTTTACCGGACACCAACCAGCTTATATTTGGCAATGAGTGGTAATAAAATTAACATGACCTCTCTTAGAGGTTGGTTATGAGTAGTGATTTTTAGTCCTTTAGTTGGTGGGTATATAAGGATTTTTTATTGTTAAGTTTTCCTAGAGTAGTATTACAGCGTAAAATATTGTACGCCACTCGTCCAAAATGTGTTTACCGTACTCGTATGGTAATCCCAATCTCGACTTTGTCTCACACGGGAACGACTATTTTCAGGACTAGTAATGTAATATACTACTGTAGAAGGGATTCGGTAGTTTACTGTGTGATGATAATCATGACAACGGCAGCGACATTGACGATTAATATCCTAGTTCTTTCACTATCATTAATAAGTCCATCCATCGTGGTGCTTTACCAGCTCACCTATAGATTTACATTCTCAATGATAAAATAGTTGAATCAGTCGGATTAACAATTCAGTTTTTGCATTAACCATTCAATTTTAAATCCAACACAGAAAAGAGTACCTGAGCTTTTGAGGGTTTTTCACCCTGTGAAACGTCACAAATCGTGTTACGTCAACCAAACATTGTTAAAGGATATTCTACTCAGTTTAATAAAATTTCCCTTTCTACAATTTAAAAATGTTGCAAATTAAATTGCCATTTAATTTTAGTTCTGAACATTTGGAACACACCTGATGTGCACAGTTTAAATGTGAGCGCATGGACCACAGATTTGAACAAAATTGAAATGTGCATGTACATTTCTACAACGCCATGTGAGGTTTGATCAAAAGACGTCCAATGTCGGCAAGGACCGCACATCTCGTGTCTGTGGTTGGAGCATATGGACACTCTTTCGATATGTGCGCACCTATATGTACACATTTTGGGACATCTTACTCAGCCAGTCTGTAATTTCTTCACTCTTCAGTGTGTGTATCTGCTGTTCAAATAACCGATGTACGACAGAAAGAATTTCTATGAGTAAATTGAACTTCATAAAAGTGTTCTGTGTTTGTAGTAAAATCCAAAGAATGCAGTGACCATGATAAAGAATCTTGCTTATGACATGTTACTATATAAATCCAATGATGAGGAAGCTAGAAAAGACAGTTTCAAAAAAATACATTCAATCAGTAGGCCTACTGTTTGTCGGAAAGAACTGTTTAAAGTGAAAACGTCAATGGGTTCAGGTGCCGAAGACAACAATGTTTACAAACCTAACTTTGGGATTTTGATTTGATTCGGATTAAGACAAACTGATAATTTATAGATGTAAGTCTCAATATGCAAGGCTAGAACTGAGCATGTGGATGATTTCGGGTTGCACACATCTATTAACACACATCAGGTTTGCGCAAACAAATGAGAGTTTGTTTGTGGACAAGGCTTAAAAGACTCAAGAATGTAAGTAGATGGTAAAATCAGAAAGTTTAATGTCCTTTGCTGGATTAATGCTTTTCCGAGGAGGAAACATTTGACATAGCCATTTTTTGGAGATAGAATAACAGTTTTGACTTTGGTTCTCCTCAAACCGTGGCCCACGTCGACTAGCAAACATATCATTATTTTATGCAGCAACTTTTAGAGCAACAATCTAATATAAACCCTCCTGTTTCTATTGTTATTGACTGGAATGTCTGTATGTTGCAGCTTTAATGGAACTGCTTGTATAAGATGTTTTCATCTGAAGCTGCACTCGCCCAATGTGCTGCAAGTTCACACGTGCCCTACATGTCTAGATCAGTGTTATCTGACGGAAGAGGCTGCACGCAACACATGTCCCAAGGGAGATGACTTGGCCAGCGGCAGACACAAGGAGATCAATCTCTTCCGTAAGTCAAACATTAACTGAGGAACAAAAATCATGCTGGTTCTTATTATTACTTGCCATTTTTGGGTTTTTTTAAAATTATAATACGGCAAGTTTCAACTCTTGCAGTCCTATCACACTCTCCCCCCAGCAGGTTTCTTTGTTATATTGAGGACAGAAGAGAGGGTAATAGTTTTACAGCACCAGTTTAGTCATAACCAAATCTTTAGTAATTTTAACCATTTTTGCAGCAAAAAAACATAAAATTTTTTTTTATAAAAAACATTGATAATTTAATTATTTTTTCATTTGTTCTTTTTATTCTGATTACCAGCTATTTTACTTAAAAAAAAAACTGCTATTTTACTTACAATCAGTTTGAATATACACGTATTAATGAAAATATAACTTTTATAGGCAATTAACTTAGGTCATAAATGCCCATAGTTTAAAGTCAAATAAACCTGATTCTCTATGGGATTCGATATTCGGTCATTTGACCTCAAAATAGTAATCCACTGACTCCTCAAAAGACTAAAGACAATATACATTAGCCTTTTACACATGTAATATAATAGAGTTGGTTTAGAGTTGTTACAAATAAGGTATAGTTTCAAAGTATCCAACTTGTAAACCCTGGGAAATGTTGGAAACCCTATGTTTAACAGTGATTAGAAACTCCTCCCTGGGTAAGCTTACAGCATTCTCTCATAATACAAAAGTGAAGTACTAAAATGAACCCATATTAACCCTAACTTTTCCAGCCATTTTATTGTATTACATTACTGTGTTACAGTAAAGGCGGATTTTCCTAGCTGCCAAAATACAGCTGCTGTGTTTTTTGTCACTGACTCTTTATAAAAGGGTCATGTACAGCTGTTTTCCTAGTTGCGGAATCAGGCAGGAGCTGCACCCTGAAAAACACAGGCTCTAAAAACGTGCGTGACATATTCAGAAATTCACAGCTGTATTTGGCAGCCAAATTTGGTACCTTGGAAAACCCGTCTTAATATTGAGCAAACATAAAAATCTTTAGATCATACTACAGTCATATACTGATTGTTTACATCAATGTTCCTATATACAATAAGCTCCAGTGGACCCTCCATCTTCTTTTGGCCAATTGGCTTATATTTAATAATTCAAAATTTTATCTTGGGAAAATATGACACTAATGAAGAACTTTTAAAAAACAAAAATATTTGTTTAATATGTTCTGTTACTTTAATTTATCTAAGAGCTGGTACCTTGAATTTATACCAGGTAAAATTTGTTTCAGGCACAAGAGAGATTGGAGGAGGAAGCATCAGGAAGATGTTTTGTCCGATAGCAGGAAGGTACAAGTTTACATACAATTTGTACAACCAGACAGATAACCGAGTGGAATGTAGTCCTTCTGTGTCTCAGCTGGAAAACTGTCCTGACCGCACTGGAGGACCTGGTTTGGAGGTGCATTTCCAGGGGTGCGCTCATCAGTACAATGGTAGGGGTGAACATCCAAACTGCATTCATATTTTTTGTTGAAAATCTCTTTTAATTGCTGTACATACTGGATATGTTTTTGGTCAGCCACCATCTTATCTAAAAGTTGCTGACTAGATTCCCTAGGCTCTTCATCCAATATTGGAATTCAACCTTCGTCGACCTCTGTATTAATTAAGATAAAAATCGTGTTTGAAATAACAGAACCAATTCAGCCAGAAAAACAATACTATAAATATGAGAAAGATATGTTTTTCATCCCTGATAAAACATACTTGGTGCTAAGCTACTTATGTCTTATTATCTTATATCAACTTAATGGATAACACCTGCATTAAAGGCCGCTGAATATTCCATAAGAATATTCCAGCAGTTGTAATGGAAACAGCAGCCAAATGTAGCCCATAAGTTTGTTGACTCTGTTCTGCACCCCCAAATCTATTTCTTGTCAGTCCTTAAATGCATTTTAGTTCTTCAAAATCTGAAAATCCTTTGATTATACACTTATTTTATTATTCAGGTTTTATTTTATTTTTCCTACCTAAGATTATTTCTGCCTAATGTTGTTCAAACAATGACTGGAAACAGCCAAAGGCATCCCTGGTTGGAAGACTAGCTGACAAAAAAGTGGCCTTTAAATTTTAGACAATTATTTACATACAAGTTTTTATAGCTCATCAACATCTGCTGAATGCAGATAGTGAATTTCTTTAAGAAACTTTTACAACTTTGTATGACTTTTATTATAATGTAAGATAATTTATTTAATTCATGAAATTTGTCTGTTACAGAAATGACCTTTGACTGTCTGGGTGATTGGCCGGGACCGAATGGCCAAAGGTTCCTTGCTCTTCAGGAGACTAATGTACCTGCAACTGGCGAGAGGCCTCTGTATAGATGTGCTGTGAGTACTTCCAAATTTGAATAATTGATTTTAGTGGTACTAATATTTTTTGTAAGGAGATAGGAATCTTCTTAAGGATTGTGGGACTCACCAAAGCCTTACCCAAAAACCAAACCCTTATCTCCAAGGGAACAGTGCTAGATGGATCTAAAAGCCACTGCAAAGAGTTACTTCTACTGTTGTCCGCTAAGGAGAAGAATATGAGAGCCTTGCTCCATGGCAAATCAAAAATATTGTGTGCTTTCCCACTACTTATTATGTACAGTAGACTCCCTCTTATCCGGACACCTTTTAACCGGACTACACTCGGCGAAAATGACATCTCCTTAACCGGACAACTTTTATCAGCACATCGGTTTAACCGGACTAGATCGGCAGGAAGTGGGCGGTACTGAAACGACTGTTCTTGTGGGAAAGATTTGAGACCAGTGATCACGAGTCTAGATACAATGCTCACCTAAATTTAAGTCAAATACTGTATACAGTATGCATCTAAGCGGTCTGTTTTAACGAGTTTTGGGGGACGTCGTTTAACTGGAAAAACCGTTATCCGGACTGGCCTCGGTCCCGAGGAGTCCGGGTAAGAGGGAGTCTACTGTATGCCCAGTTGAAGAACCCAGACTATTTTTCTTATATGAGCACGTAACTATTGAAGAACTTCTTTGTATGTCCAACCTTTGTTGGACTCAACCCAGCAGAGTGTTATATCTAAATTTAAACCTCTTCTCAAAACGATTCCATTGATACTCAATGGCGATTCTCAACCTATTTGATATTGTCATGGCTAGGTGTAGGGAGTATCGGCTATTCCTCCATTTCATGGTTGGGGTTTCGGAACCTCAGGTAGGTTTTGGCACCTTATATTTTTGGGGGTAACACACACACATTCTTAGAAGCCAATAAACACACCACGCAAAGTAAAAAGTTCCAATTTTAGCTTTTTGACTTGTTTGGTGTATGGATTGGCTCCCAAGAATATTTTTGTTTCCCCCAAAAAAACTTCCCAAAGCAAAAGTTAAACAGACCAACTGTCTGTGCTCCCTTGCATCCACAGCATCAATTTTTCACAAGTCATAAATGAAGAGCAATGGCCTCGGAGAGAGTTCTCATGGTCCAATCTAATCTACTACAAATAAGGGGATTTTCACCAGCTAAAAGGGCAGCCAGGTAATTTCTGGCTAAGCTGATTTGAGCTCCTGCACCCTCCGGGAGTTTGGGAGGTGTTGAACCCAATTTTAACCTGTAATCTCTGCTCGTTCATGACTACCAACTCAGCGAAGTCTATCTGTCAAGTGCACCAGCTTGAAATGGAAAAAAACAGGCTATTACGATGACGTGGAAAATGGGTGTTAGAAGAGGAGACACGAGAAAAACCATATGTACTCTCCCGCCTTTTGAGTCACCTCTCAAGACAAAATAGTAATGCTGCAGTCTCTGTATTTATCAAAAATGGAAATTTTGACTCCTAAATAAGAAGCCCCTTAGTGCTATAGGGATCTTGAAGATTTGGAACAATTCTAAATGAGTTAATCCACATATTTACATCAATATCCCTCTCATTTTATAATAATATCTCAGAATATATGCTTGAATATTTACGCTTCTAGATAATTAATTTCTTATGATTTTTTCAGCTCTACAAAGAGGATGAACAAAGAGGGAGTATCATGATGGCTTTTTCCAGTGACTCCACATGTACGTCAGACCTGTACAATGCTAGTTACGGCCACATGACATGGAATTTGACTGCGATCCCTAGCGTACATTGGCCATCAGTTGTCATCAACAGTAAATGCAGGTAACTCTATTCCCGACTTACTTATTAATATTACCACTACTCTTAAAAGATAAGGTATAGTTATAATACCCTCCTGAAAGCTAAAGAAGACTGCAAAAAAATTTATGTGAAAGAGTTTTGTAGGAAAGTAAGAATTTTCCAAAAAGGGTTCAGCCCAGGGCAGTAGGAACATAAAATAAATAAGGAAGAGTTACCAGTCAACCAGGTCATATTTAAAAAATGATAGTGGGATATTTTATGAATTTTTTGAATAGTGAAGATGAGAGCCGAAGAGGAAGAAACAGCTCTTGAAGAAGATCTTTAGTCTTTCATTCTTGTCAGAGCAATGTCACAACCCAGGTGAAAAGCTAATGAAGTAGACATGTGTGTTTCAATGCTTTATATTGTCGTAGTTAAGTAGTTACAGTTCTTCATAAGTGTAAAACATGGTAATTAAATTTCAGTTTCCCCTATTGGAGCCAAGGTAAATGGGAGCATCTGAACATAGACTTCAACTCTCTCACGTACAAGGACCATTACAGCTATAACGCCTACACTATGAGATGCGCACAGGCAGTAAATGAAGAACGATTTGTTGTCTTTTCTAAAAATGGCTGGTAAGTTATCATACTCAAGTCTGAATTAATAAATAAACTGTTGTTTATTTAGTCTAAATACTTTTCTGCACATACCTAAAGAGTTTGAATTTTAAGCAGTTGCCAAATTGTTTGTCCTCAAGAGGAACAACTTGTTATTTCAAGAGGAACAATGTTGTGCCTGTAACTATATAATTTAATTAATAACAAAATGTTAACAAATTGAGTATTTTGGCCGCCTAGTTCAGATTGTGAAAGATTTGCAAACAAATTAACTATGTTAGTTAACCAATAAATACATGTTTATTTGTAGGAGGGGCTAAATACATATAGTGTTAACAAAACGGGAGTGCCGATGGAGAGATGTGGGGGTGCGTGCGTTTGAAGGGACTTGACCTGGTCTCCATCGAAACTCCCGTTTTGCTAACACTGTAGGTGTACCTAAAGGCTAGTACTCACTAGGACACCCGGTCGCTTACCAACCGGCGATCTGGTTGACGAGCGACCAAATTGCACAAATATCGCCGTGTGTGTACGTGTCTAACAATTTCGTTGACGAGCGACCAAATTGCACAAATATCGCCATGTGTGTACGTGTCTGTCAATTTGGTTGACGGCGATTTGTAGGTTGCCAGGCAACTTTTTGGTTTTCGGACATGTATCGAAAACCTGGGGGTTTCCGATCAACCATTTTATCGCCGGGCAATCAGATTTCTCAAAAAACTAGAGTGTGTACGCTTCAGCGACCAAGTTGATCAACTAAAGACGGCTAGCGCATGCGCAGTACACTGTTTGTGTCAACTGTCAAAACTAAACAGTGCTAGTGCTAAACGTGGTCTCTTTCAAGCTAGAGGGGTTTTTCGATTGTTTGAGTCTATTGTAGACTGCTCCAGTCGCTAGATATCGAAGTGTTGCTACGAGTCTTTCTTCGGCGGGAATTGCCTGTCTCAATCGGGTATCCTTTTTTCCAATATGAGGCGTCACCAATTGCAAAATGTGACGGAAATTGTCGTCTGACATCCTCAAATAATTCTTGTAATCCTGAGGATTATCATCTCGCAAAGTTCGTAGAAGTGCCATGTGGCTGTAACTGTGTCTGCGTTGAAGCCACCCTTTAGCCCAAAATCTTTTGAACAATTTCTTGCTTCTTCTATGGTTACTGCAATTAATTAGAATTATAACTGCGGCAGCAATCTCTTCTTCGTAGGTGGGCATGTTGTCACAACACTTAGGTCAGTGCAACTAGAGCTCGAACCAGATTTCAGAACCTAACCCAGTCCATCCCCACCAAATTTTGATTTCCTGCTCGGTTGAAAGTGCTAGGTATCCTAGTGTGTACCCCCGGCAATAAAACGATCATCAACTTAGTCGCTCGTCAACCAGGTCGCCGGTTGACAAGCGACCGGGTGTCCTAGTGAGTACAAGCCTTAAAAGTAATCTAGATGAATCAGATGAAAAAATTAAAATTATAATTTATAAGTTTTAGCTATTTATGGCACACATAAGGTAGGTTGAAAACAAATTTTGCTCACTCTAAATTTGTAAAGTAACTCATCAAATGGTTTTATCCTTTACACTGTGTTTAACATATCATTATGTGACAAAATGTAATCAAACCCTTTACAGTGTACTAATCCCTGAATCCAAATTTTACAGTTCTTAAAAATAATTATTGTTATTTATAGGCAGCAGGTTATTTAATTCTACATTACTTGGATGAAACTAACTTCACAATTTGATGCTATGCTTTAATGCTGCTGGAATATGATGATCATATTTATAATATGTATACTGTAAAACAGTTCTGTATCTTTACAGTGGCGAAGAAGTGTACAAATGCATCAAAATGAAACTTAGAAGTGGAAATGTTCTGGAATTCCAACTTGGTAAATATAAAAGTAGTTTACTTTAATAGACATTAACATGAACTAGAGTGTAGGTTTCTTGATTTTTTTAAGAAGGTAACCTTTATAGTAAAAGCAACTCTGTAAATGTAACAATTTATTATATACCAGTATACCATCAAACTATATCCTTGCTTTATTCTTCAACATGCTCGTTAGTCACATTTAACCACTTTTTGTGTCTTTTAACTTTTATTGTTAAAATTGCTGTTCTTTTTATTTATTGTAGTAATCTTTTTCCAGGACTTACATCAAGCATATTTTTCAACACATCTCTCTGTAGTGATTCCAACTTTCTAGGAAACATCTGGGTAACACAAGCAAGTGAGTAAATCTTGCTATTGATTTGTTATATCAAATATGCTAATAACAGCTTTCCTTTACTAATTGTAACCCATTGTTCTTCTATAGTATGAAAATTTGTATTCAATTAGTCATTTCAAATTTTAATAAGAACATTACATAAAACAGCACAAAGATGTACAAACAAAAGACACAAGAACTAACGATTTCAACAATTCCAGTCCTAATAACATATTCTTACATGGATCTTCATGGGTTCTTACAAATTGTTTTGCATTTTGAGCTCGATGTGCAAATGATGTTAAACCCTCCAAATTTGAAAAAATTTTGTGTCTTGCAACAGATATAATATTTTAGTTTTAAAGAAGAATTAACTGTGAAATGTTATATATAATTGTGCATACAACAAAAAAACATAACCATTCAGGTAAAACACAAAGTAGAATGAGTAAAGTTTATTGTTTTTAATTTTATGTTTTCAGTAATTTTTTAAGTCTTATGTTTTTCTAATGCAAGTTCTTTACTCTAAAGTTGATAACGAGTGTCAACATGTAAAAGAGATCGTAGAAGAGTGGAATGATATGATAGGAGGATGAGAAAAACTGTGGAGTCTAAAACACAAGGAAGAGGATATGTTCGTACGGGGCTCTGATATTTTTATGGGCATGAATGTACTGTACATATTACCACCAATTGCCTTTTTGTATTTCTATGCCACAGTTTGTGATTACATGATCTGTTGGATTGCAGGGCTAGAAGGAAGGCAAGTTTCTCCTTGCCCAGTCACTGGTGACTACACAGGTTTTATCACCAATGACAGTGGTTTATGTGCTCGTATGGCGTCTGATCAGTTGCATCCAGAAATTATGTACTTCACTGTGTCCGATTGTGAACAGCAAGAAGTTTATGAAGGTGAGTTTCCACTTCCGTTCTGCTTTCAACCATTCAAAAAGCCAGTTAGCGGCATTCTTTTACTAAAAGGAGAAGCAAATAATTTATTTTAATGGCGTTGTGAGAATCCCTTCTTTGACTTTTAGGTTTATGGTTATTGTAACATTATCTTAAAGTGTAATTAACCATTTGAATGTTTTAAATCATTACCATTGCTAACTATGTAGTAAGCACATAGCTAGCTTATTTTTGTCACAGTTCATGTAAGACCTAAACGTTTGTCAAATAAGGTATCACCTATTAAAAATAAAAATAGATTCTTCTACAACAATATAAAGAATTAGAATATTATCTATTTGACAATCTTTTCTCTATGCTCTGTACAGCACTTTTACAGGTAAGTTGAGATCGCTTCCATAGAAACTACCCTACTTATTTTATTATGCTAAACACATTGTTTCCAGTGTTTAGACTGTACAGACAGCCCAACAATATTTCAAAGCTTATTTTCCTCCTGAAAAAAGTGTCTTTAGTCCTCCTTGCAGAATACTTACTTATTCAGTGATATTAACCATGTAAATTCTAACGCAAAAAGTAATATCTTTGTAATCTACTACTAGTTCTCATTTTGTTTAGCATTAACTTGGTTACACTTGTAGGGAGATACCGTTCTGGTCGACAAAAGAGGGAGAATCAAGACATTCCAGAACCTGTAAATAATCTTACAACTATTGGTGTCACAAACACAACCCCTGTAACTGTAACTGAGGAAATAGTCCATCCTACATCGCCTGCCCAGCTTAACCCAGAAGAGGTGAAGGCCCAGCCAACACCAAGTACTGAAGAAAGTACTGAAGTAAGAATAGAAGACTCTGAGCAAATAGAGAGTTCTATGAAAGAGAAAACAGTTGTGCCGGATATCATATCGGTTTTCAGCTCTTCAACAAATGGCCCAGTCAGCACAGGTAGCCCGAGTATTGAATTGTCGAACACTCCTACTTTTCCAACCACTTACAGACCATCTAGATCATTCAATCCACCAAACTCTTGGCCACCCCATCCTTCCCCTTCTTGGCCGGCGCCTAATGTTATCAGAACTACTTTTTCCCCTACCCCTGGCCTTTGGAATTATTCTTCTCAAACAAATGTAAGACCGAGTTATCAGAACCCCAGACCAGTGGACTTCTACCGTACTGTAGGCCCAACGGAATTCCCCTACAGAGGCTATCATAACAACTTCAGAGGCACTGTGGCTACAAGCTATGACCACAGAGAGATGAACAGTTCATTCTATAATGTAAGGAACAACTGGAGTACGATGGTGCCAAGGGACGGATACGTCAGTCGACCTTGGCTCATACCGCAACAATGGCCTGAGCTTCCGCCTCGGAATTACTTCAATACTACCAACAGACCTAATCACTTTGGAGCAAGAGATTACAACTATCAAGATCCAAGGCAGAATTGGAACTGGGAAGGAAGATACAGGACTGTGAATTTTCCATACCGACCTTATCAAAATACCAACCCAAATTACCGACGCCCCATCGCCCTTCCCCCTATCCAGCTTCCCCCTCTGCCCCCGGACATGTCCAGACCAGTGCAGGGAGCTATTACTGTAGGACGACCACGTACAATTAGAGAAGGTACCTCATCTCAATCGCTTTCTCACTCCGCACTGGATTTGTGTGCTGCACAATGTGTACTGAGTACAGGTCTGGGTGCAAATTTACACTGTGTGTCGTTTCCACTTTTTTTACACGCCTGACTTTACATTTAAGTTTTTGTCTTAATTTATCTTTATTTTAAACTTGTAAAATGTTATTGGTAGTTTAGACTTATCAATACTTATGATGTAAAATAATAACTACACACATAATTATTTGAACAATTAGAATAATTTAAACTGTTTGTAATTTTTTAATTGAACAATTTTCCTCTACTGCCAATAACAATGCTGCTTTGTTTCTTGAATTTCAGTAAAAATGCCTTATTATTGAAATGTTGAATACCTTCACTTTTCCAACCTACAAATTACTCACATTACAGATTATTGCAAGAACTTTTCTCAAAAAACGTCCATAATAATCTGTAAGACAGTGTAAACTCACCATCACCAAAAAAGAACCTCAAGCGTAGGAGTAAATTGTTGTAAAATGGGAACTAAATATTCAACGTTTAATTTATATTGATATCATAACCAATCTTTGTTTGTGTGTTTGCAGAACGAGAGTATCAGTGTTTGGGCCAATGGGAGGAGGACGGCGTCACCTACACATACACACAAAGGAGAGATTTTGGTTCTTATGAGTGCTTTGTTGGCTCTATCCTATCCAACAATGAAATCTACATCAAAGAAGCTGGAGAGCATTGTGGACGAGGAATAGACCCTTTACGCACCGGCATGAAGCTTCAAGTCCGAGGTATCATATTGCCTTATTTTTTCTTTACTATCTCAAGTTCAAGTTATTTGATGTAATAAGACTTATTTTACGGTAATTTTTTCATGTTGACATTTTACAGTTAAATTATTTAATGACTTTTTGTGATGGATCTATAAGGGGAGAGTTCTCCTCTCTCATGAAACCTTTTTCCCTTGTACCTGTAAGTAAGCTGTAGCTCAAGGGGGGTTCTGAACCACAACGAAATTATCAGCTAAAAACCATTGGCCATTAGTGGAATATGAACCCAGACCCCAGGATAGAGGTCTTGTTCTAGTGGTTGGACCAATATTATGGTAGTCTCTTGGTGTTTAGAAACCTGTTTGAGTCATGAAAAAAGCTATCATGCATCCTTATTTTCTAGACACATCCTCTTCTTGCGTCTTGTGGAAATATCTGGTGGATTTTTGAGAAACCCCCCTTTTTGTGAATAAGCAGTATCGGACTGAGGTGGCAGCATATAGAGTGTGTGGAAAGGTTATCTGTAGCGAAGTCATAAGTCTACAAGTCTACAAGACTCTGATGGCAGAGCTATACAGGGTGTTCAAAAAAGGTCGGGACATATTTTACCTAGTGATTCCTTGGGCCAAAATAAAGAGAAAATCTAGTATAAAAATTTTTCCAAAATCACTTCGTTAACCAGATATCCACCATTTTGTATTCTTTACAAAACGTTTTTATCTTTGGACTTTTTCAACTGATCTTTATAAAACTTGGTATGTATGATAAGGTAGAAGTGACCAATGTTAGAAAAAAAATCATCTTGATTCAACTTAAAATTTCAAAATGGCGGCCATTTTAATTTTTTAAACTTAAATTCCTCAAAAACTACTGATTTTATGAAAAAACTTCTAGAACACTTTTATTTAGCATTTTGAATTGCCTATCAAAGGATACCAAGTTCAAAAAGATCGAATAAGAAATAGCTGAAATATTAAGATTTTTAGTTGTAAAATGGGATAGAATAAGGCTGTAAGGGGTGAAATGGGGTTTTGTAAGGCTAGTCAGGTTTGCCCCATTTTACAACTAAAAATCTTAATATTTCAGCTATTTCTTATTCGATCTTTTTGGACTTGGTATTGTTTGATAGGGAATTAAAAATTCTAATTAAAAGTGCTCTAGACGTTTTTTTATAAAATCAGCTGTTTGTTTGAGTAATTTAAGTTTAAAAAATTAAAATGGCCGCCATTTTGAAATTTTAAGTTGAATCAAGATGATTTTTTTTCTAACATGGGTCTCTTCTACCTTATCATACATACCAAGTTTTATAAATATTGGTTGAAAAAGTCCAAAGATAAAAATTGTTATGTAAAAAATACAAAATGGCGGATAGTCTGGTTAATGAAGCGATTTTGGAAAAAATGTTATACGTGATTTTCTCTTTATTTTCACCCAAGCACTAGGTGAAATATGTCCCCACCTTTTTTGAACATCCTGTATAATGGCGAGGAAGTGCCACTATTAAGCACTGCAAAAGACGTTTTCTTTTTCCACAGCTTATCTATCCTTATGTTTACAGGTGGTGCCAAACTTGCTGATCCTAACCCTCCCACCACTCCTCCGGCAACTTCGTGGTTTGTGACAAAACGACCATCAATCCCCACCAAGCCTTGGAAGCCCATCACAGGTACAGATCTTATGTGACTCTCATACCTATGTAGATTTGGAATCCAAAAAAATTTAGTAAATAAGTTAACAAGAACAAACAAATTGGAAAAATAACGTGAAATGAATATGAAAACTTAACTTATTTGAAACCACATGTCTTTGTAACAAAAATATAATTTTTCTATGATTCTCCCAGTATGTCCTCGTTTAGTTAACACTCTTTGTTACAAAAGTGTAGTAAAAATCAAAGTGTTAATTTACATTGGTTATCTACTGTTATTTATAGTCAATTTGTTTGAATAAAAATTGAATGATTCAACTGGAGATTGACATAGTCTGCAGGTTGGCAGTTGCCATATTTTTAGTGCTGCCATTTAGTACAGGTAAAATAATACAAAAACACTCCATATAAACAACAAAATTTGTACATTCATGAAATTTCTCCTGTGAGTTACTAATAATATAAGAAATGAAGATCCGATGAGTCCCCAAAATTTTGGGCGTCCTAAGGCCCTTTTTGGGGCCCTTTTTGTTCCGAAGGGACCTTGTTCCTGAATAATTTTGTTTTTACGTTTAAGGTCGAGTGAGGTGTGGTTTTCGATGGTTTTAGTTATTTTAAATCGATTGGGAATAGTTTTAAGGGTATTAAACCACTCCATACCGGGTGTTTCGAAATATTATTACTTTTTACAATATTTAAACATTTATTCATAAAGTGATAAAATTAGTTACCTCCATGCTCTATAAAACAGGGGATTATTAAAAATAACTGTAATAATTCTTTACTATATAAGAGGGAAGGATGACAAGGAGTAAGCGAAAATATTAAATACCCCCCTCACAGCAAACCTGCAGACTAAGCGAATTTTCATTTGCCCGATTTTCAATTAAATCTAAAATAGCATTAAGTTTAATGAATACTTAGGTTTGCTGCGACAAGGAGGCTAATAAAGTGTGTTTATAGTAAAACATTAATAGCCTAGTATAAAACAAATAAATTTGACAAGTTTTATTAAGACATATCTATGAACAAACAAACAAAATCATTTTACGCTATTCTCCTTAAGAATAACATGGAATTTTAAATTTACAATTTTTAAATTTAATTCGTAATTAATACACTTACAAAACATGATAATATACTAAATTATTTCTTTTCTTTAAGCTCTTTAACATGCTATAGAGAAAAATTGGGAAACTTTGTCTTTTGAGGGTCAAAGATTACAAACTTTTACGACATAAAACCCTGTTCCATGGACCGATTATGCCGGTTTCGTTAAAATTGAACCAAAATTACTCGAGTTATCATGTTTATGGACACGTATATAACATGGATATATTATATTATATATATGTATATAAACACATATATAATATTTTGAGTGGATGGTGCTTTAGGCTTCTGGGGGCATCGAAATGAAAACGTAAATCGGTTTCGGGTCTATGTTTTACCATAAGACCTTCGGTAATAGCTTATCTCCTATATGGGATGTTCGCTAAAAGGGGATGGATTAAGTTTTACACTATAACATTATAACATAGGTTACCAAGCAAAAATTGCAACTTTTAAGAATAATCTTTCAACATGTTTTTTGTGCAAATCTATTAAGACCAATTTCAAATTGATATGTATTTTTCTTAGGTAGTTATTTAAGTTATTTTTTTACATTTATTAAAAATTAAAACAATTGTATTTGTATAAAACCTTACATTACATATTATATTAAAATGAAGTACTTAAACTAAAGCTATTTTTCTACAATTTCCGAAGTATCTCTCTTTACAATTTCATCATCACAATAATTATTCTCAGACGACTCATTAACAATTTTATTATTCTTAGCAACTTGTCCATCTTTACTGGTTTTGTCCAAGTTGGTGTTCAAACAGGATTCCCCTTTACAAACCTAAAACCTTGCATATTGCAGAACAGGCAACACCAATCTTAAAGCACGAACAATGTGGTGCAAAAACGCCTTTCATACATACTGACGTTTGCAACTTGTATCTTAAGTTCCTCAAACTTATTTTCAATCAATACAAGTACGGTTATCTTTCGTGGTTATGACGACCAGCACAGCACTAAGACATCAGAGCAGCATTGTCGGTACAAGCATTTTTGTCCTGAACAATGGGAACGAGGTTTATGGGGTAAAAATTGGGGTTTCACTTTACCCTCATAACACAAAGCTTCCCAATTTTTCTCCAGAACATTTTAAATAGCTTAAAAACAAATAATTTAGTATATTAACGTGTTTTTGTATGGTTACGGATAAAAATACTGAAATTGGAAATTTAAAATTCCCATGTTTTTCTTATGTAGAATAGTGTAAAATGATTTTGTTTGTTTGTTAATAGATATATTTTGATCAAACTTGTCAAATTTATTTGTTTTATACTAAGCTATTAATATTTTACTATAAACATACTTTTTAAGCCTCCTTGTAGCAGCAAACCTAGGTAATCGTTAAACGCAATGCTATTTTAGATTTAATTGAAAATCAAGTAAGTAAAACGGAAATTCGCTATATCTGCAGGTTTGCTGTGACGGGGGTATTTAATATTTTCTCTTACTCCTTGTGATCCTTTCCCCTTACGTAGTAAAGAACTACAATTATTTTCAATAATCCCCTTTTATATAGAGCATGGAGGTAACTAATTTTATTACTTTATGAATAAATGTTTAAATATCGTAAAAATTAATAATATTTCGAAACACCCTGTATGGAGTGGTTTAATACACTTAAAACTAGTCCCAATTGATTTAAAATAACTAAAACCATCGAAAACCACACCTCACTCGACCTTAAACGTAAAAACAAAATTATTCAGGAACAAGGGCCCTTCGGAACAAAAAGGGCCCCAAAAAGGGCCTTAGGACGCCCAAAATTTTGGGGACTCATCGGATCTTCATTTATCATATTATTAGTAACTCACAGGTGAAATTTCATGAATGTACAAATTTTGTTGTTTATAAAACCCTATTTTACCTGTACTAATTACATAATTTCATTGGATGGTAAAATTACCTAATTTCAAAAAATATAGGTTAAATTATTAGCAGTTGGTATAAATTTGAACTATTTGTGATTGTCATATTTTTGTGGCCATAACATTAAATTGCCTAACTAAAGTACATTTCAGCAAAAGGGTATTCAAGAAAACATTGTTTTACTTTAGATAACGCTAGTAATTATCTTTTTGTTTACAGATTTACCAAACTAGATAGTCTGTATCAGTAGCGTAGTCAAAACTTATCTCAATTTCTATTATTGAATTTATAATGTAAACATGTTTACCACAGTGATTTTTTTTTCTTTACACATTCTTTTGCAATTTAGATCATGAACCCAAAATAACTTGAACATGTTTACTTCCTTCTTCTATCCAACTATTCAACTGAATCGTATTAACTTATATTTTACACTTATGTTTGATGGTAAATAACCCTGGAAAAAATTAATCTTTTTGGTTGTTTTTGTGGTTCCTTTATTTATTGTGAATGGCGATAATAAGTTATAGAAATTGTAATTCAGTAAAAAAAATAAAAAAAAAATAAAGAGCACATACTGTTTTTAATAGAATTCTTCAATACATTTGCTTGACTACCACTCGTCAAAATTGTCTCCTTGCAATTATTGATAGTCACTGTATCACCTTAAGGGTGTTTGGTCGTAAATTTTCATGTCTGATTTTTTGTTATTGTTCAATTGTTCTAAAAATTAAAGATACAAATTTATAAGAGATTTTTTATATTTTGAATATTAAGCGAGATATGGAGCTTGAAAGTAGTAAATTTTTCATCTTTGGTACCAATTCACAGGGAGAATGGGTAATGCGATTCTCACCAAAATTGGCATTCAGGTGTGAAAAAATAAGATAATAATCACTAGCTGTTTAAAATTATAAATTTTTAAAATTTAGTTGTTCATAAATAAATTTAAATTAAATTTTTTTTATTTAAAAATAGCTGTTTGTATTTGGAAAAAATTTATATGTATGTTGGAATTTAAAAAAAAGTGATATGTTAACTCGTTTGGGCTGTGAATTCGTACCTTTGAAGCTTTGCGCTGTCGGAGCACTACTCGTTGAGAGTGTGTACACTAACACCGGGGCTGTAGAATACTTTAACATCACATAATTATTAACAACTTTTAACATTGAAAGAATACGTTTATGGTTGTATTGGAGCATTGGACCACCAGAACATTATTACATTTACAATTAGACTTCACAAGATGGTGGATTATTGTCTTCTCGTGTAAAGCTCTAGCTCAATGAACTAAAGCTTGCATGATTACATCATGAACTAAAATCACAAAAATACAATTTTCTATACAATTTGACTTAGGTTAAAACCATTTTAATATATTATAGCAGGGTTTCTTATTCTTTTGTTATTGTCATAGAAGTATAAAGTAGAAGTATAAAGTAGAACACTTGGCTACACAACCACCTAGATGAGATGCAAAAAAAGAGTTCACTTCAGTTTTTTGTCTCTGTAAAATTCAAGTTTTCTCAACAAAAAGTTGTATGATAATTTTACTTTTTTTGCAGGAGCCCCTCCAAGACAGAGCGGGGCCACTCGAGCTACTCCGCTGATAGTATGTGTGTTGGTGACAGTCGTAGCTTTAACTCTCACTTAATACTTCCTATTTGCCACAGGTTATTGTGGTTGTGGTATTTAAAAACTAAATGTGATACTTAACAATTCCAAAATCATTTGAAAGATGTAGACTTTTCAGTCGTAGCACCAATATAGTTAAGTTTTGTATTATTAGGACTTTTTGGTTGTCTGTGTCAATATATTTTTTTTGCCAGAGATGACATAAATAAGCAATTTCTTTTTTTCATACGATCACAACATTGAATGTTTTCAAGTAGTTTTATCGACTGAACAAATTTTTATATGTGATAAGAAATATCTATTTCCATTAGTTTAGTATTATACCATTTTGTAAATATGTTTCACCTTTGTTTTTAGAATACTTGTATATGTATGTGTGTATGTTTGTGTGAGTCTGTATGTGTGTGTGTGTTTGTGCGTGTATTTTACCTGTTATAACCTTAGGATAGAATATATTAAGTTTATTTATAAAATAGGGAAAGTTTCTGTATATTGTATCTATGTAAGGTATCTGTGTTATTTTCTACTGCATTTAAAGATCAATAAACTTTTTTATACAAAACAAAATGCTATATAGCTATTGCTCTTACCTCCATCCCTAATTCGCTACCTAACATTATTTTAGTTTTTAAGGGAAATCAATAAAGCTAATACTTGTTGATTTCAGTGAAAAATGTTTGAGCCGAGCCTAGCATAAAAGCTCAAGTCAAACGAGTAATAATACCAAAAGAATACTGAGTCAGAATATCAAGACCTGCCATGTTTTTAATCCCGCATTAAACTCATGATCACAAAGCATCTGCAAAGTTTGCACAATCAAAAGTTCACAATATCATCACAATCACGAGAGTTGATCAAATTGTCGCCAGGATCATTGGTGATGATTACGATAGTACCAAAATCACAGATTATAGCCATGATGATTAAACATATTTACACATTACACCAAATTTATGATTTCCACTATACCACAGTGGACCACAATACGATATCAAATTCAAAAATATCCTAATATTTAAATGGATTTTGAAAAGAAGAGTTGAGTAATAAATAGTTATTTGTGCAACTAGTGAGCAAAGGGAGCAATTGACTCACTCGAGAGAAATACTTACTCACGAGTCGTAGGCGAGTGAGGAATAATTTCTCGAGTGAGGCAATTGCACTTTGCACTCGAGTTGCACATTATATTTTTCCTACAGTTACCATAAAAAAAATAAATTGGTAAAGAAACGTGACATATTTTTTACACAGAAGTGAACTTTTAATATTACATTCAATGATTCAACAGTACAACCAGCTGACCAGCTGATTTACAACCAGTGCTGCCAACGTATTTTGCGCGCATAAGACCTTGTCTGCATGTTACGCGCTCACTATTTTGTGCCTTCACATTGAAAATCTGGAGTGAGTGAGACAAAGTAATTTAGAGTGAGACAATGTTAACATTGTCTCACTGATGAGCGAATTGGCCACTTTGCTTTCTCAAATCAGTGAGATAACATGTACATTGTTAGGTAACTGTAGGAAAATCAATTTATTACTTGTCATCATAACTATTCGCCCGTATACAACAGCTTGTCTGAAACTTAAGGCTCAGGCTTTCTACCGAGAACTGGGCTTGAACAAAAATCTAAGGCTTGCACACTTTTAACTCATAGTCTAAATACTGATTAGAAATTATTTCTGCTTATTTTTTAAT
Source organism: Macrosteles quadrilineatus (assembly GCF_028750875.1). NCBI lineage: Eukaryota > Metazoa > Arthropoda > Insecta > Hemiptera > Cicadellidae > Macrosteles > Macrosteles quadrilineatus. The sequence continues at coordinate 41,851,661 of NW_026542600.1, read as the reverse complement.
TCCCATGAAATATCTTTTTCTTGAAAAATTTATTTCTAAATTCACAAGATCATACAATGGTATTCTATACAGATTTTAAAAGCTAGTATTTCGGCTAAGTGAATTTTGTTTCTCTTTGCGTAAATGTTTATTTATTTATGTCCCACGGTTAAAACAATTTTACAAATTTGTGTACATCAAGATGGTAGCCTAAGATATTAATACTAAATAGATTATTGACTTATACAAACAATTGATATACAGATCAGCAATAACAGTTACACATAGGTTTCATGGTTCAAGAATACATTTGACAATTCTAAAATGCAAAGCAATACAACCATAACAATATAATACTCAATGCAGTAGCAATAAATATAATAGAATATTAGAAATGACATAACAATAACATAACTGTATCAGCACTCAAGTCACAATTTACAAGTATTTACAAGTAATTTACAATTTTAATAAGCAAAGCACTACTGTACAACAAAACATTGATAATTATTCAATACAATAGCAACAGATAATAAAGAGAATACTCAAAGATAACATAATTATTTACAGCGTTATTAAAGCATTATTATTACAGCATGATTAAAAATACAGGTAGCAGAACAGATGACTACAATAATAGAGTAGGAGAAGTGTGTTTGGAGGAAAAGTGAGGAGACCATGCCCTCACAGACACTGGTGTAGCCCTTTAACGCAGCTACCAAAAGATAACAAACACTACATTATATTGAAAAAAACTATGAAAAGTGAGGAGACCATGCCCCCACTACAAAAAAACAAACACAAACACTCAGATGTGGCCCTTTAACGCAGCCACCAAACACCCAGCACTACACAGAAGCTCAATTCCACCAACAACGGACCTAGCCACTTCGTACTTGAAGAAGACTTTCCATCTATCACTGCTCCAAGTAGAGGACTGAGCGTCTAAACGTACCCAAGGAGTCCGAGAAGAAATCCACCAGATTGCAGACCTCGTTACCAGCTCTCAGCATTCTAGGAATAGGACTAGATGAAGCAGGTAGGGGCAATCAGTAACTCCATTTATCAGCTTATAGAGAAATACCAAATCAGCAATCAGGCGTCTAGAAGACAGAGACGGTAAACTTCGGTTGATTTCGAGCTCGGTAATAGGAACCTCTCTGTAGGCATATCCATTCTTCACTCCCAGTATTCTCATGAATCTTCTCTGTATTGACTGAAGCTTATCAATTTGTCCCAGCTGATATGGAGACCATATCGAGGAAGCATATTCGAGGATCGGTCTAACTAATGACTTGTATAACAATGTTATAGTCCGGGTGTTGAGGCCGAATTTCCACAGCCTAAAGACCAAACCTATCATCCTTGATGCTCTTAAACAAATACCATCAAAGTGAGTACGGTACTTAAGTTCAGAGAGGAATCCATATACACACCAAGATCTCTCACAATATTGCACCTTTCAATGAGATCACCACCCAAGTACAGGTCCTCGGCAATTGGAGATTTTGTTCTATGAAAAGTAATGTGCTTGGACTTGGAAGGATTTATTTCCATCAGGTTTGAATCACACCAATGTGAGAGTTGGTGGAGCGAAGCCTGCAGCAAACGAAAGTCATCACCTGTTCTTATTGTCTGGTATAGCTTGACATCATCAGCAAACAATGAATAACTAACACTCAAGTTCTTACCAATGTCGTTGATGAACAGCACAAATAAAAGTGGTCCTAGCAGTGAGCCTTGAGGAACACCTGACGTGGCAATAAAGGAAGCTGACATGTTAGAGCCATATTTTACAGCAAAAGTCCGATTCTGTAAGTAACTACCGAACCACTGCCACAGATTCCCAACAATTCCATAACCATGCAACTTGGCAAGAGGCAGGGCCGTCCTAAAGGTTGGCGGCACCCGGAGAAAACATGGTCATGGTGCCCCCTCCCCCCCAGCAGTAATAGTCGCATTCGCATATTTTAATACTATGTTAATACAAACAGCCGTTGCTCGGCGCCCGGGGCAGCTTACCCCGGTTGCCCCCCACCCCTTCGGACGGCCCTGGCAAGAAGGTGGCTATGGCTGACCTTCTCAAAGGATTTAGCGAAATCAACGTATATAGCATCCACCTGATTTCCACTGCTAAATGCTTCCAAAATGTAGTCTTGGAAAACCAGTAAATTAGAGATTGTAGATCTGCCCAATGTAAATCCATGTTGCTCTTCCACGACCATTTGCCTAAAACAGGGCTTGACAAAATCCAGCACCAGACCTTCAAAAACTTTACTCACTGCTGATTGGATTGGATTGGAATGTTCAAGAATCGTTACTATTAGATTATACACTACTATCATACACAGATTTTTAAGTCTAGTGATTCTGAACTGGGAGTTTTTATAAATGTTTGACTTAAAACATTTCACAATTTGTTAACACCATTTAGTGAAATCATAGCTTATATAGGTACACAATTTTATACCCTTTTACGAACCTATTTTAAGAATTTGATTGAGCAATGCAATTTTTTGCTACAAGTAAGATTAGATACTAAAATGTAACGATCACACGATTATTTGATGATAGTATGAGTGCATGTCTCAAAACGTGATGAAAGTATCTAAGAAATTGTTTAAGAGCAAAGATCTCATTACAGGGGTCTCACTTCATTAAAACGATAAGATAATTTTTGATCCTGTCAAATTTTGTTGATCTATCAGTATTTATCAGCGCTCGGGTGAGCCCTTCGATAGCCTATGGCTTGAAGGTTACCTGCTGTTTGGGTGTCTTAAGTTTCTTACTTGGTTCAATCTTCTTTTCTTTCAACATTTAAACCACAAAACCCAGTCATTACATACTGCAGCCAGAAACAACACTATGTTGTTTTCTTTGCTTATTTGAAAATAAACGATAACCATGTGATAAAACAAACACCGTTGAAAAAAAACATGTTAATTACAAAAATCCCAAATATTTTAGTACAAACATCAAAAGCACCCATAAACACAAAATGTATTAACATTCTCATAAATTTTTGTAATTTTTTTTGTTTCATACTAAGCAGGGTGGCTGAAAAGTAACTTGCAACCACCATTAACTTTTTAACCAATTGAGATATTTGAAATCGCGGCAACCTTCTTAGATAAGAGGGGCTACAGTAAAGATGGTTAATTTTGAAATGTTTGCCTTTCCCCAGATAGGGGTTAGCTCAAAATTTTCAAATGGAAAGTATAGGTAGTCGACTTTGGTATCATTTTACAGATCTTGACGAAAATAAACAATTAACATAAAGAAAATAAAAGTCGGACCACTAATAACAAAATGGCGCCCTAAAACGATTAAAACCTAATCAACCATGAGGAGGGCTGAAAAGTAACTTGCACCCCCCTTAACTTTTTAACCATTTGAGATATTTGAAATTGGTTTGCGGCAACCTTCCTAGTTATAAAGGGCTACAATAATGATGATTCATTTAGAAAATTTTCCCCTTAAGGCAGAGTGGGTATGGGTCAGCCCAAAATTTTCAAATATGAACTATATAGTTGACTTTGGTATCATTTTACAGGTCTTAACGAGACTAAATAATTGATGTAAATAAAATAAAAATCGGACCACTAATAACAAAATGGCACCCTAAAATTAATTAAATCCAATCAACCATGATAATGAACATTTTTGTTTAAAAAGTCTATTAAGAAATAGTACAAAAAATTACCTTTTTTTCAAAATCAGATGATCAAATTGCTTTCCCTGTACCTCCCTGCAGTAGTACAATCTCTGTTGAAATATGTTCCTTACATTTTGGAAAGTTTGATTGTTAATTTGTCTGCATTCCGTTTCTATCCCTATTCTTAATTCTTCGAGGGACCTTGGCTGTGAGGCATAAACCAATGATTTTAAATGGCCCCATGGAAAAAAATCTAATGGATTTAGGTCTGGCCATTCAATACTACCTCTTCGACCAATCCAATGATTAGGAAATTCAATGTTCAATGTATCCCTTGCATCCCTAGCATAATGTGGAGGAGCTGCATCTTGTTGAAAATATATGGCATCACTGTTGAAAACTGGATTTTCATCTGGTGTTGCAGTTGTTTTTATTAGGTTGTTAAGAGCTGGAATGATTTGTGTTCTTAGCATATTATTGTATACTGACTGTGCCATTTAAATTACCATTTATAATAAAAGGACCTATGATGAAGTCACCAATCATTCCAACCCATACATTTAGCCTCTGCGGGTGTTGAGTGTGGCTTTCTCAGTATCAGCAGTAGGGGTTCTCTTGTGCCCAATACCTACAGTTATGTCGGTTAAGGTGTCCATTAAGTTGGAATGAAGCCTCGTCACTAAAAACTATTTCAAAAGTAGAGATTTCTCTAGATTCCAACTTCTTTGTCATTAATTCACAAAATTCAATTCTTCTATCAAAGTCATCTTCAGACAGTTCCTGGACTAACGTGATCTTATATGGATGGAATTGGTGGTTTTTTAAAACTTTGTTCACTGCCCACCTACTTATATTATGTTGTTGTGCAACTCCACTTGCTGAGGATTAACAGAAAACTCTGCTAAAACGCCTGCTTCTGTTAATTCACCTGTGCTAGGCCGACCGGATCTGGGCTCATCCACAACACTCGCTGTACGCTGAAACTTTTTTACTAGATTAGACACAGCTTGTTTAGTGATTTGATGTTCAGGATGCCTTTTGTTGCTCCACTGTAAGTGCCAGTTTGCCCAAACAGTAAAACAATTTGTACTAATTCTGACTAAACCATGACAAATTACAAACCAACATACAACAATCAAAAAGCCGCAATAGTTTAGGCCTGCAGTTTGGTCATGTACAATATATGGGCAGTTCTCAGTACTACTGAACCTTCAACTAGAAAAAAAGAATTCGACAAACCAAGGAAACCGGACAGAGATTACTGATAACAGCAATTATGGAGAGTTTGGGATTTTCCAGGTACTGTTTTTTAACCACACATCTTATTAGCAATGATCCGAAATAGAAAAAATGTTGCCTTGATACAAATTGAAAGTGAATTAAAATTAGCTATATTTTTACCACCACTTTACATGAATTCTGATTAAGACACTGGTAAAAGTATTTTTTAGCTGCCATTTTGTTATTTGGGGTCATATTTCCATCTTATTTATGTCAATTGTTTACTTTTGACAAGATCTGTAAAATGATACCAAAGTCGACAATACTTCCATTTTGAAAATTTAGAGGTAACCCCTACTCCTCTTAAGGGAAAAATTTTCTAAATTAACGATAATTATTCTAGCCCCTCTGAAGGTTGCCGCAAACCGATTTCAAATGTCTCAAATGGTTACAAAGTTAAGGGGGGGGGGTGCAAGGTACTTTTCAGCCACTCTGTATACATTTTGCTAAAACACACTTTATTATCCTATATGTTGCAACAAACCTAATTAGCTACTCATTAAACCTAATTTTATTTAAAAAGGGGGGATAAATTTTACATGTTTAAGGGAACATTTAAGTGGAAATCAAATCAGGCAAATTAAATTTGCTTAGTCTGCAGGTTTGCTGTGGCGGGGGTTTGAAGCTTTAATAGAATTCCTACTTCAAGGCAGTTTAGCTATATTTTGTACTAGTCTAAAACAAGAAGTTTAGTTAACATGTAATGACACATTTTCCTATATTGTCATTGCAATTACTAAAAATGACATCAGCATCAGTGTTTAGTTCATGTTGGAAATCATGCAGTAATATATCTAAGGTTTAAGGTTTTAATTTTATTATTCTACACTTAATTTTCCTGAAATGTGAATTAATTTAATGTACGGCAACTTTTACCCAAAATAGTTTACACGTAATTGTGCTTGTGGTTCATCTTAATGTATATTGAGCTAAGTTTTTCATGTTAACACAGAAGAATTCTAACAAGGTAAGTCATTTGTATAAATTTATCGAAGTAGTGTGTAAAATTATCTCTTTATTCTATTATGAACACAGAATAGGGGAAAGTTGTAACACAAAAAACAATTTTTAGTTATTTCTGTTCAAGACTGATCATCTTTAAAATGTAAACTTGTAAGAATTACAATGTAGAATATCCATTAAAGATTTCTTGCCAGGTTGATACTAGTATGTAAATCAGGGTTTCATCAATGTCAGCATCAGCAAAACCTATTTCAAATTCAAATTGTTTATTTGGCCATTAAACATTACATAATAGGCTATGTCTATACATAATTCAATCAAATAAAAACACAACCATCATCAGAGATTGGTTAGTTTAAGTATGTCAAACAAATAGTTGACCAGGGGATATTTTGATCACTTACCCATTAATATCTTTGCTTGAGCTTAGATAAAATAGGATCTTTTTTTGTGCTCAACTAGGTACAACTTTCTTTACTAAATTCTAGAATGGTACACATCATTTAATAGCCAGGGTCTAGTTAAGATAAGCCCTGATGCGGAAATCCCATAAAAATGTCAATTCATTTATTCATTATTGAGTCATCTTGACAATGTTCTCATTGGTTTAAATAGTTTAATTTAATTACACACAGTTAATTCCAGAATGCAAAAACAGGTTGCCCAATTCTTATATGGATAAATTACAATATTGTCTGTTGGAGATAAGGCCAAAGTAATTTTCCTAGGTTTATCTTTTGTGGCTTAGCACAATGAACTGCAGATAACCTTTTGAATGTAGACTTGTGAGATATCTGCTCACACTGATCCCATTCTGTCTTCAAACTTGGTCAGAAGTAGACCTATGTGAGAATTAGGGAAAGGCATTCACATAAATTGTATTTGCTAGGTTAAAATAATATTTGTCTATTACTTGGGATTTAAGTTTTCTGGGGAATTATTTTTTACTTGTTATTATTGCTTTTTTGATTTAGAGTAAAGAACTTAGTTGTATCTAGTATTTTTGTCACGTGGGAACTTGTCTTTTAACAATGCCTGCTGCTAAACTCCCTCATAAAGGGATAGACATCAATGAGTTGATAGGGGAGGGGGTGAGGTTACTTAAGGAAGGTGACTTGTTAGATCAAGACATGAAAACAAAAATGGTGAAGGCTTACAAGAGTATGGATAGGCACATTCCAGTGCCTTACACTCAAATATCAGCACCGAAGGAAACCAAAGTGAGTAAAAAAACACCTATTCAACGTTTTAACACAATGTTTAGCAAAATAATACAATAAGTTTGGTTTTAGAATGAAATAAAATGTGTGTTTGAAAACCTAACCTCTAAGTGTTCCTTTCCTGTGATTTTGGGATGTGTTTTAATTAGTTGTTTTGTATGTATTACTATTAAAAAAAAGGAAAACATATTAACAAATTAAAAATAACCATACTACTGCCGGTACTTCTAATTTTAAGTATGTATGTAAATGTATTGATAAGAGAGGTAGGTAAAATTGATAAGATGTTAGATCAACTTGGTCAGTAGAAGTTTATTTGTTGCTTAATATTAAATACTAAACCTAAAATGGGAACACAAGATTCATTCTTTGTAAAAACCTTGTAAAGTCTAAATGTCTCTTTAGAGTAAGAAGATCATGTTGCATCATTAAAAAACACATTTATTCATGAGTATTAAATTAAGACATATCATTATAACATCCAAATTTAATCAAACAGCAACTCATTCTTATAATTTATAACTATCAACAGTAATAGATTAAAATCAAATGTAAGTTCATAGATATAAAGTCAATGATTCTATGCTGGAGATTTGTAATCAACTTGTGTCAGTTTTGCTATGTTACATACTTGCAGTGTGACATTTCCTAAACTTAATGGAAATGCTTTTTTTCTTTGGGTATTTTCTTTGGAATGCAGAATTTACTAAATCATATTTTAAAGTTTATTTATAAAGGTAATATAAGTCTGTGGCCTACCAAAATGTGGAATTTTATTTTATAAATGAATAATATCAATAATACGTTACAAATACTTTGCCTAATCTGGAAATAACCCCCATACTAACATAAATATTGTTTTAACAAATACAAATTGAAAATTTTAACATTATTCTGTATGACAGAATATGAGCAAATTTCCCTTTAAGGAAATGTCTATTACTGCAGTGATCATGGCGAGAACTTATTTTAAAGCCACAAACTGTACTTTTTTAGTTCAGGGTTATCCAAATACAAAAATAAACATTCTTTCAAATTGTTAATTCTGATCTTGTATGTCTGATATTTTCATAAAGTTTAGTTCAAACAAATAAAAAAAAAAATCTAAATGAGTAATCAGCCTAATGTGCCTATTGAAAGGGGTATTTTACACGAAACGGTATCTATAAAGATTTTAGTTCTAATCTCTGTATATTTCCCCTAATAATTCTAATAAATAATAATAATTCTACTAATAATGATTCTAATGAGGAATCAAATAATCAATGTACATTAGTAATTGATGAATAAAGCATCATTAAACTACACAAATTTCTTTATTTTATAGTAGTTTTTGAAAATTTATCAAAACATATTGGTGGTCCTTCTAGCACAATGTTTAGTATGTATAGGGCAAGCATATGATTTTCCTTTTATTTTTAACCTGCTTAGCAAGGAACTGAATAAATCAACTTTTAATTCTTTTAGTAAGCAATATTCCTGCAACAGGAGTATTCACTTATTATTTTGCATTCAAATTAAGTTATATTTTTAACATTCTTTTAGTAAACACATTTGGTCTGACACCAAGGTTGGGGGACTATTAATTATATTGCATTCAAATTGAGTTTTATTTTATCAGGGGTGGAATAAATAATTCTTTTCAAATTACTCTTAGTCAATGTGTCTATTTTGTTGATCAACTAGTTCAAAAGGAATATTATTTTCTGGTCAACATGGCCTCAACTTTAACCAAATATACATCCATGATATTAAAAAAAAATCAAATTCATAGCTGCCAAACTAAACAAAAATAATTAATTAATAGATAAACATGACAATAGAAATTCAGCCATATGTTCAAACTACCCTTATCTTTATCAACACTTTTTATTGGGCAGAGGAATGCACCAAATTTTAACATGTTACTGTAAACATTACAAATTTAAGCGCTTATGCCATATTAGCTAATGATTCATAGCAGCTAATATCATAATCCTGCCCTTTTGGGGAATCCAAAATGAGGAATGATTGATTAAAATTAACAACTGAAATACAAAACTTAAGAGGTACTTTTTTGTTGAATAGCCTTATAAATCTTTTCACTCAAATTGTAAGGATTTTTAATAGCTTCGTATTCAATATGGGAATGGACCTTTAGGTTCAAAACCAGTTTTCATCAAACCAAAATATATGTGATCACGTAACGTAATGTAAACCTAATTTACGAGGCATACAAATGTATAACAAGACAGACACACTATTCAAGCTTTAACAACCATTTTTTGTAGAGTAATTCATCAGAGGCAGTTTTTTTTCCTTCCGTGTACTTTATTGTGTAGATAATTTTCATTCCTTTATGAAGAATCTTGATTCTACTCTTACTAAACAAACTCCTTAACTTAGAGGCTATGTACAGTCACTATATTATGTTATTTAACACCAATTTATTGAGTATAACATGTCTTCATTTCCACAGTGGCTCTCTAACATTTTAATGAAGTTGAAACTTTTCTCTGTACTCACTTCTAGACAGTCTTATGGTAATAGTTCATATTTTGCTCTTCAAGGAAGCTTAAAAAATTAGAACATAAAAGTAAATCTAAAACCAACTTCTTAGAAAAATCATAAAATCACTAAAGCACTTATATTAGGGTATCAGTTTTGATAACTAATTTATTAAACATTTTTTTACTTATCAGTCAAAGTTCTTGTTGTGTTGTAGTGTTTAACAGTAGAGGATGAAAAGAAAAAGAGAAAAAGAAAAACCATTAACATAATAGTTATTTTAAAGGATTTTAAAACCAATTCCTTCCTTGGGTAAAATAAACACTGCTCTCAGAGAAATTAGATCAATTGTTGATGATTGTTTTAGTTTTATCATCCATTATACATTATTTTACCTAGCTATTCAGTAGCGGCCATTGACCACTAAATTAGGTGGGCGGTGGTTTTATTTTGCATAGGCTTTACATGCATATTTCTATATATTCCTCATATATGCCCCCTTAATTCCCGCCAATGTTGCTAATATTGAACTTGTGTATGATTTTTTCATATAGAGGATTTTATTTCACCCTCTTTTACAATTTGGATTCTAATTTTACAAACAGTTTTGATAACTGAACCACCTAGGTTGTGTCCCAATTGACAAGCTTTCTGGCTGCTTTCTACTTTTCTAGTTGATCAAATATTGGATACCATCCTTGTTTGAACAAACAGATAAATATACAGTTTTATAGGCAATTAATAACAATGTTGACAATTTTTAAGGGTTTTTAGAGTCACTTTCAATCAAAATCAATTTCTGAATACAACGTTCAAATTTTCTCATATTACTTATTACTTTAAAACTTTGCTTTCGTGAGTTTCAGTACAGTACATCCTTTTAAATTTTTTATGCAGGGAAGAAAATTACACAAAAAAATTCACTGCTGGAATGTTAATATAATCCCCAATAATTTTTTCCCTTAAATATGTCCCCAATGAAAGAACTAAGCCACTTAAAGTCAGATTAACCTAAAAAAAAAGCAAACATATGTCTAATTAGCCCACAATAATGGTAAAAGGCCACAGATCTTTTAGTATACTTTAACAAAAAGTTAATCCCCTTTCGGCTGTTGGGGTAATGTGAAACTGAGTCAGTTTCTTATGTAGAGACAGATGCTGACATGACGGCAGGACAAGCCGAGATGATGGGGTCCGAGCTGACAACTCGCTTGGAGGGTGAGTCACATTATACCCACCCCGGACCTGTCAATAAACAAAATAAACTGCTTATATCCAACATTATTCATGTACACCTTGTTAAATGAAAGGATCTCTGTACTGCAATCCTTTCATTTTACCTTGGTATGTAAACTTTATAAGGTTCACCACACTCACCTGTAGTGCATATACACCTGTACATCAATGATGAATTATTACTTGTGGGAAATAAGTATTCACAAATTATGTGTAGCATAGTAGCCAAAAGTGTTTTAAATTCATCACTCTGGGGTGATGGAACAGAAAGTCATCAATCATCTCCCCTGTAATTGCTAACTTTGTCACTCAGTTCCAACCATTGGTCATAACATATCATACTTTGCCAGGGAACTTGTTGGCAGCATAGAGTTTACTTCACCCAACTAAGCTAAGCAAGTATCCACCTATATTGTAGACTTACATGTCTGTCTTAGATCTGGGCTATGGGTTATCTACTGGTCCAGTAGCCATAAATGAAACTTTAGATTCAGCTTGAAATTATGAGGAAGAGTCAGACCAAGAACCGCATATTTAGGATTTATTCATTAAGGCCTACGATATACTAATAAGGATAAACACACCTTATCCTAACTAGATGGTTTTTGGTGTTGTTTTTCTCAGTTAAGCTGACAATGTTTTGGTCTTCCTAAAGATTAAACGATGAATCTATAATGCCTGCTAGACCAGCAGAAGACTCATAGCAGACAAATAAGCACTACAGTAGGGGATGGTGATTAGTTTGGACATTTACTTTGGAATATAACATGAAATCAAACACAAAAAATCACAGACGAAAACCACCACTTTCAGGTTATCAACTGTATAGAAAAGACTTTTCTTGTTATAATAAACATTCGTTGTACTTGCAAAATAAAACGATGCTCTAACAACGAAAATTTGCAAAAAACTAACAGTATAGGACCATGTTGCAAATTATTTTGAGTTAAAATGTCTTGGTATTTTAAACTCTAAGACCTGTAGATAAACTAGATGTTATAGGAGTGAAAAGTTTTATATCTTTTTTCGCTAACCCAGTTTCAGGAAATTAAATTATCTTTGTCGCCGTTGCCTGTGTTTTTGAGACAGTAAGAAGTTTGTGTCATCCTATGATGACCCCTATTCCTATTGAATATCCTATTGAAGACCCCCTTGAAGATGTCACACAAGCAGGCAATATGCATAGAGTAACACAAATATCTTACCTCCTCAAGAACACAGGCAAAAACAACAATGGTAATCTAATAAAACTATTTTAGTAGACATTTACTAAATTTATTTATATATTCTTTAACAAGTTTTTTTTTCCTTTTAAACTGTTGTGTACTTTTGGTGATGGGAAACTTTTGTTGGTGATGAGGCGGTGTGGGTACTGTAATTTTAAAAGATGCCATGTGAAAAGGGGTTTCATCTTACTGCTAAACTGAAATAAACTTTCATCAGGAGATGTGTGATTTTACACAAAAATTAAATCATAAGTTGACTGATATCATTTATCCAGATGTCACTGATAATATTGTCTGAAAATTTGCTTGAATATATCACACCAACTACTGTAATGATCCACTGCTAAACAACAGTGAGGGACAACACTGCAGACAGATGCAGATTGTTTGCAGCTACCGGATGGCAGTGAATATTTTTAAGTTAAGTTCAACAAAAGTATATCAAATTCCTTTTCTCCAGATAGTTCTTCCAAAGATATGTTGTTAGCTGCATTTGCTGGAATAGGCCACAAAAGTTTTTTTTTTTATTTAAACGGTTTTATTTTACTTTATTTCACATTGTGTCTGACCAGTAGAGACGTTGGTACCTGAAGACAACTCTCGGTACCACCATTTCTTGGGGAGGTACCGGTATTTTGGTAGTAACACAGCATGATCTACTGACGGCATTTTCTGACTACTATGGCGAATCACACAAATCATTGGCTTGGCAATTGTAAAGCAATCCTAACTGGGTGCCAAGACACTTTTATTGTTTATTTACCCATAGGTGATTTTGTCTAAACTAAAATCCAAACCCTCCCAAAACATTGAAAAAGCGGTAGCATTTCATTTGTGAACAAACGCCAAACGTAATCACGGTGAATGTGATCATTCCATATGTGATCTTGGGTACATGTCTTCATTTTCTGTCATTGCAAGTTTATCCTTGACGTAGTGGCGTGTAAAAAACCTATGGAACTTCGATAGTAAACGTAAATAGACTATTGGCGTTGGTAATTTACAAATAAAGTTTCCCTGCACAGTAAAATATTAACATACAATTCACAGGGTTTCGTCTGTAAACTACAACTTAACTAATATAAATTCGGTCTTTGTAACTAAAAAAATAAGAATCAGTTTTTTTAGCCACTTTCTTTTGGGACAGGGAAGAAACATTCATCATCATATCACCTTGATATAAAATGAGAAACCCTATTTAGTCTAATTAATTGCAGCCTAATTCATAAGGGTGTACAATGTGAACAAGTTTTGTTTTGTTTATTTCTTAGCTTAAGTAACTTTTTTTAGAGGTTGGCTGTAAGAAAGGACCATGTGTTTCTAAGTTCGCCTCAAAAAGAAAAAAATTCATTTTTTTTAGCTTCAAATGGTGCAGTATGACAAAAAATATAGGTCACCACTTGGGCCAAAATGTGTTTTTGACCCTCATTTTTTGTGCTAAGCTTGGTTGCTGAGCTAGTATAGTCCAGTAAATCTGTCAGAAAATATGGGGTTGCTGTGCAAAAAGTCGGGTAGTTCTGATTTTTGGATATGTTGTTAGTATTGGGCCCATAACATAAAATCCAAGTTATCCACCTCGAGATACTGCCGCTCGCCGCGGGGCGCGCCACTTGTTATCGAAATATAAAAAATATGGCAATTCCTATTGTTTTTCACTCAATCTCGCGAACCGCTGATTTTACCGAAAATTGTATATTATTACATTAAAGAAGAATAAATTTGTGACAGTTTAAGCCCAACAGCAAGTATGTAGCGTAAATAATGGTCAAAATACAGACCATCAAAATTAATAAATTTTCCAAAGACGTATAAAAATTGTGGTTTTTTTTTCAATATTTCCACAATATAGTTGTTTGAAGCAAACACCGTATTGATTTAGAGAGTATGCCAGTTTATTTGCTATTATTAGAAAATAAATGAAAGTATGAATAAAAATACCCCCACCTCAGCAAACCTGCAGACTAAGCGAATTTCCATTTGCTTGATTTGATTTTCACAAACCTATTTAAATAACATTAGGTTTAACTGGTACCTAGGTTTGCTGCTACAGGGAGGGTAATATAGTATATAAAACAATAATAGTTTGATAAGAAACAAATAAATTTACCCAATTTTATAAAAATGTGTCTATAAATAAGGAAAAAACAATAATTAAAAATCTTCGCTTTTGGAATAACTTGAGGTTTTTTAATTAACATTTTTTAATTTTATCCGTAACCAATAACTGTAAAAAACATTTTAATGAACTAAATTATTTGTTTTTAATCTCTACAAAATGGTTTAGAGATACATTGTAAAATTGTATGTTTTGTGGGAGTGGGTCAAAAATACGAAAAACCCGTTCTAACAAAAAAACCCTATAAAGCAACCGTTCCCATGGCCTGATCTTGCTTCGCGAACTCGTTTTAATAAATGTAGGTTTACATGCCGAAAAACAGACCTTCAAAATATGCCTTCAACGGCAAAACTACTCTTCCTAAAGCTGTCAAACGTTTATACATAAACATAAGCTTTGGGTACAATACTTTCACATGAAAACAAATATAAAACAGTTTAACATAGTTAACAGTTTATTGAGGCTGAAAGATCAGGCAAATAAGATCTTCCAATTACAATCACTCTACAGATCTTCCATGCAGCGGGTTATTTTTTCACGCCAAGTGCGCCCATCTATACAGGACATGCTGAATATGAATTGAAATACAGGATTGATATTGAAGAACACAAAAAATTCACAAAGATCGGAAATTTCACTACAAGACGTACAGACAAGTTCTGGTGTGGAATTTGGTCTGATTGGGCCATCGAACAGGCCCTCTTAAAGACAATGAAAAGCTCTGGTGGATTGACTCGAGGACGAGGGATAACAGACAAAATGTTGTAACTTGATAGGCGCTTGGTATGATCCGTCCTCATCAAATCTGTAGGAAGTTGAGAAATATTATAAAAAATGACGTCAGTTGAACATTAACAGTGAGCAACATGTTGCCGTGCGCCATTCTCGCATTGCTCGAGACAACGAAATTGAGATATATATATATATAGGTATGTATATAGGCCTATACCGGGTGTCCGAAAAAGACTCCATAGTTTTAAACATACCTCACGATACTATTGTTCAAATGGATGAGTAATAATAATTTCGTGCTGTGTAGAGTATACTTCAAAGTTTTAGTTTCGTACTGGCAATAAGTTGCGTACACATATTTGACCTTGAACATAGTTTTGGTAATAAATTATAATACAAATAATAAAATATTAATGATAAAAATGTGTAAAAATAGCTTGCATGTCTGCAGGGCTACAAATGGTTCGCATATTGAGGTGTGATAGTGTTAAAATAACTTTTATTTTATTACCTTTCATTTAATGTATCAGCATAGCCTTCTCTATGGTATCAGTCGTTGAACAGTCGTTTGTATCAATAAATAGTAGTACAATAAATAAATAAATTTTCAAACTAGGTGCGTTTTTTGGAGACCCTGTATCCAAAAAAACTAAAGATTTTACCAAATTGTATCCAAAAAAGTTATTATCGTCCGTTAGCACGATGATTCCCAAAAATCATCCGATTTAGTGGAATTTGGTACAAACATTACTTTTATTTGTGAATCAGTGAGATGGACTATTTATCATTTACTTTGTATTGTAAGTGATTTAGCCTATTGCTTTTGCTTAGTGGCCTAATAAATCATTGAGTCATGTAAACGTACATTTGTTTATTAAAACGAGATCGCGAAGCATGATCAGCATGATAAGGCCATAGAAACGGTTGCCTTATAGGTATTTTGCTGGTAAGAATTTTTTTTTTTTCATTTTTAACCCTCAAAACATACAATTTTACAATTGTATCATTAAAGAATTTTGTAGAGCTTAAAAACAAATAATTTAGTACATTAAAATGTTTTTTACAGTTATTGGTTACGGAGAAAATTAAAAAATGTAAATTAAAAAACCTCGAGTTAAAACCAGAGAGACATGGTTAGCGAAGATTTTTAATTATTGTTTTTATAGCGTCACATTACATGAACTTGAATGGAGTTATAAACTAAATACAGTACAAAATTGCTTACAGCTAAGTAAATTCATGCTATTGTTGGTAGGTTTAAGCCTGTAGCTCTTAACTAGCCTTTATAATTTTAGATGAACGGATTACTTTTTTTTTTTTTTTTTGACAAAACCATGATTTAAGGATTATTTGGAATTCAAATTGAGTTTACTGTTTTGAAGTCTGTTGCTGAGTAGCAGGGAGTTCTTATAAAAAAGTCTTTTAGAAGTTGCTTGAATTTATTAAATTGTGTTTCTTTTCGGATGTGAGCTGGTAAAATCTGGATAAATTTTAGCCCTATGTAAGATGTATTTTTAGTGTTGAATTCTAAATTATGCCGAGGTAGGTTAATTTTTAATCTGGTGTTAGACACTTTGTTCTGTGTTGAGGTGGATCCTCAACACCTGTTGTTGTTGTTGGACCTGTTTTACATAAATTATTGTTTCATAAATGTAAAGACTATAAACTGTAATATTTTTAATTCACGAAAGATGCTCTTGACTGGCTCATTTTTTAAAGATTTTTCATCACTCTGATAGTTTTTTTTTTTTTGCTTGAATACTTATCTAAATTAGTTTTATTTGTTGCTCCACATAGAGCAATTCCATATGAAATATGTGAATGAATTAATCAGAAATAAACAACGCTTAGAGTGTCTAAACTGCATATTCTGTACTTATGTTGCAGAGCATGGATACTGGAAGATACCTTTATAACCACATAACTAATGCTTACACTATATAAAATATAGCGTGCCGCTATGCGTCACACATGGCTTTCCAATGTAAATTTTGTGGTTAAAAAGTTATCCTTGGTTTTCATAATGACCAGTCTTCTTTGGGACCTCATTTAGTTCAGGAGTCTCAACAGGTTCTATTTTGTTTGCTTTATCACAATACGATAAATACTCTAGTTAAATTATACCTTAGTGTAACCATGACATACAAAAAAAGAAATATTTTTGATATTAAAATTGAATATTCAATGTACGCTCGCACTGGTTAAATCATGCACAAAGTTTTGTTATTAGCAGTCTTGTGAGATTTAGTTAGTTGCCCCTCCATGACAGCAATTTCATATAATACCACATATAACAGGTGACAATTGGTTACATTATGTAACCAACTGTTTCAGTGTGATTTGGAACCAAGTTTTACAAAAGTCTAGCTCTGTTTTGTGTACATTTAGTTTTACCATGGTGATAAGCTTCAAACAGACAATAGAGGGTTAACATTAACTCTATATTAAGTTTCTATCACTCATTCATTATCTCTCTATATCTAACTATCACCCTCTCTCCCTCACTAAACTAATCCATTTACTAGTGTAATTTCTCTCGTAAATTAATTGCAATGTATATCATAAAAGGCAAGGTACATTACATGTTATTAAACATGTCTTAAACAATGTCATAAACATTTTGTTTATGTATTTACTTTAAAGTAGGTATCCAAATTTGCCTTTTATAAAAACAAATAAACTATAATTTGAACACAAGATTAACAAAAACAAAGCAACAATGCTGCAAAAGTATTAACAATTGGATGTCCAAACAGGGTGGTTTACATTAAATAATTTTAATGCCAAAAACTCTTACCTGATGTAAAAAGGTTTCCAGGCCAGGCAAAAGTATCAATCCCTAATACAAAGAATCTACAAATTGTAATGTCTCCAATAGCTATTCTTAAGAGGAGCTTCATCATTAATGAATTGAGACCATTACTAAACCATTTGCTGATAAAGGTTGTAAGCATTAAAACTGGAGGTTCATGATTCATCGTGGTTTGAGATGAAGTGATAGTTGCGACTGGATTCAGTTTTGGCAGTAGAGTAGTGTACACTGGTGGACTTAATTAGTAATTTTGATCTAGGATATGTGATTTAGGAAAAGTCATGTTGATATCACAAAATGGTGAGTGACTTTTTATAATTTTTGCACCTTATTTATATTTATACATTTACGTTTTATTTATAAACTTGAAAGCCCCTTGATAACATTTTTAATTCATTTTATTAATAGTAGGTTGCATTAAAAAATAGTTAAATTTCCACTTATAACCACAATACAAGAACGGAACAAAAACTGCTGAAAGCTATAGGCTACATTAATCTTTTAAAATCTGAGAATCAGCTTACAACTAATACTTGTCTATTTAAAATAACAAATGGGTGATCTTTGATGAGATGATGCTTTGAAATTTGCTCCTCAAATAAGCTTTTTTTATTTTTCACTTATCTTTATTGTGTGTCCACAAAAAACTTATAAAAAAAATAAAAAAAATAAAAAAATGAAATAGCCAACTAAAAAATTAAATTAAATTAAATCTAGCGGCAAGTAAATCATCAAAAATAGTCCATGGAGTTAAAAGTGTTCAAATATTTTCACCTACTTAATTGAAATAGTTTAATTTTATCACAACACCTGCAACAGCACAACTGTTTTTAACTATTTGAATACCAACCTCCCAACAGATGAGTAGGAGGTATTCATCTGTCGGTCAGTAGCTATAATGTGTAGTAAACATGAGGGACATTCATTTTGTGTTGAATTGTACTCTTTGAACTTTTACTTAATCATTGTGTGGAGTGATTTTTATTTGCAATGCACAGTTTGTCATGTTTCTGGATAATGAGTTGTATTGGGTCAATGTATTCCGAACATAAAGTATTAAGTCAACTGAGACAAGTGTTAAAACCCCACAAAATGTCAAACAAGTTAGATAAGTAGTATTGTAGTCTATAAAACATGTATGTAGTTGTGATAGAGATGTGGTTTGAATGTCTGTACTCTGGTGAAATTCTTTGGGGTATGAAGTGTTCCAATACAATATATTCTGTTGTTGAGGATGTAGGACAGCTGCGTTACAGTATGTCTGGAGAAATGTTTTCTCAAGATGTTCTTAGCAGACGTAACCCTGATCTTACAATAATTGCTAGCCCACACAAAATTTATATGGGTAAATACTCAGTTTGTTACGAAGAATCGGTTGTGAGAAACTATATATACCCCTTTGATTGCATTTTTTGATTCAGAGGAAAATTGAACAAATACACTTCCAACTAAAACTGATGGCTCCTCACATGTCCACTACATTATGACATCAGTGCAACAGATTGAATACAAAGGTCTTGTCTCGCAATTCACTATATAACAAAAATACTCTCCGGACTCTGGGGAGCGAGCTGGTCTAGTGGTAGAGCCCAGCCCGAGGTCCCGGGTTCAAATCTCGCCAATCACCAATGGATTTTATCTATAGGATGATGCCGCAACCCTCTAGGACTAGCCTGAAGTAATGTGAAAAACAGTTCCGGGCAAGAGCTAGCGTCCTAGGATGTGAAGGTAGGACATAAAAAAAAAAAAACTCTCCAGACTCTTCAAATAGCAGGGCCATCACAGTTTCAATGATGAATAAGCAGTCTAGCATGCTCAACCTGGTATATTTAGGTAATTTGTTACTTGACATTTAACTTCTGGTACTTGTCCATCCCAACGAGTTAAAATGCGTTTTTCCGCTTTAAGTAATGAATTTACTGAGTGTAACTTAATGTTAACCAATGTGAAGAGGCATCCACATGTGCCAACACAACCTTCATTAAAATGTTACAAAGCAACAATGACTGAATCTTAAAACAAGAACTAGATAAATTTAAGTAAGAAAGTCTACAAGTGTTGATGACAGTCTTTAAATAAAGGAAAAACAATCCCCTTAAAACATATGTGCAGGTTCCCAACGTTCAGTTACCTAGTTTGATGAAGCCTCCAGTCAATGAAAACAAGTCTTAAAATGATAGGGATTCAAGATACTGATATGCTCGGAAATCAATTACGTTAAGCTTCTGATTGATCCTCAAAATTATACATAAAACATGGTGAATTAGTACAATGAGAAAAAGAGTTCTTTGGATTGGACTTTACTTTGATGATTTTTTGAAACCTTGAAACAACAAACTACTGTTTAGCTGCAAGACAAAAATCTGAAGATTTAAGACGAAGAAGGCCCTAAAGTGGCTTATATTCGTCAGTGCACCACATCTACAATCAAAGGGATAAGAAAGATGATGTTAATAACCCCTGGGAAAACTGGTGCAAAAACTTATACAATACCTAAAAAACAATAATCTAATCAAACTCCACTATAAGGATTGCAGTGTTAAAATTGCACACTCATTATCTGAAAAGAATGTTATCGAATAATAAAAAAAGCAATTAAAAACTACAAGTGAGATTGGGAAGCTGTTCCATTTGTAGTGCCTCAAGGACCAGTCCTAGAGCCATGTTTATTTTTTTATTTCTAAATTACCTTGAAAGTGTCCGAAAAATGGCCACTTTTTAATATACAGATGACACAATGATCAGAGAAAAATATATTTTACATTCACCAAACCAAACTCAAACTGTCAATGGTAACGTTGATGCCAATCAATCCGCGAAAACATTGATGTTTTCAAGGCTAAAACATCAATGTTTATTAATGTTTTTTAAGTTTTTCATCTGCTCTCTGAACTGCCTCAGCTAATTAACCTATTAGCATACTCTTCTAGCATTGATTAAACACCCCCTTACGGTTAGTCTATGCTGCTAACTAGACGTTCTAGATTGGTAGTTTCTCTTTCACATTTGCATGACAAAATAAATATCAATACTGTATTAAATTATTATGCTGGAGAGCAGGAGTGCTACCAGCTGCCACTGAAATTTATTACAAATATAAATTGATTTTTAGGTAGCATTTAGAACAAGCACCTCACAAATATAGATGTTTATCTAACTCACTCTATACTTTATCTAAGTCATTGATTATACATCACCCCTTAGGTAATGCATAATCAATGGTCTAGTCCAGTACGCCATATTTCTTGATTCGATAGTTCATCACCCTTTCAATAGGATAAACACATACCAACATTCAATTTTGTTTTAAAAACAACATAACATTTACATTTTCATCAAAACTAATAAAACTCAGTTATGAGAAACATCAAAGTTTCAATACCTGGGTAAAAACATTGATTTGCGAGAAAAACTTTGATAAAACAAAAACAGCAGTAACCTACCATCGATGTTTCAAAAACATCGACTATCGATGCTCATCTCTACCTTGAACACACTCACACATTCATCATTTCACATTTCACATTTACTCTCATAAGAACTGGTTCACTGTCAATGGCCTTTACATAATCAAAGCACAATTGATACAATTTTCTGCCTCCAATAATTCCAACATTCAAATTTTTTATAAATCCTCAAAATTCATTTGATTATTTTGGATTAAAAATAAAATAGAATCACAATTTATTTGGCAAACTAATGTTGAATATGTATTATAAGGGCTTGTCTTCAATTAATTGAAGCGATACGATAACATTTCATTAAAAATTGTAACATACAATGCTTATTCCTCTTTAATTATTATAAAATGCTATTGTGTGGAGATTGTTCAATGAAAGTGTTTACCCTCAAAAAAAGGGCAATTATACTTATAGCCAAAGTTTCTCTAGATACACTGCAAAGAATAACTGATTGAAAATTCTCACCCGCATATAGCGCTTGCACATATGCTCTAATGTTTAAGAGTAAATTAGATATACAGTTTGTATAGAGCCAGCCCAATTACTCAAAATAGACTCCCTTCATCTTTAAAAGATATTGATGTTATTTTCCAATTTATGAAAACTATAAATATATAGCTATTGGAGAAGGTTTTCTACTCAGTGGATGATTTCCTACAAATAGAATAATTAGTAGTGTTTGTAGTTGTTATGACTAATTTGAGTCCTAAGACAGACAAAACGGACACCTTACATTTAGTGGTCAGATTTTTGTTGTGGATTAGTTTTTTGGTCTTTCAAGGGTACAGCTCCATTGCGCTCAGCGGTCACTCTGCTCATTGAACTTCATATAATCCCTGAAATTATTCCTCAACTCCGAATTCCAGTCAGCTAGGAGGGGTACATTATTGAATTTTAATAGAATTGAATGGACAATGTAGGTTTTAAAATTTCTTATAGTACTCTCGTTATCTGTACTACTACTCCAAGAGACAGAAATGTGTTTTTCGTTACAGCACCCGGCTGACAAATCGAATCCTTAATGAAAATTAAATTTAGCTATCCAGACAAATGTATTCAAATAATCACAATGTGCTTCAAATACTAATTAATCAAACATCCTTAGAACTTTTGTTGTAAGGATAAATTTTACTCATTATAATCATTATACTAACAATCTGGATGTTGGTGAGTTTGATGCTCCTCCATCAAAATCCAACTAATTGACCTATTGGTCTGAAATTTGACAATTACGTTTACTGTGTCATGTAATCCTATTAACGTTAAAGTTTCAGCCTTTGCATTCTCAGTTTCAATATCTTATAGCAGTAAAACAAATGAAAAATAATAGCATCTGGATACTTAGTATGTTGACCCTTTTGGCGTACATCACAAACAAACTAAGGATACCATTACTATGAGGTGCTGTTTGGTGGGTCACCTTATAATATTATGTATTCTGAAGTTACGCAAAAGAATTCAAATTGAGAAATACCAAATGAAGGGTAGTCCTGAAGTACCCAAAAGTGACTGCTGAGCGCAATAGGTATGTACCTGACAAAACAGCTATCAATTATTATTTTATGAAATGTGAATACAATAAATAAATAAAATATCAACACCGTAAATAAAAAATATAAAAATCAGTAGGTATAATTCTGAAAATCAAAAACTATTTAAAATTGTTATGAATTTTTTCAGACGAGTTTTAAACAATTAATTTGGGAGAGTGAATAATTACACATTTGTTGACGATTTCATTAGCGTCACATTCTTATCACATTTGATCCGTTGTTATGATTATCTCCAAAATCTTATGATTCACCTCATCTGTTAAGAAAATGTAAAGCGTAATGCCACATCAAACCTGTATCAGAAATTTATTTTATTGCTAAAATAAGTACAAGATGTATGATGTGTGATTGTGTTTTTAAAGTTTAATTATCAAAGATAAAATGGCTTTAGTTTTAAGTGAAAAAAATCAAAATTAGTGCTTATCTAAAAGATCAATATAATATTTATTCATATCAATATATATTATTTAATTACAAGCGGATTTTTGACAAAAACTCATAAGTTTAACGACCCAGGTGAAGATGAGGTTGGAAAACGAGTGAGGGTAGAGAAAGACACTTTTTTCCCTTGTGATGAACATTTTTTGTCATCCTGTACCATTATTTAGGCTGACTATGTTATCAATTTATTTCTTTTAATGTACCAGTTAGCTCTCAAAATGGCCATGTTGTTTGAAGTTTGCCTGATGCAAAAGAACAGCTGTTTACTGGCGTATTTAATTAATTTCTCTCTTACAATTGTGTTTGCCCTCCGGATTTTACATATTCAAAATCTGCAAATGTAATGATTACTTGAACAGAACATTTACTACACAGTTTTAACTATAACTGTAAAAAACTGTGATAAGCAGTTGGACATTTCCCCTACCAGAGCAAACCATATGTCTGAAGTAATACAATTCAATAAACAAACACATAAGGTCAGAATATTGGATTTTCAAAACCCCTTAAACATGATATTTCCAGAATAAGTGTCCAATATAATACTTATGTGCAACCAGGAAAGGAATTTATATCACCCTCCTCATTGATAGAAAGTGGTTCTGTATTTTGAACATGTACATTTGTTTAGTATTTGTGGTGAAAAATGTAGATTACCAAAAATAATCATCTACTGAAGAAGGAGGTATAGCTCAGAAAAGTCTTTCTGTATTTATTACTTTTATATTTTCATTAATTTTCATCTATTTTTAAGCCTGCTGTTGAACCTAATCATTATTCATTACCAAATCCTTTAAAGCCCTGCTCTAAAGCAATATTTACTAACATCTATGTCTCAGATTCTCTAATTTTTTTTAAATTTTGGTTATCTCTAAAGTAGAAGGAATCCATGATATAAGAGTACACATTCCCTATATAGTATAAAAACTCAGATTTAAAAAGGAAACAATATCTAATAGGAACCTGCATTATAGATCATTTCACATCCAAGGACAAAAACTAATTTTAAACTTACTACACTAATTAAAAACGTTCTGATATACCTGGCAATGGAATTGGAATTTACTGTGGGCACAACCAAATTTCTATAGTGAGAGAAGAGAGGTGGTGTGTTAACTCGATTTTGGTTATTCTTTGTTCATTTGATAAAAAAATAATGTGTATAATTACTAATTAATTACTGTTGTTTAACTGATGTAGATATTTTATACGATGTAAAATATTTTTGTATCATCAATTTTAGGAACTATAACATGTAAATTACATTTTTACTGAAGTTCTTGACAAAATATTGAGTTTATAAACTGCTAACTATTTCAATTCATAATTTATTTTCTAAAAAATTATTTTGTAGCTTTGAACACAGGTGGAGGGTTTCAATAATTTTGTATGGTTAAAAATAAAATGAATATGTACATATAATGTATGTAATAAATATGTGTATAAATATGTACTGTAATTAATTACAAGAAAATATGTACTGTATAGGATGAGGCAATGAGAAGACCACAATTTATAAATAGTAACATTTAATAATATTTACCCTATAGATATGAATAGCACATGGTAACAAAGCTTATCTTATTCCATTTTAATTTGATGGGATAATATCTTTCATTTATTTAAAACAACCTCCTTCAAGTGATGTCCTTATCCTACTTGACATTCCTATAGTCGCTGGAAAATTCCATCAAACAAACTTTCATTATTTCTTCAGGAATTGCTTAAATTTTGTGGGGAATTCGTAGCTTCAGTTCAAGTATATTCTAGTACACCTTGGGACGACTTTGAAAAACCTTGAGTTTTAAGTAGCTTATAGGGAGAGCTCCAAAGAAATAAAAGAGTCAACGAAAAAGCTTTCAACAATGAAGCCTTCCTGCAGAACTCTTTGGGGGTCGAGTTACTGCGACTCGCACTCTTACCACATTTACTGGTATGGTAGAAAGTTTTTTTTTCCACAGATTATTTTTTGGGTTGAAGCTGTTGTCCAAACGATGAAATGTGATCAAAACAATCTCTGAGTGTTTGCAAAAGAATCAATACTCTTAAAAAGGTTTCCACGTCAAATTCAAAGCGTTAATAACTCCGTAGCACCATGTTAAGTACAATGGCATAGTTTTATCGATATTATAAGCACAGCTGTTCAATCATTGTAGCATTACTTACCATGTAACAGTAAAAGAAAATTGGGCACTTTCATTACCTCACCCTGTATAACATATTAGGCCTATAAAGCTAATAGGTTTATTTCCTATACTTCTTATGGTGTTTCCCATCAAGCCATAAACATATGTAAGTTCTATACTGATAATAATCACTTTGCGATCTTAACTAACTAGCATAGAGACATTTTCAAAAATCTTAGAACCCTCACTTATTCTCAGCAAAACAGAAGGTTAAAACAAACTGATTGTGTTGTAGAAATCTCAGAACAGATGGATTATTGTCACAGCTCTGATCGCAACCTACGGATTTTTGAAAAACATTTCACCAGAAAGTCCTTACTTAGCTGAGTTCTTCGTCGGTCCAAAGTTCAATTTCACAGTGACACAGGTAAGTTCAATGGAGAAACTATTAGACTTGATAAGTGTAATGATTTCAAATACAATCCATCTATAGTTTGTATAAATTTATCTATGCTTTAAAAAATCAATGATGTATGTAAAGAAACACTAGGGAGGTTTAAAAACCACTACTATTTTAATACTAGGTTTAATGTTGAATAAACATACTTTCTGCCATCCTAATTAATGACTTCACTGAGAGAGCGATCGATCGTGTTCTCTATTAGTATTAAAGTTGTTTGAACAGAGCAATACATAATGACCGATTTGTTACTAAAATCACTGATACAGATAGCGTACCAAAATACAATTTGTTTATGTGGTTTAAATACTTTTAACATTTTTTCATTCTTACACATGGTACTAAGCTGCAACTTGACATTTTACATTTGACAATGTTTTAGAATATTTGTCCAACAACAATCTAAGATGATTGAATCATATAAAGTAATTTCTCGTATTGTAGGATCTTTACTGAATATTTCTAAACTTTATTTAATCCACCCCCTCTTCAAAAAATCGTTTCCAACCATGTCTCATTGGTTGTGAGATTTTAGCTTGGAGTATACTTTTTACATAGTTTTATCTTAACTGTGTCAAACTTGGAAGATATACTATTAATTAACTTTTTGTTGCCTTTGCTTCTTGAGGTTAAAGCTTGTATTCGCCCTGTGTTCATTTCACCAACTTGTGTGGCATCTACAGGGGGTTTCTTCCTTCATATCTTCTATAACTCTAACACTACAAATTGTCTATTGTCTATTATCTAGAAGACCCCCTGAAGATGCCACAAAAGCTGGCAAAATGTACAGGGTGAATACAAACCTTTACCTCAAGAATGAAGACAACAAAATAAGGTGATTAATATTTATGTCTTTAAAAATCAGATAACACAAAACGTTAGAAGGGTAAGTTTTGTAAAGTATAATAATTTATATAACTACAGTCACTATGGTGATTCTTCATGTAGAATATGAGACTTGACACAATAAACAGCTGTGATTCATTCAAAAGTTTCCACAGTCACAGTTGGACACACATTATGGTAACATTCACCACAAAGATTCAAATGTTTGTTCAGCCAACAAGAAACAATGAAAACAAAGTTAAATGTTTATACTTTTTAAAATGTGACTGTCTGTAAGTAAATTTAATAAATACAGATTACAACACGAAAAATAAAACCAAACCTTTTACTTCCTTCAATTAATTTCATGATGGGTTAGCCTCTGGATCAAGGCTAATTTTTTCAATTAATTGATATTTAGTTAATGAGTTTGGTAATTCACTTCAGTGACATTAAGGAATGTAAAATTGTCTTGGTACTTCTTTGATGTTTTTTACTTTTGGATCATAGAATATTTTTTTATGTTTGAACTAGAATGGTTATTTAAAAGATAAATATTATGTCTTTATTATGGATGCAGATAAGGCTTAGTCCACATTGTCATTTTATCATTTGTATTGACTTATCAGAGTAGGCCTACTCCTACTCTGATGTAATCCATAAGTTTCAAAATAAACAAACATGACTTGTTTGTGTCTCTAATCTAAATTCCTGTAAAAGTTATTAGTCTTATACAACGGAATGATAATTTTTGAATTGAACAGCCTTGACACACTTAATATTAAATTTTATAAGATGAGATGGGAGTCCACTTACCCAGTTGCTAGTAGTGACAGATATAGGTTACCTATTAAATGTATATTTCACAGATGTTTCAAGCTACGAAAACTCGTCTTCAGCAGCAATCTCTACTAATATATAAAACTATACTAATATATAAAAATGAGACTGGTGTGTGTGTTACTCAATCACACCACTGAACTGATTTAAATAAAATTTCTCATTATTGTAGGTAGCTTATATACCTAGTTAACACATGTATTTCTGTTCTTATACATCCTTTGGGCTATGACCCATGGGCTTCCAAAGTTTCAATGTTTACATTTTGAAAGAATATAAATCGAAAAATATTACTTGTAGTCAGCTGTTAACACTTTAATTTGACAGTTCGAAGGGTCTCTATGGCAAAAACTGGAAAACTCACAATGTTTACATTTGCATTAACATTTAAATTTAAATAAACAGAACCGCCAAATGCACTTGATTTCCCAATTCCACACAACTGATTTAATCAAATTACATTGGAAATAAGTCATTGATGAAAATAAGTAAGGTTCAATAACCGTTGTTGTCTAGGCTCTGTGCCAAAATTTTTAACTTGGCTTATGAGAATTATTTTAATGGTAATTATTACACCCTGTACAAAAACACAAATAAATCAAATATAACCCAACCTACTATCCCCAGGTGACGCAAGACATTTACCCTGTGTCCGTGTATGGAAGCGTGGTACAAACATCAGTGGTTCTACTGGTCACTGACATCCTCAGGTACAAACCCATCATCGTCTGTGGTGCCCTTGGGTTTGTTCTGCACAAATCTCTGCTTGTATTTGGAGTTACATTGCTAGATATGCAAGTGAGTGATTGAGATTAAGCTATACCTTGATTTCTGCTCTTAAATAAAGGCTTGTTTGTAAGAGCTTCTTATCAAGGTATCTTATCATTTTGTTCTATTAAAAGAGTTTGTGTATTATTAAATTTGAGATAATTAGAGAAGTGTTCACACTATCTGAAGTTCTCACTATCTAATGTTCTTCTGTGATTAAAAATTATACCTAAATTATATTTATTACTTGATTTTTTAGCAAATGAACGATTAAAAAGAGATTTTAAGAGAAGAAAATAGGCATGATATAATTTGTTTGTGTAACTAAGAGAATTAAATAATAAATATGATGAAATTGATATTTTTGAATGTAAAGGACACAATTAAATTCATTTTTGTAGATAGGTAATGAATTGAGATAGTGAATCTATGTAAGTTTGTCATGAAAACAGTTTAAACCGTTGTTGGAGTAATTAGACCGAAAACATCTTGTAGAATTATTAATAATTTTCTTGCAAATTGTCTCACTCATGAAATAGTTTTGACTCTTGTTTTATTTTCAGCTAAATCAATTCTTTTTCGCTACAACCAAAGCCTGCAGTTTAGCGTACAAAACATACATCTACAATAAAGTAGATCGGGAGCACTACCAGATTGTGACTGCAGTAATCAGGATCGCACCGAAGGCTGGAACACTCTTCTCCGCCGTCCTCGCTCAGGTGGCACTTTCCTTCTTCTACTGCAAGATTGAAGATCTCAATAAAATATCTTTAGTCGGTGAGTTAGTGAAACAATTGATGTTTGTCATTCTCATATTGTCATATTTAAGCTTTTTTTAAGACAATCTCCTAGCAACTTTTAGTCTAGATTTTCAAGAAAAACTCTGTACCATGAAAAGTAATGTTTGTTTGATTATACACACTGAAAATTCAGAGAATTAGGAAATGTGTTTTAATCCTATTTTCAAAACTATTCTCATAAACAGCTATATATATATTATATTTTAATTACCTTAGGTTGGGTCTTCCGATGAAAGATCTTACAGATATAATTTTGAACAAAATTCAATGATTTTGAGAAATAAATAGGAATTTATGTAGGTAATTATATGACATTGAAAAGAAACATTAACTATGGAATGCCTACAAATCCCCTTCCTGAAATTTACAAATCAAATGTTAGTCCTGTATCTCAAGACTAAAATGTAGTTTAACTATTTAAAGTAATATAATATAGTATAATGCATTGATATTTTTCAGCGTCTGTAATGGCATTAATATGTGCTATTTTACTACCCTCAATGAAGCAAGGTGTGTATGCTAAAGAAAGCAAATCCAACCCAGAGAGTGGAATTACAGGTAATCTTAAATTTGATTGTTCTGAGTTTTTAGATTTTAAACTATAATTTGATTAGCCTACGTCTCAAACTCATCTACTTCTTCATTTCTCTTTCTTTCTGTTAAGTTTTAACTCCATAAGTTTCCTTTAAGGTTATACTAGGACAAATGTAATATAATAATTTAGTCGTTGTAGCGATTCTGTTCATTTTACCTTATAATCATTGTTTTGAAACAATTGAGGATTGTATTTAAATGGTTTTTAAAATTGAAATACCACATGGTAACATTTCTACAGGTGGATCACAATTTTAGGACTGTTTGCTGATTCTATCATCTGCTCAAATGGTATCAAATAGTGAAATAGTTTATAAACAGAGACATGCCCACTTAGTATGGTTCAGTTGGCTTTGTTGTTTTTTTTATCCTTACAAAAGGTCAGTTTGGTTCAAGCAAAACCTATTTTTCATCTTCTAAAATATTGACTCGGTCCCAAGGCACTTCACCTCTCATTACAATTATTCTATGAGGTATCAATACTTCCCATTCAATCCAATCAGTTTTAAATGTTTTTTCATCACTCCGTAATGAAAGTAACTATTTTTTATAACAGCTGACATCAATGAAAGTAGTCGTTTCCCAAGCTCTAATTTAGGGAAAATCAATCAGCTGATTTTCCCTCGCTCTAAATTTACTTTCCCTCTCTCTCGATTAGTTCTCCAATTTTACTCACTACACGCGCAACTGTTTTGTTACAGTTTAATTTAATGATTTGAATCAGCTGTATGTATTGTTAAAGGATGTTTTATTATTTTATTTTGATGTTAAAAAATTTATTTATAAAAATATATGTAGGTTTCCTTTAAAATATTTTCATTTATTTTCATGTTTTAAAAATTTATCGAAAATATACGTAGGTTTCCTTTCAGAAGATTTTATTTTATGTTGATGTTTAAACAAATTAATTGAGAAATAAAATAGTTGTAATATTACTGAGGTACCTATGTTATTCTGTGTTTGTGTATTTTTGTGTGATGAAGAGTATCGTTTATAACTCATACCGAGAGTTATTTTCCGGCACTTACTCCATTATTCCCGTCCTTGGTTTCACCTCGTACGTGAAAATAGCTGTCACATACTCGGCTTCGCCTCGCATGTGAAAAAACCCTAAAAACATTGAGCACGCACCGGAAAATGCTACTTCCGGTCCTAGTAATGAAATATATACTATTTTTTGGACAAAACAAAAAATTATAACTATAAAGATGCAACCAATATCTTAATGC
Source organism: Macrosteles quadrilineatus (assembly GCF_028750875.1). Lineage (NCBI taxonomy): Eukaryota > Metazoa > Arthropoda > Insecta > Hemiptera > Cicadellidae > Macrosteles > Macrosteles quadrilineatus. The sequence goes on along the minus strand of NW_026542600.1, from coordinate 41,820,857 downwards.
ATATATGAAAAATCATTCTAATGAAAACTTTTGTACCCAGAAAAAGAGAAAACGTACAGCTACGCAGTGTGGTTATTGCTCCAGGACTTCAAGGAAGCCTACACAAACCCTTATGTTGTGAAATGGTGCATCTGGTGGATTCTGGCTACCGGAGGATTCCAACAAGTAAGATAGATATCTCAACTATATTTGTCTAACATTATCTCATGTATAGTAAAATAATACTTCAAAAAGGTAGAATAATGAGAAATTAATTCTCCACATGTTTTTATTTTTATAAAACCTGTATTGATTTCTAATTAATTTTGCTCTTTAATCTAACCTTACCAAACTCAGTTTCATTATTTCATTATAATCATTTATGATGACATCAGCCATGTTATTCCTCGTAAACTTCACTTTACACAATAGCTTGTCAACATACCTGCAGTGGTCATAATGTCACCAAGTGTCGAAGTACATTTTACGCAGATTTGCTTTATCAGAACACCACTACTTAATGTTTATTGGCTATTGAAAGTTATGAGCGGCCAACTATGTTACATTAAAACAAATTTATGTTTGGTTGGTATTTTGTCCTAATAAGCTTGTCAAGCAAGTTTCACATGATAAAATTTGATAAATTGACTCTGGGGTTTTTTACGAACCTAAAAATAACTAAATCCATGTTTATAAAAAGCCACCATTTACTATGTCTTATGTTTTGATACTTAAGTTATTTTTAGAGGCATGTTTCCCAGATTTCCCTTTACATAATTATAATACTTAAAAAAAATAGCAATCAGAATAATGTTTTAATTAGAACACAACGAAACAACCAAAAACAAATTCAAAGAACTGAAAATTGTAACAGTATATGGCAAATATATTTACGACACAATTATTCTATAAAAAAAACCGCTTGAGCACTTCTGAGACAAATTATCACCCTTACAAAGCTCGGCATAAATAATTCCTTGTTTCAAGTAAGCATAAATTAAAATTCTATGAAAAAAACATCCTATATAGGATTAACATTTTTTAAGCATCTCCCTAATGAAATCAGAAATGAACGAATCAGGAGGAATTTCATGAGAAAACCAAAACATTATTTAGTGGAGAAAGCGTTTTATTCCCTGGAAGAGTATTTTTCCACCTCCCCTCTTAGCGTTAGTTGATAATTTACTTGGTTTTTGCTTTTATTTTCATTTACTAGTTCTAGGTTTTTAATTATAATAATGGTCTAAGATATGCACATTTGTAAATTATTAATTTAAGATAGATTTAGTATACTCCATTAAATGTACAAAACTGTACTTTATGAATAAAGCATTTTGATTTGATTTGATATTATTAAGTTAACTGATCATGATGAAAACAGTCATAATCACATTTCTTTTAAAGAAGAATTATTTAACGAGTGAGTTGCAAAAAAAAAAACAAGATGAAGAGGTGGGTTGTTAAATTAAAAAGTTTTGAAACTGCTGGATACTGTTACTTTTGTACTTGATTCTGGAAATTTTTAGCTCTCCTAAAAAGTAAATAGTCTTACAAAGTAGTATCTATCTTCGTATATAGGAGTAAAAAAGAAAGTCTGGCCATCAAATAGCGGATGTTATCCGCAGCATTAGCCCTGTTTTAGTCAAACACTTAAAAGCAATTTGACCATATTGTCAATAAGATGAATAGGCTAATAGTACTATTCAGGTCACTAACCATTTTATCAAGAGATGGTTCTAAATTTTATACAAGTGTCATGTGTTTCCTGAACATCTGACACACACCCAACTTCATTCATGTTCTCAAAATCCCTACATTTGAGAAAATCAGTCCAAAGTTTAGGTGTATTAACTAAGTAAACACAACACAAAAGGCCATTTTTGGATATTACAGGAAGTTAAATCTTCTCATTGTTTACGATGGCTTCAGCATCTGATACTATTGCCAAGAAAAGAATAACCCTTTGATAATATGTTCTGGTGTTATAGGTGACTGATTACTATATCCAAGTTCTATGGTCAGAAATCAATCATGGAAGTCAGAATAAGTACAACGGAGGGGTGGAAGCTGTGAATACCATCGTTAGTAAGTATTGTACTAATATTTACAAAACAAATAACTATATTTATTTTCTCGAGAGTTGTTGAGTTCTAGGTATGCATTATGGTTTATTATGCAATATTTTCATAAAATTTTCAAACAGCAAAACCATAAATTACAATGTGAAGATGATTGTTTTAGGCTATTAACATTTACTCTCATGATGTTAGTGAAAGTGCAAGTTTCAGTTTCCATACATAAAATTGGTAAATTTTCTATATTTAAAGCAATACTTAAAGTAAAGTTTGAAAAGATTTTTCTTACTGACCTTTCTTCTAGCTGATTTCTTTAATCAGCTGCCATAAATAATTTAAGCTGTAAAAAAATTAAGTAGAAAGTTTAAAAAAGTAAAATCCAAGGTGCTTGGCGATAGAAGCCTAATTTCCCTCATGCCAATCAAACAGAAAGAGCCAAACGGCAAACATTGACTAAAACACACTATCGATCTTTTCCCTGATCAAGATCCCGATCTGAGCAGGGTGAAGAGAGATGGGAGGTAAATATAAGCAAAATTTCAATCCGGACATTTCCCTGAACAAGACAAAGACTAGACAAGTTCTACCGAGTGCGGAAAAAGGGAGTTTAGAGAGAGATGGAGAGCATGTGTTTTTTTTTTGTTTTTTTTTTTTTTAAGGGAGAGGAGGGAAAATGCTTTTACGCACACAGGTAGCCAGCCTGTAGTGTGAGACTCCTGAATCTATCGCAGACTACTCACTAAAAAACCCCCTCTACTCTGTTGGACACAGACCTGGAATTGTTTGTCACATTACTTCAAGTCAGGCCAACATGTTACCTAAGCCCTCAGGGCTCTCACCGTTTATGGCATTTGGATACTTTAAGACCTACACCGCATCCCGGTCAAGGTCGAGCTTCTTGGCGCGGAGAATACCCTGGATGTAATGTGACACACAGGTCCAATTGTCCTCACCCTCCGTCATCATCGGTATGACCGTGTCCACCGACAGCAGTCCTACTAACTGTTGAGCCTCCAGGCGGGGCCTTTCCCAACGCTGGCAGTGGAAAAATGTATGTTCCACGTCATCGGGAATGCCTGGGCAGTATATGCAATCGGGTGACACGGCTTTGCCCATCCTGAACAGGTACGACCGGAAAAAGCCGTGACCCGTCAGAAATTGGGTGAGGTAGAAGTCCACCTCTCCGCACCGCCGATTAACCCAAGGTTGGACTTGCTTTATCAGTCGCCTGGTCCAGCGTCCCCGAGTCTCCTGTTCCCAGCTCTCTTGCCACAGCTGGTAGGTGCGGGTGCGTTCCTCTGTTCGTGCCTGGTCCTCCCCACGGCGCTGATAAATTGCTTTTCTCTCCGCCGCCAAAAGTTTGACGGGGATGACTCCAGCAACCACCAGGACGGCGGGTTCGGACACTGTTCGGTAGGCGGATGCAACTCTTAGTGCTGCCTGACGCTGCACTCGGGCAAGCCGCATCCTATATACCTCCTTATTTAGAGCGTCTGCCCACACCTCAGCACCGTACAAGAGTACGGACTGGACAGAAGACATTAACAGCCTTCTACGGCTGGACCGAGGCCCTCCGACATTGGCCATCAACCGGCTAAGAGAGGAGACCACCCTAGCGGCCTTGTCCGCCGTACGGAAAATCTGATCCCGCCAGCTAAGCTTGCTGTCCACCATAATCCCAAGGTACTTGGCAGAACGAACGGCCTGGACTTCAACGGCCCCTACCCTCAACGGCACGATGGTGTCAATCCGTTTTTTTGTTAATATCACGATCTCAGTTTTGCTCAAAGCAAGCGAGAGACCGTGGTCTGTCATCCATGCGTTTATAGTACGCATAACTCGGTTCAGCTTTAGCTGAGCCAGCTCAACGCTACGTGCAGCTATCAAAACTGCAACGTCGTCCGCGTACCCAACCAAAACAGTTTCCTCAGGCATTTCAGACCTCAGGAGGCTGTCATACGCGACATTCCAGAGGTCCGGGCCGAGTATGGAACCTTGGGCAGCACCGGAAGTGACACTCATCGTCCGTGGGCCCTCTGTAGTGTCATACAAGAGGAGGCGGAACCGGAGATAATCCTCTATGATACGCATGAGGTATGCCGGGACGTGAAAGGTGTTCTCCAGAGCATCCAGCATATCGCACCACCTCGCCGAATTAAATGCGTTTCGCACATCGAGAGTGACGAGCAGCACAACCCTTCGAGAGTAGTGGTTAAAATCCTCAGCTCTCATCACGGCTTGCTTCACCTCTTCAACAGCGTCAACCGTAGATCGCCCCATCCTAAATCCATACTGCCGAGGGGACAGGTCCCCCGCAGCGACTACGGCTGAATTCAGTCGGGAACGTATCAACTTCTCGAGGACTTTTCCAGCCGTATCCAACATACACAGAGGTCTGTAAGAGGATGGCAGGTCTGGATCTCCCTTCCCCTTCCCAACAAGCACAAGCCTAGCTGTTTTCCAGCACGAAGGGAAAACTCCTTCGACTAGGCAGGCATTGTACATGCGTAAAAGGATCAAGGGGTTAATAGTCAAAACCTTTTTGAGAACTTCGCCGGGTACCCCATCGGGTCCAGGAGCCTTATTGTTCTTCAGGGATAGGACGGCCGCCTCCACCTCTCCAAGACTGAAAAGTGGTACGTCATCCACCCTTCCGAAATCCCGCAGTGGGCGCAACGTGTGAGCCGGGAAAAGGGACTCGACTATCCTCTCCATAGTGGCCCCATCCATGACGGAAGGTGGAGAGCGGGTGCCAAGTTTCTTGGTTACCAGTTTGTAACCCAAGCCCCACGGATTGGAATCGATATCGTCCCTTAATGTCTCCCAGCAACTACGTTTACTCCGGTTGATGGCTCGACGAAGAGACCTCCTAGCCACTCTGTAAGCATCCGACTTACGACGTCTGTCTACAGGTTCTCTGGCCCTGGTAGCAAGTCTTCTGGCTCTCAATGCTGACCGACGCAATTCCGCAATCTCGGCAGTCCACCAGTACACAGGTCGCTTATTGCACCGGGATCTTCCGCGAGGCATAGACTCATCGCAAGCGGAGACGATTAGTCCCATCATGGATGTAACTAACACCTCTGCATGAGCCACACTAGTTGCGGGGGGAACCACCGGTGTTCCTCGTAAGATGGCTTCATTGAATTTTGCCACGTCCAATTTTTTAATATTCCATCGAACGGGCACTTGACGAAACGCGGCTACTTGTCTCTGATGACCATCCAGGACATCAAAAATAATGTACTGGTGGTCACTGCCCGTGTAATCCTCCAGAACTCTCCAGGCTCTGATCCTTGGCAAAAGGGACTCAGATGCAAGGGTTATGTCTGGGATCGTTCGGAGAGCATGTGTAAGTAAGAGCGCAGAGGCAGTTATAATAAAAGAGTAGTAAAACATGAAATAACATGTTTTGGAATGATAATTTTAATTGTCTTTAATAATATTTGTGTTTATATTAATTTTGAAAGAATTTAAGTAGGTTTTAACATCAATTACTTAATTCAAGTTAAGCATTATTGGTATCATTGATTTAACGGTTTCAACATGTAAAATACATTTTCAACCTTCACCAAACAAACCACAAAATTACAACATAAATGCCCATAATATACTACAGAAAAATATTACCCAACATTTATTTATTTTACCAGTTAAAGAGTTTAATATCCATATTAAATTAGAAGTATCAACGCTAGCGCAGGCGGCCGCTCAGTGTGGCGCTCCCGACGACGTAAGGGGCAAAAATATACCGTGACACACTATCATACATCACTCCATACATCGGACCGATCTTTTCTTTGATCTTTCGCTAAAAAACCGCCTCCAGAGCGCTCATCTCCCTGCTCGGCCTGATGTCTGGTTCACTGTCTGAATCGTTGTACGGACCCCTGTCACACTTTCGAACATGCTCCCTTCGACCTCCCTTTTCTCCGTTTGGGGAAAAGATCGATAGTGTGACACCGTCTTTAGTGATTTATAGCTTTACCTGAGCAGGGAATCGTGTTGCTTGTGTCCAAGGCAAAAAGTCACTTCTCTGAGTTCTACATCCAAACAAACAACGGTTTTAAGCAGTTGGATTATAACATTTGTGATTTTCCAGCTAAATCAACATGTGCCATTAATATTTCTTTTTAATTTCTTGTGTATATAAAGTTAAATTTGGTGTGTTCCAGGTGGCATTTCTTGCTATTTAATCGGAAGTATTCAAATAGACTGGAGATTCAGAGGTGAACTGGTTCTTGGAATCTGCACATTGTTCAAGGGAATGTTTCTGCTATTTAATGCCACCACATCATCCATCATCGTCTCATATTGTATATACGTCGCTTTCTGTATGCTGTTTGACATTATGAGCGTAGTTGCCAAGTAAGTTCAATCTCACACCTTGACAAGTATTATTTGTATTGATACGGACAAGAGCAGTTTGTTAATTTGGTAATAAAAACGTCAAAACAGGGTCTAAATTATGAGTTGGTATTTTTTCCCTAAGATACCAGATGCAACCACAGATGAAATATACTCACTTATATATAGCCTATAGCTGATAACAAAGCTAATAAACAAAAGTGACAGCTGGACTCACAGTCCACAGCTGATATAACTCTTCAATGTTGTAACTTTACTTAGGAGATGATCTCACGTGCTCTTTGCACTTGTCAAATATTTGATAGCTATTCGTGGAGGTTTACCTAAAACACAGTATTTTTACTGTACATTTCAAGGACTAAAACCATAAACTAGGACACTTATTAAAGATTCCATTTCAAGCTTATTAATCTACAGGTGTGAATATCAACAATTACTTGTTTTTGTTATTTACTACAATAAGGTGTAGATAAGTATTTTAACAGTTACAAGGGGGGTTCAAAAAGTCCTTAGTAAAAGATATAAACACCACTCATAGTATTGCAAATAATTTGTTTACAGCCAACTTCACAACTTAAACAGCTGACAATAGTTATTTGGGCAACTAGTGAGCAAAGTGAGCAATTGACTCACTCGAGAGAAATACTTACTCATGAGCCGTAGGCGAGTGAGGAATGGTTTCTCGAGTGAGGCAATTGCACTTTGCACTCGAGTTGCACATTATATTTTTCCTACAGTTACCATAAAACAAATAAATTGGTAAAGAAACGTGACATATTTTTACACAGAAATAAACTTTTAATAATTAATTTTTTAATAATTAAAATTTATTAAATTAACTTTTAATAATTAATAATTAATTCCGCGCGCATACAACCTTGTCTGCATGTTACACGCTCACTATTTCGTGCCTTCACGTTGCAAATCTGGAGTGAGTGAGACAAAGTACCTAATTAGAGTGAGACAATGTTAACATTGTCTCACTGGTGAGCGAATTGGCCACTTTGCTTTCTCAAATCAGTGAGAGAACATGTAAATTGTTAGGTAACTGTAGGAAAAGTATTTTGTAAAATTCATCAGCTGATTTACTTCCTAACCTAAAAAGTGGCTTGGTGGGTTAATTTCATGTCAGATCATGAGGTCATCACTAAAATAGAAGAGTATTTCAAAGACCTTTCAAGCTTGTAGTATTTGGACGGCATAAGGAGGTCGGTGAAACATTTTGATAAGTGTGTTCAACATAAAAGGAGATTATGTTGAAAAATAAATCAAATTTATCCTAAAAAGTTATGTCATTCTATATTTTTCTAAGGACTTATTTAACCACCCTCATAGTAAAGTTGTGTTAAAAGATATATGGTTTAAAACACTTTTAAGTCAAACATCTTTGCTTTACAGTACTGCAAAATTTCTTTCATCCTATAATGGTTTATAGACTCATCATAAAATGAAAAGATTTTTCCACCAAATATAATTAATTGTTTTTGCTTCTCGTCTAATTATGCATTTTGATACTATTTTCCCAATCTCATTTTTGCAGTCATGTGTAAACGTACTTTTGAAAATCTATCTACTGTCAGAATATAAGCATAATTTATTTAATAAAATTTGTAGCTTATTATGCGGAAAACGTTATATTTTAACTGTCAAGTTTGTCTTATTTTGTATTACAGTGAATTTAATACATTTATTGTTGCAGTGCCGAAGTTGCTAAGCACCTGAAGAATGAAAGTTTTGCTCTCATATTTGGCACCAACACATTCTTGGGTCTCGTGTGGCAATCCCTTCTCACTTACATTCTGACCAATAAGCACATGTTTGCTTTGCCAATCAGAGAACAGGTGAGTTTTTCAAGTTTTTTTTTACAATTATAGATACAAGCAGATGTATAGACGTTAAAACTGTGGTTGTAATAATTTGAAGAATTTGTTGATATAAATAATAAATCCCAAATTTTACAAAGTTTAATGTTATTCTTATATTTGAATATTGAAATGGATGCACATCACAATTCCAATACTTCTTTATATATATATATATACTTAAAACCTTTAGAGTAGGGTATTACAAATTAGTACAGGTTTCTCTGCAGAAGCAGCCTGTGCGAACGTATGCCAACACTGTATAATCCTTAGGTCAGTCCACCATGCAAGCGTGCACCAAACACACCGACCATCCAACCAAAACTGCACAGTGCACCAAACACACCGACCAACCAACCAAAACTGCACAGTGCACCAAACACACCGACCATCCAACCAAAACTGCACAGTGCACCAAACACACCGAACAACCAACCAAAACTGCACAGTGCACCAAACACACCGACCAACCAATCAAAACTGCACAGTGCACCAAACACACTGACCATCCAACCAAAACTGCACAGTGAACCAAACACACTGACCATCCAACCAAAACTGCACAGTGCACCAAACACACCGACCATCCAACCAAAACTGCACAGTGCACCAAACACACCGAACAACCAACCAAAACTGCACAGTGCACCAAACACACCGACCAACCAATCAAAACTGCACAGTGCACCAAACACACTGACCATCCAACCAAAACTGCACAGTGCACCAAACACACCGACCATCCAACCAAAACTGCACAGTGCACCAAACACACTGACCATCCAACCAAAACTGCACAGTGCACCAAACACACCGACCATCCAACCAAAACTGCACAGTGCACCAAACACACTGACCATCAAACCAAAACTGCACAGTGCACCAAACACACTGACCATCCAACCAAAACTGCACAGTGCACCAAACACACCGACCAACCAATCAAAACTGCACAGTGCACCAAACACACTGACCATCCAACCAAAACTGCACAGTGCACCAAACACACCGACCATCCAACCAAAACTGCACAGTGCACCAAACACACCGAACAACCAACCAAAACTGCACAGTGCACCAAACACACCGACCAACCAAACAAAACTGCACAGTGCACCAAACACACTGACCATCCAACCAAAACTGCACAGTGCACCAAACACACCGACCATCCAACCAAAACTGCACAGTGCACCAAACACACTGACCATCCAACCAAAACTGCACAGTGCAACAAACACACTGACCATCCAACCAAAACTGCACAGTGCACCAAACACACCGACCAACCAACCAAAACTGCACAGTGCACCAAACACACTGACCATCCAACCAAAACTGCACAGTGCAACAAACACATCGACCATCCAACCAAAACTGCACAGTGCCGTATAAAATATACTGTATAAGACTGTACAAGCATTACATTTATGATTTATTTTTTTGTCGTTTTAGCAGAGTATCTAAACTGGGGAATAAGAAGAATAGTGTATGATAGATATAGGGCCATAGTACATACGTTAGTGCCAGTAAGCTACTTTCTAGAAATAAACCACTGTACACACAAATACAAATGAACTAACATGTTACTTTTTGTTTTAGTTTGTCTGCGTCTCGTGTGGTTTTATGGCTTTGGGTCTCGGCTATACTCTCAGAGGTATCTACAAGTACTTCTTCAGTAATAAAGAAGTCCACATTCAAAAAGTAAACGAAATAACACCAATTTGCACAACGATAAAAGTGTCTCAGAAGAACCAAACAATCCACTGACACAAGCTTTGTCCAGTGAAGAAATAAAAAGGGAATCTATCTTGTGATCAAAGGCATAGCTGCGTTCTAAGAACATTAATGAACTGTCAGGGTAATATGAAGCTAAGATCTATTTATACAATTTAAATGAATTTTTTAATTCTTAGAGGCTTTATAGTATTTAGTAATCCGTCCCTGTCAAGCTATGCTATGTGATTCCTAAATGTTCTATTTGATTATTACTGTGACTATTGTAAATATTTTCCTCTGTCCTTCGTAAATGTGATGCTAATTTGTTGAGATCGTATTCATATTTCTAACTTTGTATTATTTAGTCATCTAGTGAAATACCCGAGCTTCCTCCTCGGTGTTTCTAAGTACCTGACTCTCTTAGTTAGCAACTTTCCTTCGTATTCCATTTTATCGCTCATTTTCATAGTTTTGATGGATAAATAGTATGTTATCACTATTTTTAAAGGTCTTCTCCACATGTTTCCTCGAGCTACTTGTATAGTATTAAAGATCTGAGAAAATTTAAAATATGGGAGATGATGTATATTTATTGTAATATATGTTTTAGTTTTTATTTAATAATGTATTAATTATATGAAGTATTTTGATATATTTCTTGTGCTTCATTTCCTTGTGATTTTTAGGTAATATTTTGAAGTTTAGAATAGGTAGTGATTAATAACTAAAGCGATATTGTACAATAATTTATTATTTTACGAGTAAAAAAAAAAATACGTAAGTCACAGCAAAACTGTAGAGATAGTTTTCCGTCTGAAAAATCAATAACAAGTGATATTTAACATCTGTTCATAAAATATTAGTGGGATAAAATTTAATTAGTTCTGTTTCCTCTATTTTTGATAAATAAATAAATAACAGGCTGAATCAGTTACTACATTTCTTAACGAATTACACCCAACCTAAAAATTACCATTAATGTATTACGAGCATATTAAATTACCAACTGAAATGGGGACGCCGAAATAAATGCGTATTTACTATTTTAACAGAAATATGAGTGAAAAATGGAGTGAGATACCATGTGTAGCATTATTACTGACTCAGACCAGCTGTTTCATTAGCCAGGACCATTAATTAAAAGCCTAATGATGAAACAGCTGCGTCCAGTTTCGAACCATCAAAAAGCTATACACTTTTCTCAGGATCGAACTATAGCGACTTTGATCACCAGGCGAGCACTTTAACCACCCATCTTCCCAGCTTTATTGTTAATATTTAGTACATTGTATAACCATATATTGTGTAATCAAAGGGTTATTATTAATGTTAAAGTACAAATAAACAAACATGTTTAGCCTCTGGATCACGTGATTTACTAATAAAAAGGTTAAATACCTGTAGTACTTGTCAGTGATCCTGGAATTTAGGTCAGCGACCCAGGTTTCGAACCTAAAGGTTCATTTTCAAGCTGATAGCAAGTTGAAAACGCATTCCAAACACACTATCCTCTTCATTACTGTGAAGAGTCGTTATAACACACAAGACACAAACACGAAAACACTGAACATTAAACAAAAATTGGCCAATTATAATACTGGTACGGTAGCGTGCGTGGTGTAGCCGGCCCAGTCATGACTCATCTTTTGCCGGCTACACCTACTTCATTTTGACTGGGTATACATTTTTGGCCACCATCTTGGATCCGCCATATTGGAAAAAAAGTTTTTTCCAAATGTAAAGGTAGGGTTTTGACCCATCGTTTCAAACTAGACTTTTACACTGAATACGATGCTGCAATCCGTTTAAAAAAATCTTGATCCATTCTAAAGTTATGAGACCTCTATATAACTTTATTTTTAGCCCATTTTAACATTGTGCTTTTACAAAAGAAGACCATAATTTCAAAATAGTGCTAGGTAAAGATAAGTATACACCATTAGTTGTCGACCTATCTTCACTTGGTTATGACGGATCTATATTTCCGGCCGCCATCTTGGATCTGCCATTTTAATATGTAAAATTATTTAAAATATGAAGGTGGTGTTGTGACCCATAATTTTGAACTATTTTTTTATGCTGAACTCAATTCCGCAATACGTTTTTAATTATTTTTTTTAATATTTGGTTTCTTGAAATATTGACATTTTAAATAAAATTATTGTAATATTTCATCAAGAAAGCTTAATTAATAAGATTAGTCAACATACTAAAGATAATTTGATGTAGTGACAGTACACTAGAGACAGAGGGGGAGAGAACAGTTGTAATTTGTATAGTATTCTATGTTTGTATGTTTGTGAGGGGCTCCAGGATGGAAGGCTCAGGGTACAGAACTTCTTGATTAAAAAATATATTATAATACTAAGTTTTTGGAAAATCTTTCAAGGAATTTTAATTTAAAAAGTATACTGTACAAACTCAGTGCAAGCAGTCTTATAAAATTAATTATTATCTTTGATGACATTTTCAGTTTTATAGTAGGACCTAGTTCAATTTTATTTTAGTAAATATTTGTTGTGATGTTTGCATACTAGATTGATATTAATCGGCTGTATGTTGATTCCTAAGTTTCTATAAAAAACACATATATACAGTGGAACCTCTTTAATCCGAACCCCCGTAATCCGAACATCCACTAATCCGAACCCCCCATTGCTGTAGTCTATACACAGTACAGCAGTTCTTTATTATATACTGTATTTAATGTACAGTACTGTTTATTCATCATGTTTACTACTGTATTAAATAAACACTGAATTTTAATTTATAAAACATTTTTTTCACTTTTCCCAAAATAATTTAGATCAATTTTAGCCATGTTTTAGCTATTGTTATGTAAAAACAATAACATGTTCTGTAATCCGAACTATTCAATAGTCCGAACTACCCCTGGTCCCAATTAGTTCGGATTAAAGAGGTTCTACTGTACATATATACGTTATTGACAAAGCAATGTTATTCAACTGAGTTTGCATGTAGTAGGTACTTATTTATTTCAAAATGGTTAAATTTTTGCTCAATCAAAATGTGTTTTCCTACAGTTACCTAACAATGTACATGTTCTCTCACTGATTTGAGAAAGCAAAGTGGCCAATTCGCTCATCAGTGAGCTAATTACTTTGTCTCACTCCAGATTTGCAACGTGAAGGCACGAAATAGTGAGCGCGTAACATGCAGGAGTGAAAATTTAAAAACGTACGTTTTCAGGAAAAGCACTTTTAAAATTTCTTGTTCCGTTTTTTGAAACTTTTTTTATTTTTTTAATTTCATTGACATTTGAAGTTTCATAAAATATCCATGGTAACGCAATATCTTTGGTGATTTTTTATTAATAGAGCATCTTTGATGGAAAAACACGAAATTATGTCACGACCATCACGGACATCAAACTGAATATTAAAAATAGTTAATATTATTTTTGTAACTATGTTTTGCTATTAATTCATTTACTTTTATGACCATCATACAATAAACAGCTCACTAAGCTTTTGGTATATATGGTCTTTCTAGAACAAAAAAAAAAACTCAAAAAGTTGAAAAAAAGCCAATAAAATCTTTTTAAGTTTGTATAACTCCGAAAAAACTTACCTGAGACCCGAAAAATCGTTACGTTTTTATTGAGGTGTACTTATTTTGTGTATAAAACATTGAAATATGATGATATTTTAATTTTTGAAATTTTTTTGATAGAAATCATCAACGTGATGGTCAGGGACAAGCGGTACGGTCGTGAATGGTCTGAAAAAAATTAAATCTTTGTAAACAATCCGTCAACTATACTGTTAGTTATAGTAAAAATATGTGTTTCAATTGAACTAAACTGTTCAATTTACAATGATATTTAAGTTATTGTCACGACCAAACACGGTATAATCCATAAGGCTGGATTGGTCGTGAAAAAACCCGCGATGGTCGTGAAACTTTGGTCGGGACATTACGTGTTACTTGGCTCTGTTCTGGCGGTAGCCCTGCACCTCATGTTCGAGGATACAAAGTGGACTTCTAGGTTAATGTAGCAATATAAATATCATATCAACAAAAATTAACCCCACGTCTACTTCATCAAATGACTATGTATGGTCATGGACACACCAAAATTACAAAAAACACAAAATTACCTTTATTAATCTTGTAACTACTTCTTTCAACACAAAACAACCGGCACAACAAACTTGACGTACACCCCGAACTAGTCTCTAAAACGAACTGACACAATCGACGCCAGGCTTGCCACTGTCGTGCTCCAAAGTTGAAAATTTTTCCCAAATGGTCGTGACGCCAAATCGAGGGACAGACTTATTTTGTCATGGTAGTCAGTTTGCAATGACACTAAAATTATAATATGCTCCTTTTTTGTAAGTTTAATAACTATTGATGACATAAAAATATGGCTTGATATATTTCGGCATAAATAATTAGTCTAAAAACAGCGTGAAAGTTGGAAAATGTACCCTAGGGACACGTCATGGTCGTGAATTTCGAGACTTTAAAAATACAAAAAAAATACCTAGAACCTATTTAAAACCAAATAAATGTGTGTAACATGTTGCCCCCGTCCCAAAAAATATTAAAATACATAATAATAAACTACAAATCCAGTATCTGCGAAGTAAAAGGCCAGGGACATGAAAACGTACGTTTTTAAATTTTCACTCGCAGACAAGGTTGTATGCGTGCGAAATACGTTGGCAGAACTGGCTGTAAATCAGCTGGTCAGCTGTTGTACTGTTGTATGATTAAATGTCATATTAAAAGTTCACTTCTGTGTAAAAATATGTCACGTTTCTTTACCAATTTATTTGTTTTATGGTAACTGTAGGAAAAATATAATGTGCAACTCGAGTGCAAAGTGCAATATAGTGCTAAGTGTAGTTGGGTGATAGCCTCACTCGAGAAACCTCGCCTACGGCTTGTGAGTAAGTATTTCTCTCAAGTGAGTCAATTGCTCCCTTTACTCACTAGTTGCACAAATAACTATTTCCTTTAATGTTTCCAAAACAAAATGCATGCCCATTTCTCTTGCAACAACAGCTGACTAAAACTTTTGCACAGCTGTCACACACATTATTGACAAAGCAATGTTATTCTACTGAGTTTGCATGTAGTAGGTACTTCTTAAGATTGTCAAAAGACTTATTTCAAAATGGTTAAATTTTTGCTCAATCAAAATGTGTTTTCCTTCAATGTTTCCAAAACAAAATTCATGCCCATTTCTCTTGCAACAACAGCTGACTATAACTTAAACAAGTTGATTTTCCAAAACTGTCACAACCACCTCAATAACAATTACAAGACTTTAGAGAAAGTAACTTCATAATACTTATTTTTAACTTTTGACTCACGCATGAAATGGACAGAGTATATTTGTTGCAAAATAAAACTATAAAAAGCTATATATCTCAAATTAGATAATTGAGTGATATTTTCAAATGAAATTAAATCAACATACTTAGCATTATGTACAGTCTGATTTGTTATGCAGAATATTAGCTTGTGGAGGGGAGTAGAGTTCTTACCTTCTGGGTCCGATTCTAGTTCAAAAGTATATCATAAAAGCTGCTTCATTCAGTGTAAAAGATACTCATCAGATTTATTATTCCAAGAAATTGAAATTTTCTATAACAAATGTTTTGTTAAAGAATTTATAATTATCATATTTAAAAACTTCATAACAGCATAGCCCACTCTGGGGTAGTGGAATTTTGCCCCCAGAGCAAAACTAACTTCACAGACATGGGGGTAAAATTCTGCCAGCAGACTTTTGAGTCGGGCAACAAGACATGAATAGCTTAAAGGTGGAACTAAACGTATCTTTTCACAGTTATGAATTTAATCAAAACAAATTAAATTATAAAAAGTAGAGTGTACAGGACTGAATATTATATCCTCATTATGAGTTCAGCTCAAAATGTATGGCTAGGAATTTTGCCCAGAAATTTTACCCCGCACGTAAAAATATCATAGTAACTAATATAGTCGTCATAGTAGCTATAGTCGAAATTTTACAACTCTGTAAACTTACTCCCTGACTAGATATAAAGAGAGATTGGTGAGAATAATTAATTTTTTACATAATGGGCTTCTTTTAGAGAAAGAACTTTAAACAGTTAACTATTATTTTCAGCTGTTTATATTAGTGTAAAATTGTTAAACGATAGGTACAGGTCTAAATATTGATTTTAGAAACAAAATTTAACTGAATCACATGATTTGATAAAAGTTTTTTCTTTTAATTCAGTGGTTAAAACCACTACGTAACCAAGTACGAAATATAAGAGGCGCTGATGCACATATGAATATACTGTAATTGTATGATATGATTTGTAAAAGATTCACTTAAATTGTATAATAATGCAGCAAATTAAGAGCAAACACTTCTAAGTATTCTAAGGCTAATCAAAACACGTAATACCTGTCATAGAGTATTTTCCGTAATCCATAACACAATTTTGAAAATGGAATATAACATCTCGAAACTGTACCTACTGATATGGTTGATCTTGTGACAAATGGTTTGCGTTACTCTAAATAAATATAAAAGTCTTTATTTATTATGTTATTTCAACATGTTCACAAGTAACCGAATAATTTAAATTTAATAAAATATGGACTATACTGGAAGCATAATTTTTGTATTTTTTTATAATTTCGGATTTTATAATTTCAACATAATTATCTTATAAAAATAGATGAGGATTTGACATTAAAATAAACCACGGAAACTAGTTAATAATTGAATTTAAACTTGTAACGGTTTAAAGAATCATACTATGAACAAAAGTAACAATACTCAGCAAATTCTATATCTTATCAACAGGTAAAAGGTTCTTTTTGCTAATCTAATCCATCACGCTCTGTCTATTTTCATTAGACTCTCATATCAAAATGAGTAAATTCCCGTCAGTGTCAGTTTTGCTCTGGGGGTGAAATCCTGGGGACCCCTCACTCTCATAGTAAAATATGTGCAGATAAAATTGAAATATTCACTATTAATAAATCACAAATTTGAAAAACCAACGATTCTTGTATTGCTCTGAAACTATTCCTTTAATTACTGTTAAGAAACTCAAATATTGAATTTTGTAACATGAAGTGCTGCAGGCTATTTAAATCTGTCAATAGTGGTTATTGGTTATCATCGATGAGGAAGGAGGCCCTTATCTCAGTGATAATAAGGAATCTGTCACTGACTGACAGCACTGAACTGGCGGGTGTGAAAGATTACTTGCATACTCCCCAAAACCATCACTCTTTTTCACATCCACTATTTACACATTCACTTTTATTTCCCAGTTTGACATCCACTATTATGATTTTAAAAAATCAAATGTTTTTGATCATGTTTTAAGTTTTTCAAATAAACAAGTTACCAATAGCTCATAACAAAAGTTTTTTTTTCCAAAATAAACTGTCTCAAAATTTTTTTAACAACACCTTCAATTTTAAAAACCTTGCACGCACAGACCATTGAGTCCCTTGTAGGCTCTTTTCCATAACTTGTTCACAGAATCAATACTTGTTTATTTATTAAGGATTTCCAGGTTGTTAAGATAGTTTTATTTTATGAATGACTAGGCCCAGTAATGCTTCTCCAATTACTTTTATTGTATTTTATAACAGTCATTTTTGTAAAGCCGTTTATAAATAATTATGATATGATTTGATAATAAATATGGTGTAGTGTTAATTTATCGTAATGTTATCATGACTATAGTCCGTGATCGCGGTACTATCGTGTTCAACTCCCGCTGCCGCGGTACTATCGTGTTCAACTCCCGCTGCCGCGGTACTATCGTGTTCAACTCCCGCTGCCGCGGTAATATCGTGTTCAACTCCCGCTGCCGCGGTACTATCGTGTTCAACTCCCGCTGCCGCGGTACTATCGTGTTCAACTCCCGCTGCCGCGGCAATATCTTGAACATCCCCTGCGATCGCGGAGACGAAATCGCAACAAAATCTCCCACGATCTTGAAAGCCTAATCGTGTTATTACGACAAACTAATTTTTATTGTGAATATCCAACATTTGGTTGCAAGTGTAAATAATGTACAAAGTTAACAAGTTTGTGCTACTTATTTATTAGTTTATACAATCGGCAATGACAATAAGTAAAGCAAAATTCTCCCAAAAAATCTCTGAACCGCAAGTACTCTGTTGTCTGAGCTGACTAGAATGAAACTTTACTCTTAAATAAACAAATAAAGAAGGAATTTTCAGGAATGCTGCCGTGAAAGCTGACTTTAGATCGACATTTTTACATCTATGTTAAACATGTCATAAAATCATAGCCTAAGAGAACAGTGTTAAAATGCGCATCCTGTTTGTCGCCTGCCTATTTATTATTCTCAGTAACAGAGATATAACTAGATTTTATTTATAATAGATAAGATCATGAGGGTGTTATCCGAAATAGCCTCAGAGGAAACCCACACTTTCACTGGGGGTGAGGTAAATTGAAGTCGCGATTCACCCTAAGGGGCGGAAGGTGAAAGTGACCCGTCGTGCCGGATGCATCCCTCGTAGACCCGCAGTGCCACAGTCGTAGTGCGCCTGCACACTGCCGAGGTGAGTAACAATTAATTACAAACTCCAAGCTTCAGCCCCAGTGACCTACCACAAATTTTAAGATCAGTAGTAGGCCTACTTTAAATTATAAACTTTTCTACATTATAAGATCGAGATTCAAAGATATTTTTTTTATTTCGAAAAAAAATATTGATAAGTATATTAAACCAATTTTATCCCATAAAGGTGCGTAAATCCGAAAACGTATGAACGTAATCGACGCATTTTTATAAAATGCCAGATGTAATTTTATGAAACGGATTCAGTACCGAGTTAAAGTTAATCTCAACAAAAGCATTGATTTTAGATTTTCTACATTGATCCCATTAGCCATATCAGCACTATAAAATTAGCTAACTACCTAAAATCGATGGTAAGATTAATTAATATTATTCAAACAATTGCTACGACCGCAGGGTGCAAAGTAGTACAAGTACCACAATGCACTTTGTATAGTATATAGCCGATTTCATTCCTCTTCTCCGAATATGTCCTAAACTAGTTACATTTCAGGGAATCAATTACTGTTAAAACGTCAACAATTATATTGCGAAATACTGTCTATTGGTTTTAAACTATAAAAAAAAATTTACAAAGTTAATTTTGCTAAATGTAAAGTCATACACTCATCAACGAAACTGCCTTTTTCAGTAGGCCTGTTTAACCCTTTCCAGCCCAAAAATGTATGGTTGGGTGAACAAATTGTTGGTAATTGTTTTGTCAAATAGGGGTCAAATACCAAAAATATACTGAAATTTATTTCTTATAATTAAACATTATAATAATAATAACAACCATGATGCAAATATGCTTCATTGGCAATTACAATATTTAGAACTTAGGCCTATTATATTGGTACAGTATAAAATTACTGTGTGTACAAAAAATTATGTAAAATGTTAACTTAATTAAGACGATAATAACAATAGTTCTGAATTTCTACAACCCTCTATATCAGATAGGTCACCACGTAGAAGTTTACCTATTTCCGAGTTTGCGTGATTATTTTTATCCATTTTGGCACTTAAAAAATCCAAATCTAAAAAAGTTATAATATAAAAAATTCTGTTTACAATATTACTTATTGCCCAATATGGTATGTATATATGGTATGTTTTTACAATTTTCACTCAAACTAATAAGTTTTGCAAGTGAATAATAACTTTATTATATCAAATGCGTATCATAACTAATGCCAGGATGTTTTTGATTTGCTATACAATCTATCACAACTTATTACAAACAACGATTTTAAAAGGTCAGCAGCCTGTTGAAAATAACTTTTTTCTGGTATTTAGATTAACCCAAACTCTATGAAAACTAAATCCATAATTTATTATAACATTTAAATATTACTTCAGAATGTTTTTATCAAAAAATAATTAATTTATGGCTTTAAAATCATATTCAACTTTCTATTTACATAATATTTGTTATCTTATGAAACATCAATACCAAGTAGGCCTAATTTATATTTTCATATTAAACCATAGTTACAGTATTTTTAAACAAGCAAGGTAGAAAATTACTCCGTACTATAGGCAACGATCACTAGGTTGCCTTGGAAAATTAAACTCCTTTCCTGAATTTAAAGAAAATATTTTTTTTACGGTTATTAGTAAAATTAAGTTTTTTCATAAAATAAATTATTGATTTGTCATATTTCATGTTAGGTCTGAAGATCTACATTATTTTCGTTCGCGTCCTCGGCCCCTTGAGCATTGCATAGCAGCTCGTCTAAAGCTAATCCCGAAGCTATAAGGATCACGAACTTCTGAGAAACCCGTAATCACACCCTAACCATATATATACCTTAACCACACCTACACCACTACCTACATATAACCTAACTACATACCTAAACCTACACCCCATACACCCTTAACTACATATTTAAATGAAATTTAATGAACCATAATGGGCCGTATTTTATAAAATTTTAAATATTAAATATGTGTCAGCTGTTTTTCTTTCATTTATGCTTGTTTGTTTTTTTCCGGAGTTAACAGTTTATTTAGGGATTTAATTAATTTTCCACGTAAAAATTCCAATGAAGGTATTAGTTTTTACAGTACAAAAGAACCACATTTACTTTCTGTATCCTTGTCCCGTTGCGGAGAGCAGGAAAACAATAAAGGATACTTAATAGTATGTAGTGTTAGTTACTGCATTGTTTTGGTCTCGAAATTTTTATAATGACAACGGCTACTTTAACTTTAACTTTAACTAGGTACAGTAGCCTATCCTTATTTTTAATGTTCAAAATTAATTTCTCATGTGAAGATCGGTATTTATTTTTATTGTAATAAAATAAATGGCTTTAAATAACAGCAAAAACAAACGGTCATGCATTAATTGTGCCAAAGAGTTTCTTAAGTGCGCCAAGGCCTTAAAGGTTCCCAAAATACGTTCCTTAGTTGCGCTAAGCCCAAACCAGGTAGGGGTGAGTTGCCGCGGAGTTGCCGGCAGAAGGAATGTCCTTGGTTACGTGTCATCCTTACCTAACCTAATCCAATGATAAAAACCCTTTTGTATTCATTTCCTAACTTAACCTACCCAATTATACCGTCAATGACGGCCGCCACTTAACGTTATCTGCAGGCTACTTGGAGTAGTTGGCGCAATTAGGCCTAATGCCCACCCGAACAAACAACTGCTTCAATGATAAATCCAAATATAGCCCCACATTGTGTATAATAGCTTATGTTACGCAAATATTTGTTGTTTGTTTATGTTGTTGAGTACCGTACTACATTGTCGTGTTGTAATAAGTGCCGTACCTAAACAAACATTGAGGTTTTGTCATTCTTTGGTGGCGGGGAAGGGAGAGGGAGACGACTGTAATACAAATACTGCTGAACTCCTGGTGTAGGTTATGCGCAACCATTCAATCAAGGGAACTGTGTAGTTGGTTATACATCTCACTGGTTGTAATCCATACATCTGTCGCCTGGACGACTCGAGCTGGAATGGAATTTTGAGACGGATTATCACTTCCGGTAGTACTTTCGTAATCAGATGTTTGCAGTCTCTGCCGAATCCCATAGTCCTTATCAAACAACGATTTCCAATTTCCATTATCCTAGAATTCTGATTATGTCGAGACATTAGCGTTTTACGAACCTTTTTGTAGACACAAGTGTCAAAACTTAATCAATGTGTGTATAAAGCTTGTCTATTTTAAACAATATTATAGTGTAATTAGATAATTATACAGGGTGGTAATAAAGTCCGAAGACAGTTAAATATTTTCGAAACGATAACAGATAAATCAATAAGATTTGGTACGTCAACACAACACCTAAAAATCTACCTTTTTTTAGGAAATATAAATTTTCTGTCATATCATGGGGACGTCCCGCAAGGAGTCAGGAGGAAATCTTAAATAGAAGCAGAGGTTGATATGTACATCAAATTAAAGGTCTTTACTAGCAGAATATACTGCCGCAAATTTGAACTCAAACGGACAACCGAGCCAAGAATGACAGTTGTTCAAAGATTAATTCAATTTGCATTGCTATTATACGCTTACTCCTCGTGCCCCCTAGGAATCGGAAGAAAATTGTTAACGTAAGCATAGGTCGATGTGCACATCAAATTAAAGGTCTTCACTAGTAGATTACAATGCCGTAAATTCAAGCTCGAAAGAACGCCTGAGTAAAAAGTGGCAGTCTTTCAAAGCTACAAAATGGCAGATTCAAGAAATTTTTGAACGGCTGCCATTTTGCGCAGGATCAACCTTTAAAGTGCGGTTTGCGGCATTGTATTCTACTAAAAAATACCTTTCATTTGATGTGCATATTGAACTATGCTTCCATTTAAGATTTTCGGACTTTATTACCACCCTGTATAATTAATTATATGGTGACCTAGTAGTTAAATAATGGGTCTGCAAATAAAAATATAAAAAAAATGTCTGCGTCTGTGGTATTTTCAAAGTAGGTATTGTACGGTACACAAACGCTTTTAGGGCAAACGGTCCAAACCCCATATATTTTATGGATGTGCTGGGGAATCGAACATGTCCCTCCCGCACCGAAGTCCGATACGCTAACCACTAGGCTAGCAATTATAAATAATACCCCCACCGCAGCAAACCTGCAGACTAAGCGAATTTTCATTTACCTGGCTGGATTTCTAGTAAAATATTCCCTAAAAATTGTCAGATTTATTTCCTATTTAAATAACATTAATTTTAGCGGGTACTTAGGTTTTCTGCTACAGGGAAGATATTGAGGTGTGTTTTTTATTGCAATGTTGAGTTGATAGCTTAGTAAATGAAATAAACAATATTTCCAAATTTGGTTAAAATATATCCATAACAAGCAAACTACAACAGTTTATTTATTCTCCATAATAATAACATGGGCATTTTAAATTAACAATTTTTTTTATTATCTCCGTAACCGTTGGCCATACAACATTGCTTCATTTCACAAAATTATTTCTTTTTTCAAGCTCTACAAAATGGTTTGGAGAGAAATTATGAAATTTGTGTTTTAGGGCCAAAAATGGGAAAAATCATTTTTACCTCATAAACCCCCCCATAAACTCCTGTTACCATATTACGATTATGCTGGTTTGCGAACTCGTTCGAATAAACCTAAGTTTACAAGTTTGTACCAATTTTCATCAAAATCAGATCATTTTTGCTCGAGTTATTGCGATAACGGACACATATATATGAATTTGAATGGATAGTGTTTTTGGCCTCTGGGCAACAGCCGACTTAATTTGAACTGGTAATGGAAGGTATTTAAAACCATTATATTAGTTGTTAACCAGTTCAGGGACAATCCCACATCATATGATGTCGAAATGATTAGAATACCTCAATGACAGAAACTTAGATTTATTTAAAAACAAGAAATGAGCTCCTTAACAAATCAAAACAACAAACTGACGTGAACTAAATGTGGAAACAATCCATAGACATGACTGCAAATTTAAATAAATTCTGGAAACAAAAACAGTCTTTTTGCAATAAATAAAAGCAAGAGTCTCTCAGCAAAAGTTTAAAGTAGAATATTGGAGTTTTAAACTAATAATGAACAATGCCTAGTGTACGACAGCTATTATGACTTGAAAATATAATTTATTATGTTAACATTCGCTATTAGACTTGAAATTAAATTTATAAGAAATCTGAAAAGTGATGCTGGGTTTAAGTTATTTTAAGAGATGTACCTATACACAGTTTTTCCACCACGATTAGTAATTGTCATTTTGTATTTTACTACTCTGATGGAAAATGTTCGCAATAATCCATTTAATAACGTGAATGTTGTGGTCTTCTTCCATTTTATAAATGCGCATAAGATTTTCTTGTGCTTTTGATGAAAGATTTAAACAAAGCCCTTTGCTTAAAGATTTAATTTAGTGGAACATAATTTTCATTGAGTATGAGATCATAAGTTGATACAGAATTTAAGCTCGTATTTTTAATCTTTACATGATTTTCAGGTACCAGTCAACTATGGCTACCGAAGTGGATGATGTAGTCAATGAATTCCTACAAGACAGAGTTCGGTCCTCCAAAACAACACCTTTCATTCAAAAGGAGATTGATGTAAATACGCCACCAGTGTCCAAGTTCTTCAGCAACCAGAAGGTTCTCATCACTGGGGTGACTGGATTTTTGGGAAAACTGCTTTTGGAAAAACTTCTCCGATCTTGTCCCGATATTGACACCGTCTATGTCTTGATTAGGGCAAACAAAAAGACAGGACAAGATGCAGAAACTCGTCTCAAGAAAGTTTTGGCTTCACCGGTAGGTTATTTCTATTACTATAAAATGTATCTAGGTAGGGACCATAACCTTTCACTAAAGATGAACTAGTGCGAAGTAGACATTCCCCATGTTAAAGTTGTTGACAGTCTTAGAATATTAACATAACTTAATTCGATATGTGGAGAGTTTGCTGCTTAACTTTTTAATTGTGACCAACTGAAAAGGGGATTTTCAAAATAATTCAGCAAACAACTACTCATTTATATTTGATAACCAATAACTGAAAGATCAAATAAAAAATTTAATGATAGCACACTATGAGAAGCTCCTTCAGGTATAATTCTCTTTGATTAAACAACCAGCTGCAGCTGGTTCATTTAGGTGGAATGTCTACAAGTATTTAAAGTCAATGCAAAATAAGATAGATATGGATCATGGAGATTCAATAGTATATCCCAAGCCAATTCTTTCTCTTATATTCTTTTTAATCTACAGAACTGATCTAACTGTCTGCAGGTGTTCAGTCAGACTAAGAAGGCCTCCCTAGAGAAGGTAGTGGTAGTAGGCGCAGACATGTCAGCTGTGGGTCTCGGACTGAGCCCCTCGGATTGTCAAACACTCAGAGACCAAGTGTCGGTGGTGTTCCATGTGGCAGCGAGCCTCAACTTCAGCTCTCCCTTGCCTAACGCCTTGAACACCAATGTACTCGGCACTCGTCGGATCATAAATCTCTGCCAACTCATGAAACACATCAAGGTAAGTCTTGTGTGGTTTTCATTGTCATCTTCCACAGTAAGTATAAGAAATTCAAAAAACCTTCTAACTACCAGAGTTAGTTATTATTATTTATTATTATTAGTTATTATTATTTTCATTATTAAGGGTGGTGAAGCGTTTATGTGGAGTCAAAGAGAGGATATTTGTGCAGTAGCGGTGCTGTTCAACGTGTGTGTGGTAGTCAGGTAGACATAGGCAACGTTTCACTATTCCCTTCCAACATGATTCACCCACAATTCCCAGTTTCCAGGTCGGCTGGTACCCTAAATATTTTTATTTAAAGCCTTTCAGTTCAGCAAGTTTGTATGTTTACCAGTGACTACTAACAAGGAAAGGCGTCATACAAAGGTGAGCCCCTTCTAATGGAGGATGGTGCTTCCTACACATGAAGGAGGGTTTATTATTCTGATATTTTTAATAATCTTTGGGGTTTTATGATAATTGTAATCGTAATGTCCACACCCCCAGGTTACATGTTGCACGGCCCACTATACTAACAGTATAAGCAAGTGATAATTATTAACAAGTAATCATTTACTCCAACCTAAACTCCTGGTTTAGTGAAAATCTATTTGGATACTTTATTCTGTACCCCTCCATCCAAGGGGAGAGCATGTACATTTATGGGCAACACCCAATAGAGGCACTTTTGGATTTTAAAAAACTCTGACACCAAGACATTCCCACAAATAATCAAACTTAAAACAGTGATAATACAGTAGATGTTTGTTGGCAACAGGCTCTAGTGTACGTATCAACAGCTTACTGCAACTGCACGCAGAGATCCGTGGTAGCTGAACAAGTCTACCCGACCACTCACAACACTGATGATCTACTAGCAAAATTAGCACAACTGTCTCCTGGGGAAGTACAGGATGTTACACCCTCGTAAGTATATATCTAATATGCTGAGCCAACACACTTGAATGTTTCTCTGGATGCTTATTTCAAGATGGCACTTCATGTGTTTTTGGAATATTATGACAAATTAGTACTGATTATTAAAATAATTTGTTTTATTTAGTGGAAAAATACATCATAGCAATTTAGGATAATCATGTTATTAAGTTGAAAAAATTCGTGAAAAAGGATTTTAAGTATTATGAAATATTCTAAAAACAAAAAGGAAAGGTATCACAGGCAAATAGAATAAGCCATATTGGAGAGCTCATATCTAGTATGTATAAGTTACTGTATTGTGGTAGTATTTTTAACAATATAAATATATATTATTTCCATTGACTTCACGCTAAGTGTAATGTTTTCAGAATTTTGAGTGGGCATCCCAATACCTATTCATTTACCAAGCTGTTAGCAGAAAATGTCATACTGAAAGAGAGAGGGGCTGTACCAGTAGCAATTATTCGTCCATCTATTGGTAATGTATCTAAATAAAAGAGTAGCTAGCTAGATGTACTAAACGTTGTAGTTGTTTTAACAATATTTGAATATTAATACTGTATACAGCTCTGATTCCAGAATAAATTTAATACCAGCTGTAATATTTTCTTCTGTAGGTAAATTTCTAAATACTTTGGTTTCAGTCGTCACACTAAGTAACTTTATTATAAGTGAAATAAGAAAGAGGTAATTTTTAAAATTGTTTCTTCTAATTTTTTATTCTAGTTCTCGGGACGTTGAAAGAGCCAATTGAGGGATGGGTGGACAACATAAATAATGGAGGGTTCGCCTTCATCGCAGGCGCTGGGAAGGGAGTTTTTCGTACGATTCTAGCTGACGGATCCTTGGTAGCAGACATGGTACCATGTGACTTGGTGGTAAACCTCATAATCGCTTCAGCCCCTCATATTGCATACAGGTAGTTTTATGATTTATACCACTTAATTATTCAATTTGGTAAGCTTCCACAGTCAGAGTAAAAGTTGTGATGTCTTTGAATTCAGAAAATAAACTTATTGTACCAAAACTTTCCAATGTTTCAGCTGCATTAAAGCTTTTCAGTTAAGTGTATTTACTTTGAAGATGGATTGCAGAAAACACTTGAAATGTTGGAAAATATTGCGAAAAGCTCAACAATGCAGTCATCTCCTGATGGCTTAAATACTTGTATCAAGAAAATTATTCCCTGCCTACAATGTATTAAATTACCTACAATGTATTATTACAGATGGTGTTGTTTGGGGGTTATGTAGAAAAAAGATAAAATATTCATATCACTTATTGAAGTGATACAATAATCTTTTAGAATGGATATTTAGTCAGTTATAGCCATCTAAAAATCACAAATTTTATTTTCCAACCAAAAGATACAAGCTAAATCTACTTAAAAAAAATCCCCTCTTAAGTACATGCACAATGAATAGGGGGTAGCGGATTTTTATCCCTCTGGGCGAACGTTACGTCACAAACTAGGGGGTAAAATTCCGGCAGTGACCTTTTGAGTTTCGCTATATCAGTTCGATAGATTAAACGCGGAATTAAACGTATCTTTTCACAGTTGTGAATTTAATCAGAACACATCAAATTATAAAAACCTAGAGTGTACGGGGCAGTATTTTACCCCCGGACTTTTACCCCCTCATGAGGTCAGCTCAAAATTTACGGCCCGGATTTCTACCCCCGGAATTTTACCCCCCAGATTTTTACCCCGGAATTTTACCCCCTGGCCAGATATATAAAATAGTGAGAAGGCTTAATTATCTTCATTCAGTTTTAATTTAATAATAGTAAACATTTTATTATTAAGTAGCCTATCTTAATTTATTTATAACATCAACTAATCGAACAGGTTTTTATTTTTATTTTGAGATTCAAATATCAGGATTCGATCTTTGAAGCTAACTGTTGGTTAATATGATGTATAAACAAACATCGGAATCGTAATTGATTCGAAGATTTCTTTAACGATTTATTATACAACCGTAGTAAATAATGTTTTTTGGTTTGTATTGTAACAATAACAAAATATGCCTTATTGTTTCTTTACAAAGAAATGTTCACCCAATTATAATTTAAATAAGCACTCAGTTTATTTCAAATACTTATTAACCAACAGTTGGCCCCAAACGCAAATCCCGAACATCAAAATTAAACAGTGAATTCTGTTTACTTAGAAGAGATTAAAAAAAAAGCTACTTAATAAAAAAATGCTTACAATTAAATAAAAACAGAAATAGGAAAATCAATCATTCTTAATAATTTCTATATCCGGCCAGGGGGTAAAATTCTGGGGGTAAAAATCCGTCCCGTACATCTTAAGCTGTCTAAACGCTAGTTATATGGACAGGGGGTAAAATTACGGTTTTTATTGCTAATTTTATTAATCATGCTCTGTCTATTTTCATTAGACTTCCAAATCCGCGGGGGTAAAATTCCGCCCGCGAACAAACTTTTGAGCGCTCAGATTACTTTGCCCAGAGGTAAAATTCCAGGGGGATAAAATTCCAGCGACCCATGTCCTAGGTGTAGCCAGCTTACGAACACGCTGAGTGATATATGAATGTGCTGCAGACAGCAGACACCAGAATAACAATATAAAAGCTATAATATCAATACGGTATACAACAAAAGACTACTGATGTCTGGGTCCACAACTGGAGTATTTTGTGAAAAATAATGTCAAACACTTATAAGAGGAGTTATCCAAACCTCAAATTTTTAAGCAAAGGATCCCACCCATTCCCCTTACATCAATGTATGACACGCTGACCACTGGGGTAGCAGCAACACACCTCTATCGTATTTTAGGTTAAGAAAATCATATAAGGGTGTTTAGCAATTATTGTGGATATTTTCCATCATGCCTACAATAATTTATAAAATACCAACTCACTGTTACCGACTATCAACCTCAAAGGTTGTAACATATATTTAACTTTAAATAGAACTCTATTCTGACATAACATTCAAGATGTATGTGTTTTGCCCTAGTGACGCAGGGATGAAGGTGTTCCACATGACTTCAGGTACCAAGAACCCCTTACTGTGGGATGAATATGCATCATACACCATCGCAGGGGTGCGAAACAATCCTTGCCTTTCTCCCGTCTGGTACCCAGGGGCTAAATGTCGCACCTACATGCCTTGGGCGGCTTTCAAAATGGCCGTCTCCCAGTACGCCCCAGCCCTGCTGCTGTACGCCCTCAGCAAAATGCGAGGAAAAGAGCACATGTAAGGATAATATATTTTCTTATGCTGTGAGTAAATTAACAAAAGCTGGGTATACAGTAGATTGGATTTCCAATCATATTTTGGCAGGAGGGTAATGTTTGGCTACAATAATATAAGTAATGTAGAAATGTGTGTTAGTTAGAATCAGAATCAGAATCAGAATCAGAAAAGCTTTATTCAAGATTTATACATTATATACCTACATGAAATATATGCATAAATACAGAATGGCGTCAAAACAGCTTATTACTAATTAAAAATACTTTGTTAAACTAAATAAAACAGGAAAATTTAATTAATGTAATTACATGTTGTAAAACTCTTCAAATGAGTAAAATGCTCTATCAATTAGTAACAATTTAAGTTTTTTTTTAAAAGACCTAATGTTTTTTATATCAAATATTTCTTTTGGTAGATGGTACAAAAACCTAATACCTGCAGCTGTTGGTTTCTTGTTATAAAACTCCAGTTTGTGTTGTGTTACGGATGGATAATTTTTATGCCTAGTATTATACCTATGATTATCCCCCAGCAGTGGCACCTTGTCTTCAGAAGCCCTCACATGCATAATAGTGTGCAATATATATGAGCTGTAAACGGTTAGAATTTTTAATTTAGGAAAATATTTTTTGGCCGATTCTTCATCATCCAGATTTAACATGATTCTTATTGCCCTTTTTTGAAGGATTAGAATACTTTGTAAATTTTGATTACTTGTAGCTCCATATAACTCAATACCAAATGTAATGTGTGAGTTGATATGTGCATGGTAAACCTTAAGCAATATCTCAAGGGAACAAAATTTTGACAGATTTCTTAAGGCAAATAAACCCGAGGAAATTTTATGTAACAATTTATCCGTATGGAGTGACCATGATAAATTTTCATCAAGCAATAAACCCAAAAATTTTGTTACCTTTACCTGAGTAATTTGGAGATCATTTACTTTAATACAGAATTCTGGATTTTTCTTTTGTGCTGTACTGAATGACATAAAATTGGTTTTATTAAAATTGAGAAATAATTTATTGAAGTTTAAGTAGTTTTTTATAGATAACAGATTGTTTTGGGCCGACTCTTGTATTTTATTAAAACATTTACCAGAAACCAACAAATTTGCATCATCAGCATATAGACACAATTTTGCCATATTATCTGTTAATGCTGTTGGCAGACCTTTAATATAACAAAGAAATAAAATGGGACCAAGAATCGAACCTTGAGGTACACCATATTTGATACACCTCAAAGAGGATTTTACATTTCTTAATTGGTTGAAATTATTTATATGATTAATTTCCACATATTGTAATCTGTTTTCAAGGTAAGATTGAAACCAATTTAAAGCATTGTTAGCAAAACCAAAATTTTTTAAAATTGAAATTAATGTTGAATGGCAGACACTATCAAAGGCTTTACTAATATCCAGTTAGTTGATCCTACTAAGTAATCTCTTGAATAGTGCAGAGAACATTTGATTTTACTTGTTTTCCCAGTGGCAACAACTTGAAATATGTATTTTAAAGTTCCCTGGTTTTTGTGGTGGCCTTTTGTTCGTGCAGAATATCTTAATCTAGTCTGATAAATTTCCATGCGGATTGTGACATCCCCAGGGAGTGTGAATACCAGTTAAAAGGCTAAACACAAATTGTGTTGTCCTGAAGTAAAACTGACAATGAGTCTGTGGGCTCAAAAATTATTGAAAGTATTATTACATGACAGTAGGACTGTAAGACAGCCTTAACATAAATACCCCCTCTACAACAAACCTACGGACTAATCAAATTTCTAAAAGCTTTATTTGACTTTCAGCATTTAAATATTTCCTTGATAACTTATTCGTAATTTAAATAACGTTTAAAATAAAACTATACTATACCTTATTTAAAATAAAATTTAAAACTTTGTTTGCTGCTATAGGAAACCTAATACCGTATGAAATGAATAAATTACCCAAATTTGACAATAAGCAAACTACAATTTACTTATTCTCCATACAAGAATATCACAGGAATTTTAAATGTACAACAACGCTTCAATGTACTCAATTAGTTGCATTTTAAAGCTCTAAATACAATGGTTTGGAAAGAAAATGTAAAAGTTCTTATTTTAGGGGTAAAAATAGGAAAAAGCAATTTTACCCCCATTAAACCCCGTTCTGATGAACGCCTCAACCTCAAACCTCAAACTAAAAAAACACAATAATGAATTTGTATTTTTACATAAACACACATTTACATTTTTTACACATTTTTACATTTTTACTTTTGTATTTTTGTATGTTGTGAATTTGTATTTTTTTCCATGCTGGATCGGGAACTCGTTAGAATTAACTAAGGTTTACACGCTTGTGCCAATTTCATCCAAATCGGATAATTTCAAATCCAGTTATCGTGCTAACGGGTATATATATATATAGGTGTGTGTGTGTGTGTGAGTAATATACATATGAGAATTTGAACAGATGGTGTTTTTAGGCTCTGAGGATAACACCAATTAAATAGTAAAGAATAGAATGAAATAATAAATTGGTCCCAGATCTAGGTCTTACCTTGAGGCCTGCAGTAGTAGTTTATTTCCTATATGGGAAATTCGCTAATACATACATGGTTTTAACTCAAAACCGTTTTTAAAACGCTTCTAATTTTTTCAGATTGTTGGGTATACAAAACAAGTACGTCCGAGGAATGTTACTCTCAAACTATTTCACTGTGAATGAGTGGAAGTTTGATACCACAAACACTGAGGGTCTTGCCAACTCTCTAAGCAAATCAGACCAAGACACATACAACTTTGATGTGACCCGAATATCTTGGCCTCAATACCTGGAGAAATGTAGTCTTGGAGTGAAACGCTTCTTGCACAAAGAGGGTCCAAATGTTGACCAAACCGGAGCCAGACATATGACAAGGTAAATCCACTTCAATACCGGTAAAAGTGTCAAAAACAACATCTAAACTGTGTTTTAGAGAGAGAGAAGAAAAAAGTGATTTTATGCACAAAGGTTAAAATTTGCCAATGTAGTGTGAGACTCTAGCTAAGCAAAATACTCAATAAAAACCTCGTTTTCTCTGTTAAACACAGAACTGAACTGAAAGTTTATCTTCCCAACTCAAGCTTTCCTTGACTGATAAAGATGTCAGTGACAGTCAAATATTGTAACTTTTGTGTTTGGTGAAAAGTATTTTGTGTTCCTTGTGTCGGAGAGAATTATTTCCCAGTCAGAGATATATGCCTGCTATCCTTACAAAAATTCAACAGACCTAAAATTGTTTGTTACAGTAGGTCAGAAGATAGTCAACAGGTGATCTAAACAAATCTGGGCTCATACCCTACCTGGCTTTGTAAACCTTTTGTTCAATTAATGTTTGACCAAACTTAAAGTCAAAAGTCAATTATGATTCAAATATGTAAATGAAATTTTGGATTGGAAGTTCTTTGTTTAAAGATGTTTCTGAATGAAGATTGTGATGACCCTTTTAATATACTATACAGAGATATGCCTTTGATACTAGGATAATTTTTAATTTGACATGAAAAAAGTATAGTGTATTTTAAGGTCAATATTTTCTTTGAATTTGTTGATTTCCGTATTTTCCCTATTCCTATTTTTTCTGTTCCCTATTCCTTATTTTTTCTCTAATAAATTCCATTGCAACATTTATTTTAGGGTTGAAAAATATATTATAGAACTAGTTTAGTATGTACTAAATAAATAGTTAACTCTATTGTATTGGAAGTACAAAAATTATATTTTTCAGTTAGAAACTCGAATATGTTTTCAGGAGTTGGTGGATTGACAATGCAGCTAAAGTAGCAGTCTTTGTCTTCGTGTACCTGTCGGCAAGTTCTCTGTTTGGGACTAATTCTTTGTCTATCATTATTGCGATGTTTATAACATGCATTTTGTTCTTAGTGTAGTCTGAGGTTGTTTAAAGTTCAAAATTAATTTATTTGATATTTCATAGTTTCTAAATTGAATCTGTTTGTTAAACAAAGATAGACAATTTAAATAAACATTTTGAGTTTTTTTACCTTGTGTTGACTGTTTCGAGGGATTTTAAAACGGAGTGGAATTATCACATCTGAAAGACAAGATACCATCAGTTCCAATTGGTCCAATGGCGTTGGGTCACTATCATTTATTGATTAACAAATAAATTATAACCCTCCCAACTGAATTTGATGAGTTAGTTGATTGTAATCTTAAGAGTTATCATATAGTTTTTTTGGGAAATAAGTTATGTGATACAGAAAATGTTCAAAATTAGAGACCTGCCTATTAAATGTGTTCTAGCAGAAAACAGTTAAGTACAAAATAGTTTTGATGTGTACCTACAGTACAAGGGGGATCTAAACCACAAAGTGGTATTACCATACAGCTCAAATCCATTGGTGATTGGTGGGCCTACAGTACCAAAGTTCCATGGTCTAACCAATACACCAGCTTTATTACTTTATTACACATACTTTGAAAGACTATTAGAAAGTAGGAAGAAAACATTCAAAACTATATTGCAATTTCAAATCATCTAATGTATAAAATTTAAATTAATTTCTCAACCCAAAGGTTACCAAACTTAAGGATTTACAGAATTAATCTAGAAACGTTTTATTTTTATTTATGTCTTGGTAGTTTTTCTCTTGCTGAGCAATATATTTTCAATAAAGAATTATTGCAAACTAATAGGCGACTTCCTTTGCTTAGTATTAAGATCGAGGCGAGGAGAAGCGTAATAAATCTGAATGTTCCTCCACACTTTAATGGTATAGTCTATAAGACGTGGTTAAATGTTATGGAAACAAAACAAACCCAATTCTTTGTTTGAAGTTCATTGTTGGTGATGGAAAAGTAAAACCAACAAAATGGCGGAGCGATGTATGATGCCGCAAGATGGGTGTTAATTCTGTTTGGTCCGAAAATCATCGTATGAATTTTGAAGAGGCAAAAATTGTCCATAAGGAACCTCATTTTTTCAAACGTAAAGTCATTGAAACCTCATACATTAAATTAGCAGACCAACCAATCAATCAGTCATCGGTTGAAATCAGGCCACTTTGGCTACCCATTTTGAACAAGGAACTAAAGGATAGGGAACTTAATTGTTCAATAAATAGGGAAATAACAAGTTCTCCTCAAAATTTGCACGTTATGTTAACTCGTAGTAAAACTCGTGATAGGAATAAACTGAATTAACACCCATATTGCGGCATCGTACATCGCTCCGCCATTTTGTTGGTTTTACTTTCCAGGGACCGGAAGCCATTTCTGTTGTCTCCGTGTTTCCAATTGGTCGGCCATGTTGCTTCAGTCTCATTGGTGGAGTCATTGCGAACGGTGCTATTAGTGTTCCATTGTGTGAGCTTTTTATGTTACACCTTTTATAATAGATTATAGTGTTTTGTGGTTAGTTATTATTTGAATGTTGTATCATGACTTGACTGCTATACAGTGCATATTTTTTGACTGCTACTCTCTGTAGTTTATTCCAACTTAGGTTGGATGTTTGTGTATTGTTAGTTGTAATGTGTTGGTTAAGTTTTTTCACCTGAGGACGGGATCAGATTCCAGATCCCGAAACGTTGTGTATTGTTTTTTACAATCGTAATGGAAAATGTCCGCAATAAACCTTTGAACAACAAAAACAAACCCAGTCTATTGAATGCTTAGTAAATTGAACATCAGTATATCATAAAAGTACTGCTCATTTTGTAGTACAATTTTTTTGATGGGAGGGTTGGGTAATCCCCCCCTCTCCCCAACCTGTTCATTTATTATTATATTGAATTATATTATTTTAACATATTTACTATTGGTAAAATTAAAAGACCAAACACATATCTTTCTCAGTAAAATAAAATATTAAAACTCTCAAAATAACATTTTAATAAAAGAAAACTACCGTAAACCGGGGTGCTAAGATGAACACTTTTTCTGGTTTTTCTTGAATAACTTTCTTGTTAAATAAAATATCAATATATTGTATTTGTTGTTTTATAAAGACTTATCGTAATATAATAACTTAAGTTTAAAAAAAATCTAAATACAATAAATCTAACTTAAATACAAAAAATCCAACTTAAAAAAATAAATTATACCTGTTCATGTTCACCCCGGGTTTGGGGTCAAGATGAACACCCTATACATTTTGCATTACACTCAATGTGTTTTTGCTCTAGTGTTCATTTTCACCCCACATCTGAAAAGAGCACATAAAACTGAACATATTAAAGTTATTTCAAGGTTAAAAAATTTTTTTCATATAATTTTTTTACAAAGAAACACGGTCGCTTAAAATATTTTTTTTTAACACACCAATTGGGTTATGATTGTTATAGTATGTGTTTTATGTAGACATAAAGATGCTGATTCATAACATGTTTTTTATTTATTTCATTTTTTTTTTTTATTTCGTATAAAAAAAATATATAATAAGCATTTTCCGAGTTTTGTTCATCTTCACCCCGGTTTACGGTACTGAAGTAAAAAAGTGAAATTCTTTGGACTCGTATTGGTAAAACATGTTAACGGAAACCATCAAATTGATCGTTTGTTAGTGTCCTAAAATTTCATCACAAGTGTTTTCTCTGAGAAAAATATTAAAATTGACATTCAGAAACATTTAATGACAAGTATTTGGATTTTAACCACTCCTACAACTGATACTTGTAATAATTATGTACACATCTGGAGAAAATTACTTTAGCTCTGAAGAAAATATAGAAATATCGCCATCACTCCAAACACTCATTGTTTATTGTGTGGAATTGGAAAAGATTAGTCAAGTACAATTTTCAAGGCTGGTTATTATTCCTATTCCTGCGTAAAGTGTATTTGAATCAATTTAACTCAGAAAAAATAATTCACAAAATTTATGACCAAATTAAAATTAAGAATAATAACCTGCAGTTTTTTAAAGATACGTAATACGCAGGGATAAAGTTTTGTGACCTATTAAAAAAACAGAGAGCCTAAGTGAATTTGATAGTTGGTAGTGTTTATTTTGATTAAAGTTATTTTAGATATATTTAGTAATTTAAATTAGTTGTATGACACAATTCATGTACATCATGTTGTACTTTTAAATAAAGAACATAGGACCATGACTAACCGTAAAGATCAATAGTGTATTTAAGAATTATCTAAAAAATTGAAAAGTGTTTTACCTACGACCGTTTTGTAAACTAGCCGCTTCAGTTGAGTTCTTAGAATTGAAAAGTTTCACATAACAGCATTGTTTACTAACATAACAGCATAGTTTTACTTAAAAACACGGGTAACGGACCAAAATGAGGTTCAAGGATTGAGAGAGAAGAAGTAAAATTGTAATGATTCAAACTTCAACTGATCAGCTGTTCAAGCCAATTTAATTGTTGAGTGGTGCAATAAGTGTTTGGTGCAATTATTGGTGTTTGTGATGATGTTTCGTTGCATCAATGTCAGTGGCAATGAGAGGTTATAAAAGAAAACATAACCTCTCTTAGAAGTTATGAGTAGTGACTTTAGTAATTAAAACACTGTCGTAGGTAAAGTAGTTTATGCAACTCGCGTAAATCTTCTTAACAACACTCGTAGAAGTTTTTAAGGCTCGTACCTTAAATTTTCTACTCGTGTCGTTAACCTCATAAGGATGAATATGTTGCTCTTTACGCAATCGTTGCAACTACTATATATACTTTGGAATTGTATTCTCCTGTACACCGTCAGAGCACAAGAGTACTTGGTCATTTCCTGCGCTCACTCAATACTTTTTCAAACTAGTTCTTTGTACCGGATTTTGGAATTGTTTGTACCGGATCGGCATTTTTGGAATTGTTACTTTTCAATTTTCAAGTTTAGAACTACTGCAAGAATGGAGGTATAAACTACAAGATTAAAAAAATAACAATCTGGTTTTAATTGTACCTCTATTAAAGAGGTGTTTACAACAAGCAACACTTAAATAAAAACAAACAGAGTAGTTGTAAGTTACAATAAAATATGCAGAAGATCCATTGCAAGTGTGGTTAGCCTACTTAATAAATCAGCCTTTAAACATCAGTCTCATTAGTCTCATATATGTCAATAGTTACACATCAACAATGAAATTGTTTTCTAATGTTGTTTGAATAAAAATAACAAGGATGGTTCTAGGAAAAGAAAATTTTAAGTACAGATCTATAACATTTTACAAATGTACAGTGGAAGTAAAAAAAAATTACACAGATACCAGATACAGGGATGATGAATTTAGCTTTATATATATTTGAAGCAGTTGTTATTTCAATAAAAACCTGTAACAACATTGAATTTTTGTAACTGACAGAAATATATTTAAAATGCTTAACCAAACTTGTTTTATGACTAGAAAAAATCTGCCTTAAAGTATAAGGACCTTATAATTTTATAAAATGCCAATGTCATCTACAAGCACAAATCCCACAGAGTTAGTTTCCTTTGAATGTCTATTCTTTACTATAGAGTCCCTCAAATGTTTCACAAATCATGATTTAGCTGTCCTAGCATAAAATCATTTTAGTTTTAGTTGCATATTCAATTTTACACAGCTGTGAGGCATTAGCAGTAATATTTTTTAACTGCAATTTATATCTGTGTTCATAACCACAAATAAGTTAAAAATGGTATACAAATACTGTAAATATAACTATCCTGACTGTTGCAAACTTTACAAATTATCTTTAGATTCATAGAAGAGAACATTTGGAGGAGTCTACAGTACTCGGCAACCGTGCCTAGTAAGCGATACAGGATTAATACCACTACCGTAATTTTAGAACATTCTGCATTGATAATAAATTGTGTTTGTGCATTTCTTTTAACAGAAGGAGAAATACACCAAGATAACAAGTTGATAAAACTATTTATTTATAAAATCTACATTTAGCTAACAATAACAGTTTAACTTATAAGGGTAATTAACCCAAAAAATCAGTGACTTAAGTGGTGTATGACCCAATAATTTGCAGCATTTTCCAAAACAATTTACTAGACTTTTAATAGTACATACAATGCACTTTCGACACAAACTTACACAATCACCAAACAACTAACTTTTATTTATGTTACATATTTCAATGAGAAAAGTCTTAGCAAGAATTTGAAAAACATAAACTAGTAACACATAAAACTCGCTAAAACAAACTGTAAAGCAAGTAACATACATTTTTCAAAATTCACAGAATGAAAATCTGAATGCAATCTAATGACTTTTACACTGATGAATATTGTAGTGCTTTACACAATCTTTGTACTTGCATTTTTAACTTTTAACTGGTAAAGATTTATAAAAATCTAATTTATCTGCAGTGCTAAGTGTGAACAAAAGGGTAGTTGTATGCAACATACAAAAATATAACTATCAAACTGTTTAAATATTAATGTTTTGAACAAATTCACAGATATAACATCTGCTGAAAAACAAACTCTACAGACTTTTACTTTGTAAAAGTAACATATCTTGCAAAACTATTTACAAGATAAAAATTCTAAGATTGATTCCCAGCCATTGGTTGCAATGACGGTGGTAAATTTTTGTCTAAAATAGTCTTTGGTACTATTTTACTTGGGTCTGGGATTGGATCTGGGGAAATCAGGACCTTTCCCAGTTCTTCCTGGCGTTTCCTTCTTTTTTCTTCAATACTGAAATTAAAAACTCCATTAAGATACATCCTCTGCAATAGATCTAGATAGTTAATCCAGATTCCAATCACCTGGATCCAAGTTTATGGAGACCGTAACTTGATGTATTGCCATCAAGTTGTATCTCATCGACCGAGAGACAGCTAGGCGTAGATACAACGGAACGTGGATACAACTTAATGGTGGCTACCCCTCAAGTGATTCCTGCAGATTTTTTAAAGATACAAAGAGCCGTAGGTCCAACGTGACGTACCGGAATATAAGTGACGCAGACGTATGATATACAACTTGACGCTAACGTACCCGTCCAGTTGTATCTTAAGATTTTGGTACAGGTACAACTGCCTCGCCAAAACGCAGGAGATACAACTAGTCACCGAGACAACTCGATGGCGACCCAAATAATAATAAGGATAAGGTTGACCAAAAGGAGAGTTAGCTGTCTACCCAACTCTCAAGAATAACTGGCAAGATTAACTAAGACTAATTAAGTAAGAAATCAGTAGATCTGTGAATACTCGCTGTTTTGTATTGAAATATTGATCAATAACATCAACAAATGAGGATTTACTGCTTTTCAAATAAAAACTAAATAGTCCTACCAATGCAGTACACTATCGATTATCAGCTCCGTTTATCCAAGCCCTTAGGATATGCGAGCTCTCGGGTAATCCAAAGTCGTTATAGGCCTAAATATGTATATATTTGTTTTATTTCAGTTGGAAAACAATAATTGCGTCATAACATAGTACGTAAGCTACAAATAGTGATTATTTGCCATGTTTTAAAATTGATAGGACTACTTGAAGTAATCATTACAAGAGTTTTTTTTTATAGGTACCAAAGTCCCATATAATTTTAACAATACTGTATTTAAAGTTTGTCGAGACAATTTAAGAAGTGTTGAGCATGTTTGTGTTAATGTTTTCTTTATTTAACCTAATTTTCAATGCATGAAGGTTTAAGGTTAATCTGAGTTTCTTTGCACGAACGTTCCATTAGATCATTTTATTTGCTACCTATGTATTACAACATATATTTTATTGATAATTGACTTTATAATGTGGTACAATTGACTATTGGATACTGAAGTAGACGTCCCATCTATATGTTACAGTTGGTTGATTACAGTTGGTGTTCCTCAAGGCTCGGTTCTTGGACCTTTACTCTTTATTTTGTATATTAATTGTGATATATTTTAAAGTTATATGCACTAGCAGTAAGTAGTGCTATTTAGTTTGTGTGTGTGGCTGCACTGCCAGCGCAATGACGTCACGGCTGGTGTCTCTGAACCGGCCTCAGTTCTACGTTATCTACAGGTTAGTCGTGTCATATTTCTTATGTGCGGTTCCGTTAACTTTGTAGTTCATAGAATATTATACTGGCGCAGTAGGTGAAAATGTCGAGTGTGGGACGAATGGGAGAATTTAATCCCAGTGAAGAAGATATTTCGTCATATTTGTTGCGTTTGAAACATTATTTTATTGCGAATGATGTCAAGGCCACGAGCAAGGTTTCTGTTCTAATCACCGTGTTAGGTCCTAAAGTGCTCGCAGTGTTACGGGATGTAGTTTCCCCTGAAAAAGTGGACGAATTAGATTTTGATAAACTCGTTAAAGTACTGGAACAACATTTTTCACCCAAACGTTTAATAGTGGTAGAGCGTTATTTGTTCAATTCCCGCTCGCAGAGGTCGGGTGAAAGCATCTCAGATTTTGTGGTTGCGATAAAACATCTTTCGGCTTCTTGTCAATTTGGAACATTCCTAAAGGACGCTTTAAGAGATAGGCTAATCTCGGGAATTTCCAATGAACAAATTCGGCAAAAGTTATTGTCGGAGGAAAAAGATTTTGATAAAACTTTAGCGTTGGCGCTCACGTTAGAACAGGCAGACAAGCACACAAACATGTTTCTCAGCAAACATGAAAACTTTCAGGATGTGAACAAGTTTCGTGTTAGGAAAACCACGTGGCCTAGGGGTAGTAAAATTAAAGAAAGTGAAGGTGCCACGAAATTTTTTAAGTGTTTCAGGTGCTTGAAGACCGACCATAAGGCTAACAATTGCCCATATGATAAATATAAATGTCATATATGTTCAAAAGTGGGTCACCTAGGAAAGGCATGCAAGGCCAAGGATAGAGGTAGTAAAGCTACTGGAGGTAAATATAAAGTGCATCAGATGTCTGAAAGCCCTAGTGAGGAATGTGAAGAGCTAAATTTGTACAATATTGGGCTAGGCCTAACTGACCCTAACTCTTGTTACAAGGTAAGAGTAGCCATAGAAAATATAGACTTAGACATGGAGATTGATACAGGATCTGCTATCACAGTATGTCCATTTGAAGTGTATGAAAAACATTTTTCTCAATTACAATTGACTCGCAGTAATGTAAAATTACGTGCCTATTCTGGTGATGAAGTTTAAGTAGTAGGCCAAGTAGATGTTAATGTGGTTTATGAACAGACAAGCTACATGTTGCCCATGACAGTAGTGGATGTAGATAAAGCAAACGCACCGTTGCTTTTAGGTGGAAATTGGTTGCAAAAAATAGTTTTGAACTGGAACTCTATTTTTTCAAGTAAGCCTAATGCAGTCCAGACTCATAAGCTCTGTACACAGTCTAGGCCTAGTTCTCGAGGCCATGATGTTTTGGCACAACCTAGCCTAACCAAGGTCCAAGTGCCTAAAGATGTTGATCTCTTGAAAAATAAATATTTGTCTGTATTTAAAGGTAAAATAGGTGAAATTAAAAATGTGAAAGCTCACATAGTATTGAGAGAGGGGTCGACTCCGAAATTTTGTAAATTTAGGCCAGTGCCTTTTTTGTTACGCCATAAGGTTGAAGAAGAGTTACAGA
Source organism: Macrosteles quadrilineatus (assembly GCF_028750875.1). NCBI lineage: Eukaryota > Metazoa > Arthropoda > Insecta > Hemiptera > Cicadellidae > Macrosteles > Macrosteles quadrilineatus. Next base: position 41,779,149 of record NW_026542600.1, on the reverse strand, counting down.
AGATGGTGGATGACGGTGTAGCCTATCCTGTGACTAGTTCGGAGTGGGGCACCCCATTGGTAGTCATACCTAAACAGCAGGGAGTTAGGTTATGTGGTGATTTCAAGGTTACCTTGAATCAGGTAATTCAACATGAGCATTACCCTTTGCCTCAACCTGATGATATATTTGCGGCACTGTCGGGATGTCAGTTATTTTCAGTGTTGGACTTGCAGTCTGCGTACCTACAGATGCCTGTTGCGGAATCGTCTCAAGAGTTATTGACGCTAACAACTCACAAAGGGTTGTTTCGACTCCGGCGTTTGCCATTTGGACTGTCTTCGGCCCCCGCTTTGTTTCAGGCTGCCATGGACAAGATTTTGTCAGGTTTAAGCGGTACGGTAGCATACCTGGACGATGTCATCGTAGGAGGTTCTTCACGCCAAGAAGCGTACTCTCGTCTGGAACTGGTACTACAGCGTCTAAGTGACTATGGGGTCAAAGTTAATGAATCCAAATGTAATTTTTTACAGTCCCAGGTAGAGTATTTGGGTTACCGCCTGTCAGCGGAAGGAATTAGCCTGCAAGTGGGTATTCTTGATACCATCCGGAATGCACCGGAGCCTACTAACAAAGATGAGCTGCGTGCCTACATAGGCCTAATAAATTATTATGGCCGTTTCATACCTAATCTGTCTGCCAAGTTGAGTTGCTTTTATGATTTGATTAAGAAAGATGTGTCCTGGAAATGGACTAAACAATGTTCTGATGTTTTTCAGTTGAGTAAAACTTGGGTATGTGATTCGCACATACTGGTTCACTATGATGTTAATAAGCCGTTAGTGCTAACTTGTGACGCAAGCCCTAGAGGAGTTGGGGCTGTTTTGTCTCATATTATCGATGGTGAGGAAAGGCCTATTGCCTTTGCCTCCAAGTCTTTGAGTTCTAGTGAGAAAAATTATTCTCAATTACACCGAGAAGCTCTGGCATTGGTTTTGGTGCAAAAAAGTTCCACAAATATATTTATGGCAGGATGAATGTTATTTTGCAGACAGACCATCAACCATTAACAGCCATATTTGGTTCTAAGTTCTAAGAAAGGAATACCTAGTCTTGCCGCAGCACGGTTGCAACGATGGGCATTGATATTATCGACCTACAACTTTGAAGTTCGGTATCGAAAAGGATCTGAGGTATCACATGCGGATGCATTGTCAAGATTACCCCTACCCATGGATGAATCCCTGGAATTGGAAGCTAACTGTGTCGCCCATGTGGAGGAATGCTTGGAGGTATTCAACTGCCAATTGGTGAGTGAAAATCCACTTACTTCTGTAGATGTAGCGAGATTTACTGGCAGAGATCCACTTTTATCTAGAGTCCGTGATTTTTTGTGGCATGGCTGGAGAGATGTAAAAGACCCTAAGTTGACTCCTTATTTAAAGAGGAAGGATGAGTTGTCCATTGAGGCTAATTGTGTATTATGGGGTTCTCAAGTTGTAATTCCTGATAAACTTAGAGACAATGTGCTTCGGTTGTTACATGACCAACATCCTGGTATTGTAAGAATGAAAATGCTCGCAAGAAGCTACGTTTGGTGGCCTGGTCTTGAACCAGCGATTGAGAGTATGGTTAGATCATGTCATATCTGTCAGAGTTCTCGGAACTCGTCTGTGAAGGTTCCATTGCAGCAGTGGCCTAAGTCCACAAGGAGGTGGCAGCGTGTACATATTGATTTTGCTGAGGAGCCTACTTCTAGACAACAAATGCTTGTACTAGTAGATACTTATTCTCGGTGGATCGAGGTATTTTTGATGAATTCTACTACCACTTCCAGTACAGTTTCCCGTCTTCGAACCCTGTTTGCTTCTTATGGGTTACCTGAAGAGCTAGTTTCTGATAACCAAGCTACCTTTACTAGTTCAGAATTTAGAGAGTTTTTGGCTAAGAATGGAGTTAAATTTACGTTAACACCACCCTACCATCCTGCTTCCAATGGTTCTGCTGAGCGCAGTGTTCAAATTGTCAAGAAAAATCTACTTCGACAAGTTTTGGGAGAGAGTGCCACATGTTCCATTACCTTACAGCACAAGTTGGACAATTTCTTGATTTCGTATCGTAACACCCCTTGCTCTGTAACGGGGCTCACACCAGCTGAGATGTTCCTGAATTGGAAGCCTAGGACGAAGTTAACCTTACTCAAGCCTAACTTGCAAGAGACGATACATCGACAGATGGATCGACAGAAGAAGTATGCGGATAGGAGTAGAGGAAAGTTCCGAAGTTTTGAGGAAGGAGAATTGGTATTGGTTCGAACAGTAAGGAATGAGAAGGTATCTTGGGTGCCAGGGAAGATTTTACAAAAGCGTAGCCCAGTAACCTACATTGTGTCATCACTGGGGCGCACACGGGTTTGTCATGCTGACCATCTACGAGCCCGGGAATATTCCCTTCAAGAAGAGGAGCCTACTGTTCCACCCATCCGGAGTTGCTTCACACCAGCAACACCCAATAAGAGGAATGTAAATGAAAAACCAGCCTCTCCGGAGAAACAATCGCCACAGAAGAAGTCCACGTCAGACGAACCACCAGTGGCAGAACTTCAGCCTCCCGTTGTGCAGTGCAGTCCGCCACAACTAAGACGTTCTGACAGGACTGTGAAGAAGCCTGCACGGCTTGATTTGTAGGCCTTAGCAGAAATAAGGCGCAGAAGAATTTTTAGTTATTTTTTATGAAGTTATTGATTTTTGAGTTGCCAATAATTATTAGGCCAAGTTTTATTAAAGTACTGTTGAGTTGGCCTACCAAGTTTTTAATTTTTATTTGGTCAAGTGAAGAATCACCAAATTTTAGTTGTGGCGAGTGTGATATATTTTAAAGTTATATGCACTAGCAGTAAGTAGTGCTATTTAGTTTGTGTGTGTGGCTGCACTGCCAGCGCAATGACGTCACGTCTGGTGTCTCTGAACCGGCCTCAGTTCTACGTTATCTACACGTTAGTCGTGTCATATTTCTTATGTGCGGTTCCGTTAACTTTGTAGTTCATAGAATATTATATTAATGACTTACCTAAAAATGTTTCTAACAACCTTATCTTATATACCAACGATACAACTGCAGTTGTCAAATGTAAAAATGATTCAGAATTATCGCTTAAAGATAAACAAGCCCTATCGGAACTGGAACAGTGGTTAAACATTAATGGTCTAAAAATGAATACTGCTCAGGCAAAAGAGTTTAAAGACCAAAACTTAGCCGTTCACAATGATGCAAAATTTCTCGATTTGTACGTAGATTCAAAATTAAATTGGAACAAAAGCATTGGACATTTAATTAGTAGACTGAATTCAGCTTGTTATCAAATGATATGTTTAAGAAACACAATTGACTTAAAACTCGTTTGATGTTATACTACCGGTATGCATACTTCTATTCAATTCTTCAATATGGAATTGAATTCTGGGGCTTTGCATCAAACATTGATTTAATTTTTAAGTTTCAGAAATTTTTTTTAAGAATAATGACATTTGCACCATGGAGAACACCATGTAAGCCAATTTTTTAAGAATTGGGAGTAATGACTGTTCCGAGTTTTACAATTTTTACAACACTTTTGATGGTAGAAGGAAATTTTGAAAAATTATGTAGTGAAAACGTTGAGCATAGGTATGACACTAGGTTTAAAACTAACTTACAATATCCGCGGCATCGTCTTTCATTAGTAGAAAAAACCCCGACATACATGGGCAAAAAACTATTTAATAAACTGTCTCAAGAATTAAAGAACAAAATACAGTCCAAGCATTTCAAAAGCAGCCTTGCTAATTTTATTTTAAGAAAAACCTATTACAGTGAAGGTGAGTTCTTAAAATGATCAGGTTGTGTAAAAATAAATTTGTTTTAACTACATTTTTTTAACTGATACATTTTTGTTTACCACTTTTATTTTTATAGGTTTAGTTTATTTTAGTCTTTTATAACTCCTTAGTCTTAAGGTATTTGTATTTTCATTTTGACAATGTCATCTGTTTTATACATTGCTATATTATGTAAACCTTACGTGACAATAAAGATTTATTTATTTAAGGACCATATGTAGCCAATTAAAAAAAAAGAACGTAGTTGTGAGCCAGTCACAGAATGTGCTATTGACTTAAACTCTATTTCCTACCTTATTGTTTGTTGCTGGCCAAGTTGATAGGTCATAACAGTTGCTATAGCTCTTAATAAGTCTTTCCATAAGTTTGAATTGGTAAAAAAGATTGTGTTTTCAACAGAAATCAGTAATTTAGACGAGCACAACCTGTCAGTGACTCACATCAACTACGACGATTTGGTAAAAAAACTGGCCACAAATTTAACATGGGGGTGGAATATCTAGTTGTATTAATAGTCAAAGGTGGTACTGTAATCTCTAACCTAAAAAATCTAAGCGACCTCCACGCTATCTGAGATTCTCAGTAGCAGAGGGGTAGACTTGGTCGTAACGACCTCGGTTAATCGGGAGTGTACTGTGTATTTAAATAGTTTAGCATTGTATTTAAATGTTATTGAAAAAATTAAATTGGATTCTGTCATTCTGTATAAAAATTTTCAGCGTAATTGAGATCAATATTTGTTCAACCAACCTAATTAACAAAAAAAGCTTGAGAAATGTAAATTAAAATTGTGCACTATTAACAAGTTTTTTTTTTTTTTTTTTAATGTGATACTTAAAAATATAATAGGATTGGGATTTGTAATGTAATTTTTCTGGAATAAATTAATTATCTTAACCCGGTGATCAGGATTTTTATTTTGCTTGTGTAAAAACACCAGATGATTTATACATACAAGCCTAAATACGTCATTACCAACCTAAGAAACCAACGTTTGAGGTAACGGTAGCTATTAATAAACTAAACTTGTGTTAACCTTAAAAACAAACTTACTGAAGTTACCTGCATATCTAAAATCTAAAACCTCAGAGCCCCCAATGCATTTACAGCAAACAGATGTTTTGACAGAAGCATTGCAAAAAATAAACCTATGCACCAACCCGCAACGAAGAATTCTACTATATATTAGAATACACAATATCATAATGACAAAAAAAGAACAACAATTAACAAGCATACTGCACAAATTTTAACCAAAATTAAGAATTTACAATATTGAACAAGCATTGTTTATGAGTTATATAATTAGTTATAATGCATATACTATTGACACATACCTGTCAAATGAAGGGGTTTTATCGTTTCGGAACTTATTTTCCAGGGTGTATCCAATGGCTCCCACCACGATTGCAACGGGTAGTGTGATAGCAGGTGCATAAGCCCTGAGAATTTGGTAGAGATACGGAAAAACCATCTAAAATAGAAAAGAACAATGGTTAACATTTAAGGAGAGCTGCTGGCAGTTGATCTATTTTAGATATTAAGTTAGTGATTTTATAGGTTAAAGAAAAGTAATTTTCACCAAAGGTCAGCTACAGACATCCTTCACTTCTATGGCTGTACAGGGAATCGATCCTAGACCTGATCTCTGGACAAGTCTTACCACAGTATGCTAAGACTTGAAATGCCAAATAGAACCTGCCTCATTGTCTATGCTGATGATTTCGCCGTCTGGTTGCAGACAGAACCGTCCAAGGGGCAGAGCTAATTTGAACTAGGAGTAGTGATGCTACATATCAACAAGTGCGAGATCGTGGTACTATCCGAGAAGAGAATGCCCACCGTCCCTCCTGTGCAAGTCAGTGGGCTATGCCCAACTTTCGACGAGCAGATCAAGCGTACCGTTGACAAAGCCGCTAAGGGAGTCGCAGCCTGTAGTAACGTCGACAGTTCTCCCTCCTGCACTGTCCAATCAGTGCTCTTGTACGGTGCTGAGGTCTGGGTGTGCTAGGGACACGTGTCTTCTGTGACCGGCTTCCTCGTGTTCAGCTTCAAGGGGCTTTGAGAGTTGCTTCTGCCTACAGGGCCGTAGTTCCTATAGCGGTGGGGGGTAGAATAAAGATGGAGGAGGGAATGACAGAATGATTGCTAATGGGTACTTGAGATGGAATGTTTGGGAAATTGGTGGGGATTCGGGAATTGCAGAGCAAATAACCAGGGTAATGCCAAAGGGTTAGGAATAGCTGTGTCTGGACCAAACTTTAGTTAATTGTGCTGAATCTGCTATGGGTCAAAATCGGGAAATGGGATAATTTTAAGAAACATTTATTTTTTATTTTTTACTAATTAAAAAAATTATATTTTTAGTAAAATACAATAAATAGTATCATGATATATGCATCCAAGTTAGCAGCAGAGCTAACTTTTTTGTATTTTTCATTTTACAGGTGTTTTTAATGGGTGATGCAATTGAAATTTTACCACCCGGTCACACCTTTTAAAGTTACAAAAACTACAAATTTTGATGAGCAATTGTAAAAATAAAGCCATGGTTGTATTTATTAGACATATTGTCAATGTTTAAAAGTATTATATCCTTAAACTGTACAATTGACGTAAATGACCTTAAAAAGAAATGTTTTATTTTGAAATTTGTGTAATCAATACAACAACAAGTTGTGAAAAGGTTAGTAAAAATAAATAATTGTAATAAAAATTCACAAAAACAGCAACCAACAACTTAAGTTGATAATCTAAAATCAAAATGGTAGGTATACACTTTGGAAATATAAGAGTGAAATTACCGTGACCGGACTGAAATGGCCGTGACCGGACTGAAATGGCCGTGATCGGACTGAAGTGGCCAGCAGCGTTGATTTATTTTCACTTCAATTCAATATTTTTTTAAGACAATCAATATTATATAATTGGGGATGATGACTGAGAAAGAATACATGAAACAATGAAAGTTTTTATTTCTTAAACTTTGTTGAAAACATAGTCGTCCTCAAAATACACAAAACATTTGTACTAAGTTCAATGTAGGCCTGTCAATTACAGTACAAAACATTTATTTATTCCAAAAAAGTTAACAATTTTAGTTAAAAGGCATAAACACTTTAATACATTGTCATTTTTACACACTGTCCAAAGGAGCCTCAGAAAACTTATAAATAATACGATTCCCTCGTGATATCATTGTTGGCATTGGCAGCACTTTGACAACTTGGCTAGAGCTCACAAAAGAAACATCACTTTCATTGGGAGAAAGTCAACAGCGGCGTATTTCTCACATGACTTCATAAACATGACTTCAAATTCTTCATTTATAACTTCAGTTTGGTCAATTGCCACATAGTCCTGGCCTCTCGAAGTGCTTGGTCCCGCATGGCTGATCCTGATTATGAGAAAAGTTCCTACTGTGATCCCCATTGCATGTGGTAAGTCGACGTTTTCTTCACCTGAAAGTAAAACCATCTGACTGAAAAACATAGTCAAACCATCTAAAATTCAAAAGGTATTTTAAATCATTTCTATTACATGAATTCAGCGTCCACGACTTCCTGACTGATGGCTAGTATTAATCTTCTCTGTGAACAATGAAATAAATTGTAAAGAACTTATGATTTTAGCTTTTTTATTATTATTGTAAACGAAAATGTGTATATGTATATTTACTTTGGCTTAATAAATGAGTTATTTAATTACTTGGATTCACTGGTTCAAGAACGTCAACGTCATCTTTAAGAACGCCATTGTCATCTTCAAGAAAGTCAACGCCATTATCAAAAACGTCAACCCCATCTTCAGGAACGTCCATGTTCTTCATATCGTCGAAGGACGTTTCTTCAACTTCAGGCATGTAGCAGTCATCACTGTCAGAAGACCAGACGTTTTCAACCTTCAGCTTGCGTTTTAATAGTTCAGGAAAAACCTCAAAAAGTCTGTAGTGCTTGCACCACAGAAAATGGCGTTTTTTTGGCCATGGGACATGTGAAACATGACAGCATGTTTCCATACATTTTCCCTCCTTTTACAAAAGTTATTTGATGGCATTTAGTTATACCCTCAATTGGTGGAATAACTTTCCAATTTAATTTTTTTTTCTGATCTGCGATGTTCTTTGAGCCTATCTCAATCAAATGGATGTCCACACCTGACAGGGCCTTTATGAAGCTACCTGCATCAGTAATGTCTTTGCCTTGTAACACAGCACGGTCAGCTTCTCTTTTTAGGGTCCCGCCCACGCCATCCATTGATCCTTTACCATGGCCGGACTCCGTAAAATTCCATGTCATAGCCTTCAACTTAGGGAAAATAGTTGGAATGAGGTTTTAAATAGATATATTTTATTGCGGTTTCTATATTGACTGGACGGTGAATCGGAAAAAAAAAATGGATAACTTGAACATTAGGGTATTGGATTGCAGATCGTTTTAGAATGGGTTCAAGATGGGCCCAAATAGCATGTGACTAATGATCAAGATTATTACTTACTGTAGTGAAACATGCTGTTTGCGGCTGGCCTTCATAGTTAGAATATCTAACACCAGTGTGTAGGGACAATTGCCTTTTGGAGGCTCCAAAGTGAACCGACTGTACCTCTTTGGCATATTTTGCAACATAATTTTCAGCAAAATCAATCCTGAAAAGAAGCTCTTTAGGTTTTAGGTTTTTTAACTTTTCATTCAATTTGCTGTTTTGGTGAAAGGAATAATACAGGTGTTTTTTAAATCCGGCCACTTCTTTTTTGATAAGTTTGATCAATTGGGTTACTCGTGTGATTTTTTTCACTTTCGCAGTTCTTTTCACAAACTTCTTGTTGTTTTTTATCATCCTTTCTTCCTTGACATTCGTCCATTGGTAATACTTTATGCTGAAGTCACTATTATAAAAAAAGGCCAACTCTTTGTTTTTGCATTTTTGGAATTCGCCAAGCATACATGTTTTGCTTTTTACCGAGCAAACAAGTGATCTAATTACTTCTGTGGTGTTTTTTTCTTCTATAACTCTCATTGCTCTCAATGATTGAATTATCAGACCAAAGCTTTCGTGTTTGATACAACCACAGGTCTCTCTATCGCATCTTTTTGGGAATGTGACCCAAAATGGTCTAGATCTAGTGAAGGATGTTAATGAAATATTTTTCTTTGTTTCTTCCTGAAACCTTACATGGAGATTTTTTAGTGTATCCAGCAAAACACGCCTCTGTTTCGTGATTTTGTTACGTTTATGACATCCCTCTTCCCAGGGCAAATTTTGCTGACAGAATCATTTTCGAAGAAAGTTATCAATTCTTTGGCCAAAGAACTCCTCACTAAGCATTTCTTCTTTCCCTTAGCACATTTGTAAGGTATTATTTTTTTAGATGCGTTTGTACTCTATACTTTTTGATTACATCGCATCCCACTTCTTTTCTTAAGTGCTGGACCTTCTTCTTCTGCCCCTTAATCTCTTTAAATTTTCCCTCTATTTGCTTTTGTAACGCATATCCTACAAATAGCTGCTTATTAATCTCAGGCGAGACAAATGTCTTTCCAACAAGGTTTGCAACCTTTTTTCTTGGTGATGGAGATGAAGTTTGTGTTACTGACTTCTATTTTTGTCTTTCTAGTAGTTTTTTTATAATTTTTCAGTCTTCGCTCAAGATCTTCTATTTTCTTCTGCTGTTTTTTTATTTCTCTATAAGCAGCACTTATGTCTTTCGTTACAGCCTTCCTTCCCCTTTTCTTTTGGCTGGATTCATTTGCCTGAATCTCAGCTGGTTCATCTATGCCTGGCGAATCTGGTGGCGTGTTGTTCAAGGCTTGGGCCAGTGCAGCATTTTTTTCTTTCTTCTTTTTATATTGTTCTCTCCACATCTTTCGAATCTTCCTTTGCTCTCTTGCTGACATATCTTTCACTGACTTCTTCTTCTTTTCCTCTTTTTCTTTTTTATATCTGTCTCTGTCATATTGTTTCTTTTTTTCCAGTTCATCTTCGGTCAATTTGGCTCGTCTCTTTCTTTGCCTCTCTCTGGCCTTTTCTCCCTGCCGTTCTAATTTTTCTTTTGCCGATTGGCCTGACTTTTTGGCTGGAGCCATAACACAATAATGGTCTTCCTAAAAAAAAGGAAGGTGATTACTATATTTTGTAAAATCTATACTGGCCATTATGAATGGATGTAGTTAAAGACAGTGAAAATGTGGTTTTGTTCACATATTGCCCATGTAATATAGGGATACATGAACCAGAGCCAAACTTAAATGTTTTTGTGTTAAGATTAGGGATAGAGAAAAATATATAAAACATATATTAACTTTTCAAATTAATATATTTCCAAACACGTCTTATTTTTATTATTAATAAAATCCAGTTGCAAATACAAAGGCCATAATAGTTTTAGGCCTACTGGTGTGAATAACTTGGAAAAAATCAAATATTTAATCAAGTATATAAAGTGAAAAATTTATAGAATTACGTGAAATAACAATAACAAAAACCCCTTAGGTTTATTTGAAAATACTAGGTTAAAACTAGTTAAATAAGCATATAATTTCCATCCCGGTCATGTTAATTTTTTCTGGTCACACATATTCCTTCCCGGTCACGTTACCGGACAGAGTGTGACCGGAAAGTAATTCCGAGATATTTATTAGGGCCATATACCTTGTTCAACAAATACCGACACCAAATTTTGAGGTTAGGGCCAGTCTACGATGTGTCGTCCAGAGAATGTTTCATAATTATGATTGAATTAATTTTAATAGTGGTACATAAATGTGACCAGAAAGAAATAAATTAACAAACTATCAACTTCTTACCTTGTTTTGCTGTAAAATTGAAGCAATTTCTTTTCTTTTTTCACTGAAAGTATCTAAAAACGTGTAACACACCTAGTTCACAACACAGTATGCCATCTTCGCACGCTTTTCGCACCAAACCTAGGAAATGGGTGGTGTTTTTTCATTCCAGTACTCGATCCTACTGGTCTTTGACGACATGGCTTCATGATAAAAAAAAACTTCTGCCGTTTTTCTTTGCCAATCAACTGTCTTCTATTATTTAGCTCCCAAACCCAATTAATTTCATTTATTTTCATGGAACATACGTCATTCTGTTTGTTTACATTTATATCCCAAATAGCAGACTCCTGTGTAGACGACCGTGACCGGAATGGTAAACAAACTAGTTAGGATCTTCATAATTATTATTGAACTATTTAATACAAACGAAAACTCTGTTTTTCGTGCAAGGAAATAGGTAAGGGAAACACAACAAATTGAACTACATTTAATACTTATATTATCAGAATTTTATGTGAGACTGTGAAATGTCTCATTTGGGGATTTTGACCCCTATCAATATTTTTTTGGTAGATTGCTGGGGACCAGAGGGACAGAGACCTTTTACCCAGATCAGAACACCTACCTAGGCAACTTTGATTTACACTCATTTAATTAAGTATTTAAATATATCCTGCCAAACACTAATAACTGAATATGGTGAATTGGAGGCTTATACTGATTGAATGAAATTAACTGTAGATAAATTGCTGAGGGTGAAATATCAATGAATTTAATTGAGAAATGGTATGGAACAATCTAAGGACATATGATAAACATTTTCATGTTTGAAAAGGCTCCTACAAAAATACCTACATTTCAAATGACGAGCTTGCTTCCGCTTACTTCCTGACTTAGCCAGACATATTAATTAATCTAATTACTAAACAATACTTAATTATAACTTATGTCATATCTCGAGCAGGAGTTCTTAATTTCGGTGTAGCCTCTTCAATCCCTAGCCGGTGAAGGAGAGTAGGTAGGAGAGGTGAGGTAGAGCGTTAGTACAGTCGCGGTAGGTTACAAACTGGTCTTATAGCCCGGCTTCGCGAATGCTCACACTATAAAAAATATATAGCGTGCCGCTATGCATCACATTCCCTAACAGCGAACACGGAATTGCTGGGAGCCTCGGCCTTGGAAGGGGCCTCAAATCTTTTTCTTGATAAATTTATTTCACCGATAATCTGTTTTGCCGCAATTGTGGGTGACTTTAGTGCAATCTGCACGACGGCAGCAAAATATCTAGGACACTATTTTTCCGTTAACGTAGGAGTCACTAATCATCCGCCATCGAGTAAGTTGTCCAGGATTTTATCGCAACCGCAGGACCCACAAACTCAGAAGATCTTCACGATTTTGTCATGATCGAAGGATGCGAAAATGACTTCCCCGCACTCGTGCAAGATTTCAACTATTTCTCCGTAGCCATAGCTCCCTAAAGCTATTAATAGAGATCTGATAGGCTACTGTTTGCAGACGATAATCATAAAAAAATAGTACAGAAGAGCTTTTTACATCCTTCACAGAAGCTATGAAAGAAATGGAAAATTGGTTGAAAATAGCCTAAATAGCCATTGATAAAACCCAAATTATCAAATTTTCAGCCAGAAATTAAAGAGAATTAAAAAGTTTTTCCAATTAAGTTCATTCAAATAAATTCCTAGATATTCATTTAGGCCTAGATCAACATATTAACTGGAAGGTGCATCTAGATGTTAAATATAGAAAAAAAATAGATCCAAATCATCTATCTTTGTCTACTTGAGAGTTGTGTCACCCATTGAAGAAAGTAATGGTTTATCACATCTATGTAGAACCCATCTTGAGATATGGTGTGATTTTGTGAGGACTGGCAACTGATACTAAAATTATTTTCAGACTTCAGAAAAGAACCCTCCGAATTATGAGTAATCCCCCCCCCCAGAAGTTCTTGTAAATAACTTTTTCAAAATTTAAAAATCCAAACACTCAAAGGACTATTACCATAGATAAATCATACTCCCTTGGTAGATTTGTCATCCTTATGGAACAGCTGAGGCCAATTTTATTGTTAGTTCTGTACGTCCAACTGTAGAGGTTATGTATTGTTTACAATTTGTTTCTTGTTATTTCAGTAATTTAAAACCTCATTTAACCAAATAAAACGATTTAATCATAAACAATAACTGGTCTCCTAGTTATATAACCAAACAGTAAAGCACAAATCAAGAAATTAACCCTAAAATAATAGAAACAAAATGTTGTCTACCTCAGCGATCGGTGTGGACGTACATGAACTAGACACGAAAAACAAGCTTCAATATTTACAATGAGATGAGGAGTCTACTTGTGTTGCTGGGTCGATGTCTACTTGTACCGGCGTCTAGTTGTACCTGCTGCATTTTGGTGACAGGCGTCTAGTTGTACCTCGTCCAAAACTGTAGGTACAACTTGACGATGGTGCGGACGTCTAGTTGTACTTAAGTCTAGTTGTCTGCTACGTCTAGTTGTCTGCTACGTCTTGTTATACCTCTTAAAAATCTGCAGGTGCAACTAGTCGGGTACGCCCCCGACTATTTGTACCTCATACGTCTGCGTCTACTTGTACCTACGACTACTTGTACCTAAGTCTAGTTGTACCTACGTCTAGTTGTACCTACGGCCAGTTGTATCTCCCCTTCAACTTGTCACCAGTTTAAGGGTCTTTTTTATTTTTTTAAGAATCATACAATCTTGCAACAATTTTGTATAAACTTGCTACAAAAGCCAGGAACATTTGGCTTGTCTGCAGCTCATTGAGAAACCCCTGTTCTTGATATCAATGTACTGTGTCCCTTGGTCAGTCCTTATCCATATTACACTTTTATTTTCCTTATTTCTTGTCAAGATCTGCTATTATTGTTTTTTTCCACTTAAACTCTACCTTTCTATAGAAAACTAACAACAACTTAAAACAATTATCTTAAATAAATAAATTCAGAGATTACAAAAACAAGTAATTGAGTATAATGAAGTGTTTTTGTATGGTATTAGTCACGGAGAATATTACAACAAGTTCAAATAAAAAATGTATATGTTATTCTTATGGATATTGCGTAAACTGGCGTAGTTTGGTTGTTGATGCATATACTTTGATAAATTAGTTTATTTCACACTTAACTACTAACTTTTCTCAAAAACACATCTTAATTACCTTCTACGCAACAGTTTCAAATTAATATATAGATTAACATCCAACTGTAAATTTTCGTGTCTAATTCATGTTGGTGACACTGATCGCTAGCGATGACAAAATTTTGTTTCTATTATTTTAGGGGTAGTTTCATGATTTATGCTTTACCGTACTGTTTGGTTATATAACTAGGGGACAGTTTATTGTTTACGACTAGATCGTTTTATTTGATTTAACGAAGTTTTAAATGATTGAAATAACAAGACACAAATTATAAACAAAATACGACCTCTACCATGCACCGGACACAACTTTAAATAAAATCATAGATAAAACATACTCCCTTAGTAGATTAGTCATCCTAATGGAACAGCTGAAGCCAATTTTATTGTTAGTTCTGTACGTCCAACTATAGAGGTTATGTTTTGTTTACAATTTGTTTCTTGTTATTGCAGTCATTTAAAACCTCGTTTAACCTAATAAAACGATATAATCATAAACAATAACTGGTCTCCTAGTTATATAACCAAATAGTAAAGCACAAATCATGAAAATAATCCTAAAATAATAGAAACAAAATGTTGTCTACACTAGCGATCAGTGTGGACGTACATGAACTAGACTCAAAAAACAAGCTTCAAAATTTACAATGGGATGAGGAGTCTACTTGTGTTGCTTAGTCTATGATAAAATAGTCACTTGCTGATCCATAAGAATCAGAAATCTACTAAGGGACAAGGGAGTATGTTTTTCCATAGCAACACTCTATTTAATTAGGTGTGAAAAACTGTCGTAACCTTGAAAGTAACCCTCGATTTCGATGTGTTTCACCTATGTTTCAGACAGTGAGTGCATCCAATTAAAAACTCACCACAACTCCTATTGCCCGTTCAAAGTGGGAGTTCCTTTAGATGTAGCTGGTGAGATATTGGACCCTAGCTTTTGGCCTAGGGGAGTGTTGGTGAGAGCATTTCTGCCATCGAGTCGGGAGCCTAGGGGGGAACGAGTAACTAGGAATTATCCTTTTTTAGGACGAACATTTCACCGAACAGTGACAACATAAGTCCAAGCCAGAGAGGTCTAGGCTTAGGCATTAAGCAACCTAATGAAAATTCTAGTGTAAGCCTAGGTCCACACACAGACAATATTGACTCTAACCTACACCAACATTCTGTGACCATTGCAAATCTGAATGTCCAGTGTCTTAGGACTAAGTCTGCCCTAGTTTCCTTATTTCTCAATGAAGTGGATTGCGATTTTTTGTGCATAACTGAACATTGGTTAGATAGAGTTGAATGTGACTTCTACAATTGCCTTGATAAACTTCAATTAGTAAGTGCCTACTGCCGTACAGATCACAAAAATGGGGGAGTGGCAATTTTTGCGGCTGCTGCTTTCACCTATAAGAATATCGATCTGACCAAATTTTGTGTTGAGCTAGTTCTCGAACTGACGGCTATTGAGATAGTGGATATTTCCACCATCCTAATATGTGTATATAGGTCTCCTGACGGAGCTTTTGAATCTTTTATCTACCAGCTCAAACTCTGCCTCGACTATCTTAGCAGACTCTGTCCGAGGAAACTTGTTATCTGTGGGGACTTTAATGTTCACCTTGAGCGTCAATCTAGGGAGGAAGCTACTTTTGTCAACTTATTGCGAAGCTACGGCCTCTATGTAACTTCGAGACTTCCAACCCGTGGACTGGCTTGTTTGGATGCAACAGCCACTAACATAGACTCCTGGGACTACGAGGTAAAGGTGGTGAGTTCTGTGGTTGCCGACCATGATGGAGCAGTTCTCTTGAAGATAAAGGCTGATGAGCCACTAAGAGATTTATTGATAAGGATAACCTGCCTTTGCTCATAGACGAATTAAATATCGTGGACTGGAACTGTTTATGCCTACAACTCACTACAGAGCCTAATACTGCATTCAGGTTATTTCTCGACTTGATCCAGGATAAGTTTGATGTAGTGTATCCGGTGAAAATCTATAAACTTGGTAGTAAAAAAACTAAATGTACAGCCATTGATAAATCCTGGTACTCCTCAGACCTTAGGAAATTGCGTTCCTTAGTGATCTTAGTGCACGATCATTACAAACTTGCTGTTGACCTAAATCAAAAAGTTAAATTCTTTGCTCTATATTCTAAACTAAAGAAAGACTACAGTGCTAAAGTTAAGGAAGCAAAGAAAGTCAGCAATGTAAACAAAATATTGAAGGCGTCCAATACTTGTAAGGCTGCGTGGGATGTCGTAAATGAGCACAGGAGGTCCAGCCCTAGCCCTAAGATAACTGCATCCCCTGATGTTTTTAATGACTATTTTGTCAGGATAGCTGATGATATCATCAACAACCTCTCCTTGTTGCAGCATGAAGATCCGGTTGCTGCAGTCACTGATTATGCCACTAACCACACACTAACAAGTTGGACTGAGGTGAGTGAACGTTATATTATAAGTTTAGTGAAGGGCTTCAAAAACTCTGACAGCCAAGATGTAAATGGTATCTCCTGTTCTATACTAAAAGGTATTATACATCTGATATGTACACCGCTAACTAAGCTAGTTAACTTGTGCTTATTAAAAGGGTCCTTTCCAGATGTCCTAAAAGTTGCTAGGACCATTCCAATCTTTAAAAAGGGAGATCCCTCAGATCCATCTAACTACCGCCCCATATCTATCTTGCCGGTGTTCTCTAAGGTACTTGAGACTGTGATGAAGAGGCAGCTAATTAAATATTTTGAAGGTAACAACTTGCTTTCGGATGCCCAGCACGGCTTCCGAAGTGGGAGCTCAACTACTACAGCCCTAATGAATCTGACTGACCTAATCTCAGATGCCTTCGAGTGCAATGACTCAGTCATGCTGAGGTTATGCGATCTGAGTAAGGCGTTCGATGTTGTTTCCCACAACATCCTTCTAGGGAAACTGAAAAAATATGGTATTGGTGGTACAGTGTTGTGCTCTCTGCAGAATTATTTAGAAAATCGTAGGCAATTTGTATCAGTGAACGGAGTGTCCTCGAATGTCCAGGTTGTTCCCCATGGCGTTCCTCAAGGTTCGGTGTTAGGCCCTCTACTGTTTAGCATCATGATAAACGACCTTTGGCTAAACGGCTGCACCCTCCTCTTTGCAGACGACACCACCCTGGTGACTAGAGGGAAAGACATTAACCTGTTGAGGGATACAGCGGACGAGTTGCTTGTTGAGGCTAAGTCCTGGTTTGTTGCTATTCGCTTCAAAATAAATGAAGAAAAGACTCAATCATTGATGTGCACCCTCAAGTCGAGGACTGATCATGAGGAAGCTGTGAAGTTGCTTGGGTTTTGGCTGGACTCTAGGCTAAACTGGTCTAACCCCATTGATAAGGTATGCGTTAGGTTATCCAGAGTTCTCTATCTGCTAAGGAAACTCCGAGATGAAATCACTAAGACCTATCTGATAACCATATACCATGCCTTATTTCATAGCCATTTGATGTACAGAATAGTGCTCTGGGGACACTCCCCTGCATGCCATGAAATACTTCTGCTACAAAAAAAAGCTGTGAGGGTGATAACATCTAAAGGCCCAAGAGAACATTGCCAACCCATCTTCAAAGAATTGGGAATCCTCACAGTGGTGAGCCAGTACGTACTTAATAGTCTGGTCTTGCTAAAGGAAAACCTAAGTGATTTTGTGACCCGAGGTGAGAGGCATGAGTATGGAATAAGAAGGGCCCATGACCTGGATATGCCTCGCTACCGCTTGAGCCATACCTTAAGGAGATACCCCCGATCGGCTATCAAAATCTACAACTCCCTTCCAAACCACTTAAGGAACCTTGACTGGATAGCGTTTAAGTCCGAGCTGAAGAACTTGCTCACAAATAGGCCCCTGTATAGTCTTGACGAGTTGTCAAATGATCCTTTGATGTCAGGTTGAGAAACAGACATGCTTACCACAGCCTAAGTTTCAAGTTTTAAGTTTTTAAGTTTAATGATAGGCTACTTTGTAAAACAAGTTTTGTATAAAATAATTTTGTAAATATTAGTATAACGACGCAATCTATCCGATATACTTCGGTCAAAGATTAAGACAACAAGTATAC
The DNA here is from genome assembly GCF_028750875.1 of Macrosteles quadrilineatus. Taxonomy (NCBI): domain Eukaryota; kingdom Metazoa; phylum Arthropoda; class Insecta; order Hemiptera; family Cicadellidae; genus Macrosteles; species Macrosteles quadrilineatus. The sequence continues at coordinate 41,761,219 of NW_026542600.1, read as the reverse complement.
AAGTATACAAGTATTATCGTCTATCGATGAATAAAATACCCCCGCCGCAGCAAACCTGCTGACTAAGCGAATTTCCATTTGTCTGAATTGATTTTCAGTTAAATATATTTTAATAACATTAGGTTTAACATACCCATTAGGTTTTAATAACATTAGGTTTAGTACCTAGGTTTGCTGCTACAAGGAAACTAAGGGAGCGTTTCATAAACTCCAAATTTCACAAACTCCAACGCTTAAAATATTAAATGAACAGAGCGGTTCATAACCTCCAAATTTCATAAGCTCCAAATCTATAACATTCAAATAATCACTGTTTCACAATGTCCAAGTTTCACAAACTCCAACGTTTAAATATTAAATAAACAGAACGGTTCATAACTTCCAAATTTCATAAGCTCCAAATCTATAACATTCAAATAATCACTGTTTCACAATGTCCAAATTTCACAAACTCCAACGTTAAGATACCAAATAAACAGTGCGGTTCATAATGTCCAAATTTCATAACCTCCAACGGTACAGTCTGAGCCAGAAGTCTCTACAGTGGTTGCCACAGTCAGATAGCAGGCACTGTTCGCCAGCGCTCAACTACTGATTATACGTGCATTTTAATGATTGAAGAACACTCAGCTGTGTGACTCAAATATGTGTTAGCACACAAATCAATATTTTTAATAGCTTTAATTCAAGCTTTCAGCTGAGTTTCTTAACTGTTCCGTCTCTCAATTAAAAAGCCATTACAAATATCGTAAGAGATTTTTTTACCGATGAAAAATTTTAAAACATATAAATATTAAGAAAGCAATTACGGAGCAACAATGATGCTTCGTGTCGCGCCGCTACAACAGTAGAACGTGTAGCGCCTACATACCGAACCACGGCAACCTCTGCAGCGTCTTCTGGCAGAGACTGTACCGTTGGAGCTTATGAAACTTGGAGGTTATGAACCGCTCTGTTTATTTGATATTTAAAAGTTGGAGTTTGTGAAATTTGGACATTGTGAATCGGTGATTATTTGAAAATTATAGTTTTGGAGTTTATGAAATTTGGAGGTTATGAAACGCACTGTTTATTTAATATATATTAACGTTGGAGTTTGTGAAATTTGGACATTGTGAAACTGTGCTTATTTGAAAGTTATAGTTTTGGAGTTTATGAAGTTTGGAGGTTATGAAACGCACTGTTTATTTAATATTTTAGACGTTGGAGTTTGTGAAATTTGGACATTATGAACCTCACCCGAAACTAATAAAGTGTGTTTTTGAGTAAAATATTGATAGCTTAGTACAAAATAAATAAATTTGCCAAGTTTGATCAAAATATATTCATAAACAAGCAAACTACAACATTTGACAATATTCTCCATAAGAATAACATGGGAATTTTAAATTTACAATTTTTTTAATTTTCTCCGTTACTAATAATCGAACAAAAATACTTTTATATACTAAATTATTTGTTTTTTTAAGCTCTTTAAAAAGGTCTAAAGAGAAAATGGGAAATTTTGTGTTTTGAGGGTCAAAAGTGAGAAAAACCAATTTTTACCCCATAAAACCCGTAAAGCCCCGTTCCCATGGTCCGATCGTGCTGGTTCGCGAACTCATTCAAGTTTATCCCGCTTTACACCTTTAAACCAAATTTCATCAAAATCGGACAAAAATTACTCAAGTTATTGCGTTCACGGACGTATATATATATATATATATATATGTCTATATATATATATATATATATACATATATAAAAATTTGAACGAATAGTGTTTTTGGCCTCTGGGGACATCAAAATGAAAAAGTAAATCGGTCCCGGGTCTAGGTCTTACCGTGCCACCTACGGTAATAGCTACTTCCCTATAGGGAAATTCGCTAAAAACTAAATACACTAAAAAAATACCCCCGCCGCAGCATACCTGCAGACTAAGCGAATTTCTACTTGTCTGATAAAATTTTTACTAAAATATTTCCATAAATAAGACATATTTATTCCCAATTTAAATAGCATTAGATTTAACGAGTGCTTAGGTTTGCTGCTATGGGGAAGGTAAAAAGTGTTCTTTTACCAAACGTCAAAAGTAGCCTATACTATAAAATAGACAAATTTGCCAAATTTGATCAACATATATCCATAAACAAGTAAACTACAACAGTTTCATTTTCTCCATAAGAATAACATGGGAATTTTAAATTTACATTTTTTTGAATTTTTTCCGTAACCATTAGGCATTTGACAATGCTTCAATGTACCAAATTACTTCTTTTTTAAGCTCTACAAAATGGTTGGGAAAGATATTCCAAAATTTTATGTTTTTAGGGTCAAAATGGGAAAACCCATTTTTACCCCATAAACCCCCGATCCCATGGTCCGTTCATGCTGGTTCGCGAACTCATTAGAATTAATGTAGGTTTACACGTTTATGCCAAATTTCATCAAAATCGGATCATTTTTGTTCGAATTATCGTGCTAACGGACACACACACACACATACTTACTTATATATAGGCCTATGAATTTGAACGGATGGTGTATTTGGCCTCTAGGGACCTCAAAAGGAAAAAGTAAATCGGTCCCGGGTCTAGGTCTTACCATGAGACCTACGGTAATAGCTTATTCCCTATATGAGAAATTCGCTAAAAGATAACTAAATAACAAAACAAATAACTCAAAACGGTTGGGAAAAATGATTAGAGCAAAAATGTGGATTTTAGATGGACTACATTTCGTATAAAAAGCCACTAACTATTTCTAATAGTAAAGCCACTTAGCCAAAATTATAGAAATGTGCCGCCATTTTTCAACATGGCGGCAGTAGCACAGCTTCAATTTTAAGGGACTTTAGGTATACTGTACTATTGGGCTAAGTATAAGTGTTTTTAACTAGAAACCTATATTCATTGAACTTTGACAGTATTACTATTAAATGGTATTAGTTATATATCGATGGTGTCCACATGACCGGATGAGTCATCAGCTCTATCCCTAGTCCGTCGGTCATTACCCCTCGAGGCACCGGCCGATAGACCAGGGAACAGCTTTGATATTTTTTTTAGGTAAACATTCCAATGCTCATGATGACATCGAACACTCATGCATATTTGTACATAGGCCTAGCTAGTCCAAAACCTGAATAAACTGTAGGTAGGAATCAGATCGCTTATATCGTAAACAACTAAATATTAAGGCTAGTTTCCTAACCAAAGAACACACAAGAATGGCAACTTTACAAGACTTTTTATACCAAGCCTTCATAAACTAAGAGTATTTCATAAGTTACGTTGCCTGTGTAGAGTTAGACTAAGGATCTTTCGTTTAAAATCAGTAATGGATTGAATATCTAAGTGTTATTTACGTTTTGTTAGCATTTAAAATGTAGTGTACTTGTTTCTCGAAATCGTCTAATTTTTAAGTTACGTGTATTACCAGGAATTATTTCAAAACTAATAAATAAATAACGTCTTTGTTGGGCAGCGTAGGCCTACATCAGATCATAGATCTGTTTTACATTACAACTTTTGTCATCCAAGGAGTTTAAAAGACTCAACTAAAAGCTTATGTTATTAATAAAAAAATCACACTGTTCATAACAGTTTGATATAGTCAACATTTATTGAAAATGTTTAATTCTTTGAAAGATTTTTTTTAGCAACTACCACAGTACAACGTAAAATCAAAACAATATTTAGGTTGATTGGGGGTCAATCACTTTCTCGCAACTCTACGCGATAGGGGGCTGACCCAACACCCCAATAACTGGAATGGATTGTTGTGAAAGGAAAGGAAACTCTATAAGAATTTGCAAATGAAGTCCATTCTGAGTAACGTGCGGGGATTAACGGGACATTCTGTACGCTGTTTACAAAATATTTCCTTTGCCTTTCCAATTACTGAATCTATATGGTTTTGCTTATATTAAACAATAAGTCAAATACTTTGAAGCAGATGTCTTTAGCTGCATTTTACAACAGGTATTTCGTTCACCTTTCTCAGAAATAGCTGTTCAAGGCGTGTTCCTGAATCAACAATAAGGTATATTGTGTTATTGTCCTAATAAACACGAGACATTCGCCTATCTTTATGGTCGTATTATATAAATAACATTGAACTGATTAATGTAACAAATGATCATTGTTTATTTATTGTAACAATTAGGCTATTTATGTACCGTACAACTATGTTTTAGTATATATATAGCCTATACTGTTTAAATATTTATTCATTCAATCAATGTCCTGACTAATCAACACACAACCTAAACGATAATACGAATGCTAGAAAAATACCGGTATGGATCATAAACATAAACAAATGACATTTTTGGCCCGAAAATAAACATTATTTAACATTCCTTAAATAGAACTGCTAAAGCATATGTTCAGTGCAATGCTATTAGTATAGGATTCGGGCCAAAGAACGTTATTTGTTTATGTTTATGATCCATGCCGGTATTTTTCTAGTATTCGTGATAACTAGAGATTTGAACATATTGTCATAGCAACTCTTTATAAGAAATCTGTCCGGAGTATGTGCAATTTTGGTTTATTAAACTTATAAGTAAATTTGTGTAAAATTGTTTTATGTTTATTCGTAATCTGGACGCATAATATCTACACGAAGTTGAAGCTTTTGCTTTGGTATTAAGAGTCAAGTAAAATAAATAAATAATTAATAAATAAATAATTAATATATAAATAATTAAATAATCTTATATATTTTTAAAAAATGGGTTTTTCATTTGGCTCTGCTACCCGACCATTTTCATGATTGAGGTCTCAAATTGAAGGTATGCATGCACAGATTTGCCATCAAGCATCGGCGTATATTTTTCTATTATCTCACTCGGCTTATACGTAGGCCTAAACGAAATTTGCTCTCCATGTTTTCCTTATGGGAGTTAAATTTGGTTTTCATGATTTTCATCGTTAGGCTAAACAAATCATGTTAACATTTTAATTTTTGAGTTGTCCTAATTCTTATAACGTAGTTTTCTAAAGTTATCTGTTGTGGCTGCCTAGAAATAATCGGACGTTTGTTTCTCCTTAGAAAATGTATTGATAATTATAATAGTGGTAGTTAATTATGTTACAAGACTATGACAAATTGCCAATTTATTGAATCAACTCGGTCCCCACGCACAGGCTTCGCATATGTGGGCCCTGTCGATTTTCAGAAATTTTGTTCATTCTGTATCTATTATTCTTTTTTATGGATTGCTTTTGATTTTATTTATTTGATTTAATTTTACTATGGTATTTTGCCGGACAAACTACATTAAACATATATCACGGGTCGAGGTTAATTTAACAACTTAAAACTAATTCATTCAACAATAGTTTGCCAGAAAACTATTTTACTAATATTTGTTTAAATTTTCACAGAATACACTTACATTTATTTATACATGATATAGGTACTTACAACAAAACTTGTAAGATAGTAGGACAACAACGTAAACTTAAAGATAGGAGCGAGTGTATGCAATTCCAAGATAGAGTTTAGTATCCACCGATCCTATGATAATTTAAGAGTATATTTCGTACCTAGGGCCAAAATGAGTTTTTTTGTCAGCTCGGGACCATTTTTGAGTTCGAGACGAAGATGAAATCGGCCCGTGGTACGATTGCTATTTTTCACCAAACTGAGAAAATATCAATATTAATGGGTAAGCATGTTTCTTTACAACCTTTTTCTCAGCTCGTGAACATCACAGAGAAAATATCCGCATATCGGTGGAAATTTATTTTCCTGTCGATCTACAGAATGCCTTTATAAATTAAAATAGGCTAAAAAGACATAAAAAAGAATTAAAATTTTTTTAAACTAACTTAGGTTTAACGGGTTGCTATGCTGGTGACGAAATAACAACTAATTATGAAAAAAAAATAAAAACAAATGGAAAAAATTCCAATCACATGTAGCCTATTATTTACAGTGTATGTTAAATAGAGAAGTCTGTACATTGCATATTTTTGGTCGAGTTTCAACCACTGGACCTCAACTTCATTGTACACTTCATTGTTCATTGTTCACTGGGAAATCCATTGTAAACTATAAGAAATACATACTAATCAATGCAAATGCTTTAGGCCCTAAGGTTATGTGAAAAAATATTTAAAGGAATCATCAAAAAATATAATACATAATTGCTAGGCAGCGGTCCTTTGCAATTCATTAAGGATATACTGCTTGTATATTTAATAATATATGTATAAATGTTTTAAGTAAATGAGCGATTTTTGGTACTAGGGCTGGAAAAATTTAATTACAACTATAGCTGCCATGTCCACCCTGGACAGCAATGCGTAGCTTTCAGCCTCCAATTAACGTCTGTAAAACTACTAAAACATCGTAGTGCGGTGAAAAATATTTGCCAATTATACTCAATCGACTCGGAACACTGCAGTTTCTGATTAAATTAAGGGTATTATTTAAAAGTACTCGTGCAGTAATCAATTAAACAGGGTAACGAATTGAAGCATAGATACAACTAAACTATAAGGACGCAAAATATGTGTAGGTACAACTAGTCGTAGGTACAACTAGACATAGGTACAACTAGACATAGGGACCACTAGTCGTAGGGATCACTAGTCGTAGGGACCACTAGTCGTAGGGACAACTGGTCGCATCTGTACACGCTCCAAGAGATACTACTTGTCCGTGGGATACACGTCTAGTTGTACACGTCTACTTGTACCTACGTCTAGTTGTACCTCCTAAAAATCTGCAGCAGGCACAAATAGTCGGGTGTGCCACCGTCTACTTGTACCTACGTCTAGTTGTACCTAGGCCTCGAGGTACAAGTAGACGTAGGTTCAACTAGACGGCGGGACAACGAGACGCAGTCCCGTGTTGCTTAGTCTATGCTGGTCTCATTGAATGTAACGATTGGTTCAAAAGTAGCGGTTTTCTATTGAATAATAGTAAGACTCAATCTATTTTATTTAGTTTAAGTAACCATGATTTAAACTTTCCTCAACTCTGTGATAATGTTAAATTATTGGGTATATACCTGGATTCTAAATTAGGCTGGAGTGTGCACATTGACCATGTTTGTAGTAGGCTCTCAAGAGTTATTTACTTACTCCGCAAGCTTAAAAAATTAATCCCTAGACACTACCTACGGATGGCCTACTTTGCCTTCTTTAATAGTATTTTAAGCTACGGTATTTTGCTGTGGGGCTGTGGTCATGATGTTAGCAGAATCTTGCTCCTACAAAAGAAGGCTTTAAGAATCATTACTTTTTCTAAGTACAGAGCCCATTGCAAACCCTTGTTTATTCAGGAAAAAATACTCACTGTTTTTAATTTATTTATTTATGTGTGTCTTGTTTATGTAAAAGTTAATATTAATGCTGTAGCCTTGAGATCACATTCACATAGTTATTTTACTAGACATAGGAATAATTTAGAGTTACCTTTAGTCAGGCTAACAAAGTCACAAGAATCTTTTTCTTATATAGGGTTAAAGATGTTTAATCGTTTGCCAGCTGAGGCACACTGTGTTGATCTAAAGTTATTTAAAAGTAAACTTTTTTGCTGGTTATTAAATCACCCTTTTTATAGTTTAAGTGAATTTTTCATGTCTGACATTGATATTAGTTTTTAGTTTCTGACTGATGTAGGCCTTAAATCTGTGTAACTTACTTTGTTGTTTAAATTATTTAAAGTAGCCTAGTTATTGAATGTTATAGGCCCTAATGCTAACCACTGGACATTTCATATTGACCTCAACTATACAAAATGTTTTTTTGTAATTTGTTGTAATAAATTCTTGATTCTTGATTCTAGAAAAAGGTTCTTTGCACGTAGGTTTAAAAATGTATAATAAACTACCGGTCTATTATAAAAAATGAGTTCAAACCAGTTTTAAGAAACATAAAAAAATAAACTTCTTGAACGTGCGTTTTATAAAATAGGCTAAAAGAATTTTATAACCATCCCCAAAGTTAACTTTTTGTTTTTCATTTTCTTAAACTGTTAAACATTAATTGGCTACGTTTTGTTTTTCTGTTAGGTACTTTGTACTTTGAATTTTTCTAGTCAAGGCTCAATTTTGACAATGCAACTGTTCTATAGGGTTGTCACATGTAAAAGAATGTCATGTGCATTACAAATAACGTCTAATGTCTAATGATTTCACCGTGATCGCAGAACATAAAGACGTTTCCACGATCGTGCCAGATGTTCACTATTTCTCCGCGACCACATGAGACATTAGCCTAATTATTTCTCTGTGATCGCAGTAGACGAAGATGTCTCAGCCATCGCAAATTAAGTATGTTCAATATTTTGCCGTGAACGTAGAAGATATTCACGATTCCTCCACATCTGCGGCAGATGTCAATGATTTTACTGTGACCGTAGAAGACGCTTACAATTAAAACTTACAAATTTTGTATAAACCTATTATAGTAGGCTACCAATTATATTTTTAATTCATAATTTTCAAAACCACCCAATTTTGATCCGATTCACGAAGTTCAGCATTTTTAACTCAACCCAGAAGAAATGAAAAACGTCTGGCCCCAACCTAAGACCCCAAATATTATTATTAAAAAAAATAAGACTTCTTATTTCTTTAACTAGTCTCCTACGTCTTTTTGCCGATCAGATTGTTGGAAAGAAAACGGTCAATTCATCGAGTTAAAGCAATACTTAACGCGTGTATTCATAAACCCTTCCAACGTTCGAAGAATCTGAATAGCCTATAGAGGGGCGTCTCTGGTGAGAGCCGCTGGGGGCCTCATTAGATTCTAAATACGGCCCTGTCAGCCTAACCCACGGTCTCCAAGCCTGCTGTCAGGTGTCCTAAATTTGGCAGTCTACTACCTATGCTGGGACCGTCCGTGTTGTGTGATAGGCCTATCTAAATGTTTGCGAATGTTATTTAGGCCAATTTATTTGGTGTGTGTGACAGTAATGTCATTTAGCCTATGTTACGTGTACCCTGACGATGCCGTAATAACGATGAAACGTGTGCTAGGTTTCTCACACCTAGGCCTAAAAAATTTGGATTACTTGACGAGGTAATTATAGGCCTGATATAATATTATAGGCCTAGTTATTTTTAGTAATCCAGGGGCCAACAACATGGAATTTAACAAATATACCTACAATAAGTTTAGGCCCTAGGTTCATGGTTAGGCCTAGCCTATGCCTTAAGCCTATGGCCAATGCAATATGAAACATGACCAATGAATTGAAAATTTAAAGATAGCCTAAGTTGTTAAGAAATGATTTGACTCACCTTAACCTATCAATACTAAATTGACATAGTACGAAAACCCGGACACACACACAAGAACAATTATTTCATATAATTCAAGATTCAAGTTATTATTAAAAATATACAACAAACTACGGCTAAAGAAAAAAAATGTTGGTTAACTTTACTATTTACTACTAAAACTAAACTCTGATCCACTCCAAGTCAAGCCAAGACTCATTCTAATTCAACCTCAACCTCAACTCAAACTCTCACACTCAAATCTCATATCCATCCAAATCCAATCGAAATAAAAATAAAATCACTTAACCAAATTTCGGAATTGGAGAGAAATTTTCAAAATGTTCTAAATTTTTTCTTCAGTTATAATCAAGCAGGCTATATATTAATCGTGTAGTTTTAGTACATGGATACCGATTTTGACTTCGAATAAAGGAGGGGGACTTCGTATCGGCCTCGTGGCATGTGGTATGAATCTCACAATGTATATTTTTTCAAAAATATCAATGGTTTTAAAATTTCTATATACAAATTGTATTTAATCTGTTTAATCAATGGTCAACGCCATTTTATTTGTGATAAGGTAATATAACGGGTCGCTGTCAAGGCACCACCACGTAAATCCGCCACCTCGGTGCTTTGGTCAGAGGCGTCAAAGCGCCACCACAAAAAAACAGAGGTGGCGGGTTGACGTGTACATACACGTCTACTCACCACCACTACACGTGCCATCACGACAACCCGCCACCACACATTTATCTGAGGTGGTGGGTTGTCGTGCATACTCACGACAATGAGCCACCACGACAACCCACCACCACCAGTTTTTATCATAGGTGGCGGGTTGGCTTGAAGCTCCATGTTCGATTACGGCAACCCACCACCTCGCACGTATGCGACAATGTGCCACCCCATCAACCCGTCACCACTCTATTACGAGGTGGCGGGCTGAGGTGTACGCTCATATTCGGTGCCGTCAACCCGCCACCTCGCACGTAGACGTCAACCAGCCACCACGTCAACCAACCTCCACACTAAAGAGGTGGCGGGTTGTCGTGTACGCACAAGTCAACGTTCCACCCCGACAACGAGCCACTACGTCAACCCGCCACCTCAAACTTCTTCTTCTCTTTGGTGGCGGGTTGACGTGGTGGTGCCTTGGCGCGTTCCCGATTTTTCTACTAAAATATTCCCTGAAAATGGTCAGATTTATTACCTGTTTAAATAACATTAATTTTAATGAGTACCTAGGTTTGCTGCTACACGGAAGCACAGAAAACATTCTACTATAACCTTATAGTAATATAGTAGTAGGTTATAGTATAGAGTCAAGAGTCAAGAGTATTTATTCCATTGATCTATAACAATACAGAAATAGGAACAGTCAAATATTCTTACTAAATGCTAAAACATTAAATTAAAATTAACTAAAAACTATGTACAACAGGTTAAAACTTATACATTAAACTCTGACATTTCAAATTCATCCAACGAATAAAAAGGGTTTTCAACTAGCCAATTTTTTATAGTTGTTTTAAAGAGATTAAATGAGATGAGCTTTGCAGTTTGGGGGAGCCTATTAAAAAACCTAACACATAGTTGGCTTTAAAGGATGGACCTGTTTTGGCCAACCTCTGTTGGGGTAAATCTAGCTTTAGCCTTGCCTCTCGTGTCATGTTTATTGTCGTGTCATAATATTAGGTACACCTGCCTTGCTTCGATGTTTCACTCCTTGTTTGTTGACCTTGCGGTTGTAGTCGACTCTGTGATCTGTGTTGGTGACACTAACGTTGACTTAATGACAAAAATGAGTAGTGATTCCAAATATTTAAGCCGACTCTTGTGTGAAAATAATGCAGTACAATTGATAAAAGAGCCAACAAGGGTGACAGCAACTTCAGCCACCTTGATAGACCACATCATAGTGGACAGGTCAGCTGAAGTCAAGAGGACCGGCATTATCGATGCACCTTCCATTAAAGATCACAGAAGGAAGTCAATTACGGACCACAAGCTAATATACTGTGACTTGTTTTTATCTAATAAGAGGAAAAAGCCAAAGATGGTTAGATATAGAGATTTTTCTAATTTTAACGTTGACAAAGCAGTAAAAGAAATGTCTGAGATTGACTGGAAGGAGATTAAAGAAATAACAGGAGTAAATAACATTGAGTCAGCCTTAACCAGTCATATTAAGAAAATATATGATAAAACAGCGCCGATAGTATGTAAAAGGGTAACAAAGAAAATGGCCCCTTGGATAAATTATGAAATAAAGAAACTGACGAAGGAAAAAAATCAACTTAGAAACAGATATTGGAAATCGAGAAATGAATCTGATTGGAGTAATTACAAAGAGCTGAGAAACAGATTAAACTTAATGGTCTGGCGAGCAAAAAAAGAATTCTTTACAAATAAGCTTTCAACAACAAACAACAGTAAGAATTTTTGGAAATGTATTAAGCAGTGTGATATACATGGAAACAATAGGGTAGATGTCACTGATGGTTTTAATGTTAACGAAGTAAATAAATATTTTACAGATATGGGTTCTGGGACTCAGGTGGATGAGGAGACAAAGAGATTTTTTACGCTTAATAGGCAAGACGACACAATACAAGAATTCAGATTTAGTGCTGTTACTGAAGAAACTGTCAAAGCAGTAATGAATAATATTAAGTCTAAAGCAGTAGCTTGTGATGAAATCTCTATTGATATGGTTAGAGCTGTGAGTCCGTTTGCCATTGAAGCAATAACATATCTAGTGAATGAGTCATTAATTAATGGAGTATTCCCTCAAGCGTGGAAAAAAGCATCGTCAGACCAGTTCCTAAAACGGTGTCTGTAGCTAGAATGGAAGACCTGAGGCCAATATCTCTAGTCCCGGCAATATCAAAAATCTTGGAGAAGATAGTTACAAATCAGCTAACGGATTTTATTAATGAGAATCATATATTACCTAAATTGCAGTCAGGGTTCAGAAAGAACCATAGCACCTGTACTGCGTTGACAAATCTCTTTAGTGATATGATTGATGCTAAAGATAAAGGTAGATACAGTTCACTGGTTATGCTTGACTACTCTAAGGCATTCGACTCAATGGATCATGACATGCTGATTGCTAAAATGCACTATTTTGGATTTAGCTATGAAATCACTACCTGGATTCGATCGTATCTCATCGACCGACTGCAGGTTACTAGACTTGGAAACGAGACATCAGAACCCCTCGTCAAACAACGGGGTGTTCCTCAAGGCAGCTGCTTGGGCCCTGTTCTCTACACACTTTACACAGCTGACTTCCCTAGCTGTGTAAAAAACTCTACGGCACATTTGTATGCAGACGATTCTCAGTTGCACTTGTCTTTTGAGCCTGTTTTCATGAAAGAAGCAATTGACAAACTCAACGCTGACCTGAAGAGTATCTCCAAGTGGTCATTTGCCAATGGGCTCAAACTGAACCCCGATAAGTGCACTGTCTTACATACAGCGCCTCTGGACCAAGTGCAGACCTTGAGAGATGATGGAATGTCTGTCTGTCTCGACGGCCGGAGTCTGGTAGTGTGTGAGAAGGCAAAGACTCTTGGCGTCGTGATTGACAGATGCCTGAATTTCTCCGATCATGTCACCTTTGTTTCCCAGCGAGCCTTAGGGAGACTAAGAGGTTTGTATAGGTTCAGAGGCTTGTTGCCTGAGGCTGCAAAACTTCAGCTCGTGCAGTCACTAATACTGTCAGTATTTTACTACTGCTTCCCTGCATATGGCAATAGCATTTCTCGGGAAGACATGTATCGTTTGCAACGTCTGCAAAACTCCACAATCCGGTTCATTTTCTGTTTGAACAAATTTGATCATGTCTCTCCCTTTCGAGAAGTAGCTAGTCTGCTTCCCGTTGAAGCCATGTGCAGGTTGTTGACGTGCTGCATGACCCACCTCTGCAACTGAATTGAGTGTTGTCACTTTGTGAGCCCGACTATTTACGCGAGAGGCTTTCTCTTCGCGATGAGGTTTCCCAGCGAAGGACACGTCATGGTGGGAGGCTTCACCTCCCAAGAGTTTCTCTAGAGCTTGGGAGGAAGAGCTTATCATATTTTGGTCCCTCGTTGTACAATGGTCTACCCGGCGGCCTGAAGGTTGTTGCATCTAGCAAAACATTTAAAGAAAAACTTAAAGATATCTTTTTAAAAAAATTGTAGTTATTGTCTAAGTGTATAACGACCACATTGATATGTTGAATTGTTTTGTAAAAAATTTCAAATTGTTATGTATAATTGATTGTTGAGTAAGATGTTTAGCATAGTGACGAAAGTTGTTCTGAAAAGCTGGTGTACCAGAGAAACGCTGAATAAAGACATTTTTATTTATTTATTTATTATGTGCATGAAAGTGGTCTCTGGTGGTGAAATCTGAAAGGTGTAGTTTAGTGTGGATAAGTACTTGGTAGATGTAAAGGTTTATTACTGTCATAATATTTAGTCTGATAAACAATGGTTTACAGTGTTCCACTTCATCCACTCTACACTTAGTTCTCAAGATTTTCTTTTGAATAATGAGAATGTCGTGTACAGCACTAGAGTGACCCCACAAAACTATTCCATAACAAATATGTGATTGGACAAAAGAGAAATAGGATATCCTCAAATACTCATCCCTCACACAATCTCTAAGTTTCAACATTAAAAAAGACACTCTGGACATTTTCTTACAAATACCATCTATATGATCATTCCAATCAAGTCTAGAATCCAAATGAAAACCAAGAAGCTTTACTGATTTATAGTTACTTCTAAACTGCAATGCTTAGCAATAAATCTTGAGTTTTATCATTATTACAAAGCAACTTATTTGATGCAAACCATATTTGTGCAGAGTTGTAAGCATGATTTATGTTCTCCTCAAGAGTTTTCAGATTGGAATGTGATTAAAGTAACGTTGTATCATCAGCATAAATGACTGTCTGAGAGGGTATGTTGCAAGGTAGGTCGTTAATGAAAACTATAAAAAGAAATGGTCCAAGAACAGAGCCCTGGGGAACACCTGTTGTTACAGTAATGTTGTTGATTGGCTAGAATTAAAAGAAACATATTGTTTACGATTAGACAGATAGGATTTCAATAAATTCAGAGAATGGCGTGAGATGCCGTAGTAAGAAAGTTTATCAAGGAGAATACATGTTCAACACAATCAAAAGCTTTACTCAGATCGCAGAGCTTTAGAGACACTGATTCGTTATTTTCAAAAGCAGTAAGATAGTTGTCAACCAGAGCAGACACAGCAGTGGTTGTTGATTATTTCTTTGATCGAAACCCAAACTGGTAGGGACTAAATAGATGGTTTATGTGAAAGTGATGATTAAGCTGAACATGTAGGAGTGACTCAAATACCTTAGAGAAGATGGGAACAATTGAAATTGGTCGATAATTCTGTACCAGAGCTTTATCCCCTTTTTTATAGACAGGAATCACCTTAGAGACTTTTAGTAGCCTAAATCAGAAAAATAGCCCTGAGTCAAACACTGGTTAAAGATGAATGCAAGAGGCTCACTAATACATTATGGTTTTTCTTAGAAGAAAATTAGATATCCAGTAAAAATCTGTTGCTTTTGAGTTGGAAAGATTTGTCACTGTTTTCATTACCTGATCCATGGAGACGTGAGACCAATTGAAAGCAATTGACTTTTGTTTCGAGTTCCGTGTGAGGTTATGTGCCTGTGTGTTGTTGCTTATTATATTTTTCTGTACATCTGAAACTGAATTAATGAAAAAATGGTTAAACTGGTTTGGATCAATTGTTATTTTAGTTTTGTTTGTGTGTGATTGTGTTTCTAAAGAAATCACCTCCCACGCTGCTGTGAGGTGTTTATGTCGGGTAGGGCACCTATCCTAAACTTACCTCCGATTTGCTCGGACAGCTCAGGAGTAGTCCAGGGTTCTAGCTGAGTCTCCGTCGCTTGCTAATCGCTTCTCGATCTTCGTATACGTTTTCTTCGTCGTCCTACACGCACACGATACTATGGTTGTATGTCAGCACAACGACGCACTGACCAGGAATATATCGGCACTAAATACGATGCTTCTAGGAGAACGAAAATACGTGACCAGCTTCTAGGCCTAACAAAAGGTATCGCTTCTCGAATAAAAACTAAAAATAAAACTCTCGCAGTGAAATCAAATGTCGTCACACGCAATAATAAAATAACGAAATGAAATGAGTCAGCGCTAATATGCCAGTGAACTTCTTGGCTTCGAAATATAACTAAATAAAAATACTTTTAGATAAAATAAAATAAAACCACTTTCGATCAATAAACTAAAAAGTGTAGGCTACTGCGGCACCACACTCGCAGTGCCGGCCCGAGAAATACAATAGGCTAATCACTTACAACTAAGATGATAGTAAATAAGGTTAACTTTTACCCGCCAAAGTAAAACGGGAAAATAAGATTATTATTAACGTAATGATAGACCGCTGTACTTACGTCTGACGATACTTCTATCGATCTATTATTTTGTCGCTTTTATGTATTTTGTCTCGCTCGTTGCGAGTCGACATCCACGACCTATGGTGGCAGGTCCGCTGCACGATCTTAGGAGGGTGTTCGGCGAACAAGCGCTCGCCATATATTGCTTATATGTTGAAGCATTGTTTTATGCCTAACAGTTACGGAGATAATTTAAAAAAAACTTAAAATTTTAAATGTCCATGTTATTAATATGGATATTAATAAACTGTTGTAGTTTGCTTGTTTAGAGATAGATTTCAATCAAATTTGGCAATTTTGTTTATTTCATACTAAGCTATCAACATTTCAATAAAACACACCTTAATAATTATATAGACTGCCTCAAGAACTGTGACTGTCCACTGTCCGCTGGTCTCGGCTTCTCCCCACCACGTCTACGGCAGCGCTTCAAGGTGACAGCGGCCGAGTGTCGAACTAGGAGACCTGCAGTGGACATGTTTGACATTGTTGCCGTCGTGACGAACCGCCGCGATTAATCGTTCGTGTATATAATAAAAAATTACCCCTAACAAAATTTGACCATTACACTGCTTTACACTTTATTACTTGAGTTTTCAATATAATGTTCATACGCCTACTTCTTATAGCCATTTTAATATTATCCTTGTATTGTTTCTTAAAAAACAAGTAAGCTCTGTAAAGCCGCATCAGTTGGACCGAGTGATCTCTTTCAAAGCACTTATACATATTATGATAACCTAGCATTAGATCTCTAGATTTTCTTAGATCGTCTGAATACCAATTAAATTTTTGTTTGGACCTACATTTGCTCTTAAGTAGTAAGTTAAGTAGTAAGCTGTAAGTTAACTAGACATTAGTTATTGTGAATTCATTAATTTTAGAATCGTTTTCCTAAAAAGATCTGCCATAGAAATAAATTACACGCGCATCCACGCAAGTCAATTTTCCTTTTAATTAACGGTTATTGTTTAAAAAAATGTTTGTAAGATAAACTCACTACAAATTAACGATTTAGGGTCATTCTAGAATTAAAATAACAATATTTGTTATGTTTTCGCATATTTTTATTGAAGACAAAAACATGAAACTTTAATAATTTTGAAAAATAAGTTATTAGTTTCTTAGGATTTTTTGTAGGTGTATACCTGGTATAATACCCATACTTATTTTCTTTTTCAGCATTATGACAATGAATTACAAAATAAGTTACCTAACAACTTCATCAATTAATTGTAATTCACGTGTGTATGGTCTAAACAAAAATCATGAAAATGTATTGTTCGGTTATAATTTCTCTTAAAACCTTATTGTGGTGAAAATAATAATACATTCAACCAAAAGCATAAAACAAAATATAGGTACATCGTTGATACAGAGTACAACAGACTAAAATGTACTTTGTGTGGACTAGCGCGCACCTGTTTTTCTATTTAGAAGAATTTGAGAAAGGATACAGAACTAGACTCGACCCAACCGGTAACGTACTTTGACCTCTTGAGTCAAGGGTATTGCCCAGAGAAGTTCATACCAGACAGATATATTCCAAAAATCTCATTAGGTAGGAGATATCTTAAACCAAAATTTCTATTGAATTTATCATGCTCTGCTTGAAATTCGATTTTATGCTTCAGGAAATACCGTACCGTTACTTTGGTATTATTCGGAGGCCACTTGTTTTCTAGAGAAATTTTTTTAACCTAAGACAAAAAAACACATAATTAGAAAACTGTCCAAATATGAAATGATTGCAATTGCAATTAGCGGTTTTTGAGTTCTGCCTCCCAGAAGGCAAGATTGAGTTGAATGCGTCACCGCCTCTAGCTGCCACACAAACTCCGCCGAGTAGATACTGAGTAAATACTGCGTTAGGTTGGGTTTCCTCGTTTTATTATGAATCTAACAATACAACATGAGTGACGATACCTGAGATACAGGCGGTGACAGGTGATGCGCGCGCTCCGGCCATTGGTCAACGACCTGACCTTGGCCTACTTGGAGGGGATTTGGCGATGATATGACTCATCTGGTATCATTCCATCCATAGCGAAACTAAGAAAGTTCTACAAACATATTTATGATAACCCAACCTAACATAACCGCCGCAGCACACTGTATAAGGGTGGCCTCCGGATAATATCAAAGTAGCATTATTACCGTACTTTTACTCTTGGCACAATGGGTTCAGGGCATTCCACTAATGTACTGTTGAAAATTGTATGAAATAATTGATTCATATTTAAAAGTATCTTTACTAACTAAACTAAATCTGCGTAAAACTTGTAAACAAATCAAATATAAACAATAACAATAATCACACAATAATAATGACATCTATCTATCCATCTATCATCTACTAAATCTATCTATACTATTATAAAGAAGAGGTGGTGTTTGTGTGTTTGTATGAGATAAACTATAAGCATAGATTCATCAATGCTATAAGCTACTGAACCGATTGGACTCAAATTGGACAAAAATCAAGCTACCGCTCCGAGGATTAGAACTACCCCCCACCTTCGATATTGAACTAGTATCTGCTCCACGGGCTTTCAAAATTGTGAGGTGAGGGATTTTTAACTTATTTAATACGCAAGCAGGTTTTTCTGTGACATTTCTTCCTCCGAAATTACTAAACCGATTGGCATGTTTTTGGTGTCATTTGGAAAGAGCGTAACGTGAAGTTGTCCAGGAAACTCTCTTTTTAGGGAAATAATTAGGGTGAGGCCCTGGGACCCTTTACAGGTTCACATTTCTCCATAAGATTCATGGGAAACAGACATTGTTATGTAATTCCAGCTGTTGTCAGAGATTAAAAATAAGAAGAAGAACATATATTAATTGTTAACATTATGTAATTTACACAACTATGTGGTAGGTTTATTTATGCAATTGATTATTGAAATGAAGAAAAATTCTATAACCATAAGTTATAAAAATTATGTTGTGATATATTTTTAATGTAAACAGTAGGTTAATTACAATGTAGGGCATACATTTTTGTAAAAATTTGATTGCTATTTGTTTAAAAATTCAAACTACTTAACAAGTGTTTGGATTAGGCAGTATGGACTTTTGGTACATCTTCCCGTTTCGAATCACGGGCACAGCAGCTAGTTCCGTTTATTCACTAATTGTAAATAAATTATAACGTAAAGATATAATTGACAGTTGGTAGGAAGATGATTACACTAAACAGGTCGCCAATTGTTTTCAGATAACGTATTATCTCGTCACATTATGGTATTTGGCAAGTGACGTTTTAGTACAATTTTAAAGAAACGTGTCCAATATCATTCAAAACATTTGGATTGTTTTGTCTAAAATCTTTCAAAAAGTATAATCCGACGACTAAATAAAATAAATTAAAACAAGAAATAGAATAGTTTTATCAACAGCAGAATATTAGTTTGGTTCTCTTTTGTGATTACTAAGTGAAATTAAAACAATATTTAGGTTGGAAATTAAAGGACAATCGCGATCTCGCAACTACGGGAAAGTGAACTGACCTGAGCGACCCGACACCTCATAACTGGAATGGCCTGTTGATGTGAAAGAAAAATCTAAGAAATTTCAGATTAAGTCCATTCGTAGAAACGTGCGAGGGGATTAACGGGACACCCCTGTATTCTGTTCCCTAATATTTCCTTTAAAGTTCTAAGTACTGACTGTTATGGGTTTGTTTATATTAAACAATCGGCCAAATACTTTGCACCAGGTGTCCACGTCTACATTTTACAACATGCATTTCGTTCACCTTTCCCAGTAATAATTCGTGGTTCGTTCCTGATTTTTTAATAATGAGGCATATTATTGTGTGCTATTGTTCTAAATACAAACGAGAGATATTCAAAAAGGCAAAAAGAAAGAAAAAAGTGTCGAGGTAATAACAAGCCTATATTTTAATCAGGAAAATGTTATCATCATGTCAAATTTCAGCCTAATCCCGATGTGCCCAATGAATTGTTATTGAGTGATCGAACCCTAAACAAACACACAAACTTTTATTTGTAATATTAGTATAGTAGCACTGTACTTCAACGTATGAATCAGGCCGTAGCTTGAAATAAACGCTTAGGCCACTTACATTTTTACCATCCAAATGTAATATTATTTCGCCAAACAGCGCTGATCAGTTATTAAACGGAGGCAAATGGTACCAAAAGTCATTATCTTGCCAAACCCCCTTTTTAAAAAAAATCAGGTTAACAAAAATACCCCCGCCGCAGCAAACCTGCCGACTAAGCGAATTTCCATTTGTCTGAATTGATTTTCAGTTAAATATATTTTAATAACATTAGGTTTAACGAGTACCTAGGTTTGCTGCTACAAGGAAACTAATAAAGTGTGTTTTTGAGTAAAATATTGATAGCTTAGTACAAAATAAATAAATTTGCCAAGTTTGATCAAAATATATCCATAAACAAGCAAACTACAACATTTTACAATATTCTCCATGAGAATAACATGGGAATTTTAAATTTACAATTTTTTTAATTTTCTCCGTTACTAATAATCGAACAAAAATACTTTTATATACTAAATAATTTGTTTTTTTAAGCTCTTTAAAAAGGTCTAAAGAGAAATCGGGAAATTTTGTGTTTTGAGGGTCAAAAGGGAGAAAAACCAATTTTTACCCCATAAAACCCCCCGTAAAGCCCCGTTCCCATGGTCCGATCGTGCTGGTTCGCGAACTCATTCAAGTTTATCCCGCTTTACACCTTAAAACCAAATTTCATCAAAATCGGACAAAAATTACTCAAGTTATCGCGTTCACGGACGTATATATATATATATATATAAGTCTATATATATATATATATATATATATATATATATATACATATATAAAAATTTGAACGAATGGTGTTTTTGGCCTCTGGGGACATCAAAATGAAAAAGTAAATCGGTCCCGGGTCTAGGTCTTACCGTGCCACCTACGGTAATAGCTACTTCCCTATAGGGAAATTCGCTAAAATAAAGGACTTTGGCTTTGACTTTTTTCAGGTTATAATCCTAAGTCAAATTTGTATCTAATTGTATAATGAAACTGCTTGGTGCGTACCGATAATTAATGTTCAAATGAATCAGTAATATTATTTTAACCTATGTAGTATGTAGATACGATATACTGCACATTGTGAAAATTGTTTAGTCGAGGATACATTTACACATAAACATCATCATTATTTAAATATTTAATTGGCCAACACGAATGTTGTGATTATTGTTTTGAAACTGCTACACATCCTATCCATGCATCCGATCATCAAGTTTAAGGTGTCGTTGGATAGGTCGTGACATGTAAATTTGCCAAAACAAAACACATTTGAAATTCCATCAGGGCTCTGCCCCAGTGGCCTTCAGCCAATTGAAAGCGTCAATATACGTCATTCGATTTATTTCATATCACAGACGATTACTTGATATCAAACATTATAAATGACAAAATAAATGTAAAAATAAACGGCATCAGCATTCTGAAACATACTTTCTCCCATAAGCTTGTTAACATCCTATATCATGGGAAAGCGGTGATAGTATATAGTTCAAAATCACAAAAGCTGAAATAACTTTTGGACCATAATTGTGTTGTACTATTTTTTAAAAACATCATTTATATATATATATATATATATTTATACGCCTAATGAACAAAAATTGTTTATTCACTGGCAATTAAGTAAAATAAATATTCTATTTTTGTTTTTGATATACGTTTTTATCATCTCATTTTAATACGCGAGAGCTGTGTTTTGTGAATACTACTCCTCCCTTATTTGTGGACAAATTTCAACGTTTGAGGTGTTTAAGGTTTTGGACCAATTCGTAGTTTTGCACTAAGGTTTTAGAATGAAAAGTTCCTACCCTTATTGGCGTGAGACCTTTTCAAATGTTGGGTTTTCACCATGTTAATAATTGTATTATCTATCAATCTTTCTTCCGAAAATAAACTAAAATTTCCAGAAATGATATTTAAGAGTTAAGTACATTAACTTTCTCTAAATTAACTGAATCAAAGTACAATATATTTCATGCTACAGAATATAAATCCAACCGATTTACGACAAGAATGCATGGTGGCGGGTTGTCGAGGTGGCACGTTGTCGCCTATGAGCGAGGTGGCACGTTGACGGCACCAAACACTGAGCGTACACGTCAACCCGCCACCTCGTAAAAGAGTGGTGGCGGGTTGACGTGGTGGCACGTTGTCACCTACGTGCGAGGTGGTGGGTTGCCGACATCAAACATGGAGCTTCACGACAACCCGCCACCTCTGATAAAAACTGGTGTTGGCGGGTTGTCGTGGTGGCATGTTGTCGTGGTGGCTCATTGACTTGAGTGTGTACGACAACCCGCCACCTCGGAAAATTGTGTGGTGGTGGGTTGTCGTGGTGGCCTGTTGTCGAGGTGGCGGGTTGACCTGTACGTACACGTCAACCCACCACCTCGGTTTTTTTGTGGTGGCGGGTTGACGCCTCTGACCAAAACACCGAGGTGGCGCCGGTGGCGGTTTGACGTGGTGGCGCATTGACAGCGACCCCTTGCGACAAGACGTTGCCATTTGGGACCCCACGGCCAATTCTACCAGGCCACGGCCTGTAGTTAAAGGTGGCCGCGGTTGTTTGAACTGACCAGAGAAAGCTGTGAATTTTGTAGTTTTTCGGCTTTATTGGGAATCATATATCAAATCGTGTTATTTGTAATGCAAACTATTTTACATATAATTTACAAATGCCAGACAAAGTATGAAAACTTTGATACAACTTTTAGAACAATTAATAGTACAAGATTTTTTTTTTAATAAATAAATGACAGGAGTTACAAAGATTAAAGGTTAATACGTTGTGTAACTGTTGGTTTTTAATGTACAATTAAAATCCACATTGAACAATGAAGTTATGGGACTTGGCTTTAAGACTTTATGGGATTATGAGCTACGGGACCTAATATAAATCCGATGAAATAGCATTAGGAATTTAACATTACAAAACTTTGCAAGATTGTAGAAATCCCAGAATAATTGTCTTCCCAATTTACGTTTTACGTAAGTAATATATCAAACATTGTTGTGTAGTTTGAAGTTTCTATATTCCTAGTACTATATTCCTCACACTAAATATAGTATTCAGTAATTAATTAATGTCCAAAGGTCGTTGTGAATTTGGCGCCAAATATGCCTCTATTTTCTACACTCGCCAGTCGCCATTTTGTACATTCATTTTTCATTAAAGTTTTAAAGTTTAGTTTTGTTTTAATTTTAAGGGAACTCTCTTTTGACCTGAATCTGAATTGAGAATTGAAGAATTAATGTGAAATGTAATAAGTTAATGTCCTTCTTTTCGAATCTCGTCACCGTCACCTCATTTACTTTAAAAAACAATGAAAAATTATTTGATTGGGTAACTTTAAAAATATTACCTTTCATGGCAATTTCTTGAACAATTCGTCTGAAGTAAGTATAATTTCTGTTTTTCAAATCTAAGTAATTTTTCATTAAAAGGCTTAAGCTATGAACTATTTCTTAGGGCAAAAACCGTAACTAACTTATAGTGGCTCATGCTCAACAAGTTAATCCTTGATTATTGGATACCGGTGTCTTAAGTCTTGGGGTTGTTATTCTATCCTGGGACATGAACTAGACTCCATTATTATCGTAGCCCACTTTTAATTGGAACATCAGGACACCTGCAATCAGTGTAGGACGATGAACACTAATACAAGATAGAGTAATAACAAGGCCTGAATGCCATCTATAGTCCTCGTCACACTAACTTGAGGCAGCCCAAGGCCACACTGGATATACGGCGTACAGCCTTGGGCTGCCACAAGTTAGGGTGGCGAGGACTTAAATTACTTGTTCATCGTAGGCTACCCCCCGTTTGAATTGAGATTAACATATTAAGGTTTTAATTTAAGACCTATTTTAGGCGTAATCAGTCCTGGAAGGACGTAGCCTAGGCCTAGTTACACTATTCTAACTCACAGTGAATCCATGAGCCAACTTATGAAGTCAACTTAAACTTCGCTCATTTAGGCTGGACTTGCTATTTAATTTACTAGGCCTAGGCTATAACAATGGGTTAGGCGTAGCCTATCAAATCTCGGTCGAACTAAGTTTACAGTTGGCCTAAGTTAAAGGTAAACATACCTAATACCGAACACCCACCAAATACCGGACGCGCCGGGTTTCGTCTCAAATAACAAGTATAACTTAGCCTATGTTTTATCTGATCAACATCAACTTAACCCTCCGAGTGTTAAGCGTCGCGTAATCAACGCACAACACACCCGCCATAATTAGGCCATGGTACACACCCGCAAATGCTCTTTCCGATAATTAAAATAGCGAGCTGTGTTAGCGCTAAAACAGCATTGCGGTAGTTGGCGCTAAACACGTTGGAAATTTGAGTATGAAAAGTACGACCTGAACTAGGCCTACCTGGAATTTTTTTTTACTCATGAATTACTCATGAATTTTTTCTGGTTGGCCTGGTGGACACCCTGGGGAAGGGTTAATATGCTAAATCTTGTATGAGACAAAATTCAAAATTAAATGAGAATAAAATTTGCTTCAATACGTTTTTGGGCGTCCTCAGCACCCGCGGGATTGCCGTCCGGTATTAGGCGGTACAAATTCAGTATTAGGAAATTCAAATCCGGTATTAGGCAGTTTCAAAATATTTAATATTGGTTGAAAAAAACACAATTTCTGGTAATATATATTTTTATTATTTACTTCAAACGCTGAAAATCAAATCAGGAAATATTAGCAATCATTTCAATTACAACAAATAAGGACATTCGCACAGTATCACATGTTATTCATTAAATTAAAAACATGAACATAACTGTTAACAATCCTACTTAAAGACAGTTCTCATTATGTATCACAGATTTTTGTTGCTAGGTATGCAAAAACAAAATAATAATATTTATAATGGTTTAAATACCTGCATTCAGTAATCCATTATGCTGCTTGTGGCAACTATAGTTTCGGTTCACAGGGAACCATCTTCAGGCCGTACAAGGCGTCGTTATTCACTTCCATATATGAAGGTCGTCATAAGTACATAAAACACGAACACACG
Organism: Macrosteles quadrilineatus; assembly: GCF_028750875.1. Classification (NCBI taxonomy): domain Eukaryota; kingdom Metazoa; phylum Arthropoda; class Insecta; order Hemiptera; family Cicadellidae; genus Macrosteles; species Macrosteles quadrilineatus. The sequence goes on along the minus strand of NW_026542600.1, from coordinate 41,736,423 downwards.
AAAACATACATTGACACGAACATTTAACATTAAAAATACCGAGTACTCGGGAACACGAGACAGGTGACGCGACCGGGTGGAAGTTGTAGCTCGAACACAATTTCGAGCTACAGTAATAAAAGCTCTTAAGCATAATGGATTACTGAATGCAGGTATTTAAACCATTATAAATATTCAAACGTAATCCGGAGGCTAACAACTCTTAAAAATGAAAATAATAATAGTGCTGCACTCTGTTGGAAAACTTTAAAACTTGTTAATGCTATTGCATATATTCATATTATAGAACCAACTTAGCTGACTAAATTCTTTAATTCCTTTTAAATATGAATACTCATAAGGTTAACATGGGGAACTGCAGAGCCACTGGGGCGGAGTCTGAAAGGAATTTTGAGATAAGAACAGGCCTATATGTAAATCGGGAATTTGAGAGATCATCATGCCAAATTTCAGCCCAATCCGTCCAGTAGTTATTGTGTGATTGAACTTCAAACAAACACACAAACTTTCACATTTATAATATTAGTAAGATTATATATTAAGTCATATTGAACATAATTAGGCCTATGCTATTTGATGTTCTATATAATTTGCTCATACCGTAGGCCTACTTTTTTCAGTGTTAAAAAAATAGAAGAAAAATGTTTCCGATTCCAAGAAAACTCAATTTTGATGAAAGCTCAACCGAAGAATCAGATGATTCAATAGAAGAAATAAACAATGACAAATCATCTTCTTCATCATCCTGGCTCACGGTGGAGGAAGAGGATCAAATTATTATCAACCTCGCTATCCCGTTAGAGGAGTGGGAGAAAAGACACTTGAGTGGTGAAGTGTTGGACGATGAAGAAAGTATTCCTCCAGAGTCCCGAGAAAGATATAACTTAATGATGACCCTATTTATGCACAAATCTCGTAAGTTTTAAGTTTTAATCCTTTTTAAAGCTATATTTTTAAAATAAATTTGTCTTAGAGATTTCAGGGAGTTAGGACGGGTCGATGTCTACTTGTACCGGCGTCTAGTTGTACCTGCTGCATTTTGGTGACAGGCGTCTAGTTGTACCTCGTCTAAAACTGTAGGTACAACTTGACGATGGTGCGGACGTCTAGTTGTACCTACGTCTAGTTGTCTCTACGTCTAGTTGTACCTCTTAAAAATCTGCAGGTACAACTAGTCGGGTACGCCACCGTCTACTTGGACCTCATACGTCTGCGTCTACTTGTACCTACTACTACTTGTACCTATGACTACTTGTACCTACGACTACTTGTACCTACGACTAGTTGTACCTACGCCTACTTGTACCTACGTCTAGTTGTACCTACGTCTAGTTGTACCTACGGCTAGTTGTATCTCCCCTTCAACTTTTCACCAGTTTAAGGGATTTATCTTATTTCTTTAAAAATCATACAATCTTACAACAATTTTTTATAAACAACTTGCTACAAAAGCCAGGAAAATTTAGCTTGTCCGCAGCTCATTGAGAAACCCCTGTTCTTGATAACAATGTACTGTGTCCCTTGGTCAGTCCTTATCCATATTACACTTTGGTTTTCCTTATTTCTTGTCAAGATCTGCTATCATTGTTTTTTCCACTTAAAACTCTACCTTTCTATAGAAAAATAACATTAACTAGCTTTAACAACAACTTTAAACAATTATCTTAAATAAATAAATTCAGAGTTTACAAAAACAAGTAATTGAGTATAATGAAGTGTTTTTGTATGGTATTAGTCACGGAGAATATTACAACAAGTTCAAATTAAAAATGTATATGTTATTCTTATGGATATTACGTAAACTGGCGTAGTTTGGTTGTTGATGCATATACTTTGACAAATTAGTTTATTTCAGACTTAACTACTAACTTTTCTCAAAAACACATCTTAATTACCTTCTACGCAAACGTAATTAATGCTCTGTATTGAAATACCATTGAAAAAATAACCCTGATATGACTTTTTAATTATTATTATTTTTATTATAATTATTAGCTATTATTAATAGGCAAGCATGTTTCTTTACAACCTTTTTCTCAGCTCGTGAACATCACAGAGAAAATATCCGCATATCGGTAGAAATGTATTTTTCCTGTCGATCTACAGAATGCCTTCATAAATTAAAATAGGCTAAAAAAATACATAAAAAAGAATTACAATTTGTTTAAAACTAACATGGGTTTAACGGGTTGCTATGCTGGTGACGAAATAACAACTAATTATGAAAATAAAATCAAAACAAATGGAAGAAATTCCCATCACATGTATTATTTACAGTTTATGTTAAATAGAGAAGTCTGTACATTGCATATTTTTGGTCGAGTTTTCAACCACTAGACCTCAACTTCATTGTACACTTCATTGCTCACTGGGAAATCCATTGTAAACTACAGGGTGGGGCAATGAAAGCGCCCCAATTTATAAACAGTACAAAATCAATAATATTCACCCTATGGATATAAATAGCACACCAAAACACAGCTTATCTTTTGCCATTTTAACTTAACAAAGTCATTTTTCCATTTCTTGAGAACAAAATCCTACAAGTGACTTCATTGTCCTACTTGACATTCCTTTTTAGCCACTTGAAACTCCATCAAATACTCCTCCAGCACTTCTTCAGGAATCACTTTAGTTTTTGGACTATCCTTAGCTTAGGTTCAAGCAAATCTGTGGGGTGACTTTGAAAAACCTAGGACGTCAAGTAGCTTATTAGAACAACCTTCCCCCCTCCCAAAAAAAATAGCCAACGTAAAGCTTTCAACAACAAAAGCTTCCTGGCAAATCTCTTCGGACTTTAAATTACTTTGAGTTACTCATATTCTTCTAACATTTGCTGGTGTACAAAGAGTTTTGCGGCACCCACCGATTATTTTTTTTTGTTTAAGCGATTATCCTAAATAATTTTACCCAGTTCAACATTGTTTTCCAATCTGGAACAGCGTCATGTTGACCAAGGATGTAATACGGTCCAAACAATCTCTGGGTTTTTTCACAAGAACCACTATGGTGAAGTGGGGTAAGTGTACACACCAAAACGACTAGTTGCACTTTAACTTACAATAACTTCAATTGTATTTCAGATATCCTAATGAAACTTGGTGAGCAGAAAGCTTGGAATGTTTTGTGTATGTGGTATTTTTTTTTAATTTTAAATTATTAAACTTTTTTTTATATAATTTTTTTTATAAACTGATGTCCTGTGCGTACACTTGCCCCTGAAATTGGGGTAAGTGTACGCACCCCCCTTATACTTTTATTAACTCACATTAGGTGGAATCTGGGGCAAGTGGAGCATAGCTTAGAATCTGCTGATTAAAATGGTTTTTTATTTGTTAAATTAGCTCCAACTGTTCAGGAGTTATGAACTTTTTTGTGAAACTCCGCATACAATTTTCGTGAAACGGCTAATTGGTACATTTACAATTATTATTATTAGTGTGTTAATAAATTATTTTAAATGAATTAAATGCTGTAAAAAACTTATTTAATATCTCACAAATAATGGTAGGCTAGTTAGAATCTAAAAAACACAATTTTAAATATGCGTATATAATTCTTTCCTGGAGGTGAATTCTGCACTGTAAATGACTTTTTTTTTATTCCGCCAAATAATTCTTAAGCAGTTCATATTAGGCCACATGACTATTTCACTAACACTATATTTAAGGAACTGTTCACTTGCTTTGAAAATACTTATTATTTACATATTTACAGCTAGTTTTTTTTTTAATTTTTTTTATTGAACGTTGACAGAAAAGAGAGAAGCGTCAAATATTAACTCCCCCTTCTGCCTGGTGTAGGTTCTGGTACCATTTTGAGCACATCCTCTTCAGGAATGACTGAACAGTCTTCTTTTTCAGGCCAGTAAAACATGTTGTCACCTTTTTTTCTTATAAACCTAACGACAGGCCCGATGTCATCGAATGCATTTTTTGTCATTGCATTTAGGGCTATGTACACTTACCCCGGGGCTGAAAGTACACTTACCCCAACCACTGTTCGGCCCGGGGAAAGTGTACGCCCCCCTATTTTTTTTTAACAATACATTTTAGAGGTACATAAACCACATTTTTGGATTCCTCTTACAAAACTGTATCAGTGTACCAATTTTAAAATTTCTATTTCTATTTTTTGATTTTATATGATTTTTCAAAATTTGAAGGCGGTACTTTTGTAGTAAGTAGAAATGCAAAGGTGTTTTAAAACTTAATTTTCATGTAGGCCTATAAATAATTATAAATGCTGATTTCTGACTTCAGAATCTGAAAGACCACATTTCAAATCATATAAAAAGATGAATTAAAAATTTTTTTTCCCAGTTATGGCTTATTTATAGTCAACGCGTCCACTTGCCCCGTGCGTACACTTACCCCACTTCACCCTATTTTATAAATAGGTTTCCACATCAAAATCTCAGTGTTAATAGCCTCAGGCATAATATTTACTAAAATGGCATAGTTTAATTGATGTTTTAAGCACAGCTGATCATTCATTGTTGCAACAATTAACATGTGACAGGTAAAACAAATTGTAGCGTTCTCATTGCCTCACCCTGTATAAGAAATGCACACTAATCAATGCAAATGCTTTAAGGTTATGTGAAAAAATATTTATAAAGGTATCAGCAAAAATAGTAATACATAATTGCTAGGCAGCGGTCTATTGCAATTCATTAAGGATATACTGCTTGTATATTTAATAATATATATAAATGTTTTAAGTAAATAAGCGGTTTTTGGTACTAGGGCTGGAAAAATTTAATTACAACTATAGCTACCATTTTGACCCTGGACAGCAATGCGTAGCTTTCAGCCTCCAATTAACGTCTGTAAAACTACTAAAACATCGTAGTGCGGGGAAAAATATTTGCCAATCATACTGGGACCGCGTCTCGTTGTCCCGCCGTCTAGTTGTACCTACGTCTACTTGTACCTCGAGGCCTAGGGACAACTAGTCGTAGGTACAACTAGACGTAGGTACAAGTAGACGGTGGCACACCCGACTAGTTGTACCTGCAGATTTTTAGGAGGTACAACTAGACATAGGTACAAGTAGACGTAGGTACAACTAGACGTGTATCCCACCGACAAGTAGTATCACCTAGCTTGTACGGATGCGACCAGTTGTCCCTAAGACTAGTAGTCCCTACAACTAGTGGTCCCTCCGTCTAGTAGTCCCTACGTCTAGTTGTACCTACGACTAGTTGTACCTACGACTAGTTGTACCTACGCGTATTTTGCTTCCTTATAGTCTAGTTGTATCTGTCCATCAATTCGTTACCATATTACTGCACGAGTACTTTTTAATAATACCCTTAATTAAATCAGGAACTGCAGTGTTCCGAGTTATTTGAGTATGATTAGCAAATATTTTTTACCGCACTATGATGTTTTAGTAGTTTTACAGACGTTAATTGGAGGCTGAAAGCTACGCATTGTTGTCCAGGGTCGAAATGGCAGCTATAGTTGTAATTAAAATTTTTCCTACAGTCACCCGACAAAGTTGGCTTCCTTGTACTGTTTATAGTACAGAAAGCTGCTAATTGCTGCATATTTATACTTTGCCGTACGGTTTATACTTTGCCGTACGGTTTATACTTTGCCGCACATCAGGATTCCAACGAAACAACACAAAACAGCGTGGTTCTATTATGCACATAATCCGTGTACGCTTGGAAATAGGTTGGCAACACTTAAAGATAATAATACTATGAGCAGCTGATTGACTATTATAACTACGATTTAACCTGTCATTTCGTGTTTATAGTTTCGGTATTTCTGAACTTTCTGGACTTTTCTTTTAAACGTTTTTAAAACATTCCTACGATCTTAATAAACAAGAAAATACCTTTAAAGCATTTATTTTAGGCGCGGAAACCACTTCAAATTACAAAAACATACGGAACTATATTCTCAAAACACGGAGCACATTTCTTGCCGAGGAAAAATAGCGGAGTGATACGGACCGCGGGTACTACTTTCTCTAGGGCACCATTTGTGTTGCCAGCTGAACCTAAAAACGTGTTGTATGGTGTTTGAAAGACTAATTATTTATATACTTTATAGTGACTGTAGGAAAAATATAATGTGTAACACGAGTGAAAAAGGCCTTTGCTGCACTCGAGATCATTCCGCACTCGCCTGCGGCTCGTGCGTAAACATTGCTCTCGTGTGCAGCAAAGTGCCACTTTCACCACTAGTTACACAAATAACTATTCCAGCCCTAGTACAGAAAATCGCTTATTTAATTAAAACAAATATACAAGCAGTATATATCCTTAATGAATCGCAATAGACCGCTGTCTAGCAATTATGTATTACTATTTTTGCTGATTCCTTTAAATACTTTTTCACATAACCTTAAAGTATTGCATTGATTAGTGTGCATCTCTTATAGTTTACAATGGATTTCCCATTGAACAATGAAGAATGAAGTGTACAATGAAGTTGAGGTCCAGCGGTTGAAAACTCGACAAAAACTATGCAATGTACATACTTCTCTATTTAACATACGCTGTAAATAATACATGTGATTGGAATATTTTCCATTTGTTTTGATTTTATTTTCATAATTAGCTGTTATTTCGTCACCAGCATAGCAACCCGTTAAACCCATGTTAGTTTTTAAAAATTTGTAATTATTTTTTATGTCTTTTTAGCCTATTTTAATTTATAAAGGCATTCTGTAGATCGACAGGAAAATACATTTCCACCGATATGTGGATATTTTCTCTTTGATGTTCACGAGCCGATAAAAAGGTTGTAAAGAAGCATGCTTGCCTATATTATTGATATATTTTCTCAGTTTTGTATAGTTTGGTGAAAAATAGCAATCGTACCACGGGCCGATTTCATCTTCGTCTTGAACTTAAAAATGATCCCGAGCTGACAAAAAAGTCATTTTCGGCCCTAGGTACTCTTAAATTATCATAGGATCGGTGAATACTAAACTCTATCTTGGAATTGCATACACTCGCTCCTATCTTTAAGTTTACGTTGTTGTCCTACTATCTTACAAGTTTTGTTGTAAGTACCTGTTCTATTTCTAATACAAGAATATTAAACACACATCTTGTTTCAACAAACTCTATTTCCAACTAAACTAATGTTTACCAAAACATGTTTACAAAAATCATCTGTCAACAAAAGATATTTAAACACAAATAAATCATATGACTAAAAGAACATACTTAATACAACATCCCGCCTCAAGATGTCTACATCTTCATGAAGCTCGGTACCGCCTCGGTATCTTGATGGACCTTCCGTAGTGAGTTAGATGGACAATTAAGGACCGTAGATGAACAGTTTGAAAGAATGCAATCTTCTCCGTAGTATGGTGCAGGAACTAAGAACTTCTGGTTTCGTCGAATGGTTTTCTTGTCAATGTCCACAAGGCAGGAACGTGGTTCGTTCAATTTCCTGACTACTTTACCATGTCTACGTAGATCTGTGATCCATACCATGCTTCCCTCTTCTAATTCACTTAAACCCCTCGTTCCATGTCGTTTATCAAATTGCATCTTAACTTCTTCTGTCAATTCGCCATCTTCATTAGCCGGAATAGGACATCTCGATAGCAGATCTGCTATGGCAAGGTCTTTTCTTGGGGTCCAGGTCATGCGATAATCGTATCTCATCATACGCATTCGGAATCGCTGTAGCCTCGGTGAGAGCTCGTCCAAATTTTGTCTTTTGAAAATTGAGACAAGCAGTTTGTGGTCGCTCTCAATTGTGTACATTTTACCCATCAGGAAACATTTTAAACGGTCACTTGCCCAAGTGCACGCAAGCGCTTCTCTCTCAATGTTACTGTAGTTTTCTTCAACAGGCATTAGAGTCCGAGATATATATGCCACAGGTTTCTTGTTTTCTCCTTCAACTTGTAGTAAAACCGCTCCAAAACCTTTTTTTGAAGCATCACAAGAAAGAATCGAGGGCTTTTCCGGATCGTAAACAGTTAAACATGGCTCTGATGATAAAATCTGTTTCACTGTGACAAAAGCTTTTTCCTGAGTTGGTCCCCAAAAGAAATCGTTTTTAGTCTTTAAGAAGCTCGTAATTGGCTCTAAAATCTCACTGCAGTTCGGAATAAATTTAGCCAGAAAAGTGATCATGCCCATGAATCTCTGGACTTCATTAGCATTACTTGGGGCTGGTAAGTCCACAACTGCTTGTACCTTGCTTGGATCAGGCTTGATTCCTTCCTTAGACAGCACAAACCCCAAAAATGTCACAGTCTTCTTGCAGAACTCAGACTTCTGCTTATTCAAAGTGATTCCATTAGCTTGCACTCTCTCTAGAACGGCTCTAAGACACTCGTCGTGTTCCTCTTTCGTTCTTCCCCATATCAAACAGTCATCAATGTGCACTAAACAGTTCTTTGCCCCTTCTAAAGCTTTTGACATACGGCGCTGAAACTCTTCATGAGCAGATGTAATTCCAAAAGGTACCTTACAGAATTTATACCTCCCAAAAGGGGTGATAAATGTTGTGTAATCTTGAGACTCCTCTGCAAGGTTCAGTTGCCAGAAACCGGAATTCGCATCGATCTTGCTGAAGTACTTGGCTCCCGCGATCTGGGACAATGAAAGTTCAATCTTTGGAATAGGATAAAACCGACGTTTCACACTGTTGTTGAGTTTGGATAGGTCCACGCAGATCGTAACCCCACCTCTCTTTTTTGCGCAAACTACCATTGGTGCGCACCAATCAGTCGCGTGTTCAACTGGGACAATCACTCCTTTTTCAAGCATATTCTCTAACTGCTCTTTCACCTTGCTTTTTAAAGGTATTGGTACAACCCTGGGGGTAGATATAGCATAAGGAACTGCATTCTCCTTCATTTCTATCTTGTACTCTCCTTTCATATTTCCCAATCCTTGAAATAAATTAGGGTACTCAGTAACCCAGTCAATATCTGATGAATCTACAGAAAAGATCCTCTTCACCAGGTTCAGCTCTTCACAGGAACGTCTGCTAAGAAGTGGAACAGTGATCTCCTCAGAAATATACGCATGATCATAAATTGATACACCCTTATGTTCAAGCTTCAGCCTTAAAGTTCCCAAAATATTGATTCGTTCTTTCTTCTTTGCACTGTACACAGGGGATTTGCACTTTCCTAGAGGCAGAGTCTTAATAAAATCACCAAGAACTCATACTGGAATCATGGTTACATCAGCGGCTGTGTCAAGTTTAAATTTTATAAGCCCTAACACTTGGTTTCCACAGCTTGCTTTTACCTCCTGGGCCCAGGCTCTGTCATTGTTTTCTATATTCCCGATGAAAATCCCAGGAACCTGTAGATCTCCACAGTCTGAAACTTGCTGTTCGATTTCTTTAACAACGTTTTTGTTTTTTCTCATCCACTTTTCGCGGTAGGGACAGCATCGAAAAAAATGTCCAATCTCGGAACATTTGTCACATTTGGCTTTCCTAGCAGGACATTCGTCCAGTGATCCGTGCCAATCATAACCACATTTCCTGCACTTCTTTGTATTTTCTGCATCCTCGATGTATTTCTGGTCACAAACTCCTTCTGTCCGATTCGGTTTACCGTTTTGAACTGACGTTTTATTTACCAAAAAAACATTAGTATTGGCAAGTTCACGTTTTTGGCGTTCTAGCTCCTCATGTTGGCGCAAGGTATTAATTGCTTTCTCCAGAGTCAATTGAGATTCCAGCTGGAGTCTATCACTCAGACCCTCATCTTGCATACCAATAATGAGGACGAGAAGCATCATCTCATCATTTAGTTCACCCCATGCACACGTTTTCGCAAGGCCATGCAAATCTGTTATAAATTTTTCAGATGGATCACTCCCTTGCTTGTGTCTCAAAAATTTTGATCTCTCATAAATTATATTCCGTCTTGGCACAAAGTATTCATCAAAGGCCCTAAGAGCCTCGTCATAAGTATTAGGTTTTGGTGAAAACGAATCGAAAATATCTTCACTTCTACTACCCATTACAAACAAAAGTACATCGATTTGCCGAGCGTCGGAAGTGCTATCCAGACCGCAACCCCGTCTGTACCTTTGAAAGCGATTCCTCCAGGAATGCCACTCATTCAGAGTAAAAGAGAACGTTTCTGGAGTTGGTAACATGATATTGACCATCGGAGTAGGAGTATACATAGCTGCATCATTTTCTCGGTTCGTATGTCCCAATGCAAAACCTCGTGACTCTTCTTTAGTCTTTCTAGAGTCCCTTTCTGAAACGTAGTTGAGTTCACTTTGGGTGTTGTCCTCACCGTTATCCTCATACCTTTGCCTCCGAGTATTTCGTTTTTTTCTGCCCTTACTTGACATTATGCGTGGTTTTAGACTTTCAGTTCGATAAAAATCCACTAAGCTGCCACCATGTTCTATTTCTAATACAAGAATATTAAACACACATCTTGTTTCAACAAACTCTATTTCCAACTAAACTAATGTTTACCAAAACATGTTTACAAAAATCATCTGTCAACAAAAGATATTTAAACACAAATAAATCATATGACTAAAAGAACATACTAAATACAACAGTACCTATATCATGTATAAATAAATGTAAGTGTATTCTGTAAAAAACTTTAAACAAATACGAGCTGGTGGCCCGTCCTACGTACGGGAATCGGGTTGTCAACTAAAACGGAATAATTCAGAACATCTAGTTTACACGCATAGACACAAATTCTGGCAGTTTTAATGGGGAAGATCACCTTATAAACAAATGTAACGTAACCGTCTATTTATTCCATTCGAATATAGACCTAAAATATGGCGATATGCATTTCAAATCCGATAATTTTACCATAAAACAGCATTTGTGTCGATTTGAAAAATCTTGATGTGAGATTGGCGACCGATTCACACTGGTTTTGAGTAGAGTAGCTACATGCCACCTCTAATTGCATACTGTACTACTTATGTACTTACCGTACCTTATCTTACTTCCGTGACCACTGAAACTTTTATGAGGATTCTCTTCTATTACCTGCCTCTTCAAAATTTAGATCCCAGTCTGAGAATGCATTTCATAACTTGATATTTCCCGTCTATCGTGTGGTACTCCTTGGAATATACTTTTTAAAAGTTTATGCAGAGCCTGTCCATCCAAACTTTACCTACTTCTGGAAAGCATCCCTATATTTGGGTGTTAACACATTTCTCTTAGCTCTCTGTTCTTTTTTATTTCGACCTCCGGGCCGTTATCTTGAACTGGTCTGCATATTTTCTCTGCACTTTATTATCTAACCCAGCATTAAGGTTTTTCGGTTCTTTGGTCAGTGCCCAAAGTTTCTGAATCTTCAGTACTACGGGGATGGTTGGTATGGTATGAGTCGACTTTGGTTTCTGCTGCAGTTTATTTGGCAGTTTTATAGAGACCTACTACACCGATTGACGCTTTCATTACTAACAAAAATTTTAGTATGCCGACTTACTCACATTCAAACATACAGAAAAAGAAGTATCAACACGTAAACCACTTATATCTTAAACAATTAAGCGATAAACTGCTGAAAAAATATTTCCCAAATATCAGTTGAAATTTGCAATGCATAAACTAAATACTTGCACAGAATGCATTTACGACAAAACTTGATTAAACGCAAGTGTTTGAGATGTTTAGTTCAAAAGAACACATTTCCTGATAACGCAGATCCTTCACGGAAAACTACCTACATTTTAACACGTTAGCTGCCACGCCGACCCGATCGGGTCGGCGTAGCTCATCTTGGTAGAAACATCAGCCGACCCAATCGGGTCGGCAGCGGGATTTTACATGACTTAAGTAAATTGATCCGTGACTTTCATCAGTGGTTGTGGGGAACTTTTTAAATAGTTCTAATCTGAGAAAACAATACTAATAATGTTATAGAATGTTAATTGTTGTCACAACATTTTTTTATTTTACTTATACATCGACTACCAATAGGCTATATTTTGCCGACCGATCGGGTCGGCACATTTTTTTTAAAACTTTAACATTATTGTTAGTGCTGAAATATTAATAAAACTTGAATCTAATGGTAATAAACTTGTTAGGAATGTAATAGAGATTAAACCGTATATTGACAAGATAGTTTTTAATTTCACAACACGTTATATGGTTATGCTAAAACTACATATTTGAAATGAAAGAAATTACGTAATTTTTGTTGAAATGACAGCTAACATTTACATTTCAAATAACATTTCAAGTCACGTACATGGGAGAAAACAAAGCACTAAATGTGAAAAATACAATCGTACAGAATAACTACCAGAGTTCACAAGGACCTTGCCTATTTATGTAAGTTTTTGAAACAATCTTTACAAAGAAATGGTTTCCCAGGACACGATTCACAAAATGTAGTGATCTTCTTGAGGTTCTTTGTTATTTTTCGGTCTCCAGTTCGTGAAGCTCTTGCATAGCACACTTTACAATTCTTCCGGGCTCTCCTTTTGTTCTTACCCTCGCCTACAAATATCACTGTTTCAGACAAGTGGTGATGTCCAACATGTTTCACTGGCTCGATTTGTCCATCATGCAACTCTAGTAGTGCGTACACAATCTTTTCCCTGAAGGTCGTAATGGAGTAGAGATGCTTATTCTTACTCTGAGAGTTGACCCCGGCTGCATCCTTGTAGGCGAGCCACGCATTGACGACCGCTGTACCCAGTAGGAACTCTTCTGCGACCTTATGGTACCATCGCATAGATTTTCTAATGGCTGTGCTGTACGACGACATCTGATCACTGACATCAATCCCCATCTTCGCCTTGTTGTACTCGACGATGACAAGAGGTTTGAGAATGGGTTCGCCCTGCCTGGTTTTTTTCCCTGTATCAACATAGTCAGGAGGATGTTTGGTTGACATCATTCTCACTTCCCTCTTATCAAACCATTTGGTGTAAACGATACCACTTGGGTACTCAAGACATCTCATTTCACCCTTCTTCAAGGGGTCATCGGAATTGGTGCCAATGGTTTTTTTTATGAGGGAACCAGGCCCTGTTGCTGATAACACTTCCAACAAGGTGAGTATTCCTTGCTAGAAGCATGTGGGCAAGATCAACGGAGGTGTAAAAATTATCAACATACAGTGTATGCCCTCGGTCCAAATAATCTCTCATGAGGTCCATTACAACTGATGCTGCTAATGTCAGGTTATCTTCAGTTCCTGTCCCAGCACCCATGTAAACTTTCATCTTGTACGTGTAGCCAGCAGTGTCGCATATTTTAAATACCTTAATGCCGTACTTGTGGGTTTTATTTGGAAGGTATTGGCGAAATAGAAGTCTTCCTCTGAAAGGGATCATACTCTCATCGATAACCACATCTTCGCCAGGAGTTTTGTTAGTCTTGAAGGATTTGTTCAGGATTTTGATCAGAGGAGATATTTTACCTAGTCGGCCATCTCGCTCCATGTTCAAATTGTCGTTAAAATGCCAGAATCTCAAAAGCAATTGGAAACGGTTTCTGCTCATTACCTTAGGAAGACAGCTCGAGGTAGGCCTAGACTCAGCAGACTGACATAAAGGCGCGAAACTGATGGCGGGAACATTGCAGATCAGCGAAAAAATGGACCAAGAGCCTTTGCGCGGGAACAGCTGACGCGCTGCCAACCTCTAAACGAAATATACGCCGGTATAAACGTGGGACCGATCGGGCCGGCAGCCATTTTTTTCAATAAATATTCGTTGAAAAAAATCACTGCCGACCCGATCGGTCACATTTTTTTTTACATTTATTTTAACAGTTCTAAAGTATATCTTGTTGTATTAGTGTAATATAAACACAATTCAAGTAGAAATATCGAAATATAAATAACAGTAAAAGTTGGCATTACGCCGTAAATTTGGAAATAGGCCTCGGCAGCTAACGTGTTAAAGTGAAATAGTATATAGGCAAACACCAACGAACAATATTTTTGTAAACAAACAACGAGACGTAGGAATTGGCTAACTCTGGAACTCGCTAACTCGGTCGTGTGTCGGAACTGGCTAACTCTGGAACTGGCTAACCGTCTCAGTCAGGAATTCGCTAACTCCGGAACCCGCTAACTCGATTTTGTCTCGCGGCGGAATTCGCTAACTCTGGAAGTCGCTAACCCGGCCGCGCCCACTGCACGGAGCATTGCCAACCTTGTACAACGAAATAATCGTAGACTGCCGTATTTCAAAATGTCAGTGACAATGAAGTTACAGTAAATGTTATGGTTTTTTGTTATCAATTCTACTTTTAACAGATAACTAGCCCAAAGTAATTCAAAGACAATAACAAAATCATGAAAAAGTGTTTTTTTTTTATTCAACTGTACAATGGCCAATTAAATGTTTATGGTTTCGATCTTTAATATAAATGCCATACTTATAAAAGAAAATAATAGAATATGAAAAATATTAAAAATTCAGTTTAATTGGTACTAAATAATTAAACCTCTACGAAATTCAGCTAAAATACACGAAAGTTCTCAAACACGGAAAACAAATTTAATCGTAATGTCGTAATAAACCAAAACCATTATTTAATACAGTCATCAACCACCGTAACTTTCAAACCTAATTCATAGATTTAAAATTAAATTTTCGTCGTTGAATCTTCCAACTTACGTGTACAAATATGACATAGACTAAGTTTCATATCAATTTATAGAATAGCTGTAGGCCTAAATCTAGGCCTAATAGTTTAAACCAAAGCATTGTAGGCCTAATAGTAAATAGTTGCCTAATTATAAAATGTGTTGAATTTTTAGTAATAATGTTACATGTTTTAAAACAGTTTTTAGGTTGTACACCTAAGCATTACTAGTAAATAATAGGAGAAGATATAATATTCATATAATAAAACGTGACAGGGTTATTTTAATTCACGATTCTTAATCAACGACTTGACGGATTTTCCTGATTTGAGTGTGGGGTTTCATTATATTGCTTTTACAATCGAAATAAACTATACCAAGCCATTGCTCGGTTCTCCGTTCCCCGGTACTAAACTGCTCAATAGACAATAGCTTTGTTTTTGAATAAGATCAGGTAATTTTAGCTATTGCCACCATTCATAAAAATGGTAACAAACAAGAACGCCTCGGTCCATTTAGAACCGTAAACACTCAAGACTTAAAAAAAGTAGGATTTTGTTTAAAAAGTAGGCCTACTGAAAGACGTAAAATTAATATTAATTAAACAAAATTAAGAGGATGACCCGGGTTATACACTAATAGCCTACGATAACAGAAATTTACAAGTAGTATGTATGCATAGACTAATTTTTATTGCAATCTATTAATACATTAGGCCTACCACTTTATAATGCATTGATCAATATTTATTTAAATTCAATAGCTCTATTTAAAAATACATTACCACTACAATGTATTTCTGTAATGGTGTTTAACATGTAAATTTTATCATGATTTATGATTCAATTTTATGATTCAAGGTTACAAGCCCAGTATATAAAATACTAACTTAATAATTTTTTTAGCAGAAATTCACAAAATGGTATTTATGTGAATAAAAGAAACAAATGGCGATTTGGCGGACTACGAAAATAGATATTTCATAACATGTAAAAGATCCAAATTACATGTAGGCCTACAGTATTATATTTTTGCATCCCAATAAACTACTATTTAAGTAAGAAAACAACAAATAAAACATACTCCCTTATATTAGTACATTTCTCATCCTTATGGATCAGCTGAAGACAGTTGTATTGTTAGTTCTGTCCGGTGCACTGTCTTTAGAGGTCGTGTTTTGTTTACAATTGTTTATTGTTTTCAGCCCTTTAAAACCTCGTTTAACCAAATGAAACGTTTTAATCACAATTAAAAACACGTCCACTAGTTATATAAACGAACAGTAAAGAAAAATAATGAAGTTAACTATAAAATAATAGAAACACAATTTCGTCGACACTAGCGATCATTGTCACCGGACATGAACTAGACACGAAAAACTAGCTTCAAAGTTTACAATGGGATGTAAATTTTACTCGTGTTGGTTAGTTTATGGTAAGACTATAATGCATTTTCCACCCTAATAATCATAAGAATAATATTAAACATACTTCTAAATATATTTATTTTATCGACAACGTTGCTCTTACTCCTAATTATTCGTAGGATACGACATTATGGTACCGATACGATATAGGTACTACACTTTCGGCAACACTGACCAAAAATCTTCGTGCTTGGCTCCCATTGGACGGCCCGCGAGGCTTCTGATTGGGAGATAGCGAGTTCCGCCGAGGGACCGAGTTAGCGACTTCCGTACGTGGACGGAATTCGCTAACCCGGCTCTAGAGCGGGTTAGCGGGTTCCGGAGTTAGCCAATTCCGAAACCGAACAAGTTAGCGAGTTCCTCTCATCAACCAAATTTGAAGATAGGGCGTTTAACATGGGGTTAGCGAGTTCCAGAGTTAGCCAATTCCGCGGACCCCAAACAACTCGTAACATAAACATTTCAATGACAGTTATAAACCAGCTGTTAGTTAAACCATCATTGAAAATACTTTAAATTGCTAGCGTCGGCTGCTAGACTTTAAAAAAATTAAAACTTAATTTCTAAAAAACTGAAACCCTAAATTAAAATTATGGCTTCGACATTCCCTAGTTCTCAAAATGATCTTTCTTTCAACACAAACATCATAAAAATCCGTCAAGTGGTTAATTCAGAATCGTGAAATAAAAAAATCCTATTTCCTTTTAATATTATAGATTAGTAAAATAGTTTTCCGGCAAACTATCGTTGAATGAATTAGGTTAATTACAAGTAGTTAAATTAACCTCGACCCGTGCTATATGCTTAATGAAGTTTGTCCGGCAAAATACCATAGTAAAATTTAACCAAATAAATAAAATCAAAAGCAATTCATTACAAAAGAATAATAGATACAGAATTAACGTAATTTCTGAAAATCGACAGGGCCCACATATGCGAAGCCTGTGCGTGGGGACCGAGTTGACTCAATAATTAGCAATTTGTCATAGTCTTGTAACACAATTAACTACCACTATTATAGTTATCAATCCTGGCATTTCAATGGTATTTCAATACTGAGCTTTATTTACGTTTGCGTAGAAGCTTTGACTAAAACAACGTAGAAGGTAATTAAGATGTGTTTTTGAGAAAAGTTAGTAGTTAAGTGTGAAATAAACTAATTTGTCAAAGTATATGCATCAACAACCAAACTACGCCAGTTTACGTAATATCCATAAGAATAACATATAAATTTTTAATTTGAACTTGTTGTAATATTCTCCGTGACTAATACCATACAAAAACACTTCATTATACTCAATTACTTGTTTGTGTAAACTCTGAATTTATTTATTTAAGATAATTGTTTAAAGTTGTTGTTTAAGCTAGTTAATGTTAGTTTTCTATAGAAAGGTAGAGTTTAAGTGGAAAAAACAATGATAGCAGATCTTGACAAGAAATAAGGAAAACCAAAGTGTAATATGGATAAGGGACACAAGTACATTGTTATCAAGAACAGGGGTTTCTCAATGAGCTGCAGACAAGCCAAATTTTCCTGGCTTTTGTAGCAAGTTGTTTATAAAAAATTGTTGTAAGATTGTACGATTTTTAAAGAAATAAAATAAATCCCTTAAACTGGTGACAAGTTGAAGGGGAGATACAACTAGCCGTAGGTACAACTAGACGTAGGTACAAGTAGGCGTAGGTACAACTAGTCGTAGGTACAAGTAGTCGTAGGTACAAGTAGTCGTAGGTACAAGTAGACGCAGACGTATGAGGTACAAGTAGACGGTGGCGTACCCGACTAGTTGTACCTGTAGATTTTTAAGAGGTACAACTAGACGTAAAGACAACTAGACGTAGGTACAACTAGACGTCCGCACCATCGTCAAGTTGTACCTACAGCTTTGGACGAGGTACAACTAGACGCCTGTCACCAAAATGCAGCAGGTACAACTAGACGCCGGTACAAGTAGACATCGCCCCATCATACTCAATTGACTCGGAACACTGCAGTTTCTGATTTAATTAAGGGTATTTTATTAAAAAGTACTCGTGCAGTAATCAATTAAACAGGGTAATGAATTGAAGGATAGATACAACTAGACTATATAAGGACGCAAAATACGCGTAGGTACAACTAGTCGTAGGTACAACTAGACGTAGGTAAAACTAGACGTAGGGACCACTAGTCGTAGGGACCACTAGTCGTAGGGACAACTGGTCGCATCCGTACAAGCTAGGTGATACTACTTGTCGGTGGGATACACGTCTAGTTGTACCTACGTCTACTTGTACCTATGTCTAGTTGTACCTCCTAAAAATCTGCAGGTACAACTAGTCGGGTGTGCCACCGTCTACTTGTACCTACGTCTAGTTGTACCTACGACTAGTTGTCCCTAGGCCTCGAGGTACAAGTAGACGTAGGTACAACTAGACGGCGGGACAACGAGACGCGGTCCCGTTAGGACGTCTACTCTTAACCCTTAAGCAGGCGCTTCACCAGTATAACAAGATCGGGCGCATGCAGAGTTTAATTCCGCAACACTGAATAGAACAAATTTTACCCATTTTACTTGTTTTTATAACACAATATTGTATGTAAATTTTGATAACATGATCAGGAACCTAATTTCATTGTTAATAACATTATTTCAAATAGGCTAAGGTATCACTGTCGGTGTTCTGAGAGAGGGCGCTTGTGGAGTTAGGTTTTCTAGTAATACAATTAAATACATGCAAACAAAATATATTTGATATTAATTATAAATAAAATAATACATTTAAACATGTTTATATTTTCGTATGTATATAATATACACACAGTTTGACAAATTTTACATGTATATTTAATAAACAACATAATAATATGATATAAACAAATATAAATAATAAAACATCAATTGTGAAGTTCGGTTATGTGTACTAAACAATTGAATTAATTAATACTATATACAGGGTGGGGCAATGAAAATGCCCCAATTTATAAACAGTACAAACTCAATAATATTCACCCTATGGATATAAATAGCACACCAAAACACAGCTTATCTTTTGCCATTTTAACTTAACAAAGTCATTTTTCCATTTCTTGAGAACAAAATCCTACAAGTGACTTCATTGTCCTACTTGACATTCCTTTTTAGCCACTTGAAACTCCATCAAATACTCCTCCAGCACTTCTTCAGGAATCACTATAGTTTTTGGACTATCCTTAGATTCGGTTCAAACAAATCTGTGGGGTGACTTTGAAAAACCTAAAACGTCAAGTAGCTTATTAGAACAACCCCCCCCCCCCCCCCCCCTCCCAAAAAAATTAGCCAACGTAAAGCTTTCAACAACAAAAGCTTCCTGGCAATTCTCTTCGGACTTTGAGTTACTGGGCCTCATATTATTTTAACATTTGCAAAAAATTTTGCGGCACCCACCGAATATTTTTTTTTGTTTAAGCGATTATCCTAAATAATTTTACCCAGTTCAACATTGTTTTCCAATCTGGAACAGTGCCATGTTGACCAAGGATGGAATACGGTCCAAACAATCTCGTGAGTTTTTGCACAAGAACCACTATTTTATAAATAGGTTTCCACATCAAAATCTCAGTGTTAATAGCCTCAGGCATAATATTTACTAAAATGGCATAGTTTAATTGATGTTTTAAGCACAGCTGATCATTCATTGTTGCAACAATTAACATGTGACAGGTAAAACAAATTGTAGCGTTCTCATCGCCTCACCCTGTATTAACCCTTAGGAGTCCACTTCCGATTTTTCAGAAGTTGGTTTTTTTTTTTGCTAAAAATACAAACTTCCGATATACCAGCAGTTTAAATCAACAGTTACCTATCTAAAAAAAATTAAAAATCCAAAAAGGAAAAAAATTAACAACAGCATGCCAGAAATGTTAACAAGGGCTGCTATTCAAAAGTTATCATTTTTTCTATTTCTTCCTACGCAGCCAGTCATATGGTCGGTCTCTAAAGGGTTTTAACAAAAAATATATGTAATATAAATTAAAGTACAGTACACAAATGAGTAGGCTACATAAAATTTAAATGAGTAATACCCTGATCAAAATCTCGTTTTGGTTGTATTTCTTCTATTCTTTCTTCCCTTTTGACACTATCAAGCAATACTCACATTTTCTCCTTTTCTAATACATCCATAGTGGCATCAGTCAAATATAAAAAGGCATCACCAAATAGTTATATAGTCTACTTCACTAACAGACACAACTAAAACCATCACCACTAACACAGAAGAGTGCATGAGGAAATGAACTCCGTGCTAAGGATTTACGCGATAGGGCCTCTGCAATGAAAACCTCCACAAACTGACACCGGGTCACTGAATTGCAACCAACAACAAAATGAGGAGGAATTTGGGGGTAAAAATAGCTTAGGGTCATTCCCGGGATGAAGTGCATGAAGTATGGAGCCGGACAAGACACCTATTTTGCATAATTATTTTAACAAAAACTACAAGTGCGCGTGGAAAACTCCACAACCGCCCGCTCAAGGATTAATAGGTAGGCTAATTATTCAGGTCTTTCCAAAGTATATTACATTTTTGGTTTTTGTTGCCATGAAGTTCTTGTAGTTTTTTTATGTCTGATGCGCATTTCACCACATGTTGTAGCATCACTTCAGAGTTTACTATCCTACACTTACATTCTAATATATATACACGATAGTCACTGTACCGGTTCACATCGTAGCGTTTGCACTCTCGGTGCGGTGGGCGTGTGTTGCGAGCGCAGGAAGTTTGCTTGTGCCGGGAACGTTGTTAGACTGACAGAGACAGTGTCTGGGGGCTGGACGGGTTGGGGTGTGGATTTCCCAGAATTGTTGTATCTGCGACATTGTCTAATATCTGCGGGGTTGCCAAATCAGTTAGTTTCTATTTCGTACATGGTCTTAAAAATTGTGGAATTATTGAAGTCCTTTTTTATGTTAAGTAGGCTATCAGGTCCAGATTCGGTAACATGGATTTGGTAGCTTTCCTGTATTTTGGCTGTGGTTTTGACTGGGTACTGTTCAGGATGGTAAGGGAATCGGGGGATGTGGCGAAATGCGCATCAGACATAAAAAAAACTAGAAGAACTTCATGGCAACAAAAACCAAAAAGGTAATTGATTAAAACTGTTCTTGAAACTGGGCTATATCACAAACCAATGTATATGTTCTACACAGAGAAGACAAGACTACCGAAGTTGAAGCAACCATTCAGAGAAAGGGGTGTCAGCCGTGACGTCAACATTTCTGTAGATTAGTTGTCATAAGTTCTTGCCATTGCACCGCTTCTATAATGGCCACAAGTTTAAGTCCAGCCATCCATCATTCCACCTTTCCATCATCCAATTTCCTAATGTTTTCTCTCTATTCACCTTAAAATATTAGGCCTATTTGGCCTAGTGTGAAAAACAGGTGAAAAAACAGTGAAAAACAAATAGTTAGGCCTTGCACCTTTATTAAAAACTGTTGATTATTAACTTACTTAATTGATTTTATCAATATGCAATCACCTTGTCTTATTTTTATATAATCATTTTCAGAAAGCCGATATCCACAATTAATTGTGCCGTTGTTGAAAGAATTGCTGGCAATTGAAGGTTGTAATACCCGGGTAAGTTATATCATAAATTTTCCATATAATTGTAGGTATCTATCTATATATTAATAGGCAAGCATGTTTCTTTGAAACCTTTTTTCTCAGGTCGTGTGCATCGCAGGGAAAATCTACGCATACTGTTGGAAAGATATTTACCTGTAGATGTGCAGAATGCCTCTAAAAATTAAAATAGGCTAACAAATAAGCACAAAAAATTAATTTGAAAACTTCAAAAAATTAACATGGACCATATGGGTTGCTATGATGGTGACGAAATAACAACAAAAAGTAAACAGAAAATCAAAACAAATGGAAGAAATTCCAATCGCATGTTTTATTTACAGTGTGGGGAGAAAATAGAGAAGTCAGTACATTAATTATTTTTGGTCGAGTTTCGACCACAGGACAACCACTAGTTATTAATTATGGAGTGGTATAGCCATATGTAAAAAACAACATAGCCTCAAAAGCAATTACTCCTATACCCACATCTGAACTTAGCCAAGAATTAACAGCAGAGATAGCAGCCATAGAACTTAAAAAGACAAAACAAAGCCTTTTAATAATAGGTCTCTATAGATCACCAAACCACAACCCGTATGAATTTTTTGAAATTACCGACAGCTTTTTACAACGTTTTTCAAGTAAAAGGAAACACATAATCATCCTAGGAGATGTAAACTTCAAACTCCAAAACGAAAATGATAGTGAAGTAGTACAACTTAAAAATCTTCTAAAATCACACAAAATAAATTTGATAAAAACCGCCTATACAAGAATAACCCCAACTTCACAAAACCGCTTAGATATCTGTGCAGCAAACATAGAACCAAACTTTATGTTAGCTAAAACTCATCAAAACACCATCTCCGATCATGAAATAATATCATGCTTAATCAGGGTTGGTACGGTCAGGGAAAACCTGGAAAAGTCAGGGAATTTGGTTGGTCTGGAAAAGTCAGGGAATTCTGGAATTTCTCCTGAAAAACTAACTTTTTACAGATAGCCTATGCTACATTTTGCTCTAAACATGTTTTTATCTGGGTGATGACTTATGGTAAAAAGAACGACATAAGCACTGATGCACATTTTTATATCGATAGTTAGTTATCGGTACGGGGGAGGAATTGATATGTATAGGGTGTCCAAAAATTCCTGGGTTGGTTAAATATTTTTGAAATAAGTTATTTAAAATAGAGCTTTAAAACTTTGCACAAAGTTACTGGACGTAAAAATCTGTTTTATTTCATGTTGAGTGATCCGCTACTTCCTCAGGGGTACGGCCCGCTAGGAGTCAGAAGAAAATCTTAAATGTAAGCATAGGTTGATATTCACATAAAATTAAAGGTCTTTGTTAGTAAAATACAATGCTACAAACACAAACTCAAACGGACACCTGAGTCAAAAATGACATCTGTCCAAAGATTCATTTAATTTGCAATGCTATTATATGCTACCTCCTCAGGGGCCGCTAGAAGTCGGAAGAAAATCAAACGTAAGCATAGGTCAATTCACATCAAATTAAAGGTCTTTAGGCTATATGTAGAATACAATGCTGCAAATAGTGATGTAAAATTCTCGGGAATTTAAAATCAAGGAAACATTCCCACTATTCCCAGGGAATATTGCCGGCAATATTCCCAAAATTCATTAATTCCCAGGAATCAAATCAAATCAAATCAAAATGCCTTTATTCTTGAGCGCTTCTCAATACAATTTATGATTAACTAGCAAGGTAGGTTTATACTCTGTTTAAGAGGTAAAAGCCGTGATTATATGGTTAAATCAACCTCAAAAACTTAAATATATTTTAGTTCAAAATTGTAATTGAAATAAATAACTGCTAATTTATCATTTTATAAGCTAAATTAATTGCTGAAATTAATAGGTCATTGTGGTAGTTGTATGATTAAACAAAACTCAAACACTCTTATGTTCAAAAAATATTATAATTGATTTAATACTCAAATCAGAAAAATAACCTAGTAAATACCCAGTAGATAAAATAAAAAAAATTAATAAAACTGTTAATTTAACATATCAAATTAAGACTACGTATTAAAAACCAAAAGGTTTTAAGGGCCCTTCAACCCTTAAAAACTGCATCACCGCATTGAGAGAAAAAATTTGCTTTTGGATCGATCCATCTCACACTATTGATGCTGCACACTAATATGAGAGGCAGTTTCCTTGTCCCTATCGAGCTACTTGATGCCATAGGTTTTGTTTGTGATTGTGCTCAGCAGATGCATTTAGAAAGTCAAGCGTAAGGCTTATTCTCAAGAGTAAGTTTCTTTGGGGAGGTATAGAGGATGAGGATAAAATTATCAGGCGGAATACGGAATATATAATTATACAGAAAGCGAAGATATCATATAAGTGTTAGAGGGAAAAAATTCCCTCTTACCTAGTAAGAACCATATTTCCCCATTTCAGCTTATTCCAATTAAATTACTCTTAAGAACTAAACTGTGGTTATGATCAATTTTTATCATACTTTTTTTATATTCGAACACTCCTATTTTTAGTTGCAGATCAAATATAGCTTAATGTTTAGGCCTACTCATCTGGCAAACTTTTGTTTGCTTAACCTCTTTGTTAGAAAAAAATCTTTTGGTTTTCAATGTTATAAAATTCAAATAATTAAGTAATTATTAGCTTTAATTCCCCTTTTGTTTGTTAAAACTTTAATGTACTAGGCCTAGTTCTAGTTTGGCAATGTTGAAAGTTGTGGGCCTAACTCCTTTACAATGCTAAATTTTAAAGCTGAAACAGGGGATTTTTTAAATTAAAAAAATGTAATTCAATTAAAAATATAATTTAAAAATCTATGTATTTAATATATATATTGTTATGATTATGTTTGACCAAAGGATGTTTGTTTAAACATGAGTTCTAAAAAATATATTTTGTTTATAAATACCTCAAGTTTTTTATAATAGTTCTAAGAATTAAAATCCATTGAGTTTCAAAAATTCTAATTTGTGTATACAGGAAATTGATGCATGGAATGACAACTCTTAGATTAAAATGTATGAATATACTTAGGTGACATAGTTTTAATGTTCTTTAACTTTCAATAAGTTAATGTTAAAAACGTTCAAATTTATACAATTTTCATAAATTCCAAAAATTTTGGAATCTTTCCGGTTTTGAGCCAAAGAAATATTCCTGGCAATATTTCCATTTTATAAGTTCCCTCCCACTGCAATAAGGCCCACATCACTAGCTGCAAATTTGAGCTCAAAATAACATCTGGGTAAAAAATGGCAACACTTTAAAGATTCAAAATGGCAGATTCTAGAAATCTTTGAATGGCTGTCATTTTTTAATCGGTCATCCGTTTGAGGTCGGGTTTGCGGTTCTGTACTCTAAAGACCTTTTATATGGTATGCATATCAACCTATGCTTACGTTAGGGATTTTCTTCTGACTTCTAGCGGGTCGTCCGCCTGAGGAAGTAGCGGATCACTGAATATGTGATAAAATAGATTTTTATGTCCAGTAAATCTGTGAAACTTTTGTAGCTTTATTTGAAATATTTCTAAAAATATTCAACCGACCCGGGACTTTTTGGACACCTGGTATAGTTTGAAACAATTTTTGAATTAGGGAGTGATGAAATAAGTTAAATATTAAAAATTTTTCTAATATTTCTTGGTTTTGATTGGTCGATATCGACTTAAAACGGTATACCTGGAAAAAGTATAATATCAGTCTGGAAAACCTGGAAAAGTAAGGGAATTTTATTTTCTAAATTTAGTACCAACCCTGTTAATCAACAACTTCTCACCCCTCAAAACTGGGGCTCTGAAAAGAATGCTCAGGCCTATAACCACACAAAATCTTGACTTACTCAAACAAAAGCTAGGAGAGGAAACCTGGGAAGACGTATTTAACACCGACTCTGTTGAAAACAAATATAACGCTTTTATCCAGACGATCAGAATGAACATGGATGAAATAATGCCTAAAACTTTGAGGAGTATTAAAACAAAATGCCCAAACCGATTCTGGGATGAAAAACTAAAAAAACTTAAAGATAGCCTAAACATAGCTCAAAATAAAAATAACTTAACCGGACTAGACAAAGATAAAAACACATACACCAAATTAAAGAAAATTTACGATAGTGAAATAAAAAAGAAAAAATCAAATCACACTACAAATCGAATAAAAAACTCTGGCAACCAAATGAACGAAATATGGAATGTAATAAATAGAGAAACGACAAGCAAACCTGATGAAAATCATAGAACACTCTCTTTACAAATAGATAATACTCTCTCAGACGATCCAGTTTTGATTAGCAACACCCTCAATAACTACTTTATCTCTCAGGGAAAAAATACTTTAGAAAACCAAAACGAACCTACTCTCAATCAACCGGCAACAAACAAAAACACAGGAAACTATGAGTTATCAACCTTCAAACCAGTAACAATGGATGAACTAAAACAAATATTTTTTCAACTACCACAAAAACATCCTCTGGATTTGATGAAATCTCAAATAAAATCATCAAACATTGTCAACAAAAAATTGCTTTTCCTCTACTCCACATCATCAACTCTTCAATAGACCAAGCAATAGTACCGAACAGAATGAAATTGGCTACAGTCTACCCTAAACACAAGAAAGGCGACAACACTTGTATGGAAAACTACAGACCCATATCAGTATTACCAACACTATCCAAATACCTTGAGAAGATTATCTACTTTCGAATTATGGAACATTTAAATAAACTAGAAATACTCTCACAACAACAACACGGCTTCAGGAAGAATAAGTCCATCGACACCGCCCTCAACAAACTTTGCGAATCACCTCCTTCTGGGAAACCAAACAACATGTCTCTGCAATTTTTTTAGATTTGCAAAAAGCTTTTGACAGTTTGGACCACAATATTCTAATAAATAAGCTAGAGCAATTAAATATTACAGGGAAAGCCCTAAACTGGATCAAAAACTATTTTGCAGACCGAAACCAACAAGTTGAAGTAATTCACTATAAAAACAACATCGAAACAAAAATTAAATCATCTACAAAACTCACCGAACGAGGAATCCCACAGGGCTCAGTCCTGGGACCTTTGTATTTTATCATCTATATCAACAACTTCCCAGACTATATGTCAACAGATAAAACTTGCTTTATGTTTGCGGATGATACGACTATTCTCTACCCAGTATCTACAATACCTAATAGTGAAACAGAAGAAACCTTACAACTAGCTTCAGAAGTATGTTCCTCACTGAACCTCAAGATAAATAAAACTAAAACAGTCAATATAAACTTCTTAACAAAAAAACAGACTAACCCTCAGACTACAAGCTCAACATCAATCACAACTGTATCAGAAACAAAATTCTAAGGAGTCATTTTGGATGAAAACTAATCCTGGCAAAAGCATATTGAACACCTAGAAAATAAGCTGTTAGCAACATTCGCAATAAGAAGAATATGCTCTATAACAGACAAAAAAACTGCAAAAATCACATATTTTGCATTATTTAAAAGCCATTTAAGATTCGGCATCATAGCATGGGGTTCTGCTGCAGACCATCTCATACAAAAACTGCTTACAATACAAAAGAGGGCCATAAGAACAATAGAACAGCTTCAATATGACGAACTTTGCAAACCATTCTTCATATCCAATGAAATCCTTACCCTACCATCCCTCTACATTCTGGAAACCATCAAATTTTTAAAACTCAACCCCCCAAAAGTCAGAAATGATTGCCACAAACTTAATTTAAGAAACTTGAAACTTAACTATAATGTTCAGCAACACAGACTTACCAAAACTAGTAAAAATCCTCAAATAATAGGGTCAAAGTTATTTAATATGTTACCAGAGAATTTAAAACTAATCCACAATGATAAAACTTTCTTGAAAAAACTAAAACAATATTTGCTAAACAAACCATACTACGACCTAAATGAATTTTACGTAAATCACAGCATAATGTAGCAAAATGAAATAAGGCAAAAATAATAAAAATAAACCTCTGTGGCAAACCTGCAGACCAAACGAATTTCAATTTGCCTGATTGAATTTTCACTAAAATATTCTCTTAAATTGTCAGATTTATTTTTCTATATAAACTAGGAGTACGCTCCGAAGTCGCGTATGAGAATGAACGAAGACAATTCCATGTAGGCTACCATATATAATCTGTCTTTAGTCTTTAGTGCCCCTTTAACCCTGCCTCTGCGGCCCGCCGCAAGTTTGTGCGGCGACAGTGGCAGTGATGACCAGCGTTGCCAACACAACTTGCTCATTTTACCCGCAAAATCCGGTGGTAATCCCCGGAATTAGCCGGAATCAAGTCTTGATTACCCACAAAATCCCCTGAATTCAAATTTTTAAGATTTCGGCAAACTTTTTGGTAAAAACCTCGTTGTAACCACGTTGTTACGGTGCATTGAGAGAATTATTAATATTTATACCATTCTTTCTTATATTCAGCAAACCGTTCATCATTCATTTCAAGTTTTTTTTAAGGCTACCTTTTTTAACTGAAGTCAAATTAAATGTAATGAATATCTATTTATGTAGGTAACTATTTATGCAAATATTTTTATCTTTCTGAAAGAGAGGTACCGGAACTCCGTTCCACTGCATTCCCCCCAAATCGAGCACTGAATAACAGTAAGACTATATCCCCTATATCAACCATAAAAGTAAAAAAAAAAACATAAAATTTACAAGATTTTAAACCTTATGTGATGGCCCCTGGCCCTATCATAAATTGAATTAATAATGTTAACTATAAAAGCTAGAACAAGTAATGCAAGAGTACCCTAGGTCTATCGCGAATGGCAATTTGAGTACTGTGGTTAATTCAGAATTCTTATGAATAATATTCAATAGTTTGATGCCATAAAATGGTGTTAGTAACCCTTATGGGAAAGTGGACTGGTCCCAGATCTGGGATGACATATCTGGACATATTCCAGATCTGGCACCCATATCTAACCAGATATGGAATTAGTTCAGATCTGGCATCACAGATCTGATCGTATCTGGCATCCAGATCTGACCAGATATGGAATATGAAATTGGTAAAATTTGTGTTTTAAGAGACAAACTAACATTTTATGTTATCCACACTTTATTCTCATAAAATCCAAGCCTAAAAAAGATAGTAACCACTGACAGAGAAAATGAAAAAACTTTAACTAAAATAACCCTTGAGTAAAAAATAGTTTTAATTTGTTTAGTTTGTAGAGTGTTGTTTATTGTAGGCCTTTCACAATCAATGTTGTTTTTGTGTCATATGGTTGCCAACCATTTGTTTTAGCATAAGTAAAGGGCCATTAAAAAAAAGTATTAAAGTACTTAAGTTAGCCTACGATAACATTGTGTGTAGGCCTAACTTATCTATGGCTTACTTTTTTTTATTATTAATTAACTGGTGAACCCCTCTTGACATTTTCTTTAAAATATTCCAATTTTTCACTTCATTGATAGATAGGCCTATGAGATCAATAAATGATTAAATCTGTAGGAACTGTTGTAGTCAGTCGAATTTCGTTTGGTAAAAGTTCTACCGAGCAAGACAATTTTTGGGAAATGTTATCTTACAATTACGAGACCTAGATTCTCGTATTCGTAATGGCTTTCGTTACAATACGTGATTAGAAGTGGCCGTGGTGTAGTGGCTAAGTGATCGGAGTTCAATGCTAGAGTCCCTGGTTCAAATCCCGATCGGGCATGTTCAAAACTTTTACTAACAATTTTTGAACTTTTTAATTTTTATTGAATTTTTAATGCATAGTTCATTAGGTTTTAGTGTTAAAACATCTTATATTCTTTTTTATTTTATAAAAATCTTTTTTTTTTAAGTAATCTGGAACTCCTTCTTAAGGAAAGATGCAAAACAATGTTACTATTTAAAATGCATAACAATGTTATTATTAAGGTATTTTAACCTGTAGGACCATGTTACCAGAAGAATAGAAGCCTGTATATAGAAACAAATAAAGTACTGTAGGCCTACCTATGGAAATTGAATTTAAGGTAAAAATAACAAGATAAATATTTCAATTTGTTTTATTTGCAAGCATTTTTTATATTGTTATTTCATTGTGTTTCAATCACTATTTCAATTGTGCAAAGACAGTCTGGAGGTAGCATAAATTAATGAGCCGGTTCGTTATAACCTAAACTTTACCTTCCTAATCGAACCTAACTTCAAAACACTTAATACTGTCACAAATTCACATAAAACCCAACCTACCTTCCCCACATGCCTAACTAAGAGCTGATTATTTAGTTTCAAAACAAATTGATTTAATTCCGCATTGAGTCAAGTATAAACAGCTGTTTGCTTTGCTCACACAGTCCTCAGCCCACATTCGAACCCGTCCAGACCACGCCATATTACCATCCGAACCGCGAAATGAACCTTAGATTCGTAATTTTAGCCTTCGTTTTACATCCACTTAGGAATCTTTCCGACAAAAACGGATTGCATTTTTGGAATCAGCGTGAAAAATACTGTAAGGAAACATCTAAAAATTACATCATTTCTCAATGTAGACATACTAAATAATTGCCAAATATTTTATCGGATGAGTAAGTTAAATACATTTAGTCTTAACAATGCATATCAATATTTATCCGATTCAATTTTTCGATTAAAAAGAATTCTTTTTTTCCAATGTATGTCGCTAAACATCAAATTGATTTATGGTTGGTACGGTTTTTGTTCATACCTATTTAAGAAATTAGGCTAAACTACTGTCTAGGACTAACTTACAATTGACCAAAAATAAATAATAAGTTAGGCCTATTAAAAAGAAAGGGTACAGTTTCATATCTTTGGCACAAACAACCGAATGAGTAATATTAATTATTCGATTGTTTAATTCGATATATCGATCGATATTACTCATTCGGTTGTTTGTGCCAACAGATATGGAAGTGTACCCAAAAGAAAAAAAACAAATAGGCCTAGGCCTACCTCATAGCAAAACAACCAAGGATAAAACAATAAAATGCTTCTTTAATGTTTGGTTACCTCGGTAGGTGTACCTATGGCTCTGGGAAGTGGGATTTTTTAAACGTTATTTTTTATTTATATCATATGGCAAATGTATGATGAACTTAAATTCAATAGGCCTAGGCCTACGATATTAAGTTAAGTTAAAATCAAACCGATAAGTAGTTATTCATCTGATAAAATAATTAAGTTATTGTTGGTTCTCTGCGGAACTGTAACTTACCCAGTAGGTAACATAGGTAAGAAAAATAGCCTAAATTTTTATAAACTCATGAAAAAGATCAAAGTTAACTTACCGTAGCCTAACTTATGTATTTAAAAATTTTTCTCTTTAACAAATCATACACAAAAGATTCATGTTGATTTTTTAGAAATGTTACCTTTGTTATTAGGCCTATTATAAACTAAAAAGTAGGCTACACAGTGTAAAGAGTCTCCTTAAAAAAAGATCTTAGGCATAAATTGTTCAATATTGAAATAGGCCTTGGCCTACATGATAAATAGGTACGGTAAGTTGTATCGCCTAAAAGTGAACCGATTACGATAAGTTATCGCATAGGGTATATTAAGTTTAACAAAAATATTTCATCTGATAAATTATCGTAGGCTAGGTTCTCTGCGAAACTGTTCCCCTGAAGATGGGTAACTTAATCTAAGTATAGGCCTAATAAGGACACAGATAAGTAGCTAAAAGAAAGTTATAGGATACATTACTTTTTTAGGTCTATTTAGGTAAGTTAGGTTTATATTAAGGCCTACCTTTTTTAGTTTAAACTTTCTACCGTAGGCCTACATTCTTTGACAGTGAAAAACACATTAAACACAGATTGTTGTATGAACAAATAAACATAGTACTGTGACATCATTAGACACAGATTTTTAACAAAACACTTGACAGGCCATACCTAGGCTAGGCAACACGGCTGTCTAGGCAATTAATGTAACAGACATACTTTACACAAAACAACTTTACATGACACAGCACTTCCTCGCTTCACCGCCTTCCTTCAAAAGTTTATACTGTTTAGGCTATATTTTGAAGTTAAGATTATCTACCTCAGCATTCTGATTGTCTGTCTCACCATTCTTCCACTGCCTTGGTACAATCGATGAAGACCTGTGAGCCCAATTTTATGTCTGCTCGTACCGTACGTCTTGATCTTCACTTCTTGGTTATCTGCGTAGTCCTTTTGTTATGGGCCCTTAGCAGCATTATTATAAGTGGGCTAAGTTAGCTCTTTGAAGCAGTAGGTTCCCACTTATTGACCTACAGTATTTAGTGTTCAATACTTGATGAAGGGTCCATAAGCTCAGTTGACACATTATAGTCGACTGAGAGTTCAATATTTAACTCACTTAAAATTTGTCACTTATTCCGACCAAAGTCGGGAAAGCTCCTTCCTATTGCCTATTCTTGTGTCCATTGGCTGAGTTTCATCCGCTCTTCATCAGAGTCTTAAGTCTACTTGTTCTAGGTTAACCTTAACTTAGTTTAGTGGATGAGGTTTGAGTTGAATCTAAAATGCAGTTTGATTGCATTACTTACCTACGTAATTTAAATGGATAGGATTTTATTCACAAACTTTTAAAACCTACTTAGGTTGCCGTCTTATTATCAATAGCAGAATGCACTAAACCTTGAGGAGTATGTTCTAAGACTAAACTTAATTTAAGCAGCATTTCTGATTCTGTCTTAGTTAGCGAGTGAACTGCAGACGACCGATGAAAAAAAGATATATTAAATGAAAAAAAACCTTATTTGATAAAAAAAGTCTTAGTACTTTTGTTATATCATTATACAGTAATATGAAAGTACAGTAACTTATCTAAATATTTTGGGGCAACATTTGAATGACTGTGACTGAATAGATAAAGCCACCGACGCGAGGCCTTACTGAAATTTAATTTAGAACAACCAGAACGAAAATAACTAAAACCATTGATTATTAGATAGTGAAATCTTATCTAATATTAATTAGTCAAAGATAACACTTAACTTTTAGCAAGTTAGGAAACAATAAGTTAGTAGACTTTCACCCACGGCATCGTTTACCGTCGCGTCGTACTTATTATATAGCATTGCCTACTGAAGAAACGTAGCTTGTAGAATAAACATGTAAACATTTATTTTCCAATCAATTGCGATACATTTTAGTAGATAATTTATTAACTCCTACCAGTATTTTCGTAAATACATTATTATCCTAGAAATTGTAGAGTTATAATGTGAATACGGTTTGACTGTTACTCTATGGATGAAAGAGTAGTCGTTCTCTTTGTCTCAAGTAAACGACAAAATTGTAGGTCGTAAAATGTAAACAAATAAAAAGAAGAAGAAGGTAGCTCATAATGTTAATCTTATGGGACAAAACTAAAAATGTTTTTTTAAGATTTTATAATAATTACGGAACAAATATTTTTCAACAACTAATGGTCGCAAGATAAAGTGGTATAGAATCTTTGTGCAACACATCAAGTTTATAACTTTAGGCATTCTCGAGATTTCGATCAACATAAAGATGCATTTCACACCAGTATGAGAATTCACTTCGTTCATTCAATAATATTAATCTTAATGAGAATGTTAATTAGGTTTGCTGCTGCAGGGCACTAATGTTATTATATGTGTTTTTGTTGAAATGTTAATAGCATACAACAAATTTTGCCAAGTTCGATTAAAAAACTGAATTTATTCTCCATAAGAATATAATACGAATTTTGAATGTACAGTAGGCCTGCAGTTTTTTGGAATTTCCTCAGTAACTGTTAGACATATAACATCTAGTATACTAATTTATTTATTTTTAAAGCTCTACAGAATAGTTATTGAGATAAATAGCAAAATTTTTTATTTTGGGGTTGAAAATGGGAAAAAGCAATTTTTACCCCATAAAAGCCCCCTTAAAATTGGTTGGTTGTTATATAACAGAGTGGCTAGTGACCTGGAAAACCTGGAAATGTCAGGGAATATTAAATATCTGGAAAAGTCAGGGAATTTTGTCATGAGTCAGGGAAAATTGTAAAAGGTTTAAAATAATTTTAATAATTGTTAGGAAAGGTTGATCTGGTGAGAGAATGTGTGACGTGTGGGTGAAAACTAAGAAATATGTTATGTCTGTACAAATAAATTTTGTGTTTTTGTACAAAATAAATTTTGTTATAAACTGTGTATCATCCAATCAAACTCAGTTAAGGTAAGTTGCAAAGTTTGAATATAAGCTAGCCTGTATCTATAGTATAGATTTTATGTATGTTTTTCATATAATCATATTTCATAAGATATTCTTCAGATAAAGATTAGTCCTTTTGATGAATTAGTTAGTATTAAAATTACAATTTTGAATTTGTCGATCAGGGAAAGTTAAAAAAAAATCATGGAATTGTCAGGGAATTTTTCAACGTGATTTCACTATCCACCCTGATAAGTTTGTATAGGAATTGTCTAATTAAGATTATTATTGATAAATAAATAGTTATTTACCGTTTGAATGATCGTAAGTTTACTCGTTATTACCAGATATTGATTTTTAAAAAATCCAAAAAATTGGATCATTAGCGAATTTCCCTGTTACCTTAGGTGGCACGGTAAGACCCAGACCTTGGACCCTTGAAGCATGGTAATCCCCAAATTTAATTATAACTTTCGTGTAGAGCAGAGGTTTCCAACCTACAGCCCACAGGATGGCACACACACAGCATGGTTTATGGCAGCCACAGGAGGCAAACAGAATTCATCCACCGTCCCTGCAAAGGCCTATTAAGAACTAATAATTTTTATATGATGGTATCATAGACAAAAATTATTAAATACATACTGTCAGCCATGCTGCGGTTACCATAGGTTCTGGTGCACACCGCTGGGAGTGCATGTAGTTACGTAGCGCCAAAGATAAAACATAGTCAATACACATAGTAGATTTTCCATCATTATGGAACAGCTGAAGCCAATTTTATTGTTATTTCTGTCCGGTTTTATCTAGATGTCGTGTTTTGTTTATATTTTTTTTCTTGTTATTTCAGTAACTTAAAACCTAGATTAATCAAATAAAACTATCTAATAATAAACAATAACTCGTCCACTAGCTATACAACCAAACAATGAGACACAAATAATAAGAAACTAACCCTAAAATAATAGAAACAAAAACACAACATCTAAAGAAAACCGGACAGAAATAAAAATAAAATTGGCTTTAGCTGTTCCATAAGGATGGGAAATCTACTAAGGGACTATGTTTTATCCGTGGAAGCGCGTACGCCGTAACTACACGGCGCTCCCAGCGGTGTGCGCCAGAACCTATGGTAACTGCAGCATGGATGACGGTCTATTATGGTATACATCAATGACCGTCTAAGTCTCGGAAAAACTAGTTAGCATATATATGCGGTTGATTGAAATGAAATGAGTCCAATTATGAGCCTTGTTCCATGAGGGAGGCCATATACAAGATCACTATGAGATTGGACAGCATTTTAAGCAGTAGTATTTTAGTAAACAGTAGAGACAGTTGAGGGATTTCAAAGTCAACTTTGCATACTGTAGTTAATTTTATGAAATCAACTTGTAGCTTGGTATTAACAGGTTTGTTAGTGACATGTAGAATTTCATCATCACACCATCTGACAAGATAATATTTATTATTTTAACTGAATGGAAACATAATGAACACATTGTGGATTTATTTTACTCACATTCCATTCAGTACATAATCACGAAAGAATTGAAGAAACATGGTATCGAAGTAGCGTTCAAGACCAACAATATGACAATTAATAAATTAAACGTTTCTGATTGTGTAGTTGACAGACACACAATCAGCTGAATGTTTGACGAGAGCATTATAATGCCGAAACGGCCGTAACTCAAGTTACAACAGTTAGAGCAGTAGACGAAGGTAAATACCTATTTTAGCGAATTTCCCATATAGGTAATAAGCTATTACCATAGGTCTCATGGTAAAACCTGGACCCGGGACCGATTTACTATTTCATTTTGAGGTCCCCAGAGGCCAAAATACCATCCGTTCAATCATATATATATATTTGTGTGTCCGTTGTAATGGTCAAATTGTGTTAGGGGTAAATCTTTATTTAATATACACGAACGATTCGAGCGTGGCGATTTGTCACGACGGCAACAATGACCCGCTTGGTCAGTGTCTTACATAGTTTGAGACTCGGCCGCTGCCACCTTGAAGCGCTGCCGTAGCGGTGGTGGGGAGGAGCCTAGACCGCCGGACAGTGGACATTTCTTGGGGCAGTCGGCGGCGAGCGATAGGTTCGCGCACACCAACCCTCCTTAGGCTGTGCGAGCGAACCTAATAAAGTATCGAAGGCGTGCGAAACCTCGATGCGAATCTGGAAGTATTGTGTTACGTAAGTACACTGTATATAGCTAGCGTATACGTTGTATCCCTCCTCGTATCCACTTTGGAGAGGGAAATTACGTTATTTATTAGGCTATTCTAGGCCGTTTATGGTAGTTTATCGACTGACGCTGCAAGTGTAGTGTCGCAGTAGCCTACGCCTTATTTTAGGCATCCTAAGCGGTTTTGTTTTATTTCAGATCAAGAGTTTTTATTTATTTTCCTTAAAGCCAAGAAGAATTGGCATTTAAGCCTTCTACGTTTTATTTTATTTCATTATTTACTTATCGCGAGTTAGCGTCGTTTTCTTTTGATTACGAGAAGATTATTTTAGTTTTATTTTGAGAAGTGATTCCTCGTTAAGCCTAGGAGCTGGCTCTCTATTTTATTTCCTAATCTTCGCCTATTTATCTATCGGCCCCTAGTAGTTAGCTGCGACTTGGTTTTTGTCAGTGCGTCTCTGTGCTGATACCAAGTTATAGTAGTAACTATAGTTTGTGTATTCATTGATAGTAATTCGTGTTCGGTGCGTCGGCGTGCCGATGTACACAGTGTGTACTTGTGTACTAGCAGATCGACGCAACAGTAAATTCAGGAGGACCGAGGAGCAGTGAGCGAGCGACGAAGACCGTTAGCGAGACCCTGGACTACTCGAGCTATCCGAGCAAATCGGAAGTAAGTTTAGGATAGGTGCCCCTACCTGACATAAACACCTCACACCGTTAGCACAATAACTCTAACAAAAATTATCCGATTTTGATGAAATTTTGTATAAAAACCTACATTTATTTGAACGAGTTCGCGAACCAGCAAGATCGGACCATGGGAACGAGGGTATATGGGGTGTTTTATGGGGTAAAAATAAGTTTTTTCCATTTTTGACCATACAATTTTAGAATTTCTTTCCCATCCATTTTGTAGAGCTTAAAAAAGAAATAATTTAGTATATTGAAGCATTGTTGTATGCCTAAATGGTTACGGAGAAAATTCAAAAAAGTGAAAATTTCCATGCTATTCTTATGAAGAAAATGAAAACTGTTGTAGTTTACTTGTTTATGGATATATGTTGATCAAATTTGGCAAATTTATTTTTTTCATCCTATACTATTGACGTTTGGTCAAAATCACTGTTTACCTTCCCCGTAGCAGCAAACCTAAGCACTCGTTAAATCTAATGTTATTTAAATTGGGGATAAATATGTCTAATTTATGGAAATATTTGAGTAAATATGTAATCAGACAAGTTGAAATTCGCTTAGTATGCAGGTTTGCTGCGGCGGGGGTATTTAATACTATCACAGCCACAGCTCAGGCACGGCCTCCTATAACTACAGGCCGCGGCGTTCGAAGTGGCAACACAGCATCGGATGGCTGGATGTAGCTACTGCTACGCTACACCACTGAACACCCACGCTCGCGCCGCGGAGGATTGTAACAAAGCAAGCAAATTATCTATTAATTTAGATGATTTATATCTGACAACACTGATGTTAGGAAAAGAAGAAAAGATTTATACGAGACTTTCGTGGCAATACAAGAATATAATACAATATTTATTAAGACCTTTTACGGTACATTGAACGTATAAGTATTAGGCCTAATTGTAGTTTTCTTCCGTCTTTTCTACGTATTTACTCTATGATTTATTATTCGTTAAACACTAAAGTTTAAATCCTATTTACAATGTTATTTAGTTACAGCTTCTATGTAAGCTATTGTTTTATCAATTAGAATGATGGTGTTTACTATACAAAGTAAAAATTAACAAAAGCAATAAATAACATTTCTTTATTCAAGAGAGGATTGACATCTTTCTATGGTTACAGTGGCTATTATTTTTGTCTTTTTTTACTTTCGTGTAAAAACCAGCCAACACAGAAGAACAACTGCACGCTAATTATACATGTTGTCGCTAATTTTAGTTATTTGCTAATTCCACCTAATTCTATCAAGATGGTGGTCGCCACGCCTCTATTGGTTGATGAGCGCTAAGCTAAAAGTTCCGCTAGCTCCGCCTTCCGATTGTCTGTTGCAAGAATATTATCAATGGGTTAGTTATTAATGGTAGGTAGCGCAATAAATTAATGAATGAAGTAATATTTTTATTTCTCCTAATACTACATTAAAATTCATAGTAAACTACTGCAAAATTATTAAAATGAAAAGGAAAATGGCATTTCTGTTTTAGGCTACCGTATTTAATTATGAAGACATTAAGTCGTGCAGTGTGCACCGTGTATGATTGATAATTGATAATTGATAATTGTACGTGTAAACTTAATGGTTGGATTGTAGTAAATAGTTAAGCTGTCTTCAAAATGCATTCAATGCTGTGCTGTTGGCTGTAATAATATTACTTATTACGGGGAAATATAAGGAACACAGGTAGAGCTTTCAGTTATAACTTCTGTACTGGTTGGGAATGTATGTACCTATATTAAAGCAATGTTTCATACAAAAGTAATATTCTCTTTAGGATAAATAAAAGGCATATCAACTTGCTTGAAATAATTCAGTTGGCATAAATTAATAGATACGTGATACTACAATACACTTTGCGGGCAGCGCTACTCGCCGCGCTGCGACATAAAACTGAGTTTTGGACGCTCTGTTCAACCCAAAATTATAACAAAACTAAGCATGATAGAAAGAAAAGTTAAATACAAACAGTAAAGTATATTCAATTATCTACAGCTTTCTCACAGACAAAACTTCTCTGACCAACAAACAACAATTTTAGTAGGCGACTAACTTTTTCACTATACTTTTCCAAACGTTTTCTAATGTGTTAATTTTAAAAATATTTTTATATACTACCAAATGAAATTTTAATTTTCAAAGCCATACCATTGGCATGAAGAGTTTATTCCCAAGCGCTGTACCAAATTTCAAAATTTTACCTCAATTGTAAGGGTGTAAAAATGCAGTATATTTCAACCGTGACCACTAGTTCCGTACTACCGTAATGGTGAAACGGCCGGGAGTTACTGCTCGGTGCGACGTTGACAATTCTCGCTGGCCGCAGCCTGTAGTTAAAGGAGGCCGTGGCTCAGGGGCTAAAAATTGATTTTAATCCATGGTAACAAAAATAAATCCACAATGTTTACGTTCAGTTAAAATAAAAAATATTATCTTGTCAGATGGTGTGATGATGAAATTCTACATGTCACCGTGCCTGTTAATACTAAGCTACAAGTTGATTTCATAAAATTAACTACAGTATGCAAAGTTGAGTTTGAAATCCCTCAACTGTCTCTACTGTTTTTCTTGTCATTACTGCTGCTTAAAATGCTGTCCAATCTCATACACGTTTGTGTGTACTGTACATCTAATTACTCAATACTTCTGTATGCTTGAGGATCCTATTGTTAGTTGTAAATTTGATATCAATCTATTAATAACATTATTTTATTTCAGACTTTGGCCGATGTGTGGTGTGAGACCTTCATTAACTCAAAACAAGAAGCTTACAGATCTATGATAGAACTTTTCATCCATACTGTTGGTGCAACAATTGACGTAACATTGGAAAATCTGAAGACATTTGATAAGAAGGGCAAGCATCCTGACAACAAACCTTGCATCACAAAGGAGTTACAAGAAGCTTTTGATGATTCGGTAGGCCTAACTAACATTTTCTTAGTCTCCGATTAATTAATATTGGTGTAATGGTGTATAAATATGTAGTGTGTATTTCAAACTAACGTTTTTATTAGCAGACTCAGTGAGTAAGCCTAACTAATGTTAAAAAAAAAAAAAAAAAAACAGTTGACTCAAATCACCATTAATTTTTATTGTTGTTACTTTTTGCCTATTGTTTGGAAACAGTAATCAGCCTAGACCTTCTTTAGAAAATCCTCAGTTTGAATTAAGAATCTGAAAATTAAAAAAATGCATACTCAAAACAAGTGAGTGATAAGTGATGAAATAAGTGCTTGAGTATAATTCAGCAGCAACTGTGGGCCTTTTTCTTCCTTCCTTTTAATCTCCAGAAAAATGCACGCCTTTACTTTGAATGTACTTTGAATGCATGTCAGTGGTTTCTTCAATACTGATTTGCAATACAATTCACAAATAAAGTCATTCTTTGTCATTTTAGTATATTTTAACCATTAAATTACACAATTTTTTAACGGTATTGCCATTTTTTATTTTCATTGTGTTTATAGTTTAGTTCAATAGTGCCAATGATCACATAAGCTCAGTTGATGGTGCACGTTGGCTGCGACAAGCAAGGATATTTCACTCTGCAACAGCAAGTTGGTGACTGCCGGGCGTGACAAGCCCTAGTTTTTTTTTTTTTTTTTTATGGAGAGATAGGAAAATGCATTTATGCACACAGGTGGCAGTCCCAGTTGTCCTTACTCTTCAGCAAGGTCTCACGGGAATGCATGGGCAGTAAATGCAGTCAGGTGAATTAGTTTTGGCCATCAAGTGCAGGTACAACTGAAAATAGCCGTGACCTGACAAGAACTGCGTGAGGTAATAGTCAACCTCACCGTGCCGCCGTTCCACCCACGGTTGGACCTGTCTGATGAGTCTGGCAGTCCCAACGTCCTCGAGTCTCCCTTTCCCAGCTTTCTTGCCACATCTAAAAAGTGCGGGAGCGATCTTCCGTTCTTGCAGCGTCCTTTCCGATGTAGCCTTGTCTCTGGTAGATTGCCTTCCTTCCCATCGCTGCCAAGAGTTTGACAGGGATAACTCCAGCAATCACCAAAACTTAGCTTTATTAATGTTTCAAGACAAATGTCTGTGTTGTACATTCAACTTGTTGATTCAAAAGAGTTATTTTTTTCAGGTTAATGAACACTTGAGCAAGCGCTTTATTTTGAACAATGGATACATGAAGAATTTCATTGAGTTTGTACAAGCTGCCTTGGGATATGGACCCCTATCGGATAAATATCTAGCATACAAGATGCATGTAGCGCTAGAGTTATTTGCGTATTCAGTTTGGCCACTGGCTCGCTATGCAGCCTGTATTATTGGTGAGTATCAGTGCAGATAAGAAAACCGAACAG
Source organism: Macrosteles quadrilineatus (assembly GCF_028750875.1). Taxonomy (NCBI): domain Eukaryota; kingdom Metazoa; phylum Arthropoda; class Insecta; order Hemiptera; family Cicadellidae; genus Macrosteles; species Macrosteles quadrilineatus. The sequence goes on along the minus strand of NW_026542600.1, from coordinate 41,695,449 downwards.
TTCTTTATATGGAAAAACATATGGGTGTACAAGTTTATGGAATAGTTCCTACTACTAACAGAATTTAGTGAATTCATCAATATAGGCTTATTAAACTGAAATAAATAGGAAACTAGGCAATTAGGAAAAAGTTAGAGTTTATGAATATAAATTTACACAAGTAAATGCCAAATGCTAGATCTTTTAGAATTTCCTTCATGTATGATAAATTAGTGAATGAACTAATATGTTTATTCAACGTAATATAAACAGCATGAACAAAATACATACTTTGAATATATTTCAAAGACTGTTGTGTTAATTTTAAAGATAGTAAAAAGGTTTGCAACTTCTAAGCCATATTTATGATAGATAGGTTGGTATAAAAAAGATACTTTTGGGGTTATGTAATATTTTTTTATTGTTTGAAATAATCTAAAATCGCTTAAAAATAACTTGCAAAGCGGACGGAGACTGTTGCATTGTTGTGGCAGACTTTGGCCGCATGCCTCGATATGCACTGCAAAACTGCAACTAACCTCTAGTGGTCCCGTATCAATCACTAAAGCTGCCATATCTTAGTTAATAGTCCACGGAAAGTAAATAAAAGAAACGTCTTATAACACTTAAAACATATATTTACGCTTATACTGTTACTCACAAGACGGTAAATATACAAAAAAGATGGTAAGTGGTGAATGAAGACCCAATAGGCGAATGAATTTATGAATTATTAGATTCGCCTATTGGGTCTGGGAGTGTCCAATCAAAATCGATCACCACTTACCATCTCTTTTTTGTATACTTACCGTCTTGTGAGTAACAGTAACTTATAAGCGTAAATATTACGTTTTAAGTGTTATAAGACGTTTCTTTTATTTACTTTCCGTAAATTTAATAACACGTACAATGCTGATCAAGAAGTTATTTAATAGTCCAATCTTAAAAAATAAGGTGTCAATCGATTTGTTATTAAATTGCCTTAAAAAAGTTATTCTTGTAATTTCTTTTGTAAAATCAATGGTTTTCGAGTTATTTAAGAAAGAAAATTTTAAATTGCCACCATTTCGGATTGGTAAAACTTATAAATTTGATACTTTTTGCAAAGATTAGCCTTACCTGTCACTATTTACGTACCAAGTTTCAAGTCAATCGCTTAAAGAGTTCGAAAGCTATGGATTCATATGTGAAAATCACATACAGACAGACAACCGGAAAAGGAGGCTCCGGCGACCCATGTTTATGATGTAAAATATTGTTTATGATGATTGGCAAAGGCAACCCCTCTTGATGCCGAATTAAACTGTTATGGCAAGGACATTAAATAGACCTACGGTATATGTTTTCATCAAAGTCAAGGGATTTAAAAATAATTTGACTACATCCAAGAAACCTTAATAAAAATGTCATTAAAGGATTCACATTATTCACATTCAAGGGAAACAAAACACCATCTGAACAATATAGTCCAGGAGCTGAGGGGGGTTGAGCATGCATGTAAGTAATATGCAATGTTATTGCTGATTATTGTAATATGGACTGTGGTGATCAAAATTACGTATGTCGCCTATTTCAAAAGTGGTCGATAAGGTGGGGGGGAGGGGGCAAACATGGCGGTTTGCGCTTTGCGTTAAAACGCTGGTATTTCGAAAACGGTAAAAGATAGAACATCGGTTAAAACGTAATTGTAATTCTAAAAATGTGTTGGTGACTACAATAATGGCTATTGAGTCCGAGGTCGTATCTTTATAAATAAACAAGTTATTGTATAAAATATGTAAAAATGGACTTTTCGTGTAGTTTTTTTTACCGAAAGTAGAATTAATTTGTGAGTGTCGCAGTAGTAGTAGTAATATCAAATATCAAAGAAGTAATATCAAATATCTTTGCTGATAGTTGTAATATGGACTGTGGTGATAAAAAAATATGCATGTCGCCATCTTTTCAGGTGGTCGAGAACTTGGTGGGAGGGGGGCAAAGATGGCGGAACGCGCTATGCATTGAAACAACTGTAGCTCGATAATGGTACGAGATAGGACATCGGTTAAAACGTAGTTTTAATAAAAAAAATACGGCCAATAGAAAAAGTTATTGGGTAAAAAGTTGTATCTTAACTAATAAAAAAGTTATAACAATAATAAGTTTAACAAAATCTACATTATACAGCTATTTTCTTCAAAAATCATATGAATTGTTGATAAAAAATAGTGTAATTACTTAATTACTCAGCTAAATATTAACTAGAGGCATTTTCTTATTAGAAATCCTCATTTTCGGTACTAAGTGAACTTTTAATTAATAATAATTTAAATCAGAACATTTTTACAGTTTACAATGCTCATAGTACAAGTGTTCTATACACGTTTATTAAGTCAATAGTGCTCCATCAAAGTACAAAATTGGCTAAATGTGTTTAATAAAAATTCTTTGATATTTTGCAAAACTTATCACTGTAGCTTTACATTTTTAAAATTGTTGAAATAAGCGATTTGGATAATTGGAGATTCGGTTAATTGGAGTTCGGATAATTGGAGTTCTACTGTACGTATAATACTTGGGGTTTCGCCGCAATCAAATGCATAATACAGATTACCACTACAAATCAAATTTTTATTATAATGTTATAGGTTTATTACAATATGAATATGTAACAGATTCTTATTAAATACAGTTATATGAAATAAAAAACATAACTACAAAAGTAAATACCTTATAATAAAAAATACGGTAAATCTCTTCATTCTGTCCATAACAATTACACTGGTTGTTCATATTATTTGTTGAATTGAAATAGGTACCTAACTTTTGTAAGTTGGTGAAATTTTACTTTAAAATTGCCTAATCCACTAGTCACTAAGAACAAACTTACATAAAAACCAACCACACACAATTAAAAAAAAAAAAAACGTAAGCAACTTAAAATAAAACGTATTGAAATTTAAAATATTTAAATAACTATTAAAAGTTATAAAAGAATGTTATTTGTATAAATAAAACACAATAAATGTCAGTAGTCTTGAACTGTACAAATACTTTCACAACCCTGATATCACTGGGTTAAAAGTCAATTAACTTTTGGGGGATTAACAGTTGTGCCGATATCAGCAGTACTGCACAGCAATTATGACGCAACCTTTCGGACGAACCCCAAGGCGTTTTTACATTTTAAACCACATGTATTCGTAATAATATTTTTTTTTCTTATAAGAAAATGCATCTAGTTAATATTTAGCCGAGTAATTAAGTAATTACACTATTTTTTATCAACAATTCATATGATTTTTGAAGAAAATAGCTGTATAATGTAGATTTTGTTAAACTTATTATTGTTATAACTTTTTTATTAGTTAAGATACAACTTTTTACGCAATAACCTTTTCTATTGGCCATATTTTTTTGATTAAAACTACGTTTTAACCGATGTCCTATCTCGTACCGTTATCGAGCTACAGTCGTTTCAGTGCATAGCGCGTTCCGTTATCTTTGCCCCCCTCCCCCCAAGTTCTCGACCACCTGAAAAGAAGGCGACATGCGTATTTTTTATCACCACAGTCCATATTAACTATCAGCAAAGATATTTTATATTACTTCTTTGCGACACTCACAAATTAATTCTACTTTCGGTAAAAAAACTACACGAAAAGTCCATTTTTACATATTTTATACAATAACTTGTTTATTTATAGAGATACGACCTCGGACTCAATAACCATTATTGTAGTCCACATTTTTAGAATTACAATTACGTTTTAACCGATGTTCTATCTTTTACTGCTTTCGAAATATCAGCGTTTTAACGCATAGCGCAAACCGCCATGTTTGCCCCCCCACCTTATCGACCACTTTTGAAATAGGCGACATACGTAATTTTGATCACCACAGTCCATATTACAATAATCAGCAATAACATTGCGTACTACTTTCATGCATGCTCAACCCCCCTCAGCTCCTGGACTAATATTAGGCCTTTCAATTCTGCATTTTTTCAGGTAATTATAACTGACGTTATAACAGAAGCTAACCAAATTAATGCCAATTGAAACAAAATTGTGACAGAGAGGTAATGCAGAAAATCAGGCAGTTCTTAAGTAATGTAAACAAAATTTTATCGCTATAAAAATGACTGAAACATGTAATCGTACTGGCGACAATGGGTAGTACCATTGACTTTATATCTAAAGTCAAAGGTAGTAACATGGAGACTACATTATCATTGACGAAGATCAACATGGACAACCTAATTTTGTTTCTATAAACCATTAACAAATTTTGCTTTCAGCTGCAGCTCCATATTGCAAATGTATGTTTTGAACATTCAAACGTGCCAAAAACGATGGACAGCTAATTACTATTGAAGGGCACTAAAATCACTTAAATATGACAGCTTTAAAATGAGCCTTTGCTAAGATCTTTAGCAACACATGTATTAAGCAGTAGATTTGATCCATTCATTTGGGACACGGTGTATCCAGGCCCCATAAGCTTTAATTTTTGATTAATGTCCAGCAAACATTAACAACGACCAAATAAACATGCAATTAAATTTCTGAATTTATAATGTGCAAGCGGACTATGAGTCACTACAACACAGTGTATTAGTAACAGTGGGTTAGAAAGAAGCCTTTTAACAATAAGGTGTATTCACGGCATTTCTGTATTAGGAAGCTCATTCAGAGTTTACCTACCAAGCGAGACTGAGAATTTGATGAGCCTGGTGTACAGTCTGTTCAAAAACTAAGGGTGTCCGGGTTCGTCGTTTGCGCGCAGCGTTAAACTGGGACACCTTTTCAATGTGCCCAGTTTCGTCGTGTCGTGAAACGCCACCCCTGGACAACTTAAAAATGTGTCCAGGTTCGTCGTTTGCGTGCAACGTTAAACTTGGACACATTTGAAAGTGTCCAGGTTCATCGTTGTCTGATTGAGGCGGTGTCTGTTTTTATCGTAGTCCACGTTTAACGTTGTCCTACTTCGACATCGTCCTGTATTTAAGTATGATAATCTTACCTAACCTAACATAACCTTACTTAATCTAGCCTAACCCATGCTTAGGTTAGCAATATGCCGAAAATGACAGATTTTTGTTAAACCAAGGTTAGGTTAGGTTAGATTAGATTAGATTGTAATTATATTTGGGAAAAGTGTTTAAAATATCCTAAAGTAATAAAAAAACAAATTAAAATTATATATAAAAAAAACCCAATCTTTAGCACTTTTTTGGCAATTTTCAAACACAATTTTCATGGTGAAATAGGCGTTTGTGCGAAAAGGAAAGTGTTCAAAATAGGCTAAATAATGATATAAAATAATTTTTTTCAAAATTCGTTAGAAGCTCCTAAAGTAAACAAATACCGAAAATGTCTTCAAATATGACAACTTTGCTTGGCCACTATGGAAACTACCTGTGGCCACTCGGAGGGTTAATGCCAGAACCACAATTTTAATATATTTTTTTTTGTTATTTGATTTTCAAGACTGCACACATAAAGGAACCCCTTCTTGTATTAGCGAATTGCATTAAAATGAGGGATTTAGCACTTGCGTCAACAACTATAGAATGATTCCTTTGGATTAAAAAATTGTGTGACTTGGTACCATCATGGTTTGGAACGTCCAGATTAATAACTATAATTTTATTAAAACCAATTACGAATGGATAATTAAGAACTGAACTTACGTCATTGCAATATAGAAAGAAAGGATAGAATGTATATGGAAGTAGAGAGAGAGAGAGAGAGAGAGAGAGAGAGAGAGAGAGAGAGAGAGAAGGGAATATATTTAGAAAAAACAGCATCAGCGACCAGTGAAACATTTTACCTCAGGCTTGCACCCCCTGGTAGTGGTCACAGTCCAAACATATTTGAAACTTTTACTAACATTATAATTTAATTTAAACTTATAGGTACCTACTGTTTACAAAACTATTTATCACAAATTTGTTGTATATTTCAGGAGGATTACTTTTGAACCAATATACATTACACTTGCCTAGAGATCCACTTCCCGAATGGGAAGAACCACTGGTGACCAATCAAAAACTTGAAAGGACCTTTGACACATTTTTGAAATTTTTGTGGAGTTCTCAAAGGTAAATACTTTATTTACAATTTTAGCTGACATTAAACAAAATTTTGATGTTCATGAGAGATGTAGGATAAGTCAAATGTAATATTTAATTTCTTGTATCACTAAAATATTTTGTTATTTAGGATTTTGTGGGGTAACATTACTGAGTCAGTTTACATTAAAATCAATATCTTATTCATAATATCAAATCAAAAGATCTTTATTCATATTTGTAAATACATGTTTTCATGAATAGTGTCAAACAATTAACAAAAATAATTACATGAATAGGTAGGCTACAATCAAAATTATTATTAGGACAGTATTGATCACACTACTCCAGGTTGCTGTTTTCTGAATTTTAAAATCTATTATCTGTTCTAAACTTAAAAAAGTCATCAAATGAATAAAGTGCCCTCTGTATCAAAAATTCTTTCAATTTCACTTTGAAACCTCTATCATCCTGCATGCTTCTTATGTGATCTGGTATGTGATTTAGGAATCTGATACCGTTGTATGAAGTTTTTCTTTTGAACAATTCTAATTTATGATTTGGTAATACTACTTTATTTTTATTCCTAATATTATAGCTGTGGATATCTTTATTGGTAATAAAACTATTTATATTATTTTTACAAACATTATGCATTCTAAAATGTATAAGCTGTAAACAGTCAACATTTCAAATTAAGTAAAGTAAGTTTTGACAGATTCATTGTTCTTAAAGTTTAATATGGCCCTTAATGCTCTTTTCTGTCCTATTAGTATCTTTGTCAAATTTTGAGCGGATGTTCCACCGTAGACACAGATCCCATAAGAAACATGGGATTGAAATTGGCAAAATAAACACTTTTTAACACATTCGTATCGCAGAGATAATACAGTCTTCTGATGGCATAGATTCCTGAGTTAATTTTCTTTAAGACACTATCCACATGCAGATCCCAACAGATTTCTATCAATGATAAGGCCAAGAAATTTAGTATTTTCAACTTGCATAATTTCCTCATTATCTATGTAAATATTTATTTCTTCTTTAATTTGTCTTTGTTTAGTGCAAAATGATATGCAGTTAGTCTTTTGAGTGTTCAAAACTAAATCGTGAGTGATAAAGAAATCTTTAATTTTTGCTAACTCCACAAAGGAGTGAATTTCTAATTCTATACCAGTTTTTGCAGACATTATAAGGTTTGAATCATCGGCGTACAAACAGAGCTGATTTTTGATAGAGTTTCATTTACTTAGGCAATTCGGCATATCACTTATTTAGCAGATAAATAATAATGGTCCAAGTATTGACCCTTGGGGTACTCCATATTTAACTTTTTCTAATGTTGACTGAAATTTAATAACTTGATTTTTCTCAGTTCTTGATACTTCTACATATTGTACTCTATCAGTTAGGTATGATTCAAACCATTTTAAATATGAATTCCTGATTCCTAGGCTATTAAGTTTGTCAATCATTTTTGGGTGGGAAATACTGTCAAAAGCTTTGGATAAGTCCATAAAAATTCCGGTAACTTTCTCTTGCTTATCTAATGACTCTATGATTGATTCAACAAAACTTATTAAAGCAGTGGTAGTGGATTTATTTTTCCGAAAGCCATGTTGTTCGTGATTAAAAAGATCATATAGTTCTAGGTGTCTTATGAGATTTAATTGCATCGCTTTTTCAAAAATTTTTGATATATATGGAAGAATAGAAATTGGTCTATAATTTTGAATATCCGATTCTTAACCCTTTTTGTACACCGGTATGACCTTAGAGATTTTAAGTTGTTTTGGAAAAATGCCTGAAATAAAGGAAGAATTTATTATATGCTTTAAGGGTTTTAATAGGGACTCCTTAGCATATTTAATAATCTTTATTGGAACTTCGTCAAAGCCACTGGACCATTTATTTTTTAGAGCGTCGATTATTTTATTTATATCACTTTCGTCAATTGCCGGACACCTGAAAGTTGGGATCTGTTTATTACTTTCCTTCATAGAACCAACAGCTTGATTTGATCTATCATCTAACATATTTTCAATTATACTGACAAAAAAGTTATTAAAACTATTGGCAACATGCAATGGGTTTGAGATTTCACAATTAGGTCTACCTAGTTTTAAAACATGATTTTGTTGTTAGTTGGCTGGAGTTTTTCTTGTCTCCTTATTAATAATTTCCCACACAGTTTTACTTATATTTTCAGAGTTTTTAACTTTATAACTATAATAATTACGTTTTGCACTCATGACATTTAATTTATATTGCTGCGTTTTTTTTTTTTTTAATTGAGTTTTAAGAACCTTTGACCCAGATTCTCTAACTAGGTTGTTTAATTCAATGAGATCATTTTTGTTCTTTTTTAGGTTCTCTGTAATCCAATTTTTGCTGTTTTGGTGATTGTAAATTTTTTTCCTGACCTTTGGAAAAGATAAATTAAAGTAATATTTTGAAAAATATTGTGGAACGTGTCATATTTACTCTCTATATTTGAATTAAAAAAAGTTAACCAATTTTCTTTTACCAATAATGATTTGAACAGTTTCATAATGTCTACAGAAAAATTTCTACCTCAGTAATTTAGAGTAGTATTATCTATCTTTTTAGGACATGTGAGTAGTTCCATGAGTTGACCGTCATGATCTGATAAGGCTGTTACAATATCCTCAGTTTTAATTTGATCCTTATTAATGTTAGTTAAAATATTATCTATGCAAGTTTTTGAGGTATTTGTGACTCTTGTGGGAAAATCTATTATATAATTCATACCACATCTCAGGAGAATACTTTTTAACTCTTTTAGCTCTGGTGAATCTTTAAGAGTGTCAATATTAAAGTCCCCAATTATAATCCAATTTTTTTTCTTTTATTACTAGATTATTAATTAGTTTATTTAGTCGGTTTAAAAACTCTGAGTTTTCAAACTGTGGGGTTCTATAAATTCCTACCAGCAAAAAGTGGAAATTATCTACTTTAAATTTAACACAACAAAACTCCAACAATTTATCTTGGCAAAGCTCTTCTCCCATTTTTAAGAGCAGTGGTTTCCCCTTTATGCTCTCCTTTGATAAGATTAAAACACCTCCTCCAGTTGTTGTGGTGCGAGAATAATGAGCTATTTTTTTGTAGTTATCAAGGTTAAATCTTTCCATATCATAGTTATTCATGTTATGTTCTGTTAAAACAATTATATCAGGATCTATCTCTGTTAATGATACTTCCAATTGTTCAATTCGAGTTATTAAATTTTGAATATTTTGATGAAAAATCTTTAGATTTCCGAGATTTAGGTTGTTTTATCTAACCGGGACTCTGAGATGTAATTTTTTGAGAGTTTAAAGTTGAGCTTAAAGGGTTCACATCTGCTGTTTGTGTATTAAGTTCATTTCCCTTGATCACTTCACTTTGCACTATGCTCTGCTTTTCCACAACACAATCACTAAACTGCTGCTGGCTTGTCTCGCTGCACTGAAGCCCGCTGTGGGACGAAAATGCTGGCATGGTTGAAGGGAGGCTGCTGGTGTTTTGGTTGTGTACAGTGGCTGATTGATGTTGTGCCCCCTGACTTGTGTTGCCAGTAGGTTGCACTTCGGCACCATATGAGCGTATACGTGGATCAGTCTGGTGAGGATGTTCTGGCTGGCTGCGCTACCCAAAAGTAGGGGTCTGCGGGTCAGACTTTTTTGGTTCGGGTCGGGTCGGGTCGGGCCAATAATTTTGGTCCTCGGGTTTCGGGCCAAAATCGGGTCGGGCCAAAAATTATTAATTACCGGATTTTTTTTCTTTTTTTAACTCCTATCTGTGTTTATAATATTACTTGAAAATAACATATGGAAAAAGATTGTATTTATGTATATTATTTCATGTTCATAACTTATTTACAGCTTAGGAGTTGCCTCAACTGCAAGAAAGAAGAAAATATTTTTTTTTATCAAGCCATTCTTTCCCATTTTCATAACTGTTGAGATATCTAAACAGCTATATTACAACAAGTTTGTAATGGAACTTAATATAAATGGATCATAAACAAATCAATTAACCTTATCACAAGTTTAGGGCCTGTGGCTTCAAGACTGCAAGCAAGAAGAAAATAAAAATTCTATGTTTCCACCATGCAATATGAATCATTCATTCCCTGCCTCCTAACCTCCTCTCACACTTACAATAGCATTATTAGTTACATCATCATAAATAAAGAATTATCTATTATTGGCATTAGTATGCCTACAGCTTTACATAGGAATTATTTTTTATAGGGCCTAAAATAGTAATAAGCAACATGACAAGTGGAGAACTCATTGAAGAAAAGATATTGTGTAAACTAATTTACTATAAAACTCTAAAACAATAAATAACACACATACATTGTTTATGGTATAGTTATAGTAAAGACTGTAAAAATTGCATATCATGTCATACACAGTTATAGATACACAGTTATAGGCACAGTTATAGGTATTGCAAGAGATTAAAATCCTAAAACAACTGATTTTAGCTAATAAATGAAAAGAATTAAAAATCCATAAACTCAAGTCAAACAATATCACAATTATTAGGTACCCGAAAAGGAACTCTTAATATATAGAAAATTATATTAAATCAAGAGAAAAGAAAGTTAAATGCTAATTTGGCAACATAAGCAGACAGCAGAGACATTATAGTGCCCTAATTAGCAACACAACTCAATGTTTTTATACTGTAAGTCAATGTTTTTGAAACTGTAGGGTCTTTTTCTCAGAAGGAAGGGTAGTAGAATGTCAATGTAAACAAAAAACCATGAATCACTCTCACAGCCGGGCCCGGGGACACTCAAGGTTACAGACCCTCCCCCTCCCCTCCCCTCCCATCTTACACAACCCGAGCCAGGCCCCGGGGACACTCAAGGTCATAGACCCTCCCCCTCCCCCGCCCCTATTACGCCACCCGGTTGTTCCAATTGCTGACAAAATACAAGTAACAAAACAAGGAAGTAGAGACAAAAAGATATATTTTCTTTATTCAAAAATATAAAACTGTTACAGATAATTTCCAAAGAAATTAATTCATGGTAGTTTGTGTCTTGTAAATATTGTATTGGATCTTAGAAATATGTTTTTTGAAACTCAATCCAACTTAAGAAAAAAATAATTTTACTGATGAAAACTTTCATAAAATTATAAAATATTTAGGCCTAACCTCTTTGTAGACTTGTTGATACTTGATACTTAAAAAAAAAAAATTAAATGGTGACCATAAAATGCCGAACCAGACGATCAGAAGTGTTGTTTTGTTTTGTTACTGAATGACAAAAAGGACAATAGGAAAATAAAAGAACAAGATACAGATCTGTACACTATATCAGATATTTCTTTTGTTTATAATTTATTATGTAAATAAAATACTAAAATATAATTTAAACTAGGTATGGAATAAACAATAAATAATTAAACTGGTACCTCTGGATAAATAGTCATTCTTTTGACTTCGTTTTCTTTGCACTGTTGCGTCACGGCTTTTGTTTTGTCAGTCAGTAGACGACTGGCTCTGGCTAGTGACAGTAAGGCAATAATTGCTCTGTTGTGTCTTTGTTCTTAAACGTGAGCAAACTTAATATTTAATTCTAATTTTAACATTTTAATTCCTCTGTAATAATGTATATAAGAGTGTTTCTTTGAAAATTACTTATTATAACTTTAAAAATAGCCTAATAATTATTTTTTTTTGGCCCGACCCGATCTTGGCCCGAACAAATCTCTGACCCGACCCGGTCTCTTGGGCCTTCCGCTGGCCCGACCCGACCCGAAAAAATCGGGGACCCGCAGACCCCTACCCAAAAGTGATATCAGTTCCTCCTGCGTCTACTGTAATACTTGCATCGTTGTCAGTCGTCAAAACGACTTCTACAGGAGGACTACTACTTGTGAGATGTTGGTTGTAAGAATCTCGAGGCATGAGCTCTGTAGTATTTGTTGAGCAGTCCACTTCATCGTACTCCTTCACCGTTCTTCTCAGAGCACTAACAAAGTCAGGGTGAGAGAGTCCATTCCTCAAAACCCGAGCCGATATTTGATTATAACACACAATATAAATTGTGGCATCTGTAGCACGTTGGAATTCAAAGAGGTTGTTGATGAAATGGTCTATTTTGATTGAGTCCCTCACGCATCCCATCGGGGAACAAACTAATGTCTTTAGTTCTCTTTTTGTAAAATCGTCTGTCAATTGCCTGAAAGCACTGTCATATTCTTGAATTGAGGGTTTACCATAGTAATTTGGTTTGGTTACCAGGCTGTATACTACTGGTCCATTCAATATATACAATATCTATTGCAATGCTTGCAAGTAATTGACAGGGAAATTAGTAATCAATTTAGTTTCTTTATTTTATCGATAGTTTCAACTTGGGTTTTAATGGAAACCAACACAAAACCTTAAAATAATGAGAAAGCTGGTCTATCAACCTTTGCTTCAGCTGTTGATTTTGGTTCATCATTACAAGCCCTTTCTTGGTTGGATTACAAAGATTTCTCTAAGGTTTACTGAATTAACGAATAGGAAATTACCTGATTTAATATATGCCTCGACTACATAATTATTGTGACAAAAAAATCTCCATATAACATGAAACTTGCATTGAAAAAAATAGCATAGTTTGCTCCTGCTAAAAGCTCTTGTCAAGGACTATTCCTAGGCTATGCTATTGCATTAATGGAAATACCAAGTTCAATTAATATGCATATATCCGTTTAGTCCTTGTAAGAACAAGCCTACTATAACCAACTTGTTTAAATTAAAAAGCCGATTTCAGGATAAGTTGCTGAATACTGTTTTCTGCAACAATGTTTGTTGAAGCACAATTTGCTCTATGCATAACGAAAAAGGACAATTTCTTGACATTGAAAATTGTTATTCACAGAACTAGTAACTTATCAATATGGTTAAAAGTTATAGCAATGTTGTTTTTAACATTAAAAATAAATAGCAATGTCGTTATCAACATTTAGGCCCAGCGCACACGGTGTGACTGTTTTACAACAACTGTTGCAAACCAGTTGCATCTGAAACCAGTTTGCAACTGAAACAAAGCTTCTGTCCGCACACGGTGTGACTGTTTTACAACTACAGTTGCGTCTTTTGTGCAATCAGTGGAGTGTCAATTTAGTGCAGTTTACGTTGTTTTAAGGTCTTAAATGCGCTTACTACGTCAGACTTAGATTTAGAAGACGTTATTAGCTATAATTAATACCGAAGACAGCGAAGGGTACTGAGAGAGCATTGGGGCCACCCTTATTTGAGCAAGAATGTTAGTACTAAGCTGTTTGTAGCAGCTAACTTTACATTAACCTAATGTGCGTGGAATAAAAGTAACGTCTACCGTAGCTACAGCTACATTTCATTGTAGCAGTAGTTGTAGCTAGCTACATTTTAAAAGTAGCTTCCCCAACTCTGCCTATCGTATATTTAAGTTTTTCAACAACATTATCACCTAATATCATTATTATTATTTGTGAGTATTATATTGTGTTGTATGAGTATGATTGTATCCTTGAATTTTAAATTGAGGTTCTAGTGTATATTATTTAACTAAATCTTGTTTTGAAATATAATGACCTCCACTCCATAAAAAGCTCATGTAAGTTACAATTTTAAGCATGTGTACTGCCTTTTTACAAAATTAGAGAGAAGAATTCTATTTAAATAACTAATTAAAGAAAACCTGACAATCAATTTAAAATAGAAGCAAACCGAACTGATATCTTTAACCAACCCATCACACAGTTTTTTGAATATAATTGAACACACAACATTCAATTCAAGGCCATTAACTTATATTCAAATTCACAGTGCACAATTTTTGATTGATTTAAGTATAATTATTGGTGTCATTATGATTTGAAATTTAGCTACAATCTATAAAAAAAACACACACACAAAAAGCAAGATAACAGTTGTAACCAGGTTGTAAGGAATTAGGAGCAGCTTGTAGATTTCTTATATTTTTAAGGGGTATTATAATATTAAGAACAGTCTGTTTTTATTGTTAAATTATTTTTAATTAAATTGAAACTGCTAAAGTAGATTTGCTTCCAAAAATTTCTTTATCAAGTCTAATGATTTGTATTCATAAGTTTATGGCTCAATTTCTGTAGTGATAGGCTATAGTAAATTCTTTGTTTAAGAGTTCCTCGCTCAGCAATCTTCTTGATATTTTCAAGAAAACTAACAGCAAGCATAATGTTAATAAAGTGTAGTCTCTTTGTACTTTTCAGCTCAAGTAAGTAAACCTTAAATATATATATTTTTTTTTTGCAGAGATTCAAACTTGACCATACGGAAAACTGCTTGTCAACTTTATTTCCGTTTGATAATGACAGGAGCACCCAAGTTCCAGAATTCTGAAATTCTGTGTCCTTTTTCTTGGAGTTTGGCAGACCACAGCCCGTTTATCAGGAAATATGTAGTTGAGGTATTTAGTAGTTTAAATCATATTCGTTAAAATTATTTTTACTATGCATTTACCTATTATAACTATTATCTAGTGATGGTCGGATCCGGATATCGGACTACCGGATCCACCGGATCTGAGCTAGAACCGACGCCCGATCGGTAGGGGTGTGCGAGTACTCGAATCTTTGAGCTTTTTGGTCGAGCTTTTCATTATTCGGCTCGGCTCGAGGCATTTTGAAAAAGCTTGAAGTTCGAGCCGAGCTTTTAATACTAAGTCAAAACTAAAAAAAAACACTTAATTTGGGTCGTAATTGAAAACAATGTTATCACAATTCTACGTTGTTCATGCTCCGAGGTTTGATAAGCACGAACCTCGGCTCAGTCAAGACGCAATGATTATCGATCGTAATTTTGAGGAAAGAGACAAACTACCACAATCGTGTTGTCTTTCTAACACAGCTATTCGTATCCTAATATACAACGCAGTGCGAGTGCGTGATTGGCCCGTCACTATGACGTTCACGGTTGCCGTGACAACCTACAGTGTGCACTGAGCACTGCGCCTTGTGTAGGAGGGGAGATTATACCAACAAACTATTTCAGGAATTCTATTTTGGGACGGATGAAAGATAAGGAAGAAACAAAAAGTGGTCACGTGTGCAAATGTAGTGGGTGACACAATAAGGCTGTAAACGTGTATTGTATCGTCGTGTCATTGTTCCTTGTTTGTTTACTTTTTCAGATTCCTTATCAAACGCCCCTATCTGCTATCTCCCTTTCATTCTCTCTCTCTGCTGTCCCTCTCTAACAATGTACTGATTAAACAGATTGTGGTTGACGACTTTTCTACTTATAAGTTTCCCTGCGGTTATTTTAGTTCAATCAATCCCATAACCTTTCTAATGTTTATCAAAATAATGAATTAATCTGTTTTGTATTTTATTTCCTTTAAACCAACCCCTATTTACCATCTGTATTTTATAGAATAAAATGTTTGTTTATAAAGTTTGACTGGCCACACAAATTTGTACCTATTTTATTTTGTATAAAGTAACAGTTACTTTGATGATTATATATATATATCAATAAGTGGTGCGTGCTGTAATGAATGCTTTTTATTATCAAAATAGGTAATGAATTATTAATTTTTGATAATACATGGGTCATTGGAATACCATAATGTGATGTAGTTTCCTATTTGTAACTTGCAAATAATAATAATTTATAGTTAATTCTGGAAAATGAAAAATAGTGATCACATTCATAAACCTGTTGTCAAAACAGCAGCGAGGGTGTAAGGGTTTATTGTTTCAGACGCAAGGGTGTTTCAAGGACAAAGTGTTGGGCCTCCCGGCTTAAGGGGAGGAGGGGGGCGTTGAGACTGTGTGAAGGGGAGGAAACTGGTTTTGGCTATTTATTGATTAGCTCGCCGACCCTTCTAGATAACAAAATTGAGTGACAGTGTTAAATCATCGTGTTCTTTATTTCATTTCTTGTTTACTTTGTGTGTTATTCTATTAATTTTAGTGTTTTGGTCTATTTCCTCTATATGTCAATTATATTTTTTTTAATATATAAGTTTACTTTTTACTTGTCTCTCCACCTTTTTGGATCCAAACCAACTATGTTCTTTTTTTATTAATACGATTCATAAAACAAAAATATTTTGTGCATGGAAAACAACAAGAATAATCACGTGTTTTTAAATTTATTTTCTATTTATTTATCAAAATAGAATTAAATATTCATAGTAGTTACAATATACATATGTAATCGACTTGCTAGTTGTTTTGTCGGTCATTCAAGGTCGCGTTGCTGTTCTGTTATGAAAGACAATCTGATTGTCTCCGTCTGCACTGCATATCTCGTCAGGCCTTCAATCGATATCCTTTTATTTCTTGCATCTTAATTTAGTTCAGTTCAGTTCTTATCGTGATTATCTACTATTTGATGTCTTGACAATTCTCAATGTTTTTAAACATATTAAAATAACATTGTGTTTATTTAAAAATTGACTGAACATTATTATTATTATGCACTTTCTTAAAACAAAAAGTTAATTTAGATAAGGTGACGCTAGGAAAAGCTCGGCTCGAAAAAGCTCGAGCTCGAATATTTTTTAAAAAGCTCGGCTCGGCTCGAGGTTGAAAATCACTATTCGCACACCCCTACCGATCGGATACACAAAAAATCGGATCTTGGGCTGGATCCGGTTTTAATGGATCCGATTTTTTTTATACTATTAACATAAAACGGACGAGTATTCGAGATTTCGAGTTCCAGTAGAGTACGGCCTTGAAATTCGGGCTTATCTTTGAACTCGCCAGTTTGGTTTAAAATTGTAAATAATCAATATTTGTTGAAATGTAACTTGTGTTTACATAAAATGATGAATAATTTGTATTACTGTAGATTCTACAGTAATACAAATATAGAAATAAGCAAGAGGTAGTTGTCCTAACCTATTTAGCTGTCAGTGCTGTCACGACAGAATAGGTCAACTCAAAGCAGTTGCCGGGGACTGACTGGCAATGGTATACTGACTTGACACAGAATAGAATGACATGATCGGTAGTGATTTTGTTTTTAAGTAGGGCTACTGTTTCACAATAGAAAATTCCACTACTGAACTGTTGTAAGCAATAAATTTATGTTTATAAAAGTCAGATTAGAAACACTATAAAGGCAAAACAATAGAAGGGAAGGGAGGAGTTGTGCAATGACCTCGAGCAACATTGAGTAAGGGGTTGGGGGGGAGGGGGGGGAAGGGAAGGGTGAGCCTTAGAGCTATATTTAGACGACTTTCACACTTCCCAAATGGCTGGGTACGGGGATTACAATAGCTGGTTTTTCCTTGCCTGGTTTGTCTTTTATCTTTTTGTGTAGGAGATTTGAAAAATCAAAAATATAATTTGAATTTACCACAATTATTTAGCATTGATAATACAATTTGCAAGGGACTAGGAGGAAATAGACCAAAACACTAAAATTAATAGAATAACACACAAAGTAAACAAGAAATGAAATACAGAACAGTGATTTAACACTGTCACTCAATTTTGTTGTCTAGAAGGGTCAGTGAACTAATCAATAAATAGCCAAAACCAGTTTCCTCCCCCTCTTCTCTCTCAGTCTCACCACCACCCCTCCCCCCCTGAGCCGGGAGGCCCAGCACTTTGTCCTTGAAACACCCTAGCCTCAGAAACAATAAACCCTTACACCCGCGTTGCTTTTTTGACAACAGGGTTATGAATGCATTCACTATTTTTCTTTTTGCAGAATTAACTATTTTGATAATAAAAACCATTTATTACAGCACGCAGCACTTATTGATGTAATTAATCATCAAAGTAACTGTTACTTTATACAAAATAAAATAGGTACAAAATTGTGTGGCCAGTCAAACTTTATAAACAAACATTTTATTCTATAAAATACAGATGGTAAATAGGGGTTGGTTTAAAGGAAATAAAATACAAAACAGATTAATGAATTATTTTGATAAGCAATAGAAAGGTTGTGGGATCGATTGAACTAAAATAACCGCAGGGAAACTTATAAGTAGAAAAGTCGTCAACCACAATCTGTTTAATCAGTACATCGTTAGAGAGAGAGGGGGGAGAGAGAGAGATAGCAGATAGGGGCGTTTGATAGGGAATCTGAAAAAGTAAACAAACAAGGAACAACGACGCGACAATACTCGTTTATAGCCTTATTGTCTTGCCCACTACATTTTACACCCTACATTTTACACACTACACGTGACCACTTTTTGTTTCTTACTTATCTTTCATCCGTCCCAAAATGGAATTCCTGAAATAGTTTGTTGGTATAATCTTCCCTCCCACACAAGGCGCAGTACTCAGTGCGCACTGAAGGTTGTCACGGCAACCGTGTGTCGTCATAGCGACTAGCCAATCACGCACTCGCACTGTGTTGTAGATTACGATACGAATAGCTGTGTTAGAAAGACTCCATTATATTCACAATAATGTTCACAATAATCATACAACACAAATAATAACACAATAATAATGTCACAATAATGTAATGACGATTGGTTTTATCAGCTTAATCTTTTAATATAAAAAGTTTTTATATTTCATAATGCGTGTCGATAGGTGCCAGGTGGTAGTTTGTCTCTTTCGTATCTCCTCAAAATTACGATCGATAATTAGATAATAATCGCGCAACGTAGAATTGTGATGACTTTGTTTTCAATAATGACACATATTAAGTGTTTTTATATGGACACAGTTAGTCTTTGACATTGCCTAGCCATATGAATTATTTTACTTAAAAAACCCACACTTGAAAAAAGAAAATGACGTATTTGTATTTGGATCCGATTTTTTCAAGATCCGGATCCGGTACCGACATTTTCTTGGATCCGCCCATCACTACTATTATCATTATCAACTCTCATTACAATCCTAAACTAATAATATTCAGGGTTGTCAACGCCCATGAAGAGCATGAAATATCCATGAATTTGTATGACTGAAAAAGTGTGTGAATCATGTATAAATTGTTCCATTGGACTTTGAATTTTCAAAATCATGAATAATAGTTCAAACAAAACTCTTGAATTCACAAAATAAATCGTCTTTCAAGACGAAAAGGGGTAGGTATATAAACTTAACATTAGTGATGGGTCGGTACCTCACGCTAAATGCTGGTTCTTGGCAAAAGAACCGGAACCGAGAATTCATTGTGAAAAGTTAGTACCGAAACTCGTCACCGATATGGCCAGAACATTACCGATATTGCCCCGATCGTGCAAGACGACGATGACGTTTCCGTGACCGCGGGAGACAATGGTGATGTCTACACTGCTGCAAGAGATGTTCATGACTTTGTTGCAATTGCGGGAGATTATGATGACGTTTTCATTGACCGTGGGAGTTGATGATGATGGCTACACTGCTGCAGGAGATGATCATGACTTTGTTGCTATAGCAGAAGACGATTATGACATCTACACAGTGTTGAGTGATGTTCATGATTTTGCCACGATCATGGATACACAATGACGTTTGCACAAACCCGGGATACGATGATGACGTCTACATAGCCGCCTAAGATTTTCATGATATTTTTCGTGATCGCGGAAGACAACGATGACGTTTCCTTGACCGAGGGAGATGTTCGCAGGGTGTCGACATTCTGGAAAGTCAGGGATAGTCATGGAAAAAAAATCTGGTCATTGAAAGTCTTGGAAATCCTTAATGATGGATGCCATTCAATGCTCTAGTCGGCCGTATTCCCAACTATTGTACAGGGTGTCTACCTGTCACGGATGTCACCGAAGTCCCGGAAAAGTCACGGATTTTAGTGGTATGTCACCGTAGTCCCGGAAAAGTCATGGATTTTAGTAATGTGTCACCGATGTCCCCTATTGTCACGGAATTTGCTTGAAATGTCACCTAAATTAATGTTGACCTACACATTTTCATTTATTTTTGGGATGAAACCCAATCTTTGGACAAAACTTGCCATGTATTAAAAATATTTATTATCACACCCAACAGTTCATCTAGAGTAAGCTTGCCAAATGTAGGATCGTGATGCATAATGCGAACTTCGAAGTTTTATTAATACAGTTAGCTATTCAGGCAACCGGCCAAAGTCTTGCCGACACAAAATTATTGTGCCAGTTCAAGTATCAAGACAAATTTTGCAATGTCTCATATGGTGTCAGGCAACCGGCCTGTATTTTGCCGGCACGAAAATATCATACAATAATGGTATTACCGTAACCATAGATAAAAGGAGTAGACGCTGTCTAATCCTTTTATCTATGCCGTAACTTACCAGTGTCATAACAATTATTGTTGCAATGTCTCTTAGTCAGGCAACCAGCCTGCGTCTTACCGGCACGAAAATATCGTGCAAATAACGCTAACTTACTAGGTACCCATCATAGCCGTAACCTCAATTCCATGTACGTAAACCAAGTTAAATAACTCATATAAAAAATCGGTTCCAGACACTTGATTTTTTTTTTATATTTAAAAACAAACACTTACATCTGTGCATTAGTTTTATGTAACTGTAAAATCACGATTACTAGAAAAATACCGGTATGGATCATAAACATAAACAAATAACCTTCAAGAAGAACTGTTTATATTGGAATTAATACTAGTTTGAAATAATAACTTCGCCAATATATCTGAATTTTTAATTTTTATGAGGCCTTTCGCCAGCTATGCTGGCATCATCAGACACATCACAAAAAAAAAAAAAAAAAAAAAATTAGTATAAACAAATAACGTTTTTGGCCCGAACATAAACATTATTTAACATTGCTTAAATGGAACTGCCAAAACATCAGTTCAATGATATTAGTATATAGAGGTGTGCGATGCAGCATATTTTTTTTCGACTCGATGCGATTCAAAGAATTTCGATTCGAATCAATGCGATTCGATTCGATGCAGCACGGCATGATTTTCTTTAAAAATTAAATACAACATGTGTTTCTGTAATGGATCCTTTACCTTAAAAAATTTAAAGTAAAAATTGTACTAAATAAAATTATGAACAAGAGGATAGTTGCTGACCTAACCTCATTAATAGACACTGCTAATTTTATGGTTGGCCTAAGGAAATTCACCCTTCACTAACAATTAGAATAAGCCTATATATCAATAAAGCAATCGTTAAGTTTATTATTATTGACCTGTATTAAATAAAATAGAGTTTATTTTATGATGTAGTATTGTTACTTAATTTTCACATTTATATTTATTGGCTTTCAATACTTCTGGTTCATTCTTAAATCAGCACGAACCAAAAATGTTGATAACCAGTGATTACTGTCTATTTGATACATTATTGCATGCTATGAATAAATAGATCTGAAATTAAAAATAAAGATTGAAATTAATAATAGTGTGTGTAAACTAAAAAGTTAAAAGAGATAAGTGAGGCCTACCAAAAAGATAATAGTTATTAATTAGAACTTAAATAATATATAATGTCATTTTCTCACTATTTATATCTTTAACATTTGTTAAACTATGAAAATAAGTCACTAAGTCTAGCTGAAAACACATTAATAAATTACGATATCTTTTCAATACAGAATAATAAAACAAACCACATTTTACAAACATTTTATTTCTTAACTTTTCCCCTTGAACAGGGTGAGGAGACCAACATTTTTTTAATGACTATCAACAAAAATGAGGTATCAATTATAATTTCACGTAAGCAGCTGATGAGTGAGCTGTGAAGAGCAGACAACAGAATTACGTCACTACCACAACAACTCAACTCTACTGGGATGGCGAACTGCGGGTGTTTAGTGTGAAGTGAAGCACCCCCTCCCCTGTCTAACGGGACAAGGGGTATGAAAAGAGAAAGTTTGTCAGAATGGCAGACTTGCCCTTTGTAAAGTCTGGTTCACATGCCCTCCCTCACCCTCAGTCGCTTGCATAATTCTACTAAACAAAAGTTTCTGAGTGTTAATTTTAAAATAAATGTTTGAATTCAATGACTAAACCATAGATCTGATAAATTTTACTCTAATTTATAAATGGGCTTATCAGAATTTTATCAGCCATTTGTCAGTTTTTTTTTTATTTCTTTACTTTTATATGTAAAGATATCTTTTAATTTAGCCTTCAAGAAAAGAAAGGTTATGTTTTGTTTGGGACTTAAATCTCCTTGATAAAAGAGAAAAGACTGCACGTTTGATACAATTAATTTCAATAAGTTAATGTTCAACAATGCAACAATTTTTTCTAAAAAAAAATAACAGCCTACAGTGTAAAAGAATTGTGTGCACTGTGCAGCAAAATGTGTTTCTTCGTGTGCTTTTAACAAACATTCCATAGTTTTAAATAGTAACAAATGTGTTTATGTTCCTGATGATACCAAGAATAAGGCTGGGCAGAGTGGATTCACTGTGAACCAGCCAGGTACGACACGTAACTACAACCATAGATAAAACATATCCTACTCCCTTGTGTTGGTTAGTCTATGCTACAACGATCGATTGGAACAATTGATGTTTTGAGCCAAAATATTCATATTGATATATAATCAGAAAAATTGATGTTTAATAAAAATATTTAAGCCATATGTCAAGATTTAGTTAACTGACATAATTGAACATCAAATCTAGGTCTTTGCAAGACAAAAGAAAATCACACAGTTTTAAACTTTAACCTAATTTTATACTCTTTATAAACAAACAGGTCCTACATAACGGTTCTTGATATTTATCAATGTATCTTATCTAAACCCTTCCCACAATAATAGACTCACACACAAATAACGACATCAAAGCAATCGTCACTTGCTCCATTGAAACACGAACGTCGATTGGCTGACATGACAGTGCAGCGTGGCCTCTCGACCAATGAGAACTCTTGTTACATACTTTGATTTATCTTAGATAGTCAACATTTACCATTCATTATAATATTAAAAAATCGACATGGACTATGCGTATGGTGTTTTTCAATCAATACTTATGTTGTAGTAGCACTTAAAACTTCACTTAAACTCTTAAACTAGGTAGATAGTACAGATATAATATGGATCTACTTTTTAGTTTTTGGTGCAATAGGCAAGTGCAAGCCTAACCCTCTGACTTCGACGATGTTGTAATTGAATCGAATTTTTCTAATGATTCGTAATGCAGGGATGAAACTGAACATTTAGACAAGTTTAGGTTATTTATTTCAATTAAATTATTATTGTTACCTTACAATATCCGTTTGGTGTTGGTAGATAGACAAATACATGTTTCGTGGCGACTGCCACATCCTCAGGTTATCCTCTTCTCAGATTCGTCATTAATTTAAAACATAAAACACTGAACACACGTAGAAAAACACATTACATTTATTTCTGTACAGTCACGGTGCGTGCACGCGTTTGGTCGGGCCGGCGGCGACATGTAGTTGTCTATCTACCAACACCAAACGGATATTGTAAGGTAACAATAATAATTTAATTAATATAAAGCAATATCCAGAAGTAGGACAATGAATTCTTATTTATTTCGTTCTAAAAATAAAAATAATACATTTAAAGGTCTGACTTATTGATACAGACATTTTTTAGTATAACTTCGTGTTGAGGAGACTCGCACACCGGTTGTCTGAGACTGAATTCTGACTGTCTGACATCTTGAAATATAGATTGTATTGTGTTGTGCAATATCATCTGCCTGCAGAGAGAACAGCTGAAGCTAAAATTTAGCTGTTTTGAACTAAATAGTGTGCTAAGTTGGTTACTAAAGTTGTTAGCGTGATTACAAAACTAATAGATATCAAATAAATAAATGTTAAAATAAAATATCTATCCATCCCTGTCGGGTGTCGGTATTGGCGGAATCGGGCGAAATCGACGTTTGGCAATCGATTCTTGATACCGATATTCCTAGTATCGGCAATGTCCGAGTATCGGTGGTAGCGATAATTGACACTTCCCTATCTAAAACTCATTTTGGAGTCCTAAATTAGTTTTAAATATGCTTCGGGACGTAATCGTTGCATCGGGACTTAATCGATTCATCGGTCTTTTTCGATACATCGTGATTTCGATGCATGCTGAATCGAATCGCGATTTGATGCATCGAATCAAATTGAAATTTCAATGCATTTTCAATGCATCGCACACCCCTATTAGTATAGGATTCGGGCCAACAACGTCATTTGTTTATGTTTATGATCCATACCGGTATTTTTCTAGTAATCGTGTGTAAAACTATAATTTTTTGATAAACAAAGCTTAACTCAATTACTTTTCATGCCTATTTTTGTGGTAGAAAACCAGTAAGATATAAGTTTATTTAGGCGTGATTCTTCGTTTTATCGAAGGAAAAGCGACTATGAAAATATATTAATGGATTCAAACGTATTGAAAGTTGAAACTGATATAATAACATTACCACAATTTAAAGAAGATTGTTTTCTCTATATGTTCAGTCTCAGTGTTGTAATATCTGCCCACTGCCGCCATTTTGCTGGCTAGTACACGGCTGCGCGGTGCTGCTATTTACGTTTGCATTGGGATTTTTATCCCCAAAACAGGACTTTTTAGACCAGTTAGCGGGATTGAAACGGGATGCGGGATAAAACGAGACTATCGGCTCTTACAATTAGATTCTTTTTATACCCCTTTCCAGATAAAAACTAACACCAATTGCTTAAAATATTCTACCACAGCATTATTGACAGGTTTTAGGATATATTTAGACATGTTACATAAAACCAATCACCCTGGACAGACCGTAATAGATCATGAGGGATAAAACGGGATTTTTCATGACAGACAGTAAATCGGGATGGACGGGGATTTTTACAACTCTGTAAGTGGAATTTTTGTTTTCTGCGTGTGAAGACACTGTGTAGAGGTTTTGTTTGAATGTTGTAGTTGTTCTACCTACGTTTTGTGCAAGGCAACTGTTAGTTCTGAGAGAAGTAAGAAGACGTTGAAAGTTTGTGTTTGTTAAATACTAAAAATCCTTCCAACAGTAACTGTGTAGTTGTGTGTTGGATTAAATGTCTAAGTTTTAATCTGTGGTTGAATTCAATCATAAATCCCATGGTGGACTCGTAAATTATGTTTGTTGTTAGGCATTTGAAAATTAGTTATATAACATTAAAATCCTGAATTTATATTAAGCCTAGTTGTTTGTGACTTACAAAATTGTCTTACTATACTTAATATTTTTTACCTCAACAGCAAATAAACAATGAACTCGCAAAAATTTACTTAGTTCGACGTCAATGAATTTTGTAGATAAAGCCCCAAATGTCCCCGAAATGTCACTAGCTGTTCTCGCAGAACCTGCATTGGTCTGTATGTGACCTACCTATAGTCCTGAGATGTTTCCTGATAGGACTGTGCCCTGTTAACACTCCTACTAGTAGACTAATGTCCCCCTTCTTAAGCCCCGTGTACACGAGGCTAGTACTAGCAGCTAGTTGATTAGCGCTAGTAAATTCGCTCCATGTAAACGGTCTACTAGCGTAAAAATATACTAGCGCGCTAGCATTTTACTCGCTGCTAGTCGTTTTGAACATGTTTGATATTACTAGCGCTAATAAGTGGAGGGGGTGGTCACGTGACCACTAGCGCAAGCGAACTAGCGCGGTACTAGCGGGGCATTTGCACTTCTGCTAACAGTATCATTTTTCTTAATCAGTGGAGTGATTAGTTCCAACAGTTCTTCAAACTTTAAAGCATTCATTTTTAAAAACTTAAAGTACTCTGTAGGGTCTTCCAATGGCAGTTCTCTTAAAAGAGTATTGGACGCACCAAGAAGTTCTCGCCTCCTAATCCACTTTCGAACCCACACAGATCGTCTCTTTTTATTAAGTTCATGTTCACACAATTCTTGTACACCAATTCTTAAAATTTGTCTCAAAACATTTTGATTTAAGGGAACAGAAGACATTTTGTGCTAAACTGAAATGACTATTGCGACCAATGAACACTTCACTCCTACATGACTAGCACTAATAATAAGCGCTAATAACTAGCCACGTGTATATGGGAATTTTCGCGCTAGTGTGCCCAGCTAGTGCTAGCAGCGAATACTAGCTGCTAGTAAACTAGCTACGTGTACACGGGGCTTTAAGGCTCCACGCCTTTCCAGCCCTTTATAGTGGGGTCGATTAGTGTTTTAGACATCCTCATTCCCGGGTAGTTCCTCCAGGCCAAAGCCTTTTGAGCCTTGACCCAGTCTCGGACTTTAGCTAAACTTCTAAGCTTATAGGGGTACCACAGTAGGTACCCCTGTAGTAGGTCTGGTCCTTACAGTTGGTCTTCCGCACCCTTCCTGGCCAATGCATCAGCTCTTTTGTCCCCTTCATGCCCCGAATGTCCAGGGACCCAAGACAGTTTGATTTGGTTCCGCTCTGCTAGCATTTTGAGGGTGTATTTACACCCTTTTACTGTTCGTGACTCTATCACACATGACCCCAGCGCCTTCAATGCTGCTTGGCTGTCAGAGAGATTAAGGATTTTCCCCTTGCTCAGATTCTTGCCTAGAATGTTATTAGCACAGCACTCAATCGCCAGGACCTCTGATTGAAATACTGTTTTTCTGCCTAAGGCCAGGGATATGTTGGTTTTGTTGCTATACACTCCCAACCCTGATCTCTCATCCTTTCGACTTCCATCGGTGTAGTAAACCAAGCATGCTCTATCAAAGTTGAAGTTACACTGTTGCCAGTTATCTCTTCCTCCTATAGCCACTTGGTAAGGAATCTCAAAGTCGTATTCCTTTGTTATGAGGTCTGGTATGCTTAGTTCCATGTCCATACTTGGGAAGCCCCTTAGGATGGACAGGTGACCAGACTGCCTCTGTAGATTCAGCTCGCCTCTGCTTCTCATTTTTAGGGCAGATATGGCTGCACATTTCTTGACTTCCAGCCCTAGTGGGAGCATGTCGAGTATTGCCTCCATTGCAGCTGTGGGGCAGGATTTCATGGTCCCGCAGATCCCCAAGCACGCTAGCCTTTGCAGTTTCCTGCCAGCTGCCATCTGCTCTGCCTTTTTTTTCGGGGTTGGGGTATTGCCTACCCCTAGCTACTTCGGCCAGGAGACCTTTTGTACAGGGCCGGACTTAGGACTATAGGGGCCCCGGGCAAATTTTCCAATAGGGCCCTAGGATTTCAGTTCGGGGGTGGGGGGGGTTGTCCTCCAGTGAGATTGGGGGGTCCCCCCCGGGGAAAATTTCTAAATTTAGGCTTCAAATAGAGCAATTTAAGGCCAAATAAGCAATAAGTTCTATATAAAAAATTGTTCTTAAAATATAACTATTTTAACATATTTTTATATTCAGCATATTTTAATTTTATACACAAAAATAAAAATGTATTGCTTTGTAGTACCAGTGACGGCATATTTGATATGGTAGCATGGTAGGCTACCATAATATATTTGGATTAGTTGCAATGTCTAATAAACACTCACAAGCTAACTATTTATATGAGAAACTGAAAGATGTTTAAATGAATCCAATATCGATTAATACAACACAAACATAGCATTGAATCAACGTAAGACAATTTCAACCAACTTGACGTGACCTCTAGTCTCAAAGGACAAACTATGGGAGTAAAGTGATTTAAATTGTTTTGGATAGGCGATAAGGCATTTTATGTTTGTGTATGCGCGTGCGTGAGACAGAGAGGACTAGACAGGATCCCTTATCAGCTCATTATCATTTATTGTTGCAGCTGCTTCTGCTTATTCGCTTATTTACGATTTCAGTCGACAACGCTCGCCCAATCCCAATAAATGTAATTTTTTGTTAACATCAGACCCCAATAAATGTAATTTTTTGTTAACATCAGATGATTCTAGTTGTTTTAAAGTGTCTACATAGATTTTAAAAATCTTACTGGTGCTATATGATTTTGACCACAGCCACCTCTAATACAAGGCCGCGACGTTCGAACTGGCAACGCCGCACTCACGCGCCGCCTGCGTCCGGCACTCGTGCTAGGTTATAAACATCAATGAGAGTATTGCTGCTCTGTATCAATGAATGAAAGTATTTAAATTATATTTTATTGGATTTAGGGTATGGTAAAATAGACAAATTAGAATCAAGGTTTTTATTTTGTGAAAAATTGCAACATACCACAATATGTCTAAAACTAAAAATATACAAACGAAATGATTTTGGTCGCATATATCGTGTAAGTACGATGAATGTGGAAATAGATGGACTTTACATATTTCCTTTGTTAATTTGATAATCTATACTATATTTTATAACAATCTCATGGTGTCTGTATGTGTGTTATTCATCATAGTAAAAACTACTAGACAGACTGGACTTAAACTTTACAAAATAGCTACTATACCAAGAATGGTAATACAGAAGGACTAACTTATTGCCACTTCAATATTTGTAGAGACTTTGGGATTTGTAGAAACTAACATCTAACAATTTGTTCAAATAATATTAATTATCAATTTTCAATAGAAATATTATTTTTTAGTCTACCTGAGGAAACCATAAGTTAGCGACAACAAAATTTGAAGTATTCATTCTGAAGGCATACTGACTAAATAATTTATTTTCTTTTAATAATTATTACCAAGGAAATGTATTTAATTTTGTAAATGATTTCAAAAGATAGGCCTCCATATGGCTTTCCTCAATATTAATAGAATTGTTTTATCACATCAACATTCAGACTGGAGTCGGAGACTATGATGCTTTTATTGTTAGATGGTGTAGTACATATTTTATACTAGTAGGCCTACTTAACAGAAACGCCGGTTTATTTCTTCAAAGTGCTAGTTATATAAGTTATTTTATTCACTTAACAACAACTTTGATCGATAAAATAGACAAATAAATAAGGAAATAGTACGGCAATATTATACCTACAACTCGCTTCTCGCGTCTATATTTACACGAATAATTGTCTTATTCTTACATTTTTTTACAAATCTAAGTTCATATTCGTGAACATTTTTTATACAAAAACGAGAATTGTTTAAAGATGTCTAATTTGACCGAAGAATAGCAGGAAGCCATTGTTTCATACGCGGCGCATCACTTAGAATCTTAGAATACTGTATGTATTATTCATTTTTAATTGAGCTTTCGTAATTATTCTTGCATCCAAGCACATCACATCTATTTAGCATGCTGTAGTAACAAGTTCAATATCATTACTAATTATTAAGGGTAGTAGAAACGTGATTATGTACGTAGAGTACGCGACTCCTCCATTCACTGAAATGGTAAGACGGCCGCGCATCAAGACACGGATGCAACGTTGCCACTTTTCGCTCGCCGCGGCCTTGTATTAGAGGTGGCTGTGTTTTGACTCCAACGACTAAATTGGAGATCAAAATTTTGACGCATAACTTAATTAATCATTATTTTACAAAACCTTTAAATTGAACGGATAATATACTTCTACCCCTTAAAATCCTGATTGGTATATACTTAGAGGTAAAAGAAAAGAAAAACATTTAATAAAACATAAACGGAACAATATTTTTTATTTTTTAAAGTATTTGAACTCCAGTGAATCTCCATTTAAAACAACACAATTTTACAAGTTACGTTCTACGTTGGGACAAGAGTTTTCATATTTATTGTATTTTTGCCCCAAGCGCGGGACCCCCTTCAACTCATTCGCCGCGGCCGTAGGCTACGTTCGGGCGAGCGGCTTCATTGAAACTGAAACTTGTCCGTCACAGCCTAGCACATATGCTTGTGTAAACCAGGCCTAAGCGTGGGGCCAGTGCAACTCTGAGAAAAAGTCCCTTAGGGTCAAGAATTTCATTCCTAGTAATGCCTTAAAATGCACCTAACAATAGCCTTGAACATAGGATAGCGAAAATGAAAATAAAGCTGTTACAAAAGAAGGCCATTTAGTAAGTGTCTGATCAATTTTCGAAGTTAATGATAAAAACTACTGTACAAAGGTGGCCCCTATCGGGGCCGTTCGCCCCCTTCGCCCATAGGTAAGTCCGGCCCTGCTTTTGTAGCACCCTTTAATTCATTCTGACAGCCCTAGACTTCTCAAGTAGCCCAGGAGCTGAAAGACACCCAGCTTCCTTATCTCTGTTGGTTCCAGAAATAACCTCCCCAGAGATGTAAGCCTTCTATGGGCCAACGCTGGACAGTCCAGCGACAGTCCAGCCATAAGTGTTCTGAGGTTTCTACCTCGTTCTCGCAGAACCTGCAGAGGTCTGTCTGTGACCTCCCTATGGTCCTGAGATGTAGTTTCCTAATAGGACCGTGCCCTGTTAACACTCCTACTAGTAGACTTATGTCCCCTTTCTTAAGGCTCAGCAAGCCTTTCCAGCCTTTATCAGTGGGGTCAATTAGTAATTTAGACGTCCTCATACCTGGGTGGTTCATCCAGGCCAGAGCCTTTTGAGCCTTAACCCAGTCTTGGACGTTGGCTACTCCTGAGCTTATGGGGGTACCACAGTAGGGTTCTGGTCCTGACAGTTGGTCTTCCGCACCCTTCCTGGCCAATGTATCGGCTTTTTCGTTCCCCTCATGCCCCGAATGTCCAGGAACCCAAGACAATTTGACTTGGTTTCGCTCTGCTAACTTTTTGAGGGTGTTTTTACACCCTTTTACTGTTCGTGACTGTGTCACACATGACCCTTGTGGTACTTGCTTCGGCAGTACATATACTAAAATTGGAACTATACAGAGAAGATTAGCATGGCCCTGCGCAAGGATGCTCTGCCTTAGGCCACCACACTAAGGCTGCGTATGTAACCATTGGTTTGACTATAGGTTCATAAGTCCAATGTATAAGTTTGGGACTTAGTCCCTATTTCTTGCCAAAAGTTCTTCTGCAGGCTCCAAATGCGCCTGTGCCTTTTGCAAGTACATAGTCAAAATGCCTGCTCCAGGTAAACTCCAAGGTATTTTGTTTCCTTCACAAGTTTCACTCTTTTCCCCTGAATTTTGGGGTGTGTTAGATTTGTTCTCCTTCTAGTGAAAGAGATTATCTCTGTTTTGTCAGGGTTAATTGTGAGGCCCTCTTTGGAGCACCACCCCTCAATGAAGCTCACGGCTGTTTGGGTGAGGTTGTTTACTGTGGTCGCGTGTTTTCCTCTGACAGCCAGCACTAGGTCGTCTGCAAAGGCTTGGAGGTCCATATCTCTCCTGAATGCCTCTCTCAATAGATCGTCCACCACAAGAGCCCACAACAAGGGCGAGATAACTCCTCCTTGAGGGCATCCCTGTCGAGCTATGATAGCTCTGCTCTTGAGCAGGGCGTTTATCCAAGCTGCTACGTCGGGGGAGATGCCCCTGCTTCTGACTGCAGCCTCTATAGATTTGTAACTCACGTTGTCAAAGGCACCCTGTATGTCCATGAAGACCCCTGCCAGAATTTCCTGGTGTTCTAGGGTTTCCTCGATCTTTGCCACTAGGGTGCTTAGGGCCGTCGTTGTTGATTTGCCCTTCATGAACGCATGTTGGCTCGCCCTTAGGGGGTTGATAACTAAGTATGCATCCCTAATGTGGCGGTTTATCACTTTTTCCATAGTCTTTAGCATGAAAGACGACAGGCAAATTGGTCTGTAGAACTTAGGCTGGGCCTGGTCTCTACCTTTTTTCAGCAGTAGAAAAGCCACCCTTGAATTCCTCCAACAGATTGGGATGTATCCTAGGGCAATGCTGCCCCTGAACAAAGCTATCATATGATTTATAAGGACCTCTAATCCTTCTTGGATGAGAGCTGGGAATATTCCGTCCCCCCTGGGGACTTGAAAGGGCTAAAAGATTCGATAGCCCACTTCACGACCGGCTTGAACAGCTTGCATGAAAATCTCGCCATTGTAATTTCCCTGAGCGATTTCCTATTCCAGGGTATCAAGTGCTGTCCTGTTGAATTGCCTAACAGGGTGTTCCCTGGGAAGTGAGTGTTCATGAGGACTTTTAAGAGTCTCCTCCATGCCTATTGTGTGACTCCCATCCTCCCGTATTAATGTGCCAAGAGGACTAGGCACATCTCTCTGAAGGGCTTTTTGCAGTCTGGCTGATTCTGGTAGCTTTTGAATCCCCTCACAGAACTGCCTCCAAGTCTTCCTTTTGCTTTTCCTTATCTCTGAGTTGTACTCTGTTAGGGCTCTTGAGTAGTTAGCCCAATCCCTCTTTCTTTTTGTGGTGTTAAAGAGTTTCCGGAGTTTACATCTCATCTTGCCTAGCCTCTCATTCCACCAGGGCTCGTTTCTTGTTGTCCTTTTGGTTTTGAGAGGACAGTTTTCCTCGTAGGCTTTTAGCATTGACCTGTTTATCAGTTCTGCCTTCATGTCAAGGCCGTCAATGGTCACGAGTTGGGTCACCTTATCTTCAACTTCATCCTTCAGGGATTCCCTCGGATCCCACCCAGTCAGTTGTTTTAGGAGCCCTGTATGTCAAAGTTCTTTTGATACTTGCTATTAAGTCAAACCTAAAGTGGCAGTGGTCAGATAGAGAGGCTTCGTCAGAGACGTGCCATCCCTTCGTTTCCAGGTGACCAAGGCTTAACAACAAAGTGAGGTCCAAGATTTCCTCTCTTATTCTATTTCTGAAGGTTGGTACATTACCTATATTTTCTATTTGTAAGTCAACCTTAAATATAAATTCCAGGAGATCCTTACCTCTTTCATTGGTGTCAGAACTCCCCCAGATGGTGTGGTGAGCATTTGCGTCACAGCGGAGGATTAGGGGCATCCTCTTGCTCCTAGCATACTCACCAACTGCAATACTGCCCCCGGAGGACAAGTTTCTCCTGGGTTGGGGAAGTAGGCTGAGGCTATTAAAGCCTTTTGCCTCCCTGCTGTGGAGTTGAAGTCAGCTTGTATTGTCACCAAGTCACGGCTGTTGAACTCTGAAACAGCTAAGCAAACGTTGTTAGGCTTCATCTGGAGGCCCTAGGGCTAGCAGATCCCCTATCATATACCAGCTTACCCACCTGGGTTGGAAGTCCTTGAATCGTTCCTCTTCTTACCCAGGATTCTTGAAGGAGGGCAATGTCAAGCCCTTCGGTGGTAAACCTCCTGCCCATGACTGCTGAAGCACCTTTGGCATGGAGGAGGTTGGCCTGTATGATTCAGGACTTCATTCCTGTTTCCTGTCTGAGGGGTCGCTCCTACCCCTCCTCTCTCGGTAGTGGGACCCTCTCCAATCCCCTTGTCTAGGTTAGCTGCTCCTTGGCCGGTGCTGCTCCCTCCTAGTCGTTAAAAGACCCCTGTGCCTCTCCTCCCCCCTTTCCGGATATACGGCCTGTATATCTAGTGCGGCCTTGGCTATGCCCAATGGTTACGGAAATAGTAAAAAAATTGTAAATTTAAAATTTCCATGTTATTCTTTTAGAGAATAAATAAACTGTTGTAGTTTGCTTGTTTATGGATTTACTTTATTCAAATTTGGTAAATTTGTTTATTTCATTATAAGCTATCAACATTTCAATAAAAAAACACACCTCAATATCTTCTTTATAGCGGCAAATACTCACTAAACTTTCGACGTTAGATAGTAACAAAACCAAGGTTTGGACTGTTCCTTCTCAAAACGTAAAAAATGCCACTGACGTAAAAACACAAACGAATTTGCGTTAGGAAATAAATCTGACAATTTTTAGGGAATATTTTAGTAGAAATCCAGCTGTGTTTATTGAAATTTGCTTAGTTGGAGGTTTGGTGCGGCAGGAGTATTTTTTGCTATTTTAATTATGTTGAGTTTGGGTCTCCCTAAAAGTGGAGAGGTTTCTATAGACCCAGCATGCTATTTCCAAAATATGGTGATTGTAAAGTTAGAACTTGAAAGTTTTGAAACAGTTTTTTTACTAGGGGTTCTGGTGGGAACTTTGCTAATAATTTGTACTACTTTTTTTGTAATCTTAAAATATTTTTTGAATAAGGAGAGTTACCCCAGATTAAGATACCACATGTCATTAATGATGAGAAATGTGCATGATATATTATTAGCTGGGTTTCTAGATTCGTTACCTGTGAGGTTATTCTTTTTGAAAAAATGCTAAAAGTACTAATTTTTTACTTACGTTTTCAATTTATGGTGCCCAGTTAAGAATTTAATTCAAAAAATTTTTTTTAAGAGGTTGGCGACCTCTTTTAACCTTGCATTTGCACGTTCACATAGAATACAGATCTGTGCATGGAACGTATCCAGCAAAGCAAGAGGTGAGCCGGTACAGTACGAAGGTGACCTGTACTGATAAATTTAAGTGGCAGTGACCAGGATCCGAACCCATGACATCGCTGCCTTGGGCCCGAAGTCCATGACGCTACCTACTGAGCCACCGACTCACAAAATTAAACCGAGGAAGTTTACATTTTGTTGTGGAGATAATTTGTGATTTGAAAGGATAATGTGATTTTAATCATCTTCTCTGTAGTTAGCCGAAAAGTTGATGATTTGTGTTTTTTCCACATTTAGGACCAGACCATTTGCCCGGAACCAGTTACCTAGAGCAGAGAATTCTCTGTCTATGCTAGTCTGCAGGAAGTCAACAGTGGGTCCCCTATAAAAAAGCATCGTGTCATCTGCATATTGGAAAAGTTTCATTTTTGTTATATTTGGCAGATCATTTACATAGATTAAAAACAAAGTAACAAAGTTACTAGGGTAATGTAAATTACTTTTTGGTGGTATATTGAAATTCACCCCCACCCCCAAATAGGGATTGCTGGGAATAACTTAAAATTTTAAATGGCAACCTCTATCAAGTAGCACATCATTTTAAAGAGATTAAAAAAGGAAATTAATGCTGCAAATCCAACTTTGATACGCCAAATTTAAATATTTTAGACGTTAATTTAACAGGGTGTCCGGGCAAACCGGTAACTATGCGTGATTTGTTTGAACTGGGAATTATGTGTGAATTAAGTATTTTACTGGGAATTTTCAATTTGTCGCGATCGCGCATAAAGATGACTTTTCCGTGACCGCGCATGACGACGATGACGTTTCCGTGACCGTGGGAGACGATGATGATGCCCAAACAGTCCAGATATGTTAGTGATTTTGCCACGATCGTGCATGCAGACGAAGACGTTTCTGTGACCGCGGTAAACTATTATCGTGAGTGAGTCGGTGGCTCAGTCGGTAGCGTCGCGGACTTCGGGCCCAAGGCAGCGATGTCGTGGGTTCAGATCCTGGTCACTGCCGATAACATTTTATCAGTACAGTTCACCTTTGTACTGTACCGGCTCACTCCTTGCTTTGCTGCAAACGATCCACGCACGGGCGCTTAGTATATGTGGACGGGCAAATGCAAGGTTAAAAGAGGCCGCCAACCTCTTAAAAAAAAAATTATGATGTCCATAAAATATTGCTTGAGGATGAAGATCGCAGAAAATTATTTGAATTAAGCTACGATCGAAGAAGATGATAATAACTTTAATGTGATCGCGGGAGTCGATTATAATGTTTCCGTTACCGCTAAACAATATCAGGATTTTGTCACAACCACGGAAGACAGTACAGTGAACCCCCTCTTAACCGACCCTAATGGGACTGGACCTAGGTCGGATAACTCAAAAGGTCGTTTGAAATGGGCAATCCCTAAAATCATAACATAATGAAGTGCTATTCATTTGGAATTATATAATCATTATTTTTAAGTCATACTTGCATTATTTATAAAATAAACTACTCTTATCTCCTTTTTCGTATTTATATAAGTCACAAATAAACACAAAACACCGTTAAGTCAAACAGGCCTACTTTCAGTGGAATATATTATAATACTAGGCAAGAGTCAATAAAATTCCTATTTTAATAACTTTAGTACTGTATGTATTAATTGATCCTTTCCAAATCCATAGTAATACAGTACAGAACCTTTAGTCAAAATTAAAGATACAAGCAACCATTTTGTTACAAGACAGGATGTTTATTTATAGCCTCTCAATGGAGGCTCGAGGCACAAAAACTATCTTGACCTTGGAGTTGTTACCCCCTTCCCCTCCCTCCCTATAAGTTGCGTTGTTTGTTCACTCCAGCGATAAGATAATCAGTTCTCAAAATCGTAATGCACTTTATGATGCTATACATTTGCCGCACAGATAACAAATCAGATCAGATGTGCTCGAGCTGAACGATGATAACAAACTGACAATAGGCTATGCTATATTTTTTTTATCAATACAAAATAACTTATTGTTAGTCATATCCTGTGGAGATAAGCTATGGTTCAGTTCTCATCACCCAGCGTGGGAGCGGAAATGCCGAGATTCCTAGAAAGCGGCGGTTAAACCGAACTGCTCTCAAAGCAAGGTCGGTTGAAACAAACTGTATTATCTTACAATCGAAGGCGGATAATCTGATTATCGGTTAATACGAGGTCGGTTAAGAGGGGGTCTACTGTAGTGATGTTTTTGTTACTGAGTGAGATATTCAGGATTTTTCAGTTATCGCAGAAAACAATAATTGTGTCTCTACAACAGTGTTAAATGATCACGATATAACCTAGAGTTTGGCTTGACCAAAAATTTCAAAATGGCACACTTCTAGAAAGTTTTATTTTTATATTTTTGTAATATCTTGATTTACCTCAAACGTGGTATTTATTTATTGTGTTTAGAAGGGTTTAAAACTTAAATTGTCTAAGTGAAATTTTTGTAATTTCTGCATTAATTATTTCTGTAGGCCACTTGAAAAACAACCCATAACTCCAAAATTACATACTATATGAAAGTACATAAAGACAGTTTTGAATTTTCGGTTTATTTAATCAGTAACATATAAAAGTTGAATGCTTGTGTCAGGCAATAATACAGTAATCGTAAATATTGTTTCTTTAACCGAGAAATTTCTTTCCAATAATTAAAAAAACCGAGCTGTTTTAGCGCTAAAACAGCATTGCAGGAGTGGCGCAAAACACGTTGAAACGTTTAGTATGATAAGTACGACCTGATTTAGCTGGAATTATATTTTACTTATGCAGTTTTTCTGGTTGGCCTGGTGGACACCCTGTTTAACAGGAACTTTATATAACATATTTTTTTTTTCATGGCTGTAAATTTTCAAAAACCCTTCAGTACACAAGACCAGGGTGATGTCACACACTTTTTAACATGATTTTGAATTTCATCATCTTGTGCAAATAGGGGTTGATGGTGGGGTTTTGATTTTTTGAATACCATACCCCATAATGAACTCACCATTACTAAAGATGAACTTTAAACAAGGAAAGCTTTATTTCCTTTTTATTTATAGTTTGTTTTAGTAATGGTCTGTTATTTATAGGCCTGTTTCAATTACTCTAAAAATAATTTATTTTCAGTGCTGTGGAAAACTGATCGGAATTGATGATTTCTTCAGGTGTCCAACCATACAACCATTTATAGAGGTTATTCTGAAAGCAATACCTAAACGAATTACTGACGAAAGTACACAGGTGGCAATATCTGCATTGACTGTCACTGCTATGATCGAGAAGTCAGTACTGTATTATCTGTTACAAATATTAGTGTTTAAGACATGTATTGAAAGGTTGTAATAAGAAATTAAGCATTTTTGTGCGGGTATCCGAGAAATCAGGGTCAGGTTTGGTTCAAATTTGATATCCCTAACTATCTGTTACATATCCGACTTTTCCGGATAGATTATGTATTTTGAAATTTTAAACTTATATCACGATTATAAGATTATAAGTTAGGGGTTTGCGGGTCAGACTTTTTGGGTTTGGGTCAGTTCGGGCCTGTAATTCTGTCCTGTATTGTGTCATACAGTAGTATAGATAGATAAGACATACTGCAAGAGATTAAAATCGAAACACAACTGATTTTGATAACTAATAAAATAAAAAGAATTAAAATTCTATTAACTCAAGTCAAACAATATCACAATTAATTAAGTACCCAAAAAGGAACTATTTATTAACTTATAAAAGATAATATTTAAATCAAGAGAAAGGAAAATTAAATGCCAACTTGGCAACATAAGCAGAGACACAAGTGCCCTAGGTATTTCGTAACACAAGTCAATGTTTTTGAAACTACAGAGTCTTTTTCTTGGAAGGAAGGGTAGTGGGATGTAAACAAAAAACCATAAATCACTCTCACCAGCCAGGCCCTGGGCATTCAAGGTCATAGACCCTCCCCTCCCCTCTTACACCACCCAGGGCTCCAATTGCTGATAAAATTGTGTAAGGAAACAAGGAAGTAGAGACAAAAATATATATTTAAATATTCAAAAACATAAAACTGTTACAGATTATTTTCAATGAAATTAATTCATGGTAGTTTATGTCTTGTAAATAGTGTATTTGATCTTAGAAATGTGTTTTTTGAAACCCCTATCTAACTTAAGAAAGAAGTCATATTACTGTTTTAAAACTATCCAAAAATTATAAAAATATTTAGGCCTAACCTCTTTGTTGACTTACTTGCTGATTCCAAACCAGACAATCAGAAGTAGCGTTATTACTGAATGACAAAAAGGACAATAGGAAAATGAAAGAACAACATACAGATCTGTACACTATATCAGATATTTCTTTTCTTTATTCTTAAACGTCATGAGCAAACTTAATATTTAATTTTCATTTGAACATTTTAATTCCTCTGCAGTGATATATATATGATATATTATATGATATATAAGACTGGGACGGGTGGCGTCGTCCTGTAATCCAGCTACTAGGAGGTCACGAATTGTGGATATTTATAGGGATGCACTGTGGATGCGATGCTCCCTGGTGTGGATTAACGTCCGCGCTAGTGAGTACTACGACTATCCGCAGTACTATCCTGATAATTAGACCAATTTGTAAATTACAAGGAAAAATGTGGTTCGGATTCCACTATAAACTGTAGGTCCCTTAGTTGCCATTAGCTGTATGGGCTATTAATTAACAGCTGTGTCTAAGGAATATGTCGGCCTTAGTCACTAACAAGACTACAAGATCGCGCCACTCATCCTACACTCATCCTTCACTCATATTTGGGTTAAAATACGCACATAGTGGCGTCCCCATCTTAACTAATTGATAATAATAATTATATAATACAAGAGTGTTTCTTTGTAAATAAGTTATTATTCTTTCTTTTTTTTGGCCCGATCCAATCTTGGCCCGAACAAATCTCTGACCTGACCCGGTCTCTCAAGCCTTTCGCTGACCCGACCTGAAAAATTGACTGACCCGCAGACCCCTAATGTAAATTGTTTCCATCAACATACAAGGTACACTGAGACATTGCCAAAGTCACAGTCAAAAAGTTGCCTTGCCATATAAATTGCTTGCATCAACAAATGACATTTTCACTGAGACAATGCTTTGCCATAAAAATTGTTTTTATTAACATACAAGGTATACACTGAGACATTGCCTTGCTATATAACTTTGTTTGCACCAAGATATAAGGTTTTTTTTAAGTTTGAGTAAGCTGTGAATTTAAACTTCATGTTTAATAACTGAATCAAGATTAATGACTCACGATATCACAATTGCGCAGTAGTTTTTTGTATATCAAAATTCAAATTATAACTTTTTAACATATTACATTTATTAATTACTTGAACTTCAAACTATCTGAATCCGAAAATCAGGAAGTTCAAACTTTACAAAATTCCACACCACTTTGCCCTTACCTTAACTTTAACTTTACAATTAAACATTTTTCTGGCCTTATCTCAAGAGCTTTAAATATTTTTCATAATTTTTGTAATACAAATGAAAATTAACATCTTGAACAGTTTTGGCAATAGTGCTTGATACCTTTAGTCACCCAGCTTTTCCTATATTTATATTTGAGTAGGCCTAATTATAATAAAAGTAGACTGCTAAACGGCCATCTCTGTTAGTGAACACGAATTAACGATTTAGCTGAACAGTTTAATATAAGTAAGCAAAGGTATTGCTCATGCATTTATGAAAATAATAAACAAATCTAAACATCTGCACACTCGCCCAATTTCGGGCGGACGAAACTCGTACACACCATAAAACCCGTCCGATATCGGGTGGGCAACACCTATAGGGTTAAAGGGTCTATGACCCTTTCATTGACTATATAGTTTATACAGGGTGTCTCACGAGAGGTGTCTCAAATTGATTACGGAAAAACGTTTTAACGTACAAGGATGAAATAAAATTATTTCCTGCTAAATCCACCCCAAGGAATAACGTTAAAATATTTTTAACTTTTTCCCAATGCAGGGTGTGTCAAAAACTGAGGGTCACTAGTTTGAATCTCGGAATTTTCAAATGTAAACATATGTCATGTTGTACATCATTTTAAAGGTATTTGATAGACAAACATTTTGGCGAAAACAGAAATAAGTTATCTTTTTCCGTTTCAAAATGGCGGCAGTTATTTTTGGAAAAATCTATATTTTTTTAATACTCTGTGTTTCCTATACCAATGCATTTATCCCTTCTCCGGTTGAATTTTCTTACTCGTTATGAAATAAGCTTTACTTTGATATGCTACAAGTAATGGTTTTTTGAAATCATAAAAATTCTAAAAAAGTTTATTTTTGAAAATTTGCAAATGCTCATTTTTCAATAGCAACATATGTCAAGTGGCACATCATTTTATAGGTTTTTTAATTCTTAACAACTTTGTAATTTACACTTACTTTGTATCTCTTTTAGTTTTTGCGTAAATAACAAAAAACCTAATTTTCCAATATCAAATGCATGTTATTTGGGTTTAACACTAAAGGCCCAATTTGATGAAGTGTTAAACCACGTCAAACCCAAATTACATGCATTTGATATAGGAAAATTAGGTTTTTTGTTATTTACGCAAAAACTAAAAGAGATACGAAGTAAGTGTAAATTACAAAGTTGTTAGGAATTGAAAAACCTATAAAATGATGTGCCACTTGACATATGTTGCTATTTCAAATTTTTGAAAAATGAGCATTTGCAAATTTTGAAAAAAATATTTTTTGGAATTTTTATGATTTCAAAAAACCGTTACTTGTAGCATATCAAAGTAAAGTTAATTTCATAACGAGTAAGAAAATTCAACCGGAGAAGGGATACATGCATTGGTATAGGAAACACAGAGTATTAAAAAAATATAGATTTTTCCAAAAAAAACTGCCACCATTTTGAAACTTATTTCCGTTTTCGCCAAAATGTTTGTCTATCAAATACCTTTAAAATGATGTATAACATGAGTCATGACATATGTTTACATTCGAAAATTCCGAGATTCGAACTAGTGACCCTCAGTTTTTGGCACACCCTGTATTGGGAAAAAGTTAAAAATATTTTTACGTTATTCCTTGGGGTCGATTTAGCGGGAAATAATTTTATTTCATCCTTGTACGTTAAGCCGTTTTTCCGTAATCAATTTGAGACACCTCTCGTGAGACACCCTGTATAGTCACGAAGTGTGTTTATAGTCAATGATACACTATGATCAGCAAGTGATCAAGCTGCATATGAAATGTATATAAAGCCTACCACGAGTTACAAAACACGAGTTATAAAAGTACCATTGACTACATAAAAACACGAGTAATAGTAGTAACATTGACTACATAACATTTGTATGTAGGCCTATAATATTTATATATTCAATGCTAGTACCATCTGGCCAATCTGACAACATGGCGGCAAGTGCTATTTTGAAGGAAGATAACCTGTCAATCAACTAGTGTTCTGCTTTTGTTCTACTAGTTGTCAGTTGAACATGTCATTTGTTGTGAAATTTAAAGGCACACAATTTTGGATAATAAAACGATTGTGAATGTGAGCTAATGAACTTGAAATTATTTTTATGTGCTAACTTCAGAGTAGGTATTCCAAATTGATGTGTTACAACCTCCAAAGTCAGTAAAGTTTTGCATCATAATTAACCTCCTTTTTCAGTATTGGTATCGAGTACAATGAAGCAAAGTATCTAGGATCGGTGATTCTTCGTTACCATTTGTATTGAAGGTTTTGAGAATCGGAATTGGCCCATCCTAATTAAAACAATAATTACTATTTCAGTTCAATGCAAGTAGGTATAAATCTTATTTATATAGGAATATTGTGTATTAAATGTATAATTTTGATATTTATTTATAATTTTTAGGAGAGACCCGATCCTTTTAGAAAGTCTTAACTTCTCTCCAGGCTTCATCTACTTACTCCTTCTATCAACTGATCAAGTTCTAAGCCGTAGAGTAGCTGAGTACGTGCATGAAAAAATGATGTGCAGAACTCAGTCAAATGAGGACTACCTTGATTGTTTTTGTATGTTCATAGAAGAAACCTTGGTGAGTAAAGTCAAAAAATATTTCTGGTAAAAGGTTCAAGTGCATGTAATGAATTTCCTTTTGCTAAACCACTAAGTTGCTACGAGGTAGTTTAACAATTCTCAGGATTTATTTCCAGACATTTAGTCTAGTCCCTTTATTAGAAAGTAT
Organism: Macrosteles quadrilineatus; assembly: GCF_028750875.1. Classification (NCBI taxonomy): domain Eukaryota; kingdom Metazoa; phylum Arthropoda; class Insecta; order Hemiptera; family Cicadellidae; genus Macrosteles; species Macrosteles quadrilineatus. The sequence continues at coordinate 41,653,135 of NW_026542600.1, read as the reverse complement.
CATTATCACACTCCTTTTAGAGTCCACCTCAGTATTTTTTCCCCTTTTTTTTGTGAGATGTTGCCAAACAGATTAAACACTTAAAAGAGCGAATTACCGTACTTTCAAATAATATCCCTGAAGAGTCTTCATCACCCGCGGGCTAGTTGCGTTAAGAGGAAGCTACACATATCAATCTCATTTTGAGTTCTCAATCCCAGGATCCTGCCCGGTCAGTTTTCGATACCTAGAAGTCCCAGGATTGCTGTCGTTTAATCCCAGGATTAATAGGATCGCAAAACCTATTATATTTATTTAGGGGTGTGCGATGCATCGAAATTTCGATTTGATTCGATGCATCGAATTGTGATTCGATTCAGTGGTGGTTTTTTTGTTTTTACATTGCAAATGATGAGAGGTTTTGTTTTCTGTCTTGATGTAAGTAGTGTGAGACATGTTTTACTACTGTAAACCTAGCCAAAACAAGATAGGCTACTCCAAAATCATTCTCACAACAGTGCAAAGAAAACAAAGTAAAAAAAAGACTATTTATCGAGAGGTACCAGTTTAATTATCTATTGTTTATTCCATAACTAGTTAAAAATATATTTCAGCAGTTTACATAAAAAAATTATAAACAAAATAAATATCTGATCTAGTGTACGGATCTGTATCTTGTTCTTTTATTTTCTTATTGTCCTTAAAGATTTATTCTTATTAAAGATTATTCTTAAAGATTTTGTCATTCAGTAACAACACTAGTGATCGTCTGGTTCGGCATCAGCAAATAAGTCAACAAAGAGGTTAGGCCTAAATGTTTTATAATTTTATGAAAGTTATCATCAGTAAAATGAATGTTTTCTCAAGTTAAATGGGGTTTCAAAAAAGATATTTCTAAGATCCAATACAATATTTACAACTCACAAATTACAATGAATTAATTTCTTTGAAAATGATCTGTAACAGTTTTGTGTTATTGAATAAAGAAATATATTTTTTTGTCTCCCTTCCTTGTTTCGTCACTTGCATTTTGTCAGCAATTGAAGCAACAGTGGTGTAAGAGGGGAGGGGAGGGTCTGTTAATTGAATTTTTTATGGTCTTTTTATATTAAGTTCCATTCAAATTTGTTGTAATTTAGCTACCTATTTAGTTATTTCAACAGTTATTAAAATGAGAATGAATGTCTTGGTAAAAAAAATTATTTTCTTTTTTCTTGCAGTTGAGCCAATTCCAAGTAAAAATTATGAAATAGGCAAGTAAAGCAGCTCACTGACGTTTCCAGCAATACAGGTTATTTTGATATATGATTGAAAATAAATATTTTTCACCTAAAATTCATATGTTAAATATGGATAGGCCTAATACCACATCAACAAAAATTTGTATTACACAAATGTGGTAAATTTTAATTATTGTTAATCCACTCAATTGACAATTATGAATAGAAAAATACCGTATTGCTTCAAATCGAGTTGCATCGAATCAAATCGAAAATCTTTTGAATCAAATCGTTGTTTCAAATCGAAAAATTTTTGCTGCTTTGCACACCCCTAATATTTATCTTTTTATGATTTTGAGTAGTTTTAATTTTCGGAAAATAAATCAAATTACTCTAATAACTCTTGAAACTGTTTACTTATAGGACAAAAAATATATATAAGAAATATGGTATAAGCTGTGATTTATTTCAATTGGACAATTTAATTATCAATAAACTCAATAGGTGAATGAAGTGTTAATGTATGTTTCAAGTGTATTAGAAGTATTTTGATTTACTTTCTGTGTAAATGAACGTTATCACATTAGTTAGAAGCTAATTACAGCAAGTTCATTTGTGTTTTACTTTTGACATTAAACACAACAATGCAATTGATATGGCAAACATAACATTGCAATCGGTAATTGAAGTATTATTTTAGTGATGGTCGGATCCGGATATCGGACTACCGGATCCGCCGGATCCGAGCTAGAACCGGCACCGGATCGGATCCAAAAAATCCCGGATCTTGGGCTGGATCCGGTTTTGATGGATCCGATTTTTAAAAATTTTTTCCTAACACAAAGCTGTCTGTATCACTGTACAACCCCGATTTTTTTACCAACACAAAGCTGTCTGTATCACTGTACAACACCGATTTTTTTACTGACACAAAGCTGTCTGTATCTCTCTACAACCCCGAATGTTTTTACTAGCACAAAGCTGTCTGTATCACTGTACAACCCCGATTTGTTTACTAAACACAAAGCTGTCTGTATCACTGTACAACACCGATTTTTTTAACTAACACAAAGCTGTCTGTATCACTGTACAACCCCGATTTTTTACTAAGACAAAAAGCTGTCTGTATCACTGTACAAAACCGATTTGATTACTAAATACAAAGCTGTCTGTATCACTGTACAACCCCGATTTTTTACTAAGACAAAAAGCTGTCTGTATCATTGTGCAACCCCGACTTTTTACCAACACAAAGCTGTCTGTATCACTGTACAACACCGATTTGATTACTAAACACAAAGCTGTCTGTATCACTGTACAACCCCGATTTTTTTACCAACACAAAGCTGTCTGTATCACTGTACAACCCCGATTTTTACCAACACAAAGCTGTCTGTATCACTGTACAAAACCGATTTGATTACTAAACACAAAGCTGTCTGTATCAATGTACGACCCCGATTTTTTACTAACACAAAAAGCTGTCTGTATCACTCTACAACCCCCAATGTTTTTACTAACACAAAGCTGTCTGTATCACTGTACAACCCCGATTTGTTTACTAAACACAAAGCTGTCTGTATCACTGTACAACCCCGATTTTTTTACCAACACAAAGCTGTCTGTATCACTGTACAACCCCGATTTTTACCAACACAAAGCTGTCTGTATCACTGTACAACCCCGATTTGATTACTAAACACAAAGCTGTCTGTATCACTGTACAACCCCGATTTTTTTACCAACACAAAGCTGTCTGTATCACTGTACAACCCCGATTTTTACCAACACAAGGCTGTCTGTATTAATGTTCAACAAAGATTTTTTACTAAGACAAAAAGCTGTCTGTATCACTATGCAACACCGAGTTTTTACCAACACAAAGCTGTCTGTATCACTGTACAACACCGATTTGATTACTAAACACAAAGCTGTCTGTATCACTGTACAACACCGATTTCTTTACTAACACAAAGCTGTCTGTATCACTGTACAACTCCGATTTTTTACTAACACAAAAAGCTGTCTGTATCACTCTACAACCCCGAATGTTTCTACTAGCACAAAGCTGTCTGTATCACTGTACAACCCCGATTTTTTCCTGATTCTTTTACTAACACAAAGCTGTCTGTATCCATGTACAAGACCGTTTTTTCCCCGAATGTTTGTCTCTTGATGCAAACAACTTATATGGCAAGGCCATGTCTCGATGTTTGTATCTAGATGCAAATAACTTGTATGGCAAGGCCATGTTTCAGTGTTTGCCTCTTGATGCAAACAACTTATATGGCAAGGCCATGTCTCGATGTTTGTATCTAGATGCAAATAACTTGTATGGCAAGGCCATGTTTCAGTGTTTGCCTCTTGATGCAAATAACTTATATGGCAAGGCCATGTCTCAGCGTTTGTCTCTTGATGCAAATAACTTATATGGCAAGGCCATGTCTCAGTGTTTGTCTTTTGATGCAAATAACTTATATGGCAAGGCCATGACTCAGTGTTTGTCTCTTAATTCAAATAACTTATATGTCAAGGTTATGACTCAGTGTTTGTCTTTTGATGCAAATAACTTATATGGCAAGGCCATGTCTCAGTGTTTGTCTCTTAATTCAAATAACTTATATGGCAAGGTCATGTCTTAGTGTTTGTCTCTTGGTGCAAATAACTTATATGGCAAGGCCATGTTTCAGTGTTAGTCTCTTGATACAAATAAACAACATATATGGCAATGGCATGTATCTTTCCGAACTGAATCCGACCCGATTTTTCGGATATCTTCACACCTCTAGTTTTTAATTTTGTACCTGGGTGATAAGCTAACGGCCTATAATTTCGTCTCAAAAATATCCCGTTAGTATTTTAATCTCACCCGATGCTTCGTGATAAAAAATAATAAAAGTATGATTTAAATTGGGATTAAATTGGTTGGTGTTAATTACGTTTTTGTTTTACTCGCCCTTATGTCAGTGTGTATCTGGATCCGGATCCGAAGATCCGAAGATCCGGATCCGAATTTTTCAAGATCCGGATCCGGTACCGACATTTTCTTGGATCCGCCCATCACTATATTATTTTCTTAATATGCAACATTGAAGGCCTAAAGATTAACCCCTTCGCTTAAACTTATTTTTACACCTAACTGGGCCAAAAAAATGAATTATTTCTGTGTATTTTTACACAATTTACAATATTTTTATCTCCACACAGAATTTTGTATTTTTATATCAAATGCTGTTATTTTTCTAATAATTAAATAACTTACGTCATTTAATTTAATAATTACGTCATTAATGTTATTATTAATTACGTCATTTAATAATCATTTGATAACTCAATCCGTTGTGCTACAATATCGACATTATCTTATTTTCCTAATCAGAATTGAATGTAGATTTTTAAAAACACGTTTTATTGGTTAAAAGTATTTTTATTTTTTAACATCACCTAAAACAAAACAAAACAAAAATTAAAAAATAATTTTTTTGCCTTTTTTTAATTTTTTTACTATAAAAGGTTAATTCTACTTTTCTACCTTAAAATACTGATTGACATGTCATAGACTCACCAAGATATCAGTCAAAGTTCAACTTAGTAGGATATGTCTTGAAACATTCGGGTAGGTGAAGCGCAACAAGGCAAATTTCGCACTCCCACCGACTGTCACTACGCTTCCCTTGTGCACTACAAACTTTACACCGTCTTGATGGGTTTGCTTCTCTTCATTAGGTGGGATTTGTCTTGGGAGAATACCCCAAGCTGCTTGAAGCCATAGAGGGGATTCAGACGTTGATGGCCGCCCTATTCGTTTGTAGGCTGGTAGTTGTCTAGTCTGGAACACTTGCTCTGTAAATTTATTTTTAACTCAGCAAATCCTATCTTCTTCTTAGTGAGTTTTTTAAAAACATCATAAGAGTTGAAGAGAGCAATGTCCAATATATAAAAAAAAATCTTCTCAAACCTTTTGGCATATCTCCTCATGGTAGAAAAAGAAGCGAGCTGTTGGTCTCGGACGATACCGTCCATCGAGCTATTGTAATAGAAGACAGGTTCAGGCTTTGTTATCACGTCTCCGCTGACTCTGTCCAGTTGTTTTCTTGTCCCCTTTATTGTGGAAAGTGGACAAGAGACACACTTCTTTCTTGTCCTGCCATCTAAGCGCCATCATGTCATGGCTAAACGCAACTTCCTAATTATCGACATCAAGTTTTATACTTCTGAAACTTTCAGCTATATTTATTTGTCCTCCACGAGCTCACCGTCCAAATCACATTAAAACCAATCCGTTTCAATGTATAGTTGAGGAGAGGTGAGGAATACCAGTTGTCAATTGTCAGAGTATGACCATTACCAGAACATTCCTTGACCATTTCAATGACTATGGCCTCGCTCACCAAAAGTTTATCCTCCTTGGCAGTGTCTCCACCCCCTTCTTCCACTGTTTCATCTTGTTTGACTTCAGCCCCTGTGTATATTTTAAATTTTGAGCAGTATCCACTGCTTGACTCTAAAACTTGATGTTGAACCGGGCTCTTTTCTTGGGGTTGAATTGCACATACCCCAACCTCCCATGAAATTTCATCAAGCTTACATCAGACATACATAGCTGGTATTAAAGAATAGGATCAAATATCAAGCTTTTTCTTAATCAGATTCCAAAATGTAATATTAACTAATAGGTATACAATAGAAAAAATATGACTGCAAAAATCCTTCGTAATCAAAGTGAATTCCCATGTCAAGGGTGTAGTGTTTATCATAGACTAAATTACTCGATTTTTTCCAGGATAACTAAACATTGATGTTAAATGGGACCGATGTGTGATATGTGATGTGTGATCATAAACGTATGATTAAGTAAATACCAAAATAAAAATGTCATTTAGTAAATGTGTTTTCAAAATAAAACTTTATTACATAAGAATTACATTGGAAATTGGAAGACCAATAAAGTGACCTACAGGAATTTCAGAAAATATATTTAAAATATAAAAAATAGATAAAGAATATAAAAATAATTAAAATATAAATGTAAAAATATATAGTTAAAAATAGATGCAAATAGATCTAAACGTTGACGTATGATACTAACTAAGTCCACACCAAATTTACAGTCAATTGGTTTTTATTTACCATTTTTGCGCAATGTCCAGTACAGGTTTTGTTACATAAAATACTCACACACGCGCGCACCCACACACACATAAGATACATATAATTTAGTATATCTTCGGTTTGTTTTGTGTAGTCTTGGTTGTATTAAAGTTATAATTTAGAGTTAACAGTGAAAAGGATTGTTTAAAAGGAATTTTTTGTCGTATTTGTCGGCCATTTTGGATTTTGGTGCCGTGTATGGAAATATGTAAAATTTCAAAAGGGCTCCTAGGCTAAAATTTATTCGTATCCTAAGGTACCTTCATACCAAATTTGATGCTTTTATCCGCCAGGTAACGGTAAATACACTAAGCCACCTGACTATTTATTCAATTCTTATTTTATCAATGTTGTGAAGGACAGGCCTATTAATGTGTCCCCTTCTTGTAGCCAACAGACTTCCAGAGATATCCGTGAACAACTATCTCCGACCGGCTCAACCTGTGTCAATATTCAAAATCAATTCTATTTTCGTGACACTAATAAAGATGAAATTGAAAAAATTATAAATTCTTTTAAAATCAAACTATCCACCAGCCACGACGGGATTCCAATGTCAGTCATAAAATTTGTAAGAAAGCAGCTAAGTAAAATTCTCTCTCATTTAATCAACTCCTCTTTTGTTAGTGGCATCTTTCCAGACAATTTAAAAATTGCTAAAGTAATACCAATTCCTAAATCTAATGAGGCTACAGATATTGGTAATTACCGACCAATATCTTTGCTATCACCAATATTTAAAATTTACGAGAAAATTGTTTCTAATCAATTAACTGCGTTCTTAGAAGAAAATTCAATCCTAGAAGACATCCAACACGGATTTAGGAAAGATAAGTCCACTATTACAGCGATTGTTAGCTTTGTCGAATCAGTCATTGAGTCAATTGACAAGGGTGAGCACGTGTTGGGAGTGTTCATGGATTTATCGAAGGTGTTTGATAGCGTTAATCATGAACTATTACTTTTTAAATTAGAAAAAATTGGAATCAGGTATAGCTCTCTTAATTGGTTTAAATCATACTTATCAAATAGACAACAGTTTGTTGAAATAACTCACATCACTTAGACAATTATAAATCAAAATCCAGTTCAAATATGGGCACAATAAGATCTAGTGTACCTCAAGGATCGGTCCTGGGACCTTTACTTTTCATTTGTTACTTAAAAAACTTTTAAAAAGTGTCTAAATTTTGCCCCGTGTACAGGTTTGTATCTTTATGCAGATGACTCTAATCTTAAAGTATCTGGGAAAACTGCAGAAGATGTTGAGTTGCTATCTAACTTCTTGATCAGCATTGTACGTGTTATTAAATTTACGGAAAGTAAATAAAAGAAACGTCTTATAACACTTAAAACATATATTTACGCTTATACTGTTACTCACAAGATGGTAAATATACAAAAAAGGTGGTAAGTGGTGATCGATTTCGATTGGACACTCCAATCATCATCAGACCCAATAGGCGAATGACAAGAATCTTGAATGGCGTCCCTACTTATACCCTATTGGCTACCGGAAGCACCGGCCAATACATTTTTATAAGTACAACTGGAATCAAAATGTATTTGTTCATTAATCAACTTATTTCTATCTTTACATTTTTCCTTATAAGTATACAATTCTTCCCAAGCATTCATTACATATCCTTTCTTACAATTCTTTAAAATATCTAGACTATCCTCCATTTTTCCTAGTGAGTGCCCATTTTGTAACAGGTGTTGTGCGACATTTGATCTTTCCGGTTTGTTGTTCCTCCATGCAGATATGTGGTTTTTGAAGCGGTTAACGAAGTTAACTTCGTTAACCGCTTCAAAACCGTCTTGTGAGTAACAGTATAAGCGTAAATATATGTTTTAAGTGTTATAAGAGTTGCTATCCACAATAGAAATAGCTTGTATTGAGGATTTTTTGAATAATCACAATTTAAAATTAAATGAAAGTAAAACCAAATGTGTCACATTCAAAACAAAACAAAACAAAAACAATTCCAATCCTAATATTGAAGTAAATAACCAACCAATTGAAATAACAGAAGCCATAAGGTTCCTTAGCCTGACATTGGACAGCAACTTGTCTTGGGACAAACATTGTAAACTTGTTATCAATAAAATAAATTCTGGTCTTTGTGCGATTAGAAAAATGTCAAAACTATGCAGTATTGAAGTTTTAAAAATGATTTATTTTTCCCATATTCAATCCAATAAATCTTATGGCATATGTGTATATGGAGCCACCTCAAATTCGAATCTAGACAAAATTTTGACAATACAGAAGCAATCAATCAGAGCTATGTTAAAAATGAACAAAGATGATTCTGCAAAAGAACACTTTAAACGTTTAAGGATCCTCACTGTTTATGGTTTGTATGTTCTTGAATGTATTATGTTTGTCAAAACAAAAATTTTAATCCACCAATTAAAGAAAATAATCATAACTACATTACACGTAACAAAAATAATTTTGTAATTGGAAAACGCAAATTAGAGCTCTTAAAAAAAAGACTGTCAATGCAGGACATGAATTTTTAAAATTTATTCCTTTGAAAATTAAAACAGAACAAAAACCCAACATTTCTAAAAAACGTCTCAAGGAATATTTAATGGACCTGTCCTTGTACTCTTTAGACGAATTGAAAATGGCGTTATCATAGTTTTAAGCATTTGTTTGAACTTATTTGACACTATTCATGTATAACTATGTATACAGTCCAACCTCAGTATAACGAATCTGAAGGGACCGAATTGAATATTCGTTATATCAAGGATTTCGTTAAAACGAGGTTCGTTATATAGAGGTTAGGTTTGCAGGAATTTCGCTAAGTCGAGGTTCAGGACCAGCGTCGGTCAATATAGGTCGGGATTTGACCTCATTAAAATACAATTAAGGTAGCATAGGCTACAATACTTTACAGTACAGTGTTTACATTGTACAGTAGAACCTAAATTGTCCGGCATAATAAAGGGGAGGGATCTTGAATATTGCGCAATCATGACAATGGCATTGACCTTGGTACAGGTTAAAAACTTATAAGTTTAAAATCACAGCTTGTTCTAACCCTCCTAAAACCTAGCCAAACACTGTATTGTGTAGTCATAAACCATGTAAAGAACAAAACAAAACAGTAAAAAGTTTTGTAAGCTACTGCTCGCGATGGCCGGTAGGCTACTTACAGTACAGTACTGATTTATCACAACAGAGGAAATTCAATAATACAGTAATCATTAACTATAGCATTGGTGTTGCTAGTTGAAACAAAACAAATCGTATTGAAAACAATAAATTATTAGATAAGTCATTATAAAAGTGTATAATCATAGCCAACTTAAGGATAATAAAAACACCTGTAAAAGGAATGTTAAAATAACTGTTAAAAATAAATATTAATGTTAAAATAAATATTCTTTCTCTTTGGTTTCAGTTTTTATATTCTTTCTTAGGTTTTTTCTTTATCCAAAAATTGTACAATTCACCATCGTTTTCCCATATCGCCCAATCACAGCTTACTACACATTACGTCGTCATCAGTCCTCAGTGAATGAAATCAGTTCTCAGTTGCAACATAGCGCGCGCAGCGACATCAGACAAAGATGTAAAACGGAGCAGACGAATGTTAGCGCAAGCGATGACGTGACCTTTCCATTTCATTTGATAAAGAAACAGATTTTCCCAAAACAATAATTGGGTGGGGGATTTGTTATATCGAGGGAAAGACGTAGACAATTCGTTATGCAGAGGTTAAATTAGCAATGTAGAGGTTCTGACAACGATAAATTCGTTGTATTGAGGTGTCTTATTTTAGCCGAAAACACGAAAAATTTGTTAAATCAAGGTCGTTGTTATGGTTTGTTCGTTATATAGAGGTAAAATATACATTGTGTCTTATGGAGAGTTCTAGGGGATTAAAAGAAATTCGTTATATCAAGGAATTCGTTATATCGAGGTTCGTTATATCAAGGTTAGACTGTACTATGAATAAAGATTCTTGACTATGACTAAGTACTAAATTATGGTCTTTTAAAAACTAATTCAGACTTTTTAATTCTGATTTAGCAGACATTTCTAAATCAGTTCGGGATTTCCCAGTTGTGTTAAGATTAATATCATCTGCATATATACTTATCTTACTACCTGGGTCTTTTAGAGAATTTGGAAGATTTTTAAGGTAAATATTAATAAAAGAGGACTAGCTAAAAGAGGTTTAGCTTTTTTGATAAAAGAGGTTTAGCTATTAATTGATGGTGGTCTACATTATCAAATGCCTGGGACATGTCCATGAAGATGCCAGCTGAATTTAAACCCTTATCTAGTGAATTTATCACGGCTTCAATGAAACTAACCGCTGATGTAACTGTCGATCTACCAGCACGGAAACCATGTTGTTCATTATCAATTAGATCATACTGGTTCAAGAAACTGTTCAACCTGTTGTACACTGCCTTCTCATATACCTTTGATATTGCCGGGAGAATTGACACTGGCCTGTAGTTTGAAATATCTTTCTTAGAGTTTTTCTTATAAACGGGTACCACTCTAGCAATTTTAAGCTCATTTGGAAAAATTCCTGTTACAAAATGATGAGTTAATTAGGTGCATTAAAATGAATTTAATCTTCCCCTCTTTCACCTCTTTTAACATTTTTACTGATAAATCGTCATAGCCAGATGTTGTTTTATTTTTTAAAGATTGTATAATAGTTATTATTTCGGTATCAGTTACTGGTTTGAAATACAATTTTGTATGCCATATATTTTTTGAAGAGGTGTCTGATGTAGTATTACAAAACTTTGTATGTAACGTTGAGAATTTTGTAAAAAATAAGTTTAAATGATTTGTTATTTCTTTTGGATTGTTAACTATCTTATTGTTAACTTTTAATGACATATTTTCCTGTTCTTTTTGTTTTTTGCCGTTAAAGACTTCCTTGTTAATAATTTACAATGTTGTTTTTGAAATGTTTGATGAACGTTTAATTTTGTTATAATATTCTTTTTTTGTTTTGAAAAGATCAAATTTAAATTTTCTTTGGCGGATTTTAAGCTCTTTGCACTCTTTATCTTGATTTCTTGCACACTTACTTAGCCTAACAATAGTTTCTTTCTCTTCTCTTAACCTAGTATTCATCCAGCAATTCTTTTTGGATCCTGTTCTAACAGTAATAAGTGTTACCCATTAAAATAAGTCCCATTAAGTGTTTTACTCATTAAAATAATAAAAAAAATTCTGATGGGACTTAGAGTACTTATATACAATAGGAGACATGTAAATTTCCATACAATTCTCATCTTTCAGTTTTAATCTAAACAAATTGATGTTTTCTTGGCCAAGATTTCTACAAGTTTTTACTATGGATTTTTTTTTTGTCATGATCAAGGGTAATAATCTCAAGTACCTAATCTCTTAATTTTATTCATCTCAAGTTATTGTGTAACGCAAAGGAGGTACTAAAGTGGGTGCTGGAAACATTGGCAACGATATTATTCTATCTGATAAGAATATTGAGGTCCACAATATTGATAGCCGTGCAAATGCAGTTCCACGGGTGATAATTTTTACCGCTGTGTTATCCGAGTTTGTCATCATCCGATGTAGTCTCGGTCCTGTTTAGCTCGGATAATCGGACTTATACTGTACTGTGCCGCTAAAAAAAAATCACGATTGCCGATCCGGACTAGTGGGGGAGTCCGGACAAGGCTGATCTGGATGAGCGAGAGTACTGTATCTTGAATCTGCAATTTTGAATATTTTAACGGCTGCCATTTTTTCTTAGTTGTTCTTTTCAGCTTAAATTTTTGGCATTGTATTGTAATAATTAAGATCTTTAATTTGATGTGCATATCGACCTATGCATACATTTATGATTTTCTTCAGACTCCTAGCCCCCCTGAGGAGGTAGCGTATAATAGCAATGCAAATTTAATGAATCTTTAAATAGTTGTCATTTTAGACTTGGTTGTTCGTTTGAGTTCTGGTTTGCAGCATTGTATTATAATAATAAAGACCTTTAATTTGATGTGCATATCAACCTGTGCTTACATTTAAGATTTTCTTCTGACTCTTAGCGGGCCGCTCCCCTGAGGAGGTAGCGCATAACTAAATAATGTGTTAAAATTCTGTTAATGCCCAGTAACTGTGTACCAAGTTTTGGAGCTCTATCTTTATTACTTTTTGAAATATTCAACCGTCCCGGGTCTTTTTTTCCACCTTGTATGATCAATTCAACTGGGATAGTTGCATTGAAACTGGGAAGGACTATTTACAAACTAATCCCGCTGGTGACAGAATTTTAGCTTTTTATTCATGTTATTTAGATAATATGACCTGCTAAGTTTTGCAGTTACCATGAATTGAATTTGAGTATATCCGTGTAGTGAGGACTACTTGTGCTCGTTAGTTTACCTCATCTCTTTATTATGCTGACCCCTATTAATTTTTTTTTCCCAATTATATCAGAGGCAGATGGAGAGGAGTAATATGGCCGATGTCAATAAATTGAAGACCATACAAGTTATAGTCAGACGTATGTATAACCCCAGTCAAAAAATTCTCACCTCCTGGTCATCTTGGAAGAAGGTCATACTGGAAGATGATAGGACAACGGAAAAATATGGGGCCACACCTAGCATCATATTTGTAGAGGTAATGGACTACGTCAACTTCTTAGCTGGCAACCACAATGCTCTGGAGGAGTACCCACCAGCACCAACGACCAAAACCAACGAAGAAACCATCAAAACTAATGAAACGGTGAGTTATAAAATAAATTATTTATTATTAGGGTTGGGTCGTTTGTCAGTTTTACTGGTTTTAGAAAAAAAACAGATTTTACATAAAAAGGGTTTAGGTGGGCATAAAAGGTTTATCTAATGTTTGTTTACGGCTAATGGTGCAATAAAAACCTCATTAGCAGTCCCAAACCTACATATCACAACAATAATAATTTTATCAAGTCAAGTACTTCCAAGAATCCATAGTCAATAGTTAAGCTCAATACAAGTTTTTATCCCTTGAATTGTTACTCATTCTTCTATTCCTTTACGACTTCCATTATTTATTACTAGTGTAATTATGAATTCCAAACTGGTTTTATAATATAAATAATAGTTTTATGATGGTTATTAAATATCTTCTGATAGTCCAGGAAATAAAGCTAAAAATATCATCAAATTAGGAAATAATTAAAGCCAGATTTTTTATTCCATTACTACATTTTATTAGGTATAAAAGCAAGTACAGAAAGTTCCCCATTGATGGTGTGTGCGGATTTGCCAATCTGCTGGTTAAATTAAAATAATTATAAAATGATTTCAAAAATCTGGATAAGAAATTTTTATTCTTTCTTACTAGTAGACTAATTCAATAGAAAAGTCATAAAATAGTAGGGGTGGGCGAGTACTCGACCTTCGAGTAATTACTCGAGTTTTTTCAAATACTCGACATCGAGTCGAGTAGTAATTACTACTCGAAAAGTCGAGTCGAGTAGTTATAAATATTGCCACTTCACGATTTTCTACACCCATATTTAATAAATTATATTTTGTTTTGTGTTGATGCTTTATTTAATCCCCATTCCTACAAAAACAACTATCTAACCTCATATAGGTTAGACCAGCGTAAACCAAATGTTCAACAAACACCCATCGTCATTCAGCAGAGCTAGCAAGAGGACTACTAACAGAAACAGACTTTCACTATCCTACAACAGTCAACAATACGTCTCGATAACGATACAGTAAGTTGAAATAAAGCATTGAATGAATCTATCGAATTGCAATAGTCGATAGTCAACAAGGGATTCTCGAGACTAGTATAACAATGGCAGACGATTCTTGAAGATATTATAAAGTACAGTATCAGATTTAGTTTGAACTGCCATAAAAATATTTTAAACCAAAATATAGAAATAACAAAATATTTTATACCAAAATATAGAAATACAACAAATAAAAATAACCTGTTGTAGCATAATATTTTTTCACATTAATCGGTATTGGTGTTTAGTTTTACAAACCGATAAGTTACTACAAGGAACATCGATGCATCTGAATGACGCAATCTCATTGGGTCTTGGCAGAAAGAAAGAAAAGATCAGTTCCACTTTAAACTCAGTGTTGCCAGATGGACGATAATTGTTGTACTTTTACAACTGTGGTATTGGCGTAAACAAACTATAAGTATAATTTATTTTCTAATCAGTTTACATAAACATGATTAAAATTAGTCAAACTATAAATTTTTTTACGAAATAAAAGCTATAGCTAGCAATTTTGTGATAATTTTACCGACATTCACCATAATGGTGTAATGATAAATATGGCAACGTCAGCCCTGCAAAACAGCTGTTTGATGGGAAAACAAAGCAGAAGCAGAATGAGCAGACTGACTAGAGAGGAGAGAGAGCAGAGAGAGAGAGAGCAGATATGGTGACAGCTGGGCTGGCGTAACAACAAAACAATGGATTGGAGTGATTGAAGTTATGTCAATTGTCAGTTTTGAATGTTTTTACTTTCAAGTGAATTTGTAACTTAAAATAAAATGGATTTTGTTAGTGCAAGTTTAATAGAAAGTAAAATAAACATATTCTGTTTGTGATTTTGATTGTGCAATTTTCAATCTGGTGGCAGAAACATGACAACGACAGTTTGAATTGTAACTTAACCTAGAAAATGTGAGTTTATATTATAAAGAAAGGCCAAATAGGCTATACCGGGCTACAGTGAAATGTGTTTTATTTTAAATTAAGTGTTTAATGTGGGATTTTATTTCGAGATAATAGGCCTACTATGTTTTTGTTTGATATTTTCAGTCTGTCAGAGACAGTGACTTGATCATTTTTATAAATGTATACTGAGTGAAGAGGATAGCCCTAGTACCCATAACCTTCAAACTTAAGAGAGATGAAGTGCTTATCCAATAGTGATTATTTTTAAATACCTAATTGCATATTGATGTTTTTAACTTGTGATACAATATGTAGTTTGATATTAGTTTTCTGTTTTATAAATAAATTCATTTTTATAAATTCTGTTTCTTATTTGAATAGAAATTAATTCTTAAAGTTACCTTATTAAGTTAGTTATTTAGGTTGATTATCATGTTAGTGAGGAGGAATTAAAGGCAAGGAAAAATAAAACACACAAGAACAAGTGATGTGTAGGCTTAAATAATTTAATGCTGCAACCAACAAGTAGTCTAGGCCAAATTTTGTATTAGGCCTAAGGTAGGAGGTGCTAATAATTAGTAACCATATAACTTAGAAAATTTGGTTTAAGTACTTAAACTACCTATTTAGGCCTAGGCAGGGTTTAGGCTAGGATGAAATTTGTTTCAGCAAAATGCTGCAAACTCTCTGCAAAGACAAAAACTAAGTTAGGCTAACTTAACTGTAGAAAAAATATTATTCAATAACTTAGGCATTTAAAACAAAAAATTCCAGTAGGCTAATATTACATTTGTTTGAACGTTACATATTTAAATTTTATTTGTAGAAAATTTGCCATAGACCTAGCCTGCAAAACAATGTAAGTTAAACTTAGCATTTTTAAGTTGTGAAAAGCAAGATGCTAAAAATACTACCGCAGCTTAAACCCTGGGCCTAGGCCTACTTAACGCGCAACTACTCGACTCGACTCGATACTCGAGTTTTTACTCAAATACTCGACTCGACTCGACTCGAATTGAAAAATCACTACTCGCCCACCCCTATAAAATAGTTAATCATAAATTATTGCATGAATACATGTAATACAGTATGTAAACCTAACATAGCACACACAGAATGTGCATAGTTCACAATGTAGGCTAGTTTTTTACTTAATTCCTAATTTTAGGTTTTTTTTGCAGGAGGCCTCATAGTTCATTTCATTATACAGATTGTTTCACCAGAACCCTGACAAACTTCAGGAAATGGTTCCTGGGGTCAAAACTGAAAAATATGTCCTATAAGCATTTGTCCTAAGCTCACTAGTTTTCTAGTTACAGTAGACTCTCTCTTATCCGGATACCTTTTAACCGGACATCGGATTAACCGGACTACACTCGGCGGAAATGACATCTGTTTAACCGGTCAATTTTTATCAGCACATTGGTTTAACCAGACTAGATCGGCAGGAAGTAGGCAGTACTGAAACGACTGTTCTCGTGGGAAAGATTTGAGACCAGTGATCACGTGTCTAAATACAATGCTCTCCTAAATTTAAGTCGAATATCACAGTAAACAGTCCGTTTTAATGAGTTTTTGGGGACGTCGGTTTAACCGGAAAACCCGTTATCCGGACTGGCCTCGGTCCCGAGGAGTCCGGATAAGAGGAAGTCTACTGTATACGTAAAAATTGGTTTTTTTAGGTTTTTAGTCTATCTGTAGAACATTTTACCCTCTAGATTAAAAAATTGACAAGATATTTTGATAAAACTTGCGTTGATAGATAGAATATTACATTTCAAAGAGATTTCATTACTTTGTGCAATCATGTTGGTTGTGACTGATAAAAATAAGTTTAAAAATAAAATATTTTTACTAAAATCTTGATTAAAAATTCTTTTTCGTTTTTGACAGCTCTTCATGTGGTAACCATTCAAGCTTTTGGATTGCAACTTTACCAAAAGCTGTAGAGTTAAACGGAGAATTGAAGTATACCTTTTATTGGGATAGTTTTGTAAAAATCTAAAATATTTTAAAATATCAAAAATTAATTTAATTATACTAAATAAAAAAAATTGAATATTTGGCTTATTTTTTAACACATCCTAATAAAAGTTGTTATATGGGTTCTCCTAGTTGAGAAGTATTGCATAATGGCCTAAAATTTCCTGCTTTTTCATTTTTAATTTAAAAAAAAAAAGGCATACCAGTACCCACTTTCCTATGTGAACCTTATGGAGAAAAAATAAAATACAATAGCTCATTTATTTCTGAACACATCTTATTAAAACTTAGTATATCCCTTCTTTTAGTTGAATACTACATGATTATGGCCTAAAATCTCTAGTTTTACATTTCTATTGCAAAAAGCCTGCTTACTCCCATCCTCTCCTTAAGGTTAACATAGGAAAGTCGGTATGCTTGTTTTCAATCATAAAATGAAAAAGAAGAAAGTTTTAGGCCATTGTGCAATACTTTTCAACTAGGAGAACCCATATACCAACCTTTATATAGGTGTGTAAAAAAATAAGCTAAATATGCAATTTCGTTTATTTCGCTTTATTAAATTAGTTTTTTATATTTTAGAATATTTTAGATTTTGAAAAAAAATATCCCAATAAAAGGTACCTGAAATAGATAAATTCACATTTCCTTGTTCTCTGTTAAATTCTACAACTTTTGGTAAGGTTGCAAGCCAAAAGCTTGAATGGTTACTACATGAAGAGCTGTCAAAAACCAAAAATAGTTTTAAATCAAGATTTGTTTAAAAATATATTATTCTTAATAGTCACAACCAACATGTTTGCCCAAAATAGTAATGAAATCCCTTTGAAATTTAATTTTCTCTCTATCAATGCAAGTTTTATCTAAATATCTTGTTAATTTTTCAATATAGCCTAGAGGTCAAAATAAAACAGATACACTAAAAACCTAAAAAAACCTATTTTTACGTATGAATAGTAAACGAGTGAGTTAAGGACATATAGGAAGTTTTTTTTCTAGTTTTGATCCAAGGAACCATTTCCTGTCAGGGTTCCCGTGAAACACCTGACATTAGCACATAAAGCAACCTATCAAGTTTCTTAAAAACGCATTCATAAACAAGAAATATATGTACATATAATATACATAATGTGTACTGTATAGCATATGAATTATTCTCAATAAACAAAACATGGGAACTGAGTACAAAGGTTTGCCGCAACAAGGAATACAAAATATGAGTTTTTATGCAAATATTAAATTAATAGAACTCAACTAGGTGAAACAATATAAAGAGTTGTATTAATTTATATTCACAAAGGGAGACATAGCCTTTAATTATTCTCCATAAGAATAACATAGGGGCTGAGTACGCAGGTTTGCTGCCACAGGACCAAGTTTGGAGAAAAAATGTTGTTAGAGAAAATATCAATAGACCACAACGAGAAGAAGCCGTATACCAAGTTCCATCAGTATACGTTCACAAATAAGCGAGGTGTACAACTTTTATATTCCACCATAAGAATAACATTAGACAATGTACTGTCTTTAGCACTTACAATACCGTATCTCGGTAACCAATTTGCGTAAAGAAATGATCAAAATACCAATTTGTGTGTTTTTTAAAGCTGTATTCAATAGTAAAAACTAAAATTTGAATCTTTCAAACTTTAAATGTTAATTAATGTCAAACTTTAATGTTAAACTTCTCGAAACGCCCATTTTTGGGGTACAAAATCCCTCCAAAACACCCCTTCGGATTAAGCGATCTGGCTCGTTTTCAAACTTTAAGTCTGACATGCTACATTAATGGTTCGTACTAAATTTCATCAGAATTATACCATTTTTAAGTGAGTAATAGCTTATTTCCTGTAGGAGAAATTTGCTCTATGCCGTTAGAACATTTTACGAAGATTGTGAAATTCGCGCACACACAATAATTGAGGAACTCTTCATTTTTGTTCATTAGACTAAAGTAAAGCCACCCATGAAAAAAATCGGGACTTTAATTTTTCCCTAGTCAAAATCTATATATCCTGGACTATGATGACTCACACAGTATTTTGTACTGCTGGACATTGCCTACTGCCTTGACTATACCCAAGCATGGTTTTTTTTGAATTTTTATTGTTATGCAGGCTTTTATACTATACCAAGCTAGTAGGCTTAGCCTAAATCATGTCAGTACATTTTCTGTACCTTTGTCTTATATTGCTGATTGTTTTGGTTTAAATATGTTTTTGATAGTGTTTTACTTATCCAAGACTAATGAACCAGAATGATGATAGTGACGAACCTCATTGTTTTTACTCAGGTTTTATTTACACAGGCATTCTAAATAATCAGGTCCAGGTCTGGGTCTTTTGATTCTTTGGAAGAGCTGTAAAATACACTAAGACAATTTAATTGAACCCTAAGATAAACTAATGGCTTATATAATGTTGATTTTTAAACTGAAAAGACAATAATCTTAATCTTATTCCAAATCATATTTTTCATTTTGATCGTCCTTTATTTTTAGAGAAAGCTTTGTTATAGGTGTATTCATCTTATAATACTGTAGGCGAGAGTTAAGAAGTCCTCTGAGCCAGAGTGATGTGCAGCAATGTTTGTATGTTGCCGCGCGGTATTTGCAGGTGCTCTTTTGGTTTTAACGCAGTGGATGTAAGCCCTGACTGCCGCGTGGAACACGAGTTAACCCGCTGGCGCGCCTAGACGTCGAGTAGCAAGCGCCTGCATTTTTACAATAGGCCAGGGCTCAGAGGACTTCTTAACTCTCGCCTACAATAAACACATGATTAATTTTGGAACTGATGAGAAATATGCTAGGCTAATTCAGGAATGTGTTGAGGGGGTATTTGGGCTATTGTGTCATCCTCATTATGATATATTTCAAATTTTATATGTTGGCTTTAATTTAATTTATCATAAGTTGGCGAGTAAAATATATAGGCCTACATTTGTTTTTATTTCATGGGTTTCCTAACAAAGTAATTTTACTTGCTGATTCAAAAAGTTTATTCTACTAATAAATTATCCACAAAATAAACTACCCTATCACTATATGGCTATATGACTTGATTTGTATTAAAATAATTTATCTACCGGTAGGCTACTTCTATTGACTTTTTTATAGGGATGGTCAAGTCTCGAAATTTCGGGAAATTTTCGGGAAATTTTAAATCTCGTTACACGAGACGAGATTTCTTTTTGGCCGAGATTTTTATTGAGACGAGAATAAAAAAAAAAAAAAAAAAAAAAAAAATTAAAAACGCCTGCAGAAAGTCAATGCAATACCCGCAATACAGGAGCGTGTTGTAGTTGCGTTTCCTTTGCGAAGGCGTTCTTATTTAATTAATTCTTTAAATGTAAATATTACTTTAATTATTATAATAATATTACTTTAATAACATTTGCGAAGTTTTGTTAAGTGTAAGCAGTGTGAGGAATGTTTTATGACTGTACTATAAAAAGTCAAAACAAGTAACTATTTTATAAAAATTAATATTGCTTTTATTTTATGATTTATTTTATTTTAGGATAAGTTGAACTCTATCCTAACTGATATCATGTTTTCTAATCGTAGGCATTTTTAATAAGTTAGGCGTGATTAATAAAAAAATGTTATGCTGATGTTTTTTAATAAAAGATTGTAAATATTCTTGCCTATTATCATTATTTTTGTATTTAAACAGTCATCCTAACAATGTTACAAAATCAGGTAAAAATTTTGAACGTGCATTTCCCGTTGTGTATGAGAAGGGAAATCCCGTCTCGATCTCGTCTCGAAATTTTATGAGAAATAAAAAATCTCGTCTCGTCTCGTCTCGAACTAAAAATCCAATCTCGTCCATCCCTACTTTTTTACTTTGATTGGCTCCTGTTGACTAATCTTTTGTTGCATTTATAATTATATGAAATGATATGAAAATAATTTTAGACCCAGTATCCAAAGTAAACAGATTAGGTCATGAATGAGTTGGAGAAGATGTTGGTGTTTTTAACCCTCCAGAGGGCGCACGTCGGTGGAAAAGACCGAAACGTATTATTTTGGATATTACTGGGAAATGGAAGCGGACTGGGACACCCCCTCCCAGATACTACTCAGGATAGGGTTGAGCTATTAAATGGCAGTGGTGGGGAGGGGTTAGTTTCAATCTACCCGTCACAGTAACAAAAACAGTGGAAGGTTAGTCATTACCAGCGAAGCGCCCAAACGTGTGTCAATATTAAATCGGTCGCTAACACCGATGTGCCTAATTGTGTTGGTGTATTTTTACATTTTTCACCATTAACTCTAATGAGACTGGGGAATTCAAGCCTGATTCAAGAATCAGTCAATTATGCGCCCCAACCATGTGTTTTCCTTACTAAATATTGGGCCAATAGACGCCAATGTTATCTTGAATTATCTCAATAACGAGGAAGGATTTATTATATTTTATTTTACATTTCAACGGAACACTCCATTTTTACAGTTTTGAACAAAATATGAATTAATTCAAGACAATGATGAACATGCGTGATGTACGAACCACAATAAAAACGTGAGGTACCTATTGATGGCAATTACAAAAATGACAAATGATTTTTTTGCGTGAAGTTGATGATTGATTTTGTGCTTGTGAATTGTGGGGTCCCCTTCTACCATTTTCTTTAGCTTTTTTAATATATATTTTTTTTATATAGCAATATTTATTAAAGGGCAGATAAGGGGATTACAATGGTCCCTATGGGCTACATGCAGTTTAGAATGATGTTGGCATAGAGATAGATACATTAAATGTTGTATACAAATATTTACAATTAAAACAGCTTGACAGGTAAGTATGCAGAGCGAAGTGTCTTCCCTCCACAGTAGCAACTCCTAGACAGCTAACTCATGCAGACTTGCGATCTTCCTCTTGAGCACTGGTATACTGTCCACAAAAAAGTCAACGACGTCAGCGACGCTATTGCCAGATCTCTGAAGCCGGTACATCGTGTCGTTTGCTGCATAGTTGGTACGATTTTGCTGCCTAGCGAACAGGTCTCTGGAGAGAGTGGCTGAAGGGGTCCTGAACAGGATCCGGCTCAGCATATTGGGACAGTCGATCATGCCGTTAAGGATCTTTGACAGCAGTACAACGTCAGCGGAGAATCTGCGATCTGCAAGAGTTTGGAGTCCCAGATCACGAGATACTTCTTCGATGGGAACCTGATGATAGAGAAGATTGTTCCGAAGAGAGTTTTTTTAGCTTTTGCTCTCTGGGTTGACTATCTTAATTTAAGAACAGTGATTCAACAGGTACCAAAATACTGTAAAGAGACCATCAAGCCATCAAGAAAATCCTTCAAGTGAGAGGGTAAGCCCTGTTGAAAGAGGCACCACCAGTGTCCAGACGACCAGCACCAAACATTGTAGGTCGTTGTGGAATTTTGTGAAAACTTCCTAAATTAACATTTTGGAAAATCTTCTGTGCTCACTGCAAGATGTACATTTGTAGAGAATATACTTAGCCTATTTGTGTCATTTTTAGCGCGTCTGACAACATGTCAGCGACTGCTGCCACAGCTTACGTAATCGTTTTGACGATGAAGTACTATAATAAAGATATTACGTTGTAAATAGTGTAAATGTAACGTATTCGTAATGTGTGATGTAAGTTGCATTTAACTAACTTTTTTCATTAAATGCATGGTTCTTAACCTTAATATCAATATGTAGTTACTGTACGCAAAAACAACAGCGCAATTGAAAATTCGGCAGAGCCGATCATATCGGCATGTGCCGTTTTCACATTGGCCTGAGCGAACTTCACATAACAGCTAGAGACCGATGAGATTGAATTTTGGCGGTCTTTACAAAATATTGCAGAACTAATTTGATTGGTCCGTGGAGGTAAAGAGGTTAAGTTTAATCCGTTGAATGTGTCCATTAAATATTATAAAATAATAATAGCACATATTATTGTAATTCATTATGCTAAATTTTTAACTCTAGGATGGCTGTCCACTCGTTGAAAATGATTACAACACTTCACCTTAACAATTTGTGGTCCAATATAATACTGTGTATTCTTTTTTTGTAAATGTATTTATTTTTTTTTTTGCTAGGTCGAGACTCCAAAGAGAGATCCTGAATCTCCAAAAGAACTAGATTATCTAAGGGAAGCCATAGGACCCTCCTTGATTCAGCTATGGGACAAGTATAAAGATGAACCCATAGCTCTCTTAAAACTAGTCACAATCCCTCAGTACTTCAATTGGAACTTAACTTGGATAAAAGGAACTGTCATGGTAAACATATAATTTTATTCATTTAAATTGAATCTTAAAGGTAAACGTAGGTTGACATGTAAATCAAATTAAAGTTCCTGTTGAACTAAAAACAATGCTGCAAACCGCATCTCAAACAGACAACCGAGTAAAAAATTACAGCCGTTCAAATATTTCTTGAATTTGACATTTTGAATCTTTTTTAAATGGCTGCCATTTTTTACTCATGTATTTTTGAGCTCAAATTTGCGGCTACAATGCCTTCTACTAAAAAAGACCTTTAATTTGATATGCATATTGACCTTCGCTTTCTTTTAAGATTTTCTTCCGTTTTCTAGCAGGCACCCCCTAAGGAGTTAGTGTATAATAGCATTGCAAATTAAATTAATCATTGAACAGCTAATAGAATTGATAATTAAATGAATCATCAAACAGCTGTCATTTTTGACTCGGTTGTTCGTTTGAGTTTGGATTTGTAGCATTGTATTTTACTATCAAAGCCCTTTAATTTGATGTGCATATCAACCTATGCTTAGATTTAAGATTTTATCCCGACTCCTAGCGTTCCATCCCCCATAGGTAACATCCGATCTCCATGTACACAAAAATCTAGCTTACTCTTACCAGTAATGTATGCCAACTTTGCTTGTGTTGTGATATCGCTTGTCGTTTTAAAGTTATAACTTTTTAACGGATTAAGATTTTGAAAAACTGATTGGAACATTGTATTCAGCGTAAAAATCTAGTTTGAAACGTTGGGTCACAACCCCACCTTTAAATTTGAAAATAAATTTTTCTATCCAAAATGGCGGATCCAAGATGGTGGCCAAAAATGTATACTCAGTCAAAATTAAGTACTTACTATTCTACATTGATCTGACATGGTCCGGAGTTGATATCTTAAGAAATGTAGAAAGAAGTAGGGGGGAACTCATTTAAAAGTCATCCTGTATATCTGTCAGCACAATAACTCAAGTGAAAATCATCTGATTTTGATAAAAATTCGGTAAAAAGTTCACAAATCAGCATGATTGAACTATGGTAGTGTGGTTTCCGATCGCACGATCTTCGCAGACATGTTGTTATTGAGGACATTCCAGTAATCCTACATTTTCACTAATCCGGCAGTATCCTATATCTGCCGGATTACTGAGGGTCTACTATAATCAGAACTGTAATTAATTTTGAATGTTTAATTAATTTTGGAATATAGGCCAATTCACATGTTCTCGTGTGAAGTTTATAACAGTGGTTAATTTACAAAATATTAAATAATGTACATTATGACTCTTACCACTGGCTGATAATTGAATTTAGTATAAAGGTTATATTTAGAATAATCAGCTCATTCTAGTTGGTTCTCATATTTTCAGGCAGTCAAATCATGGTTTTGTGTCCTGCTAAACATAAGACATAATCTACACAGTTCCCCCGCACAGGCAGCTGTTCACAAAACTCTTTTATGTCTTTACAATTACATCTTGAAGACAGAAGAATTTGAAAATGAGATTCCTGGGATGAAATTGGCTTTGTTTGATGCCACCTACAAATTGAGGGACTCGTGTAGAGAATTAATAGAGGAGGTAAGTTACAAACAATAGACTCTGTAAACAATTGAAAACAAGTAATCAATGTTGATCACAACCACAATATTAGTACAAAGCTTTTGATATAATCCCATGTTATTGTGCTGTAAGGTGTTATTTCCGAGGGGGGGGGGGGTAAAACTACACCTTATAAGCCTCGGATCTGCTACCAGTCAGGTGTGTTCAGGGTTCAGTTTAATTTATTAATTGGCTGGGCTCAGACCATAGGATTTTATCATTTATTCAGTAAATCATTGGTCATCATCATTCCCCAAATTAATAGTACAATAAAAATATGTTTTGACCCAAAAAAAATTAGCACAACCGGGGAATTTGGTACAGATGTTGGGTGTACCTTCCTTTTGAACATACTAAAAGTCCCCTAAAATTGAAGCTGTGCTACGGCCGCCATGTTGGAAAATGGCGGCATATTTCTGTATTTTTCGCTATAGTGACTTTATTATTAGAGATACAGGAAAAAGCTAAATATACAAAATGTAGGTCATCTAAAAATACACATTTTTTGTATTTATCATCTTTCTCTAAACCCAACGGTTTTTGAGTTATCCCAATTTGACAAACACTTTTGTCTTGTTTTTGACTGACTAAAATTATGTAGTCTAAGACTTTATCTACATCGATTTCCCTTTCCTTATGAATATGAGCCAGGGCAATCCCGTTCAATCAGTCTTCTGTCATGGATGACCTGAGATAAGTTTTTATTCTTCTCAGTGAAGATTACCCATTTTATCTAAGTGTAAATTGGATACCCAAGGGGGGGAGGACTATAGCCCCTCTCTGAATCCGCCACTGCAAGAATGTGCAGCCTAAAAACTTTTCCACCGATCGCTTAAAATAATTTTAGATGGTTGATGGATATTTGTTGTAACTGTTTTGTTATTATTCATTATCAAACAGGGATCCAATTAAAACCAGAAAAAATATTAAAAGTTACCTCATTGAAAAAAAAGTAGATTTCCACAGCAAATTTAGGTGTTAAGAACAATGGTTTTATGGTCACCTCAAATGTTTCAGTACCTACTAGAAACTATGCAGCTGAAACAGACAAAAGTAATCAAAACAAATGTCTACCTTGCCAAGTTTTTCGATGTCAGTGACACTGTACTTGTTTACCATGCGTTCAGCGCCTTAAAGCTTGGTATGGAAAATCACACAGAGGTGAGAATATGTTTAAAAAATCAAACATTGAAAATTATCATGAATATTAACTTTTTATTAGGGATGGGTTGGTTTGTCGAGTTTAAACCGAGAAATCATATAAAAAGTCAGTTTTGGTAGGATTGTTAGGATTGTTTTGTAGTAATGATTTACTGTTTATTTGGTTATGTCTTACCTTATCTTATCTTAGTCACGGGCCATTGCAGCTTATGGGAGTGAACACACTCACCTTATCGCGCTGAATCTTTTCCACGGATGTTTTGGTTTTAACTAGGGATGGTCAAGTCTCGAAATTTCGGGAAATTTTAATTCTCGTTACACGAGACGAGATTTCTTTTTGGCCGAGAATTTTGTCGAGACGAGAATAAAAAAAAAAAAAAATTAAAAACGCCTGCAGAAAGTCAATGCAATACCCGCAATACAGGAGCGTGTTGTAGTTGCGTTTCCTTTGCGAAGGCGTTTTTATTTAATAAATTCTTTTAATGTAAATATTACTTTAATTATTTTAATAATATTACTTTAATAACATTTGAGAAGTTTTGTTAAGTGTAAGCAGTGTGAGGAATGTTTTATTACTATAAAAAGTCAAAACAAGTAACTATTTTATAAAAATTAATATTGCTTTTATTTTATGATTTATTTTATTTTAGGATAAGTTGAACTCTATCCTAACTGATATCACTATGTTTCCTAATCGTCTAGGCATTTTTAATAAGTTAGGCGTGATTAATAAAAAAATGTTATGCTGATGTTTTTTAGTAAAATATTGTAAATATTCTTGCCTATTATCATTATTTTTGTATTTAAACAGTCATCTAACAATGTTACAAAATCAGGTAAAAATTTTGAACGTGCATTTCCCGTTGTGTATGAGAAGGGAAATCCCGTCTCGATCTCGTCTCGAAATTTTATGAGAAATAAAAAATCTCGTCTCGTCTCGTCTCGAATTAAAAATCCAATCTCGTCCATCCCTAGTTTTAACCATTGATGTACATGGTGTCTATTCTCCAGGAAAACCGGAAAACCTCCGGGAATTTAATCGTACCTTGAAATGTCCTGGAAAACTCCAGGAATCCACCCAAACATCCGGGGCCCGGTCATCGGAATCGTCAGCTAACCGAAACACTACCGCTTTTGTTGCCGCGATCGCAGGAAACGATTATCAGTGTCGCCGAAACCGCAAGATATTCTCACGGGTATTGCCGCGATCGCGGGAGACGGTTGTCGGTGTCGCCGAAACCGCAAGATATGGTCACGGGTTTTGCCGCGATCGCGAGAGACAATTATCGGTGTCGCCGAAACCGCAAGATATCCTCACAGGTGTTGCCGCGATCGCGGGAGATGATTATCGGTGTCGCTAAAACCACAAAATATGCACACGGGTGTTGCCGCGATCGCAAAAAACAATTATTGGTGTCGCTACAACCACAAAATATGCACACGGGTGTTGCCGCGATCGCGGGAAACTAGAGATGTGCGAGCACAGGTTTTTCAGGTCGAGTTGAGTTCGAGTCGAGTTTAAAACAAAAAAATCTAAGGATGTGTATGTTTAAGTAACTCCTTAGGCCTAGAGCATGTAACTTGTAAAACAACCTTGTTACAAGCTGAAGTACGATTATAAAAAAATTAATTATTAATACTTGTGCAGTAACAAAGAAAATAATTTTAAAACAACAATAAATTATTTGAATTTGAAAAGAGCTCATAAATGAACATATACTTCTGTGAAAAATACGTAGGTGAGCACATATTTATTCATCCAAAGATTAATTACATTAATCCCTATTGTTAAGTAATATTGCATAATACTTGGCTAAAAAATTGCTTAATACTTGTATCTATTAGTTATTAAGGTCGCAATTACAATGCAGGTATAACGTTTAATAAACAAACGTTCTGTCAAAATACTGAAAATGTATGTTCAAAATAAAGTACTTAAAAAGGCCTACAAGTAGCCTACCTTACTGTTAAATAAAACAATTGTAGATTGAACATTGTAACTGAATAATGTAATAGGCCCATACAATAGTAGTTATAGAAAAGAAATCTAATGAAACCTAGACTTAGGCCTAATTCACTATCATCAATTGTATTCCATGCACATTAACCACATTAATGTAAGTTGTCAAGAAGGAAAACAAACTATAATGTAACCTAGATTTAGGCCAAGCCAAACTGATAAGCCTACTTATTGTAAGCTAAAGAATTTGTAATCAAATTTATAGAAGGCGAAGTGCTAGCACTTAATTATTTTGAAATATTTGTAAGCTTTAGTAACAGAAACATTTGTTGTTTATTACCATAGATAAAATTACTTTGCTTAGTCTATGTTGTTAACTCTCTAATAACTACAATAAGAAAAAAATCTGTTGTTATCAATAACTGATGATAATAGCTCAGCTGATTATGAGTAATGCGTAGAAGTCTCTAATGGGAATGGGGTGATTATAGTAACCATGGCAACTTGTTGAATGCGTGGTGGATGGAAGAATGAAGAGAAAGTATAATGATGTTTTTATGTTGTTATCTTTATATCCTTTTTAGGAGTGCTATTATCATCTTTATGTATGACTAGCTGTGTGCCCGTTCTACGCACGGGGATCTTATAGTAGTCAGTTGAAACCTTCTTATATTGAGAACAGCAGTTGGTTTGCATATTTTCAGATATGCTGGCAAAACTATTATATATAAACCTTCGCAAATACAGTATCTGACAGTTTCAAGCTAAAACAAATGCTTCGCAATTAAATGTCACCCGGATCGTGTTGATCCATATGTTAAATCCAATGATTAAACTAAAAAAAAGCTTTATAGGCCTAGATCTATGAGGCATAGCCCTAAGGTAGGCCTATAGTTGAAAGTTACTTTCCACAATGGTTAAAAGTATTTAAAGTACT
Organism: Macrosteles quadrilineatus; assembly: GCF_028750875.1. Taxonomy (NCBI): domain Eukaryota; kingdom Metazoa; phylum Arthropoda; class Insecta; order Hemiptera; family Cicadellidae; genus Macrosteles; species Macrosteles quadrilineatus. The sequence continues at coordinate 41,624,243 of NW_026542600.1, read as the reverse complement.
ACCTCAACCTCACCATTTAACAATTTATTCGGGTTGACATTTTCATTATCAAGTTCTTGTCCTTTTCGTGACACTGAGAAATAAGGACATTAGTGCGTTACCTACAGACATTCACACAAAAATACAGAACTTAATTAGGGAATTTGCTACGTTTTAAGCATAACAAAGTACATATAAAATTAGTATTTAAAATCTTTGTCAATATCATCAAATTTTATCATAACAAAAAATTACCAAAATAGGCCACTAACTATTGATACATAAACATCGTAAATCGTAAACAATTCATGATGTTTTGCTGAACAAATGTTTTACTTAAATGAGTTATCATTTACTTAGCTTTAACTAACATTTTGGAATTCAGACAGAAAAAGCAAAACTTATACAGTTAAGACATCAATTAAATTGAATACGACTGTATAAATAAGGTGCAACACCAATGATAACACTAATTTGTAAATTACAGTGATGTGTTGATACGTTTTATTCGTAAACAACATTTAATATAAACTTATTGGTGTCAGTTTGAAAAAAAAACTACCTTATACAAACAACTTTTTGTTATTTAATAAATTATGTATTCTCTAAACAATGATTGGTATATCTATTAACATTAGAGGGAAATGTGACAAAAATCCCACAATGCTAGGTCTTTGGACGTTTGTAATTTTATTTCTTTCAGTAGGGAGGCCTTGTATTCTAGGGAAAAGTACCGGTATCAAGGATTGTCGTCGAAAAGGTTGTTATGAATAATTGGGTAAGCGTAAGTACTCAAGAGATAGGCTATGGCCCTGTTGGCTGTATGGTCCAGCCATTGCATCACACGGTGAGTAGGAACAGAAAGTGACACATTGGAAAAGCGAGTTTAGCATCGTCCATCAACTGTAAACCTTTGCTACTACCACCCACTACAGTTGTGATTTTTTACTTTACACTTTACACAACCGCCATTGAAGCGCCGTCAATGAGTTTAAACCTTGTTTGTAAGCTATTGGCGACGATAAATTTATAATTATCATGCTTTTTTAAGGTCAATAACCTAAAACATCATGATTGTGCAATGTTGTATTTTGATGTAAAAATGCAAAACATGGCATTAACTCTAATTCAAATAATATTTATCCTGGTCCCATGCAGATTGTATTATCAATGCTAATTAATTGTGGTCAATTCAAATTACATTTTTGATGATTCAAATCTCCTAAGCAAAAAGACAAAAGTCAAACCAGGCAAGGAAAAAACCTGCTATTGTAATCCCCCTCCCTACCCAGCCATTTGGGAAGTGGTGAAAGTCTAGTCTAAATATAGCTCAAAGGTCTCACCCTTCCCCCCCAACCCTCTACTCCACTCACTGTTGTCATGCTGCTCATTTCGAGGTCATTGCACAACCCCTCCCTCCCTTCTATTGTTTTGCCTTTCTTTCTTCTATAAGGGTCGCCACAGATCTTGACAGATGGATTGGCGAACGTTGGGATGGGCGCGGGGAGGAGTGCGGATACTTTCCTGAAAACATTGGTTTCCTACAACTACTGCCCGTGCAAAAATAGTGCAGACTCAAGTTTACGGTACAGTATCACACCCATACCTTCGGCTTGTTTAATTTTGACGAGAACCCTATCAAATTTAAGAAAGTATTATCAAATGTTATATTTCAAAGTTTCAAATTTTTACACAGTTTGTTAAATTTATATCCCAAAAAAAATTTTTAAAATCTGTGGTTTAAAAATTTTTGAGTTATTTAAAAACCATACGATTACTACAATATATATACATACATATAAATCAAAGAATATTGAGGTGATTTACAACAATTTTTGTTTTGTCAAGTTTCAGAAATATAACGTTGTTATGATATATTTTCTCGTAAATTGTGTAAACCTTTTTAACTTTGTTATCTTGTGATGAAAACTCCCGCTTAAAATAAATTGGACTATCAATCGATTGTATGAACTAGAAACATGGTGTCTAAAGAAAAACGAATTATTAGTTTAGTGATTTGAAATGAACTTATATTTTTGTAAAACCTTTTTATTGTCGCGCTTTGGGGCTTGTAAGAGGGAAACACATTGCAGAAGGCTTACTTTCTCTTTCATTTACCAAGAAATGTGTTTGTTGCCAGATGCTTGTTTATGACTCATGTCACCTTTTTAGTACAGATAAAATAGGGTTTTATAAACAACAAAATTTGTACATTCATGAAATTTCGCCTGTGAGTTACTAATAATATTAGAAAAAATTAAAATCCGATGAGTCCCCAAAATTTTGGGCGTCCTAAGACCCTTCTTGGGGCCCTTTTTGTTCCGAAGGGTCCTTGTTCCTGAATAATTTTGTTTTTACGTCTAAGGTCGAGTGAAGTGTGGTTTTCGATGGTTTTAGTTATTTTAAATCGATTGGGAGTAGTTTTAAGTGTATTAAACCACACCATACAGGGTGTTTTGAAATATTATTACTTTTTACGATATTAAAGCATTTATTCATAAAGTAATAAAATTAGTTACCTCCATGTTCTATATAAAAGGGGATTATTGAAAATAACTGTAATTCTTTATTATATAAGAGGCAAGGATCACAAGGAGTAAGAGAAAATATTAAATACCCCCGTCACAGCAAACCTGCAGACTAAGCAAATTTTCATTTGCCCGATTTTCAATTAAATCTAAAATAGCATTGCATTTAATGAATACTTAGGTTTGCTGCTACAAGGAGGCTAATAAAGTGTGTTTATAGTAAAATATTAATAGCCTAGTATAAAACAAATAAATTTGACAAGTTTGATCAAAATATATCTATTAGCAAAAAAACAAAATCATTTTACACTATTCTACATAAGAATAACATGGGAATTTTAAATTTACAATTTTAGTATTTTTATCCGTAACTAATAACCATACAAAAACACGTTAATATACTAAATTATTTGTTTTTAAGCTATTTAAAATGTTCTAGAGAAAAATTGGGAAACTTTGTGTTTTGAGGGTAAAGTTAATAAGAAAACCCAATTTTTACCCCATAAACCTCGTTCCCATTGTTCAGAACAAAAATGCTTGTACCGGCAATGCTGCTCTGATGTCTTAGTGCTGTCCTGGTCGTCCTAACCAAGTTTGAGGAACTTAAGATACAATCTGCAAACGTCAGTATGTATGAAAGGTGTTTTTGCACCACATTGTTCGTGCTTTAAGATTGGTGCTGCCTGTTGCCTGCAATATGCAAGGTTTTAGATTTGTAAAGGGGAATTCTGCTTGAACACCAACTTGGACAAAATCAATAAAGAGGGACAAGTTGCTAAGAATAATAAAATTGTAAATGAGTCGTCTGAGAATAATTATTGTGATGATGGAATTGTAAAGAAAGATACTACGGAAATTGTAGAAAATAGCTTTAGTTTAAGTACTTCATTGTAATGTAAGGTTTTATACAAATACAATTGTTTTAATTTTTTTTTTTATGTAAAAATATTACCTAAATAACTACCTAAGAAAAATACATATCAATTTGAAATTGGTCTTAATAGATTTGCATAAAAACACGTTGAAAGATTATTCACACCACCTTAAAAGTTGAAATTTTTGCTTAGTAACCTATGTTATTATGTTATAGTGTAAAACTTAATCCATTCCCTTTTAGCGAACATCCCATATAGGAGATAAGCTATTACCGAAGGTCTTATGGTAAAACATAGACCCGAAACCGATTTACGTTTTCATTTCGATGCCCCCAGAAGCCTGAAGCACCATCCACTCAATATATTATGTATGTGTTTATATACATATATACCATGTTATATACGTGTCCGTAAACATGATAACTCGAGTAATTTTGGTTCAATTTTAACGAAACTGGCATAATCGGTCCATGGTACAGGGTTTTATGTGGTAAAAATTTGTAATCTTTGACCCTCAAAAGACAAAGTTTCCCAATTTTTCTCTAGAGCATTTTAAAGATCTTAAAGAAAACAAATAATTAAGTATATTAACGTGTTTTGTAAGTGTATTGGTTACGAATAAAATTCAAAAATTGTAAATTTAAAATTCCATGTCATTTTTAAGGAGAATAGTGTAAAATGATTTTGTTTGTTTGTTTATAGGTATGCCTTTATAAAACTTGTCAAATTTATTTGTTTTATACTAGGCTATTAATATTTTACTATAAACACGCTTAATTAGCCTCCTTGTAGCAGCAAACCTAAGTATTCATTAAACTCAATGCTATTTTAGATTTAATTGAAAATCGGGCAAATGAAAATTCGCTTAGTCTGCAGGTTTGCTGTGACGGGGGTGTTTAATATTTTCTCTTACATCTTGTGATCCTTCCCTCTTATATAGTAAAGAATTACAGTTATTTTCAATAATCCCCTTTTATATATAGCATGGAGGTAACTAATTTTATCACTTTATGAATAAATGTTTAAATATCGTAAAAAGTAATAATATTTCGAAACACCCTGTATGGAGTGGCTTAATACACTTAAAACTAGTCCCAATCGATTTAAAATAACTACAACCATCGAAAACCACCCTTCACTCGACCTTAAACGTAAAAACAAAATTATTCGGGAACAAGGGCCCTTCGGAACAAATAGGCCCCAAAAAGGGCCTTAGGACGCCCAAAATTTTGGGGACTCATCGGATTTTAATTTTTTCTCATATTATTAGTAACTCACATGTGAAATTTCATGAATGTACAAATTTTGTTGTTTATATGGAGTGTTTTTGTATTATTTTACCTGTACTATTTTGGGAATGTGCCCCAACCTCTGGGTTTATACACTTTAACTTAACAGTCCGGACTTTGTAAATTTGAAGTCCGGAAATTGTTGTAAGTAATGACCATATTGATGTTATGAACATTGTTATTGTACTTGTTAATTTTTTCACGCCATAACCGTTTTTCATAATGAGATATTACTGTACGTACTAGTAATTGAGTTGCACTAAATCGGGCTCGAACACACCTATATAAATTCCAAAAATAACATTTAAACCGATTTTTCTGTATAATATTTGGATATATTACAATACCAATTTCAAACAATTTATGTTAGCTTTGGGGCAGTGATCACTTTATAACATCCAAATCCGATAAATATATAAACATAAAAATGGCATAATTAATATAAATTTATTCATGATAAATAATTTTAATCGTTATAAAACCTTACAATCGTATATGCTTCACGCTTCTCTGAGCCGTAGTCAGCACGACGTCTTAGTCAATCGAATCAAGGAATAAAAATTCAATCGAGGATTAAAAACAATTGAAAATAATAGTTTTATCGTCTTTAAATTCATTTGTTGTAAATTTTGACTTAACTCGGCAACACCCCTTTTGGAAAAAATTAATAAGTGATAATTGGCCGATTTACTCCAAATTTTACATAAAAAGACTGGAAATTTCAAGGTGTCTCAATATCACAATTATTCTCAACTATTTTTATTCCTTAAGAGAATTATTTTATGGTATCAGATTCCTTACTGAGTGCGACCGAGCGGCACTAATGAGTGTCGAGCCGCCCTAGTGGTGGACAATAGGCGGGTTTATGACCCGACCCTTCCCACTGGTCCGACGATAGCTTGTTGAAAACTTTTAGGATGGCTAGTAGTGCCGATTCATCGGTCAAGATCTATGGCGACCCTTATAGTGTTTCTATTCTGACTTTTTTAAACATAAATTTATTGCTTACGTAACAGTTCAGTGGTGGAATTTTATATCGTGAAACAGTACTTTAAAACAAAATCACTACTGATCATGTCATTCTGTGTCAAGTCATTATGCCATTGCCAGTCAGTCACCAGCGACTGCTTTGAGTTGACCTATTCTGTAGTGACAGCTATAAAAATATGTTAGGACAACTACCTCTTGCTTATTTCTACACGGTAGAAATATTTGTATTACTGCAGAATCTAAATAAATAAGGTCATAAATAAGGTTTTCTAAATAAATAAATATTGTCTGTGTTGTTTATGGGAAATAAGTTATAATAAATTATAACTTATATAATTATAAGTCTGTTAATAAAATCATCCATCATTTTATGTAAACACAAGTTACATTTTAACAAATATTGATTTTTTACAAAATTAAACCAGACTCGGCTCGAAACCGCCGAGTTCAAAGATAAGCTTGAGTTTCAAGGTTGTACTTAACTCGAACTCGAAATCTCGAGTACTCGCACATATCTACGGGAAACGATTATTGGTGTCGCTGAAATCATAAAATATGCGAACCTGTTATGTCGCGATCGGTTGCCGTTGTTGACGAGACTGCAAGATATGCTCACCGGTATTCCCACGATCGCGGGAGATGATAACTGGTGTCGCCTTACCTACCAGTTATACTGTTTTATTATGTTGTATAAAATATCATTCTTTGGAAAAGTTTTGTTTTAAATAATAATAATCATTGATAATAAGCGGGTTGCGATTAGTTAAGCAGGTTCCGATTATAGCTCTTAAAATTCAGGAATTTGTCTTGAATTCTCTTGGAAAACTCCTTGAATTTTTCAAACCATGTTTAGTAGACACCATGATGTAGATTTTTAGTTAATATTATTGTGTTTAACTTAAAGTGCAATTGTTTAACCAAGGTGATATTTGTGGCCGGCTTACAGGTTTGTTACAATAAAAACTTGGTGATTTTATAATAGCTATTTACTAACACTAATATTCTTTATGTATAGTAATTACAATCCCCTAACACCTAACTAACCCTACCTAAGCCTAGCTAATTACGAGATTATTCTAATTTACAATGCTCTCCTTACAGCTAACCTCTACAGGAGCTATCACTATTTCTGTCACTACACCTTTACTGTCACTGTTACTGTCACCAACACTGGTCACTCACACCGGCGTGCGGTCACTGCACTGATCTCTGACTAGACTCAGACTGGCGTGAGCCGAAAGACGGTCCCTTATATAGATTTGGTGACGAACCTTCTGGAGAATCCTAGTACCCCAGACAAAGCTGTTTACAGATCGCCGTGGAAGCTTCTGGTGGATGTCAAAGATTCTATTGAGTAGTCCGTTGACATGGGTCTATTGTCTGTTACTGGTGTGTTCGGGTAATCCTAATAGTGAAGCGTGGTCACAAACAACCCTTCGAGACGGCGTCTGGCTATTGTTGCGTGGCGCCCCTTTGTTTCGACTGAGCTGCGCCCGTGACTAGTGATAATTGTTTGATTTGACAATATTTTACAGAAGTCAAACTTATAAAACTTTATTTTTTATGTATTAATTTATTTGTAAGATAACATATTTTTTGTAGTTTGCTGTCTGAAAAGCCTGTTTATTGTGAGCAGAAATCCTGAATAATTTGATTATATTACATTATATTTTAATAAATCAATATTTCTTTAACTTGAAAAAGATTGTTTTTTTTTAATGTAGTTAAAAAAATTTTATTAGAAATTGCAACTTGCAAATGTACAACTTGGCTACCTACTGCTGTAAACTGTTTTTGGTTTTATTTATACATTTTAAGGCACTAGCATCCAAACCCATGATATGGCTGCTTCGTAGCCAAAGTGTGACTGAGCCACCAACTCATCTAAACACTATTCCTCACTACTCAGAAACTTTAATTAGATTTTATTTTGGCATTTTTTATCTATTGTTTAATCAAAGCTTTAAAACCCATATAAGGTTGGAAGATTAGCATTACTTTTAAATTCATTGGTCATATTTTCTCAATCTGACATTTAATCTTAGCTTACATACATATAATTTCAAATGATTACAGGCCATTATTACACCTACAGCAACAATATGTTTGTATACAATACAGTGGGAGGTGAAAAGTTTGATTGAGGAAAAAAACACAGATTCCAAGGAAAGGGTACTTGATCTAATCAAGAAACAATCTGTGATGCTGTTAAAAATCATGAAGGACCTCCTCCATGACACAAAGCAGACATTGAAGGCAACTGTAAGCACTCTTGGATTTTTTTATTAGCCTACTATTCTCTTTTTGTAATGTTAACTAGCTCATATGGTTGGTATTAGTAGAGGTTTTGAAAGGAAGAATTTTCATTTAAGTTATCTTCCCGTGTTGTTCTGTCTATTGAGTAAGTTAAGCTCCATCGACTGTAATAAAGGTAAGCCTCTTTATCAAAAATCCTGGCTTAGAGCTCTTGAAATCTGCAGAATCTATTCTACTTGTTTGAATTAAGGCGAATGTGTTTAAGTTATGCTGTCTTAACCCTTTGCGGTCGAATGGCGAGTATAGGACGCCGCCCGCCATTTTCCCGACTGCTCTAATGGCAAACTATACTTAGCGAAGAATGGGGAAAAAATTTGACCTCAAGGGTTAAAGTATAATTCATTTTTAAATATGGATTTTAAAACATTTGTTGGTGTTTCATGTTTTTAAAGGGAATGGGTAATACAAGCTGAATATAAACAATAGGGCTGTAAAAAAAGTTGTAATACATATCAAGGACAGTTCTAAAATAATATTCTTGTGTGCTAATGGGTTCTTAAGGTACCACTTGGTACAAAGTTTAAACCAATGAGGTCACCACTAAAAAATTAACTAATGAATATCCTGTACACTGAAATAAAATAATAAAATACTATGCTATAACAACTAGTAAAATTTGATGATATTATTTCCCATACTGCTCTGCCTAAACATTGTCTTGCCCACAGCTGACATCAGTATGTCTAATCTGACCATGAATGTTAATGAAAAGTCTGAAAGTTCAGGTTAACAAGGTTTAAAAAAATTCTTAACTGTTGGTTTTTTTTTTAAGTTATTACTATTGTTTGGTTTAGCCATCTGAAAAATTAATTGTTAATTAAAATAAGAAGAATCAAATAAAAAAAAAAAAAAAACACGCTCCTACATAAACTATGACGAAATTTCGGGTTGAGAGACAAAATTAGATTTTTAAAGTACGTAATTGTCGTCTCACCTGAAATTCTGTCACACCTTAAATTTGTCCAGATAGCTTAGCCTACAATGAGATAGTCCAGGGCTCTAACGTGTTCGTTAATTAATAATCGTTTCGAGTTTATTGGCTCAGAATATTAATTACAACAATAATGCTTACAATGTTAAGCTTACCTTTAACTAGTGCTCATCATAGCCACTCGAAAAATATGTGAAGCTAAATTTAGAATTTTGAATAAATGATGGAGAATGCGGATGACCTAATTAATTAGAAACTTAACTAAAACGTGATTCGGTCGATATACTTGGTAATCACCAAAGTAAACGTGTCGGGAAAATTAGACTCGGTCGAACACCAGAGTCGATACGGGGTTTCATAAATCAAATTTAAGTAAGACGGTTCGGGGTAACAGAATAAGTCGTACGTAAACCGTTTTGGCAACTTAAATGATTTCCGAAGCTGGTTTAAGACAAAAGGTAGTGTGCTCGTACGTGAAAAAGCGTGCGGGGTGCGTGCGACTGCGGCACAATAAAGTAAAAATAATAAAACTTCTCTAAAATGAGATTAAACAAAATAAATTCGGTAGCACACTAACCTGATGCCTTAGAATTCTACCAGGAACGGGGGAAATCTTTAATTGACCAGAATTTCGTAAGTTAGGACTGTTGGATTTATCTCCAAACAGCTGGCGTACTGACGGTTCGGTAGCGGGTGGACAACTGAGAACTGACCTACTGACCATAAGGTCTGCTCTTCTGGTCATTCTTCGCCATCGCCCCTGGCGGCGGGGTAGGTAACTAACTATCCCCTCTACGATGACGTAGGACCCTTGCCCCTACGATGCCGCTGACAACGCGGGCGCGGCTTACCCCGAACGTAGAAAATTATAATATTTAAGATGAAACTTTTAAAAATCGGGTTTTTACCCCTTGACGGGTTTTGGGTCGTTACAAAACCAGTTAGTACTAGCATTGACATTGTCTTAAGCTGATCCATAAAAAAGACAAATCTACTTGTAAATTTAATCTACAGTCTTATCATAAGACCTACAGTAATAGCTTTGTACCTATGAAGAAATTCACCAAAAAAGGGTTTGGTTTAAGTGGATAAGCAAAATTAATTACCTGGGCTTTCTAAATTTAAAATTATAAATTCAAACCAACTAATTTAATAACTCTTTTTGCTGTATATTTTAGGTATGGCTTAAATTAAATACCCCCGCCGTAACAAACCTGCCGACTAAGTGAATTTCCATTTGCCTGAATTGATTTTTAATTCAATGTATTTAATTACCATTAGGTTTTATGAGTACCTGGGCTTGCTGCTACAGGGAGGGTAAAAAAGTGTGTTTTTAGTAAAATATTAATAACTTAGTATAAAATAAATAAATTTACCAAGTTTGATCAAAATATATCCATAAAAAAGCGAACTACAACATTTTACAATATTCTCCATAAGAATAACATGGGAATTTTAAAATAACACATTTTTTTTATTTTCTCCGTAACCAATAATTGTACAATACCCCTGCCGTAGCAAACCTGCAGACTAAGCAAATTTCCATTAGCCTGATAGAATTTACACTTTAAAACTCCTTAAAAATATCATATTTATTCCCTATTTAAATAGAATTAGTTTAACGAGTACTTAAGCTCTACAAAATGGTTTGGAAAGAAATTGTAAAATTTTGTGTTTTTTTTGTGGTCAAAAATGGGAAAATCCTATTTTTACACCACATAAACCCCCGATCCCATAGTCCGATAATGCTGGTTTGCGAACTCGTTCGAATAAATGTAGGATTACACGTTTGTACCAAATTTAATCAAAATCGGATAATTTTTGCTTGAGTTATCGTGCTAACGGACACACACACATATATATATATATATATAAGTGTTAAAGTGTTTATATATATATATATGAATCTGAACGGATGGTGTTTTTGGCCTCTAGTGACCTCAAAACGAAAAAATAAATTGGTCTCGGGTCCAGGTCTTACCATGAGTACTACGGTAATAGCTTATTCCATGGGAAATTCGCTAAAAACACTTTGATATACTAAATTATTTGTTTGTTTTTTTTACTCTTTAAAAAGGCCTGGAGAGATATTGGAATATTTTGTGTTAAGAGGGTCAAAAAATTAGATAAACCAATTTTTACCCCATAAAACTCCCTGTTCCCATGGTCCGATCATGCTGGTTCACAAACTCATTCAAGTTTATCCCGTCCTACACCTTCAATAGTTATTTGTGTAACTAGTGGGCAAAGTGGCACTTTGCTGCACACGAGAGCAATGTTTACGCACAAGCCGCAGGCGAGTGCGGAATGATCTCGAGTGCAGCAAAGGCCTTTTTCACTCGTGTTACACATTATATTTTTCCTACAGTCACTATAAAGCATATAAATAATTAGTCTTTCAAACACTATACAACACGTTTTTAGGTTCAGCTGAACCTAAAAACTCTACAACACCTCATTGAAACGGGATTCACTTTTGCCACACAAAGTGTATCTATGTGGAACTAATCCTGCCATCGCTTAATTACTTTATTAAAAACTGTATGTATGATTTGTGTGTTGTATGAACATTGTGTGTTTTAAGGACAAAATTTATGTTTGTTTAAATTTATTCTTCCAGGGTCCAATAGGGGTGGGCTTTAGCCCCTGTTTCCCCCCCCCCCCTTTTGAACTGCCTCCGAGTATGGCTGATTTTTATTATGAATAAAAGTCACATTTTGGTTACTCTTGTCTTTATTTACAACAATACTTATGACTTATTTACACAGTTGGTAGTTCATGGTAGTTCTAAGTACCAAGAAAAAAAGTGAAATTATGAATATTCCTTACTAAGTACGTTCCATATTTACTTACTATTTGTGTTAGAGAAAATGTAATGTTTATATTTACAATGTTTTGTACAAACATTAAAATTCACATGTTGAACTTGAAATTTACCCTTGTTCCAGGCCTACTCTATCATATGCAGACTAGTGACTCTGCTATCTCCATACAACAAGTTTGTAGCCGCTTTTCCCGAGATTCACCTTCCACCATTGGATTTATTGACAGCAGAGTGGCTCCACCATTATTTCCACTATACAGTAAATAGGTCTATGGTAAAACTAGGTGAGTCATTTTGGTCCAATACACTATACTACAAGTTACGGCGTTTACTATAGTACGGCGTTTGAAGGTGTGACAAGGTGTCCATACGACCTTGAAACCGGGAATTTTACGTGAATTTTGATGACAGGGAACGAATTTGTGAATTTTGTTGAAAACTGAGATAATTAAATGATTAATTAATTGACGTAAAATCTGCCCAAAATCGCTGATTTTTTTGTTTTGCATCCCTAGTTGAAAATTGTGATCGTTGAAAACTATTGTGTAACGAATGTTGCCGCGATGGCAATAAATATTACATGCTTTGCCCCGAACGTTTTGCTGATGGTTGGGAAGTGGGAGGTAGTTTGGGTTTTGAAAGAAATGATAATTTGTTGCACAAAGTTAATAAATAACAAAGTTAATAATGTTTTAAGAGTGGCACATAATATTCTTTCAAATTCACCTCTTAAACCCATAATTTGTTTTCCAAACCCCCAAGACTAATATACAAAAAAGCTCCTAACTTGAAAGACATTCTTTCAAAACCCAAACTACCTCCCACTTCCCAACCATCAGCAAAACGTTCAAGCTGTAATCCATGCAACAAACCACGATGTGCCACTTGCAAATTAACCTTACCATCAAAATCTTCCACTAGCAGCCAAACTAAAAGATCTTACAACATAAATACCGTCAATAATTTAATAACTTACCCCATAAAACTCCCTGTTCCCATGGTCCGATCATGCTGGTTCACAAACTCATTCAAGTTTATCCCGTCCTACACCTTCAATAGTTCATCACTTGTGACATCACTTGTGATTCTACTAATGTAGTTTACCAAATTTCCTGCAAATTTGTCCTAAAGACTACATTGGCAAAACCACAAATGCTCTTAGAGTTTGTATGAATGGCCACAGATATGATGTAAACCATCCTGATAAACAAAAACCTGTGGCTATTCATGCGAGAGAGCATTCTCAAAATTTTCAACAATGTTATTCATTGAAAGGAATAAGAAAATTGGCAAAAGAGGCATCAGACTTAAAATTAAGACAGCTTGTGCAAGCTCATCAATTAATACTTAAATCTGAAACACCTTCCGGTCTAAATTTGAGATAGTATATAAAACATATTTTCTTTCTTTCTTTCTATCAACATTTTCTTTTTTACTTCTTTATAAATTATATGTATTTTGGATTTTTGCTAAAACCATCTGATTCAGAGTGGTAAACACTTATATTTGTTATTGTTTGTTAGTTCCTGAAGAAGGCTTATGCCGAAATATAGAACTTATTTAAAAAGTGTGTGATAAGTTTATTTTGGAAAACAATATGGATTTGAAAAATTGAATAAATGTGCATATAGATATTTAATAGGGATGGACGGGATTGAATTTTTAGTTCGGGACGGGACAGGACGGAATTTTTATTTCCTTCCTGATTTTCGGGACGGAGCGGGACAGGGTTTTTTCCTGTGCATAAAAAGAAGGTCTTGAGTATTGCAGTAGCCAAAAAATACAAACAAAATCAATTTTTACCATTTGTGGCACTGATCTATAAAAACAAACAAATGGGTAAACATTTACAGGTCGAAATGACTTTCGGTCATGGCGTGATCATCGGTATGACTCGCGGTCACGGCATGATCGTCGGTATGACTCGCAGTCAGGACATGATCGTCTGTATGACTCGCGGTCATGTCATCATCGTCAGTATTACTCGCAGTCACAGTATGATTGTCAGTATCACTCGCAGTGACTGCGTGATCGTCGGTATGACTGACTTGTGGTCACGGCGCGATCGTCGAAATGACTTCGCCTCCTACTTTTGCCGAACTATCATGAACATCTTTCGCGATAGCAGCGTCATTGTCACCCGCAAAGCGGCAAAATCACCGAAGGTAGGATTAAATCCCGTTCCGAAAAATTCCCGAATCAAATGTAATCCCGTCCCGAAAATCGGGAAAATTTTTTCCCCGAAATTTTGGGACCCGTCCATCCCTATTAATACTGACAATGTAACAATTTAAGTATTATAACAATGTATATATAAAAAACATATCATAAAGGATTAAATAATAACTTATTTGATTTTAAAATGGTTTGCATAATTTATTACCATAGACTAATTAATCAATGGGTTGTATAATGGATCTAAATGTTTTGTCCTTTTTGTCCAGACGACAACGAGTTGCAGGACACAAAACAATGCTTGGAACTGTTCTGCTCAGTTGTCATGTCGCAGATGATCGACTACAAGTACTCATTGACAATTCTGGTCTTCTTTGTTTACTTCAATTGTGTAAGTTTTTACTTAATTTTTTTATATTTTAAACTCTTCAATATAAAAAAAAAAAAAACGCAAGATTTATGGATTAAATCTAAATATAGCATAGGTTCTTTAGCAGAACAATTTCTTTTGCATGTGTGAAATCTGACATGTCTCACAAGATGAATTTTCCATCTTCACCCTTCTTAACCCTGTCGCTGTCACATTTTTTATTGGTTGCATGTGATATGAGGTGTAATGACTAGCAATACCCAGTTTATCAGAAGGTTTTGGAGTATGTTGGGAAGTTGATTGCAACAGTAAAGATATTGTTAGGGGTAGTTATAATTATAGTGATGAGGTTCGGCAGTTTGGTCAGTGCTGCAGCTAGCTTATCTTAGAAGAAGTAACGATAGGCCATAGATGACACAGAAGACACAAAAAAACTGAGTATATTTTGTTCTTTGAGGATCTTTTCGGGTGTAGACAAAGACAGCTGGTTATGTTTAGTACAATAGCTTATAAATCATTAAAAAATGCTACGTTAAATACTAATTCACTCAATCTATTTCAGAAACAAAATTACAATGAAATATTGCAGACATTCTTCTGGACGATGCATGATAAGGAGAAATCGTTCTCCAAGTTTGTAATTGATGGTTTGATCTGGAATATCATCCACCACGATCTTAATCCAGAGGTGAGTATCAGTATATAGAAGGTGATAAATACAATTCTATAATGCAGCAGTTCCTAAACCTTTCGGTCCTGTATGTTATGACTTTACTTAACTGGTTAAATGACTACAGGCAGAAACTTGAGACTATGTGTACCTGTGTCTCGAATTTGCTGACACTCTGCTTGTTTCTAGGCCTTTCCAGAAGCATAGGGTCATTTACAAGGGATTGCTACCTCTATGTAAATGCAGAGGTGCACATATTTATTTCCCCGACAAAGGTGATACAAAAACTTTTCATCGCTCTGTTTTCAACAGTTCAAAAGACAAAAACAAATAGTGATCATCTCACCTTTCCTGACATAAACATTACTTTCGATACACAAACATAAGTAAAAGTAACCTATTTGTGGCAAGATAAAGTTTAAAAGAGCATGGGAAACACATTGAGAAATACACTATAACTGTACTAAAAAATAAAAATTATATTCATTAAAAAATATATAGGCCTATTCCACTTCAAGTTAAAAACGAGACCATCATCCTTTTTCTCCACTTATCTCGAAGCACTTGTGACAGATGCTTTAATTATTTTTGTTTTGGGTAAAACACAATAAACATTTTAACGCCTTTCCACCCTTTTCATTTTTTCAACTTGTTAAAATGGTCACTTGTCACACTCGCCCGCCATTGCAAACAAATATTATTAATCTACTCCTACTTAATTAAAACTGTTCACCTTAATAACTTATGTATTTAAAATATTTAACTATCACTAAAATATATATAACGACAAGACAACTAAGAAACGTACAAAAAATTAACACCTGTCACGGTCAGATAATGAACATCGACTGAAGTGAAGACAATGTTTTGACACTTGACATTACATATTAATCACCAAACAAACATTCCCTAAAGACTTAACTATATTTTCTATTAGCCTTTCATCAACTTCTCTAAATTTGAAGCTGCAGGTTGGTTGGGGTGGTTTTCTAAGGTTAGATTCAATACTTGTAGTATTTTTATTAATGTTTGGAAGAACAAGGTCATCAACCACATTAATAAAAAAGTTGTTAAGGATATATATATATATAAGTTGGGTTTGATTCGATTTTGTCGTTGAACAAAATTTTCAAATTTTTACCAGGCTTAGTCTTACTATTTACTTCAGAATTAATAATTTTCCAAATTGATTTGGATTTATTTGTGGATTTTGTTATTTTGTCATTGAAGTATTGTTTTTTATTGTCTAACAGCTGAATTTTTAATTCTTTTTTTAATTGTTTGATTTTATTTTTTAGAGGCTCA
Source organism: Macrosteles quadrilineatus (assembly GCF_028750875.1). Classification (NCBI taxonomy): domain Eukaryota; kingdom Metazoa; phylum Arthropoda; class Insecta; order Hemiptera; family Cicadellidae; genus Macrosteles; species Macrosteles quadrilineatus. The sequence goes on along the minus strand of NW_026542600.1, from coordinate 41,607,991 downwards.
GACTTTAGTGTTCTATATTGTTTTTCTAAGTTCACTAAATTTTCTTTCTTCATTTTAATGTCATTGGAAATCCATGAATTAGAAGTAGTAGTTTTTTCTACTTGGAACATTTTAGGGAAACTAGTTTCAAAGGCATGTACAAAGATCGAAAGAAAAACATCATACTTAGTTTCTACAGTGGCTTGATATACTTCAGACCAATCTTCTTTAGCTAATAGTGTTAAAAATGAATTTATATTAGTCTCAGAAAAGCTCCTCCTAAACACTTTATTTATACTCTTAATTTTACTTTTTATTCCATATACCTCGAACAATTGGCCATCATGGTCAGAAATACATTTTAAAATACCATATGCTATGGTTTTTTTTGCATTCAATATTAGTAATGAAATGATCTATAGCAGTTTCTGATTCGGATGTTATTCTTGTGGGAAAGTCTACTTTATGTGATTTTAAGATATTCTTAAATAAATTATATGTTTTATCTTTGTTTAGAACATTAATATTAAAGTCTCCAGCTATGACAATATTTTTAAATTTACTACTCAATATGCTACACATCAAATCAAATTTTTCTAAAAATATTTCAGTTAGACAGTGAATTGGAGATCTATATAAACATACTAAAATAAAAGAAAATTGATTTTCAGTGATTAAAGATAAACAACACTCAAATTCTTTTTCCTCTATAAGATCCTGGATTGCTTTTATTTTTATACTTTTACTTTTCATAGCTTTGCTTACTAATATTAGCACCCCTCCTCCCATTGAATTTTTTCTTGAAAAGTAAGAGCATTTGTTATAGTTTACAATGTTAAGAGATAAGATTTCTGATTCAACCATTTTATGTTCTGATAGTGCTACTAAATCTGGCTGAATTTCTTCCAAATTTATCTTTAATATATTAAGGCGAGATGAGAGGTGTTGAACATTTTGATGCAGAATTTTCAGAGGTCGAGATTCAATGCAGGTTTTTTCTTTGCAATATCTGATTTATAATTATTATGGTTAGTTTTGTTTGTAGAAACATGATTGTTATATTTAGCAAGCTGCTTAAGATTATGATTTGCAAAAGAATAATCTTGATTATCAAGGACTTGATGTGTAACATTTACATTAATATCTGCAAAGTTATTTTTACATGCTGAAACATTTTCGTTGTCACAATTACTTAGTTTAAACTTAATGTTAAGGTTGGGGTGCAAACTTCACTATAATGCCCATGATTTTTCACACTTTCACTAGACACATGTACTTCCTCCCTTCTGCTCGACATCTGCTGGTTGTCGGTGAGTGGATTGGTGACCTCCTGTACATCCTGAGTGGTCTGTGGTGTTGGCATAGGCTGAGACGAGCTGGTCAGAGGTTGATCGGAACATAGAGGTTCAAGTGCTGCTTGGTCTTTTAGATATTTAGATAAAATGCTGAGCTTCAAGTTAGCATTTAACTCATCATACTCAAGACCATTCCAAAGAGAACGAGATGACTTTTGGTGATAAGTTACAATATCCACAGAGGCTCCAGTAAGATGGCAAAAGTTAATAATGTTAGATGTAAAGACTTCTATGGATATTTTATCACGAACACACCCCATGACATAGCAAATCAATTTTTCAAAACCTCTTTGCTTGAAGTCGCTGATCAAGTCCTGGAATGCTGTGTTGTAGTCAGGAACTGAAGGTTTGCTGTTGTATTTATCCTTGGTGATAAGTGCATAGACTCCGGCTTCATCTGGGACTTGTTGGTATGCAAGGTGGTTTGTAACTTGGTCAGATGGAAGGGGTTTCCCAAACTGCTGCTTAAAAGTCACTGCTACTCCCGCGGTCATTTGCCTATCAGCTTCAAAATCACCTGATATGCAATGAGCAAACACAGTTTTTTCTTGATTTTTACAATTATTGATTTCATTCTTCATATTTGTTTCAATTATTCTGATAGGGGGTTGAAATGATTTGTACTGGTATTCCATATCTTGGGTTTTCCACCTAGTAATGGCTTTCAGAAATATTTGGGCTATTTCAGTTGTACCAAGAGTGTTTAGATGTAATCCGTGAGTAGTATAACGAATCCTCTTCAGATGGTTAAGGTTAATTAAAACTACTTTTTTGACTCTTAAAACAAGTTCTCTTATATAGCTATTTGCTATTTTTATTTCTTGGTTTTCTTTGGGGTGTAGGCTCTTATCATATCTTGTCGGGATCGTACACAAGAATACTGGTTTTTTTCACTTAGTATTTTTAGTTTGTTTCTTTTCTGTGATATAGTTTTTTAATTCTTCTTTTGAGCGAAAAACTTTACCTCCAGGGGACCTAATGTAGATATCAGTTTTCCCTTTACTGAGTCCATTTTTTCGAATTTGTTCTTCTCTTAACCAGCCACGAGGTAAACAGTTTTCATTCACTTTAGATTCATTATAATTTACCATTTTAATAATAAATGGCAAACTAAAAAGTCACTGTGGTATTAAATGGATCCTTACGAGTCCTGTAGTAATTAATGTGTTTGTAATGAAACTTGTATTTTAATACGAGGTATGTTATTTAAGTAAGTACCGTTTTTAAATTTCTCCGTTCCAGCACTGCGATTGGTATTTTCGACATTTGCACTGTGTATGGGCATCTATTGGTAAGACCTAGCCGGAAATTGGAGAAAAATCGGCCGTGTTTACATCCGGTTTTGAGCATTCAAAATGGTGCCGCCAATTGAGACTACCGCCGACTGGATTAGTGAAATGTATGGCAAGAACATTATGAGTGACGGAATGGTACACAGGTAGGTAAGGGCATTTTAAGATGGCCCCACCAACGTTCATGATGAGCAACGCACTGGGTACGGGGACAGTAATGACACCGCCCAGTGCGTTTCTCATAAATCTCCCCACCTTGGTGGGGAACGTTGAAGACCAAACGACTTGTGCCGCAAAGTACCTTGGGGTCATGGTGGGCAGAAAGCTCAGCTGGCGAGACCAGATCACCCGTATGGCGGACAAGGCTGCTAAAATGGTTTCTTCCCTTAGTCGGTTAATGGCCAATGTCAGAGGTCCGCAGTCCAGTCGCAGAATGCTGTTGATGTCTGCGGTCCAGTCCGTGCTCCTGTACGGTGCGGAAGTCTGGGCAGACGCTCTCAATAAGGAGATATATAGGATGCGGCTCACCCGAGTGCAGCGTCAGGCAGCACTAAGGGTAGCATCTGCCTATCGAACAGTGTCTGAACCCGCCGTCCTGGTGGTTGCTGGAGTCATCCCCGTCAAACTTTTGGCGGCGGAGAGGAAGGCAATTTATCAGCGCCGTGGGGAGGACCAGGCATGAATTGAGGAACGCACCCGGACCTTCCAGCTTTGGCAGGAGAGCTGGGAAAAGGAGACAAGGGGGCTCTGGACCAGGCGACTGATACAACAGATCCAACCTTGGGTTAATCGGCGGTGCGGAGAGGTGAACTTCTACCTCACCCAATTTCTGACAGGTCACGGCTTTTTCCGGTCGTACTTGTTCAGGATGGGCAAAGCCGTGTCACCCAATTGCATATACTGCCCAGGCATTCCCGATGACGTGGAACACACTTTCTTCCACTGTCAGCATTGCGAAAGGCCCCGCCTGGAGGCTCAACAGTTCGTAGGACTGCTGTCGGTGGACACGGTCATACCGATGATGATGGAGGGTGAGGACAATTGGACCTGTGTGTCACTTTACATCCAGGGTGTTCTCCGCGTAAAGAAGCTCGACCTCGACCGGGATGCGGTGTAGGTAAAAAAAAAATAAATAATGCCAGAAACGGTGCGAGCCATGTGGGCTTAGGTCACACGTTGGTCTGACTTGAAGAAGTAATGTGACAAACAATTCCAGGTCTGTGTCCAGCATAACAGAGGGGTTTTTTTAGTGAGTAGTCTGATAAATTCAGGAGTCTCACACTACAGGCTGGCTACCTGTGTGCGTAAATGCGTTTACACTAAGCGTAAAGGTATATTGACTATGGTAATGAGGGTTTATGGGATAAAAATAGATTTTTCCCATTTTTTACCCTAAAAACACAAAATTTTATAATTTCCCTCCAAACTATTTTGTAGAGCTTTAAACAAATAAATAATTTTGTATATTGAAGCGTTGTTGTAGGCCTATGCCCAATAGTTAAGGAGAAATTTCCAAAAAACTCTAAAATTAAAATTCCAATGTTATTGTTATGGAGGATAAGCAACTGTTGTAGTTTGCTTGTTTATGAACATATTTTGATCAAATTCGGAAAATGCATTTATTTCTCATTAAACTATTAACATTTTACATAGGTGACGAAAAAAAGACTTTTACCCTCCCTGTTGCAGAAAACCTAAGTACTCGTTAAACTCACTATATTTAAATAAGGAATGAACGTGATATTTTTAAGGAGACATTTGAGTGTAAATCCAATCAGGCAAATGGAAATTCGCTTAGTCTGCAGGTTTGCTGCGGCGGGGGTATATTTTATGCTACACACTTGACTCCAACCAAACATGATACTCAACTTAGGTAACTAATTATTTTAAGAATAATTTCAATTCAGTAAAGAAACATAATTTGTAAAAAGAAATTTATTTACAAAACAGATAACTTAATGTAACTATGTGTATCTTAAGTTAAAACCATAAATATGCAATAATGTACTTAAAAATAATCACTTGGAATGGTGTGCTGCCTTAAGTTTGAAGATTATGCGTACTATGGCTATCCTCTTCACTCATTAATTTTTTTTATAAGAATGATATAAGTCACTCGTCCGTACCTGACAGACAAAAAATATCAAACAAAAATGTAGTAGGCCTAGGCCTATTGTCTTAAAATAAAATCCCACATTAAACTCTTAAATTTTAAATTAAATACATTAACTAATTTATTAATTTATTCATTTTATTTCAAATTAAAACAGATTTCACTTTAGCCGGGTGTAGCCTATTGGCCTTTACTAAACTTACCACTTTCTAGGTTATTTTATAAAATCAACTTCAAACTGTAGTCGTCATGTTTCTGCCACTAGATTGAAAATTGGACAATCAAAATCACAAACTGAATAAATATGTTTATTTTACTTTCTATTAAACTTCCACTAAACAAAATCAATTCCACTATAAGTTACAAATTCACTTCAAATTAAAAACATCTAAAACTGACGTTTTTAAATTTTTTTTAACTCCATTCCATATATGTTTTGTTATTTGTTGTTAAGCCTCCATCTGTCTTAACTAATATATAAAAAAAAACATGTTTAATGTTTAATCTCCACCCCTTAGCTTGAAAACCTCTTCTATGATTATAGGACTAAGCGTTGTCATTAAAAATAGTCTCAGACTACTTTTATGAGCCAAATTATGTTACTGAATTGAAAACCGGAGGTTTTTATTAATTTTTTTTTACAGTCATTGGCCAAAGGAGTCATCCAAGTGATTTCAAAAGGAAAGCCTCCAAGATGCGTACAAAGCATTGTCTTTGTATTCATCTCCCACGGGCTGTCGCGAATTCGAAGCGAGACTCACTATTTTATCTTCAAGATGCTGAAACCCTTCCTCAAGTCACTGTCACCTAGAGATGTACAAGCAGTGTAAGTAGAAGCACCAAACATAATTCAGTAGAACTTGATGTACCGAAAATTAAATTAACCTCACTATCCCACGTGAAATAGCTACCAAGTAAATTTGTTTAGTTATATTTAACTTGTAATCCTAGTTTGGCATGGAATTGTACGTTCAACTATTTCAGTCCATAATTGATATGCAGTAGGCTCCCAAATTATTGTTTTTGAAATATCATAGTTTTTTTTTTACGAAATTAAAATGGAAGCAAAAAAAGATAAATATCAATCGATAGCCCAAGTTGACGTCACGCTTGCGCTAGCAATCTTCTGCTCCTGCTGAGTGCTTTGACACAAAAGCTAGGCTGATAAATAATGCTTGTTGAACCATGGCAACTTGTTGAATAAAATCAATAATTTTTTTTAATTGTAATACCTTGGAAAAGTTGCTAGATTGTAAGACCGAAACAGGGTAAAAATATAAAATAGTCTTCATCTTCCAGTCGCGCATGTGCTCTAAAGTTTGAACAAAAATGAAAAACTCAAATTACAATTTTTTTATTATTTTGACACTAGATTTTTAATATGTAGGCTAATAGTTGAAAATGCCATCTGCAAGACACTAAGGATTTGATTTTTAAATAATAGTATTGTACGTTCGGTCCCGCATCGGCTGTAAATATTGCCAAAAATCTAGAAAAACGTAATTTTGTACTAGACTTGTTTGAAAAATAATTATCGGTATCAAAATGGAATACTGAAAATCTCCTTGTCCACATTAAGATAGTAACTTAACAAAAACAACGGACAAAGTCAGAATTGAACTTCTGGACGCAGTAACACATAACTAGGGGTCTGCGGTACAGAAAATTTAAGGTCGGTACGGTACAATATTTTGTACCTCGGTTCTCGGTACAAAATCGGTACGGTACGCGGCTACCCGTATTTTTGCGGTTTTCTTCTCAGAACTGTATCCAAACCATTATTTTTAACTTTAATACATAGACATTACTATGAAAATGGATAGTATCCTACATTCATGGTTTTCTAACAACAATTACTGTACCACATATTATTAAAACAAAACCTTTTACTACTACGAGGATTGTGTCAAGAAAAATCACAGTTGAGATAAAGGCTTTACCTATTTTACTCTGAGATACTTTGAATAGCCATGATAAAGTAGTTTAAAAATAGGATGAGAGTTTTTATGAATTAACATGTTTGAAACATTTATTGACAAGATAATTTCACAAAACTGATAAATTATTTCCAACCAACACAATGTCTAGTTGTTTTTTTTTTTTTTTTTAACATATAAAAGCATTCAGTAGAAGACAGTGTAGTTTTGCCAGCTGTTCACAGCAGATGACAATGAAAAACTGGAGGTTATGATGAAGTAATGGCAAAGACCATTTTTTTTATCAGCTTCAAAACTAGTTAAGTTATAAGATGGATACAATTCTTGCAAAGTTTTTTTCTGAAACTAAAATTTGGATTATCACAGAGTAAGATTTGATGTTGGGCAATTAGACTTTATAACTGTGTAAAAGGTGTGTATCCCTGAATTTATAAATTGCATTCTACACTTATTCACTGCCAAACATAATTCAGTAGAACCTTGATGAATCGAGAATTACACTAGCCTACATAACTTCATTACCCCAAGTAAAATACCAAGATAATTTTTATAATTGTATTTGAATCGTATAATCTTAGTTTGTTAAAAATGGATTGTATGTTCAACAATAATTGCAGTCCATTATTGTTAAGCAGTATGGTCCCAAATTATTGTTTTTGATTTTGAAACATCACAGTTCATTTGACAAAATTATAGTTGAAGCAGCTCAATGTCAAGTCAGCACGCTTGTGCAATAGTTTGTTTACATGCTTTCTCCAGACCACGGGGGAGGGGAGGGTCTGATAAGCCGTCTATTGTTCACCCCCAAGAAGGTCCGACCCTCATTAGTGCCGCTCGGCTGCACTCAGTGGGGAACCCAAAGCTTTTACCCCCTGCTGTGCGCTACATCACAAAAGCTGATAACGACATGGGTGATTAGTAACCATGGCAACTTGTTGAATGCGTGATGAAGGGAAACCCAAGAAATAGAAGAACAAAGAGAAAGAATGACGTTGTTATCTTTATACCCTTTTTACAATTTCCGTTATTGTTATCTTTATGTAAGATTTTATGATTTTGTTTTATAGGTTTATAAAATAATTCTTTTTAACTACAGGAATATCAATTTATAATTTATCAACGTGCTTCTCTTCTGAAACAGCAATACCGGATGCATAATAAAGGTCAATGGCCTAAAATATCACGATTGTGCAATATTGTATTTTTATGTTAAGATAAAATATCCATAACAAATATTTAATTTATAAAATAAGATTGTAGATTTGTTACAAGTTTAATATGTAGCCATAAACAGTTTTATGGCAGTAGTGAAAATACTGATTAAGTTAGAGATAACATTTAACAGTCATCATAAAACTATTATTTTTATGATAAAACAGAATTGGGGAAAGTCGTAAAGAAATAAAAGTGATAAAACTCAACAGTTCTTGGAAGTACTTCAATACAACAATTATTGTCGTGATAAAATGTTAATGGATTTGGGACTGCTAATGGGTTTTTTATTGCATCATCACGCTAGTAATAAACTATGAAGATTGTAAACAAACATCTGATAAGACTTTTATGTGCTCGGAACCAACTGCCGTTGACTACGATAGTAAACTGAAAGTAATTTATTGAACCGAATTTGTACCGTGTAAAATGCTGTACCGAACCGATGATGGTAATTAAGCTTGTACCGTACCGTACCGACTTTTTCGGTGCACCGCAGACCCCTACACATAACACAAAGCACGGCACTATTGGGTCAGTGACCCAAACGACGTCATGTGATTCCGAAGTTAAAGTTTCCTCACCAACTAAAATTGACGGTACTTATATCAATCACAGACGTCTCGCTAAATTTATATTTTGTTCACTATTCTTATGCTAAATAACGTCGTGAATTAAAAAATTATTGTCATTTTCGTCGGAAAAGCACAATTTCCCTGGAAAAACTATATTTTTGCGGAAATGGGTCATGAGGGTACTCAAATTAATTGGTAGAGTGAGCTGAAAAATAATATGCAAGAATTTTCAAGATCCGATGGATATTAATGGAGATACGGCTGGAAAAGCGCCATTTTTCCGGAAAACGATGACAAATTATGCTATTTCAAAAAACACTAGTCTGAAGTGATCGATGTAAAATAAAATCCCTGGCATGAGTCTCATTGGAAAGATCTGTCAACTGTGCCAATGTTATCCATTGTAGACAATTATCGAACCACTTTAAATTAATACCCACTTTCTATAACCAAAAGTGGGTTCCAAACGCTGACGCAAAGTTAAAAGTGGGTAGGTATCAGACACATTGTTATCAAGGTCTGGTAGGATTGAACCATGTTACTTCACTTCCAGCGTCTGGCATTACAAATAACGCTGTATTATCCACTTCTGAATGACATATTTATGTTAGTTCTTTTTATTGTTTATCATTCCCTAGAACGACAGGCTCTATTACTCAGAACTGTTAACACATTACATCTCATCCTAGGCCTAGAGAATTGGGGCATTATCACTAAAAAGTGCATTAGTGTTTGGCAGGATTTGAGCCTTTGACCTCCGGGACCGAAGTCCCTCACTCTACTGCTATACCACATTATCTCCTTTCTTTATTTTTATTAAAATTAGTTATTATAAAATCCATAACATATACCGTTATGATAAGAGCACTGTTCTACTTCATCACAAATTAGTAATAATGTATTTGCTTAAAAACTTAAATATTTTTATGTATTGAATAGGCCTAAAGTGTACTAATGATTAGCTGGATTTGAACCCAACACACCGAGAGGCCTCGCGCTCTACCTCTAGTTATAGACCAACTCGCTTATATTTGTTAAAACCATAAAAATTAGTTATAATAAAACAAACAATTATTTACAGCCCTAATAGTGGCAGTTGCAGTATTATAATTTTTCACGAATTGGTAGTATTAGAAGAATAACTTAACCTATAGTATTCATATCACCTAGATAAAGAACAGTGGTGATTGGCGGAATTTGAACCCAAAACCTCGTGACCGAGACCTTACTATCTACAACTAAACCAGCTTGGTCCCACTCCCACTTGTTAAATATGTTTATTTTAGTTCTAATAAAATCAACCATTTTATGTTACCACTAGTCACAAGGACTTAATCACAGATTTGTAATTTTAGCTTAATGAGTTTTTAATACTTTTACAAATTGGATAGGGTCGGTTAGTAAGTAATTGGGGGGATTTAAACCCAAAACATCGATACCGCCCCACAATCTACTCCTAGGACTAGACCAATACGCTCCCATTTGTTAAATCCATTAACACGTTCACTGCGGGCGTATCCGATCGGATACGGGCCGAGCGCTGTTCAGACGCTGCCGTAACCGATCGGAAACGCTCCGCAATGCCTTTCGTATATCATCGTTTTTGCTCTAGCGTCGGTCGAAGGCAGACCAAATTCACGTTAGCGTGTAGTGGGTGACTTGCTTTTTGTTGTGTTGTAGGTTGGTAGTAAAATTTCCCCATTAAATCCCCGTCTGGTAAACTTAAAACTCAACTTGTTGTCCCGTCTTTTTCCCTCCAATTGGCAATACGATCGGACCGGCTACGTTCCAAGCAGTGCTGCTATATGTGAGTGTTTAGCGAACTACGTCGACTCTTGTTATAAAACAGGACATCACCGCACGTTATTTGCTATTCCTCATACCGAAATATGAGAGCCAAACACCCGGCAATCGGGTTTGTTCGACGCTGCGGGCTGCGCCGCGTTGAGGCTACGCCTGCCATTTGATGGCCCGCAGCGAACGTGTTAACATTAGTTATAATACAACAAAAGTTATTGAATACGCTTTTAGTGACAATTAATTTACCCTAGTTCATCTTGAATTAATAAAACTAGATAAGTAACATTAAGCATATTGTTTTATCACCTAGGTAATAAACTCAATTGGTGATTGCTGGGATTTGAACCTAAATACTCGGGATCGAAGCCTTGAGTTCTACAACTAAACCAGCTCGCTCCCACTTGTTAGATCCATTATTATTAGTTATACAAAATTAACAATTTTACACCACAATCAAGGACAGTTACCTGTATTACGAATTGGTAATATTAGATAAATAATAGCATATTATTATTTTTCTATTTTAAATTTTTTTGTCCTACATTTACATATTAGGACATTGTATCCACCTCGAAAGTGTTTTAGGCATTAACAAGCTAAAAATAATTAACCGTGATTACAGGGATTTACACCGCGGACCTCAGGGACCAAAAACCCGTGCTCACGTTGTTCCCCAAAGCCCCGTTAACACGCTTGAATTTATTTTCGCAAACCTAGTTTGCGATTAAACAAACTGATTATGTACGTTGACTAACAGAAAATTGAACCATGAATCCATGAAGGCTTTGCGAGACAGCTAGATATATTTTAGCATCAGAAATAATTCAATAATAACGTTAAGTGTAGTTGGTAGAAAATAAAAAGAAGACGGGAAGTGGACTTCCGGTAGTATTGATTCCTGGTGAAGCCTGAGGGTAGGTGGTTAGAGTGGCTCTTAACCGGTTTTGTAGGGGTGGGGGTACACCGAAAATCAGTCTGCGCTCTCACCCTGTCCGAGCAACATCGCGGGCGGATACACTCTTTTTCAAAAAAATTTTGGATGTCAGTTTGATTATCTTAAAACTTAATTTGTTTATTTTTAAGTATACAGTGGTGGGAAAATACAATTTGTTTAGGACAAAATACAAGTTTATTATACTTGACTATGACTAGGTATGTAAGCCATAGTTTCGTATAATAGTAATGGATTATTTGTACTTGTTTTTGTACACGAAAAATCTCTGGCTCATTCAAGAGTAATTTTTGGAGTATTAAAAAAAGCCAACTCTAAATTTTAATATAGAGAATTGTATAAAATTAAAATATGCTATTCTCTGTTCTTAAACATTTTCATATTACTCTTAATGAGGTAAAAAATTAGATATTTATTGAAAATTTGTTACCTTAATTAGCCTACATTAATATGATCACACAACTCGCGCGAGCAACCTGAACCGCCTCTGCACCGTGGTCCGAACTCCAAAAAGTACCGAGAAAATGTCTTTAGTCAGACTAGTAGCAGAACAAGAAGACAACGTCAACTTCCCCTTTCGCGCTTGGCTCCCCACTTGCCACTACAGCCCCACACACCCAGGCTTCACGAAGAAACGCACGAACTCTAAAATCCCGATCCCACGTTCAGCGTGGCGGAATATTTTTGGCTGGGCCAATAGTTCCCATGGACGCCACTAGATTCAGCCGAGCGCTAGCGTATGGGCAACAAGCTAGGGCCCCTCAAGTACAACATGCACGACACCAAATTATGAGGTCCCAAATTGTTCAATAAAAAATTATCCTCTCCTTCTGAAACATGAAAATCTGAAGGTTTAGCAATGGGGACGTGTGTAAGGCCCCACAGTCCGTGGCAACCCCTGAGTGTGGGCAAATGCACGCACAAGATGGTGTTAAAATTATTGTATCGTGAAGTACTAAAGATAATTTGAGTAAAAAGCTGAAGTATTGTCCTATATACACAGGCTTTGTACACTTGATAAGTAAATAACCCAAATCAAAAACTATTCGTAATGGATTCTAACATGTTACACTCAAATATGTTGACTTAAAAAAAAATTTAATCATTTTTTGGTGGCGGTTTGTGAGAACTTAAATTTATGCAAACATTGTCAAAAGGTTCTTTCATAAGGCTAAACATTCAGATTACACTATTAACTATTTTGGTTTTATGTTTTTGTATGTCAAAATGTAAGTAATAAATAGTTTCTTACAAATCAATAATTTGTTTTGAATTAATTTTCCTACAGTTACCTAACAATGTACATGTTCTCTCACTGATTTGAGAAAGCAAAGTGGCTAATTCGCTCATCAGTGAGACAATTTTAACATTGTCTCACTCTAATTACTTTGTCTCACTCCAGATTTGCAACGTGAAGGCACAAAATAGTGAGCGTGTAACATGCAGACAAGGTCGTATGCGCGCGAAATACGTTGGCAGCACTGGCTGTAAACTCAAACACTCAGCTGGTTAGCTGTTGTACTGTTGTATCATTAAAATGTCATATTTAAAGTTCACTTCTGTGTAAAAATATGTTACGTTTCTTTACCAATTTATTTGTTTTATGGTAACTGTAGGGAAAATATAATGTGCAACTCGAGTGCAAAGTGCAATTTCCTCACTGGAAAAACCATTCCTCACTCGCCTACGGTTCGTGAGTAAATATTTCTCTCGAGTGAGTCAATTGCTCACTTTGCTCACTAGTTGCACAATAGTTATTTGTGCAACTAGTGAGAAAAGTGAGCAATTGACTCACTCGAGAGAAATCCTTACTCACGAGCCGTAGGCGAGTGAGGAATGGTTACTCGAGTGAGGCAATTGTACTTTGAACTCGAGTTGCACATTATACTTTTCCTACAGTTACCATAAAACAAATAAATTTGTGAAGAAACATAACCTATTTTTACACAGAAGTGAACTTTTAATATAACATTTAATGTGAAGTGACAAATACAACAGTACAACAGCTGACCAGCTGATTTAGAGCCAGTGCTGCCAACGTATTTCGCGCGCATACGACGTTGCCTGCATGTTACGCGCTCACTATTTCGTGCCTTCACGTTGCAAATCTGGAGTGAGACAAAGTAATTAGAGTGAGACAATGTTAACATTGTCTCACTGATGAGCGAATTGGCCACTTTGCTTTCTCAAATCAGTGAGAGAACATGTACATTGTTAGGTAACTGTAGGAAAATAACTATTTTCTACATTACATTTTTAAGTTTGCTTTCAGTTAGATGCCCTTGTGTTGGATTTTATTTGAAAACGAACATTTGACTATAGTAAATTATAATAAGATTTCTGCTCTTGTTTTGTTGCTAAATCTGTGTATTTCTAGTGCAATAAAACAATCTTAACTATTTTTAAATTTTGTTACAGCTACGACTCTGTAAGAACTGCTTTTGAACACTTAGTCGATAGAAGAGAAATCGCTGATTTTATCTCTGCATTTCATCGAATCCCAAAGCAGAGACTGAATTAAGGTTAGCATTTTATTTTCCTACCAATTTCTTCTTAGTATGTAGCTTAGTAAGACTTGTTGCAGATGCTACAGTAGTCTCTACAGCTTCCTTGATGCTTTTTAAATAAGAGTGTAGGGTAATCTCTAAGTACTTTAACAAAGCTTAATCTTTATCAGTGTCAACAATATGCTTGACAACATTGCTCACTTGACACATCATGACCTGAAGGAAAGCACTATTTAAAACAAAGGTTTTAATATACAGTAGAAGGAGGCTAGTGGCAAAACAATGTAGCAAACGTTAAGGCTAGGGCCACACTTAGCAACTTTATCCCCGTGAACTAGTCGCTGTGACTTTATCCCCGTGACCTAGTCGCTGCAACTTTTTCTTGTGACTTGTGACCTCGTTGCTAAAAGTCTCTTGCTGATTTTGTCGGTTCAGATTTTTGAAATTTATTTTTGGTCTCGCTTATTTGATTTTGGGGTTTCCCCCTTAATTCACTTATTTCTTTTTTTAATAAAAAATTTCTACCAAATAAGCATAGATAGTACACGTTTTTGAAACTGTAAGTTGTGCTTCAAAGTGCGCTTAAGTTGTGCAAAGAAATATTAGGTTATAATATGGGTAAAAACTTGAAACAATTGCTTTCCCCTATATCTGAGAAAATTAATACTCACCAATAGTAATTAAGTCAATTTTTTTCTAATGTTCAGCCTTTGTAGTTCATAAAACTGATCTTATTGGCTCTAAAATTAATTAATAACATTATTGCTAGAAGAGAAATTCGACCTCTGGTTTTTGTGTAATCTGGGTCACACAAACAATCCTAAGTTTTGACAAGGATATCTACAATGAATTATGCAAATTATGATTTCAATAGCTTTTTAGATACCCAATAATACAAAAGTGTGAGAAATGTGATTGCTATAAATATACAAGATATTAAAAAACAAAAAAAAACTTTAAAAAATTGGTGTATTGATTTCAGGATCTTTAAGTATTCTTGATCTAACTCACAAAATTATGGGCTGCAATATTTTTTTCTTCAAACAATATACTGAAAAGTATAATTTTTAACTTAAAAATTACCTTTAAAGTTAGTGATTTTATTTTTATGCCAACAAACACCATGTGACACACCATTTCAATAAAGAACCAAATTACAAGTAATGTAGATCACGTGACTGACATTACACGTAATGCAGGTAACGTGACTGACATTACACAGTGACTCAAACGCATAAATGGGGAACTTCTATGTATTAAACTAAACTTGTGTTATCCTTTATTATAAATGCCACCTTTTCGTTAAATTATCGTCTGCTAATAACCGGTCACATTACACTAGGCGAGGTTCGTAATTTTCTCTCAAATCTCGGAGCCAAAAATTCTCACCGCCCACATTGTTGTATATAATTTTTGTTGTATATAATTTGCCCATCATCAGAATAGGTAAAGTAAAGAAAGTAAACAGAAGTAATTTTCAAATATATAGTGGGTTACCGGAAAATTAATTCTCGACATTGAAAACTCATAAGAGAAGTAATTTGGGTCACACAATTTACCAAAAGTAATCTAGGTCACACATCAGATCCTCAGATTTTGTGACTCGTCATTTACTAAAATGGAACATAGATGCCATGGTTCCCTTTGATGGCCATAAGTTTGCTTTAGTATGCTTTTGACTTATATTTTCTTGGTTTTAAAGAAGTTATTTACCTTATAAGTTATTTACCTTATTGTAACAGTTATTATCTGTACCGATCATTACGCAAAAACTTAACGCTTACAAAACAGATTTTAAATAAAGACTTTACGTGTAAACTGAAAAGCCTGGCAATCACATCATGTCTAACCTACTTCACCCACAGTCAACAACGAACTGAGAGAGGCCGAAATATCGATCCGCCCGGAGTCGATAGGGTTGAAAGACCTGGCGAGAACTGGTTCCGCCCCCCGAACCCAGCATTACATTCAACATTATTGTCAGTATAATTTCATTAAAAAGCCTGTTTGGTAATTTTTGTAAATATTTTAACAATATAAATTAATTCAAACCAAATATTTACAATGTGCGCCTTAATATTACTGAAAATATAAGCTTATGTATCCAACTTCTAACCTAGGGGACAGCGTTTTTGCGATAAATATACCTATTTTGGAACTTTTCAAACAAACTTTATTTTACTACATAGTATTAAAATCGGGAAACAAACATTTTTATTCAAAGGAAGGTTTAAATCATTTTAAAACTATTTGGAGCAGGAGTGGATGGCGGGAGAGGTATAAATAGCTGGGGACAGCAATTGTCCTGTTTTCAAGTTTTTACCCATATATGCCCTAACCTCCATACGTAATCCATTGGCCTACTTCAACGAGTCGTTCTCGTCCGGCCGCACGGATGCTACACAATACTTTGTCAACTCTACTCTTACACGCGACAGTGCTAGCAGTTTCGGCTTTTTCCGATAGATAGCAGCACGTATTGGGTCACTTAATGTTGCTACGATAAACTGCATTAGGTACACTACAACTTCGTTCTATCTTTTGGGAACCCTGATATTTAGAAAATAAATCAAACGCAAGCAAACTAGTGCAAGTTTTGAGGTTTTGCTTACATCGTGATGTCGCGAAGTTATGGCTTGCGGTCGGGTGAAATTGATAGATTTATTGATAATCGTGAATTTGTGGACCTTGTGACACTTGAACAGTTTCGGAAAGACCAAAAATCCGATCCTGACTGTGAAATTCAATACTCAAACAGGGTGTTACCAAGGCCTACCGCATAGTTGTTTAACATTCACAGTCATGAATTTAGTGATGTTATTTCTCCTAATACAGATACTATCAATGAAACTATAGAAAGAGTAAGTTCGGGGGGATTAATTTGTAAAAGATTAATTTGTTTTTGAAACAGAGTCCAATGGCCATCTAACTTCAAATGAAAGACACTGCTACCCATAGGCCTAGTTCAGCTGATCTAGATGACTGGTATATGGAAGTAGATTTCACCACTCATCAAGTGGATAATTATAATGCAGAAGTACCTAATGTTAGACCTACTGATAATGTAAGGGAGATAAAAGAGCAAGTATTGAGGGGATACATCTAGACCTTTCCCTTGAGAGTCCATTTGTTTGGAATGACGAACCCAGTGAACCAAAAAATATTATATTTTCAGACTAGAATGTAGGCATGGCATACATATTCCTAACATAAATGATCTTCATGATGGGCTAGATTTTTTCTATGAATTTGTGGGGTGTAATCAAAATATTTGTAGTATGGTCAAATCAACCAGTTGTAGATGTCTAAATCGTCTAATCACAGTCTAGTTCTTTCTGTTGCTATTTATTGAATATCTAAAAGGAAAATGATCCGCTGGTATAGAGTGAATTCCCTGAAAAATTGTTTTTATCACACCTAAACTATTTTGCTAAGGGATAATTTATTTTCAAATTGTAAATTGTATATAGTATTTTCAGATGAGTATAGCTTATGTAAGCTAATTACTTTGAAAACATGTGACATTTTGAAAAATAAACAAGCTTTTTGGATTCTTATTGCATCAGAAGACTAGAAGAAAATATAATTAATCCTTAAGAGATATTTTACAACTGCCAGACCCAAACTGAAAAATATATAAATGAAAATAGTGCAGGAACTGAGTATGTTAAGAAGTGACTTATCGACGAGTGTGGCCGGTGCTGTAACATGACATGGTATTTGTTGCCGCGACCAAAAACGCTCCCGGATGCATTTGTTTTTCTACCACCAGTAGCTACTGACCGCGGGTAGCATAGTGTGGCCATTCATTTAATTGATTGTTACATATTTCTTCGTTCCGGCAACAAGGTAGCCAATTATGACTGAAGCCTTAGGCATCGATATATAACAAACATGGATCGCGCGCTGCATGTGTTGCTTGAGCCGAAACGCGGTCCGGCGCTGTCAGACACCCCCCACCACAGTCCGGGCAACCACGTGCACTGCCACTACTGTCAGTATAGTTGTACAGCGGAAGTGCGTGGTTTTATTTTTTCGTAGTAGTATTTCTTCGACGTGATGTACTTTGATCATGCTAGAATCGTGTTCTGCATTCAATTACACAAGCAGAAGAAGTAAGAATAGTTCAATTTCGTACGAAAGAAAATCTCATACGTGATTGAGAAATGTTGAACGAGTGCATAGAATACTTACAGACTTTGAAAATTGAAAATGTTTCAATTTTCCAGCATCCTAGATAACCCTTTGCTCTAGGGTTTATGACTAATATATGTTCCATAAGAATTATAACCAGCAGATTATTAGATGACTTAAATTTTTTAGTAGGCTACATCTTAACATAGGCTATAAGTTTTCTCAAAACCATTTTTTTGGAGCTGTTGTTTTCCACATATCTAACGTGGAGTTTGGGGAGGATAACCACGAAATTAAATGGGCAAAATCCATAGGAAACTTGTTTTTTAAGATACTTCGTTTTAGCAAAGCAAAAGAAGCAACCTTAGCAGCTGTAAATGCAAAGGTAGAGATTAGGCAAAAGTTAACAAAACTTGTTTTGTTTAGCAACGTTTGATGTTTTGTAGGTGAGTGATTTTGTAGTTTTGGTGTATATACAGGTTGTCCCGCAAGTAAACAGCCAAACTCCGGGAAATAGTTCTATGGGTCAAAATAAAAAGAAAATCAAGAATAACATTTTTTCCAAAATCGCTTCGTTAACCAGGTCCCATTTTACAACTAAATACCTTTCGTAATATTTCAGCTATTTCTTATTCGATCTTTTTGAACTTTGTATTGTTTGATACGGAATAAAAAATGCAAAATAGAAGTGTTCTTGACATTTCTTTTCATAACAGCCGTTTTTGAGCAATTTAAGTTCAAACAATTAAAATGGCCGCCATTTTGAAATTTTAAGTTTAATCAAGATGATTTTTTCCTAGTATTGGTCTTTTCTATCTTAACCTACATACCAAGTTTTATAAAGATCGGTTGAAAATTTCATAAATAAAAATGTTTATGTACAAAATACAAAATGGTGGATATCTGGTTAACGAAGTGATTTGAAAAAAAATTTTATTCTTGATTTTCTCTTTATTTTGACCCATAGAACCAATTCCCGGAGATTGGCTGTTTACTTACTGTGTATATGATATCGTTTTGTTAAGCAAGATATTTTCTCGAATTTATGTGCAAATTAAATTTGTTCTAGCAAAGCAAACAAATAAACCTTAGCATATGTAAATGCAAAGATTGGCATTATAGGCAGAAATTAACAAAACATCCTTTGTTTAGCAACGTATGATGTTTTGAACGCGTGTCCTTATGTAGTTGTGTTGTTTCTTTATGATATTGTTTTATTAAGAAATGTATTTTCATAAATTGAGTGTACAAATTAAATTATAAATATATAGGCCTACTCTTGTCTTTAATTGTTCCTATTTCCTCTGTTCTTATAATTTAGTAAGCAAAACTGTTCCAAAACTGTTTTTCAATATTGGAGTTCTTATCAAAATATATTTATTATTTTTCAACAAACAAAATCAATTAAACTTACACAATAAACAGTTAATACTAGTGATGGTCGGATCCGGATATCGGACAACCGGATCCGCCGGATCCGAGCTGGAACCGGCACCGGATCGGATCCAAAAAATTCCGGATCTTGGGCTGGATCCGGTTTTGATGGATCCGATTTTTTCCGATTTTTCCCCGATTTTTTTGCTAACATAAAGCTGTCTGTATCCATGTACAAGACCAGTTTTCCCCGATTTTTTACCAACACAAAGCTGTCTGTATCCATGTACGCTCATCCGGACTAAAGTGGCGGGCGTCCGGTCCGGATTACGAAAAATCCGGACCATCGAGAGTCGAGCAAATACACAGTACTGTATATAGCGGTTTTTTTAATTTTGTTCCAGGTCCACAGTAATAAATAACCGGGCATATGCACTTCCACCGGTAATAACTTTTACCGCCGAATTTAGTTCCAGGTCCACAGTAATGATAACCGGGCATATGCACTTCAACCGGTAATAATTTTTACCGCCGAATTTAGTTCCAGGTCCACAG
This sequence comes from Macrosteles quadrilineatus, assembly GCF_028750875.1. Classification (NCBI taxonomy): domain Eukaryota; kingdom Metazoa; phylum Arthropoda; class Insecta; order Hemiptera; family Cicadellidae; genus Macrosteles; species Macrosteles quadrilineatus. The sequence continues at coordinate 41,588,206 of NW_026542600.1, read as the reverse complement.
TAATGATAACCGGGCAGATGCACTTCAACCGGTAATAATTTTTACCGCCGAATTTAGTACCAGGTCCACAGTAATGATAACAGGGCATATGCACTTCAACCGGTAATAATTTTAACCGCCGAATTTAGTTCCAGGTCCACAGTAATGATAACCGGGCATATGCATTTCAACCGGTGATAATGTTTACTGCCGAATTTAGGTCTAGGTCCACAGTTATGATAGCCGGGCATATGCACTTCAACCAGTAATCATTTTTACCACCGAATTTAGTTCCAAGTCCACAGTAATGATAGCTGGGCATATGCACTTCCACCAGTAATATTTTTAACCGCCGAATTTTGTTCCTGGACCACAGTAATGATAGGCGGGCATATGCTTCTTCCACCGGTAATAATTTTTACCACCGAATTTTGTTCCAGGGGTACTGTAATGATAGCTGGGCAATGCACTTCCACCGGTAATAATGTTTACCAAACCGGTATTAATAACCGGTAATAATGTTTACACTGGTAATCATGTTTACCATTGTGTTATCCGGTTAATCGGTCTTGTACATAGATACAGACAGCTTTGTGTTAGTAATAAAATCGGGAAAACATCGGTCTTGTATGCCTGGATCACCCCTTGCTTATACATCTATGTTATTCGTTCCAGGTCCACAGTACTGATATCCATGTATGTGAAACTCTACAGGTAAAATACCCTTTGTCTGTGTACAAGAAGATTATCTGTGTCCATACAGGGTGAATAAAAAAGTCAAGACTCCCCCATCTAATATTTTTCTAAGCTATAACACAATACAGTCTTCTTGTACACAGACACAGGGTATTTTACCTGTAGAACTTCACATACCCATCAATCAGTACTGTGGACCTGGAACAAATTTAAGGAAGAGATTAACAAGAGGTGATTCACGCATAAATAAATTGGATGCTGCATGCAAAAACCACGATATAGCATACTCAAGATCGAACTATAGTAAATATACACAGATACCCTTTTGGTGGTCGTGCAAACTTAGGACAAAGTTTTATTTTATGATTTTGAATAATGAGGGATTATGAGCTCAACTGGAGATTACTCTGTATATAAGATGTATTAATCTTTAAACATTACCAATTTAATTTTAAATAGTATGATTTAAATTGGCATTCCTGTTAATTACATTTTTTTTACCCGCCCTTATGACAGTGTATATCTGGATCCGGATCCGGTACCGACATTTTCTTGGATCCGCCCATCACTAGTTAATACTGTAAAATATAGATAACGAATGCTAAACGATGCAATCACATGTGATGTAGGTGTTATTCAAGTGTAAAATAACATTGCATTAAATGATGGCGCTGCAGGTATGCCCGGAAAGTGGTGGGGGGAGCTGTCTGTAGCCGGACCGCACAGCTGCTACTCAGCGCGCGATCCATTGTGTTTATATATCGATGGCCTTAGGTTGTGAGGGATTAAGGAGTAAAAGACGAAGACCTTAACTGGGTAATTTGGTGTAAGATATTTTTGGTTTATCTCAATACTGCTTTCAGTTAATTGCTCTTGCTTAATCCTAGTTGTCATATATTAATGATCAATATTTGAACTATCAAAATGATATGTAGATTCCCATGTTATTATGTTACATACTTAGGACCTACCTAATTTGCATAAGTGTACTACTTGAGTATTTCACTAAATTTGCATAAGTTTACTACTTGAGCATTTCACAAAATTTGCATAAGTTTACTGCTTGAGTATTTCACTAAATTTGCATAAGTTTACGGCTTGAGTATTTCACCAAATTTGCATAAGTTAACTACTTGAGTTTGTAACTAAATTTGCATAAGTTGCATAAGTCTACTTCTTGAGTATTTCACCAAATTTGCATAAGTTTACTACTTGAATATTTCACTGCTGGTTATTTGTTCAATTTGACAGGGTGGCAAGAAAATATTATTTTAATGTTTTTGTTATTGTTTTAGAAGACAACTTCTAGCTTCAAGAATATTCCAGATTGACAGAGGACCGTGGAGTATATTAGGAATATAAACATTGCCTTGAATCTCTTTATGAGATTGTGTTCTGTATGCTTTAAAAACACATTGTATGTGACTTCTACGAGACTTAATAGTTATTTAGCTATAATTATATTTAACTACAGTACAAACAATTGATCTCATTATATGTGGTGTAAGTTAAACCAAAGAAATTTATTGAAATGTTATGTCTTTGTAAAGGTGGCTTTAGGGCAGGGTTCATAAAAAAACAGCAGGCTTACCTTACTGACAAAATAGATGAAATGGAAAAAGACTTATTAATGAATTGTTTGTTTTAAGAACTCTAGTTGCTCAATTTTTTTCATTAATGAAGTTGTTTCATAGTTCCTACTTGTTAAGTTGTTTGAGGAACTCTAGTTGCTTGATTTTTTTTTTTTTTTTTCATTAATAAAGTTGTTTCATAGTTCCTACTTGTTTGGTTGTACCACAATGTCAGGTTTCAAATATTATAATTTGTTGTAATAAACTTTGTGTTTTTTTTATTGTTTCTCCTTTAGATCCTACTATGCCTAATAGCCAGTTTATTATGTGCATTAATAAGTGTGCCAGCTGTTTTATCCGAAAACTATAAGAGATATCAAAAAAAGTTAAATGGTAAGTGCCTTGGCTTTTTTATTTTAAAAATTGTAGTCTAGTCGAAAAAAATATTTTAGCCACCATTTTTCTAATATGACTGCCAACTTGGATTTTTCTTATGGAACACCCTGTATTTTATGATGTATTCCGGTAGAAAATGTTATTTTAAGACAGTTTTACTCTTGTGTTTTTTTTTCATAAACCTAACCGTTGCAAAGATAATAATGGTTAAAGTTGTGAAATTTCGAATAGTTTTTGAATAAAACAGCTGGCATGCTTGCTTAGGCCTTTATTGATACTCTTTCTCGTGCCGAAATTTAAAAACTAACCACTATTATCTTTGAAACGGTTAGGTTTATGAAAAACACACAGCAGTAAAATTGTCTTAAAATTACATTTTCTACCGGAATACATCATAAAATACAGGGTGTTCCATAAGAAAAATCCAAGTTGGCGGCCATATTGGAAAAATGGCGGCTAGAATTTTTTTTCGACTTGACTACAATTTTTAAAATAAAAAATCCAAGGCACTTACCATTTCACTTTTTTTGATATCTCTTATAGTTTTCGGATAAAACAGCTGGTACACTTATATCGTTCACCCTGTATATTCTAAATTATTGATTGATTGAAGTGCCCAACTAACTTAGTAGATTTTATCGACTCAGTTTTTTTTTCTGTTTTCTGTTTTTTCCCCTTAAATCCCAACTTATTTAATTACACATTTACTCTCTACTCATGTAAGGTGGTGCACAGTGTTGGGAAAGCTACTTTAAAAATGTAGCTAGCTACAACTACTGCTACATTTCCAAAAAAGTAGCTTAGCTACAGCTACAGATCCGAAAAAGTAGCTAGCTACAACTACGCTACAATGAAATGTAGCTACAGCTTCAATTTTAGCTACTTTTCCAAAGACGTTACTTTTTTTCATGCATATTAGGTAAATGTAAAATTAATTGCAACTTCATTTTTATTGAACAAACATTTAAACAAAAAATGTCAGTATTGTATCATTGACTATATATACCTACAGGTATAGTCAATGATTGTATCTAACATTACTTGGAAAACAAATTATTCCTAGATTGTATTTAATTTGTTGGCATTATATACCTAACATTACAACAACAAAACCAAATAGTTGTGTTTCCCAACATATTTAGTACTTATTTTTAAATATTGCATTATTTTAAAGCATCTTATATGTAAATTTCATTAAGTTCAAAGGACATACAACCAAACTATATTTTAAAACCTCATTTTATTTCTCTAATATAGATTCATTTATAGATGTCTTATATAAACAATTAAGACCAATAAAACTGTAAAACGATTATTTAAAAATTTGTTTGTGTTACAGAGCCTAACCTACTGAAATTGGAGTATATTGCCTTTCTTTACTTTTAATGTTAAAAACGACTTTGCTATAACTTTTAACCATTGTGATAAGTTACTTGTTCTATGAATAACACTTTTCAATGTCAAGAAATCGTCCTTTATTGTCATTATGCATAGGGAAAATTGTGCTTCAACCTATAGTTGGTACAGAAAACAGTATTCAGCAACTTATCCTGAAATCGGCTTTTAATTTAAACATGTTGAAATTTGTCAAGTAAAAATAACATGTAGGCCTACTTGGCTATGTAACAAGCTGGCTATGGTAGGCTTGTTCTTGCAAGGACTAAACAGATATATTCCTAATAATTGAACTTGGAACTTGGTATTTGTCTTAAACCATAGCATAGCCTAGGAATAGTCCTATCATTGACTATAGGTGTATAGTCAATGGTCCTATACAAGAGCTGTTAGTAGGAGCAAATTATGCTATTTGTTCAATGTAAGTTTCATGTTATATGGAGATTTTTTCGTTACAATTATCATTTAGTCTAGGCATATCTTAAATCACATCAGGTAATCTCCTCTTTGTAAATTTAGTAAACCTTTGAAAAATCTTCGTAATCTAACCAATGAAGGGCTTGTGGTGATGAACCACAATCAACAGCTGAAGCAAAGGTTGATAGACCAGCTTTCTCATTATTTTAAGGTTTAGTGTTGGTTTCCATTAAAACCCAAGTTGAAACACTATCGATATAATAAAGAAACTAAATTGATTACTAATTTCCCTGACAATCACTTGCAAGCATTCAATAGCTTCTCTTGTCACCGGTAACGTTTAAAAGTCGTCTGCATCTAGCGATTTTATTTTATCTGACAGTAATCATAGAGTAGTAAATTAAGGAAATGAGAGGCAAAAATGTGGATAACGCTCATTTAATGGCCTCCATGTCCACACAACGTTGTATAGGGAATGAAACGGCTGCAACCAGCTGTGTATGAAGCCAGTCTAATTTTTTTGAAAATCTCAGTTTGAAAGGTTTCACGTCCACGTAAGGTTGAGGTTATGATAAAAATCACTATCTCAAACAATGTTAATGTAGCGAGAAAAGTAGCTAAAACTCCGCTACAACTACTTTAAAAATGTAGCTAGCTACAGCTAAAGCTACAAAATCTTAAAAGTAGCATAGCTACAGCTAACGCTACAAAAAAAGTAGCGCGCTACTGTAGCGTCGCTACTTGTAGCACGCTACTTCCCAACACTGGTGGTGCAAACATAAAAAATGGAAATGGACACTTACTTTAGGTAACGGTTACTATACAGCAATTGAAAGAAGTAGATAAATCATTTACAACAAATAAAGTCATAGTTATATAATTTTTTTTATTTAAATGGCCGTTTAATGTGTAAATAATTTATTAGTAGAATAAACTGTTTGAATCAAGAATTTAAGTTATTGAACAATATTTATAAACCCATAAAAGTAAAGAAAATTGTATGGATTTTACACACTAACTTATAAAATATCCATTTAACATTACAGTGAACATTTACAATTTGAAACATAACTTAATGAGTGTGACACATTATCCCAAATAACCCTTCAAAACATTCTCAAACTAGCCTAGCATATTTCTTATCAGTTTAAAAATTAATTAAGTTATATGTTTTATCATAAGACGGTTACATCATAGATCATATGGTATTGCTAAACAAGCTTAAGATAATGGGCATTAAGGGTGTTGCACATAAATGGTTTATTTCATATTTGGAGAATCGCTATCAATTTGTAGAACTCTCTTATTTATCAATACCCCCGTCGCAGCAAACCTGCAGACTAAGCGAATTTCAACTTAACTTGTCTGATTACATTTTTACTAAAATATTTCCATAAATAAGACATATTTATTCCCAATTTAAATAACATTAGATTTAACAAGTGCTTAGGTTTGCTGCTACGGGGAAGGTAAAAAGCGTTTTTTGACCATATGTCAATAGTATAGGATGAAATAAATAAATTTGCCAAATTTTATCAATATATATCCATAAACAAGTAAACTACAACAGTTTTCATTTTCTCCACAAGAATAACATGGGAATTTTAAATTACAGTTTTTTTTATTTTCTCCGTGACCGTTAGGCATACAACAGCGCTTCAATATAATAAATTATTTCTTTTTTTTAAGCTCTACAAAATGGTTGAGAAAGAAATTGCAAAATTTTTTGTTTTTAGGGTCAAAAATGGGAAAACCCCATTTTTACCCCATAAAACCCCCCATAAACCACTGTTCCCATGGTCCGATTATGCTGGTTCGCGAACTTGTTCGAATAAACGTAGGTTTACACGTTTGTACCAAATTTCATCAAAATCGGATCATTTTGCTCAAGTTGTCGCGCTAACGGACACATATATATATATATATGAATTTGAACGATGGTGTTTTTGGTCTCTGGGGACCTCAAAACGAAAAAGTAAACCGGTCCCGGGTCTAGGTCTTACCATTAAACCTATGGTAATAGCTTATTCCCTATATGGGAAATTTGCTAAAAACCAATTGGATACAGAAGACAAAATCAGATTTACTACAAATGCATCTAGGGGTCCCTCAGGGTTCTATTTTAGGACCTATTTTATTTATATGCTACATTAAAAACCTCCCAAATGTATTGACTGAGTCAGCCAGTATATTAAGCATATATGCTGATGATATCAATCTTAAAACTTCGGTAATTCAATTACTGATATTGAAAATTCTACTGATAGCCCAGTCAATTCAGGTTTTTACCCGGAAATGCGAGGTATAAAGCTAATTCTTTGCACAGATGTCTGTTATGGTATGTAAAATCATGGTTTGTGTGAAGTTTGATGCAGATCCAAAAGGGCTCCGCCCCAGTGGCTCTGGAGTTCCCCATGTTAACCTTATGAGTACTCATATTTAAATGGAATTAAAGAATCTTAACAGCTAATTCAATTAAACAATTTGATTCTGTGATGTTCAATAGCATTACAAAGCTAATAGGTTTACCAACAGGGTGCAGCACTATTATTTTTTTCTTAATTTATGACTACAGCTAATTTTGGTTGAGCTCTAACCTAAAGGTGAGTGAGCGTAGCGAACGAACTTCAACCAGGACGTGATTGAGCCATTTGAACGAGCTCATCTTGAAAATGAACGAGCATTTAACATAAAACCACATTAGGACAGGACGACGTCTGTCGGGCAAGCTAGTAAAATAATTTTTGTACAAATTGATTGACCTTCAACATGATACCCAATGTTTAAAGGGTAGGTCAGGAGGAGCCATAAAAGTCAATAAGTTTCTTCTTTATAGTCTTTAGTTTGTTCTTTTGTAGTATATCCATATTTTCTATCTAAAAAGGTGTCCATGATACATAAAAAGGTCATGTGACGAGACCACCCCCCACCGCCGTGCCAGGCCGAGCCGAACGCTTCCGAATCATACCGAAAATAGCCGAGGTCTGGAAACGGTACAGCGGAATTAAAATTGGAACGGAACATCGGAGCAATTTCTTCCAATCCCGAGCCCTCTTTAAAACACTGATAGGAACTGAGTAGCCATTTAATGATGTTGTGTAATTATTATGAATTATTTTTAGACTAATTATTAAAAGTTTCAAATACCTATATATAAGTCAAACTAATCCTTCGATCTTCCTCAATATACAAGGTTTTTAAACTTTCATCTTTTTTTATGTAAAAACCACAATAGATAGAAATATGCAGTTGCGGGAATCATCTATTGACGTAGGGGGCCCAATTGTTTTGAATTCAACGTTACATTCACATTCCCCCCCCTGCCCCCAACTTAATTTTTTTAAATAGCAAAGTACCCCTTGTGACATATCAAATGAAAGAGCATAAAAAAAGAAAAATTTTGGTGAACAAATTTTTTAAATCGGCTTATAAATTTGTGAGATTTTTTACGCCCTTTCTCTCCCTACCCTTAACTTAAAAATTTTAAATTACGAGATATCCCTTGTGACATATCAAATGAAACAGCACGAAAAAAGAACATTTTTAATTAAACAATTTTTTAAATCGGGTTCTAAATTTGTAAGATATTTCAGGATGTGTTATTAATACTTACAGCTTTAGCCTTAGCCATATTGTGTTGTTAGATATTATGTAATTGCCATTATTCATGATACTGTAATTTACTTTAAGTTAAAACTTTAAAAAATGTTGAAGAAAAATGTAGCATTAATAACAATGTAATTGTTAATTTTTCCGATTACAAAGTTTCTTTCACCAAACATTTTCTTTTTACATGCCCTTTCAATTGATAAGTCACAAGGGATATCTTGCAATTTCAAAATTTTAAGTTAAGGGTAGGGAGAGAAAGGGGGTGAAATATCTCACAAACTTATGAGCCGATTTTAATTTTTTTTCACCAAAAATTTTCTTTTTTCATGCTTTTTCATTTGATATGTCACAAGGGGTACCTTGCTATTTACAAAAGATAAGTTGGAGCCAGGGGGGAATGTGTGTTTGTAACGTTGAATTCAAAACAATTGGGCCCCCTATGTCAATAGATGATTCCCGCAAACTACTTATTTCTATCTATTGCGGTTTTTACATAAATAAAGATGCAAGTTAAAAAAAAAACGCCCTGTAAAATATCCTTATCAAAAACTTCTCCTTTGTATCCTGGAAAATAAATTATGAAAATCAATCTACCTATATTTAGGCAACCATTTCTAAATAAATGTTGAAACATACTTTATAGTTAAATGCAATATGTGAAAATATTTTTCTTTTACTTTTGTATAAACAATGTTAACAAGATAGTAGATACTTTTTTTAAACATATACCTTATTCAAGGCGCAAGTTGTAGTATATTTCGCCTGGTTTTGAAATGCAGCTTTAGCATGGCGTTGGACATTGAGCTCGCAGTTGTTCCATGACCTTTAGGCTACTGAGGTGAGTGTCGGCATCAAAATCACCAGTGTCTAGCAGGTGTTTATGATCCAGTGATGGGCCACATGTGAGACCAGGTTGGATGCTCTCAGCTCTCGGCAAAAATTTTAGCATTGCAGGAGTAAACCCCATAGACTTGTGTTTTTTTGCGGTATTCATAGCAAATCTTAACTCATCTAATTTCAAGTCCCAATTTACGGTGGTCATTTTTCGCATACTGATGTGCTATGACATTATTAACATACTGTACTAAGCTCTCTTTAACGCTGCACGACTAGTAAACGGCAAAACGGTGGTATTGGTTTACCTTTACCATAAAACGCCTGCAACGATGCGCGGCAAGTGAATAGGTACTAAACCAATCTTTGAAATCAAAGGTTCAGGTTCAGATAGAAAATATAATCCCGTTTTATTGAGAAAAGACTTAGAAGCTGCATGGCTTGTCTTTCAACGCCAAATATGGTTATATTTATAACATACAGAGTATATTATTATTTTATATATATTTGTTATATTATATTATTATTTATAACATGCTTTGGTTATATTTATCCACTGAGCTAAAATTATAACTGGAGGTAGCACTGCCATGGCAGAAGTCTGTCAAAAGCGAGTCGCTGATTTTGTTAGGTTGGTATAGCAGTAAGTTTTCTTACCATAGCAATAACATGGCTTCTTATAACTAGGTTGGTATAGCAGTGAGTATTTTTGTCATACTTGAATACTTTTAATACTTTAATAATTTTCTTTGAAATGGCGACCATACAAAGTAGGTATTTTAAGCCAAGTATAATAATAGTTATAGCAATAACATGGCTTCTTATGGACACCCACCTCACGCAAACATGGCGGCTGGCGACACGCATCTTTGACATTCAGTGCTACCTCCAGTTAGAATTATAGCTCAGTGTATTTATCTCTTTTCTTTTTCTTTTCTGAACCTAAACTCTCTCTAAGCCCTGAAATCTGGAAATGATCATATTTACAAGGAAATGGGCAATTATTTAAAGGAATTGGAAAAGCAATTTATAAGAACAAAGAAACACAAACACTATTAGAATCACATTTATGTTGTCCTCTTCTGGGTAGTTAGGAATGCTTGATGGGCCCCTGGCAAAGAATATCACTTATCTCTACCATTCTAAAGAATCCCTTGAACCTTTAGATAATCCTATCTTTAATACATAATTAGGCACATTAACAATAACAAAAACTAGAACAATATCAACATGAAACATTGAATGTGCACATTTATGTTCAATAACCAATTTTTATAAACTAACAAACAACCTTAATTTATTGCAGGATGAATTGGAGCAACCACAACTGTGTACATCGAGGCTGCCTGGTCTATTAAACCGAAGCCTGCTAAGCAAACTAGAGGAAAAAAACCTCTCTCATATGTACGTGTCCTCGTCCTGTCCTTTTTCCCAGTTCCCTTCCATTCCCTTCCCTCTCCCTCCGTTCCGTTCCGTTGCCTTCCTTTCTTCTTCCTAATCCTAAGAAAGCTAAAAGGCTTAACCTGTAAGCAACCTTAATGCTATAATAAGTAGTATGTATTTAGCATTTCCAATTAGGACCATAAGTTGTCATTCTTTATTCTATTGATAACAGTTTTTTATATTAGTCTGTAAAGGATTTTAATTACTTATACAAATATTTGTTTTGTGAGACAGGAGCGTAGGTCATAATGGTTACTGTCAGTGACAACCAACCTATTATTTCGTTTGAAAGTTTAATCCCTGATTCTCTCAAGAACAAGCCTGTCGTGGATAAAAATACAGAAACTGACAGTGAAAGTGACAGTGGAGTCAGAAACGATACTCCTAGAGGAAAATGTAAATCAGGGAAGTTCTGGAAAACTAAAAAAACCAGGTAAGTTAGGTTAGGTCACCAAGGTGTTCCCCCCCCCCCCGGATTAACATATGTAGGCTAAAATACGGGCATAACTTAAGGAACCAATATCGGCACTGTCCCGACAGAATCGGGACGGCCTTATTTAAGCCTATTGTTATTTTCTTATTGATTAAACTACACAAGATTTTCGAATTGGACAAAAAATGTAGCCTAACATTATTTCTGATAACAACCTCAAATAACTATAGGGAGGCTACTTATATTATTATATTTTTGCAAACGAGTGAGTTGTGACGATTGAGTGTGGGTAGACCCTAGTTGTAAATGGGTTTGGTTACTTGAAGATGATTATGAGTTAAACAAAACAGTGGCCAATGGAACAAAATAGTCCATCTCACCACTCACCCTTAAAATGGCCATGGACCAATCTGGTCCATTAATGTCCAACAATTTTCTAATGCTACAAAATAATTGATAAGCCTGTTTAACTCTTAAGTGGACAATTGATGTAGGCCTACAATACCATTTGAAACATGGCATTCTAAACATTCATTTAAAAATATTATTTATATGAACCTTCTAGCATCAGTACCTATGTCAACGTAATTGCAAATTACATTTGAGTGCAAATTGACTACCAGACAAGCGCTAAACACCTAAACTTAAGAAAATCATAGCGATTTCAGTTTTGTTCCTATCTGTAAGTGGGTGGTACCACTGGACAGCAGAAGATTTGTTGTATACGGTATTTTAGTATCGATTATTTGAATGATACATTGATAGCAAAGAATAACTTATATGATTATTGGGAAATAGGTTGGCATGATCTTATAAAAAGTAACAAATATCTGATGTACCAATTTTTCTAGACTCTATCATAAACGGGCAATAACATTTTTTAAGTTAGGCTACTGCCTACAATATGAAATAGGCTATTATTGTTCCTTAGTTTATAACCTACAAGAATATTTTATGTAGGCCTATGCCTACCATAGCCCAAGCAAAATAGGAATACCCCCGCCGCAGCAAACCCGCCGACTAAGCGAATTTCCATTTGTCCGAATTAATTTTCTATTAAATTAAACCTATTTAAATAACATTAGGTTTAACGAGTACATAGGTTTAATTTTGATGTTTATTTGTTTTCACGTCCAGTGCCTTTGGATGACTGAAATCTGTCATCACTTGCTGATTGGTTCCTGGAATCTGGAACCCAACTTCAGCTGTCTCTAGTAGACATTTCTGAATTTCGATACGACTAATCAAAGTCATTTTAAACTTAATTGAGGTATAATTAATTAATCAATGTATATAGTCTCTGTGAAATCTTGAAAAGTAGGGCACTCTTGACATTGTGGATTGCTAAATTCTTCCACTGTCACACAGAGTTTGTAAAAGCGAGTCGAACGCTCGTACTGCCCAGTGAATGCTGGAATCTCGCAATGAACAAGTTCCACGCAAAACACACTTACTGTTGTCTGGTAGTGGTCTTCGGACCTATCTACCACTGAAGAGACTAAACAAAGTCGAAACAACAGAGCACACTTCTATCCTTAAAGGCGGATAGTCGTATTTGACTTAGCGCAGGCTCAATCGAATTTTGAATCCTCAAACCACACACTACACATGGATCGGTCACACCCGAGACGGTATGTGTGACGATTCCGATGCTCGGAGAGGTCGGGATTTGGTATTGAGATTTAAAAGATACATTCTGAGTGAATGTAATTCTTAAATTGGCAAGGGGTTCGTCCCCATTTACCTTCTAAAATGATAACCTGTAATTGAGCGCTAGTCAGAACGGGAACAATATCACGCGTATCCGGGTTAAGAGACGTAGGGCAACGCTGATCTTAATTGCAGCTATCAACCACATAAAGCTTAACGCTGTGGGAACCCTCACGATCGCCGGTCAGGCAGATGCCGCCATACACGAATTGTGTCCACGAGCCTAAACGTGCTTCTGTTTGATGATACCAGTGATCCTAGAAATTGCAGTCTGATTGAGAAGACTGACCACCATCCAGTGGATTTGCAACTACATCACCTGCTACAAGTACTTTTACCAATTGAAAATTTTGAGTACCTTGTAACATTAGGTGCAAGTGTTTGGCTACGTAACCTTCTAAATCAAATTAATTTTGTAGGTTTGATGTAGATCATTTACGGTCACGTAACTCGTCTTTGGGATATACGTGCGAATGAACGCCCTAGTGGCGGGATCACTCTTGCAACGTAAAAGGTGCGATTAAACGCATAACGGTATCATCTGTTTCGGTCTCAGGGCTAAACAGCCCATACCTCATCAGGTGCACACTTTAGTGCACGACAGATTGAAATAATAATATGTAATATGTTAAGGACGAATTAAATTTTTCATCGTCCAACTGAAATTTTGAATTTTGATGTTTCTAAATTCTGAAAAGATGAAATTGTCAACTTAGAGTTGACCAGGCACACCTGAGTATTACTCATTGTTCTTAAATTATTGTGGACGGACTCATCAATTTTGATGTTTATTTGTTTTCACGTCCAGTGCCTTTGGATGACTGAAATCTGTCATCACTTGCTGATTGGTTCCTGGAATCTGGAACCCAACTTCAGCTGTCTCTAGTAGACATTTCTGAATTTCGATACGACTAATCAAAGTCATTTTAAACTTAATTGAGGTATAATTAATTAATCAATGTATATAGTCTCTGTGAAATCTTGAAAAGTAGGGCACTCTTGACATTGTGGATTGCTAAATTCTTCCACTGTCACACAGAGTTTGTAAAAGCGAGTCGAACGCTCGTACTGCCCAGTGAATGCTGGAATCTCGCAATGAACAAGTTCCACGCAAAACACACTTACTGTTGTCTGGTAGTGGTCTTCGGACCTATCTACCACTGAAGAGACTAAACAAAGTCGAAACAACAGAGCACACTTCTATCCTTAAAGGCGGATAGTCGTATTTGACTTAGCGCAGGCTCAATCGAATTTTGAATCCTCAAACCACACACTACACATGGATCGGTCACACCCGAGACGGTATGTGTGACGATTCCGATGCTCGGAGAGGTCGGGATTTGGTATTGAGATTTAAAAGATACATTCTGAGTGAATGTAATTCTTAAATTGGCAAGGGGTTCGTCCCCATTTACCTTCTAAAATGATAACCTGTAATTGAGCGCTAGTCAGAACGGGAACAATATCACGCGTATCCGGGTTAAGAGACGTAGGGCAACGCTGATCTTAATTGCAGCTATCAACCACATAAAGCTTAACGCTGTGGGAACCCTCACGATCGCCGGTCAGGCAGATGCCGCCATACACGAATTGTGTCCACGAGCCTAAACGTGCTTCTGTTTGATGATACCAGTGATCCTAGAAATTGCAGTCTGATTGAGAAGACTGACCACCATCCAGTGGATTTGCAACTACATCACCTGCTACAAGTACTTTTACCAATTGAAAATTTTGAGTACCTTGTAACATTAGGTGCAAGTGTTTGGCTACGTAACCTTCTAAATCAAATTAATTTTGTAGGTTTGATGTAGATCATTTACGGTCACGTAACTCGTCTTTGGGATATACGTGCGAATGAACGCCCTAGTGGCGGGATCACTCTTGCAACGTAAAAGGTGCGATTAAACGCATAACGGTATCATCTGTTTCGGTCTCAGGGCTAAACAGCCCATACCTCATCAGGTGCACACTTTAGTGCACGACAGATTGAAATAATAATATGTAATATGTTAAGGACGAATTAAATTTTTCATCGTCCAACTGAAATTTTGAATTTTGATGTTTCTAAATTCTGAAAAGATGAAATTGTCAACTTAGAGTTGACCAGGCACACCTGAGTATTACTCATTGTTCTTAAATTATTGTGGACGGACTCATCAATTTTGATGTTTATTTGTTTTCACGTCCAGTGCCTTTGGATGACTGAAATCTGTCATCACTTGCTGATTGGTTCCTGGAATCTGGAACCCAACTTCAGCTGTCTCTAGTAGACATTTCTGAATTTCGATACGACTAATCAAAGTCATTTTAAACTTAATTGAGGTATAATTAATTAATCAATGTATATAGTCTCTGTGAAATCTTGAAAAGTAGGGCACTCTTGACATTGTGGATTGCTAAATTCTTCCACTGTCACACAGAGTTTGTAAAAGCGAGTCGAACGCTCGTACTGCCCAGTGAATGCTGGAATCTCGCAATGAACAAGTTCCACGCAAAACACACTTACTGTTGTCTGGTAGTGGTCTTCGGACCTATCTACCACTGAAGAGACTAAACAAAGTCGAAACAACAGAGCACACTTCTATCCTTAAAGGCGGATAGTCGTATTTGACTTAGCGCAGGCTCAATCGAATTTTGAATCCTCAAACCACACACTACACATGGATCGGTCACACCCGAGACGGTATGTGTGACGATTCCGATGCTCGGAGAGGTCGGGATTTGGTATTGAGATTTAAAAGATACATTCTGAGTGAATGTAATTCTTAAATTGGCAAGGGGTTCGTCCCCATTTACCTTCTAAAATGATAACCTGTAATTGAGCGCTAGTCAGAACGGGAACAATATCACGCGTATCCGGGTTAAGAGACGTAGGGCAACGCTGATCTTAATTGCAGCTATCAACCACATAAAGCTTAACGCTGTGGGAACCCTCACGATCGCCGGTCAGGCAGATGCCGCCATACACGAATTGTGTCCACGAGCCTAAACGTGCTTCTGTTTGATGATACCAGTGATCCTAGAAATTGCAGTCTGATTGAGAAGACTGACCACCATCCAGTGGATTTGCAACTACATCACCTGCTACAAGTACTTTTACCAATTGAAAATTTTGAGTACCTTGTAACATTAGGTGCAAGTGTTTGGCTACGTAACCTTCTAAATCAAATTAATTTTGTAGGTTTGATGTAGATCATTTACGGTCACGTAACTCGTCTTTGGGATATACGTGCGAATGAACGCCCTAGTGGCGGGATCACTCTTGCAACGTAAAAGGTGCGATTAAACGCATAACGGTATCATCTGTTTCGGTCTCAGGGCTAAACAGCCCATACCTCATCAGGTGCACACTTTAGTGCACGACAGATTGAAATAATAATATGTAATATGTTAAGGACGAATTAAATTTTTCATCGTCCAACTGAAATTTTGAATTTTGATGTTTCTAAATTCTGAAAAGATGAAATTGTCAACTTAGAGTTGACCAGGCACACCTGAGTATTACTCATTGTTCTTAAATTATTGTGGACGGACTCATCAATTTTGATGTTTATTTGTTTTCACGTCCAGTGCCTTTGGATGACTGAAATCTGTCATCACTTGCTGATTGGTTCCTGGAATCTGGAACCCAACTTCAGCTGTCTCTAGTAGACATTTCTGAATTTCGATACGACTAATCAAAGTCATTTTAAACTTAATTGAGGTATAATTAATTAATCAATGTATATAGTCTCTGTGAAATCTTGAAAAGTAGGGCACTCTTGACATTGTGGATTGCTAAATTCTTCCACTGTCACACAGAGTTTGTAAAAGCGAGTCGAACGCTCGTACTGCCCAGTGAATGCTGGAATCTCGCAATGAACAAGTTCCACGCAAAACACACTTACTGTTGTCTGGTAGTGGTCTTCGGACCTATCTACCACTGAAGAGACTAAACAAAGTCGAAACAACAGAGCACACTTCTATCCTTAAAGGCGGATAGTCGTATTTGACTTAGCGCAGGCTCAATCGAATTTTGAATCCTCAAACCACACACTACATATGGATCGGTCACACCCGAGACGGTATGTGTGACGATTCCGATGCTCGGAGAGGTCGGGATTTGGTATTGAGATTTAAAAGATACATTCTGAGTGAATGTAATTCTTAAATTGGCAAGGGGTTCGTCCCCATTTACCTTCTAAAATGATAACCTGTAATTGAGCGCTAGTCAGAACGGGAACAATATCACGCGTATCCGGGTTAAGAGACGTAGGGCAACGCTGATCTTAATTGCAGCTATCAACCACATAAAGCTTAACGCTGTGGGAACCCTCACGATCGCCGGTCAGGCAGATGCCGCCATACACGAATTGTGTCCACGAGCCTAAACGTGCTTCTGTTTGATGATACCAGTGATCCTAGAAATTGCAGTCTGATTGAGAAGACTGACCACCATCCAGTGGATTTGCAACTACATCACCTGCTACAAGTACTTTTACCAATTGAAAATTTTGAGTACCTTGTAACATTAGGTGCAAGTGTTTGGCTACGTAACCTTCTAAATCAAATTAATTTTGTAGGTTTGATGTAGATCATTTACGGTCACGTAACTCGTCTTTGGGATATACGTGCGAATGAACGCCCTAGTGGCGGGATCACTCTTGCAACGTAAAAGGTGCGATTAAACGCATAACGGTATCATCTGTTTCGGTCTCAGGGCTAAACAGCCCATACCTCATCAGGTGCACACTTTAGTGCACGACAGATTGAAATAATAATATGTAATATGTTAAGGACGAATTAAATTTTTCATCGTCCAACTGAAATTTTGAATTTTGATGTTTCTAAATTCTGAAAAGATGAAATTGTCAACTTAGAGTTGACCAGGCACACCTGAGTATTACTCATTGTTCTTAAATTATTGTGGACGGACTCATCAATTTTGATGTTTATTTGTTTTCACGTCCAGTGCCTTTGGATGACTGAAATCTGTCATCACTTGCTGATTGGTTCCTGGAATCTGGAACCCAACTTCAGCTGTCTCTAGTAGACATTTCTGAATTTCGATACGACTAATCAAAGTCATTTTAAACTTAATTGAGGTATAATTAATTAATCAATGTATATAGTCTCTGTGAAATCTTGAAAAGTAGGGCACTCTTGACATTGTGGATTGCTAAATTCTTCCACTGTCACACAGAGTTTGTAAAAGCGAGTCGAACGCTCGTACTGCCCAGTGAATGCTGGAATCTCGCAATGAACAAGTTCCACGCAAAACACACTTACTGTTGTCTGGTAGTGGTCTTCGGACCTATCTACCACTGAAGAGACTAAACAAAGTCGAAACAACAGAGCACACTTCTATCCTTAAAGGCGGATAGTCGTATTTGACTTAGCGCAGGCTCAATCGAATTTTGAATCCTCAAACCACACACTACACATGGATCGGTCACACCCGAGACGGTATGTGTGACGATTCCGATGCTCGGAGAGGTCGGGATTTGGTATTGAGATTTAAAAGATACATTCTGAGTGAATGTAATTCTTAAATTGGCAAGGGGTTCGTCCCCATTTACCTTCTAAAATGATAACCTGTAATTGAGCGCTAGTCAGAACGGGAACAATATCACGCGTATCCGGGTTAAGAGACGTAGGGCAACGCTGATCTTAATTGCAGCTATCAACCACATAAAGCTTAACGCTGTGGGAACCCTCACGATCGCCGGTCAGGCAGATGCCGCCATACACGAATTGTGTCCACGAGCCTAAACGTGCTTCTGTTTGATGATACCAGTGATCCTAGAAATTGCAGTCTGATTGAGAAGACTGACCACCATCCAGTGGATTTGCAACTACATCACCTGCTACAAGTACTTTTACCAATTGAAAATTTTGAGTACCTTGTAACATTAGGTGCAAGTGTTTGGCTACGTAACCTTCTAAATCAAATTAATTTTGTAGGTTTGATGTAGATCATTTACGGTCACGTAACTCGTCTTTGGGATATACGTGCGAATGAACGCCCTAGTGGCGGGATCACTCTTGCAACGTAAAAGGTGCGCACCTTTTACGTTGCAAGAGTGATCCCGCCACTAGGGCGTTCATTCGCACGTATATCCCAAAGACGAGTTACGTGACCGTAAATGATCTACATCAAACCTACAAAATTAATTTGATTTAGAAGGTTACGTAGCCAAACACTTGCACCTAATGTTACAAGGTACTCAAAATTTTCAATTGGTAAAAGTACTTGTAGCAGGTGATGTAGTTGCAAATCCACTGGATGGTGGTCAGTCTTCTCAATCAGACTGCAATTTCTAGGATCACTGGTATCATCAAACAGAAGCACGTTTAGGCTCGTGGACACAATTCGTGTATGGCGGCATCTGCCTGACCGGCGATCGTGAGGGTTCCCACAGCGTTAAGCTTTATGTGGTTGATAGCTGCAATTAAGATCAGCGTTGCCCTACGTCTCTTAACCCGGATACGCGTGATATTGTTCCCGTTCTGACTAGCGCTCAATTACAGGTTATCATTTTAGAAGGTAAATGGGGACGAACCCCTTGCCAATTTAAGAATTACATTCACTCAGAATGTATCTTTTAAATCTCAATACCAAATCCCGACCTCTCCGAGCATCGGAATCGTCACACATACCGTCTCGGGTGTGACCGATCCATGTGTAGTGTGTGGTTTGAGGATTCAAAATTCGATTGAGCCTGCGCTAAGTCAAATACGACTATCCGCCTTTAAGGATAGAAGTGTGCTCTGTTGTTTCGACTTTGTTTAGTCTCTTCAGTGGTAGATAGGTCCGAAGACCACTACCAGACAACAGTAAGTGTGTTTTGCGTGGAACTTGTTCATTGCGAGATTCCAGCATTCACTGGGCAGTACGAGCGTTCGACTCGCTTTTACAAACTCTGTGTGACAGTGGAAGAATTTAGCAATCCACAATGTCAAGAGTGCCCTACTTTTCAAGATTTCACAGAGACTATATACATTGATTAATTAATTATACCTCAATTAAGTTTAAAATGACTTTGATTAGTCGTATCGAAATTCAGAAATGTCTACTAGAGACAGCTGAAGTTGGGTTCCAGATTCCAGGAACCAATCAGCAAGTGATGACAGATTTCAGTCATCCAAAGGCACTGGACGTGAAAACAAATAAACATCAAAATTGATGAGTCCGTCCACAATAATTTAAGAACAATGAGTAATACTCAGGTGTGCCTGGTCAACTCTAAGTTGACAATTTCATCTTTTCAGAATTTAGAAACATCAAAATTCAAAATTTCAGTTGGACGATGAAAAATTTAATTCGTCCTTAACATATTACATATTATTATTTCAATCTGTCGTGCACTAAAGTGTGCACCTGATGAGGTATGGGCTGTTTAGCCCTGAGACCGAAACAGATGATACCGTTATGCGTTTAATCGCACCTTTTACGTTGCAAGAGTGATCCCGCCACTAGGGCGTTCATTCGCACGTATATCCCAAAGACGAGTTACGTGACCGTAAATGATCTACATCAAACCTACAAAATTAATTTGATTTAGAAGGTTACGTAGCCAAACACTTGCACCTAATGTTACAAGGTACTCAAAATTTTCAATTGGTAAAAGTACTTGTAGCAGGTGATGTAGTTGCAAATCCACTGGATGGTGGTCAGTCTTCTCAATCAGACTGCAATTTCTAGGATCACTGGTATCATCAAACAGAAGCACGTTTAGGCTCGTGGACACAATTCGTGTATGGCGGCATCTGCCTGACCGGCGATCGTGAGGGTTCCCACAGCGTTAAGCTTTATGTGGTTGATAGCTGCAATTAAGATCAGCGTTGCCCTACGTCTCTTAACCCGGATACGCGTGATATTGTTCCCGTTCTGACTAGCGCTCAATTACAGGTTATCATTTTAGAAGGTAAAT
Organism: Macrosteles quadrilineatus; assembly: GCF_028750875.1. Taxonomy (NCBI): domain Eukaryota; kingdom Metazoa; phylum Arthropoda; class Insecta; order Hemiptera; family Cicadellidae; genus Macrosteles; species Macrosteles quadrilineatus. The sequence continues at coordinate 41,567,810 of NW_026542600.1, read as the reverse complement.
GGGGACGAACCCCTTGCCAATTTAAGAATTACATTCACTCAGAATGTATCTTTTAAATCTCAATACCAAATCCCGACCTCTCCGAGCATCGGAATCGTCACACATACCGTCTCGGGTGTGACCGATCCATGTGTAGTGTGTGGTTTGAGGATTCAAAATTCGATTGAGCCTGCGCTAAGTCAAATACGACTATCCGCCTTTAAGGATAGAAGTGTGCTCTGTTGTTTCGACTTTGTTTAGTCTCTTCAGTGGTAGATAGGTCCGAAGACCACTACCAGACAACAGTAAGTGTGTTTTGCGTGGAACTTGTTCATTGCGAGATTCCAGCATTCACTGGGCAGTACGAGCGTTCGACTCGCTTTTACAAACTCTGTGTGACAGTGGAAGAATTTAGCAATCCACAATGTCAAGAGTGCCCTACTTTTCAAGATTTCACAGAGACTATATACATTGATTAATTAATTATACCTCAATTAAGTTTAAAATGACTTTGATTAGTCGTATCGAAATTCAGAAATGTCTACTAGAGACAGCTGAAGTTGGGTTCCAGATTCCAGGAACCAATCAGCAAGTGATGACAGATTTCAGTCATCCAAAGGCACTGGACGTGAAAACAAATAAACATCAAAATTGATGAGTCCGTCCACAATAATTTAAGAACAATGAGTAATACTCAGGTGTGCCTGGTCAACTCTAAGTTGACAATTTCATCTTTTCAGAATTTAGAAACATCAAAATTCAAAATTTCAGTTGGACGATGAAAAATTTAATTCGTCCTTAACATATTACATATTATTATTTCAATCTGTCGTGCACTAAAGTGTGCACCTGATGAGGTATGGGCTGTTTAGCCCTGAGACCGAAACAGATGATACCGTTATGCGTTTAATCGCACCTTTTACGTTGCAAGAGTGATCCCGCCACTAGGGCGTTCATTCGCACGTATATCCCAAAGACGAGTTACGTGACCGTAAATGATCTACATCAAACCTACAAAATTAATTTGATTTAGAAGGTTACGTAGCCAAACACTTGCACCTAATGTTACAAGGTACTCAAAATTTTCAATTGGTAAAAGTACTTGTAGCAGGTGATGTAGTTGCAAATCCACTGGATGGTGGTCAGTCTTCTCAATCAGACTGCAATTTCTAGGATCACTGGTATCATCAAACAGAAGCACGTTTAGGCTCGTGGACACAATTCGTGTATGGCGGCATCTGCCTGACCGGCGATCGTGAGGGTTCCCACAGCGTTAAGCTTTATGTGGTTGATAGCTGCAATTAAGATCAGCGTTGCCCTACGTCTCTTAACCCGGATACGCGTGATATTGTTCCCGTTCTGACTAGCGCTCAATTACAGGTTATCATTTTAGAAGGTAAATGGGGACGAACCCCTTGCCAATTTAAGAATTACATTCACTCAGAATGTATCTTTTAAATCTCAATACCAAATCCCGACCTCTCCGAGCATCGGAATCGTCACACATACCGTCTCGGGTGTGACCGATCCATGTGTAGTGTGTGGTTTGAGGATTCAAAATTCGATTGAGCCTGCGCTAAGTCAAATACGACTATCCGCCTTTAAGGATAGAAGTGTGCTCTGTTGTTTCGACTTTGTTTAGTCTCTTCAGTGGTAGATAGGTCCGAAGACCACTACCAGACAACAGTAAGTGTGTTTTGCGTGGAACTTGTTCATTGCGAGATTCCAGCATTCACTGGGCAGTACGAGCGTTCGACTCGCTTTTACAAACTCTGTGTGACAGTGGAAGAATTTAGCAATCCACAATGTCAAGAGTGCCCTACTTTTCAAGATTTCACAGAGACTATATACATTGATTAATTAATTATACCTCAATTAAGTTTAAAATGACTTTGATTAGTCGTATCGAAATTCAGAAATGTCTACTAGAGACAGCTGAAGTTGGGTTCCAGATTCCAGGAACCAATCAGCAAGTGATGACAGATTTCAGTCATCCAAAGGCACTGGACGTGAAAACAAATAAACATCAAAATTGATGAGTCCGTCCACAATAATTTAAGAACAATGAGTAATACATAGGTTTGCTGCTACAAGGAAACTAATAAAGTGTTTTTTTTTTTAGTAAAATATTAATAGCTTGGTATAAAATAAATAAAATTGCCAATTTTAATCAAAATATATCCATTAACAAGCAAAAACAAACATTTTACAATATTCTCCATAAGAATAACATGGGAAAATTTAATTAACAATTTTTTGAATTTTATCCGTTACCAATTACGGTACAAAAACACTTTTGTATACTAAATTATTTGTTTTTTTAAGCTCTTTAAAAAGGTCTAGAGAAAAATTGGAAATTTTGTGTTTTGAGGGTCAAAAATGAGAAAACCCCATTTTCACCCCCTAAAACCCCCTGTAAAACCCCGTTCCCATGGTTTGATCATGCTGGTTCGCGAACTCATTCAAGTTTATCCGGTCTCACACCTTTAAACCGAATTTCATCAAAATCGGACAAAAATTACTCAAGTTATCGTGTTCACGGACACACATATCTAATTAACTATACAGCCCGATGTGTAACTCACTCACTGATCAGGTATACTAATGTTTACCCACTTCTAGAATAGCTACGGGGTTGAAACTTGGCACGATTTTAGGTATTGTTCTTAAACCACTAAGAAAATTGCCAAAAGTCACATTTTAAAATTTTAACCCCCCTAAAAAAATTCAAAATGGCGGATTTTTGAAAAGTGTGAAAAAGGCGTTTTTTTAAAACGTTTATTGTTCTTAAACTGTTCGTCTAATCAAAAAACGGAACACACTTACAGTATTTAGAATTAAACGAGCTACAATTTTATAATATAAAGTTTCTTTCTATCTCCACCCCTTCCCCCCAATATTTCGCTCTAAACACAAACTTTTGGAATTTTTCATCATGTTTTTTTGTTCAAACGTCCGTCGCGGCTCAACCGTAGGTCTGATCAAGAAACGGATAGCACCTACATATCTTTACCTTTGACGATCTACAACTTTGTGATTTAAAATCTTTTTCCATCTTCACTCCTTTACCCCCAAATTCATGCTTAAACTTGAAATTTTGCCATTTTTCCTTGTTTTTGGGGGGGTTGGCTGCCCTGGAGTAGGTTAAAATCCGTTTTGGGTATGTTTGACCTATTACTTGTTTTTAAATATGCCTAAAGTTCATCCTTAACCAATTTCGGAATTTTCACTCACCCTAATTAACCCTCAAAATTGGGGGGATAATTTTAGTTAAAATAAAAAATCCCGATTTTGAAGATTCTCGTCAATTAAAAATTATATAAACGCAAGATTATATATAAACAAACAAATGCTTTGTATACAAAATTTTATGGTGTAAATTTTGTTCTATGGCGCCTTTTACCTATCTCTACTCCAACCCCCTCAAAAAAACCCCCATTTCGATAGTTATGTCCTTGGAATTTAGGAATAAGCCTACTTACACACTCATTAGCGCTAGAACATTGAAATCTTTAGCAGTGTTGGTATTCGGTCCAAATTACCTTAAATATGATTAAAATCGTTATTTTCTCATTTTAAACCCCCCCTTATGGTTTAAAATATTCCCCATGTTAATCAAATAGAGAATTAGCATGCGAAGAATAAGATGGCATTTCAAGCCTTTTTAAGGTCTTAGTAAAAATTAGTAAGTTATTCATGGTCGTAAGTCATTTGAAAAATAAAAAAGAGGCCAATCTCATCTTATACACCCCCAAACCTACAACATCCCCCTAAAAAAACGCAAATCTCATGTAAAACTGTTTCTCGTCGTTCTAGATATTTTTAATTTGTGTAGGTTTAATGTTGTGAAACGGTAGTTTTGTTTTTAGTTACAACCAAGTTGGAAGTCGTTGTTTATGTCACCCACCCCCCATAACCCCTCTTGCAGAAACTGTACAAGTGGCAATAATAATAACGTTTATAATAAAAGTAAACGATTTTTTTATGTTTTTATTACAACAGCGTGGCTCTTCTAGATGTGCTAGGGAGTTAAAATTTTGCAAACTTGTAGTTCTTGGGCCCAAACCCCCGGAAAAATCCAAAAAGTAGCATTTTCAAATTTTAACCCCCCCCCCCCCCCGAAATTAAGGGTTTCCCCCCATGTTATTCTTATGGGGAATAACTTTAAAAATTGCCGACTTTCGTGTGCCCGTCTGAACCACTTAGAAACGTGCTAGAGACTTCAAATTTGCGTAGTATTGAAGTATGAGATCTTACATTACCGGTGGAATTTGCAAAAGTCCCATTTTCAAATTTTAACCCACCGAAAAATCCAAAATGGCGGACCTCTGAAAACGACAAAACACGTTTTTTTCAAAGGGCTATAGCTCAAAAACGGTAAGAGCTAGAAAAGATTTGAAAGAATCTTGCGAACGGGAATTAAATTTTATACAAAACCCTCTTTGGCGTTTTCCAAAAATCGCACTCCTTCGGCCTCAAAAAACGCCCTACTTTCAAAATTTGGTAAATTTCTTTCAAAAGTTTTCCGGTTTTCGCTATTTTTTCATATTTAAATCATTATTTTTTGCAGATATTATTAATGCTCTGTATTCTCCTTAATTTACTTTAAATTTTACTCATTTAATGTTTTTTTATCTTTACTCCTTAACCCCCAAAACTTAGGTTTAATAACAAAATTTAAAGGGTTTTTACCACTTTTACAAGCCCCATGTTATTCTTATGGAGAATAACATTGAAAAATGCCTACTTTGGTATGCTCATCTGAACCACTTATAAACGTGCTAGAGACTTGAAACTTGGTATTAATGTAGTAGGGGATCTTATATAACGGTGAAATTTGCAAAAGTCCGATTTTAAAATTTTAACCTCGCCAAAAACCCAAAATGGCGGACCTCTGAAAACGATAAAACACGTTTTTTTCAAACGGATATAGCTCGAAAACAGTAAGAGCTAGAAAAGATTTGAATGAATCTTTATGAACAGGAATTAAATTTTCTACAAAACCCTCAAAGGCGTTTTCCGAAAATCACACTCCTTCGGCTTCAAAAAACGCCCTACTTTCAAAATTTGGTAAATTTCTTTCAATTTTTTACCGGTTTTCACTATTTTTTCATACTTAAATCATTCCTTTTTGCCTTGTATTATTATTGCCTTGAATTCTCCTTCTTTAACTTTAAATTTTACTTATGACATGAGTTTTCGTAACTTCACTCCTTGACCCCAAAAACTTAATTTTAATGTTAAAATTTGAAAGTTTTTACGAGCCCCATGTTATTCTTATGGAAGATAACATTGAAATTTAATGACTTTGTTATGGTCATCCGAATCGTTTAGAAACGTACTAGAGACTTGTAATTTTGTAGTATTGTAGTATGGGATGATAAGCTAAGGGTGAAATTTGCAAAAATCACATTTTAAATTTTTTACCTCCCCAAAAATCCAAAATGGCGGACATCTAAAAACGATAAAACACTGAAAGTTGCCGTCTTTGGTATGCTCATCTGAACTGTTTAGAAAGGTGCTAGAGACTTGAAACTTGGTAGTATTGTATTATGGGATCTTACATTAACGGTGAATCTTGCAAAAGTCCCATTTTCAAATTTTAACCCCCCAAAAATCCAATATGGCGGACCTCTGAAAACGACAATACACGTTTTCTTTCAAAGGGCTATAGCTCGAAAACGGTAAGAGCTAGAAAAGATTTGAAAGTATCTTTACGAACATGAATTAAATTTTCTACAAAACACTCTTTAGCGTTTTACGGAAATCGCACACCTTCAACTAAAAAAAATGCCCTAGGGTCAATCCATATCAAGTGATCCAATGAGAGTTGCTTGACCATTTTTAATATTTTTTATTTTTTTATATATTGTTCCCTCATGTTTTGGAAGTTCAAAAATGATTTTATAAAATTTTTATCCCTTCCAATTTTTTTGTAGTGGCCATTTTTGTCTTGCAGCGCACGGTGATTTTTGAGTTTGCAGACGTTAACGCTAACGAACATATATTTTTACCTACTTAAGTTACACAAATGCAACCAAATTCACTTTGTTCATCATATTCCCATCTTTAATTTTGGTTATGATCATAATCTGCCTAATTTGTACCCATATGGGTGAAAAAAATGTTTAAAAACAAGCAACGGAACGAAATGAATTTCACTTTTTGAAGCCTATTTTTTCCATGAAGGGTTTGTAAATTACTGATAATATTTTTTATTCAATTACATATACTAGTGTACTCTATGTAGCTAGAGTTATAACACTGATATATGTTTCCTTTAATTTTGGCAATTTTTTAAAAATATAGATTTTTCAATTTTCGTAAAGTTTGGAGCTTAATATCTCTGATGGGACATGGGATAAAAATTTGATTTTTTCACAGGATGTTCTTCTGTGTATAAGGAAACTACAGTAAAAGATTTATCATTGATATTTTACTGTGGTTAAAGTTATGAATTTTTGGAAACGGTAAAAAAACGCATGTTGTTTAGTGCAGTTTTTACTCGTCTACAGGTTGAATACTGTATTTTCTCACATTAAAAAGCAAAACAATTTACCTGTTTTTAAATTTTAAATAAATTTAGAATTCTTAAGATTTATAACTATATTAGGATTTAAAAATAATAAATAATTTATGAGGCTTGTTGTGATAGAATAATATTCTGTTTCTGAGAAAAGCAATCATCATTAAAGATTGATAGTACGAAAAGAACAGTTTATGACAGCAGATAAGGAATAGGACTCCATACAACAAAAGACAACTGATAAGACAACTGATAAAGAGCAGTATTATTGTTTTATGACAGCAGATAAGGAATATGACTCCACACAACAACAAAAGACAACTGATAAGACAACTGATAAAGAGCAGTATTATTGTTTTGATTGTTGTTTGATTACTCTGCATGTCTGTATAGGAGACCTTATCTCAAATACATCAGTCAGTGCCATGCTTCGTTGTAGTGTGGATGGATTTTACTCAGACTAAAATAATTATATTTTCATGTGTTTTTAAAAGTGTTTTTTAAGCGTTTGTAATGAATCAATTTTGTTCTATTGGTGAAATAGTGGGTGAAGAATGCCACAAAATCGTTTATGGTTTAGTTTTGAAAGATTTGAAGGAGTTGAACAGTTTTAGTGAAACCCAGCAAGAGTTATTGAAAAGAAGAGTAGGTAATCAGGTTACCACTGTTTGTGAGTACCATGAAAAGAAGTTTATTTATAAGTATAATCATATCTATGGTAAATACTGTTCTGACCCATTAAAATGTCACAAGAAACCTATAAATAAAGGTTTGAGGGAGATCAAAATAGAACATTTATCACTAACTAAAATCAAAAATGATCTTAATTTAGTTCCTGGAAAGTCACTCTGCCCAAATTGCTATACAAAAATCTTTATTTTACCATCAGAATCTACAGAAGATAAATTTGCTGAATGTCAGGACGATTACGTTCCTCCAACAGAAGTTTTGGAACATGTGGACATTGCTTGCTCTGTTTTGGGAGTCTCTCCAGCTTCCAAAATACGAAAACTGAGTGATGCCAAGAGACCAATTGCTATAGATTCCAAAGTAAATCGAATATCCAAAACACTTAAAATAAATTTAGAATTGTATTTTGACAAGGGACCAAGTACATCTAATACAGAGGAAGTGTTAGAACAGACTGAGGTTTCAAGGGCAGATTATTTGGATTTAATTACTAAATTAAAAGCAAAGTGTTTGATCTCAACCAAAGAAGAAAAAGTAAAAATAATCAGTTTACTACCTGATACCTGGTCACGACAAAAGATTTGTAGCGAATTTAAAGTTTCCGATCGATTGGTTAGATTAACAAGGCAATTAGTAAAAGAAGAAGGAATCTTGCCCGTGCTTGGGAAGAAGAAGGGAGTAGGTGTTTCTCAAGAAACTGTTATTAAGGTACAAGCTTTTTTTGAAAGTGAAGAAAATAGCAGGATGTGTCCTGGAAAAAAAGATTGTACTAACGTAGTTGTAGAAGGAAAGAAAATAACAAAACAAAAGCGTTTAGTTTTATCAAACCTTAACGAACTATTTGTTGCTTTTAAAGCTGCTCATCCCGAATGTAAAATAGGTCGATCTAAATTTTGTGAATTACGACCTAAATGGTGCATTTTGGCAGGGGCGTCCGGCACACACTCTGTGTGTGTCTGTGTTTACCACCAAAATGTAAAATTAATGATCGATGGTGCAAGATTAAACGTTGACTACAAAGATTTACTGGAGCTCCTAGTATGTGATATTAACAGTTATGACTGTATGTTAAGTTTGTGTGATAAGTGCCCAGGACAACAAAGTATAATCGATATTTTTCATGAATCTGAAGAGGACATGCCAGATCATATTCAGTTCAAACAATGGGTGACAACGGACCGTGCTGAAATGATAACAATTTTGAAACCACAGGAAGAGTATTTTGAATCATTAACTGAGAAACTTGAAAACCTGAAAAGCCACCACTATATTTCCAAAATACAAAGCAAATTCTTAAAAGAAAAGAAAGAGAATCTTTTGGAAACTGAATGTTTAATACTGGCAGATTTCGCTGAGAACTTCACATTTTTGGTCTAAGATGAAATTCAGGGGTACCACTGGGTTAATGATCAGGCGACTGTACATCCGTTCGTGGTTTACTTCAAAGATGAAGATGGTAAGATTAAAAGTCACTCGATTTGCATTTTAAGTGACTATTTAGAGCATAGCACACAAGTTGTACATGTTTTTCAATCATATGTAATTAATTTAATTAAAGAAAACTTGCCTAGAGTTGAAAAGGTCATTTACTTTTCTGACGGAAGTGGTTCCCAGTATAAAAATAAGAAAAACTTTTCAAATCTCTGCAACCACAAAAAGGACTTTGAATTAGATGCTGAGTGGCACTTTTTTGCCTCCTGCCATGGCAAAAATGCATGCGATGGAATTGGGGGAACAACAAAACGTGAAGTTAGTAAGGCCAGTTTACAAAGAACCTCAACAGATCAGATTCTAAGTGTAGAGAAGATGTACGAATTTTGCAAACAGAACATCAAAGGGATAAACTATTTTCTTGTCCGGAAAGAAGAAATTCTGACACACATCGAAGAACTTAAAACCAGATTTGAAAACTGTATACAAGTCAAGGGAACGAGGGGTTATCATAAATTTTATGGGGTTTCAGAGAACACAATAAGGTGCTTTATAACATCAAAAAGTGACATTTACGAAGACCATTGCATATGCAAAATTGTACCATTGACCCTAGAAACTGACGACTTGGTGGCTTGTGTATACGATGGGCAGTGGTGGTTGGCACAAATTGAACAATTAAGTTTGGAAAATAGTGATGTGTATGTGCACTTTTACCATCCTGCTGGACCAAGAACAACTTTTAGACAGTCTGATAGTGACAAAGTTTGGGTACCTATTAACAACATTTTAAGAAAACTGTCATTTCAAGAACTCAAAACGGCAACTGGAAGAGTATATAATATATCTCAAAAACTGTCTGATGAAATAAGCATTCTTCTTAATGCTCATTCCAACTAGGAAAACATGAAATAAATGTAAGTCCTTTTAAATTTTTAATGATTAGTTTGTTGTAACGCATAACACATAATAAAATTGTTGTTCTATTTTTTGTGGGTTTCTTTACATTTTAAAACCAAATATTTAGCCTAATTATATAATATTAGCCAGCAATATGTAAGCCCTACTTGTAGGCCTACAGTTAAAAACATTCAATTACTGAAGCACAATACAATTATGAATCTTTAAAGGCCCTTAATTGAATAGTTTTTACCAAAGTATTTATATGATTAATACCGTCACTGAAAGGGGCATTTATACGATTTTAAATTTTTTTAAAATAAAATTTCTAATAATATTTGTTATGTTTATAATGTTATAGTTAAAGGGGTAAAGTATTTGTTATATATTTAAAAGTGGTAAATTGTCTGCCCTTTGAAGCAATAAAGGTCAGTATTTAACCTGTAGACAAGTCGCTACTACACCAAAAACTATGCAATTTCTTGCCGTATCCAAAAATTCATAACTTTTACCACAGTCAAATATCAATGATAAATCTTTTACTGTAGTTTCCTCATATACAGAAGAACATCCTGTGAAAAAATCAAATTTTTATCCCATGTCCCATCAGAGATATTAAGCTCCAAACTTTACGAAAATTGAAAAATCTATATTTTTAAAAAATTGCCAAAATTAAAGGACACATATATCAGTGTTATTACTCTAGCTACATGGAGTACACTAGTATATGTAATTGAATAAAAAATATTATCAGTAATTTACAAACCCTTCATGGAAAAAATAGGCTTCAAAAAGTAAAATTTATTTCGTTCCGTTGCTTGTTTTTAAACATTTTTTTCACCCATATGGGTACAAATTAGGCAGATTATGATCATAACCAAAATTAAAGATGGGAATATGATGAACAAAGTGAATTTGGTTGCATTTGTGTAACTTAAGTAGTTAAAAATATATGTTCGTTTACGTTAACGTCTGCAAACTCAAAAATCACCGTGCGCTGCAAGACAAAAATGGCCGCTACAAAAAAATTGGAAGGGATAAAATTTTTATAAAATCATTTTTGAACTTTCAAAACATAAGGGAACAATATGTAAAAAAATTAAAAATGGTCCAGCAACCAAATTATTTTTTATTGGATCACTTGATATGGATTGACCCCCTACTATTAATATTTGGTAAATTTTAATATTTTTTTTTACTATTTCCGCTACTTTTCCCAATCTAATTAAATTCTTTTCAAATATTATTAATATTTTGTATTTACTCTGGTTTACTTAGGGTTTTATCCTCCTACCGTATTTACAACCCCCCCCCCCCCCCCAATATTAAATCCTCCACAATGGGGGACTGGGGCTGGACTCTAATCTACTAATGACGACTAACAGCTAGGGGGCCTGGGGGCGGAGCCCCCAGCGAGCCAAAGGCGAGTCTAAATACTATACAACCGCATATGTAACTCACTCACGGAAGATACTAATTCTAGACCACTTCTAGAAGTGCTAGAGAGTTGAAATTTGGCACGATTGTCGGTCTTGGTACCAAACCCCCGGGAAAATTCCAAAAAGTCACATTTTTTTATTTTAACCCCCCCTTATTCAAGAATCCCCCCCCCCCAATGCTATTCTTATGGGAAATAACATTGAAAAATGCCGACTTTGGTGTGCCCATCTGAACGGTTTAGAAACGTGCTAGAGACTTCAAATTTCGGTAGTATTGTACTTTTGGATCTTAAATTAACGGTAAATGTTGCAAAAGTCCCATTTTCAAATTTTAACCCACCCAAAAATCCAAAATGGCGGACCTCTGAAAACGAAAAAACACGTTTTTTTCAAAGGGATATAGCTCGAAAACAGTAAGAGCTAGAAAAGATTTGAAAGTATATCCAGGAACAGGAATTAAATTTTATACAAAACCTTCTTAGGCGTTTTCCAAAAGTCGCACTCCTTCAGCTTCAAAAAACGCCCTACTTTCAAAATTTGGTAAATTTTTATTACATTTTTACCGGTTTTCGCTATGTTTTCATACTTAAATAATTTTTTTTTAAAAATTATTATTGCTTTGTATTCTCCTTACTTTACTTTAAATTTTACTCATTACATGTTTTTTCGTAACTTTACTCCTTGACTCCCAAAACTTAATTTTAATCTCAAAATTTGAAGGTTTTTTGCCACTTTTACGAGCCCCGTGTTATTCTTATGGAGAATAAGATTGAAATATAATGACTTTGGGTATGGTCATATGAATCGTTTAGAAATGTGCTAGAGACTTGTAATTTGGTAGTATTGTAGTAAGGGATCATAAGCTAATGGTGAAATTTTCAAAAGTCACATTTTCAAATGTTAACCCCCCCAAAAATCCAAAATGGCGGACCTCTGAAAACGATAAAACACGTTTTTTTCAAACGGATTTAGCACGAAAACAGTAAGAGCTAGAAAAGATTTGAAAGTATATCCAGGAACAGGAATTAAATTTTCTACAAAACCCTCGTCGGTGTTTTCCGAAAATCGCACTCTTTCGGGTTCAAAAAACTCCCTACTTTCAAAATTTGGTAAATTTCTTTCAACTTTTTTCCGGTTTTCGCTATTTTTTCATACTTAAATCATTCCTTTTTGCAAATATTATTATTGCTTTGTATTCTCCTTACTTTACTTTAAATTTTACTCATTACATGTTTTTTCGTAACTTTACTCCTTAACCCCCAAAACTTAATTTTAATCTCAAAATTTGAAGGTTTTTTGCCACTTTTACGAGCCCCATGTTATTCTTATGGAGAATAAGATTTAAATTTAATGACTTTGGTATGGTCATATGAATCGTTTAGAAACGTGCTAGAGACTTGGAATTTGGTAGTATTGTAGTAAGGGAGCTAATGGTGAAATTTTCAAAAGTCCCATTTTCAAATGTAAACCATCCTAAATATCCAAAATGGCGGACCTCTAAAAACGACAAAATACTTTTTTTTTATCGCCTGTAGCTCGAAAACGGTAAGAGATAGAAAAGATTTGAAAGGATTTTCATGAACGGGAATCAAGTTTTCTACAAAATCCTATAAGGCGTTTTCCGAAAATCGCACTCCTTGCCTTGCCTTACTTTACTTTAAATTTTACTCATTACATGTTTTTTCGTAACTTTACTCCATGGCCCCCAAAACTCAATTTTAATGTCAAAATTTGAAATTTTTTACGAGCCCCATGTTATTCTTATGCAGAATAACATTGAATTTTATTGACTTTGGTATGCTCATCCTCTAGCACTTATAAACGTGCTAGAGACTTGATACTTGGTAGTATTGTAGTATGGGATCTTATATTACCGGTAAAATTTGCAAAAGTCCCATTTTCAAATTTTAACCACCCTAAAAATCCAAAATGGCGGATCTCTAAAAACGACAAAACACGTTTTTTTTTTCAAATGGCTTTAGCAAAGTGTTTTCTAGATTAGGTGGAAATATGAAATTTGGCACGATTTTAGGTATTGTGCCCAATAAGAAAAGTTAAATTTTACAAATAAACCCCCCCCCCCCAAATATTTAATCCTCCCCCCTAATGTTATTCTTACAGGTGCATAAGTCTAAATCACGTTTACCCATTTCTAGATTAACTGGATATCTGAAATTTGGCATGATTGTAGATCTTGCGCCCTTTCTGAAAAGTCACATTTTACAAATATAACTCCCCCCCCCCCACGAAATATAGAATCCCCCCAAAAGTTATTCCTACAGGTGCATCGGTCTAAATCAATTTTACCCACTTCTAGATTAGCTAAAGATCTGAAATTTGGCTCAATTGTAGGTCCTGCGCCATGGCCTATTTGTATTTACCCCCGACCAAAAAAGGGGGCCTGGGGGCGGAGCCCCCAGCGAGCCAAAGGCGAGTATATATATATATAGGCCTATATATACATCTATAAAAATTTGAACGAATGGTGTTTTTGGCCTCTGGGGACATCAAAATAAAAAAGTAAATCGGTCCCGGGCCTAGGTCTTACCATGCCACCTACGGTAATAGCTACTTCCCTGTAGGGAAATTCGCTAAAAATAGAGGAATCAAATCAAATCAAATCAAAACATCTTTATTTTCCTTACATGTACATGGGTACAAAAATAGTGTCAAGTATAAAGTACTAAACTAGCTTAGATATAAATACATTTTAAGTATGAATATTTATTCAATGAGTTCCTCCATTGTATAAGGCGCCTTTCCTATTAAATGTTTTTTTTAAATTTAGATTTAAATAATTTATAATTTGATTCCTCCCTTATAGAGGCAGGCAATTTCCTTAGAATTTGTGATCCAGCAAAAGTCGTTTTTTTTTTTTAGAATTCCAGCTTATAGGTTGAAGTTACAATATTGTTTATGTCTTGTATTGTAGCTATGTGGCACAACTGGCTCATATTTTATGCTGTCTCTTTTAGCTATACACGCTATTTCAAAAGTATACGCTGCTAAAACTGTTAAAATATTTAGATTTTTAAAGTGAGATTTAACTGATTCATCTTTTTTAAGGTGTAACATAGTTCGAATGGCCTTTTCTTGCATGATTAGAATTGTATTTAAATTTTTAATGGTAGTTGCCCCATATAGTCCAATGCCATAGGTAGTTTATGTGAGAATGAATATGGGCAAAATATATTTTTTTGAGTGCATCTAAATTGCACAAATAAGACATTCTTTTCAATGCGTACACTCCAGAATTAAGCTTTTTTAATAATTTGTCAACGTGTTTATTCCAACTTAGGTGCTCATCTACATAGAGACCTAAAAGTTTGGCTTCAGAAAGTTGTTCTATTGATTCTGAATCAATGATCAAATTGGGTTCAAGTTTCTGTTTTCTTTGTTTAGTCGAAAAGGACATGAAGTTTGTTTTTGTTGTATTGAGATTCAAATTATTATTTTTTAGAAATTGTTGTATATTATACAATTCTACAAAGGCCGAAAATTCCAACTCATCTTTACTTTTCCCCGCCACTGTTAAATTTGAGTCATCTGCATATAAACAAATCTTACTCTTTTGAGGATTAACAATACTTTTAGGCAATTCTTTTATATAACATAAAAACAAAATTGGTCCCAAAATTGAACCCTGTGGCACCCCCCACTTAATTCTACGTTTATGAGAGTTAAATGTAGTTAAATAATTGTTTTTGTTTGATTTTATTTCAACAAATTGCATCCGACCATCCAAATAAGATTGAAACCATTTTAAGGGGACTCCCATTATTCCAAGACTTTCCAGTTTCTCTAGCAAAATTGAATGACAAACACTATCAAATGCTTTAGAGAGATCCATGTATATCCCTAGAACATTTTCACCGTTTTCAATTGATTCTACGATGGACTCAATGAAGTCAGTAGCTGCTGTTATTACTGATCTTCCATTTCTGAAACCATGTTGAGCATTATCAAATAACTTATTTGCTTCAAGATAATCTACCAATCTAATGTACATTGCTTTCTCATATACTTTTGATACAGCAAGGAGCAATGAAACAGGTCTATAGTTAGATATTTCAGTAACCTCGTTTTTTTTATGTAATGGAATTACCTTTGCAATTTTTAGTTGATGTGGAAATAAGCCAGACACAAAAGAGGAATTCACCAAATGTACAAGTGGCTTTACTAAAAGGTTCCCTACATATTTTAATAATTTAGTTGGTATATCATCATAACCACTAGACATTTTATTCTTAAGTGAACCAATAATTCTTTCCATTTCCTTATCATCTACAGGAGTGCACTTAAATATCCTACTTTCAAAAAGCCCTTTTGCTTTATTTACATCGTTAACTTTCTTAGTTGTTCCTCCACTTTTATCTAGAGGTTGCCTAACACTAAAGTTATCTACCACATCTATAAAGTAATTATTAAACATGTTTGCAACATAAGTAGGATTTTCAATTAGTTCATCATTCAGTCGACTAAGACTAATATTCTCTGAGTAAGTGTTTTTTTTTTAAACTTCATTATTAATTATTCTCCATGTGGTTTTGTTAATGTTACTCGAATTATGAATTTGGAAATCAAAAAACTTCTTTTTACTCTCAGTAATTTTTTATTTAATATTTTTTTTCTTTTATTTAGTTTAGAGAAAGTACATTTATTTATTTATTTATTATTATTTATTATTATTATTATTATTATTTATTATTATTATTATTATTTATTTATTATAATTATTTTTTTATTATTATTTATTTATTATTATTTATTTATTTATTAGGAACAAATCTCTTTCAAAAATCTTTTCAAAAATGTGTCGGGGAGGGTCCCCTAATGAATATATATGATAGGTGAGAATAAAATCACCCTGCCGCTCTGGGTGGGTGGTTAGAAGGGAGAGGTAAATGCCCCAATTTGCGGTTTTTTGCTTATAACTTGAAAACGGCGTGTCATAGCTTAAATTGTTCAGTGTAAAAGTTAAAGCTAATTAAATTTCCTACAACTTTGATCATAAACATTATTAGTGAAAAACGCACAGTTTCAGAGATATCCGCGCTCAATTTTTTCTCCTTCCTTGTTATTTTTCAGAAATATTGTCTGAAAGAACAGAGGCGGCGTTTAGGGGGGGCCAGGGGGGGGGCAGCTGACCCCCCACTTTCTTAAGGAATATTTATCAAATTATAACATAGGCCATAGGCCTATTTTTTAAAACTAATTAGTAGTTTTAACTAGTAGTAAGTAAGTTAAATTGACTAGCTACCCTCATACAGAATACAAATAAAACGTTGAGTGCGGCATACATTCAAACAGGCACTCGCCAATGGCGGCGAGGTTCGGGCAAAGCCCAGGCGCCTGGCGTTCAGGGGGGGGGCAGCTGCCCCCCCACTTTCTTAAGGAATATTTATCAAATTATAACATAGGCCATAGGCCTATTTTTTATAACTAATTAGTAGTTTTAACTAGTAGTAAGTAAGTTAAATTGAATAGCTACCCTCATACAAATGCCTAACAAAATTAACAATAAATAACGTCTAGTATACTATTACAGAATACTAATAAAACGTTGAGTGCGGCATACATTCAAACAGGCACTCGCCAATGGCGACGAGGTTCGGGCAAAGCCCAGGCGCGCCACCGAATCAGAGAACGCAATTGGCAATCAAATATTTCAGTCTGACGAATAACAAAAGAGCATTACAATCCAACAATCAAAATCAGCTGGTTTTTTTAAAACAAAGTTTAACACCCAGCTGATCAGATGTTAGCTGATTAGCCCTCCAAGTGTCTTTTTTTAATAGTTAGGCCTACCTGAAAATGTGGCTTGTAGCCTACTAACTGTTTAAAAGGGGAGGAGGGAAAATGCGGATAAGGAAAATGATTCTTTGAACTAGAACCAAAATTCACATCACAACAGTTTTATTAATAACAGTTACCGAAACAAAGATTTAATACTATAATGTCCATGGTCTGGCTCCTTTTGTTTTGGACGAGAGGGTCCATCTTCTTTCTCTAAACCTGGTGTCATATGGAACTGATAATCACTATCGAGGACATCGCCATCATCCAATTTTTGGTTGGACTAAATATCGGCTATTGATGTGAGAGTGTGGTTCATATATTATTCTTTATCTTCCTCTCTCATCAGAACGGGCATTCTGTTTTAACAGTTTTCTTTCATACACTGCTACAATCTTTAGTACATTTACAAAAATCAAGTCCAAAATTTTCCGTGGGGCAGTTGTATAAAGCAAGAGAACTTTCTTTCCAACAAGAAAAACAAGACTAGGCTGATTGAGCTACTGGTCAGAGCTAGACTGCAAGAGGGATAGTACCGCCACAGGTGACGCTGATCGTCATGTGTGGACTGAACAAGGCAACATCTCATTCCTCTGCAGTTGTTGTTGGGGAGGATGTGGATCTAATTGTCCTGCTTGCTGCAGCACTAACACCACTTGACAAAATTGTCTATTCCCTCAAGCCAACTCAAACACCTCAAGGGTAACTGTGAAACAAAATTGTTCTCCTCCAAACAACTGCAGAAGCTTCCCTTCATCAAATGTATACTTTTTCTGCATGGATTCTTGGGGTGTGACACCACCAGTGCCATAGCTGGCAAGGGTAAGCGATCTATTCTCGAAGCTTTCCAAACCCAAACAGAAAAATTTGAGACTATTTCCCAAGCTTTTTACGACCCATTTTCAAGCCGGGCTGCCATAACCAAAGCTGGAGAGGACATGTTCCTCATTTTGTATCGCGCCCCCCACATAAATGGGACCTAGAACAACATCGCTACACTCATTTGTTAAATATTCTGCTAAAGCCAGAAGTAATTTATCAACCTTGCCTCCAACAAAAGGTGCAGCTCAGCAGCACTCACTGAGAGTATATTTACAAACTCAACAGTGGCTTGATAATGTGTCGCTTAATCCTCAACAATGGGGTTGTGTTTGAGATGAAAGTGGAGTTCTCAACCCGATCAAAACCGTAGACCCTCCTGCTCCTGCCAGCATCCAAGAATCTATCTTCTGTTGCTGCTCTACCGGATGTGGATGCAGGAAAGCCGGCATCCACTGTTACCAAATATGTACCTGCGAGGGTGCTTGCCTGAACCATGCAACAATCTCTCTACAATGTCACAGAAAACATACTACTATAACCCAGAATGCCAACCGCATGGTAAAAAGCATTAAGTGTTTTGAGAGAGCTTTGCCTGTCAATCGTAGGCAGCGCCACCAGCGTTGCCATTGGCATTCTGGGTTATAGTAGTATGTTTTCTGTGACAATGTGAAGATGATGAGGAAGAAGACAGTGAAAAAGAATAAGATCAATCTTTATCATAATATGAATTTTTGATGTATTTCTCAGTGGCAAGAACTAGAATATTTAATTAAAGAACTAATGTTACCTTAGCCTATGTTCTTGCAAGAACAAAGGCTAAGGTAAAATTAGTTCTATAATGAAATATGAATTTATTTGGTAAGTTTTAATTGTTTTAACTTGGATCATATAATAATTACATAATCTTTTTATTTTAACACATTGTTATTTACATAACTATTACCAGTTTTTACCTTAAATATATTAATGTTTGGCCCAAACAATTATAAGAAACCACATAAATCGTGCAATGATAAAAAAAAGACTTTGCAACTATTTGTGTAATTCACGATTTTCTCTTTAATCTTAAAAATGCTGTAACTTTTGACCTACATTATATGTATTTACATATTTGTATATATTATTGAAGTAAATATAATTCTCTCCAACTTTCTTTCAGTAAATATTTCTGAAAAATAACAAGGAAGGAGAAAAAAATAACATTTTAACGAAAAATGTCCAGTGAAAATCTTTTTTTCGAACATTATATCTTTTTGAGCGCGGATATCTCTGAAACTATGCGTTTTTTACTATTAATGTATATGTTCAAAGTTGTAGGAAATTTAATTAGCTTTAACTTTTACACTGAACAATTTAAGCTCCGACACGCCGTTTTCAAGTTATAAGCAAAAAACTGCAAATTAAGGCATTTACCCCTCTCATCTCCCCCCACCCCCCACCACCAAGAGCGGCAGGGTGATTTTATTCTCACCTGGTTCATCGGCATGGTAGGTTTTTATCGACGCTTCATCCCCAATGTTGCTGAATTGGCGGCTCCTCTCAATGAGCTTCGGAAGAAGGGCGCCAAGTTTGTCTGGGGTGAAGCGCAGCAGACGTCTTTTGACCTTCTCAAGTAGGCTATCATGCAGCCCCCTGTTTTGGCAATGCCGGACTTCAATCAAAACTTTGTCCTGCAAACTGATGCTTCCTCCGTCGCAATTGTGGCTGTGTTGTCACAAGAGGTGGATGGTATTAGGCAGCCAATTGCGTATGCCTCACGCACTTTGAATTCCTGCGAAAAGAAAAGCGCTTCTGTGTATGAACTCGAGTGTTTGGCTGTCGTGTTTGGAGTCAATAAATTCAGACGCTTTTTGGAGCACAAAGAGTTTTTATTGGAAACCGACAACCAGGCACTCTCGTGGCTTCTTGCACATCCACACCAGCTTGGGAAAATTGGTCGTTGGGTTGTCCAAATATCGTCCCTTAAGTTCCAAGTGCAACACGTTCGAGGCACACAGAATGTGATTGCGGACACACTATCTAGGATGAACCATTCACCCGACGATCATCCTTCTGATCAAGAGCAACCGGGTTGTGCCGTGCTCTTGGAGTTTCCACTCTCTTTCTCTGATTTTATTCACCATCAGCTGAAGGATCCTGAGCTGGCAAAGATTATTGGTGAGCTTCAAAATGGGGGAGCCCACCCCCCATATTTTCTGTCCCAGGGTGCCCTTTGCTGTCGTGCTCGGCAGCGAGGTAAACCTAAAGTTGTGCTGCCTAGTCTTCTAATCCCTATGGTCTATGAGTATTTTCATTCTTCTCCTGTGGGTGGGCATCTAGGTATCCACAAGACCATTGCGAAGGTTAGGGAAATGTTCATCTGGAAGGGTATGGATCGGGACCTTGCTGCTAGGGTGCGTTCTTGTCAAAAGTGCTCGCTAAGCAAGCCCGCTCAAAACACACAAGTTTGGTTTGTTATCATCTGAGGTGGCGGAAAGACCTTTGGAGAAGGTTTTCATTGACTATGTAGGGCCTCTCCCGCGTAGCAAGTCAGGAAATAAGTTCCTACTTGTTTGTGTGGATGCCTTCTCCAAGTTTTGTTGGCTTTTTCCCTTAAGGAATGCCACTGCACAGCTCACCGTGCAGGTACTTTGAACGCACCTTTTCCAACAATTCGGAATACCCGCCATCATTGTTTCCGACAACGGAACACAGTTTGTTTCCCATCTGTTCAAAAGAATGTGCTTTGGGCACGGAATCCGCCATGTGACTACTTCCCCTTACTATCCACAGCCTTCTCATGCTGAAAGGTTCAATCGCAATCTTCGCTCCGCTCTAATAGCTTTCCATGCTGACAGGCAGACCACCTGGGATCAGGAACTCCCCTGGCTTCAGTTTGCTTTCAATACTGCTCACCATGAGAGCCACAAGGCGGTCCCTTTCGAGCTGTTTCTAGGCTATCCGCCTAACAACCCGTTAGCGAATGTGTGGGGAATTGGCGACCTTCTGCCACCTCCTGGTGCGGCTGATGTCAAGGCAACTTGGCAAGCGGCCAGGAGAAACTTGATCAGAGCTAGGGAATTGGTCCGGAGGAAGCACAATCGTGGTAGAATAGACAACCCTTTCCAGGTGGGGGATTTGGTGTTTTGTAAAGCTCATCCGGCCAGTTCGGCTGTGGACAAGAGAGCTGCAAAGTTGTGTCATCGGTGGTCAGGTCCCCACCGCATCCTGAGGTTTTTGACGCCTGTCACGGCGGAGCTAGGAGATCCACGGACTGGAAAAGTGTTCCGGAGGGCGCACATTTCTCATCTCAAGCCCTTCCGCGGAACTCTTCCTCTGGGCAATTTTCTTTTCTCTTGTGTCTGGGTGGGAAGTGCACTGGGCCAGAGAACCTGATCACTTCTTCTGTCCCCTGTGTTCTGCGAAGGAATTTCCCTCACAAAATTTTCTAGCTCTGGCCAGAGCAATCCCTGGGGGTGAGTTTTCCCCTCAGTTTGGAAGTCCCTTGGCGTTCCCCACCACAGACACCTGAGTTGTCTTTCGTGTCAATTTCTCTTCAGGAAGTGGGGGAGAGGCTTGTTTGTTTGTCCCTTTGGAGAGAAGTGTCCTCTTTTGGAGGGGGGGGGGGGGGGGGGGTTGAGCCGTGACTACTTTCCACCGGCGAATGTCACGACTCATAATCAACGCTCAAAGTGTTTTTTGTATAGTTGTTTAGTTGTTCACCTTGTTTGTTTTTTTTTGGTGGGCCGCCCCTTGGGCCTGCACATGGATTCACGCTTCCAAGTCGTTGGCCTGGGTGCAGGCACGAGGGCGTGGTTCAGTTGTTAGTTTTCTTTTATCACTACCTTCAAAACGAGGGGTCACTCAATGAGGCTTAACATTTAAAATTTTTGATTTTCCCCAAAATTCCCCCATTTTAGGTTTGGGAACCAAGTAGCAATTAGGCTCAAAAAGTACTTCATAACATGCCATAAAGGTGTGTAGATTTTAGTTTTCCTACTGTGAGCCGTTACAAAATTTGAAGGGGGTCTCCAGACTTGGAAAGCTGTAAGATAAATTTAACTTCTTAGAATTTCAATTGGCTGCCATTTTTTATTGGATAGAGATAGAGACCTCTAGTTTGCGTTGTTGGTGGTCACTCGATGGTCTTACCTTTTGAAATTTTTGAGTTTCCCTCAAAATCCCTCATTTTGGGGATGTACACCAAGTGGCGGTTATGCCCAAAAAGTACTTCATAACATGCCGTGAAGGTGTGCCGAGTTTAGTTTTTCTAGTATGGGATGTAAAAAAATTAACAGGGTGTCTCCAGACTTTTTACTAACCCTGTATATGGCCTTGTTACAAACCACACATAACCAAAAACTTTTTTATATCTAATCAGAGGTTACAATTCATCTTTACTCTGAAATGTTTGTTTATATTTACATTATCGGTTATAAATCTCTCGGGAGCAGAAAATGTACCTCTAAACCTCTGCTCTTTGAATAAACTGTCAAATTAAAGTATTTACAGCTGATTTCAATTGATTATTTGACTATTTACATTCTTCCAAAATGTAAACATTGAAACTTTGGAAGCCCATGGGACGTAGTCCAATGGAAATATGAAAATAAATGATTTAATATTGCATTGTCATCCATTTGTGAGCTAAGTTTCATGCTTCAAGTCTCTAGCTCATCGGGAAATTAGTTTAAAATCGATTGCAACATTTTTACCGGACAAGAAAGGTAGCTAATAAAATTGTTTTAAAATGGCAAACATCCCTGACTATCACAAGAACATTGTTACCATCACCCAAAATCACGGCAAAACCGTTAACGTCTCTCGCTACGGTATCATAGGGACATCATCATTGTCATCCGCAAGCATGGCAAATTAATAATTGTAGAAAATAAAAATAATTTTTTGTTTTAAAAGAGTTTTTTTGTACTAAACACTGTAGCCCATTATTTTTTCTGCGTCCTAGTGGTAAATCCGTCACTGATTCCGCCACGGAACTGAGCCTACACATTTTGTATATACCTATTATTTATTATTGCTACTTAATTATGCTGGGTTAGGTTGGATTGTTTTACTCGGTTTACTCAGGCGAAACATTGATATCCGACTCCATCAGATTATCGAACAAATAAAGGTATCAATTCGATGGATAGCCAACTTAAACTCAAACGTTGTAACAATTGATAATACAATGCAGTAGCATATCAAGGTTTTGCCAAGTTACTCTATGAATGAAGCTGCATTGATATGATTATTAGAAGTACAGTTGAACCTCGTTTGTACGAACCTCGATAAAACGAATTCCTCGATAAGACAAATTTTTTTAAATCCCCTTGACACTTTCATATAGGTCAATGATAAAAACACCTCTATACAACGTAGTAATTAAGTTTAAAACCTCCATAAGATGAATTTGTTTGTGACATGGGGTAGGACTGATTAACCTCTATACAACGAATATTCTTAGCACAAAACCTCTACAAGACGAACGTGACCTCTATAAGACAAATTTATCATAATCGTAAACTCCATAGTACGTAGTTTTCAAAACAAATAGAAGCTCGTCTCAACATGAAACCCCCACCCATCCCTCCTCCTTCCTCAGTCATTGTTTGGAGAAACCTTGGAGCGAGGAGAAACCTCTATAAGAAGAATAACAGCAGCATTAAACCTCGATAAAACGACCCTCTTTATTAAGAATACCTCTATAGTACGAATTTTTCCCGTACCCCTTGAAATTCGTCTTATAGAGGTTCAACTGTACCTACTGTAGTTATTAGTATTATTGAAGTCATAGACTGACACGATTGAAAACACCGATAATTTGTATGACATGCTACTTGTTGGATGTTCAAGTATCACTGGTAACTTTAATCAGGCTGGTTTAAAATATTTAATTTATAATGTACAATATTATGGAGAAACCTGACTCTGGCATCTTAGCCTTATTAAAAATCTCATGGTCTGGTCCTTACCCAAAAAAGTGTGTGGAACTGCAAGTTATCTGATGCTAATTTTTGCATTTTGAATAATTCATGTTAATTTATTTAGATATGTATACTCTTGAGAATTGATGATATTTTCTGTTTCTATAGAGCTAAAACAATGATCAAAACAAAAGGGCTTCAACTATCCTATGACAAAAGGAAGAAAATGCAAGAGGAAATCAAGTTGGCCAAACAACTCACCCGAAATGCTTTAGATGAACGAAAGAAACAAAAAGAAGAGCTTAGAGAGAGACGTAAAACAAATATAAAAAGAAGGCAAGAAAATGAAAGGAAAGCGGAGATAGTGCAAGTGGTAAGTTCACATTAAAATAAGATCAAATAATAATTTAGTCATATTACCAGAATAATCCTGTTTAGCGATCCACAGCAACAATCGAAAGAAAAATTATAACTTTGCTCTCAATACAAGTACCTAAAAATTAGGGATGGATGAGATTGTATTTTTAGTTCGAGACGAGTCGGGATTTTTTATTTCTCATAAAATTTCGAGACGGGATTTCCCTTCTCATACATAACGAGAAATGCACGTTCGACATTTTTACCTAATTTTGTAACGTTATTAAATACCTACTGATTTATGAGGGATGACTGTTTAAATACAAAAATAACAGGGTAATAATAGGCAAAAATATTTAAAATCTTTTATTAAAAAACATCAGTATAAAATTTTTTTTATTAATTACGCCTACCTTATTAAAAATAGCTCTTGCGCTTAGGAAACATGGTGATATCAGTTAGGATAGAGTTTAACTTTGAAAAATACCAACTTCTAGGTTAGTGTCAAGCAACAATTATTCAATCTTGTGTTATTTTTAGAATTATATTATTGGAGTGACTTGTTTTGGCTATTAAAAAAAGTAAGAAAAAAGTGCTTTATTTTTCAAAATTCATTTACACCCTGTCATATATACAATAACAAAAAACAATGGTTTATTCAAACCGTCTGTTTGGTTGGCACCCTGCTTTGAATGAACATTATTTAAAAACTGTAACATAAATTACCTATTTAACTATACATATTAAAATGACAAGTATTATTGAAATTCAGCTCGTAAAAAAAACTTATCATAAAATAAAATCAATATTAATTTGTAGTGATGGACGAGACTAGATTTTTCACTTCGAGATGAGACGAGACGAGATTTTTTTAATTCCGGCGGGACAGGATTTTTTTTGGGACGAGATTTGATGAAAAGTTATAAATCAAATTAATATATACTTTAGGGATGGACGAGATTGGATTTTTAGTTCGAGACGAGACGAGACGAGATTTTTTATTTCTCATAAAATTTTGAGACGAGATCGAGACGGGATTTCCCTTCTCATACACAACGGGAAATGCACGTTCAAAATTTTTACCTGATTTTGTAACATTGTTAGATGACTGTTTAAATACAAAAATAATGACAATAGGCAAGAATATTTACAATCTTTTATTAAAAAACATCAGCATAACATTTTTTTATTAATCACGCCTAACTTATTAAAAATGCCTACGATTAGGAAACATAGTGATATCAGTTAGGATAGAGTTCAACTTATCCTAAAATAAAATAAATCATAAAATAAAAGCAATATTAATTTTTATAAAATAGTTAGCCTACTTGTTTAGACTTTTTATCGTAATAAAACATTCATCACACTGCTTACACTTAACAAAACTTCTCAAATGTTATTAAAGTAATATTATTAAAATAATTAAAGTAATATTTACATTTAAAGAATTAATTAAATAAGAACGCCTTCGCAAAGGAAACGCAACTACAACACGCTCCTGTATTGCGGGTATTGCATTGACTTTCTGCAGGAGTTTTTAATTTTTTTTTTTTTATTTTTTTATTCTCGTCTCGATAAAAATCTTGGCCAAAAAGAAATCTCGTCTCGTGTAACGAGATTTAAAATTTCCCGAAAATTTCCCGAAATTTTGAGACTTGACCATCCCTAATATACTTTTTAAGTTCAGGAATATTTACAAGTTTTAAAAACTTAACAAAAAATATACAAAAATATTTCAAATCTTTTATTAAAAACATTTTTAAAAACATCAGTATATAAAAAAAATATTAATAAGGACTAACTTATTAAAAATAACTCTTCGGCATGAAACATGGAGATATCAGTTAGTATAGAGTTCAACTTTGAAAAATATCAAAAACAACAGTATTACTAGTTGTTATGTATCAAGTAACAATTTTTAAGTCTTGTGTTATTTTTAGAATGATGAGTGACTTATTTTGGCTATGTTTACAGTAGTAAAACATGTCTCACACTAACAAAACTTCTCATTATTTGCTATGTAAAAAAAATTTTTTAAACAATTGAAGTAATATTTCCATTTAAAGAATAAATATCTATATATTAATACGCAAGCAGTTTTCTTTTCACAGCCATAACTCGATAACGGCTTAAAGACGGATTTTAACGTTTGAGATGTCAAATTAAAGGTATTTTCCCGTAGATGTGCAAATACGTCTCAGAGTATTAAGAAAGGGCATCACTTAAGTACTTTTAAGGGATAAAGTTTAGGAATGGTGGTGCTATCTGTTGACAATAGATACAACTCAATTCCCTTTGTTTACAACTAAACATATGGACGTAGTTTGAAATAGTTTTTAAGTTTAACCACAGACTGCAGGACATATTACTTCCAGAGCAAAGCCAGAATTTATATTTATTTAAACATCTGTTTACTAAGTCTGGTTCGTAAATAAATAGTTTCCTAGCAAGACTTGACAACAAATTGTTTGTAATAGTTCAATTTATTTACCTTACATCGTATTTTACTGAATTATCATGCAATTTTGGTTACAGCTTGGTGTGATGACGTGAATGTTTGAAAGTGATTATTCACAGCGCAGTCACCCTTTACATTACCATATTATCATGTACAGTAATTTACAATGTGTAGGCCTACCGGTATCAAAATTCCTTTGTAGTGTTTTCTGTTGTTTGGTTAACTTTCGTATTTGATCTAAATTTAAAATTAAATGCCACCAGTAAGACGAAGAACTGTGAGTAGCTGGAGGGAACGTGAACGTGACCGCTTGCATCAACCTCCCAATTGATCATTTGATGAATACAGAGTGGCGGTACCACAGTGGTGATACATCCAACCTCGAACAAATGAACATTAAATGTTTACATTGTGGTGGCATACATTTTAAACAAGAAAAAACTGGGCGAGACAGTTCCAATTTTACTCTTTGTTGCCATAAACGAAAGGTTTGTTTACCTCATTTGTGGAATTCACTATACTTTCAGAAACTTATTGGAAACTCCCAATCTAAAAAAGGGCTGTGAAACTTAATTACTGAAATTATTTGGATAAAATTTGTCAATAAATCCCGCCGTTGCCATGGTCAGCTCTAAAGGTCATTTAGATGAGAGGATCACACATGGGATCTACAATTTCGAGATCCATGACACTTTTACTACTGGATAGGTCTTATAATTACTGAAGGAAGGTCATGGTCCGGAATATGCACAGATGTATAAGTACGACGTTTGCACTGGAACCCAACAGCGCATGAAACACAATTCAAACAAAAAAATGCAATGAAAAATATGCGGGAAGTAGGGTCACAATGCCAACTCATTTGCCCAATCTTTTAAAACTGTTACAGAAGTTTGTAGGGAAGAGAGCTCCAAGGAGTCAAGTGAGATTCCTACGTGCATAGTCAGAGACAAAAGAAGTGGCTTTCTTCATTCCAATGATGCTATCTGTATAGATATCGCTGCTATTTTTAAAGCTGAATACAAAGCACCACTTGGCCAACAAACTAATAATGTTTTTTAACACGAATCCGTTTTAGATCCGTCGTTATATCCATTTGCTTACCCTCTTATGTTCTCAACCAGAGACTTTGGTTGGGGCGCATAATTTAAACACGCCTAAAACAGAATATATCGTAGAAATAATTTAATAATCAGTGGCGGATTTACCTACGGCGCCGCCCCTAGGCCCGTTCGGCCGGCCGCCCCTTTGTGTTTCACGAAAAAGGAAAGGAAGTCTCTCTCTCACGCTTTTCCTTAAGTTTGCGTAATGCTGCACCACTTAACCTAACCTTTTTCACTCATTATTATTATTTTCTTTATGCATAATTACAAAATTAAAATGAATAAAAAAGTAAAACAACCAATAGCGGTTCCAAAAAAAGTTAGTTTTTCACATAAATAAAATAAATAGGGCCTGTTATTAATACATTTTACATTTTAGATTAAATAAACATATAGGTTATTGTTCTGCCAAAACTTAAATAACTTATGACTGCCTTTAACACGTCCACTGTATCATTACAAAAAAGTAATAAATAAGCCTGTTTTATATTGTCATTCAATTATGAGTAGCCTACTTTAATCAAGAATGAATAAAATGGGCGAAATTTTGAGCAATGACTTAATTGCCTTATTTACTAACCAACATTTTCGTAGGCGGTTGACAACAAAATTCACTATACTGAAAGATTTTAAATTTAACATTCAAAACAGCTAACAATAATTTTTCTTATAATATAACTGCCAGGGCTGCCCCAAGGACGGCGCGTGCAGGGTGGCCGCACGGGGGGCCGCGGCTTTGGAAGGTTAAAAAGTTTAACAACGTTATCAGCAAACCGCAAACGAATATTTTACAGGAAACTCATAAAACATGTAATCACACACACTGCGTAAGTGCGTATTCGCCCCCACACGACCCAGCCCAACCTACATTTGCTTGTTTCTAACCTCAAAACTCAAACTTTTACATCAACTCATAGTCGTTTTGTGATGTCCGTTGTGAGTCGTAAATTCAATGTTTTTAGTAATTTTGTTCGGTGTAGTTGTTACGTTTATAAAAAAATACTTGCAAAACGTTCAATATTGATATATTGGACGTTGAGTCTATTGACGCAAACCCCCCAAATACATGTTTTGGTGAGGGGGCAAAAATTTAAATCTTGCCCCAGGCGTCTATTACCATTACCCTCGGGGCGGCCCTGATAACTGCCACTAGAAATACAACACAGGTACTGTAAATGACACACTGCATCTGCACGTCGCGACATGAACGTGAGTCGTCTTAACCACTTAAGGCAACAGCCATACGGGTTTTTTTCACGCTCAAACGCAGCGTAAATATGAGTAGTATTAAATGTAATGGGGAATGAATGCCATACGCCCCTCACGCAGTATGTTTTTCCACAATAGCGGGCGCCTATTCGTTTAAATACTACTTTAATTTTTCGCATGTTTTCAAGCTGCATTTTTGCATGAAAAAACCACCCGTGTGGCCGCAGCGCCGCAGCCTATCACCACGCGCCCGCCGCCACCGTGCCGCCCGTCACCCGCTGACGGGCCGCGCGCCGCCCCCCAATGGCAGGCGCCCCTAGGCACGTGCCTAGTGTGCCTTATGGTAAATCCGCCACTGTTAATAATGCTATAGTATGTGTCGTAGTGATTATCGTCAAGAGAGGGATTTAGCACATTAGGTCTGAAAAGCTTAACATTTCTAAGTCTTTACAGTGTGTGGTTACTACGTTCTCATAGAGGGCACCCGCCTACGGGCTGCAGGCGGGTTGTTATAAGAGATAACTGTTGTTATGATGGGAGTGGATCTATATTTAAATATTGTAGATTACTTTTATATTTTTTTTGTAACATAACATTTTTTTTCTATAATCAGTCAAAGAAATTACTTTAGAGTGACTCTTTGATTGTGATCTTGCTGTTTATGTTTTTGTTCTTTATTCTTTTATTACAAGTTGCAGTTTTGCTAGATATTGTGCAACGTGTTATCTAGTTAAATATAAACGCCTTCGCAAAGTTTTTTAATTTTAAATTTTTTTTAAATTAAATTTTTTAAATTGTTTTTAATCTTGTCTTGAAAATATCTCTTTAGTATTTCAATCCCGGCCGAAGCTTCGAGATAAAAAAAATCTCGAAAAGATCTTGAATTTTCGGGTCTTGTCCATCACTATTCATTTGTATAAAATACTTGTTTTGGCTATGTTTACAGTAGTAAAACATGTCTCACACTGCTTACAATTAACAAAACTTCTCATCATTTGTGAGGTCAAAACAAAAAAACCATAAAACAATTAATACTTACATGTAAAGAATTAATTAAATAAGAATGCCTTCACAAAGAAAACGCAACTACAACACGCTCCGGTATTGCGGGTATTGCATTGACTTTCTGCAGGCGTTTTAAATTTTTGTTTTTTATCTCGTCTCGAAAAAATCTCGGTCAAAATAAAATCTCGTCTCGTAGTAAGAAATTTAAAATTTCGAGACTTGTCCATCCCTACTAAAAATTCAAACTGGGCATCTAACCAAAATTACCAAATTATGAGTGAAATTTTTGGATATCCATAATTTGTTTAAGACTATAGGCCTACCACTCAGTCTATAGACCCTATTGTTACATGTGATTCCAAAGTTAAAAAGAGTTTTTTTGCTTTAAAAGTCATACAACAGCATGAATATATTTTATTTTAAAGGGTCCGTGGAATTGGCTAACTCTGGAACTCGCTAACCCCATGTTAAACGCACTATCTTCAAATTTGGTTGATGAGAGGAACTCGCTAACTTGTTCAATTTCGGAATTGGCTAACTCCGGAACCCGCTAACCCGCTCTAGAGCCGGGTTATCGAAATCCGTCCACGTACAGAAGTCTCTTAACTCGGCCCCTCGGCGGAACTCGTTAACTCCCAATCAGAAGCCTCGCGCACCGCCCAATGGGAGCCAAGCATGAAGATTGTTGGCCAGTGTTGCCAAAAGTGTAGTACCGGTACCTACGATTGTGATCGGTACCATAATGTCGTATCTTACGAATAATTAGGAGTAAGAGCAATGTAGTCAATAAAATAAATATATATTCAGAAATATGTTTAATATTATTATTATGATTATTATTAGGGTGGAAAATGCATTACAGTCTTACCATAGAAAAACCAACACAA
Source organism: Macrosteles quadrilineatus (assembly GCF_028750875.1). Lineage (NCBI taxonomy): Eukaryota > Metazoa > Arthropoda > Insecta > Hemiptera > Cicadellidae > Macrosteles > Macrosteles quadrilineatus. The sequence goes on along the minus strand of NW_026542600.1, from coordinate 41,537,302 downwards.
GTAAACTTTACACCCCTTTGTACATTTTGGAGGGAGTGTTGCACGACGTCCAAGTGCCACGACGTCCAATAATATTTTTTCAGTGCCACGACGTCCAAAACATAATTTTTGAGTTGTTGCACGACGTCCAAAAGTACAGTAACTGCCAAAAATATAGTCTTTCTACAAGCTTTGGACGTCGTGGCACTTGGACGTCGTGAAACTGCGCACTGTAGAATTGTAAAAAAGTATCATTTGCACCACGTCCAAAGCCTCTGCCGGTTGCACGACGTCCAAGTGCCACGACGTCCAAAGTGCCTGCACACAGTGAACACTGTTTGCCGACCTCAGTGCATACAGTTCGCATTGCAATTATTGAAGGCAACTAGGCCTAGTCAACTGTTTGAAAGTTGTCAACCGCTTCGTCTTCGATTAATGTTTAAATTATTCAATAATGGTTCTAATTGAACTAATTATTGCATTAGCTTAAAATTTGTATATGTAAAATTAATACTATGTCACCGTAAAATGTAATGATGCAGTATTTTTGTTGTTATGATTGCATAATTGATTTCTACAAAATAGAGCTATGTCATAGAAACGAGATAAATAAATGACTACACTATTCACTATATTGTATGATTAATACAATAAATTAATCACTAACCCAAAAGGAAATATGGTAGGTTAAATGTGAGTAGTGGTAGAATTATAAGTACTGCAGTAGAATAGAATTGTCGTACTATATCAATTGGTAGCGAATTTACTCGTAAGATAAAATGTATGCACAGTTTTATAACACCTGTAAGACTTCCCATTTAAGTACCGGTATCATTGAAATTGCATAACTTCCATTGAACAGAAATGAGATAAGTAGATATTGATACACAGATATATGAATTTTCATACACTTATAATACGACGAATTCAAAAAAGGTTTATCCGTCAAATGTGCTAAATATTATGTGAACTATCACTTATCAACTTTTTAAGCTATAATGGTGTTACTACAATGGTTAAAATTTTTTCCTGTGAAACATGTATTTTTTAAACTAAAAGAAGGGTTTCTTTTAGTACAAACCTTTCTATATTAGTGTATACGAAAAATAATTTCACTATTATTTTACGAGATCAATGTTTGACAACAAATGGTTGAAGCAGATATTCAGAGAGTGTCTCCAGCTGATGCAGTAATAAAAACGTATTTTAGCCATAGCACAGACAATATATAATACTATAATAGTATGTAGCTTCACTATTATCGAAGAGGTTAACTGCCAGGAAATTTGGATGGATTTCTAATTATCTTTGATATTTTTCACTTCGTTTTTTTATTTCTTCTCTAACATAGGGTAATTTTGTATCTTTATGAATAACTTTATTTGTGACAAACCAAGGTGCTTGTAAAATCTTTCTTAGTGTTTTAGATTGAAATCGTTGAACTATTTCTATGTTCGAGTTTGAAGTGGTTCCCCAGAGTTGGATACCGTAGGTCCTAATAGGTTTCAATATAATTTTGTATAAAAGTAATTTATTTTCAACAGATAATTTTTAATTTCGACCAATAAGCCAATTTAGTTTGTTTGTTTTTAAATTTAAATGAAGTCGTTTGTTCCAAATGTGTGAATGCCATGTAAGCCGTCTGTCGAGATGCATACCAAGGTACTTAACTTCATTGGATTGTGGAAGCATTACATTATTCAATGTTACTGGGGGGCAAGTTCTTGTAGACATAGTAAATGTAACTTGAACGGATTTTGTGTAATTTACTTTAATTTTCCAATTCTGTAGCCACTGAGACAAATCGTCTAATGCAGCCTGAAGGTTTGATGATGCTAGAATAGGATCCTGATTTGATGACAAAAAAGCAGTGTCGTCTGCAAATATTGCAACTGTAATAGGTACCCTGAGTACTTGGAAGGTCATACGTGAAAAAATATACAAAATAGGTCCAATAACACTGCCTTGTGGTACACCTGATTCAATTTCATGCACATCTGTAACTACATCTTGATATTTAATTTGAAAAAAGCGTTTGGACAAATACGATTTCAACACTCCATATTGTGTATGGGGCAGCAAAGTTTTAATTTTGAACAATAGTCCTGTGTGCCTGACTTTATCAAACGCCTGGGCTACGTCCAAAAAGCAGATGAACAAAAACGTTTATTTTCAAGATCTTCCTTGATTACATTCACTATTCTATGCACTTGCTCAATGGTGGAATGCTTTCGGCGGAATCCAAACTGATGGGGAAGGCAACAATTCTTTTTCGTCAATTATAATTTGGAGTCTTTTAAAAAAAAGTTTTTCAAAAACTTTTGAAACCACGGGAAGAAGAGATATAGGCCGATACGAGGATGCTTGATTTAAAGGTTTACCAGGTTTCGGAATAACAACAATTTGTGAAACTTTCCACTGTATTGGGAAGTATTCGAGGCGTAAAACTGCATTGAAAAGTACTGTAAGGAATAATATTCCTTTTCTAGCCAGCTCTTTCAACACTTGACCTGTTATCAGATCATAACCGGGGGCTTTTTTGCCGTTTAAATCGTCTTTTATTACTTTAGCTACTTCGGATGGTGTAAACAATTTTATCGGTAAATCAAGTTGATTTGGAGAATCGAGGAATTCCAAAATTTCTTGTTCAACGATTGAATTTATATTATATGGTTTGAACACTTCTTTGAAGTATGAAGCAAAGACATCTGCTTTCTCGATGTTGTTTTTGGCCCAAGAACCGTCTTCTTTTAGAATAGGTGGAATGCAAATTTGTGGACGTTTTAAGTTTTTTTGTAACTTTCCAAAGGGAGTAGTCACTAGCTTCAGATGGAGAAAGGTTTGATGTGAAATCTTGAAATCTGTCATTGTTTAATTTAAACAGTAACCTTTTTAGTTGTTGAGTGGCCCTGTTTAGATTTCTTTTATCCGTCTGATCTCTAGAGTTTTGCCATATTCTACGGAGTCGGCATTTTTCGGCAATTTTCCTATTAATTTCAATTGGATAGCTTATTCCTGATTTTATATTAAGTTTATTATGGTCTGGAGTTGCTCTCCAAGAGGAGTCTTGAACTGTTTTGTTGAAATGTTCAACAGCAAGATTCAAATCTTCTTCGCTCTTCAAACACACAGAAATCTTTAAATTTTGATCCATTAATTCACGAAAATAATTCCAATCTGTATTTTTGTTACATAAATGTGGTGGAATAGGTTTGAATATAACAGTTGAAGCGATCGTTAAAATTACAGGTGAGTGGTCTGAGGAAAGGTCCAGAGATTGCTCGATTGTCACACAATCTCGGGATACACCTTTCGTAACGAAAAAATCAAGGTCTGGTATTTTTTGACGATCGGGGGGCCAATATGTCGGTTCACCTAATTTAAATTTAAAAATGTAAACAACAAGAACTAACTGTCAAATGAATTTTGATTTCACAATTCCACACAGCTGGTTCAAACATATTAAATAATGCACGAATATTAGAACAGAGAGGGTAAGGATTATAAATTTAAAATAATGAGCCCGAATGTAAACATTATTTTACATTACTTAAATGTAGCTGTCAAACCATGTGTTAATGTAATTTAATTAGTATATGATTCTTTCAGTTACTTCATTTGTTTATGTTTATGATCTATTATACCTGAGTCTGTTCTATTTTTGTGAAATGCTGTAATAATATTTTACTGGGAATACAGTAATTCGTTTTAAAAGAAATCGTTCATCATGGATATAGGAAATAATTAAGATTCATAATCGTTGCCCTACCAACCTAGGCCCTTTTCCTGAGTGTTATGAGGTTTATGTTTTGATTTATTTTTGTGTAAACCGTAATATAATCCCCCTGTCACAGCAAATCTGTAGACTGAATTTCCATTTGCCTGATTATATAATTTCACTAAAATATGTTAAAAAATTACCCTATTTTCCATATTTATTTATATTTTCCTATTTTTCTATTTGTCGGTTTGGAACTATTGGTGTAGCTTTATGTTTACAGTGCAAACCATGGATGTATGGATGGATCTTTGTGACAAGCAAACGCGAAAAATACTAAACCGACAAGGTTGAAATTTGGTATGATGATAGATGACATCCCCGATTAACATATTCTTACCTCAAAAATTCTTCCAGTCTCCGCACCGGTGGCTCTGGCTCTGGACTTTTTCATGTTAACCTTATGAGTATTCATATTTAAAGAAATTAAAGAATTTTGTCAGCCGTTTCAACTGTACAAGTTGGTTCTATGATATTAAACAGCATTAAAAAGTTATAAGGCTTGCCAAACAGGGTGCAGCACTATTATGTTGTTTGATTGCATTAATGACCACAGCTAATTTGAACCAACTAGCAAAAAAAAAAAAGTTGTGGTACACAATGAGAACTTTACTTTTTTCCATGGTTTAGGTGCAGTGGTAGAACATCAGGACTATGGTAGATGTGTGCTACACTAAAGGATACCGTATAAATTAAAAGACCATTTTTTTTTATCGTGTCCTCTCCCATAACTGCAATAAGCATTTATACTGTACTTATATGCCAACCCCGTACGAAGGACGGGTACTCTGCTAGTAACACAATAATACAAATACAGTATACTAATACAATAATACTGTAGGTTTCCGTAGTCTGTGGCCATAGGTTCGTCTGAACTGTCAATCAATTCTGAGAAATTCACAGTTGTAAATTCTTAATAGTCTTTTTCTAAGTTCACGTTGCACTCGCAATTAGTTCGGATATTTTATCTAGGAAAGCAGGTATGCCCTAAGTCATAGCATTTGTAGGTTAAGTATAATAATAACAAACATGCTTATCGTAGGTTTGTAGGCATACTTGTTCAAGAATATGCCGTGGTAGGTTTTGTTTATAAATTTTATTTTTTAATTCTTGTCTAATGACGATATTGATTTGTATTTGTGCGAAAATGTTAATTTATTTGTCAAGGGCATGGGCGGCCCTCTAGTCTATGTATCAGACCTTCGACACACATTTTGCAGTTTGTATGTGGTTTGTACTTTATGCTGAGGATCCCATGAATCCTGTACAAAATAAAAAAAATGTTTCATTCAAACTGCAAGTTTATTACTTTTCCGAGATCCAGCCTTTATCAGGACTTCCGCTCCCACGGTAGTTGGCAACATCAACTGTGCTATATGAAAACAATAAATCTTGAGTAAATATACTGTAATGTTGAATTTTGAGGCTGTGGTGTTCCTTCGTAAACACATTCAATTATAATCTAGGAATATGTAAATTTATTGTTATACGTTGACTTTATTGATATTCGATTTGCTACAGTACTATTAAAACCTATAACATTTTCAATTCATGTGCGTTGTATTTTAGAGTTGGGGAAACAAAAGAGGGGATGCGGAATACTATCCCCCGGAAAACTACCCCCCCAGGTGAAACGTGACGTCACAAAATCTGCCAACTAACCAATATGGAAGCCGTGTCCGCTACTGGAATACTACCACCCTAGACTATGTAATTTTAATTCGAGTAATTCCGTTGGATAATAGAAAAGGCATGTGGTGAATATAAAACAGATTTTCGAAATGTTTGGTTAGTTTGGTTGGTTAGGTTAGGTTAGATTAGAACTGTTTGACAACTAAATTTGAGTGTCCGTGACTGGAAAACTGCCCCCCCCCCCCCCCGGTCTCTGACGTCAATATGACGCAGGAACCTGCTTGGGGGGGTAGTTTTCCGGGGGGCAGTCTTCCGGCGACCCACAAAAGAACCCTGTGTACAACTTATTTATATGAATTCTCATTGGTTGCAATTTAAATTAAATAAATTTAATTTTTTTTTTGTTGCAGTGGTGTAGCAAAACACAAACACAAAATTTATTGAAATAAAATTAAGTCAATGTTAAGTGAATACTATTAATAAACATATTTGTGTCATAAGAACATTTAATTGAAGCCTAAAAAACAGTTCGAAAAAGGCATTCTATTCTTTATACTAGTAAAAATTAAAATGAGGGTATAAAAATAGTTTTCAAACATCATGTTGATCAATGTAGATTCATCTAGTCATGAAAAAATAAGTATTTAAAAGCTTACTCCAAACATAATGAAGTTTATCGGTTGTTAACAAAATGTCATCATTTTTCAAACCATGTAAACCTTATAGTTTTCCAACTGTTGCCTTGTTTATTTTTTCTTTTTATGTTTCTTTTACTTTATGATGTTTCAATTAATGGTACAAATATTCATAGTATATATATTTCTAAACAAGAACATATACCCATGTATATATAACTAATAAAGGTTCCATAAGCATTTTACACGAGAGAACACTGTTCGGTAAGTAGCCGGTCATCGTAACCGGTCATCATGAAGGAGCTTGGACGTCGTGCAACAGCGCTGAGCTATATTGGACGTCGTGCAACAGTCAAATATTTATTGGACGTCGTGGCACTTGGACGTCGTGCAACTGGTAGCGACTTTGGATGTCGTGCAAATGTTACTTTTTTACAATTCTATAGTGCGCTGTTTCACGACGTCCAAGTGCCACGACGTCCAAAGCTTGTAGAACGACTATATTTTTGGCAGTTACTGTACTTTTGGACGTCGTGGCACTTGGACGTCGTGCAACAGCTCAAAAATTATGTTTTGGACGTCATGGCACTGAATAAATATTATTGGACGTCGTGGCACTTGGACGTCGTGCAATGCATCCATTTTGGAGCTCGTTTTTCGTGTCTAGTTCATGTCCGGTGACACTGATCGCTAGTGTCGAGGAAATTAAGTTTCCATTATTTTATTGTTTACTTCATGATTTGTTCTCTACTGTTTGGTTATATAACTAGAGGACGTGTTATTAGTTGTGATTAGAACGTTTTATTTTGTTAAACGAGGTTTTAAATTACTGAAAACAAGAAACTAATTGTAAACAAAACCCGACCTCTACAGACAGTGCACCAGACAGAACTAACAATAAAATTGTCTTCAACTGATCTATAAAGGTCCATTTCCTATCCTGCGACTGTTACGACTCTAGTCTCTGGAGCCGCGCGGCTGAAATAAATGATTGCTTTAATGCAAAGTAAATGCAACCGTTTCCTATCGAGCGTCTACAGCCGCGCGACCGAAGCGACTCGAGCCGCGCGGCTAGAGCCGTCACGACTGGACTGCTCCGTGAGCAGTTCAGTCGCGCGGTTGTAACGAATTTATAGTTTATACATACGAAGTTTGAGGTGAGTACCTTCATAGATGATTCAAAGTTAATGGAACTGGTTCGTCACCACCCATACGTTCACCCCCAATACTTGAAGAAGATGTCTCTGAATAGGAATACTCTGAAACCGCTATTTTCACCGTACCATGAACAATGGATTAGGTTGTTTATTGTTTTTTACCATGCACATTAATAATTCCTTTTCCTCCCTTTCTCCAAGTAATATATTCGCTGCCAACTGTGCTTATTCCATGACGGTCAGTAGTGCAATTTCACAAGTCACTAGTCGTGGGAGTCGTAGGAGTCGCGGCATAGGAATTGAGACAAGCGTCTCCAGCCGTACGGCTCTAGACGTGCGGCTAGAGCCGCGCGGCTAGAGTCGTAACAGTCAGGATAGGAAATGGACCTTAAGGATGAGAAATGTATTAATAAGGGAGTATGTTTTATCTATGGTCTTCTTACTTAGATAGTAGTTTATTGAGATGCAAAAAGATAGTACTGTACATTTATTTAGGATCTTTTACAGGTTATGAAATATCTATTTTCGTAGTCGATCATTTGTTTCTTTTATTCGAATTACACTAATACCATTTTATGAGCTTCTGCAAATAAAATGATTAAGTTCGTATTTTGTATACTGAGCTTAGCTTGTAACCTTGAATCCTTTTCCTTGATAGGTTATTATATTTGATTCTATAAAGGCCTATTATGTCTGTCGTGCGAGTGTTAACAATAGTTTGGTTTTAGCGAATTTCCCATATAGGGAATAAGCTATTACCGTAGGTCTCATGGTAAGACCTAGACCCGGGACCGATTTACTTTTTCGTTTTGAGGTCCCAGAGACCAAAAACACCATCCGTTCAAATTCATATATATATATATATATATATATATATTTATATATATATATATTTATATATGTGTCCGTTAGCGCGATAACTCGAGCAAAAATGATCCGATTTTGATGAAATTTGGTACAAACGTGTAAACCTACGTTTATTCAAACGAGTTCGCGAACCAGCATAATCGGACCATGGGAACAGGGGTTTATGGGGGGTTTTATGGGGTAAAAATGGGTTTTTCCCATTTTCCCCCCTAAAAACAAAAATTCTTGCAATTTCTTTCTCAACCATTTTGTATAGCTTAAAAAAAGAAATAATTTAGTATATTGAAGTGCTGTTGTATGCCTAACGGTCACGGAGAAAATAAAAAAAAAGCGTAATTTAAAATTCCCATCTTATTCTTATGGAGAAAATGAAAACTGTTGTAGTTTACTTGTTTATGGATATATGTTGATAAAATTTGGCAAATTTATTTATTCCATCCTATACTATTGACATATGGTCAAAAAACACTTTTTACCTTCCCCGGAGCAGCAAACCTAAGCACTTGTTAAATCTAATGTTATTTAAATTGGGAATAATTATGTCTTATTTATAGAAATATTTTAGTAAAAATGTAATCAGACAAGTTGAAATTCGCTTAGTCTGCAGGTTTGCTGCGGCGGGGGTATTTCTTAATATTTCTGTATTATTACCGGAATAATTGAAAATCATATTATTAGTAAGCAAATAAAATAGTTTCAATATTTTTGTATAGCAGGCACATGATTTAACTGGAAATCTAAAATGTTAACAATGTACTACAATATTGCATCTATACTTTACTCAAGAAAAGGAATTGAAATGTTCTCACACATTATGTTGTTTGGAAACATTTAATGTATTAACAAAAATTTGAAGCAGTATTGTAATAGTATATACTATTCGAGGCAACCAACAATTAGACATTGTAAAAAAAGCTCCAGTAATTGCCGTAGACTTTATGCCTAGAATTTTTAGGATTATCTTCCTGATAAAATATACAAGTTAAACGTCATTACAGAAATACATTGTATTAGTGTTAAATATATTTTTAGATAGAGCTATTGAATTTAATTGAATATTAATCAATACATTATTAAGTGGTAATGTATTAATGGATTGTATTAAAAATTAGTCTGTCCATAAATACAATTTGTAAATTTCTGTTATCGTATATTATAGTGTAGAACAGGCCATCCTCTTAATTTTGTTTAGTTAATATTAATTTAACGTCTTTCAGTACTTTACCATTTTTATGAGTGGTGGCCATAGCTAAAATTAGCTGATTTTATCCAACAACAAAGCCGTTGTCTATTGAGTAGCTCAGTACCGGGGAACGGGGAACCAAGCAATGGCTTGGTATAGTTTATTTCGATTGTAAAGCAATATAAAGGAAACTCAACACTAAAATCAGGAAAATCTGTCAATTCGTTGATTAAGAATCGTGAAATAAATAACACTGTCATGTTTTAATATATACTAGCTGTTGGCCCGTCCTACGTATGGGAACCTATTATTTACTAGTGTGGCTTAGGTTTAAAATCTAAAAACTGTTTTTAAAACATGTAACATTATTACTAAAAAATTCAACAAATTTTAGAATATGGGAACTAGCTTTTACTAGTAGGCCTACATTTTTTTTATTTAAGCTAGGCCTAGATTTACAGCTATATTCTATAAATTGTTATGCATACTAGCCTTTGTCATATTTTTACACATAAGATGGACAATTCAACGACGAACCTTTAATTTTAAATCTATGAATTATTTATGAAAATTATGATAGTTAATTACTGTATTAATTAATGGTTTTGGTTTATTACGATTCAATTTGTTTTCTGTGTTTGAGACCTTGAGTGTATTTTAGCTTAATTTCATAGATGTTTAATTAGTACTACTGTATGTTCAATATATTTCATATTCTATTATTTTCCTATAATACTGGCATTTTATTTAAGATCAAAATCATAAACTTTTAATTGGCCGTTGTACAGTTAAATAAAAAAATAACTGTTTAATGATTTTTTTAAATTGTCTTTTAATTATTTTGGGCAAGGTAGCTGTTAAAAGTGGAATTGATAACAACAAACAATAACATTTACTGCATCTTTATTGACACTGCCATTTTTAAATACGGCAGTGTACAATTATTTCGTCATACAAGGTTGGCAACGCTCCGTGCAGTGGGCGCGGCCGGGTTAGCGACTTCCAGAGTTAGCGAATTCCGCCACGGGACAAAATCTAGTTAACCAATTCCTACGTCTTATTTTAAAAAGAAAATTCTTTAAAATGATCAAATAGGTTCAAGGCTTTATCTAACTCCTATCAAGTTGTTTCTTCTCATTTGAAAACTGACTTAAAGTTTGAAGAGTTTCCTTTATAGAATGATAATGATACAAACTGTTGACTTCTTCTGTTTCTAGGATCCCTGAAGAAATCATTTCCAATTTGTCTTCCACAGTCAGCGATTGTGGTCTTAACTGTTGAGTCAAAGTTGGTGGAGGACCAGCTGTCCCATCTTAGGAGTCACATCTGTACTTGCCCCATTTAATCGCTGCTCTCCACAATTCTATTTCTGGAACTACATGTTGGTGTTGAGCTTCTTTCGATTTCTCGTAAACTTCTTTGTGGATATGCTCGAGTTCCTTGAGCACTTTACCTTACAGGCCACCTCAAACAGGGCTTGTTTGTAGGAGGGTTTTCTGCTGGGACAATGTTGATCCCCCAGTACAATTTTGGCTACGCACAACAGCAGGAAGTACTGATTTATGTTGTTCGAGATCCCACATCTATAGAAGCAGCAGACTGAGTTCTTTCAATATGGTAGTAAAGATGCCACTGTCTTGCAATAAGCCACTGGAATTCATTATCCTTGAAATTACCCTCATTATCTGCCAATAATGATGATAAATCGAGAAACTTGTCCTCACATTTCTCTAATTCTAAATGCAGCATCCAAACTATTAACAGCAGCTTCATCAACAAAAGTATTACTTGACAATGCTTAGGACATTCGTTTCCTCAGTTGCTGAGCATTCTAAGGAGAGGCCCCTAATTTTGAGTTCTTATTCAACATTAGTTTTGCACAAGTGGTAAGCACTCATCTTTATAGAATACAGAAAAACTCTTCAACAGCTCAACACAAATTCAAAACAATGGTTAAAGTGTAAATAGCCTATGCCTAATTTTGAGTTCTTATTCAACCTCAGTTTTGCACAAGTAGTAAGCACTCATCTTTATAGAATACAGAACAACTCTTTAACAGCTCAACGCAAATTCAAAACCATTGTTAAAGTGTCAATATACCAGGAACTAAATCATATTTAAATAGGTATTTAGAAAACGTTATTTCTTAGTTATTTTTTACTTATTGAAAATACAGTACTTAATTTTGTTGCAGGTTAAAAATCCATCAAAGATCAAGAAGAAACATCTGAGAATGATTGAAAAGAGAGATACATTACCTTTTCAAAATAAAAAAGTGGATTGATTCAGCTTTGTCGATACAATTTATTTCCTTCCAGCCTTTCCAAATTAAAACTAAGGTAACTTATTTAGAGTATCCATGCCATAAGCATAATATACAAGTACAATATCTGTTATTTAACAATTCTAAGGGAAACCACCCTTTGAAAATATAAGCTATGAAATTATAATCTAAATTTGCTTAAGTCAATTTTTACTAACTTGACTTTAAAATACTTTTATCATTACTCATTAACCCTTTGCGGTCGAGTGGTGAGTACAGGTTGCTGGGTGTCATTTTCCCGACTGCTCAAATGGCAACCTATACTCGCCGAAAAATGAAAAAAAATTCAACCTCAAATGGTTAATGTCAGTTACTTTTGTCAAAACAGGTGAGAAACATATTATCTATTAGTTAGCAAATAAATATACTGCCGTGTTTTTGCTTATGATTTTATTTACCTTCGACCATTACCTCTTGGGCCCATAGCCCATCACATATTAAATGCGGGCCTGCTTAGTTGAATTGGACCACTGACAATTCGCGCTGATGTAAATTTTTTCATGAATAGGTCTACATGCAGTTGAATACATGCACTTTTTAACCAAGTCTGATAGGACGACTCGAGCGTTTTATGTCACATCAACTATCTCAACAAAAAATATGGTATTGCTGTAAATAGAATTTTAGAATTAGGTACCGGTATACTCTTTGACTGACTCATTCAATAGTAGGTATGTTCTTTTTTAACAAAAATTTGTGACAGCTAAATAAATATATCAATGGGATGTCTACTTCATTATCCAAAAGTCAATGGTTCCACTTATATACACTAATTAAAAAATCCACCTATATGGGAACAAATTTCTTAAAGCACTACCAGATGAACTAAGATTAGAAAACAATGCAAGGACATTTAAGGCAAAACTGAAAACAATCTTAATAGAAAACAAATTATACTCTCTTCAGGACTTCTTTACAGGTACTTGTATGAGAGTTTGCATTGGGAGCAGTGTAGGTTTGTCTGGGGTTGGTGATCCTACAAACTATGTCGATGATACAGTATATTAGATATATACAGGGTGACAAAAAAGTCTGGAAACGGTTCAATATCTTTTTAACTAAATTCGTTAGAAAATTCAAACCTTGCACATCAACTAATATGTATGAAAACTACTTTTTGCAATCATAGCCATTATTTGACCTTCACGGCCCACGAAGAGTAGGTACATAATCTTTAATGTAAGCATAGGTTGATATGCACATCATTTTAAAGGTCTAGTCAAGTGGAGTTCATTGCCGGAAACCGCGTCAAAAAAGGTTTATCCGTTACCAAATGGCGGCAGTTCAAAGTTCTTGCGGATTGATACATAGTAATAGTCAACATTAGCAGGGAAATCTGAAACCCAGTTAAATTTGTTTTGAAGATTGAATACTAGTAGTCTATGAGCTAGTTGACTTTAAAATACAGTTTAAGCTCTCAAGCTAATGTTTAATACGAGTATTTGCCTATACTAAGGCCTGTGCAGGTATATTTCACAAGAACTTTGGACAGCTGCCATTTTGTAACGGATGAACTTTTTTGGACGCGGTTTCCGGCAATGAACTCCACTTGACTAACCCTGTAGTGGACTATTTAGAGAACTGATTGATAATATTTCAATCAAAAAGTTGTGGATGGAAGAGCAAGGAGAGGAACAGACTGTGGAAGAGACAATCACATATATAAGTTTAAAAGTATCTCACAGAATGTTCAGTTAGAGTAAGAAGCTCCTCTCAGAAACAACTCTGAAACTCTGGAAGAGTATGGAAATATAAAATATAATGGATTAAAATAAATTTATGACTGTTGTTACAGTATATAAATATTGGGGTGTTGGAAAAAGAAAAGCGTACCCATAACAAAATACATAGAAAAGTAAAGCATAGCTTTAAGAGGCAAAAGACTATGTGTAAAAACTAAAAAGTTAAGAACAAAAGGAGCTCAAGATGCACCAGAACAAAGCAACAATAGATTTGTTTTTAAGTAAAATGTTAAAGTCTTAGTAAGTATGATTAGTATGAACTAAATTAATTTGCAAAGTTTGATCAAAATATATCCTTAAATAAGCAAACGACAACAGTTTACTTTATTCTCAATAAGCATAATAACTTGGGAATATTAAATTCACATTTTTTAATTTTATATTTTAAATGGCTTAGAGAGAAATTGGAAAATTCTATGTTTAATGGAACATAAATTAGAAATCAAATTTTTACCCCATAAAACCCCCATTTTCATAGTCTGACCTGACCATGCTGGTTTGCAAACTTGTTTGAATAAATGTGGGTTTACACATTTGTACATTTAATCGAAATCGGGCATGGGGGGGGGGTATATACATTTTGTGTATATATTTATATGAAATTGACCAGATGGTGCTTTTGGCATCTAGGGACATCAAAACGAAAAGTAAATCAGCCCCGGGCCCAGGTCTTACCATGAGACCTGCAGTAATAGCTTATTCCCTATTTGGGAAATTCGCTACAATTAAAGGTGCTGAACAAATTAAGAGATGGAACAAATTATTTGAAAGGTTACTTCATAGAGAGGCCGAACAAGAGCTGTCAGAAGAAGGTGTTGAAATTAAGAATGAAGGTGTTGAAGAGATGAGGAGCAATACCAAGCAGACAAACGAAATAAGTTCAGGTGTACCAAAAGAAGCTGAAATAACAGCAACAATAATAAAGGTGAAAAATGGGATGCCCCTGGTATAGGTAAACAAAGCCCCATAAAAGCTTAAAGCGAACATGCACACGTAAAAACAACAATATTGCATAGCCTTTTTAAAAAATGTTTGGGAGCAGGATGCAAATGACATAAGGTTAACTGATAAGAATCCCCAAATTGGATATACAGTGAGAGGAATAACATTGCTATCGTAGTCACGTATTTCTAGCAGCGGACTTTACTAGAGCGTATTTTACTGAAGTACCCTTCTTTTTCCTATTTCGGTGTTTATGCGCTAAAAAGCATTTTACCTATATATACTTATTTTAGCTTTACAAAAGCATAGCTTGGTCGTATATCGTGGGTTGTAAATATTGTGTTATATTTCTTTTATGGGCACCTAAAAATAAAATACACTTTTTGTTGATCCATTCCACGTCTTCAGTCTCGCTTTAAATATTTAAAATCTTTGGATTACACATAACAACACATGTTGTGACATTCCTATCATATTTTAAAACTCATTTGCACCGACACCTAAATAGTTATGGTATTTAAAATCATGTTAGTAGAATATTTGCATCGTCAATCGTGTGAATTGTCAGATCGCACACACTGTAGAGTAGTATACATACGCGGGGCCGCGCCGCCGGTTTCATTACGGGCTGTAGAATGCAGTGTGAGTGTGTGTAGTAGTGTAGAGTTGTGAGAGGAGGAGAGGAGAGTAGAGGCCCCAGGTGGTTGGATGGGCGTGGGGCGAGGCCGACGAGACGCGTACGGTTCCGGGTAAAGATGATCCCGACGTGCGGTGATGCCACCGACCACGGTACCGGTTCCAGATCCGGGAGGTACAGGTGTGGTGCGGGGAGGGGGCATCAGCTGATCGCTAGCTAGTCTGTGTACTCACTCTGTGTGTAGTCGCTCGCTACTCGTCCTCTAGTTACCGCTGTCCGCCGACCGTGTGCGCGTCTTCCGGCGCACTAATATACGAGTATTGTTACATTTTCAAAATTCATTAGCAGTTGTCTTCGGGAAAAACGTAAAATGAAACTGGCACGCTTTTTCACGAAGCACTCGTAACATTATTATTGGCAATGATTAGTTTTACGATTTTTGAAGTTTTCTGCACTTCCAAAACAAAGGATTAACCAATTCTGCGATACTGGTAAGAACTTCTAACAGATTTCTATTTTATCGTTTTATTCTTTGATACATTTTTTGAACTAGGTTAAGTTCCTCCTTATATTCAGCTTTTTCCTCCAAGGGTTGCGATTGAAAAATGATAAGGAAGTCTTTTACCGAATTAATTTGGGCTTTCTGCTCAGATTTGAACAAGCGACTTGTAAAATTAATTTAATTATGATTCACTAGCATCATATAATTATTATTAGCCTGCAGACTTATTTTAGGCCTATTATAAGAAAAACATTGTGAACACGAATGCGATTCTCTGTGTGCTGTCATCTGTCGTGTTTCTATTATTTATTTTACACACTATTATGATTTACAGTGACTTTTGAATGTGTTTGTTAATTTCTTATTAACTGATTTGTATAAACAATTAATCCCAAATTTTAATTGATAATGTGTGTAAAGCTGAGTACAGAAAGCGCAAAAAATGTCATTCTAACTCACGTAATTACTAGGTTCACTGACACAAGACTTAACAGCGCATTATACTCCAACTATATACAAATATATCGGGCTTCATTAATGTACAATTTCTGTAGATTGACAATCAAAGTCGATTGTGTCTAATAAAAAACTGATTATATGTATAATTCAAACCAATCCTAATTAAAATATTGATGCCAATTTTATTCCTTGCTCGAACAATCAATTCCTAGTTTTCGAGTATACATTTCGACCTAACGCTAGATGGATGTATTATTATGGTTTTATGATTTGTTATTTTGTTTTGTGATTGTGTTGTATAACAAAGGCATTATCTGTAAATATACAGTGCCATGTCAAATATACTAGAGAAGACAGCTATTCTCCACTTTTCTAGTACGGATTTTCGTTAGACATGCAATAATTGGGAAATCATGCACATTCAAAATATAAAAATCTATAACTACATGATTTATTAGGAACACAACTAAACTTATTTTAATCTAAATAAGCATATATGCACCACGAGTATAGACAGAGTGAGATGGTTTAACTCTGATTTAAATTTGGTCCAGTTTCACATCATAACACAACCTGCAGTCATTCCAAGGATCGAACCCACACATTTGCTGTCATTTGTTTGGATATATGCTTGTAGAAATTGTTTCGTCTACCCTCAAACTACATGAGAACATGTTACACACTGTTTACTTAAAAGGGAAAAAACAGTTTTGTTAACTTGAATGTTTAATGAACTTGAATGTTCATTTAAGTCCCAATGTAAAGATTACCACATCCGATTATAACTACAAAAACACACGATCAAATACAATTCATCAAAACTACAATTCTACATAAAACAAGGAATTCTGCAAAACAAAATACGACATCATCCAAAACTAATACATCTTCAATTGATGCACTTTACGTATTCGCAATACAGTACTATTCTAATCTTTTGAATGTCAGTGAAGAAGAGGTTATGGACGCAATGAACTTGATCAACACGAAATCAAAGGGCCATGATGGCATTTCAATCGAAATTATAAAATCTGTCATCCTTATGCAACTACACCAATTACTCATCTGGTAAATTTTATCACAAGGCAACGAATGGTTAATGGTACATTTCCAATGTCGTTCAAAATACACGTCCGGGCCCATCCAGCTATTGCCCAAAATTACAATGGTAAAAAGTAGAAGACCTGGCCAATCTCAATATTACCAGCCATGTCAAGTATATTAGAAAAGATAACTTTTCTCCTACTAATAAGTAGCTACGTGCAAAATGTAGCTATACAACTTCTACTAAATTACAGTCAGGATTTAGGCCTAACCACAACACGTATACAGCCCTACCAAGCTTATTAATATTCAAATAAATAATTGATACCCAACACAATGGTGAATATAGTTTTCTCGTAAAACTGGAATATTCCAAGACCTTTGATTCAACAAACCATGATAGACCTATGTTCTTGGAAAATCAAATATTATGGCTTCAACGAGAATTTAGACTCCGGTCTGTAGGTTACGCAGTTAGTGGAAGAAGAAGGAAGAAGTTAGAGTGGAAGAAACATCAACTCGCTCGAGGAATTCGACGAGGCAGCTGCCTTGGGCCGGATTTGTTGAGTTTGTTCACTGCGGACATTCCAAGCTGTGTACAACATTGTGCTGCACAGTTAATTTGTTGTGATGACTCACAGCTACACTTGTCCTACATCACCGAAGGGAATTTCAATCAAAATCATCAGTTATGACTTAAAATATCCTCAGGTGGTCAGAAGCAAAGGGCTAAAACACAAAACTGGCAAGCGCCACGTGACTTAGTGAAATAGAAGTGAGTGTTGTAACAGGGGGGTTTTACTCACCTTCTCTGACCATGTCATACATGATTCTGGAAGTGAGAGTTCTGCACAGTGCACAGGTTCAAAAGTCTGCTATCAGAATCAGTCCCTAGTCCTGACTGAGTTTACCCACTGTCCCTCTGCTAATTGTAGCACTATCTCTAGAGATTGTGCAGAATACAAAATGGCTGAAATCTGTAATTCGTTTAGTTTTCGGTCTAAAAATGATTTGACCATGTCACTTCATTTAGAGCTAGCAGGGATGACAGCAGTAGACACTGTTTGCAGGATCATGACGCCCTACATGTCATACAAGGCTCTCGTATTACAGGAGTACCACAGTACTTGAGATGCTCTCCTTCCGAAAGAGGTGTCTGAACGGAAAACACGCCATAAAAGTCTCTTGCTTTACTTTTCCAGAGTAAGGTTTGAGTTTGGAAGGAGAATATGCTCGCACTTTGGGCCAAAGCTGAACCACTCACTGGTCCCAAAACTTATGATTTTATTGTATATTAGGTCAAAAATCTGAAAATTTTCATCTGATTACTTAGGTATTAGATAATGGTTAATTTTTATTTCGAATCGGCGCTATTATTGCTATTTATTTCTTTGATATTATATTTGTTGTTATCTGTTCGAGACGAATTGTTTTTGAAAATAAAGTACTGTATGTACAGAGAAACACAGGACCAATAATGAAATATTTGACGTGAATTTTCAGTGAGAGCACGTGACTTATGCAGACATATGTGACTATTTGATAAATAATCAATTGTGACTTACGTTATATCAAGCTCATAAAAACTCAATATTGTTCTTCATGCTTACTTGAGTGCATTTTAAGTGGGTATTTGTTTGTGACTGGACGTTTTTCAAGGACTGGTCATTGGCCTTCTAACATGATGACTCAAATAATGCTTATACAATTGACTGAAGCTGTTTTTATCGATTTGTAAAATCCTCACTGAATGAAAAAGTTGTAAGTACCTATACAATCACCCAAGTCTACAAACTTGTGTGGACAACTCCGAGAGATGCCAAGGAAAGGAGATTTGTCACCAAGGTGAACTCTTCATCGGGGTTTTTGGTGTAAAAGGCTAGGCGCACACGAGCGATTATTTTGAGGCAACTATTTCATCGGCCGATCTGTGCATCATGTATTTGAATGGAAGCGCGCACACAGGCGATCGAGAATTGCGCCGATTTTAAAATCTGGGTTTTGCCACAGATTCGTAGGCGAGGCGATTGTCGCCCGAAAATCTCTAACGTACAGATTGTTATCAGTCCGCGCACACGGTCGTCTAAAAACTCGGCCAGTCGCTTGATGTTCTCCACAGGAGTCAGTGAACTTCAGTGTGAGTTGTGTTGTTTTCATTGCTAAAAAAGGCCACAGCCGGTTATAATAAAAACTGAAACTTTCAACAGACATTCTATAGTAATTAAAGAACTGTTTACTGTCATCACGTAAAGTGTATATAGTCCAGGAGCTGAGGGGGGTTGAGCATGCATGAAAGTAGTACGCAATGTTATTGCTGATTATTGTAATATGGACTGTGGTGATCAAAATTACGTATGTCGCCTATTTCAAAAGTGGTCGATAAGGTGGGGGGGAGGGGGCAAACATGGCGGTTTGCGCTATGCGTTAAAACGCTGATAGTTCGAAAACAGTAAAAGATAGAACATCGGTTAAAACGTCGTTGTAATCCTAAACATGTGGACAACAATAATGGTCATTGAGTCCGAGGTCGTATCTCTATAAATAAACAAGTTATTGTATAAAATATGTAAAAATGGACTTTTCGTGTAGATTTTTTACCGAAAGTAGAATTAATTTGTGAGTGTCGCAAAGAAGTAATATCAAATATCTTTGCTGATAGTTGTAATATGGACTGTGGTGATACAAAATACGAATGTCGCCTACTTTTCAGGTGGTCGAGAACTTGGGGGAGGGGGGCAAAGATGGCGGAACGCGCTATACATCGAAATGACTGTAGCTCGAGAACGGTACGAGATAGGACATCGGTTAAAACGTAGTTTTAATCCAAAAAATATTACCAATAGAAAAGGTCATTGGGTAAAAAGTCGTATCTTAACTAATAAAAAAGTTATAACAATAATAAGTTTAACAAAATCTACATCGTACAGCTATTTTTTTCGAAAATCGTATGGATTGTTGATAAATAATAGTGTAATTACTTAATTACTCGGCTAAATATTAACTAGATGCATTTTCTTATAAGAAAAAAATATATTATTACGAATAAATATGGTTTAAAATGTAAAACACGGCCTCCAAACTACATATAATACTTGGGGTTTCGCCGCAATCAAATGAATAGTTGCGACCATTCCATACAGACTACCACTACAAATCCAATTTTAATTATTATAATGTTGTAGGTTATTACAATATGATTATGTAACAGATTCTTATTTAATACAGTTATATGAAATAAAAAACATTACTACAAAAGTAAATACCTTATAATAAAAAATACGGCAAATCTCTTCATTCTATCCATAACAATTACACTGGTTGTTCATATTATTTGTTGAATTTAACTAGGTACCTTTTTAATTTCTCTTAGCACCTGTAATACAAATAAAAAATTGTAAATATTTTCTTTGATACAAATGTATATACATCTATATATAATTAATGCATGAGAGCGGTCAAGGAATTTAAAGTTTATGGTGTTTATATTTACAATGGAATTAAACTACTATATATTATATTTCATATTTAATTATTATCTTATTTGTTTGATTATTTATTTATCATTATTTCATTTATATACTCAGTGTATAATGAAATACAAAATACAAGCAATCATTATTTTAAAAACAGCAGCAATTATAACGCAACCTAACGGACGAACCCCAAGGCGTTTGGAGGCCGTGTTTTACATTTTAAACCATATGTATTCGTAATAATATATTTTTTTCTTATAAGAAAATGCATCTAGTTAATATTTAGCCAAGTAATTAAGTAATTACACTATTATTTATCAACAATCCATACGATTTTCGAAAAAAATAGCTGTACGATGTAGATTTTGTTAAACTTATTATTGTTATAACTTTTTTATTAGTTAAGATACGACTTTTTACCCAATGACCTTTTCTATTGGTAATATTTTTTGGATTAAAACTACGTTTTAACCGATGTCCTATCTCGTACCGTTCTCGAGCTACAGTCATTTCGATGTATAGCGCGTTCCGCCATCTTTGCCCCCCTCCCCCCAAGTTCTCGACCACCTGAAAAGTAAGCGACATGCGTATTTTGTATCACCACAGTCCATATTACAACTATCAGCAAAGATATTTGATATTACTTCTTTGCGACACTCACAAATTAATTCTACTTTCGGTAAAAAATCTACACGAAAAGTCCATTTTTACATATTTTATACAATAACTTGTTTATTTATAGAGATACGACCTCGGACCCAATGACCATTATTGTTGTCCACATTTTTAGGATTACAACGACGTTTTAACCGATGTTCTATCTTTTACAGTTTTCGAACTATCAGCGTTTTAACGCATAGCGCAAACCGCCATGTTTGCCCCCTCCCCACACCTTATCGACCACTTTTGAAATAGGCGACATACGTAATTTTGATAACCACAGTCCATATTACAATAATCAGCAATAACATTGCGTACTACTTTCATGCATGCTCAACCCCCCTCAGCTCCTGGACTAATAGCTTATGAAACTGTCGATTTAAAAGTATCTGACTTATATCGGATGAACCCAATATTTAAGTTGTCTTCTTTATTTCTTTGATCCAATTAGAAGAGCACAAACACAGGTTAATTCAACAAAGTCCATTTTAGGATAGCTTAAACGCACTCAAAAAATCCATTTCTCGACTAAAAAATCGCCACGTGTGCGCCTAGACATAAATCACCCTTGATTTAAGTCTAGGCGCACACGTGGCGATTTTTTAGTCGAGAAATGGATTTTTTGAGTGCGTTTAAGCTATCCTAAAATGGACTTTGTTGAATTAACCTGTGTTTGTGCTCTTCTAATTTGACCAAAGAAAAAAGAAGACAACTTAAATATTGGGTCCATCCGATAGTATGTCAGAGACTTTTAAATCGACAGTTTTATAAACTATACACTTTGCGTGATGACAGTAAAAAGCTCTTTAATTACTATAGAATGTCTGTTGAAAGTTCCAGTTTTTATTATAACAGCTGTGGCCTTTTTTAGCAAAGAAAACAACACAACTCCCACTGAAGTTCACAGACTCCTGTGGAGAACATCAAGCGACTGGCCGAGTTTTTAGTCGACCGTGTGCGCGGACTGATAACAATCTGTACGTTACAGATTTTCGGGCGACAATCGCCTCGCCTACGAATCTGTGGCAAAACCCAGATTTTAAAATCGGCGCAATTCTCGATCGCCTGTGTGCGCGCTTCCAATACATGATGCACAGATCGGCCGATGAAATAGTCGCCTCAAAATAATCGCTCGTATGCACCTAGCCTAAATGTCTTAGAGCAGCTTGTTAATGCTCTTCTTATCAAGACAGCGAAAAGACAATGTTAAATCGCAATTTTAAACGAGGGTCATGTGTTTGAGATTTAGTTATACATGATAAAAGAATATTTGCAGATATTCCCGTCGTAAAAGAGTATAGAAAGCTTTGAATAACTAACGATATAATCACCTAAGAATTGCTTGTGATTGTTCAGGGTGTTTTTTTAACGCGAACCCAAATTAAAAGTACTGTGAGACATATTTTAATGGCAAAACAACCTTATATTTTGGCATCACTGTTGTCTTACTTCGTTGCTGATCAGCTGATATGCGTTGTTGCATAGTTATCTGTGTTTAGTTTTATTGGGAATTTATTGTAAATAAGACAATAAACAAAAATAATTAAATATAGACTGTCAGCCGTGCAGTGGTTACCATAGATTCTGGCGCACACCTCTAGGAGCACCGTGTAGTTACGTAGCGTGTAAGCCAAACTACATGTCGCTCCCAGCGGTGTGCGCTAGAACCTATGGTAACCGCAGCACAACTGACGGTCTAGATTTAATTATTGTTGTCTATGATAAGACACAGTATGACGTTTCCCCAATCTAGGAGAGTTAGAATAATACGTTGAAAGTATATTATTGGTTTTATGACAAGAAAGGTTTGAAATTAAGGAAACCGAATCCGTAGTAAACAAAAAATACCCCCGTCGCAGCAAACCTGCTGAATTAGCGAATTTCCATATGACTGATTTGATTTTCACTTAAATCTAGAGATTTAAGGTTTCCTTAAATTCGGATTCTGTTTCCTTAAGATTGTATACGCCAATAGTAGTTGATTTATTAGGTACTGGAATCACACCTAGAAACTTAATTTCAAACATTTCTTGGCATAAAACCTATAATTTACTTTCAACGTATTATTCTAGCTCTCGTAAATTAGGGAAACGCAAAGCTGTGTCTTATTACAATTAATCCCCAACAACACTAAAAATTAATCCCCAACAACACTAAACGTCATAGATAACTATGCAACAACGCATATATCAGCTGATCAGGCAATAAAGTAAAGAAAACACTGGTACCTAAATATAAGGTTGTTTTGTCAATAAAAATGTGTCTCACAGTACTTAAAATTTGGGTTGCGCTTAAAAACCCACCTGTATATGGAAGCAAGAAAATTAAACATGTTTATTGCACGGTAATTCTAGAGAACGTTTCAGAAATTTTCTGTTTATTGTTTCATCTATATTTGACGAGAAACCTTACTACGTGTTCCTTACTTTTATTGTTACATTTTTAAATGGCGATCAAGAGTTCACATAAATATAGTTTTATCAGGCTAAAATGAGAATACAGTATTGATAACCAAAGAACCACAAAAAAAACATTTCCGTAAACTTTATGTGGATCATCTGCTACTCAGTACCTTCCCACATATGTTGTCTACATAACGTAATTTTCTTATTTGTAGTATATAAAAAACACGTACAGGAATGGTGACAATACTTACAGTCAATGTGGCCATATAAAAAACGGGAAGAATGATTATTTAATTATGTATCATATTAAATGAATAGATGACTGTCAGGTCTAATTTAAAATACTCCTACTGCAGCAAACCTGCCGACTAAGCGAATTTTCATTTGCCTGGATTGATTTTCAATTAATCTATTAAATTAACATTTATGTTTAACGAGTAACTAGGTTAGCTGCTACAAGGAAACTAGTAAAGTGTGTTTTTTTATTAAAATAATAATAGCTTAGTATGAAATAAATAAATCAAATTTTGATCAAAATATATCCATAAACAAGCAAACTACAACATTTTAAAATATTCTCCAAACGAATAACATGGTAATTTTAAATTTACATTTTTTTGAATTTTCTCCGTTACCAATATCCTTACAAAAACACTTTGATATACTTAATTATTTGTTTTTAAGCTCTTTAAAAAGGTCTAGAGAGAAATTGGGAAATTTTGTGTTTTGAGGGTTAAAAATTAGAAAAACCAATTTCCCCCATAAAACCCCCCGTAAACCCATGTTCCCATGGTCCGATCATGCTGGTTCGCGAACTCATTCAAGTTTATCTCGCCTTACACCTTTAAACCAAATTTCATCAAAATCGGACAAAAATTACTCATATAAAAAAAATTGATATATACACAATTTTGGGGTAGTAATATATACAAATTTGAACGATTGGTGTTTTTGGCCTCTGGGGACATCAACATGAAAAAAGTAAATCGGTCCCGGGCCTAGGTCATACCATGCCACCTACGTATAGCTACTTCCCTATAGGGAAATTTTGCTAAAACGGAAGTTTAATATTCTAAAATAGCAATAATTCTACGGTTAATTTAAGACAGACATGAGTAACCTAATTTCTATATTGACAACCAGCTTTGGAGGCTACACAACTATGTCTGATAAATGAAATGAGAAACTTGACAGGGCTTCTTTAGCCATTTACATACATTTCTTTGCATAAATTAGATACACTCAATCTTTTGATCATGAAACATAAGAGGGTGAAATGTCCAGAGACGGAAGAGTCTCAATTATTTCCTTCAATCTGCAATATTTTGATGGAACCTGTTCGGTTTTAGCACCTCATCTGTTGACCAAAGTCGTTTCTTCTGATAATGACATTGTTTAACTCATGTAATGTTTTACAAAAATAAAATATTTTACAAAACTGCCATCTCAACACGAGTTTTCTACTAATATAAATTCAGCTCATCAAATCTGAAATGCCTCTAATTTAGATTCGTACGATAATGGGATTCATTTAAATTTATACCAGCTCTTCAGCGCATAATAGTTTCTCCAAGAGTCTAATTTAACTAAATAAAATAATCTGTAACTACATGCCTTCTAGAAATGTCTCTGACTTACTGAAATACTTAAATATGGACTTACTGAATTAGATTTTAAGATTGGTAAATTTATCTCTAATTTATGGTTATTATTACAGACTTTTCTTAACAATAGTGTAGGGTTAGCGAATGTAAATGTTATAATTTTATTCAGCATCAAATATTATAACGAGAAAGAAATGTTACCGATTTTGAACTACGTAGTTTTATAACACATAGATTTTGGTGACTAAGTCGGATTCAGTATTCAGTCCATTATATAAGATAAATTTACGAAAAGTTTGGAAATAGTTGTATTTCTGTATCCCTTTAATCGTATTTATTTCCATGTGTAACTTAACTCGATTATTTAATTATTTTATCATAAAAACAGACAGCCATGCATAGTACGCTTAGCTAAATTGTATATAAATATATTTTTATAATATTTGAATGTTACAAAGACACTATGTGCAGCGAAATACCAGAGCAGTGGAATTAAATTAAACTGGTGGCATAGAGGCATAAGTCCCTAAAAAGCTCAAATGTGAAACAAATTATTATTGTAAACAAACTAAGAATCAAATTATCTTTCACGAAACAGCTTTGGTAATTGTAAGTTAATCGTTTTTTTTATCTTTTTAGTGAAAGCAGAGCACTATGTTTGTAACTAAATTTGTAGATTAATTAACAAACTTCACGCACTATTAGCCCAGTCAAATTAGCTTTAAAATTCATAAATAAAAAAATGGTATAGTTTTTGGCTATCATACTAAAAGTCCCCTAACGTGAGACTTGAGCTTTCGCCGCCATCTTGGATTTTAGGTACAATTTTCCGGGTTTTCTTAATTTTCTCATAAAGTATTAACATTTTACATACCACATGCAATTACAAAATTAAAGTACACAAAATTGACTACACAAATTCTATTTACAGTTTTCATGTAACTCCAAATGTTTCAGAGAAATGTGTTCTTAAATACCTATGTAATTTTATTAATTTTTAGGTACAATCTTTTAGATACAATTTTTTTGTTTTTCATAATTATCTCAAAAAGTATTAATATTTTACATAGCATATATAATTGCAAAGTCGAAGAACACACATTTTACTACAAAAAGTTTGTTTACTACTGTTTAGTAACTGCGTCTGTTTTAGAAATATATGGTCATTTAAATGATAATTTCATTTGTTTATTATTTTACCCTGTATAGGGGCTATTGAAGAGTACATAAAGAAACTTTCTGTTATAGGTTACAGCTTATAATCATGGCACACTTTTAGGGTATCCCTTTAATAAATCATAATTTACCCTATGATTCTATTTGTGGTTCCAAACAATTTAAATAGAGGGGGTTTCAACCTTTCTTTTAATAATTTTATATATTTAGTGTTAACGTTTTGTAAACCAATAATAACTAATATTGGAGCAGTTCAAATAAAAATTAGTATTATAGAACTAGTCAGCATAATTTTGATTGTAATTCAATACTTTTCAAATAAATTTTGTATATAGAAGTTTGTAAGATATGCAACAAGTTTCAAGGAAATATCTGGTATTTATTTAGTCATTCATGGGACGGATGGTGGTAGTGGGTGCTTAGGCCTATTATAGTCTGGCAGAAGCTCGAAGGACTCCAGCGGATTAGGCGACCCTCACTCACACACACACACACACTCTCACCAGCGGCGGCATGGCGGCGGCCCAGTACCTGCCCTCCAACCCCCGGCGGTGTTTATAGTGTTTTAGTAGTGTTTTAGTTATAGTAATCGATTCACCGTATTTTTTTTCAGTTTACTTTTTATCGTACGCTTATCAACAGTTGGTCCAGTGATATCCTTCATCAACTCTTCCATAGCAAACTGACAATCATCGTCCATTTCAATAAGTTTAATCATTTCTTCAACAGCATCACTAATGTAGTCTCACTCAGGTCACCCTCTTTTTCGTGATTTTGATATCCGAGCAGCAAAAAAGGACGAATAGCAATCCTGATGATTAAATCTGACACATTTGATACGTAGATTTACTTCCGTTCCCCAATTATCATTCTATCCTTAGCTGTTTCTTGCACTTTATCTTTCATATCCAAGTTCCGTACCATATAAACTTTGCGCCTCTTCTTCAAAGGCTTATTTTTTCATCCTCAAAGTATGACTTACTAATAACCTTACAACAATATAAGCACTTCGTTTGGAAATCAAATTGTACCTGTTATGATCGCAAGGTTGTGCTCGAGGTATCTTTATAAGGAAGTGTACTGTCTTTGGTTTTGGCTGCAGCAATAGATGGTCTGATGATATATGTTTTAAGGCAGTATGTATGGACATATACTGAAATAGCCCAGCAAAAATAATGTTTTTCCAATCTTTCCTTTCTTCACTTGCTTTTACCAAACCTGCCAAACCTTTTGCACAAACTTTAATACAACTCTCACTGTCCACTATTTTATATACATTGATCACAAATAACACATTTCAGTAGTGATTCACTTATTTCAATTTTTTTAATAATCTATTATATTATTCAAGTTATAAAATCAAATGTTTATGTGAATGGTTAAGGCCATAAACCAAATAAAAATATAGGAATATGCACATTAAAATTAAGCTCAAAGTAAGTAAATTTACCAAAAAGTATTGGTATGATGAACGTATTCTCTTAGGGCTCTGCCACACAGGCCGATTTCCAATCTGTTATATTATTTAAAAGATACAATCAAATTATATGTAAATGGTTGAAACCATTAACCAATTAAGAGTCAAAGCATATGACCAATCAAAATGAAACTCAGAGTGTGTAGATTTGCCGAAAAATATGGGTATGAACGATCTCTCATAGGGCTCTGCCCCACAGGCCTATTTCCAATTATATTATTAAAGTGATACAATAAAATTGTATGTAAACGGTTATCACTAATAACCAAATAAAGAGTCATCCAATAGGTTGTCATGGATTTTAAACAGGTCGTTGTAAAAGAGACCGGTACAACCGTACCCACCTCGGCCACCTCAGGACGAAGGTCCCGCTGCTTTTAACATTCCTTCTGATGAGAATTTCTCGATCTTGGACCCTTTAAATTAAATATGGAGATAAATTAAATGGAGGCTTCTCATTTTCCTGTATTGTACACAATCTGCTATTTTCCCCGACCCCTGGAACCAACACCTTAAATTTGAGCCCTCTCCCGTTATCCTGCGAGCTGTCACTCTCTCACAATTTTGATTTAAAAAAACGCTAACAGAATTAATAATATAGATTAAAATTTTCGTTTATTTGGGATTAATTTTAATAGCCCTTTCTTACACCCAACCTCTAAATTCATAATAACAAATCACAAACGAAAGTAAAACAACTAGGTTTGTAAACAAATACAGTAATAAAATAACATACAATTCTTTCCTTTCCCTACTTTCAGCATCGTACTTGTTCTACTATTCTGCTGCACCCAGTCCAACGGTTCGTATTGTTTCAGTACCAACATCATCGGCGTCGGTTTTCTATGGATTTGACATGGCTTGTTTTGTCTGAATGTTCCTACAGAGTTCCATAGCTGTATGCTGTTACTTCAAGAGATTTATTATAAACATGAACAGTTGTCCTTGAGGGGTTTGCAGCGTGGAGGAACCAAAACGACTATTCATCGAGCATCTTCCACGCAAAATTCAAAAGTCTTGTAGCTCGTTTCCAAATGTATGTCTGTCTTTTGGAAATCGAATTACCTTAGGCGTTCGATCAGTGCTTCACTTTCCTATTTTAATGTTATTATTACAAAAACATTTTCTGGCTAAAAGACCTCCGTGGGACACTTTTGACTGCATAAACACATTTAAAATCATAGATGTAATTGTGATACAAGAAGTTGCCAGTTGTGATACAAGAACGTGTTTTACAGTAGCATAAATAACTTCTTGATAAACATTCTACGCGTTAGTTGGTATATGGACAATCTTTGTAACATTATAGATCTACATACATCTGATATATATTTACTATCTTGCCAATTTTACTACAGTATTTGTTTTTTTTATGCCCCACCTTCATCATAGGACGCTAGGTTCTAGCCTGGAACTGTTTTACGAATTACTTCAGGTTAGTCCTAGAGGATTGCGGCATTATCAGATAGATAAAATCCATTGGTGATTGACGGGATTTGAACCCGGAACCTCAGGTTCCGAAGCCCCGAGCTCTAACCCTAGACAAGTTCGCTCTCCCACGTATCTATTATATTTCTATAAATTACTATTTAGCCCCTGGTTTTGGCTGGATAAAAACATCACAAACTACTAATTTAAAAAGTTTGTTTTCAACCAACACTAGATATAGACGTTTATAGAAGTTATGTTCTTCTCTGTATGCGAACAAAATATTAATTTTAAGATACATTCGCACAAGTTCCAATAAAACGTACAAAGATTACAACCTTATGTGTCCTGAATGTTTAGAAGTGTATAGTACAATAACTATCTATATGATCCAGTATATTTGGATCATATACTGTAGACTGTTAATCACAAGTGAGTTTGGTCTAAGTGTGCTTCGAAGTATATATAAAAACTGTACTTTTTTACGCAATCCAAATAATTACAACTACCGTGATACTTTATTACGACAACCCCAGTTCATATGTTGGTATCCCTGTTTTCTTTACTTCATTGCCGATCAGCTTATATGCGTTGTTGTATAGATGAGGTATAGTATTGTTGAGAATGTAAAACACTGTGGTGTTTTTCGAAGCCCGAATGAAGAATGTTCTATGAATACTGTAATTGATTTTTTAGGTACTGAAATCATACTTGGGAACTTAATTTTGAACCGTTACTGTATTTGCAACTAATTATTTATTTTTATTGTACAATACATACTCTTTGTGCTTGCGAAAACGCAATGCTGAGTCTTATTCTCAATAAAATTCCAACGACACTAAAACCATAAAACTCAATAATAACTATGCAACAATGCATATCAGCTTATTGGCATTAAAGTACAGAGAATGGGAATACCAACCTAGTTTTCTCGTTAATATGTCTTACGGTTCTGTAATATGGGTTTTGTTAAAAAAACTCAGTGTATTAAGTGTGTAGAGTATAATATAGTATTGTACAAGATGTTAATAATAAGTGAGTAGAGTGAAGTATCTGTATGAAGTATGAAGTGAGTAGAGTGAAGTGTCAGTATGAAGTATGAAGTGAGTAGAAGGAAAGTATGAGTATGAAGTGAGTAGAAGGGAAGTATAAGTATGAAGTGAGTAGAGTGAAGTATCAGTATGAAGTGTGTAGAGTGAAGTATCAGTATGACGTGAGTAGATTGAAGTGTCAGTATAAAGTATAAAGTGAGTAGAAAGAAAGTATGAGTATGAAGTGAGTAGAAGGGAAGTATAAGTATGAAATGAGTAGAGTGAAGTATCAGTATAAAGTGAGTAGAATAGAAGTGTAAGTATGAAGTATTAAGTGAGTAGAGTGAAGTATTAGTATGAAGAATGAAGTGAGTAGAGTGAAGTATCAGTATTAAGAATGAAGTGAGTAGAGTAAAGTATCAGTATGAAGTATGTAGTGAGTAGAGTGAAGTATCAGTTTGAAGTATAAAGTGAGTAGAGTGAAGTATCTGCATGAAGTGTGTAGAGTGAAGTATCAGTATGAAGTATGAAGTGAGAAGAGTGAAGTATCAGTACGCAGTGTGTTAAGTGAAGTATCAGTATGAAGTGTGTAAAGTGAAGTATCAGTATGAAGAATGTAGTGAGTAGAGTGAAGTATCAGTATGACGAATGTAGTGAGTATAGTGAAGTATCAGTATGAATTATAAAGTATAAAGTGAGAAGAGTGAAGTATCAGTACGCAGTGTGTTAAGTGAAGTATCAGTATGAAGTGTGTAAAGTGAAGTATCAGTATGAAGAATGTAGTGAGTAGAGTGAAGTATCAGTATGAATTATAAAGTATAAAGTGAGAAGAGTGAAGTATCAGTATGAAGTATGAAGTGAGTAGAGTGAAGTATCCGTATGCAGTATGTAGAGTGAAGTATGAGTATGAAGAATGTAGTGAGTAGAGTGAAGTATCAGTATGACGAATGTAGTGAGTATAGTGAAGTATCAGTATGAATTATAAAGTATAAAGTGAGAAGAGTGAAGTATCAGTACGCAGTGTGTTAAGTGAAGTATCAGTATGAAGTGTGTAAAGTGAAGTATCAGTATGAAGAATGTAGTGAGTAGAGTGAAGTATCAGTATGAATTATAAAGTATAAAGTGAGAAGAGTGAAGTATCAGTATGAAGTATGAAGTGAGTAGAGTGAAGTATCCGTATGCAGTATGTAGAGTGAAGTATGAGTATGAAGAATGTAGTGAGTATATTATGAATTATAAAGTATAAAGTGAGAAGAGTGAAGTATCAGTCAGTATGAAGTATGAAGTGAGTAGAGTGAAGTATCCGTATGCAGTATGAAGTGAGTAGAAGGGAAGGGCGCGTGGCGTGGCGCAACTGCATGTCATCAACTGGTGCGGCGGCCGTGGGAAAGTGAGAGGAGAGGCCTCTGCCTAACAGACCCTCCTGTCTAACCGTCTGCAAATGAAAATGTCTTTTTGGGATTTACTTACTAACTGCATGCTAGGATTTTGGATTCAAATTTGCATATGAGGATCGGTTACATATTTTAAGATGTATTTATGAACTTTGCACTTTTAGGATACATATTTTCCATGGCATACGAACTATAAAATTCTATCTAATCTACGTTATTCCGTACCAAGAGGAAATAAGATTTTGAAGTTCGAGATGGTGATTTTAGAAAAGATGTTATGAAGGATGAAAAAGTTTTGAGTGAAAACAGTTAGCACAAAACATAGGTTGTAAAATATTTTGAAATTTTATGTTATATTTGCTAAGTAACACCAATGCTACAAACTTTTGAGAGAGAGGGAGAGAGAGAGAGAAAAAATTCTTTATTTATAACAAATTATTTGCAGCAAGACATATAAAAATAAAAATATCATATGGGTCACAATGACCTGTGCGTGATAGAGTCCTTAACTGGCTGCTTAATTGAAATAAAAGTTCCTCACACTTCACTTAATACACTTAAAAAAATCTAACAATAACTTGGTAAAATAAGCATACAAATTAATTTACTATACAATTGTAATTGCAATAGCCTAACAACCATATACATATTGCAACTCAATAGCTTGGGTAACTAAAGACTTGCATTACATCTAATGAACACATTAACTTTTTTCAATTCCCAATTTCACTGAGGCGTGGATTTCGTCAAGTAAGAGTGTTGTAGAAGGTACAATAGTTAGTCCAGTTACCAGTTGGTTAGGTCTAAACGAGATATTCTATGGCCTTCTCATGTTTTCTTTTCATATAGTCTTTTGGGTCCTGTAGTATTGTTTTCTTGAAAACTGTTATGGATAAAAAAAACGCCTCTTATGTTCTACATCCATCCTTTCAATCGTCTAGTTTAGTCCACAAGTTGACCAAATGTTGAATTGGAACAGTACAGTACTGACTGCAGATCAGAATTATTCTTTCAGTTGACCCATTAGTTATTTCGAAGTTTTCTGAGCAAACTATATTTTTGAACCAACATGAGAAGGAAAAGTCACACTGAGTCAAGTAGAAGTGGAAAGTCTACAGGACCTTCTCTTCCAAAACACTTATCTACCGAGTGTTTACAAATTGCTTACTCCAAAGATGATGTTATTTTTTCATGAGATGGAGCTTTATTATCCTAAATACCCAGTGCACTAAAATCACCGACTTAACTTTACTCAAAACATCGCACTCATGGATTTATTGGTCAGAAAACGTATTTTGCAAGGAAAACCTATGGTATATTTTAATGGAAACAAATTCTCACAGATGTTTCAACGAATAAACCTAACTGTTTTAGTTACGGAATAAACATGCAGCGATATAAAATATTGTATTTTTTCATAAAAGCTTTACATACCGTACAGTACGATTTAACCATTTCTGTACTTTTAGATTATGCAATCACCTTTAATAAATATAAAAATAAATTAGACCAATAGCAACTTTCAAATCTGATTCCTGAGCCACCTCTTATTCTTAAGAACTATTAGGATAAACGCGTATATAAACACACACAGTGTTTTGCGATTCATTGATGTAAGGCATGACAAACTTACCGGTCTTTCGTGGAGTGTTTTGAACGAACCATCATTCACTTTATCAATGTATAAATTGGGTATCGAGGACTAAACTGTGCTCTCCTGGCCCAGTGCACCACCTGTTGTTATAAAACTTCTTAGATTACGACAATACGACTCTAATGTCTTACGAAAAAAATATATTCTTTTGACCTGTTATTGATGGCTGTAATTCTGATCTGAAAAAGAGACATCCTTTAACCTGTTGAAGCTTTGAAAGGAATTCAAACTATAACCACAGAATTATGAGTACAGTAGATGAAGTCTACTTTTATTCTGTGCTGTAACATACGGGGTGTCCCACGAAGGGGTTTAAACGTTTGATTTTATATTACGTGCCCATTCATGCATCGAACTTTTTTAAACTTTACACAGTTTAAGAAGTAGGATATAAAAATATTCTGGAAAAAATTCAACTCCCTAACCTTAGTAGAAACAAAATGGCGGCATATTGAAAAACGATGCTTTAAAAACATTAAAGAAGGTATTTTTGGTTTTATAAAATATTTTTATTATTACTTTCCAGGGCAAA
This sequence comes from Macrosteles quadrilineatus, assembly GCF_028750875.1. Taxonomy (NCBI): domain Eukaryota; kingdom Metazoa; phylum Arthropoda; class Insecta; order Hemiptera; family Cicadellidae; genus Macrosteles; species Macrosteles quadrilineatus. The sequence continues at coordinate 41,503,588 of NW_026542600.1, read as the reverse complement.
ATGACTTAAATGAAAAAAAACTAGAACATAGTCTAATGGAAAACCTTAATGTCCAAAATTATTCAAACTGTAACCCATCCACAGCAACACACTGATAACGGTGCGTAACAATTTATTCGTAAGCTCTTACAAAGAAACCCTGCGGTATCCGGAGAAGTTCCTCTTCTATTGATCGTTTTAGTTCCTCATCATTATTGAAGCTATGGGTATAAACTTGTTCCTTCAAGAAACCCCATAAAAAGCTGTCGCAAACAGTTAAATCAGGTGATTGGGGTGGCCAATCTAAAAAATAATTTCCACGACCAATCCAACGGCCATGAAGGTTGCCATTTAGTAATTGCTTGACAGGATTTGCGAAATGAGGTGGTGCACCATATTGTTGAAAGATTGCTTGATGCATTTCTGGTACCGTGGAACCTGTTCATTTAAAACTCATTTTACAATCAAACAGCTGTTCTTCAACAATGACCGTTAGAACCGCAACGTAGTAAACAAATCAGATAATAAATCATGAAAGTAGTTTTTATAGAAAGCAAATTGGTACATTTTTCAATATGCCGCCATTTTGTTTCTACTAAGGTTAGGGAGTTGAAATTTTTCCAGAATATTTTTAGAACCTACTTTATAAACTGTGTAAAGTTTAAAAAAGTTTGGTGCATGAATGGTCACGTAATATAAAATCAAACGTTTAAACCCCTTCGTGGGACACCCTATATATCTCTGCTGATTTCCATGGCAGCGATTTATAAAAAGTTAAGTACTAATTTACAGCAATTAAATATACATGGTGGCTCTTAAGTAATCAGCCAAACTCTGGTAAATAGGTTCTATTGCTCAACATAAAGAGAAAATGTGCATGATTTTGTAAAACAATCGTTTCGTAAATATCATTTAAAATTTCAAAAAGATCGAATGAAAAATAGCTGAATTATTACGAATTTTAGTTGTAAAATGTGGCAAAATCAGTTGCAACCTGATTAGATTAGCCTCATTCTACTTCATTTTACAATTATAAATTGTGTATATCAACTGTTTTTATTCGATTTGTGATACTTGTGTCTTTTGATGAGAAACTTTAAGTAAAACTTTTTTGTAATAAACATTTTAACATTTTTTTCTCTATAAAATCAAACTTATTTTTAGTAATTAAAATTATAAAACTTAAAATAACCACTATTGTCTATTCTAATACCAAGTTCCATAAAGATCAGTCGGAACCATTCAAAGATAAAAAAGTTTAAGTAAAATATACAAAATGGTGGACATATGGTTAACGAAGCGATTTAAAAATCACGATTGATTTTACCTTTATTTTGATCCATAGAACCCTTTTCCGGAGTTTGGGTGTTATCTTAAGGGACACCCTGTATACAGAATGTCCCGTAAGTATGTACAACAACTTAAGAAAGAGGTTTTAATGAGTCAAAATCAAACAAAAACCAAGAATAAGATCTTTTACGAAAATGCCTTGTTAGCGAGATAATCGCCATTTTGTTTCATTATTTAAAATTGATCAAAAATGAGCTATTTGTTATTTTTCTCTGAAATGAAACTTAAAATACTGAATAGAATGAAAGTGTTCTTGTCGTATTTTTTTTTATTGTTCTAGTCTATACTTAACGTAAACAATTCACTAAAACCACTCTTAAATACCTTCCCTGTAGCAAAACCTATGTACAGTACTAGTTAAACCTAAAGTCGTTAAAAAAAAAATAAATCTGACATGTTCAAGGAAATATGTTAATGAAAATTTAATTGGGCAAATAAAAATTCCCTTAGTCTGTAGGTTTGCTGCGTAAGGGGTATTTATTTTCCTGCGGAGTGATTTTTTAGTTTCATTCTTTGTAATGAATCTATTGTTTTGCTACAATACCCATTAATCATCGCATTTTTTATTACCATAAGTGAATATTAGTTTATAGTTATTACCCATTGTAGCAACCCTGGTTACTCAAGTATAATGCTGCAATCCTTAAAATTGATTAAACTAAGAATATCTTTTTTATAGACTGTGTTTGGATTGAATTGGACAAGTACGAGGGTTTGCTGTGACGCATTTCTCGTCACTATGACTCGTGTGATTACTGAATCTAAGAGCAAGTGATGTAAACTGTCTTTGTTATTACATCATTGATGCTTAATACAAACGTATCGAGTAATTTCAAACACAACTACGATTAATTTAAGGTTGTTTCATGTGCCACTTTAAACCAGGAACATGTATCGGCTCTTTAACTTGCCTACGAGTTGATTATAAGCCTACCAAGTTGATAAATTAAATGCCAAAATGTTAAAGGTGCAGAGAATAAAGTATTCTGTCATTATTAAATAAGTAAACCAAGCAACCTAGTGCATTACAAAATATCTTGTATTGACAAATTACATGATTATTTATTCAGATTTACTATAATTTTTTATCACACCAAAAACTATAATTCATTGATGAGAAAAATGGCAGTCTGGCGTACAAGTAGATTTATTCATACTATACACTGGCCGCAAAATCCTACATATGAACTTAACATATGTAGGATGAACTTAACAAACCTAATTTAAATCTGCAATGAATAATAATTGAACAGGGGCAAAATATTTGAAATTTGAATTACCTGTTCTATCATTGGTTTTGGTAGGTGATAAGAAAATCAGTATCAATATTTCAGCTTTTGATTAGACGTTTACAGACTTAAAGAAAGAGGTACCTACGTTCCTAGTACTCGTATGTCATAATAAAAGAAGAAGTTGGTTGTGTTTGTAGGTAAATATGTAGGTTGTTGATACATTGTCGAATCATCCTCTGAAACTATGGGAAATTATAATTATAATAAATTATTTCTCTCGTCATGGCATGGTGTTGTCTGTAGGTAACCTGCTGTACAGCCGGTGCTACACTCACCATTTGTCATCCTCATCCATGATGTTGTTGATAATGATGTTGTCGTGGTGGTTGCAGGTTTGGATGGCTGTTGCTGTACAGCTTGTTATAGACTCACCATTTGTCATGATGTTGTTGATAATGACGTTGTCGTGTGGGTTGCAGGTTTGGATGGCTGTTGCTGTACAGCTTGTTATAGACTCACCATTTGTCATGATGTTGTAGATAATGACGTTGTCGTGGTGGTTGCAGGTTTGGATGGCTGTTGCTGTACAGCTTGTTATAGACTCACCATTTGTCATGATGTTGTTGATAATGACGTTGTCGTGGTGGTTGCAGGTTTGGATGGCTGTTGCTGTACAGCTTGTTATAGACTCACCATTTGTCATGATGTTGTAGATAATAATGTTGTCGTGGTGGTTGCAGGTTTGGATGGCTGTTGCTGTACAGCCGGTGATACACTCACCATTTGTCATGATGTTGTTGATAATGACGTTGTCGTGGTGGTTGCAGGTTTGGATGGCTGTTGCTGTACAGCTTGTTATAGACTCACCATTTGTCATGATGTTGTTGATAATGACGTTGTCGTGGTGGTTGCAGGTTTGGATGGCTGTTGCTGTACAGCTTGTTATAGACTCACCATTTGTCATGATGTTGTTGATAATGACGTTGTCGTGGTGGTTGCAGGTTTGGATGGCTGTTGCTGTACAGCTTGTTATAGACTCACCATTTGTCATGATGTTGTTGATAATGACGTTGTCGTGGTGGTTGCAGGTTTGGATGGCTGTTGCTGTACAGCTTGTTATAGACTCACCATTTGTCATGATGTTGTTGATAATGACGTTGTCGTGGTGGTTGCAGGTTTGGATGGCTGTTGCTGTACAGCTTGTTATAGACTCACCATTTGTCATGATGTTGTAGATAATGACGTTGTCGTGGTGGTTGCAGGTTTGGATGGCTGTTGCTGTACAGCTTGTTATAGACTCACCATTTGTCATGATGTTGTTGATAATGACGTTGTCGTGGTGGTTGCAGGTTTGGATGGCTGTTGCTGTACAGCTTGTTATAGACTCACCATTTGTCATGATGTTGTAGATAATAATGTTGTCGTGGTGGTTGCAGGTTTGGATGGCTGTTGCTGTACAGCCGGTGCTAGACTCACCAGTTGGGTCGAAGGTTTTTAACTACACATTTCTGGAGGCGAGCCTTTTCTCCAAAAACCGTTCATGGTTTCTATGGTAAGTTTTTTATTATACGCAAACCCCACATTGAAATGCCATATCACAGGAATTTGTCATACTGGCAGCCATAAAAAGTCTATACTCCATGATGTGAGATATCCAACTCTTGCTATGAATTGACCCTGAGCTTTATCAACAGTCATAGCTAAAGCTAAAATTGATAACGGAAAGTTGAGTTTTTTTTATATGATATGGCAGCACTTAATCTGATGGCTTCTAGCACATTAAATATTATACACTTTAATCTGTGCTTCCAGATACTATACTGTTGTTTAATTTTGAGCCATCTTTGTTCTGTGACGTTTGGATGTCTCAATCAACATTAAGACCACGAATAATTTAGTTTGGATTTCCATAAACAAAATCAATATCCGATCCTCTAGCTTCTATTTCAGTAGGTGTCTGTATAGTATAGGGCCCAAAACATATTCCATTATTTCTATGTCGGTAACGAAATCGGCGAATTCTAAATAAGAATTATTTGCTCTCACGTTTCTATTCAGTGTAAACTGTTTCACTAATTGTCAAAATGTCACGAATTGTAAGTTTTTGATACAGTTCTTAAATGAAATGACAATAATAAGGTACAACATGCAAGTTGTCTATAATCATCAAACACCAATACTGTGCAGGAATCGGCCCAAACATTAAACTTTCGTGGTCGCCTGTCATTGGTGTTTAGCGCATTTAGGCCTACTGAGGAACTAGGCACAGACAGACATACATTATCATAATCAGTTATTAATAATGAGCATTTTTAGTCGTTTTATCTCATAACTGTTCACTGGTATACAGAAGACTCATTCTCTGGGATGAGCTTACTTTATCACACTCAAACACTTCACAGTAAAAACATAAAATTAAAGTGATTTTCCCTTTTCAACTTGTAACCTCGAGTTATTCTGAAGTATTTTTCCAAACTCCATTTTTCCATACGACGTTCAAACTGTGCACTTGATAAAATTTACCGTATTAGTTACTACAAGAATAAATAAATCAGAAATTGGAAGTGAAATACATCAAATCTATATAATTAATAACGCTACACGAAACTTTGTCGGTTGAACTCCTCCGCCATTTCTTAACTGATTTTGTCCATTGACGTCTCATTGGAAAGAGCTGTCTCGTAGATTTGCAAACGGGCCAAACATTTTTGAAAAAGTCCCTTGGGCTCTGTCCCAGTGGCTTTGAAAGTTCCCATGTTATCCTTATGAAGAACATAATTGTTTACATTTTGATCAGCTGTATAATTTAATTGCTGTTATTTATTTTTCAATTCAATGAAACGCATTGAGTACATTTATTTACTATTTGAGTTTGTGTAAACATAACCCCAAAGACGGATCGTGTTAGTATGGTTGTATCTTAAATTTGTGTATTTATCGTTGTTTTGTGTCGCTATGACGGATCGTGTTAGCATGATTGTAACTTAAATTTGTGCATTTATCGTTGTTGTGTGTAGCTATAATTAGTTTATTTGTTGTTTTGGCAAATATCCCTATAGGGAAGTAGTTATTAACGTAGGTGGCATTGTAAGACCTGGGAAGTAGCTATTACCGTAGGTGGCACGGTAAGACCTGGACCCGGGACCGATTTACTTTTTCATTTTGATGTCCCCAGAGGCCAAAAACACCATTCGTTCAAATTTTTATATATGTATATATATATATATATATATATATATATATATATATATATATATATATATACGTCCGTGAACGCGATAACTTGAGTAATTTTTGTCCGATTTTGATGAAATTTGGTTTGAAGGTGTAAAGCGGGATAAACTTGAATGAGTTCGCGAACCAGCACGATCGGACCATGGGAACGGGGCTTTACGGGGGGTTTTATGGGGAAAAATTGGTTTTTCTCACTTTTGACCTTCAAAACACAAAATTTCCCGATTTCTCTTTAGACCTTTTTAAAGAGCTTAAAAAAACAAATAATTTAGTATATAAAAGTATTTTTGTTCGATTGTTAGTAACGGAGAAAATTAAAAAAATTGTAAATTTAAAATTCCCATGTTATTCTTATGGAGAATATTGTCAAATGTTGTAGTTTGCTTGTTTATGGATATATTTTGATCAAACTTGGCAAATTTATTTATTTTGTACTAAGCTATCAATATTTTACTCAAAAACACACTTTATTAGTTTCCTTGTAGCAGCAAACCTAGGTACTCGTTAAACCTAATGTTATTAAAATATATTTAACTGAAAATCAATTCAGACAAATGGAAATTCGCTTAGTCGGCAGGTTTGCTGCGGCGGGGGTATTTTTCTTTTAAATGCCTCCGATGCGACGAAAACGGAACGAGGCGTAATCGTGATAACGACCGCAGCTACAGAACAGTGGCGCGAGTCAGCACCTGACCCTGGACAATCTCAACTATTAGGTTACAAATGCTCCCTAACACTACCCCAAAACGACTTTTCGTTCTCAATTGGCCCTCTATCAATGACCTGTGTTGCCTATACAGCGAGGCATTTTGAGAAGGAGAAAACCGGCCAGAATGCTTTAGAATTTGTCAACAAGGAAGATAAACATGGTCTGAGTTACACACCGGTAATCTTTGAGGTGACTCTTTTTAACTCATTGTAAATATGACTGTTATTCATTTTGAAATAACTCCTGTAATACTTTGCAATTGCTCGAATTCGAGCAACATGTACACTAGTTAAAAATTAACAAATGATCACAGCTGATTCAAATATTGCTATTCCATAAGATTGAGATGGGAACTTTAAGGCCTACTTGGGCAAAGGTATTTAGGGGTTGCACAGCTTCAGAGTGAGCTCCACCAAAAATTTCAAAATCGGTTGGTTAAAAAAACCTCTTCCAAATTAATTTTATGGATTAACTAAAATCGTATCGCAATTAACTGAAAATATAATTTTGATAGTATCACAATATGTGAGGGACTCGTCAATGCTGATAAAGTAACAACTGTCAACTGCTAGTCCATACAGTGTGAATATCTACTATTTTAGTATCTAAAGTCAATCAATCTTTCAGAGGTATTCCGTAAAGCAGTTTCATTCAGTGGTGATCGCCGTGGACACCCAACGAACTCAAATTTGGCAACGATTTTAGAAAGAACGACTGTAGTGTTGGTGACAGGCTGGGCAGCGATGGCGGGCGACCTGCCCCCATTCCGCACAAGGACCTGTGAAATCAATTCTTTACGGTTTCCTCTGAAATAAGTCTTACGGTTGAAATTGAAGTAGACTGTTCAAGGCGAGAGCCATATCGGACAAGTGTCCACGGTAACTGGGTAACTAAACTTTGTTTCTTACGCTTTGTCTTATTTTTAGCTTATTTTCCCTAGGTAAGTATCTATTACCGTAGGTGACACGGTACGACCTACACCCAAGACTGATTTACTATTTCCTTTTATTGTACCCAGAGGCTGTTAACATTATTCGTCCAATTTTTATATACAGAAAATACATCAAAAATATAAAATGATATATGTTCGTGAACGCGAGTTACTGTATTTTGTTTGGTTTATATAAAATTTGGCTTGAAGGTGTAAGGCGGGATGAAATTCAATGAGTTCGCGAACCAGAAAGATCAGGTCGTGGAAACGCAGTGTTATAGGGGTTTGAAAATTTAATTTTTTTTTTTCAAATTGTTACAACCATGACCAGTACCCTTCAAACATGGAAAGGTCCAATTTTCATTACGATCATAGTGTTGAGAGTAGAGCTTCAAATAATAAATACTTTGTACATTGATGCGTTTTTGTACACTTAAAGGTTACGAAGAAAATAAATAAACTTTACATTTAAAATCCTCATGTTATTCTTATGTAGAAATATAAAACTGGTGTAGTTTTATTGTTTATGTATATATGATGATTATGTACCAAAACTCAAAATGATTTCCTAGACTTTGTTATTTCATAGCTTTGAGCGGAAAAAATAAGGTTTTATGGTTCTTTGAAGTTGTACAGTTTTAATAAAAAGTCTGGAGACCCCATATTCACTTTTTTATGGGTTACTCCAAGAAAACCAAACTTTGCACACCTCTACACAACATAAAAGTGAATTATTTTGTTGGTATCCCAATTTCGCCCGAAACCCCAAAATGGGATATTTTGTGGCCAGCTCAGAAATTTTTGAGGCATTACATATTTAACATTTTTGAGCTGCCCCAATATGCTTCATTTCGCGTTCCCAGGAGGAATCGTGATACCAACTAAAAATACACTGTTTTTCTTATGAAGTGATAAACCTGGTACAACCCGATAAAATGTTAGCAGGGTATGGTTGTATATTTTTAAGTGGGGTCTCTGAGGTTTATGAAAAATAAAAAAAAACTGCTGCCATTCTGTAATAGGTTGAGATAGAGACCTCAAGTTTTCACCAATATTCTTTTATACTAATGACCTTTAAAATGAGTTGTTACTTGATAGGACTTTATATTTAGAATGTTTGAACTGTCCACAAAATAGTCCATTTTTGGGTTTCGGACAAAATTTGGATATCAACGAAAAAGTATACTTTAATGTTATATAGGTGTGCAGAGTTTGGTTATCCTGGTGTGACCCATTAAAAGTTAATATGGGGTGTCCAGACTTTATATTATCCCTGTGTTACTATATCGTTGAATAAGTTACCTCGGGTAGCTTACCAAACTTATAACGAGATAGGATTTTCGGGCCATCAGGCGAGGTAAGGTGAAGCATGCCACAATTGCAATAGAAATCGTCCGATCCGAGTCCGTGATTCTTCTCACCCCCCCCCCCCCCCCTACAAACTCAAACTACACAGCAAATCAGTGGTTTGGTTGTACGCAGTGATGAAGGCGAGATGGAGGAAGAGGTTGGCGGTGTTATATTATGTTTATAGAAAATACCCCCGCAGCAGCAAACCTGCCGACTAAGCGAATTTCCATTTGTCTGAATTGATTTTCAATTAAACCTATTTAAATAACATTAGGTTTAACGAGTACCTAGGTATGCTGCTACAAGGAAACTAATAAAGTGTATTTTTTACTAAAATATTAATAGCTTAGTATAAAATAAATAAATAAATAAATAAGTTTGATCAAAATATATCCATAAACAAGCAAACTACAACATTTTACAATATTCTCCATAAAAATAACATGGGTTACCGATAATAACTCCGTTACCGATTACCGTAAAAAACATTTTAATATACCAAATTATTTGTTTATTTAAGCTCTTTAAAAAGGTCTAGAGAGAAATTGAGAAATTTTGTGTTTTGAGGGTCAAAAATGAGAAAAGCCAATTTTTACCCCATAAAACCCCCCGTAAAACCCCGTTCCCATGGTCCGATCATGCTGGTTCGCGAACTCATTCAAGTTTATCCCGCCTTACACCTTTAAACCAAATTTCATCAAAATCGGACAAAAATTACTCAAGTTATCGCGTTCACGGACGTATATATATACATATATAAAAATTTGAACGAATGGTGTTTTTGGCCTCTGGGGACATCAAAATGAAAAAGTAAATCGGTCCCGGGCCTAGGTCTTACCGTGCCACCTACGGTAATAGCTACCCTATAGGGAAATTCGCAACAAAATAAAACAACAAAGTTTACAATAAACAAATAGGTGTAACAACATTACATAAATGTATTTCCCTAACACCCACATACCTAACACACACATACACCTTCTTGCTGCACCCAGGCCTAATACACGCCATCCCGCCACACCACGGTCATCCGGTTGAGGTAATATTGTTTCAGCGCCACCCTCAGTCGGGATCGGTTTCTAAGGATTTAATCGGATAAGGTACAGAGTTCCAAAGGCGGCATGTAGTTACTACAAAAGATTTGTTATAAACAGTCGTCCTGTGATGTGGAATACGCAGCGTGGACGAGCCAGAGCGAATATTTCTTGCGCCTCTTTCACCCAAATATTTTAACTTGTTGGCTAGATTATTTGGAGTTCCAAGATTGATGGCTGGATGAGTAATTAAAAGTATTCGGATATATCACGAGAATCGGGCGTAAACTCAAAACAAAACAAAACTGGGAGAGTGGAGGGGCGAGGACTAGGGAGGGTTGAGATGAGGCCAATTAGACCAATGTTACCAACGCTACCAACTGTAATTTCCTCAACAGGGTATTTGAAATCCCCAACAAATTGGTAAGTGTAGTAAAGATTTACCAATTACTAGACAATTGGTAAGTGCAAGTTGGTAAGTCTAGTAAAGATTTATGTAACTACATTTTGAATAAAATAGGTCTAATAACACAGCCACAAAACAATCTCACAAACAGCTTTAAAATAAACTTTTTGGAAGATAAAAAATATTGATTGATACAAAAATATCATTGTATTATTCATCGGATTACATCTCACAACAAATAAATGTGTGATCAAATAAACAGACTGTTATTTACTTGCAAAGCAACAAGCTACTTAAAAATACGTTGTCTCCCAAAAGAATTAATACATTAAATAAAATATAATAAGTTTTACTTCTGTAAAATGTTGCCAAATCAAATAATATCAGGTTGATTAAATAATTGCACGTCCTGTAAACACCTAGACACAAAAATACTAAACTCTGCATGGATGTTTAAAACCTGTAGCAATTTTTATGAACATCGGCAAAGTGAGCGGATTTGAGATCATTGATCACGCGTATGAATACAATACTACCAAAAAGTAAACTATTTGGGTTAGTTTTCGAGTGATTCTTGTGGCGTCCGCATGTATTCTTATCAGTAGTTGCGTGAAAAAAGTGCGTACTCTAATTTGGGGTTGTTAACTGTATAGTGTATATGTGTGCATTCGCATTTGAAAGCATGGACAAAGAAGTATCGGTAAATATAATTTTCAATTAACTGAATATTCTATACTAATAATTATCCCCAAGTGTCTTGTTTACCGTTTGTTCGCAATCATTTACACTTTAATACCTCGGAAACAGTGATACATTAAAAATAAAAAGGGTTGTACTGTTTTCAAGATATCTAGATCTATTATAATTCAATTAAAGTAATCTTAACCTAAACGTTTTTTGTTCAGTAGTCAGTCGAAGTGAGCGAAGAAGAAATAAAGGAGTGATCAGTGTTCAGAAATCTGTTTTGCAAACAGAGAACTGCACAATAATGGAGTTCTCGGGTTTTGTTACGGTACTCCAGAATGTCCACAGATTAAATAAACGAGGATTGCATTTTAACACAATGTAAATGATTTATTTACCCAGTACGTTTACTGTAGTGATTGTAGAAGGTTATTTGAAAAACTGGCAAAACATCGAGCTATTATATCTCACTATGGTTTTTGGTTTGGACATGATGAGTGATGATAATAATTAAAGAGCTAATGGTTGGTTGATTAGTTAACAGTATAAACGATCAATTATCTAATGCAAATATGTTTATAATATCGTAAATCATCAAATACAATTTTTGGCTAGGTGGGTTGCTAGATGATTATTTTGCTCGCCTAAAAACTAGAATGTCGGCGTTTCCATCCTGAAAAAAGTCAGTTGTGTTTTGATGGTTCGGAACTGGACGTAGCTACCCTTGATCATTTTGACTATGCTGCTAGCGGTAGCGGGCGTTGCACGAAGAATCTCTCAGTTTCTCAGAACGCGCGTTGGCAAAAGCGCGGGCGCTGCATGTGTACGCAGATAATTGGTTGCTTCGTTGATTGTGTTTCAAGAACGCGCTCCCATGTCTACTACGAAGTCTTACGAAACTGTTAACTTGTATAGATGTTACAACGACGATTGATTTAGACCAGTTACACCGATCATCATCAGGCCCATTCAGATACCGTATTTTAGAGAATCTCTCTTAGTGGGAGTTTTTTTATCATAGGTCTCATGGTAAAACTTGGACCCGAGACCGATGCCCGCTTTAATGTCCCCTGTGGTCAAAAACACCATCCGTTCAAATTAATTTGTTCTGTTAGCACGTTAACTCAAGTTATACCTTTAGCAAAGCTGCAGACTAGGGGAATTTCTATTTGCCAGATTGGATTTTTACATTTCCTTTTTGTCCTTTTTTCCATGCCAGATTTATTCCCTATTTAAATAACATTAAATTTAAAGAGTACTTTTCTTCATCAGGGAGGATAATAAAGTGTGTTCTGTAGTAAAATGTGAATAGCTTGATAAGAAATTAATAATTTTAAAGCTTGATCAAAATACATCCATAGACGGGTCGCTGGAATTTTATCCCCCTGGAATTTTGCCCCCTGGGCAAAGCTGACGTCACTATGACATAGTAACCTGAGTGGCCAAAAGTTTGTTCGCAGCCGGAATTTTACCCCCGCGGATTTGGAAGTATAATGAAAATAGACAGAGCGTGATTAATTAGATTAGCGATAAAAACCGGAATTTTACTCCCTGTCCATATAACTAGCGTTTAGACAACTGAAGATGTACGGGCCTAATTTTTATCCCCGGAATTTTACCCCCAGGCCGATTTTAGAAATTGAATGATTGATTTTTCTTAATTCTGAATTTAATTAATTGTAAACATTTTATTATTTAGTAGCCTATCTTTATTTATTTATTTTGTAATCTCAACTAAGTAAACAGAATTTGCTGTTTAATTTTGATGTTCGGGATTTGCGTTTGGGGCGAACTGTTGGTTAATAAGTATGTAAAATAAACTGAGTAGCTCATTTAAATGATGATTGGGTGGACATTTTTTAAACGAATTTATTGTACCATCGTGAAAAACGATGTATTTAGTTTCTATTGTACAATAACACAATAATCTTGTTTCTTCAGGCACAAACCATGTGATATATATAGTTTGTAATGAGAAAGGTCGTCGAAATACATGTTGTGAAATTTAGTTGTAGGCATCCGGTACAATGTATTCGACCAATTGTTGTGTTGACTAATACTAGAATCTCAAAATTAAAATTAAAAACCTGTTCGATTAGTTAATGTTACAAATAAATTAATATAGGCTACTTTATAATAAAATGTTAACTATTAATTTAAACAGAAGATAATTAATCGTTCTCACTAATTTATATATCTGGCCAGGGGGTAAAATTCCGGGGGTAAAAATCCGGGCCGTACACTCTAGGTTGTTATAATTTGATGTGTTCTGATTAAATTCACAACCGTGAAAATATATGTTTAATTCCGCGTTTAATCCATCGAGCTGATGTCGCGAAACTCAAAAGTTCGCGGCCGGAATTTTACCCCCTGGTTTGTGACGTCACGTTTGCCCAGGGGGTAAAATTCCAGGGGGATAAAAATCCGCTACCCCCCCCCCATAGACAAGTAAACAACACAGCTTACTTATTATACATGAGAATAACATGGGAATTTTTAATTTTAATTTTTTAAATTTCATCCGCAACCAATAAACGTTATCACTAACTTCAAGTTACTAAATTATTTGTTTTTCTTAAGCTCAACTAAATGATATACAAAATTTGGGAAATACGGTTCTATGTTTTGAGAGGGAAAAAGATTAAACCCAGATTTAACCCCATAAAACCCTCCATAAATCCCCGTTCCCATACTCATCATGATCGTTCGTGATCTCGTTCGAATAAACGTATGTTTGTACCAAATTATTGGAAATCGGATGATTTTAGTCGAGTTGGAGTTACTGTCCCCCTAGCGGGACTTGCTTTGTGCTATTGTCCCCTCAGCGGCACACGTTATCTGGGTATCTCTCTCCTACTGTTGGGGGGTTTCGGGGGGTAGTATTCCAATCTCGGACACGGCTCCCATATTTGTTAGTTGACAGATTTCATAACGTCATGTTCCACCTGGGGGGATGGTTTTCCAGGGGGTAGTATTCTTTATCCCCTATCAGGCTGTGCACACCAAAATACTGTAGTCGAAAATGTCCAGTAATCCTTTTTTTTATTTCGGCTTGATTTTGTCATAATCTGCCATTTTGTAATAAAAAAGATAAATCAAAGCTTTTTGGTCAACTTATATTTTTATGAAACTTGGTACCCAAAGCAATAAATTCTTTTCTACACTTACACAGCATGAATTTCTTATAAATAGTCAAAAGGTTTTGTAAATGCAGCTAAAAAGGTAAACGCATTGAGTATAAACATAACATGTATGTTACGTTTATACTCAATGGTTAACGCAATTGATTTTTTATAATAAAAATTATTAAATGCTATAGGGGTTCGTCGGTATATCGGGCCAAACCATTAGGTCCAACACAAGTTTAAAATAGATGAATATAAAAAATGAAATTTTGAAGATGATTGGTAAATCTTTATTACGCTTTTATCGCACTCACAAACCTACGTTCGACAGTCACTGTCAGGCAGGGAGAATGCTCGTGTTATACGCTATATTTTAACCATGCTTCACCCAAAGGGCCAAATTACATACTCACCATAAATATCTATACTAATTTGTCCTGTTTTTCTAAAACAATTTTGTTAGAGTTTATAATAGCATGTCTATACTCCTTTTATCTATGATAATGTTACAATTTATATACATATTGTATATTACAATTAGGGATCTCAATCTCCGAATCCTGGCCGATTTTTCATACCTTGGCATCCGGATTGGCCTTTTTTTTATCATGGGTCTAACGGGATTACAAAACCTTAAGTTTTTCCTAACATTTTGTCAAAAGGATTTTTTTACATGGAACGCGAAGAACGCATTTGAGATGGCAAACTACGCGGCAATTGGTTAGCGAAGCATTATTTTCTTAATAATAATATCAATATGGTAAGCCTTAATAAAATGTGCTATAAATACAAAAGTTTATTTATAGTTGCAATTCTAGTAACTAACATCCCCGGGCACTCAATTCAGAGCGTTTATCGTTTACGATCTCAAAAATATTAGGCCTACAAATAATACTACAGATCATCAGGAAAGGTCTTCTGCTATGCCAGCGTTTCTGTGGTATTTTGTAAAGATTAGGTTTAGGCCTATCGTCATGGAAAAAGTGCGCGGTACATAACCAGAGAACCTCTGCTACACTCCGTTTTTAGCAAACGTAAATATACAGTATGATGATCTAATATAACTGAACCTTGACTTTCTACAAGTGATTGTATTGGGCATACAGAGCGGCAGATATGGACATACTGCAAGACAGTCTTAACTTAAGTAAATAAAATTTACCTTTAAAAATTGCATAACCAAAAATATTCAGTCTGCACAACAGGTTAGCATTAGTATACGGGCAAGGTCACATGAAATGACTGTTTCCGGCGTCGAAGAGTTTCCGGCACACGCCCACGCCACAAACATTACCGCACATCGTAACACAGCATATATTGTTTGTAGAACAGAAACAGGCACACAAGAACAGGAACAGAACAACTATTGTAACGGAGACATGCTACATAAGCGTCGTCAAGCAACCCACAATAACACTGCCAGAATCATCAGACTAATAGACACTAACCACACCAGCGTCGTCAATCAACCCATTATAACATTGCTAGAATCACCATACATCTTAACAGACACTAACCACACCACTACACCAGCGTCATCAATGAACCCACTATAACACTTCTTGAATAACAAGACATCGTAACAGACACTAACCACACCAGCGTCGTCAATCAACCCACTTTAACAATGCGAGAATCACAAGACATCGTAACAGACACTGACCGCAACAGCGTCGTCAATCAACCCACTTTAACACTGCGAGAATCACACGACATCGTTACAGACACTAACCGCACCAGCGTCGTCAATCAACCCACTATAACACTGCCATATCACCAGACATCGTAGACACTAACCGGACCAGCGTCGTCAATCAACCCACTATAACACTGCCAGAATCACTAGACATCATTACAGACACTAACCGCACCAGCGTCGTCAATCAACCCACTATAACACTGCCAGAATCACTAGACATCATTACAGACACTAACCGCACCAGCGTCGTCAATCAACCCACTTTAAACACTGCCAGATCACCAGACATCGTAGACACTAACCGGACCAGCGTCGCCAATCAACCCACTTTAAACACTGCCAGATCACCAGACATCGTAGACACTAACCGGACCAGCGTCGCCAATCAACCCACTATAACACTGCCAGAATCACTAGACATCGTAACAGACACTAACCGCACCAGCGTCGTCCACCATTATCTAACAGCAAACTGGACCAAGGTGTCGTGCTAAAGTACCAGTGTGCAAAATTTCAAGATGATATAATATAAAGGTATTCTTGAATTTTGTTCAAAAATCCGATGTATTAAGCACCTGTATGAAAACTAATTTCTTTCCTTCAATAAAACTACCTGTTCTGTAGCTTGGCGGCGGAATTGAAATCTAGCTTTGGTTGAGTCAACTGTAGAATGTTCTGAAAGTGCAACTTTTTTGTCCTAACACTCACTCGTAGCACAGACAATGGAATATACCTCGTAGCTTTATCGAAGTTTACTTCAAATCAGCTGTTTTGCAGACATCTTTTTATAGATAGGTTAATTGAATGTATATTTTGGGATCCGTCGGTCAGCCGGCGGCTGCAACAAAAACACATGTTTCTCTTAAGTTTCAGTACATATAAAGCGGGTAATTTAAGAAATTTTAAAACGCACAATATCCATTCTCTTTACTTATCAACTGCCGATGGATCGCCCCCTAGCGTCATAACTACTGATTAGTAAGTATTGATGAACAGAGTGACTGCTGAGCGCAATGGGTAGGTGTCCCAAAATCTCACCTTATCTCTCTTTTGCCAATTAAAATCTATTTTCATTTCATTCTATTAAAAATATCGCATTGATCCCTTATCAATGATTTTATAATGACCAATTTTCTATCTATTAAAATACTGTATTGTATGTACCACATACAATATTGTATTGTAATGACACATTTTTTCACTTAATTCTGTTTGACAACTAGTTTGTTGGTTTGTTGGTAAAATGTTTCTTGCACTAGCCATGGACTGGCTGTAGGTGGTATATGTAGTACGACATTCGAGCGCATCAGCACATCCCACCACGCCTCACTCCAAGAATGCGGCCCCTACTTCCACACATCCACTTCCACATCCACACTCGCTCCTTACTCCATCCACTATTGTTATCCACACTAACTCTCCCGCTCTCTCTTATTTACAGTAATTATCTAATTTCACATCGCTAAACCAGTTTCTTTTTGGATATTTTCGTAGGTATTTCGCTAAACGAATCATAGTATCTACTTAGTTACGTGTATTTTATTTTAATTTACGGGTATTTAAATTGCCACCTTTCGATAGTGGATGCATAGAATATGATATATTCGCTTATTCATCCAGTGTGTTTTGTCCAAACTTATTGATGAACAATGTAGGCTACTTGTTGTATTTCCGATGTGAGGTGTAGGTAAAATATGCTGCTGGTAAAATTGGGGTTGTTTGTCATAACTTTGATATTTTGATGTTTTACACACCGTAGTTTTTTTAGTTTTTGTTTACGCTAGGCACGAGCCTGGGATTGTTTTTCACATTACTTCAGGCTAGACCTAGGGGTTGCGGCATTACCACTTAGATAATATCAGTAGTACGTTTTCTGTGATAATATCCATTGGTGATTTGGCGGAATTTGAACCCGGGACCTCTTGGACCGAAATCCCGGGCCAGACCCCCTAACAACATGAATGTATATTTTGGGATCCGTCGGTCAACAACCCACATTTGGAGCATTTGAATCCTTGCTGGAACTGATTCCCTATAGGCTACAACTTGCTGTGCCTTGCTGGAACTGATTCCCCTATAGGCTACACCTTGCTGTGCCTTGCTGGAACTGATTCCCTATAGGCTACAACTTGCTGTGCCTTGCTGGAACTGATTCCCTATAGGCTACACCTTGCTGTGCCTTGCTGGAACTGATTCCCTATAGGCTACACCTTGCTGTGCCTTGCTGGAACTGATTCCCTATAGGCTACACCTTGCTGTGCCTTGCTGGAACTGATTATCCAAGGGCTACACCTCATTGTTCTTTCCTGGAGATTAATGAGTTTATCTTTGAAAGTTTAAACTGATTTTAAAAATAATTAAAATAAATATTAGAACCACTACACATCGTTGTAAAGAGTAGAACAATCGACATGCCTTTTCAGCTCCTCCTCTCGCGATAAAACCTAAGTAAATATAAGTACTGTACAACCTTTCAGTGGGTTCAGTTGTCAAATCACGGTGACTTTTACAAAAATGTGCCCTCTTTGGCCTCTTCGCAATGTAATGAGAGTGGATACTTGGCCATTGATGGGTTCATACCTCCACGGCTGAGCTTATTGTTTTACTACCGACCTCGACCTGGCATGATTTTGTGACAAGTCGAGGGAAATGCGGAATACTATCCCCCGGAAAAACTACCATCCCAGGTGAAACGTGACGTCACGAAATTTGCCAACTAACCAATACGGGAGCCGTGTCCGAGACTGGAATACTACCCCTAGCAAAATTTGATGCTATGTTATTGTAATTTTAATTCGAGTAATTCCGTTTGATAACAGAAAAGGCATGTGGGGAATATCATACCGTATTTTGAAATGTAACAGCAAGTTTGGTTGGTTAGGTTAGGTTAGTTTAGAACAGTATGACAACGAAACTTGAGTGTCCGTGACTGGATCTCTGACGTCAACATGACGTAGGAACCTGCATTGGTGGTAGTTGTCCGGGGGCCCAAGTCGAGCCTAGTCGAGGTCACAAAAACTCGGATACATCTTGAACACTGATATAAAAACCGATTATTGTTATATTAGTCTACATTAACACATATCTCGATTTCTCAACTGTTTTCAGTAAAGTTTACACGTAGGAATTATTTTTAGACATAGTATTGATATTTTAAATTTAAAATAAAAACTTCACCTATATTTTTGAATTTTTATTTTAATATGGCCTTTTGCCAGCTATGCTGGCATTACCACACACATCACAAAAACTGAAGGTTATGTCTATGTTTACAATAATAAATTTTAAAATATAACCTATGGTTAGTTAAATATGAAAAAATATTTATGTGTCTAATGATGCCAACATAGCTGGCGAAATGCCTCATGAAAATAAAAAATCAAAAATATTGGTGATGTTTTTATTTCAAATTTGAATAAAACCCAATACTACCAGTTCTTGATGAAGGTCTTATTGATACTTAAAATGATACTTAGGAGGTTGGCCATCAAAACAACTCTCTGTACAATCTAAATATTAGTAACACAACCATCAAAAGTTATCTTATTATATTTGCGAATTAAATATTTTCAATGATTAAGAAGACGAACATTTTTTGAACTTAATACGACTATAAGGCTCCAACGTATCTATGAAAATCCTTCTCCCCTCACAGAAACTGAAATCTCCCAACAAAGTGCAAACGAGTCAAAATCCATCAAGTCAACTTTAGGGTGACAGACAACTTAACAGCTAAGCAGTTGCTTCAGTAATCTAACTCAGAAAACAGCTAAATGGATGGCACAAAAGGAAGTCCAAGTAAAACAACGAAGAAACAAAAAAATCAACAGGCATTGTATATTGCAAATTGTATATTGCTTCTTGTGCCGCCCAAAGGGCCAAACACTTTATTTATATAATAAATAAAAGAATACGATCCCCGTTGTTTTGGGGAAAATTCCATACCCCTAGTCAGTAGTTGACAATACAGTCATCTCTGAGTTCCAATTCAACGTACCGTTATGAGCTCACAAAATGAACCTTAAATTTCGGGTAATTTGTGGTAGCAGTGAAATGGAACTGGTGCTGGATGATGGGAATAATGTAACTTCCTCTCCCCTCTCCCTTTCTATACGTAACTTTTATAATCAGTTTATTTCATTACAGCTTCATAGCTAATAGCTTGATCTTAGATATGGATGCAAATTGTTAAGTTTCATACAATACTGATATTCCCAGCAATGTTCATTTGAATTTTAGGATGTGTTTATTTTTCTGTTCAAGCGTGCTGTTATTGCATTGAAGTTTCGTTGAACAGAAACATACAAGTAATAAGTATCATTAAAAACGTAGTGAGTATGAAGGTTTTGTGGTAAAAAAAATAGTTCCGTTCCGTGATCTATTCCAGAAAAAAATACGTTTTGTCCGCCTTTATTTTTTGAGACCTTAGGAAGTACCGCAAACTACCTACTACTACTAATAATCTAATATGTATACAAATAAATACTATAACAAATACAAAAATACAATCTATACAATCATATCAATATGCTTCTTAACTGCAATCTCTCTGGAACCAATTCTAGTATGATACCAATCTGTTTATAGATAAATATATCGGGTAGTGGTACGGGAGTAGGCCCATTTTTGTACACTGCTGGTTGATAATTATAAACCAAAAGGTCTTCTTAGTCGGACCAATCTATTAGTATCTATTTTGTGAGTTTTCTTATTAAAAACTTGTACAAGCAATGTACAAGCTTGTTGTTTCCCAATCTACGAAATACAGTTCAGCCAGCATTATTACCGGGTCGATATAAAGTTTGACGTGGTTTACAGTATTGTCATGGACAGATTGCAGTAAACTTTGGAAACTTAGATCAGAGATGTGACGAAGATAGGTTTAGTGTCATGAATATAAAAGTTACTCTTACTTAATGAATTAACATAAAATTCACACATATATAATTAAGATTCCTTTAAGATTATTATTAGGATGAAACTGGGGGATAGTAAGTACAGTATGTACCAAATGCAACTTTTAAAATCAATATTAACATCCTTTTATAAAAGAAAATTGTGGCCTTATCAATGGTACAGTCTTATCATGAGATGTTCCTTTTAGACTCAAGTTTAATTGACACAAACAAACTAAGGGTATATGTATAATTTCAGTTGAATTCGATGGAAGGTAACGTGTGTGGTGAGGCGGAGGCGAAGGCGAAAGCCATGCCGAGCGACTGTGAAGATGTTCAAGGCGTGGTTGTCGTGAAGGTCCCGGAGTCAAGATGGACATGGACCGTGTCGCAATCCCCGGGAGAAGGGAGGCGCAGGCGCAGGTGCCGAAGGGGGAACCTCGGCAGAACCGGTTTGACTGGTGAATCTCAACACGCCTTATGTAATAATTATTCCGTGTGCTTCTTCGTATGGGCGAGTTGCGTAACACTTTCACGGTATGGCAGGCGATCGTGGGAACCTCGGTACGGACTCCTTTCGCTACATCACCTTGCTGGAACTGATTCTCCATAGGCTACACCTCACCGTACCTTGCTGGAACTGATTCCCCATAGGCTACACCTCACCGTACCTTGCTGGAACTGATTCCCCATAGGCTACACCTCACCGTACCTTGCTGGAACTGATTCCCCATAGGCTACACCTCACGGTACCTTGCTGGAACTGATTCTCCATAGGCTACACCTCACGGTACCTTGCTGGAACTGATTCTCCATAGGCTACACCTCACGGTACCTTGCTGGAACTGATTCTCCATAGGCTACACCTCACGGTACCTTGCTGGAACTGATTCCCCATAGGCTACACCTCACCGTACCTTGCTGGAACTGATTCCCCATAGGCTACACCTCACGGTACCTTGCTGGAACTGATTCCCCATAGGCAACACCTCACCGTACCTTGCTGGAACTGATTCCTCATAGGCTACACCTCACGGTACCTTGCTGGAACAGATTTTCCAAGGGCTACACCTCGCTGTTCTTTGCTGGAACTGATTCCCCATAGGCTACACCTCGCTGTACCTTGCTGGAACTGATTCCCCATAGGCTACACTTCACTGTTCTTTGCTGGAACTGAAAGTCTCTTCTACAAGTGACAAATATTTTAATTATGTATCCATACGAATATTCACACAAGCATTCAATTTGTTTTTCAACTAACTTAAGCAGTCTTGACATCTTGACACTTAACACACGTCATCTTGACATTGTACACGTAATATTAATAATTATTTGTATAAAACGGTGTTATGGATAAATAAATAGATAATGAAGCAAATAAGTTTCTTAGATTTTATTATTTTTGTTCTAGGATGAGCCTGAGAGCACAAGCAGACGATGGAAAGGGGTAAACTCCAAAGGCTGCTCTTCCTACTCGCCTCTGGGGGACGAGCCCACAGCCGCTCGCGAGGTTAGGGCCATTCTGATATGTATTGTTCTAATCTGGATCCATAGCTAGTTAACACTTCTATTCCTCTGTAAGAAATATTTGAATAACAAGTGTATAGAGAAACTTGAGATCCTTATAGTCTGCAGGTTTTGGTAGGCAGAATTCTAAGTGATGTGTGTGTATTACGTACCATAGAATACGTAAACATTGTCAGAATTTTTCGTGAAATTCCCAACAAAAGTGCTCAGCAACATTTATTTCAATGAGTTATTAAATCAATACGATACGGGATTTAGGCTTATTTACCTAAATATTTGCAGTTGTTAAACATTATTTTCACCATTCCATAAGCCCAAAATACGAACACTTATGCTCAGTTCATTGCAATTCTACTTCTAATAAGTAGCAGAGATATCCAGAGTTCCAAACACAGTGTTTTTTTATACATAAGAGGATAAAGGATAAAAGCTTATTGGTTGAGATTACTTGTTTATAGATCGAGTTTAATACAATTGGGCAATGGATTGCTTTACATCATAGGCAAAATTTAACAAATCATATCATTGATTGCCGTAAAAAAACACACAAAACAGACGTATGGCATCGTCATATTTTACAATAAATTGCTATTTACATGACTGGATAGCTTAAATAAGTGATAAATTCGTCAACATCATACACACTTAATTCTATCAATAGAGATTTCAAATGCACTTTGAATTTTTTATCATCTAAGCATTTTACATTATGTGGCAGCAAATTAAAGATTTTCTTACCTAATTCAAAAGTAGATTTAATGGTAGTCTGATAATTACATTGGTGGATTCTGATCAAATGGCTCCGTCTGGTAAAATATGAATGCACTGAATTGTTAGCAGGAATATTATTAGTTTTTTTTTAATGTACAACAAAGAATCCAGTAAATATAATGAAGGTACAGTTAGCACACCAAGTTTTCTAAACAAATGTTTACAATGAGTTTATCTTTTTACTTTACATATACTTAGCGCTTTCTTCTGCAGAAACAGTAACTTTTTAACACTGCTGTCACATCCCCACACTACAATTCCATACGATTGGTGACTCTGAATGTGAGCAAAGTATATTGACAAACATAGTGCGTGCTCCTCGTCGCAGAAACCTTTCATACTCGAGTATAATTATAGGTTTGAGCCTTACAAAAGTCCTTACAAGAACAATGTCTGAAATGGCTTTTAAATTTGCTATTGGCTAGGACGGAGTTCTTCTCCTCACTTCGGCGATGGAAGAACTAACTCAATTCCATCAAAACGAGAGGTGTTCTGATACAACACATTCGTTTGGCTTCCCCTTGGATGTTGGATTACATTTTGAACTCTCTAGATTTAATTTCTACTCAATATTATTTGAGATAGTTTGCAGTAAAATAATAATTGATGCAGGTTTGAATTATCGACATTAAAATAGGTAGTCAAATTATTTGTATATGCCTACAATTCGTAAAAAGCATACTTAATATAATACGGAGTATACTTTTTAATATAATACGGAGTATACTTTTTTGAGACAATAATTTAATACTACTCTATTACTATCGGTATAAAACGTTTGCAAGGTTTGAACCTGTGAAAATACCATTTCCCAGAATATGTAGCCCTATAATTTATATTTTCCTGCCTAGTTTTGCCGAAGTTTAACTCGTTGCTTTGTATGTAGGCATCCGGACCTCCAGTTCAGAACGAGCCAGTAGACTTGAGCATCAAGAGCGTCAAGACCAACCCCGAGGCAGCAGTGGTGCTTACAGTGCCGATATACAGCCCCATACACCTGAAGCGAGGTAAGGAGCCCTTCGAGGCTTCATAGGTATACTATACTATCATACAAACGTTGTGTCTGTCCTAGAACATGTGAATTTAAGCTTCAGGATCGCATCACATTATTGTCCATCTCTGGAACGATTTAGCTTAAGTTTAAAGAAAAAGACCTCACAGCTGATTCATAATTGAATATTTTATAAAAGTAAGTGAAACCAAGTTTATACTATACTCGATAGAAGTGTTGTAACCTTTTTCGTCAGTAGCTCCAGAAAACGACATGCTGCCGAGAAGCACGAGTTAAGAGTATCATTCAACGGTCATCAGTATGTTCACCGAAATCATTAAACTGTGTTGATTGATCGCTAAGGTGTTTGCACGTAGAATTTGCTTGTCAAGCATCACGTCACTATTCACCACACGTAACTACAGATCTCATAACATATTTATGGAAACTTACAAGTAATTAATTATGCAATTGACAATAGCAACTGTTAATTCTGCATCGCTATGCATGCATGAATATTCCCCAAAATGGTGGTCTGAAGGCTGCCGAGTATTTTCAATAGACCCGCAATATTTAACACCTCCCACAAAAAAAAAAAAACAAAAAAAAAACATGAACACAGTTGGAAATGTAGGACAAGGATGTCACCAGAGGTCCTAGTGCACTGAAGTATTAATTATCATAACTTGTTAAGGTAGTGTGTGTTTCCCTCGGTGCTATGCATGCCACGGTGAGACGGTGAACGGTGATGGGTGAGGGTGATGGGCGAGGCTCGGGGCCGTGGGAAGGCGTGGGTGTGTGCGGGCGTGGACCAAGCTCGGGTGTGTTCGAGGATGTTTCCACAAAGAAGTGAGACTGAGGAGAGAGAGGGTATGCAGGTCACGACGCAGCTACAGCCGTGGGAACATCTCTACAGCACGATATGAGAGCGGTCCCCGTCACGCCTTGTGCCCAGCGACCCAGCGACTAGAGACGTCATCGAGTATATGCAAGCCCTACACAAGACTACCGAGTATATTGTATGCCCTACACAAGACCCGTCACTGACGTCATCGAGTATATGTAGGCCCTACACAAGACTATCGAGTATATGTATGCCCAACACAAGACCCGTCACTGACGTCATCGAGTATATGTAGGCAATACACAAGAATACCGAGTATATGTAGGCCCTACACAAGACACGTCACTGACGTCATCGAGTATATGTAGGCCCTACACAACACCCGTCACTGACGTCATCGAGTATATGTAGGCCCTACACAGCACAAGACATACAACTCAGACAAGATATAACACACACAACACAGGGCAAGTATATGTATGCCCTACACAAGACCCGTCACTGACGTCATCGAGTATATGTAGACACTACACAAGACTACCGAGTATATGTAGACCCTACACAAGACTGCCGAGTATGCCCTACATAGGACTGCCGAGTATATGTATGCCCTACACAAGACTGCCGAGTATATGTATGTCATACACAAGACCCGTCACTGACGTCATCGAATAAATGTATACAAGGTATTTGTCTGCAATGTCATCAAGTATATGTGCACAAGACCACCGAGTATTTTCTCCAACAATCATGATGTCATCAATTGTATATACGCAAGGCGTCAAGTATATGTCTGCAGTGTCACTGCCGTCATCAAATAGGCTATACATACACGTTATATTTATATAGTGTATGAACTTTACGAACCACATATTTCTTGTCTTGTAGTGAATTTACTTAATACCAACACTATGTCAAGTACACGTTATACTTTTCGTTCGCGGATCTTATTTTCGCAATTCATTTTCAAGGTCAATTGTTTTTACCACAACCTGGAGATGTTTCACTGTTTAAACTTTCATTTCTTTTTCTGTTTCTTAATAAGTTTTTTGTAATCGATTTGGACCACAAATGCTACAACAAAGTAAGCAGCAAAAACTGCGCCTCATTTCTAAATTTAGCTCTGTTTTTTAGTGACGTTAGTTTTACCAAAATTTTAAGATTTTGTATACGACCTCGGCATTTATCTACCGCATTAAACCGTATTAAAATTAAACTTGAGTAATTGTGACAGTTATGGATTTAATTTTTAAGAGTTAAGATGACCGTGTAACAACCTTGAAAGTAAATCAATCCAATTTTACGTCCAGAAACTCTTGTACAGTTTTGTTCACTCAAACTAATCACCGTAGGGTTTTGTCCCTACTGCATATTAAACTGTTTCATTCTCATAGTAAATGCATCCATCTGCAAGTACGCGAATGTAGGTTTCGGCTGTAGTCACAGCTGTTGTCGACTTATATTTTACTAATTGCGATGTCCCCCGCTACTCGCTACTCACTGCGAGGAAGACATACTCCTTGACCTATACTGTGCCTGTGGGCGTACTGACCTTGGTGTCTTCCTCTGTTAGTTATGGAGGTCGACTGCTTCATCCTCGCCCAAAAACGGTCGCCTCGCTCCCATCCCTGCTACCGAGGGTATCCTCAATTCGATAACTGCTACCATACAGGGTGTCCACAAAAGAATAGGTCTAGTTCAACTTCTTACCTAAGCCTTCGTTCCTACGTACAATGTTTTACATGTGTTGGTTGTAGCCACATGTTTAGGACATAGTCTACCGAACAAAATAACTTAATTACCAGGGAAGACTTTATTCAAGATCCCAACGAAATGCGAAAAACGGAATTTCACACATGGATTGAAAAGGAAGTTGTATTAAGTTGGGATCTTAAAGAAAATCTCTTAATTTTCTCTCTTTGATCTGAAAACGATGTCGCTTATTTACCCTTATATGAAAAAATCACACGGCATGATGCCACAATAATGATTACCTTTACGTTGGCCAACCTTGTCCATTGTGTATACTAGTCGACAATTTTAATTTTAGGGCACAACATCTGAACAAACTAAGCTACAATTGAAAACTCTTAACTTAAGCGCGGGTCTAAAAAAACAACACACGAAAAACACCTTACTTTGAAAAGTAACAGTATGGCTTATGTATGGAATTGTACTAGTATTACTAATCTTTTTTGGAAACAATGGGAACTCTATAAAACATTGTCCTTAAACCCTCGACATATCTTTCCCAGTGAGGCAGTCCTGGAGTTCATAATTCGCACCAGTCAATAATGTGTTGTGTTTTATGATTGATAGCACAGCTTGTTAAATCACATCCACAGTTTGAGAATTTAAAGCTGCAAAATCATTTAACAAGATTTATTTAGTTTACTCGTTGCACAATGCTGTTTGAGATAAAACTATCAAATGGATATTTTACATTTCGGTTTAGTTTTCTTGCTACAGTATATACAAAAGATAATAATACTTTGTGCAATAAATGAGGGAGACGGAGCACCACAGTACTACCTTTGTGACCTACTCACCGAGGTGGATATTAATGCCATTCAAGAGTGAGTCAAGTCTCGTATGAAATTAGGGTTTCAGAAAATTCAACTTACGTATTTGATGCTTTATATTGCGTAATTGATGAGATGTATCTCTATACCAACCAATGGCGAGGAGTCCCTGATAAACCCCGTTCCTTCGATCATGCTGGTTCGCGAACTCGTATGTTTACAGTTGGTACCAAATTTCTTGAAAATTGGATCTTTTTTACTTGAGCTATCGCACTCACACACATATGAATTGTAACGAATGGTGTTTTGGTCTCTAGGGCATACAAAAGAAAAAGAAATCGGCCTCGGGTCTAGGTTTTACCAGACGGTAATAGCTTATATTTCTTATCTGGGAAATTTGTTAAAAATACATCGCCGAATATTAAAACAGTCTTCTTAACTTACCTTATATTGGTGTATACACAGCAAGCCTTTTCCACAACAGGTCTAAATCCGTTCTTATAAATAGAGGTAAGGTAAGGTGTTAGTTCACAAATAAAATTACTGTACTATCATGAAATAAATTAAACATGAAGTTTTTAACTGTTTTCACGTTCAATACCCCCAAGAACCTATTTTTTAAATCAGATTAACGAACGTTTAACGCAGTTTTGTAGAACAATTGAGCCATTTTCTTCTTAGAACTGCATACGTAGCGTCGCGTCGTCCCTCAAATAACAAATCATCAGTTTGGAGAGGACGTGGTTTATCAAACAACATCAGCTGTCTGGAGATTATTTCTGCAACTGTCAACTGTCACTGGAATGTTTAAGTTATCAGTTGTTTACGACTGATCGTCGGTATTGCACTTCAGCACTTCAGGAAACGCACTTCACTGATGACTGAGATGAACTATGTGTTCCAATAATTACCAAGCGGAAATCAAGTTACGTTGACAACTTAACTGGTCTGAATATAAATTTATACCGTACGAACATTTGAACACGTACAAAACCATCGCTGAATTGATTACGTTTGGCTTTTGACTTTTGCAACTAAGTACTGTACTGTTATTTCCAATTGTCAAAATCACTAAATACAATGTTCCCCCCTAGATTTTCGAACCCACACACATAAATTCAGGCTAGCTAGAGTTTCGTTTTTTTCAGCTCATATCTTAGTGTAGTTAGAGTTTATTAGTCTGTTATATGAATAAAAAGTCATTTTGTACTGTCATGGATTATTTGAGTTTGCTGGGGTGATATCATTTGAGTAGATTAAAAAATATTAGTTTTAAACATTATTGTATCTCCTTTGATACACATAGGGTATGGTCAGATCTCAGAAATCGATGTTTGAATATCATACTACACAGAAGCAGGTACTTTTCCATCCGTATTGATAGGCTGGAAAGATGCCCTTTACCGTGCCTAAACACGGAAAAGTAACGTTATGCACTTTACCGCCACTATACACTATTTTGACGAACTTCCCACGTAAGGATTTAGTCCAGAAATCAGCTGGCTCACATCAACTACGACGATTTTTATTAAAACTTAAACATGGGGATGGAAATGTCTAGTTAATAGTCAAATGTATAGTATATGTCAATTTATCTGTGTAGTCTATTGCTATAACTTAAAGCACCGTCATTTGCTCAGATGCTATTCAGGTGATAAATAACCATTAGCAATCATTGGAACCATCTTTAATTGTAACTCATTGGTATTTGTTTGTTTTTCCATAGGCCTACTTGGACTTTGGGTTATTCTAATCTAAAGTGATATCATATTCTGTTTCAGAAGCTCCGATTCCGTCCAAGGAAGACGTCTTACCTCGATGTGCCTCAGCATACAGGATCAAGGAACCTTCATTGTAAGTCACTAGAACTGACTAAACAAATAACTCTTTACTGTACCGTCAAATGACGTTTTCTACAAAGTTTTAAACAGGAAACATTTTCAAAGCATTTGCTACGTAGTGAGAAAGTCTTATTTTTAAATTAAAGATAATACAGTAAGGTCTGTTTAAATGGTGAGGAAAACTAGTATGTGCTAAAAGGTTGTTTTAACCAATATTTACAATTTTTAACACTCTTTCTTCGGAAGAAAATAGGTTACACTTTTTAAAAAACTAAAATTAATTTCAGCATTGGAGTTTGGAGATAGCTAACAAAAAAGCCTATAAGGCAGATAAATAGTTTCCTCTTCTTACATACGTGAATGTTTCTTCCACTACGATAGCTTGAAAGAGTTTGGTACTATAATAGTAAGTTTTAACCCTTAAGTAGCTAGGAGTGTTGACTGTTAACACTGTACTTAAAAAAAAACACTCTTAAGTTTATTTGAACTTTTTGTATAGCTTTTAAAGTAAACTAATAACGGTACATAGATTTAAATCATAAAAAAAATGGGTTGCATGACAATTTTTCAAATCACAATTCTTTAAACTTAAAACTTGACTAACGCAATCACGGGGACATCATTATCGACACCCGTGGTCGTGGCGTAATCGTGAACATCTCCCGCAGGCCGCAATCATGGGTATATCAAACTGATGGTTTCAAAAAATAATGATCTTTTTTGTTCAGAAAAAATGTTTTTTGTCCACCTCTGCAGCCCTATAGTCTGCGGCCTAATCGGCCTAGTGATAAATCCGGCACTGCTCCAACATCAGATAGGCATACTGTAAAATATTCTTTGTGAAGCTTGTTTTTCTTTTTCAGTAGTCGTTAATATTATCTTACCATATCCAAAAATTTTTACAATATTGGCCTTAGCAAACATATTGAAAGAGTAACTTGGTATCTTTTACAGACTTTTCCCAAGTTCGAGCCCTCCAGAATATTCAGATAGTCTTCAGAGGAGGAAGATCCACAGATGTGATGTACCCGGCTGTGATAAAGTCTATACTAAAAGTTCTCATCTTAAGGCTCACAAACGTACCCACACAGGTAACAACCGTATTACTAAATCTTTCAAACTGCATTTCAAATTGACTTTGTAAACATACCAAATGAGGATTGTAAGATTGTTGAATGAGATTGTTTTGTCATGAGGTGAAAATACTTGAAAAGTGTAAAGTTGCAATAATGTACTAGTACTGTATATCCAAGTGTAACAACCTACTATATCAAAAATTCCAATTAAAAAAAGGTTTATTTCTGTTACGTGTTGTGTAATCGTTAAAGGCTGCCACTATAGTTTATTGTAAATTGGTTAGAAAAAACTGACACAATTTTGAAGCTGATTAAAAAAAGTATCATTATCATTATTATTATCACCATTAATTGAGATGGGGACGCCACCTAGGTGTGTATTTTTATTTTTACCCAAAAATGGGTGGGGGATGGGTGTAGAACTGTCTGAGATTATCTTTGTTGCTTTGTTACTGACTAGGCCGGGTACACACTTACCGGCGAAATCGCCGGACGCCAGAGAAAGTTGAGTTACACAGGAAGGCATGGGGAAGGCCACACTTCTCCGGTTCGGCGAAACCGCCGGTCCGGCGGGAAAATGCTCCGGCGAAACTGCCGGATATTCTCTACTTTGCCGGACCGCCGGATCGGTGGTTTCGCCGGCCCAGCGGGTAGCGGGGCATTGTGCTTTATGGAGATGAACACACATACCGGTGAAACAGCCGGACCTACCCCTGCCCCCACTCCTCAGTCGTGGTTCAACCCTCAAGGGTTATGGTTTTTTTTTTATTTTAGCGCAGTGGCAGTGTCCAAGTGGTGTATTTAGTTTTGTTTTGCTATTTAGTTAATTTAGTTTTTATTTTTAGTCTGTTAAGTTTTGTATCCAACATATTTGGGGGAGGAATGTATACTCACACGTACAAATAATTGATTTTCTTGAAGGCTTTAATTATGGTACTTTATTCCAGAGAAAACAAAAACTTACCTTAACGTCACTGCTAGCATCTCTTGAGGATAAATACAGTGTCTCATGTACGTGTCTTGTTTTTGTATTTGCACTCTAATCTTCGATAATAGCTCATCAAATGAGGGGACAGACATTCAAAAATAATTAAAAAACTTATTTAAATGATATTTCATTTCATGAATGTGCAAGGCACTATACCGTACACTTGAGTTCACAAACTAATAAACATGATAAACTAATAAACATGTGCTAATAAACATGATTTGATTTTGATTTGATTTGATTTTAAACCAGCGAGAATAGTCATGGGATTGAAGTGTATGGGGTTTTGGAATTTTCCAGTAAGTTAATAGACTACAACTTTGTACAATAACATCCAACATTTAATTTCAATAACTTTTATCACTCTTGAAATGTGGTTGTAGAGTTAATGACAAGTATATGAATATAGATATTTATGATTTTTAAAACCAAGCACACACCCTTTTGCAAACCATACAAATGCCTTTGATGATGGAATGAGGGAATGCAGAGTTTTCCCCTCATGACTTTTACGTTTCATAAAATGTTTTGAGCATAATTGGGGGAAAATATATATGAGGAGAAGGAGATTTCTAAGAGTAAGGTTGGTTACTGACATTTATATTTATAGGTTACATTTACTGACACCCATTAGTGGTTTGGTCAAAAATAAATTGCACTCAGAAGAAAATGCCTTCGCCCACTTGAAGGATAAGTTTTGCATTACAATATTTTGTAATCTTTCTTGTCTGCCAGGTGAAAAGCCTTACCGGTGCTCTTGGGAAGGATGTACCTGGAAGTTTGCACGTTCTGACGAGCTGACAAGACATTTCCGCAAGCACACTGGACAAAAACCTTTCAAATGTCATCTCTGCCAGAGATCGTTCTCCAGATCTGACCATCTTTCATTACATATGAAGAGACACTGAGGTTAGATCCTGTTGTTCATTTACTGTTGCTTGAGTTTGGATCTCAGTTGGAGAGTTTTTAAGCTCATTATGGCGATGGCTCTGAAATGTTTAGTGTTAAATGTAAATAGTTATTTTCAAGAAGCAATTTTTTGACTGGCCTACATTTTGAGGTCTAGTTCAGATTAATGTTGTAATTAGTAATTTCACTCATAAATGGGAGGAGTTGACCTACCTCCAGAAACTTTGTGTAGTTTTGAACACAAGAAACGTTGGAAAAGTCCAAAAATATTAGTAACATTTCAGTTGGAGAGTCCCAGTCCATAATAAATTGGTCATTGAACGGAGCGAGCGAAGCTCTTTGGGATCACTTCAATGCAAACACCATCACTCAATAACGGCTGAACACATTTCATCCAAACTTAACAAGATTACTTAGACTAATAGTAAAATGGTTTGTAAACAAACAAATTTCAATTAGATAATGCTAATGCAATTTAAAACGAACTTAAAATTTCCAATTTTTAACATTAGGCTTATAGGACTAAAGTAGCCATGACAGTTTTATGAATTAACAAGAAAAATGTAAACAAGAAAATCATCAGGTATTTCTGAACTTTCTAGACTTTTCTTTTAAACGTTTTTAAACCATTGCTACGATCTTAATAAACAAGAAAATACCTGTTACATTATAATCATCTCCTCCATCAAGAATACTTGGTATTAACAATCATAAATTATTTCCAGCAAAGAAAGCTGAGTTTAACCGATTGCAAGGGTTGAAATGAAGACAAATGTTTGTTGCACAGTTGAATTTAAATGTAAAATTTCCCCTCCTGTTTTTATACTTAGATACTCGTTTTTTTAATAGTTAAGTTACTGTTTTTTATACTTAAATACTATTAACCGATTGTAAGGGTGAAAATTAAGTCCAATGTTTTTGTTGTAGGCTACAGTTGAATTTGAATGTTATATTTCCTTTCTCTTTTTTATACTTTAATGCCCTTTTTGCATGTTAATATCAGATTCCAACTACTGTAATATTTTCCTGGTCAAAACTACCATAATCCACTTTTGGAAGAGGTATCTGAATAAATAACAAGATGTAGTAAAAAAACTAAATTTGAATTATTCTAATTTTAATCAATAAAACAAGAATTAGTTTGACTTTTTTTACATTTAGTTACTTATACAAATATCAAATCACGTTTGTTCCGCTCAACTTGGCTTTCACCTCTCTGAAAGCAATCCTAGTATATTCAGGATATCTTAAGTAGACATTTCCCATGAAATCCTCAGTGGATACAGCATGATTTGCCTGTCTCAGCCCTTCCCAGTCGGAGAATAATGTACAGTAGACTCCCTCTTATCCGGACACCTTTTAACCGGACATCGGTTTAAGCGGACTACACTCGGCGGAAATGACATCTCTTTAACCGGACTAGATCGGCAGGAAGTGGGCGGTAATGAAACGACTGTTCTCGTGGGAAAGATTTGAGATTAGTGATCACGTGTCCAAATAGAATGCTCTCCTAAATTTAAGTCGAATATCACAGTAAACGGCCCGTTTTAACGAGTTTTTAGTGACGTCGGTTTAACCGGAAAACCCGTTATCCGGACTGGCCTCGGTCCCAAGGAGTCTGGATAAGAGGGAGTCTACTGTAATCCTTTAAATTAGACCTGTCCAATTAAGCAGTGATTAGCAAGTGCCAGAAGATTTCTATTAAGACCTATTTCAGGAAAATCATAAGTAATTTAAGATCAAAGTACTTAAGGTTCAGAGCCGTCTTAGGTTAGTGCAACCCCCAGTAAAAAAAATCAGATCGGGGCCCTTATTACTGAAAAAGTAGTATCAGAACAATTATGACTAAAAAAATTTCAATGAATAGTATTAGTATTTATACTCCCCTTTTTCTTTTTTCATAATTTACATAATTTATGTAAAATTCACAGACTTTTAAAAATTTTGTTGTCTTTTACACCAATTGCGAGGCCCCTGAGGTGCGGACGCACGTTTTGCACCTGCCTAAAGCCAGCTGTGTTTAGGTCTAATCTCTCATACCAACCTACTACAAGACTATTTTGATAGCTTTGTTGAGCATAGTTAGAGTGGTAAAATTGTAAAATAATTCCTCAAACAGCGTTTTTCTCAGGAGTGAATTTTTTAACATAAATTATAGTTATAATAAGTGAAAGTGAACAATAAAAATGATTTTTTTTTCAGGATATCTACCAAGTGGAAGTCCCGACCGGTCCAGAAGGTTTCGTGTTTTTAAGTTCATCCAGAAGGTTTCATGTTTTTAAGTTCATCCAGAAGGTTTTATGTTTTTAAGTTCATCCAGAAGGTTTTATGTTTTTAAGTTCATCCAGAAGGTTTTATGTTTTAAGTTCATCCAGAAGGTTTAAGTTTTTAGTTTTGTGTAAAAGGATGCACTTTATTAAATAAGAAAGTGGTGGTAGCTTAAGAATTAAAATAGTGTTGCCCAATTAATTACTAGTATGGCCAACATTAATGTGGGTGCAGAACAATAACGTAAAAAAGACTTCATTCACAAAACAACTTAATCAGTATTAATCCTCCTTATTTGTACACTTATGGTTTTAAAAATAAGTAAAATTTACAATAAAATTAAACTCCAAAAGTTTACATTTTAACACTAATTGATGATGGATTTCTATTACAGACATATAACCAATAATTTATGTTCATTAATTCATTTAACATTAATGTTACTAAAAATAATATTTTCTAATTTTATGTTCCTTTAATTATTATCAACTCTTGTGGTTGAAAAAGGTCCTTTTTAGTGTGTTGTAAGTAAAATGGGTTATTTCCAGTCACTCTATGATACTACCAAGCGTGTTGAACCACCTTCACAACAATTTACTTTAGAAAAAAATTGTACTTTAAACTATGTAACATTTAGTTAATTTTTTTATCGATTAAGTAATTTTACGTTGCTTCGGTCAGTATAAATATATATAAAATAAAGTAGTGTATATATGTAATATTTGTTAGGATAGCTTTATTATTTGGCCAGTGCAAACCGCAGTATTATAAGGCCAGTACCTATTGCAGCTGTAAGACAGATAACTTGTTTATATATGTACATGAATACTTTTATAAAATAACTTTTGTACAGTGTTAATTTATATGGTCAAAGCAAATGCTATCGTTAATATGGTATGAGAACCTCCAGAACTTATAACAGTATATGTATGAATCAACTTATAACAGCAATAAATCTTGCTACATATGAAGAAAATGTCCTAATACTAGGAAAAGCCAAAGTTTTAAAATTCTTTTTATCTTTCTAAATCTCGAGTATTAAATGCTTGCCCAAGATAAAAGATTTCAAATGGTTTGCCAAGAAATATGCCACATATGTTTTAACCATACTCAGTTCCACATTCATTTTGTAGTAAACTTTATGAAAATGGCCTTTCTTCTATCAGATCTATACATGTTTAATTTTACGCTAATAAAAACACAAACAGCTGATCAATAACTGAAAAAATGTTTTGATGACAACCATATAATGTTGGCACAGCCTTTACTTTGGCTCTTGTTTACTACGTGAAGACATAGCCAGGAAATAAACTCAAAACCTTTATATAAAACTTACTTTATAAAAAAAATGAAAACCAAAGGTTGACTAGCCTATAACCTGCTAACTCATAAAACCCCTATTATTAAAAGGAGCTTTGAAATCCAATTCATAAAAAAAATTACTCAACCTTGCCTGAACTAAGGCTAAATGCCGATTGTGCTCTAACTGACAATACAATTTCTTCATTTACATTATCTTAAACACGAAGTAAGGATGGTATTTGGCTCTATGAAGAGTGCTAGTCGTGGAACTGAGCTTAGGACACCTTTGATTTTTTATTGTAACGATAAAGAAAAAGAAAAATGTTTAAACTTGTGTTATTTACTCTTTTCTTTGAACTGACAACTGATCTCTAACTTAATTATACTTATCATGCTGATTTACAAAAACTGTAATTATAAACACTAGGTTGTATAAAATGTGTATTTAAGGGTAAACCCTCACAATTGTCGTTTACTTAACCTGTACTATGACTTTGGATTTTTCAAGTAGATTTAATGATTTAATTCTAAAATATGAAAACTGTTTTGATTTGTGTTAATGTCCGTTAACTCTTAAAGAGTGGATGTTGAATAAATGTTTTACGGTAAGTTATCCATTGTGCGCTATTTGTTGTTATATCAGTTGACGAGCATCATTTATAAATATATTGTTCTATTTGGGCGTATTAATTTCAAAGTTACCTATACTCCGTTCAAAAAATTTAGGCAGTTTCAGGGGAAGAAATCTATCCCCTCCACATCTTGATCCTACTATTGAAACATGGCTTAATAGCTGAGATTTGTGAAAAAAATAATCAGCTGCCACATACATTAAGCAGAAAAAGTAGGGGGAGATCTTCCCTTCAAACTGCCTAAATAAGTGAACGGAGTATAGCTTTCTGAACAATCATCATCAGGCATGATTATAAAATAAAGTCTTCAGCAGTTCACTAAGGATGATTATGAAGTATTATTATTTGTAATCCTTGCCTGTACATTTGAACACCACATATAGTTCATCAGGTTAAGTTCAACAAAGATTAATTAAGTTTCTTTTTGGCCAGTCGAGCAGTATTTTTGTTTCAAATTATTACATTCTACTTAAGAATCGTTTAGATTAGGTATTGTATATAATTACATGTTATGTATATTTAATTCATTAGCTTTTCTAAGTATAAGGTGACATGGTGCTGATTAACTATAAGCTTGTTTTGTTTATAATTGATACATTATCGTAGTTTTTCTTTTATTTTGAAAATAATAATTATAAATACATATGATGATTAATGATAACTGGACCAGGGTAGGCAACCTTTGCTACACCTATAAGAAAATACATAAATTTTCGATATGGCCAATGAGTTAGCCATTTAATTAAGATTTTGAATTACTTTTGTATGTGTAAATGTGACTTAGGACTTGTATGAATGAAAGGGCAATACAGTAATAATTATTAGCTCTTTAAGGAAATATTATAACCAAATTTTACAAGCGTTTCAGAGTCAACTGTATAAAACACTGATTAGGAATCCAAATTTCAATATTAAATCAAATTCAAAAATTGAACAACTTGAAAGTTATTAAAGTGATTTTTTATAAATTTTGGAAATTTTAAATTTAAGTTATTTACCTCTTTAATCATATGATTCATCTTTATCGAACAGTATTCATAAATCCTTGTTAATTGATTCCAACTTCTTCATAACTTTGCATTTACGGTAACATCAGTGTTTCCCTCATGAATTGATTAAACAAGTCTGGGTAGTCAAAGACATCTTTGACAGCGGGAAATCAACTGCAGAATATATCTGATAGTTTTGGGTATTAGCTTCTCAGCAGTAAAGGGCTGTAATGTGTTGTTGGAAATCACTAAAGATTAATCAGTAATCATTACCTTTTGATCAGCTAATTTTAACAATTTTGAATCTCTAACAATTGTATAAATAGGTTGTATTGATTATTTTTACTGAAGCCTTGGAAATAATAGTGCAATTAGAACTTTTATCCATGTGACAGGAATGTTGTCAAAACTAGTAATTTAAGTAAGGTGCTATGTTAAGCCTCAATTTTTTACTAAGTTTTACTACTATTATTTACTAAGTTAAGCCTCAAAGGATAATTATCATTACTTAGTATTTTATTAACTTTACCCCCCAAAAAATCCAATTTGAAGTTTAGCTTCATTTTTTTACTAAGCTATAAAATCCTTGGACAGTAATTCATAAAAATCCTTATCAACCTTCTTTGACAGTGAAAAGTTCAATTACATCACATTTTACAAAGTTAAGTTTGTATACTGCAAGGTTACAGCAAGGTGTTATGTGTTATGATTGTGCAATACAAATAAATTTAGGCTTACCTACATTGTCACATTATATTATTTATTTAAAGTTTGAACAATATGTTTAAAGAAAAATAGCCTTGGGTATAATGGTTGGAATTTATTGTTTTGTGCAGCTAAAATATTATAAACTCAATTAAGATACATTTACAAAAGGAAGTAATAAATACTTAATGTGTTAATAACATTTTTTAAATTTATGGTTTCTTAGGAATTTGTTACTTTTATGGTAGTTTTTACTCTTTCCTAATGAGTACATACCTTTATTTCTCATTCGATTGTTTTGAATTCTGTTTCCCTAAGCAATCATTCCCTATTATTGAGATACAAATCCGAATATCGGGTTATTATAATGTTAGTTGTAGTAACCAATCAGTATAAAGACTATTGATCGACGTTTTTCATTAACAAACTCAGAAGTGATAATTACGTTGTAACTGTATTGACATGTAACTATTTAATCAAAATGTCTTAATTTTACAAGTAAGATTTTGACTAATGTCTCTAGTTTTGTCTTGAAAAGGTATAGTCTAAATTAAAATACAAATACAGTTTTATTTAATGATAAATATAAAATTTAACTTTGCAATTCTAATAATGAAACGTCAAAAAAAAAATTCATTCATATGTAATAACATGTGATAATATCCGTCAGCTTGAGCTTACAATCCGTCAGCTTATAATACTGAATGATCACATGTTAGTCAATTGTTTAAGCCTATGCAAATACATGTAGAAATGTTTATATTGTTTGAGTTTCGTTCTTAC
Organism: Macrosteles quadrilineatus; assembly: GCF_028750875.1. Lineage (NCBI taxonomy): Eukaryota > Metazoa > Arthropoda > Insecta > Hemiptera > Cicadellidae > Macrosteles > Macrosteles quadrilineatus. The sequence continues at coordinate 41,464,812 of NW_026542600.1, read as the reverse complement.
TTTGTATAGTATTTATTTACACAGTTGTACTGATGAGAAACTATAAAATGTTTTAGAAAATACAAATAAAGTTAAGAAACAGATATGCTAAAGTGTCAAATATTTCCTGCTTATGATTATTCAATCAACAGTAATATCAATGAGTTACAAAGCTATAATGTTTTAAATTTAGTTGGAAACAAACCAAAATAGTATATTTCATCACTAGGAGCGAAAGTAGCACTTTCTGGTACGCAATAGGAAAAACGACTAAGTACCAAAGAGACACTTTCGCTCTGTGATGAACAACTATTTTTTATCATACCGTGGAAACAGCCTTCTAATCGTTGCAAAATTAGACCACATATTTTGAGGTTATACAAAGTTGTCATCAATGTTTACATTTCCGTTGTTTAGAAACATAACTTAAAATAACGTATGATTAGCAGTGCTTTCATAATGTGTGTTTCAAATAGTAAACAACATTTATAATGTGCCATTAACAAATTTTGAGGATAGCAAACTGCAAAAATGTAGGACCATGTTTTTCTGTTCCCTATTTGAAGTTACCCGAAAACAATGATTTTGCGGACAATTTAGAAAACGAAAAACGGTTGTTTTCCGGACAGTATGATGACAGCAAACTTATCATAACCAAAACAAATCATTAAGTCTAGCTGGTTATAAAAAGTCTTTTGGTGCACTCACCACATACGTAATACCAAATAAATTACCTACATATCCAATGCAGCGAGTGAAGATTGGAGGGGAATGATACCCTGGCCAAGGGTTGTTTTGACTGTGGGGCACAGTTATACAATCTAATTACACCTGTTCCACATGCTCTTTGAATGGATAATTTTTAGTTTTACTCTTTGATTAATTTAATTTCGTTTCAATAATGTTATTATTTCGTTTGCATTTTATTTTTGTCATCAGCAAATACATAGCGCATCACCATATGCTCTGCCACTGAACATGTAATAGATAAGAAATTGGTGGTTAAAGATAACAAATTCAATTTTAAGACTTCTTGCGAAAGTAAACTTCTTATGAAGGTTTGCTATTCCCAGTGCATAAGTGCAATTACAAATTCAAGTAGATAAAACGGTTTCATGCTATTGAAGATTTTATAATATAAGAGAGAAATGTTCTTGCCGTAAAAAAATATAAACTCCATTAATTTATAAAAATTATTTATTGAATAATATGGCACATGCAATACAAGCTGCAAATGTATAACAAACTAGTCTATTCATATTAACTACTATAAAGCTAGTTTCTTAAATCTTTATGAGAATGTTAATTTTTCGGAAAAGATAGATTTGATAGAAATTGACTAATTGCCATTTCACAAAGCAAATTTTCAGGAAAAATAATCCTCCTTTAATGGAACTTTTGAGTAAATAAGCTTAGAGTATTATTTGTTCACTGAGCATTTCTTATGTTTATTTTTTTATTGTTGAGGTAACCGTAAACCCCCAGAGTGTTATTTTCGGCCATGAAAATAATCAAAGTTCTGGGTGATAAATCAATAAAAGAGTACTCTAACTTACAAAACTAAAGTTTCATGAAATTTTGTAAGGGTGAAAAACACAGCCGATTCCAAAAAAGAGGTAACTTCTCAGTAGTTCAATCATCAATCAAAATGTCAATTTCTATCAATCCCTGACAAGATGATTTGATCACATACAGTGTGTTGACAAGGTGTCCACACTTAACAGTGTAAGTTTACACTAAGTTATAACTAACAATTATCATGAAATATTCAATGATTTATATTTTAACCCACTGAGGATGAAAGACACATTCAGTGAGCTTAGATAGGTAAATCAAGCTGCCAAATAATCTAAACAAACAGTAAAACCACAAATAAATTGTTTGAAAATCTGTAAACAATTCTAAGATTTCTTTAAGGTTTTATTTTTACTTGGCTGAGTGTAAGGGAAAATTTGAAAAGACATAATGACTGATAAAGGATTGGTTTGGAAACGAATTACCAAAAATCCTTATATATGAAAATGGTAGTCCCTGAAACCTGAAACTAGTCCTCAGTGTGTAAACTTATGGTTAAAAAACCCTTTTTAACCATGGCATTTTGTGCAACAGGAAAATTTACTTTTGAAAACAAACATGTAAGTAGTAATAATTATGTTAAATATAAGAAGGACATTGTATATATTTGTAACATTACCTTGTTTAAATTGTACATGTTTTCTCTCAGTCTTAAATTGGTTGAAAAATGTTTAAGGCACATAACTTTCATGAATAACATCAGAAAAATCTATAAGAACACTTTGAGCTAAAGCTAGAATTTCATAACAAAAATATAATTTTAAAGCATAACAAATCTCAACAAAGATATACTTGAATCTACATGGCTATAAAAGTACACTAAAAAGGCTAACAAATAATATTCATTATATATTTTCAACATTCTCATGATAGTTATACTAATGTTAAATGAACAACGAATTCTAAATACTCTATGAATAAACAAACAACAATAGTAAAAACAAAACAAGAAAAATATTAACAACATTTTCAAAATTTTAATTCATGGGAAGGCTTAGTTGTTAAATGCTCTTCAGTAACAATTGTAAAGTATATAAAAATATGTTCTCTACTCTAGCTTTTCAAAAATTTAATATTTGTCATATACTAATTATGCGATTCTATGGAGAATTTTTTCAGACTTGTTGATCTTTTTGATCTACCCGTTTTGGTAATGTGTTACCAGTCTTCTTTAAGAAAAATTAATATAATCTAGCAAAGATAATAAAACCTTAGTGGTCCAGAAACTGACTGCTGTGTCATCTATAACCACAGTGTGACATTGGAGGACTAATTCCTGGCGAAAACCACAACAACACGGGATGGAAGGTAAGCCTGTAACATAAAACATAAAATTACTTTCATTCAGTATAAGAACAAAGTATTAAGCCAGGCAGTGTAAAAAGTATTCAAAAAACAAGTAATCAGTTAAACTGGCGTTATTTATTACACTTTATGGTGATATACAAAATTCTTCCAACTGTGCATTGAGCCTAGTGGGTGACTCATGGTCAAAACACAGAGCAGCCGAGCGAGGGCTGATTTAGGGGCTGGGACACCACCCGACCGTCCTAATCCCTCAGCCGCCACAAATTTTTCCGGAAGGTATAAGTACATATCACATGATATGCTAAAGAAAGCTATTCTTATGTGTCTAAGTACATATCTACAAAGGCGTCATCCTGTAGGAAAACGATTGGGACCGTTCCCTTACAGAAAACTTAAAATACGTCAATGGCCTGACAAACAAATTAAATAAACAGCAGTTATATTTGTAGTATTGGATTAAAGTCGGAAATTCATATTTACAGTGATATTACGATTCATGGATTGTAAATGGGAAATATTCCATAAAGCTACAAAAAATCAATTATTTTTTTTAATATACTAGGTGTAATCCATACTATAATATGAGTAAGGTCTGCTTGCTTGCTTAACACGTTCACTGCGTGTGTATCCGATTGGATACGGGCCGAGCGGTGTTGGGGTGCTGCCGTAACCGTTCGGATACGCTCCGCAATGCCTTTCGTATATCTTTGTTTTTGCTCTTTTTGGTTTTGGTCAAAGGCGGACCACGTTAGCGTGTTGTGTGTGACTTGTGGTATAGGTTGGTAGTACATTTCCCTGTAAAATCTCCGTCTGGCAAGCTTAAAAATCAACTTGTTGTCCCGTCTTTCTCCCTCCAATTGGCAATACAATGGGACCGGCTACGTTCCAAGCAGTGCTGCTATCTGTGGGTGTTTTAGCGAACTAAGTCGACTCTCGTCGTTAAGCAGGACATCACCGCACATTATTTGCTATTTGTCAGACCGAAATTTGAAAGCCCTCCCTTCTCCCCTGGCAATCGGGTTTGTTCGAGGCTGTGGGCTGTGCCGCACTGGGGCTACGCCTGCCATTTGATAGGCCGCACCGAACGTGTTAAACGATTAATTAAATAATCACTAATCAGTGATAAGTTTAAAAAGACTTGGTCCTAAGAATACCTTTAAATGTAAGCTATAAATAAGTTCTGCTTATAAAAGATTTGACGTGTCTGTTCATAAAGATGTAAAGGTGGATTTAGTCCTTACAGGTTACTATGTGTTGGTTGTAGAGTAATAATAACAATCCACAAGAAGGAAACCAAAAGAACCATATGTTTTTAAACAGGCTAAATATACCAATGCATTAACAAAATAAAACAGTACAAAACACTGTAATGGTAAAATTTTGTTAGGAGTACGTTTTAATTATCTTAATGCCTCGAACACTAGGCATGTCATGTCAAGTGTCCTAGTTCGTGGCTCGGCCGTCACCACCCCGTAGCGCTGACGTAGCGGTGGTGGGGATTAGCCAAGACCGCCGAACAGTGGACAATTTCTTGGACAGTCGACGGCGAGCGTATGTGTCGCCCACAACCCTCTCTCGAGACCATAAGTCAGTCTGCGGCGAGCGAGAGGTTCGCGCACACCAACCATCCTTAGGCTGTGTGTCAACCCAATAAAGTATCTGGACGAAGGCGTGCGCGAAACATCGATGCGAATCGTGAAATATTGTGTTACGTAAGTACACTGTGTAGCTAGCGTATACGTTATATCGTACCCACTTTGGCGAGATAAATTACATTATTATTTATTAGGCTATTTTAGGTATTTTAGACCTTAGAATATTATAGTTTATCGACCGCCGCTGCGAGTGTAGTGTCGCAGTAGCCTACGTCTTTTTGTTCAGTTATCCAAAGCGGTTTTGTTTTATTTCCTATTAAGTGTTTTTATTTGTTTTCCCTAGAGCCAAGAAGTGCATTGGCCTATAAGCCCAGACCTATTTTATTTCATTGTTTACTTATCGCGAGTTAACGACGTTTTCTTTTTAAATGCGAGAAGGTTATTTTTAGTTTTATTTAGAAGTGATTTCTTTCGTTAAGCCTAGGAGCTAGCTCTCTATTTTAGTTCCTAATCTATTTCGCCTTTTTATCCCTAGGCACATATTAGTTAGAATGTACCTGTTCTTTGTCAGTGCATCACTGTGCTGAGACCACATTATAACTGTAATTAGTGTTCGGTGCGTCGAGGTGCCGACGTACACAGGGTGTACTCGTGTACTGGTAGATCGACACAATAGCAAATTTACAAGGACCGAGAAGCAGTTAGCGAGCGACGGAGACTGTTAGCGTGAGAACCCTGGATTACTCGAGCTGTCCGAGCGAACGGAGGTAAGCTTAGGCTAGGTGACCATACCCGAATTAAACACCTCACAAAGTGGCGCCCCCGAACAGGGACCTGATTTCTCTCTGTTATTTGTCGTATTATTCAAAGTATCTCACAAATTGGCGCCCGAACGGTAGACTCGATTATCTTAGTGATTCCTCGTCGAAAATTAGAAAAATCAAAAATGGTTCTAGGGTCGAGTGCTAACGCGAAAACTACGCCTAAAACGGTCAGAGCGGTGACTGAATCGACCGCGACAACTACAACTACGACTGCCAGGCCTTCACAAGCTCAAGTAGCACAAACTATTTCACAATCAACTGTGCCATCGACTTTAAATTTTCCCACTACGACCGCAGAGGCTACTCAGTCTCAAGTAGCTACAACTACGTCACAGTTAACGGTACCATCGACTTTAAGTTTACTTACTACAACTGATCGTACCTTGACGTCTAAGAGTCCCTCAGAGGATGACCCGCTCAAGAGGAGGAGGAGGACCCGCAAATTGGGTGGTTTCACACGTTAACCAAGGATGAACTTCGTTACGAAATGAGTCGATACGGTTTAGCTAATATGGGGACAGTCGTCGAACTTGGAAAATCATTTTGTAAATTTTGGAAACATGGCATTCCCCCGAGCAGTGTACGGTAAGGATGTGAATGTTAGCGTGGATGCGTGGTGCGTCTGCACTTCCACTCGGCAACGACACGAGATATGTCGACTCACGACCGGCTGACAGTGACATACGAAGTGCGGAACTTGACAGAGTACGGGAGATAGTTGGTTTGCCTCCAGGAACCAACTTTGAGGACGTTTGTCGTTCCTTATCAAGCCTAACAATGCGCGCTGATAAGGCCAACAATCAGGCTAGTAATTATCCAGTCAATATAACGCAATCAGATCGTTTTAAAAATTCTGAGGGGTTAGTTTATAGGACATTAACCAGAACAGGTGTTAACTATGCTTTCGACACTTCCCACTCTACAGATTCGATTCATCGACCTACGGTGTCCGGTACTGGTCAGCGACCATACCGAGGGTTTGCGAGCGAACAACTAGGTATTCCTACACAGGCAAGCGTGAATCACGGATTCAGTAGTGGTTTGCCTTCGTGTCATGAAAATCCTAACGTAGTTCACAAGGTTGGTGTTGACGTATCTGCGTTGTGTAATCTAGTTTGAAAGTGGAATGTTCGTTTTGACGGCACTAAAGACCCCATTTCTTTCTTGGAATGCCTGGAAGAGCTTATGGAGGCCTACGAAATTAATAAGAACGATATAATACGAGCACTCCCAGAACTACTCCATGGTAATGCGCTGCTGTGGTATCGAAACCATAAAGGCTCATGGCACAATTATGAGTCATCCCGATCGAGTTTCGAACTGCAATACCTACCACCGGGGTACCAGCGAAATCTATACGAAGAAATTCGGCGTCGGACTCAAGGTGACAACGAAGCTTTCAGAAACTTTGTTGTGGCTTTAACTACTCTCATGCGGCACAAGGGAACCCTCAGTCTCCACGAACAACTGAATATTTTGTATACAAATATGAGACCCGAATATAAGTTGACGATGAGGAGGCACGACTTATTCTCTATCGACGAAATGCTCAGACAGGCGGAACACTTTGAGAGCTATTTTTGGGAAAAATATCTTTTCCGCCCCCCTCCCCCTCAGTCAGCAGCGTTGGTACCCTGACCCAGTCCCCGACGGAGACTGTTAGCATGAGAACCCTGGACTACTCGAGCTGTCCGAGCGAACGGAGGTAAGTTTAGGCTAGGTGACCCTACCCGAATTAAACACCTCACAACACTATAGTACTATAGGTCGGCCGCTTAGAAAGCAAACTCCTCTTACATGCCCGATAAATGCTCCTACAGGTCGCCGATCAACAAAATTTGGGATGAATACTACTGACAACTTTGTAGAGTACTGATTATTTTCTGGCGAGCAAAGCTTGATTCCCAAGATGTGTTTGCAATAACCAATAACTAGTTATTGAGTTTATAGGATTTATAGTTTACCTGAATGTAGTTTCTCCTCCAAGCAAAGCCCTCAGGGTCGGAGACATGGACAACAGAGGTGTCTATGCGGTTGTGTCCCCCAAACTGAGGATCGTCAGAGTTGAGCACGGCTCTGTAATCTCCAGGCAGATCCACCCCTAGCCTGTAGTCTGTGAAACTCTTGGTTGGATGAAAGTTGAAGGCAAACAATAGTTCAGCACGCTCAAACACAACGACTTTGTCTTCTTCGTGCTTCCAGCTTACAAAGCCCTGACAAACAGCAAACATGGGTTTTTATCATTTCGTGGTGTTGAAGCCCTGATGTCTTTTTGGTTTAGTCATAGATACATAATTATAAATTAGTTATAGTAAAAATTAATAATTAGGATATCACGATTTAAAAATTTTTAAACTCAAAGGTTTCAGAGTTGTCAGATTATTAAGATATATTAATTTTTATAGGCTATTTGTTTGTTTTTTTACAAATTTAAAAGTAATGGCTGAAAATTTTATCATGAGATATAGTTAAAAGTTTCTTTGTAGGGGATTGGGGTAAGGCAACACACCAAACCCTAGTTACCGTAGCTATTAGCCTTTTGTTGCACTTATCAGGGTATCACTTATCAGGTAATCAGCCTTTGGCTTTTGGCCCACACCCATAAATTTCCCTTTTTCATTTTTTGGCCTCTTAGTTGGCTTTGATAAGAATTTGGGTACAACCATCTTTGGACTAGAGAGCTGGACAATAATTCAGCCACATTCGTTGCACAGAATCTGCATTGGTACCTAAGACCTGCTTTCTTATTTGTCCATGCCAAAGTTTTTAATAGATGTCATTACAGTTTTTATTCTTTTATAAATAATGTTTTTTGTTGCTAGTAATGTTTGCTGGATATAACAAGCTGTTGGAAAGTGTGTGCCATGATGCCCATATGCCCAAAACAATGTTTAAACACTAATAACATAACCCTGATGAATAAATAAAGATCCATTAATATGGCAAGACACATATTTTCATCGTTGGTCTTATTTCGTTTTAGAATTGCATTACTAAAATAACGCCCTGCATAGGCCTAACACACACAAACTGCAAACATTTCAAAATAAAGACTTACAGGATCCTTGTGGAGCCAACCGTATTTCTCCTCAAGCTTGTTCATGGCTGCATCAAAATTATTGAGAAACTTGTACTTTAGCATTTCATCATCAACGAGGTTCCATTGTCTCCTTGCGTAGTGATAAGAGTCGTTGTTGCCGGCTCGGGGAAAGTCCAGCCACTCTGGGTGTCCAAATTCATTACCTTCAAGAGAAATAGCCAACAGATTTAGTCGATGATAAAATTTATATATATATACACACATATCAAAATAGGTAGGTACTTGCAAATTTGGAAATACAATTTTTACTTGGGTTCTTTGTTTTTTCACCACCATTAAAACAGTGGGGAAATATGTACAATAAATGTATTTTAGAACTACTACGTAAGAGCAATGGGTCCCTACAGTAGACCATGATCGATGGCTGTTCATTTTAAGGCGTTCACTTTACTCCACAACGAGGTAGATTGAGTACTTGAATCGTGCTTATTAGGACTGTCTGCAATTCATGAGGAGTCCACTAATCTTTCCTTATAGTTATATTTTTAAGATATAAAACTATTCATGAGAAAAATCTTTTAACAGACTAATGCTAAATATTGTGCAACTGATTTTTCTTGTGCTAGTACAATTGACTGGGAGGTGAAATGAGAAAATGGTGGAATATTTCCTAGCTCCTGGTCAGTCTTGGTCCCCACAGGTACATTTCTAAAATCATGCACTGCAATAAAGGCGAGGCAAAAAGCTTAAAGCCCTCGGGCCTAATAGGATTACTGAATCTCACCCATAAAGTTAAGCCATCCTTCCCCTCCGAGAGCATGGGTGATCAGTCGGATGAGTTTGTGAAGAGCGAGTCCTCGGTCGATGATGGGTGAAGGGTCGGATAGGGTAGACATGTGAGTGTACATTTCCTTGTCCATCAACCAGAATGCTAGGGTTTTGTCTCCTACCAGTGCCTGCGGAAGTATGTTTAAGTATTTATCAGTGAAATTACAATGTTTTTTACTATATTTTGAATATATTTTTATTTTTATATATTTACTTTCTCTAATGTGTGACCCTAAAATAACAAAGAGAGTGAGATAGAAAAAGAAGCAGAGTATGACACTATCTGACGGGGTAGAAGAACTTTATCCCCCTGGAACTTTACCCTCAGAGCAAAACTGATGTTACAACCATGGGGGTAGATTCTGTCCGCAAACTTTTGAGTTTCACAACATTAGTTTAATAAATTAAAGGTTAAACATATCTTTTGACTGTAGTGAATTGAATCAGAACTATTCAAATTATAAATCTTAGAATGCACGAATCCTAGAACAGATATATAATTTGGTCAGGAAAAAACTCATTCATTTTGTAAATAATGGGAGTCTTTTAGAAAAAGGTCTTTAAAGAGTTAAATATTACTTACCCCTGTTTATTATAATGTCAAATAATTACTCGATAGTAACACAGGGCGTAGAACTAGAGGAACTCAGAGAAGTGAATATGCCTATGACATTCCTAGATATATAACGACCGTCCTTGTGTTTAATTTTGGCTGTATTGGTTTAGTATTTTAGTCGTGACAGCCACCCAGACAGACAGATATCAACTAAACCAGTGAAATATTCTCATTTTTACAATAGTGTAGATTAGTCACATATTCATGTTATTATGTCTGGGTTAGGAGTTCAACTTCTGTCTAGGTATTTCAAGGACTAATCCAAAAACATGCAAGAACAGTCATTGAATCTTACTTATTTCCATAATCTATGACACAAATTTTAAAATGGAATATAACATATCGAAACTGTACTTACTGGTATGCTTTATCTTGTGACATATGTTACTTGTTAATTTCGAGTTACTCTAAATTAACATGTCTAATTTTATTTATTATGTTATTTCACCATTTTAACAAAATATCGAATAATTTAAAGTCAATAATGGACTATGCTGGAAGTATAATTTTGTTGTATTTTTTAATAATTTGAGATGTTGGGGATTCAACAGAATATCTGGTAAAAAAGGATGAGTATTTGACATCAATATATAAACAGCAGTAACTTTTAGTGGACTGTTTAAAATTCTTTCTCTAAAAAAAGCACATTACATACAAAATTTACGATTCTTACTAAATTATATATCTGATCAGAGGTGAAATTCAGGGGGTGAAATTATGAGGGCAAAATTCCGAGGTAAAATTTCAGGCTGTACATCTTTAGTTTTCTGACACCAAGTTGGGTAGGGGTAAAATTCCAGATTTTATTGCGAATCTAATTTATCACGCTCTGACTATTTTCAATTAGACTCAGATTCCCAAATCAAGGGGGGTAAAGTTCCGCCCACAAAAAAACTTGAGAGCACTCAGGTTACTACGACATCAGCTTTGCTCTGAGGATAAAATTTAGGCGACCATAACTGACCTGGTCATGAGATTCAGCATACGCCACAGTCTTCTCCATCCAGCGACGGTTGGAGAGGGTGTGGACGATGTTCCCCATCTCCCAGTCTTCATCGGACGTTTCCTTGAGCAGCTTGATCCACTTGTCTGGGATCGCCATCGCAAGACGGTAGTCAAATCCTACGCCACCTTCCTCCACCGGCCGACAGACACCAGGCATGCCTGATACATCCTGCAAGGTTCATAGTTTTGTTATCATTTGACGAAATTCTCAGAGTTAAAAATCTAGGCTACCTAGTGTGCTGTATAAGTGCCACTGTACCACATTTAAGAGTCCATGGAAGCTAACGGCCATCTTGGATTTGCCCACCATAAGACCAATGTTAATTTCAAACAGCCGCTGAAGAGTTATTTATTATCTCAAACTATTTTGAAACACCAGAGTGATTGTAATTTAAATATCTAGTAAACTGTCCTTTAGCATTAGGTACAAAGAACATCGCCCTAACGGAAAAACTGACAAACAGAAATCCACGTTCGTGCAACACCTGGTATGGTATGTCGCCTATTACATGTCCCAATGACAGAACAGAACTACAATAGAGAACTGAAAATCATCCAGCAAATCGCCGTATCTAATGGGTATGATATTCAAATGGTTGACAACTTAGTAAAGAAATACAAAAATAAACAAAATCAAAATCAGAACTTAACCCCGCAAAACAAAAAATTTGTCTGCGTAGATTATTCTCACCACCTACAGCACAGCCTAAAGAATGAGTTGGAAAAGCATGGGATCAAACTAGCTTTCAGAACTAGCAATAAAGTTATTAATAAGTTAAAACCTAAGATATATAAAAATAAAGCTGACCAATCAGGTGTATATAAAATCAAATGTGCTAGTTGCCCGAGTACATACATTGGAAAAACAGGACGATCCTTTAGCATTAGGTACAAAGAACATCGCCCTAACGGAAAAACTGACAAACAGAAATCCACGTTCGCGCAACACCTGGTTGATAACAATCACGACTTACTTGATTTGGACAACGGCTTAGAAATTCTACACGCCTGTATTAATGGAAATAGATTAGATACCCTTGAAGAATACGAGATTTATAAAGCTCATAAAATAAAAAGCAACAATGAGCCCATACTAAATGATCAATTACAATTTAAATCCCACACCATTTTTAATAACATTATCAAACGGAGCAAGCCACAGACAAGGGATCAAAGTCCAGCAGATAATACCGCCACAGCTGGAACGAACTAGCAGTTGTCCAGTCAGCTTCCGTACTCGTAGCAGTACGCGACAGGCCTGTCTCTTGTTTTACGTGTTTTTGTGTTTTTATCGTGTTCGTGTATGTGTAAAGTTTAACGACGCCAATTCAGGTGGATGTATGTATATCTGAGGATGGCATTTTGATGCCGAAACAGCTGTAATCTACAGAAACTTCAGAGCTGTGACGAGGTATTTATATTATATTAGTCATCAATTCAGCTCAGGGGCTAAACCATGTCTATTGATTCATACGCTAGTCAAGCAACATTAGCCACACAATACAAGAACATCAAACTGAAACTACACAACACGGTTCAGAACATAAAGTTTAATAAGGACTGCCTTCGTTATGGATTAAAACCTAACTATGTCCAAATAAAGGTTAGAAACAAATCCTTATCAGCTAAGAAAACTTTAGAACAGGCAGAAAAGTTATGGATTAGAAATGAAATAAAGTTTTTATATCGGAAGAAGGATATGTTAAATAGGCTCATGCTAAGAAAATACCTAGAGTTCTCAAACTGCACGCACAAGATTATTCTTGAAGATATGTTGGATAAAATCAAACTTTCTATCACTAAAATTATGAAGTCTAAAAAGTCTACTCTCCAAAAAAAGTTTTCTAGGCTAATTAACGAACAAAAACATAAAGAAACAGCAATCTTACACGATTTTGAGTTCTATCCTCGATTAATAAATAACACTGATATAGTATTAACACTGATGAAGGTTCCGTGTTAGAGAAAGGGTTAAAATATAACCTTCCCAAAGTAGGCAAAAAAGCACAGTTTGACGACTTTATTAATGCTGAATGTGCAATTAAAGCCATCCCAGATGAAGATAGCCGCAACTCCGCTCGTGTGATAGTAACTAATAAATTAAATAGGACACATGAGAATGCAAAATCAACCTCACACTCAGTTAACATACATAAGAAGGAGGAATTAGCTCTAATTAGTATCAAAGATAAGTTATGTTTAAACAACGCCTTGTTATGCAAAGCTGATAAGGGCAATACAGCAGTATTAATGTACATAGATGATTATAATACCAAAGTAAATGATTTTATTCAGAGTAATGGTGTAATAGAATTGAAAAAAGATCCTACTAACAATTATCAAAAGACAATAAGGAAGCTTATAAACAATAGCAAAGTTCTTTTCAGCGAAAAAGAAATAAAACGCCTTCGTGTAATGAACCCCAACGCACCAATGTTACGAGGGTTGCCTAAAGTGCATAAGGAAGGCACCCCAATAAGACCACTGGTCGATTACACGTCAGCCCCGATATACAAACTCGCTCAGAAACTTGAATCTATATTAAGCCAACAAATAGTTCTACATAATAGTTACAGCCTTATCAACACCTATGATTTTATTAACAAAGCCAAAAATGTACAGGTAAACCCTAATGATTTACTAGTTTCATTTGACATTGTCAATTTCTTTACTAATGTTCCCGTTGACCAAACTCTAGACATAGTCAAAGACCACCTGAACAAAGATTCAAATTTATTACCTGAAGCAATTACCGAACTACTAACTTTGTTAAAAGAAGCACTCAAACAAAATTATTTCAAATTCAATGATAAATATTACAGTCAACCAAATGGCCTGGCAATGGGCTCTCCCTTATCAAGTTTACTCGCCAACGTATATCTAAACCATATTGAAAATAAAATAAATATATACTTTCAGACCTAAACAAACAAAAAAACAAGATAACGGAATATCACCGTTATGTTGATGACACAATTCTTATTTTCAAGGGTAACACAAGACAGCTCGACCTTCGGCCTTTTACATACATTATATGCTTGTGACTTTGTCAATTGCACACATGTGTTTAAAGACAATAAAAATCTTTGACTTTGACTTTGGCAGACAAGGGATCAAAGTCCAGCAGATAATACCGCCACAGCTGGAACGAACTAGCAGTTGTCCAGTCAGCTTCCGTACTCGTAGCAATCATGTACGCGACAGGCCTGTCTCTTGTTTTACGTGTTTTTATCGTGTTTGTGTATGTGTACAGTTTAACGACGCCAATTCAGGTGGATGTATGTATATCTGAGGATGGCATTTTGATGCCGAAACAGCTGTAATCTAAAGAAACTTCAGAGCTGTGACGAGGTATTTATATTATAAAGTGATTGTGTTTAATTAAATTCGTTGTAAAAGCCCCTGAAATTGAAATATTGACTAGATGGTTTTTTAAACACATATCATAAAGTTCCAGTGATCACAGCCGTGCTACATGTTTCGGCAGAATGCCATTGTCAAACACATCAGTTGTGTGTTAGATGTATATGCATATTTAAACCATCAACGGTGCTAATCAAGCGCAATTAATGTCATATTGATGTTCTTTGGTCCAGGATCACTTTTTGAATATTAAAATTGTATAAGATTACCTGTTTCCGTCTGTGATCCTAAATTTGTTGTGTTCCTAAACGGTTTCAAGGTTATAACCTCATCATCAGGATTTTGTTGTCACTCTTGAGAGATCGTCAAGTTTTATAAACACACTAAAACACTAACATTTAAATAAATAAAACGCGAGACATATTTACAGACGAAGACGATTAACATAAATTCGGGAACTAGTTCCACACACAACGCGGCACGGGCAGACGTTTTGTCATGACGGGTTGTGGCTGACCTTGCTGCCCCCTCCCATTATCAGGGGGCAATGTCGTATTGCCGTACAATGAGGTATTTTTGCCTCTCATTATTGTAGATGCGAATCGCTGCATCTTTATTATGTTCGATTTAAATTATGTTTGTTCATTTAAAACTTTTTGGGGCTCTTGACTTGATGGCTTTATAGATTTCAAACTCTTCCATGCTATTTAAAAACTTCCTTTTCTTGGGCAGAGATGCGGTACTTTTAAATTCATCTCAAAACTTGTGTAATTATGGTTTTCATTTATTAGATGGTTGGCAAATATTTATTTTGAATCTCATTTTTTACTGGACAGGATGTGTTCTTTATATCTTATATGAAATGAACGAGATGTTTAACCTACCTATGTAATATTTATTTTTTCCTTCACAGTCATCACACTGGAGCTTGTAAACTCCAGTTTTGTCCTCCTTCCCAGTTTTTTGTTTATTATTATTTTCCTTCAACATTGAGCTCAGTTTGTTGTTTGCTCTAAATGAAACTGTGACATTATTTTTTGCCATTTCCCTCTTTTATGTATGATTGAGGACGAAGCCATAATCAGCAGAAGCAAAACGTTTTCCAGGAGTGGGTGGATTGGTCTGTTTTTTTTTTTTATTTTTATGTTGGATTACTAATTTGTCAATAATTTTGCTTTTATAACCATTGGCTATTCTATGTGTTTTATATTAATGTATTCCCTGGCCTGATGTGTTTGACATTAGCATCCTGTGGAAACATGTAACATAGTTGTTACCATAGGGACTACATGGTAGACGGTATTGTAAAACCCAAAATAGTGTTTGAGTTTCGCTATGATAGACTTTTCCCATTCAGATAGGCTTTCTATCACAACAACAGTGGTCATTAATGTACGAGTTGTCAAGCGAAAGTGTGATTTCCTACCTCAGCAATGGTGGTCAACTCAGGGTTCAGCTTGTGAAGCACATGATTGGCCAGCATCAGATAAACTATGGCTTCCGTGTCTACGTTGAGACCGAAATATTCATCATAATGTCCGCTGAACCCCTGACCGATTCCTCTAGAGTGGTACAGCATGGACGTCACTCCATCAAACCTGTAACACAACCATTGTACGTGAGACGGCTTATATCAGCTGTTTACTGCTGTTGAGTTTGGTCATGGGAGGAAGAATAGATAAATACAAATATTAAGTAAAAACACACTAAAAAACCAAAAGTGCAGCCTAACAAATAGCTTTTACTCTAAAAGTTTAAAGAAAGTAATAGTTTTATTTAATTTGGTTTTCATTGAAATAGCAATCAAAAATCACTAAGACTTACTTATAAGACCTTTATGGAAAGGGTTGATGTCAGCGAGCTTGTCACAAAATATGTATACTGTATACTACTACAGTCAAAAAATTCCTAGAATGAATTTCTGTAGACATTTAGCACGATTACCAGTGGGAAATTTGTCTTGCAGTAGTTAGTACGACTCTTGGGGAAGGCATTTCGGTAGTGGGGATATAGCTGACAAGCCGTAGTGCAGCATTGGTAAGTACTTTTCGTGTACCTGCAAGTCTACTTTGTTGGTTGTTTACCACAAACTGGCACAAACTTGGTAGAGGGTGTGACGTAATTTTCCTGAGGGCGACACGTGGGAAATTACGCCACCTATACGATAAGCGAAGTCCCAGGAATCGCACAAGTCTGGTCGCGGGGATTTTCCCAGGAGTCGATAGTTATTAGGATAGCCTAAATTTGATAGCCCTGGTTATCAGAGCTCGAGACGAACGTAGCGGGTTACCAAACACCAAACTTAATATCACCAGTCTAGTCAGGGGGCTTGTGGGGAAACTGGTAATTTTGACTAGACTCTAATTTTGACTAGACAACTAGTAAACTACGTAGTCACCCCGCTTACCTACGGAGTTAAGGCGTTAACCTGAAACAGAGGTTAGTATAAGATAGGCCTAGCCAAGCCTAATTCCCAGAGTCCGAATTTATTAAACGAACAAAAAATACAAGTTGGCTCAAGTTGTCCAGGTAAGAAACGAAACGAAACAACTGAAACTAAAAAAAAAAAAAAAAAACTGCACCTTGAGCTTAAAGGTCGATTCACACACATCAGTTACGGAACGTCTCAGTCCAGTCACTTCAGGCACGTCACAGTTAACAAAAATATTCTTTAATGGATTTGGATTTTCTATTGCGCTATCTACACTTATCCGTTGCAGTCCCGTCAGTCGCTCTAACGGCATCCGTCAGTTAATTTCAGATTTCTTTCCACCGATACTTTCGGATTGTTCGGACGCCTGACGGACTTGTTTAAGGTTAGAAAATGAAAATAGTGTTTATGTTTAAATGGTTGTGTTTATGTTTTGAGTACTGTTTGTAACAATCAACAAGATGGACAATGAAAATTTGATAGAATATAGGTTTATAATTTAAAACTTTTGACTGTAAATTACTGTGAATTTTAGAGCCGGAAGACTGACTGAAACCAACTGAAGGACTATTGACTGAGAAATTGCGGATGTAACTGAGACTGAACTGTAACTGGACTGTAACGGAACTGTGACTGAACTGATATGTGTGAATCGACCTTAAAACGAAAACTAAAACTTCTACTTTCTCACGTGTTCAACTTGAACCAACTTCGACAAAACTTGTCCAGCAGAAACCTGACTGATGGGGCAAACTTAGGGTCTTTAACTTTAAGAAAAAGTGTTTAAGAATTTAACAAAAAAAGTCCTAATACAGATTATGAAACGTTAATTGAATGGATATGTCACCAACTGTTAGACTTTACTCAATTTGTTGGTTAAGGCGTATGACTAGGTCTGCGAATCAGGCCTAGCCTGCAAGTTCAACCAAGTTTCGTTCACGAAAACTGGTCGAGTAATATACGAGAACCTGAGAAGTTAATTACGAAACTCACCAGATGACAAAATTATAACAAACTATGTTCCTGCACACGTTCACTACAAAACTATAAATTCGAACTTAAGCTTTCAGAGCTTGCAAAAACGTAACTTGCGCGAATTTATCGAAACGAAAAGACGAAGAAACAATCACTTCAAAAATGAAAACGAAGACGAACCAGCGAAACCTTGGGCATCAGAATGACTATTCTTCTTTCTTCCCACTTCACTTTCGTCCAAATTTGAGACAAAGGTTAACTCGCTCCCTCATTGGCCAGCAGAACCGAAGTCAGCTGAGACCCGTGCCAGGGAAGGCAGGCGCATGACAGCTTCAAACAGCTTTACAGCCGCGTAACACTCAAAAGATGGCTCCGCCGCCTTATTTTCTCCCGTAGCCTGCCCCAAACATAGTCAAACAACCAGACAAACAACTGACACTGACATCGTCTGCGGTCTTGGATTTAGAGGTTAGGTATGATGTCAGTTTAGTGGTGCAACTAGGCTTCTCCAACAGCCAACATCTGGCTGTTTAAGTTTCGTGGTTTAACCATTATTTTACCCCCCCCCCCCCTACACATGTGGCCTGTTACAAGGGTCATAAAGATAACACCATGTTTCGTCACCAGTCACAATTTCATTCAAAAAAATTGGACTTGCATCGACCGTATCAATGAATTCACCAGCCATTAATATTTGAATTTCTTTGTACTCAGGAGACAGCATTTTTGGAACCATTCACAAACAAATTCGATGCATGTTCAAATGATCATGAAGGATGGTGTGAACACTTCCATGAGATAAACGTACCTCAAATGCAATTTCATCGATTGTTAATTTAGGATTTTCACGCTTTTTTGTTTGTCGCTGAATGATTGTCATTGACTGAAGTTGAAGGACGTTTTTTACGAGGGTCATTGTCAATGCTTTCATGGCCTTCACAAAACCATTTTTGCCACTCATAAACTTGACTTTTCTTCATCGCCTCTTCTCCATAACCTTGAATTAACAACTCAAGAGTCTCACTAGGTGGTTTTTAAGCAAAACAAAAATGCTGTATTTCTGCATTTCAATGCAGGTAAACGACTGACAGTAACCGGCAATGTATACTTGCAGGTACACAAAAAGCGCTTACCAAT
This sequence comes from Macrosteles quadrilineatus, assembly GCF_028750875.1. Taxonomy (NCBI): domain Eukaryota; kingdom Metazoa; phylum Arthropoda; class Insecta; order Hemiptera; family Cicadellidae; genus Macrosteles; species Macrosteles quadrilineatus. Next base: position 41,446,136 of record NW_026542600.1, on the reverse strand, counting down.
GCTGAACTACGGCTCATCAGCTATACCCCCACTACCTAACTACTGCAAGGCGAATTTATCGCTGACAATCGCGCTAAATGTCTACAGAAATTCATTTCGGGAATTTTTTGTCTGTTACATATATAACACTATCTCATCCTATTGTAAAACTTTTTAGAAAGTAGGTTGAAAACAACTTTTGCTGTCTTTAAAAATCACAGCTTCAATTTGATTTTTGTGTCAACACCATCAGATGATTCATCTCAGAGATATTTAGATCTCAGAGAAATAAGTTCAAACTCAAGTGCACCTTTTTCCCCCTAACGCAACATCAACATGGGCAGAATAAAATGTAACTCAGGACTAAGAAAAACATGATTCTGATTTCTTTTTAATAAACAAATGAAGGATTTTCTATTGTAAGTGCTTACCTGAATCCATCAAATCCATATTCGTCAATGTACCATCGAAGGTTTGAGAGAAGGAAACGCAGAACTTCATGCCTGTCAAAAACAAACACTGTTTCATTGCATTTAAAAATGGATTGGGTTAACAAAATCGGAGTCCTGCCAATACAAATCAATTGGAACCGGACTCTTTTTGGGCTACAAAATGGTTTGCATTAGTCAGAAATGCAGTTAAACTTATTAAAACAATTTATTTTTATAACTGTAAATTGCCGTTAATAAATTGGTATTGGTTCGTAGTAATAATTATCCAAATGTTGTGTCCTATGAAATATTTTATTACAACGATCGCATTCCACCATTTGTAGGCCTAGCAAAATAGTTTTAAAAATTGTCACTACTCTTGTAGCACAATCCTAATTGCTCGCTGTAGTTTTTTTTCTCTTTGTTACTTATTTGATCCTGAGTAGGGCTTTTTGAGGGCTTTTTGACGGAATTTCTATGCGTTTAACATATGGTGGATCGGTTTTAGGTTTACCCTTTTTTAATATAGTAAAAAGTAAGTTAAATATTTGAAGCTTTGTAACTTTACTAGTGTACATGTTGCTCGAAATCAGCAATTGCAAAGAAGTACAGGAGATAAACAAATAACTTGTTTAAAAACTAATAACATTCATAATTTCCGATGATTTTAAAAGAGTCAACTAAAAGATTATTAACTAATGGAAATACTCACAATTTACATAACAGTCCTATTCCAGTTTAAAGAGTTAATTTATAACAATTAAACTGCCCATTGACGGGAAAAGGTAAGCTTACAATTTAAGTCAACGTAAAAAGGCTGTCAGCTTTTATAACGTACCGTACCTAAGTTATTTAGCAAATTTGTAGACAATAAGGTGTAGAGCATCAACGGGAAAAATCTTTTTCATAATCATTGAAGAAGATTTATAATAAATAATCTATCATAAAGTTTAAGATTAAATAAACCTACCACATATTTGTTTTATTTTTTAGATCAGCTGTCTGAAATTGTGAAATAGTTATTTGACAGTTCTGGTTGTTTACATTTAAATGTCAAAGCAAATGTAAACATTGTGAATTTTCTAATGCTTCCATGGAGACCAATGATTAATATTTAATTTCTGACAACAGCTGGAGTTTCAAAACAATGTTTGTTTCCCATGTTAATCTTATGGAGAAATCCGAAACTCTAAAGGACCCCAGTGCCTCACTCTCTAATAATTTACCTAAAAAGAAAGTTTTCTGCTACGCTCTTTCCAATGACACCAAAAACATGTCAATCAGTTCAGTAGTTTTGGAGGAGTAATTGTCACAAAAATCCTGCTTGCGTATTAAATAAGTATAGATATGTATATACAAGTATATTGGCCATATTAAAATAACTTATGGACTTCCATGACAGTATATACTGTTATTTGTAGTGACCCCTGTTACCAGTATAATGACTCCAGTCATTGGCATGCCAATAACCACAATAATTAACAGTGCCAATCGGTATTAGGGTATTTACCACAGTTATTGGCATGCTAGTAACCACAGCTTATTGGTAGTGCCAAGGTAGTGCCAATAACTAAATCAAATCACTACATATTTCAGACACAGTTGGTGTAACCCTCATATATTGGGTATTTCTTTAGTATATGGGTACAAGGTTGGTGGGAATAGTCAAATCAGTCTTTCCTAATACTAATGAAATGATGAAAACGTAATTTTTAACATTCAGTTTGAATAGGAAACAATAAATAGGTCTTCAAGTCATTGTCAGATTCTTAAGGAAATGTGAAGAATCAATACAAATCTGCTTAACCTTTGAACACAATTTTATGTGCAAGTTAGCATGGCCTCTAAAATAACCAAACACACACTTAAGTACAGAGAACTCATGTGGGCATCTCAGCAACTAACTCCCCTCTTCCACAGACTTTTGAATTGAGTTGTACAAGGCTTTGAAAAAAAGGTGCCAATAACTATGGTAGTGCCAATAACTCTAGCTCTTACCCTACTTAGTTAAATCAAAACCGGTTTTTTAATCCTTTGTTTTCGACGACCCCAAACAGTTTGTCTTTTTTATAAATTTTATGTTCACACAACTCGTGTATACCAATTCATATTATAATAATATAATATATAATAATAATTCTTATAATTTGTCTCAACACATTACAATTTAGGGAACAGAAGACATTTTGTGCAGAACTGAAATGACAATTGTGACCAATGAACACTTCATTTCTACATGACTAGCGCTAATAATAAGTGATAATAACTAGCTATGTGTAGATGGAAATTTTTGCGCTAGTGTGCCCAGATAGCGCTAATAGCGAATATTAGCTGCTAGTAAACAAGCTACGTGTACACGGGCCTTTACTAATTACCCAATCACAAGCGTTATGTCATATCGTCTACTGTTGTGACATAGCACAGAGCAGACAAATGTGTAAGGAACAGACGGTTGAAGCTACCGATCGATATTTCTTTGTTATACTTCTATTTTGTTTTTCTCAAATGAGTAAATGAACTGAAAAGTTTAAAAAACAATAATGTGGGAGCCTACTGCATCTAAATAATGGGCAGAAAAAGTTAAATATAAAATATACAATAATGTATTTCAACACATTAGACTAAAGAAATACAATTTATACAATTGTCTAGGTATTTTTCTTTCAAGGTTATGTAACATAATTTTAGAGCCACCTAATGACCACGGTTGATCTGCTGCCAGTTGATCCGCCCCCAGTTAATCAAGGATCTACTTGTGTTTGGATTACAAGTTACAATAGATTAATTATAAACACAAGTTAAGCTCGAAAAAAGTTGATGGCAACAGCATTTTTACAAGAGCTTGACTCAAGCTCAGCACGATTTAAAGTCTATGGCTCACACACCACTACTTATTCAATATTATTTTAAAAGAAACCATATCAAATATGCAACATTCATTTTTATTTTTAATAACCACAAACATTTAATCATACAAAGCTTTTTTACAATTAAAGGATTTTATGATAAAAACTAAACTTTTGTTTTCTTGAAGAAGTAATTTTTAGTTATATTAAAAATCTAAAGCCCTATACTGACTAGTGACAACATAAAAATTGTTTTCAAGGTTGTAATAACCATTATTTGTTTATACTATTCGATTTATTTTAGTTACTACAGTTTATTTGTATTCAATTAGCCCCGGTCCTGTCACTAAAATTTGTTCGATAGATAATTAATTGATTAAGTAATGACAAGTGATAGCCGAGTCCAGAATCAAATGACATCCCACTCTGATTTGAAGGCGAGTTATAATTGTACATAAAGGCTTGTTGTGTGTATAATTGTACATAAATATTGTTGCTTAAAAAATAAATAAACAAAATTATAGTTATTGGAAAGGGTGTTGAAAATTGTACAGCTTACTCAGAGTAGTTAAACAGGCGACTGTCCCAGAGAGAGTGTTCTCCACGGGCTCCATCGTGGAAGTAGCAGCTGTTAGTACCGTCGAACTGGTTCAGTCCATCGAGTACGTTCTTGGAAGCGTGGGAGTGAACCATATCGAGTAGCACGTAGATGCCGTGAGCATGAGCCACGTCTACTAGCTCCTTGAGCTCATCTGGTGTGCCGTACCGGCTTCATACAAAAATATTAAAGGGTAGAAATTGTTGTGTGATAGCACTTTTAAAAATACTTTTGAGCCCTTTTTTTGTATTTTTTTACAACTTTAGGCTCACCTATCCAGTAAAAAGGTCTTGTATGCAAGGAGAACGGCCCCTGTCTTGAAAAGATCCATCAAAAAAATCTATATGATGATAAATAATTTTTAAAACTGTACTGGTGTTTAAAAGGGAGAATCACTTTATAGGGTATATAATTCATTGAGGTGGGGAGCCCTGGGAACACTTAATATATTTAACAGTTCTCCAGAGAATATAACTTTCACAAAAGTATATTTGCTTTGTATACACATAGCATTTTGTGAACAAAATTAATTTTGGCTTGCTCACTCCAGAAAGGAGTAAAACTAAACTACTTTGACTCAAAGTTGATACAAAACCCATTTTAATTTGAAATTATTACTACAAATATGTCAAAGAATGTTGAGGTTATTGTGATAACACTTTGCTTTTATCTTGGGAAAGCTGCTTAGAATATTCTTGTATTTAGAATGGAGAGGACTAATGACAACAACACACATTGATGTCGTAATAAATTCCATGCCAATAAAATACATTTTGATGTGATGATTTTTGAAAGTCCATTAAAACAGTGTAGTGTGGCGAAAAAATATTGATCAATTTATCAAGTAGCTTGAAAGTCATTACATCCACTATTGTAATGACTTTCAAGCTACTTGATAAATTGATCAATATTTTTTTGCCACACTACACTGTTTTAATGGACTTTTTACACAAGGATTTAGTCCGGAAAACAGCTGTTTGCCGCCTGCTTAATCATAAATCAAATAGTATTTCATCACATACTAATACTACTGTACTGAACAACTATAAAAAACTATACTTGTCCAGTAAACATTTATTTTCCGGACTAGTAACGTAATATACTATTTTGTACTGTCTTCCCATTGCATTTACTGTATTGGAATCTGATGGTTTTTTTAACAATATACAGTTTACTGTTTACTGTGTTTAAACATAATTATTTTTTCAAAATACTGTTTTTCATAACATTTTTGTTGTTGTGACTGTAAATTTGTTACTCTGTTGATTCACCAAGGTTCTATCGTATTTTACCTGGAGGCAGCGAAGAAGCTAGTCACTTGATATCCAAAGCTGGCGTAGTATGCGTGTTCCATAATTGCCATCAGCTGAATAGTGTTGTATCCTAAAAGAAGAGCAAATTTAACCTTATTGTCAACAAGAACAATAACAATAAGAACAAGAACAAGAACAATAAAAGGTATGGTTACCCCAATACCCCCAATCTACTTCATATTAATTACAGGTGTCCAATAAGCCATAACAAATTCAAGAACAACTCTAGGTTTTATAAGTCCAAAACCTGACAAACATTCAGGTCAAAACAGCTTTTTTTCGCTTAAAAAAATTAAATTAATATATTATCATAAAATAATCTCCTGTTGTATTCTTTAAATTGATATGACGATTAAAACTTTGGAAATAAATGGTTAAATTAAGCAGTGGAATTAAGAATTTTCCAGAATGTGAAATTATGTATGCGATTGAATAGATATAAAAAACCCCTCTTCCAAAATAGAGGAAATGATTATAAATTTGTTAAAATGTGTAAAACCTTGCTAACACAAACTCTAAATTTGGCTGTATTTATATCAAATAATGACAGGTTACCTTGTTTCTTTATGCGTGGAATGATATTCTGAGCAAACTCTTTGTACTGTCCGACCCTGCCCTCAGAAGAAGCGATCCCCACATGACACTCGTAGATTCGCAGACTCGCCGGACGTTTGGGCTTTGGGTGTTTAAACATGTATTTCTGTAACATAACAAATCATTGGTAAATTGGTCAAAAATTTAAGTAAAATAAGTTTATTTATTTCATCACAAATTAAAATAAAACTGACGTTTCTGTAAAATTTATTTTGGCCCCAATACTGCTTCCATGAAAAAGACAGGATTGGTGACTTTTCTGTGAGTTGCACCTCAAATCTAGAAATTCGCTACTTTTTACTTGCCATCTGAGGGTGTGTGTTTACTGATAAGTTGTTTTAAAAGAATTTCAATTTTTATGTTTTTATGAGTAAATTGGCTGGGTAGCTGAGTGGTTATAGTGCTCTCCTAGTAATCAAAAGGTCGCCAGTTCGATCCTGAGAAAAGTCAGTAGCTTTTTGATGGTTCGAAACTGGACCCAGCTGTTCCTGATCATTGGGCCTTAAATAAATTATCCTGACTAATGAAACAGCTGATCTTAGTCAGTAACAAAGCTACACAGGTCATCACACACCATTCTACACTCATCCTTCACTCATATTTGGGTTAAAATACGCACCTAGGTGGCGTCCCCATCTCAATAAATGATAATGATAATGAGATATGGAAATATATGAAAACAGCCACATAAATCAATGAAAATTTTGGAGACTCAAAGTTTAAAGACTACCGGTATGTATAATACTATAAAATTTTTCTTAGGTACTACAAGGGAATTAATTAAGTTTTAGGATAAAAAAATACCTTTTTTTAAATACAGTACAGTAGACTCCCTCTCATCCGGACTCCTCGGGATCGAGGCCAGTCCGGATAGCGGGATTTCCGGTTAAACCGACGTCCCAAAAAAATTGTTAAAACGGACCACTTGAATGCATACTGTATATCAGTATTTGGCTTAAATTTAGGAGAGCATTGCATTTAAACACGTGATCACTGGTCTCAAATCTTTCCCACGAGAACAGCTGTTTCAGTACCGCCCACTTCCTGCCGATCTAGTCCGGTTTAACCAATGTGCTGATAAAAATTGTCCGGTTAAAGAGATGTCATTTCCGCCGAGTGTAGTCCGGTTAAACCAATCTCCAGTTTAAAGGTATCTGGATAAGAGGGAGTCTACTGTACTGCAACGACCTAATAATGGTTACAGAAATTAATATTTAATTCCATAGTAGAGCGTATTTATAGATTTTCAATACCATATTTCTAGGTCATAGTGGTAATTTTACCTATATAATATGTCATATTTACTTGTGTCGGAGGGGGGTGGTAGATACGTTGTTTGTAAGTGAACCCTTCACTGCGCGGAGGAGGTACCACATAAGTAGCCCAGGGAGATAGTCTCTCTACCAAATCACCATTCTTGGTGCGAATCACCAACTGCAACACAACAGAGGAACACACTTTTAAATCTGACTTGTACAAATAAACTGAGCAAATATCAGTTTTACCTTAGGAAATAAAATAAAATATGGAATAACTTTTTGAGGAACCTATCATCAGACTTTGGCTTTTAATTGGATCAATGATGGAAACATTGCCAACTGCGCAGACAACCAGATCTTAAGGCTCAGTATTTGATGCTGAGGGTTGAGATTAGAGTCACTAATATGACAAACAGCAACATCTATCAAACAACAGTTTGGATTGGCGTTTTGGCCTTCCGACCACAGACCTTCTTCTAGCTCCGACCATGAACAACCCACAACCACAGACCCTAGGGAACCATCCTCGTTAATGTCAGTTGAATTAATTCCACAGCTGAGAGCGAGCGATTCATCGTAAGTCAAGCCCTCGTAGGCTGTGGGCAGCACCTCAATGCCAAGGGTTGCAATTCTCCAACTAATCCATGGAGATCCTCTTTCAGTTATTCAGTCCTATATTTTCTCAAATTTTTAACTTTTTTTTCATTTTGTTATGATTTCACGATCTAAAATTTCAAAACATAAATGTTAACTTCTTATTTTTTTAAGACATTTGTTTTTCGTTTTGTGTAATTTATACGATGAGGACATTGTCTGGTAGTAACGGTAAGATGTAGGTTTGATTATCAAGCAGTGTTGGGAAGTAGCGCGCTACAAGTAGCGACGCTACAGTAGCGCGCTACTTTTTTTGTAGCGTTAGCTGTAGCTACGCTACTTTGAAAATTTTGTAGCTTTAGCTGTAGCTAGCTACATTTTTAAAGTAGTTGTAGCGGAATTTCAGCTACTTTTCTCGCTACATTAACATTTGTTTGAGATAGTGATTTTTATCATAACCTCAACCTTACGTGAAACAACCTCTTTCAAACTGAGATTTTCAAAAAAATTAGGCCTACTTTCTTGGCTTCAAACAGCTGGTTGCAGCCGTTTCATTCCCTATTACAACGTTGTGTGGACATAGAGGCCATTAAATGAGTGTTATCCACATTTTTGGCTCTCATTTCCTTAATTTACTACTCTATGATTACTGTCAGATAAAATAAAATCGCTAGATGCAGACGACGTTTAAACGGTACCGGTGACAAGAGAAGCTATTGAATTGAATGCTTGCAAGTGATTGACAGGACAGGGGAATTATTAATCAATTTAGTTTCTTTATTATATCGATAATGCTTCAACTTGGGGTTTAATGGAAACCAACACACCTTGAAATAATGAGAAAGCTGGTCTATCAACCTTTGCTTCAGCTGTTGATTGTGGTTTATCATCACAAGCCCTTCCTTGGTTAGATTACGAAGATTTTTCAAAGGTTTACTAAATTAGCAAAGAGGAAATTACCTGATGAGATTTAAGATATGCCTAGACTACATGATAATTGTAATGAAAAAATCTCCATATAACATGAAACTTACATTGAAAAAATAGCATAGTTTGCTCCTGCTAACAGCTCTTGTATAGGACTGAGGCTATGGTTTAAGACGAATACAAAGTTCAATTATTATGAATATATCTGTTTAGTCCTTGCAAGAACAAGCCTACTATAGCCAACTTGTTACATAGCCAAGTAGGCCTACATGTTATTTTTACTTTACAAATTTCATCATGTTTAAATTAAAAGCCGATTTCAGGATAAGTTACTGAATACTGTTTTCTCTACCAACTAGATTGAAGCACAATTTGCCCTATGCATAATGACAATGAAGGATGATTTCTTGACATTGAAAAGTGTTATTCGTAGAATAAGTAATTTATCACTTTAAAAGTTATAGCAATGTTGTTTTTAACATTAAAAGTAAAGAAAAGGCAATAAACTCCAATTTCAGTAGGCTAGGCTCTGTAACACAAAAAGTATTTTTAAATAATCTTTTTGCAGTTTTATTGGTCTTAATTGTTGATATAAAACATATATAAATGAATCTATATTAAATTAATAAAATTAGCTTTTAAAATATAGTTTGGTTGTATGTCCTTTGAACTTAATGAAAATTACATTTTAAGATGCTTAAAAATAATGCAATATTTAAAAATAATTACCGGTAAATATGATGGGACACCCAACTATTTGGTTCTGTTGTTGTAATGTTAGGTTTATAATGCCAACAAATTAAATACAATCTAGGAATAATTTGTTTTCCAAGTAATGTTAGATACAATACTAACATTTTTTTAAATGTTTGTTCAATACAAATGTAGTTGCAATTATTTTACATTTACCTAATGTGCGTGGAATAAAAATTAACGTCTTTGGAAAAGTAGCTAAAATTGTAGCTGTAGCTACATTTCATTGTAGTTGTAGTTGTAGCTAGCTACTTTTTCGGAACTGTAGCTGTAGCTGTAGCTAAGCTACTTTTTTGGAAATGTAGCAGTAGTTGTAGCTAGCTACATTTTAAAAGTAGCTTCCCCAACACTGTTATCAAGATTGAAGTGTTGAGAAATATTTTGTGAGTATGATGGATGAGTATTGTAAAATAGCTTGATCTTCTGACCTACACAAAGCTACTGCTCTAAATCATAGTGGAAGTGATGTGGCGGGTGATCTTTGGGGGCTCAACACCTTCTGCCTTGAGTCCGGGTAGTATATTGTTTTAAAATCCAAATTGTATTGTTTACATTATTTAAGATGTTATTAACTAAGAATCACATGTCCAGACTTCTCACAGTTGATTTAAGTATTTTTGTTAATTGCCGTTTATTTAAATATGTTTTGTTTCATGTAAATTTTGCTACTATTTTTATCTAAATATGATCTCTATACCCATGGTTAGGCTAAATTATTGACCACCAGACTAGCGGCTTGTATCTAGCCGGTTGCACTTAGAATAGCTTTACAAAAAGACTCATGCACAGGTTTTATAACAGTCATCAAAGTTACTGAAAGGTATTGTTTCGATGTGGCTGTTTTTAACATCGAGAAAGATTTGTTGAACACAGGAAGAAAAAGTATAATCGGCTGAAATTCTTGTCTTAGAAACGTATTTTAACATCTCTTGCTACATTATTTCTAGCCTAGATAGTGCAGATATTTGAGTTTCAATGGAATATTTATGCTTTCTTCTTGTTAACAATCGAGCGGGCGCTAAACGTTTGAAAAGTTAAAGGGCACATGCACATAATCATACAAATTCCCCTCATCACATAATTATACAAATTTATTTTATATCAATTTTGCAGTTAACTTCTGACTAAAGTGATAAGGAACCAATTCATTTTTGAATCGTAAATTGTACAACTATTTAAGAGTAATATTTCAAAAAACATGATGAGTTTTTAAATAGCTTAGTGAATTTTAAGATCGGTGTTATGGGAGTGCATGCAGATATTTGATCTACAATGAGGCAAGTATACGTTAATAGAAAAAAAAAATTAAAAATCAAATAATCATGTACTAATATTATAATCATAAGCATTTTAGGAAGTTTGTAAATTCTTTAAACAAATTTTATAATCAAAAATTGTGTTGTGATATATGTACTGTAGGGTAAACGAATTTGTACAAAATCTAACAAAAATCTAGATAGGGTGAACGTGGAGAAAACCTCCCCGACTTGACCACACTCACTAACTCGCATCTCAAATTGAACCTATAGGGGAAGAGTGGGTGTAAACATTGTTTTAGGGAAATACAGGAATGTCAGGTGTCAAGTAGAGAGTCAGGCACGGCTGGAGACAATTACATAGTTTTTTTGGACAAAATCTTAACGAGAAGAGCTGAGCTCCGCAAGCGCCCCCTGGAGGGTTATTATTTATGTTCACAAGTAGATATGCCATGAGAGCTTAACATTTACCTGGGTAGGGAAAATAATGTTTTGTTTAACTTTTTATTTAGGATTTAATCAACTTTTAGGCTCTATACAAACTTGAAAGCATTAATCTGGGCTTCATACTATATCCAGATATGTTGCAGTACAACCGATTAAAAAAAAATTAACAAGACATTACACACTATATAGGCTACAATATGTTTGTTATTTCTGTAACTAGTGGGCAAAGTGGGACTTTGCTGCATACAAGAGAAATGTTTACTAACGAGCCGTAGGCGTGTGTGGAAAGTTTCTGGATTGCAGCAAAGACAGTTTGCGCTCATTTTACACATTATATTTTTCCTACAGTTACTATAAATCATATAAATAATTAGTCTTTCAATTGTAATATCTTTAAGTAGTGTTGCCAGCTTATTTTCATGTGCACACGGATTATGTGCATAATAAAATCACGCTGTTTTGTGTTGTTTGGTTGGAATACTGGTGTGCGCCAAAGTAAAACTGTGTGCCAAAATAAGGCTTTCTATACTATAATCTGTGCAAGGAAAACACAGGTGTCACTTTGTCGGGTGACTGTAGGAAAGATAAATTTATTTTCAATTTCATCTAGCTTTATTTATTCAATATAACTACATGAAAAACAATTCATTGACATATAATTAATCAAAATTAACAAATATAAAATGTGAAATGAAATTAAAAATAAATAAAGTGAATAAAAAATTATGGATATCTAAAATACCCCAGCCACAGCAAACCTGCAGACTAAGGGAATGTTTATTTGCTTGAATGGATTTTTACTAAAACATTTCACATTTATTCACTTTTTAAATAGCAAACAAAAAATTTCAACACCGTTATTCTAAATTACAGTACTTATTTTTTGAGCCCTCCTAAGTCATTTTTAAAAAGAAATTTAATTTTTTGAAAGTTTAACATTGGAAATCCTAATTTTTACCCCATATGACCCCCTATAAAACCCCAATCCTGAGGATTCGCTTGATTAAGAAGGTAAAGTTTAGGTTATAATGAACTGAGTTATTAATTCATTTTACCTCCAGACTGTTTTTGTACAGTTAAAACGGAAACAGTGGGTTGAACACAATAAGTAATCATTTCAAAAATGCTTTCTAAAAAGTAATCAATTATAAAACATTAGTTTCCAATACTATTCAACTCAAAATTATTTCAAATACGGTACCTTAACTTCAGAGAGGTGATTGACTGGGCATGACCCATCCGCATTTGGTGGAATTTGGAGTTCCCACTTTCCATATTCCAACTTTTTATAAGGATGAGAAAACTTATTCCACTGATCTGAAATTAGATAACAATTATTGCAGTAAATTTCAAAACTTATATGACATCCTTAGTAACAGGGGACAGAGCCATGCTCGATGGTGTTTAATTTGATTGGGTGGTTGAAACAATATTCTACAGATATAATAGATTTTTACAGTGGAGGATTTTTTTACAGGTTTTAATATATTTATATTTAATTGTGCCAGTATTTTTTAATTTTAGATATTATTGTATTTTTTACATGTAAGAATTAATTTGCTGTATTAATGACAATATTATCTATTTCGTAACAATTGTTAATGCATTGTAAAATGTCTTCAACAATAAATTATTTTGATTTGATTCAATTTGATAATAGGCCTAATAACACAAATTGAATTACTGTCTAAAACAACGGTAATAAAACTAAATAAAAGGACAAATTGTAGGGCCTACCATGTTTACGAATTAGCGATATTTAGTGTTACCGGTATGTAACACTTCTTTCCAGATTTTACCTCTGAAGTTATTAAAAACAATTGTAAATGAAAACAACACTTTACTGACAAAGCCAACAAGGACAGAAATTTTTTAAATCAGCATTTGTAAACAGCACACCAATTAAAATTGTTTGTGAAATGGCTGACTTTAATTTCTATTTAGGTGTTTTTCTACGCCAATTGCATTTTTTTGCGAGTAATCAGACGGGATTTCTGATCTCTGGCCCAATTTCAGCACAAGAGTTTTATGTTAAATTAAAACACATGTTTCAGCTCACAATGACTTTTTAACCATTCATATTATTTTACATTCTCATCTTCTCCTGGTTTCTATTAACCATACAAATTTACACAGCAGGTACTAACACCTGTTTATTATTTTCTACACAATAATTGTTCAAAAATGAAGTTGTTCGGTTTGTTTTTAAAAGAAAATCTATAATTTGTATTAGTTCTTTAGGTACAGTTCCTTGTCAAATTAAATTATGAACAATATATTTGTGAAGGCATTTATTTTTTTTATGGTTGTTTGAGTTCTTCTTGTTAACATAAAACTTAACAACCCCAATGTTAAAATTTGCAATTAGGTATTTATAGTGTATCAATAATTACAGTCTTTTTGAACAAGATAAATTAAAGTACATTGTCAAAGACCAAGAATTCAATATTTGCTGGTAGAGTTTAGTTAAATTATTTTCAGTGACTGCAATAAGTTTTTTATTTTATTTTGACTATATTAAGAACGCATAATCTGTTTAAGTTCATAAGTCATGAAATTATCAGAGGCCAAGACCCATTTTGACACAAAAACCCGATCATTAATATAAGATGTCCTTGAATTACATTTTGATTGGTAATCAAATTAGTAGCCTACAATATTTACAATATAAACATTATTAAGATTTTTTTTAGTGTGCTTTTTACTAAATGTATGTCTAATTAAATCAATAAATAATTTCAACTAAAATAATTGGATACTAACTGTGTACTTAACTCTCACAGATTATTGAGTTGGCTGTTATTCTTTCAAGTATATTGTAATGAATAATCTTTAGGCTAAAAGATTTGACTTTAAGACTTTTTAAAGAGCAAAGTTTGTGTTGATTCATTGTAGCCTATTTTATGATGTGAAGAGCTTAAGATTCAACCGTAATTATAAAACCTTCAGTATACGTGGATGCTAAAGTAATATAAAAAAATTATGAATATTGAACTCAGAAAAAAAACATTTTTTACTTACTAAGATCTAAAAAGGTTTCACATTTTAATAGTTAAAACCTATTTTTATTGTTACCCAAACAATTTTTCTAGCGGAAAAATATAATCATTATCTTTTAACAAACCTTTTCAGACAGAATTTTCTTACATACCGTATGCTTAACATTTCTTTTTTTTCAAAATTTCTCCATTAGTTATTAACTGAAACAGATAATGCACAAGGATTCCAATCTACAGTGCCAGGGCTGCACAGAAAATAACCAATGTTTTAACGTTAAAAATAAACAAAAAGTAAAAAATATTGTATGTTTAGAGAATCCAGAAGGGAATTAATCGTGCCATGTGGATTGTTTTTAAAGAAGAACTTGGCCTCCTGATGACGATTACTACAATTGTTGTGATAATAAACTTTAGGATTTCTGTTCCATGAAATAAACTTTAAAAATGCAATGCTTAAAGCTAGTCCTTTACTTAATTAGATACATATTGAGAGTAGAAACAAGTTCTATAAAACGAGGATGCTAGTCCTGTCTTCTGTTAGACCAAAACGACTTTTACTTTCTGGACAGCCCTTATCGTTTTTCACTTGTCGCCTGTTGTTACTTTTCTTCAGAAAGGAAGCCAACATACAGCCTTAGCGCAACATTACACATCCAAAAGGCAACAATAGAAACAGTTGGTTTTTTACTACCTACAGCGTGGCTTGCAGTCTGAACCCCGCTGACGGGGTGCGGCGTACAATTCCTAGGAAAACACTCTTATACGTATCACTGTGTATTGTGTGCTCCGCAGACTCCGTAACTTCAAAACCGCACCCCGCTGCGGCGTATACCCTGCAGCTAGGAACACCCGCCTTTATAGTATATTTTAATCAGCATTTTATTTTTATTTTATCAATTAACAAGGGTTTGAATAATCAGTTGAATTAGTATAAATAATACTTCCACTTGCATTAATACATTAAAATATGAATTTTAAATGCAATGGAGAAACCCCTTTTCAAATGGATTCCCTACAAATTAACAAGGTAAAACTAGGGAATTTGGAGGTTTCTAAAAAAAAACAAAAAAACTTGGCCTATCACAACAAAAGGTAGGTGTTTTGGCCTATTGTTTGTTGGGGTGTAGTAACAAGAAGTCAATCCCAAAGAAGTGGGTGATTCTTGAATTAATATATATATATATAACACCCCCACCGCTGGAAACATAAAGACTAAGTGGGATTATTTTGGGAATGAGATCCAAGCTGGATTAATAGAGGGTCCAGATTATCAAGGGCCGAATAATCAAGGTTTCGCTGTATTCACATAAAAAAACCACGGAGGAAATGTACACAGGTCTGCTGCAACAGGGTTATTTATATTGATATGATTGGTTTACTCACTGAAGTCTCCAAATAAAAAGACCTCCTCTGCTCCTGGGGCCCATTCCCTGCATGTGACTGAATTATTTGAGTTGATATGTATCCCAAACCATTTATAACCTTGAGTGAAATTTTCTAACCCTCCTTCGCCCTCAGATATCTTGTCAACATAATCCAGAAAACAGGCGTATCTGCAAGAAAAATAAATACAATAATAAGGCTCATATAAAATGTGTTAAGAACATTAGGCTAGTAAAATATCAAATAAAGTAGACTCCTTCTTATCCAGACACATTTTAACCGGACTACACTCGGCGGAAATTACATCTCTTTAACGGGACAAATTTTTATCAGCACATCGATTTAACCGGACTAGATCGGAAGGAAGTGGGTTGTACTGAAACGACTCTTCTCGTTGGAAAGATTTGAGACCAGTGATCCCGTGTCTAAATACAATGCTCTCCTAAATTCAAGTCAAGTATACAGTTTGCATTTAAATGATCCGTTTTAACGACTTTTTGGGAACGTCAGTTTTACCGGAAAACCCGTTATCCGGACTGGTCCTGAGGAGTCCAGATAAGAGGGAGTCTACTGTAAACATGAATTATTCTATGAAATTACAGTATTAATATAGGCCTTGGTAATTACTTACGAATAATTTTGAGATGTCTATTCTCACAGAAAAAGAGGCATTTATTTTAAGAGTACGTAATAATTAATCCATACAAAACTGCTACCACAGTCTCTGTTGAAGAAATATGCTAGGTGTATGTAAAATTTACAATAAGAGGAAATGTTAAGAAAGATTTACAATCCTTGCAAAGAATATGTAATAATCATGCTCATAATACCAGGTACAGAGATAATTGATATCTCATTTTTAAGGTTTAAAAAACAATGTAACTCTGACCAACGGAGTTTAAATCTTTTAAATCACATTGTTTGTTCAGCCTAGACCCAGACATTCAAAATTCAAAGGCAATATCCAGGATCTTCTATTAGAAAATCCACTCTTCTCTACCGATGATTTCTTCACTATCCCCAAGAACATTGCATTTGTAAGTAGGCTAGTCATTTTAAGAAGAAGCTTTCTTGTTTGAGTTTGTCAGTTTGTGCATGGGGTTCGTCCTGCTTCGTTTTGCTTTCTCTTTCTGTGATTTTTTGTCTGAGTTTTTTTGTTGCTTCAATCTTTTTTGACTGCCTACCTTTTGAATTGCACTTCTTGCTTTGTACATGTTGTATACATATCCCACTAAAGCTTATAAGTTACTCTATCCTCTTACTCTCTCCTACTATCTACTACTACTCTTCTACTCTACTACTACAGTACTACATAAACTCTAAGGACATGATAACTCTTAATGGTCAAATGTCTGAGTTGATGGAGATAGCATCAACAAGGTTCCGAGGTTTTTTATAGTCTAGGCCTACCTGATTAGGTGTGGTTCAAATTAAATTTAATCCCCAACTAGGCCCATACAATCCTTTTTTTTAATTGTCTACGCCAGTGGAATTTACAAAGAAGGTAACACAAACGATTTGAAGGGAAAGCGGTTCAAACTAGAGATGGGAATTATCGTTCAATTGGTGGAGTCGTTCACTCCGGAGTTATTGAGTTGTCGGAACTAGTTCCGCGGAGTAGTTCCAACCCCGTTTAGAAGAGCGCTGAACACCGGACTTTCGGAGTGAGGAGCGCTTAGCGCTTCCATTCAGACTCACTCACTCACCAACCATTTTGGTTCAGAGCTCATAGTTCCAGTCCATCGTTCCTCTTCGCATCACCTCTGGATGATAGTTCCTGGTTCCATTCCAGTAATCGTTATTGAACAAGCGAAACGAATAATGATTAAGCTAGGTTAGGATAGGACCATAGTTAGTGGAGTGAGGAATGACAAAACAGTAGGGCAGTGAGTGAGTCGTTCCAGTCGTATTCTTGTGATGTTTGGTATTCCGCTGCTCCCCTCTCATTAGTCGATTACTTACTGTTCATTATAGCCTACATTCATTTTAAACAGATTTTCAAAAAAATTTAAATATTTATTTACTACAAAAACCTCTAATTTATAACATAATGTATCTTAACCAATGACGGTCTCTTGACTCGGAACTAACTCCGATCCAAGAGCCGGAGTTGGACTTGTCGTTCCGGAGTCGGAGTAGTTCTTTCGGAGTAGTTCGTTCCGGAGTTACTCACCTCTGGTTCAAACACCTTAAATTACTATGAATATGCCGGGAATCACACCCGTCTCTCTCCCACAATAGTCCCGAGATGCTAACTAAACCTACTAGGCTATCTCCTATTTATGCTAAAACTTACTGAGAGAAAATTACAATCTCTATACCGGTACTGTGTCAAGGTCAAAAGAGCGAAAAGGGTCCATGAACAATAATGCCCAAAGTCTAAAGTGTCCAAAACTGTGACTGGTGCAGAAAAACAAAACAACGCTACAACTGTATTACGTTTGGCATTAGAAGTAAAACAAGAGTAAAACTGTTAGTACGGCCAGACTATTCATAGTAGGCCAATTTAAAATGTAATTTGAAGGGACTAAAATGGTGTCAAATAAATTTATTATGTAATATGCGTTACATGCTTGATTAGTACCCAGAGTTCAAAATAAACTAAAGTAGGCTTAGTCTTACCTGCGTCGGTATTCTCTTTCATAGGGTTTCAAATAAGGATCTCGTTCGAGCATAGAATCAAGCTGAGGAACTTTTATTTCCATGGGATCCATTGACGAATATTTACCACCCATTTTTGTGATTCAATAGCTTTCCAAGATCGTCAACGCAAAATTCCAAATGTTCAAACCAATTTTAATTTTACAATAAAGACCAGAAAATAAAGTTGATTTGAATCACTTA
This sequence comes from Macrosteles quadrilineatus, assembly GCF_028750875.1. Classification (NCBI taxonomy): domain Eukaryota; kingdom Metazoa; phylum Arthropoda; class Insecta; order Hemiptera; family Cicadellidae; genus Macrosteles; species Macrosteles quadrilineatus. The sequence goes on along the minus strand of NW_026542600.1, from coordinate 41,427,913 downwards.
GTTACCGGTAACATAAGATATTACGTATACTTACTATCACTAGCACAACCAAACTACTGATAAACTTAAGTGTCTTTAAACTTACAAAGACAAAACTCTCTTATCATGTCTTAACCACTCGGCTTCAAACTTATCAAGGTTATGACACTGACATTCTCCAATAGTCCAAATAAAAACAAAACGTAAGGTTAAGCAGACTACAGACAGATCAACAGATGATGACTGACAGACTGTCAGGGACAAGACAGGACCGAACGGGCTATTCCACCGGAACTAAGCACACACCACTGTGACAACCGAAAGTTAGTACAGTTACAGTAATTAGAAGTTAATACCTTTGAAAGACTTTGGAGCAAACTATCAATTAATTTAAGTTTAATTAAAGTGCATAAACACTAAGAATATACACATATTATCGCTTTTTAAAAGCTCTTGTATTCAGAGAGGACAGAGCGAAATCAAGGTTTACATTTATGCTATGACGAGAAAGAATAATGAAACGGAATCATGGGTGCGTGAAGATATGATGCACATGAGTGACAACGGTTTCAGGTTAAAGCATTGTTAGAGGTGAAGCAGCGCTGTTAACTGCTGCATTGACACCATAGCTGAAATGGATTCTTAAGCGAAATTAATTAAAACTATGGATATAACACATTATAACTGGGTGGCTGAGTGGATGTGTCTTCAATGCTGATAAATGTCAGTACTGGTGGCTTTTTTATGGTCCGAAACTGTCGTCAATACGCCATTGGCCAGATTCGGGATAAACACACTCATATAAAATTTATGTTTAAAATAAATCATGCTGTGTATGCAAATGGTTAAGTTGGGATCATATTTGGTTTTGGTACTTAAACGTGCTGAAAAATCTTTATTTTCAACTAACATTCTATACAGCCAGAAGTTTAGTTTAAATCCGATTAACAATTAATCAAGACATTTTCTTCATCGGACACAAATGTGCTGGATTAAATTGATCAAACTTATCTTAAAATAAAAAGTGAACACAACATGGTCATTTGGTCAATGCCTATAGCTTAACATACATGTAAAAATATTAATAATTAAAAACCATCCAGACTTTTGTCCAAAGCTGTGTACATACCTTTTGTCCTAGGACGCTAGGTAATTGGGTTATTCCTGAGTGAGAATGTTGAGTTCCTTTTAGCGAATTTCCCATATAGGGAATAAGCTATTACCGTAATACTCATGGTAAGACCTGGACCCGGAACCGATTTATTTTTTCGTTTTGAGGTCCCTAGAGGCCAAAAACACCATCCGTTCAAATTCATATATATATGTGTCCGTTAGCACGATAACTCGAGCAAAAATGATCCGATTTTGATGAAATTTGGTACAAACGTGTAAACCTACATTTATTTGAACGAGTTCGCGAACCAGCATGATCGGACTATGGGAACGGGGGTTTATGGGGGGGTTTTATGGGGTAAAAATAGGGTTTTCCCATTTTTGACCCTAAGAACACACAATTTTACAATTTATTTCCAAACCATTTTGTAGAGCTTAAAAAAAACCAAATAATTTAGTATATTGAAGCGTTATTGTGCGCCTAATGGTTACGGAGAAAATTCCAAAAAATTGTAAATTTAAAATCCCCATGTTATTCTTATAGAGAATAAGTCAACTGTTGTAGTTTACTCGTTTATGAACATATTTTGATCGAACTTGTAAAATACATTCATTTCTTACTAAACTATTAACATAAACAAACCACCTTTTTACCCTCCCTGTTGTAACAAACCTAAGTTCTCGTTAAACTAATTCTATTTAAATAGGGAATAAATATGATTTTTTTAAGGAGGCATTTTAATGTGAAATTCTATCAGGCTAATGGAAATTCGCTTAGTCTGCAGGTTTGCTGTGGCGGGGGTATTAGAAATTATATGAGATTTATGTTATTTGGGATGTCTGTCAAATGTGATAGTTTTGCAAGTTTGTGCATCTGACATACACTTAAAAATTCCCATTATTACATAAACAAACAAAAAAAATTGGCAAAGAGCTGCAGATTCAAATTGAAGGTCAACCGTCAGTGCTAAAACAGTTTCGATCAAATACCAATGGTTGTCGGTTATATAGGAAAAAACAGCTAATTATTTCCGTATTATTTATTTAAATTTATAAATATAAATTTAGTATAAGATTGAGAATATAGAATTGAAAACCAAAACAATAAATCTATGAGTGGGGTATATTTAATCTATGACATTATTAAGTAAAAATTAGACAAATTTAGCAGTCTCATGACTAAAACAATCCGATGCCAACCTAAAAAATGAGAAGAAAAATCCCTACCATACCATACACATTCCAGTCCAGTCCTATTCTATTTTATTTTCCCCCACCATTCACCAACACACCACGGGCCCTATTTTTGAAATGGTTGACAGTTGAGTCAATCGTCAGCACTCAACTCAACCAACAACATGATTTGGTATTTTTGAAACCCAACAGTTGGGAAGCGAGTTTGGGAATCACTAGTTGAGAGACTCGTGGTGGAAATGTAGAGCATACGACCGTCAAAAATTCAGATGACGTCATTTTGAACCAATCACAATGCAGAGTTCTTGCGGACTTCGATTTAACCTCTTCTTACTCTAAAATTTGGCAGCTAATCTCAATCTGCCATATTTCGAGACACTGAGGTAAACTGTCAACTCCGTTCTTGAGAGATTGAGATTGAGGTTATGTCTTGCAATCTTAGTGATTGCAAAGTACCTTAACTTAAGTAATAAACTAAAGTAAACTAAATAAATTAATATACTTAAGTATAAAAAATAAAATTTACTATGGATGTTTGTTTTAGGGTGTAGCTAGTTATAAGTTTAGGCATAGGCTGCACTTTACTTTAGGTCCTACACTCATCCTAAATACATTATTATTTGCTTTCTTCGTCTCTATTTCGGAACACATCACCTTATTTTAGTTTCCTTCATCGGTTTGTTTTATGTTAATTTTAATTGTTTTTTATTTAGGTTAAAGCGGCTATTTGCCATTGCACTGAAAGCATATCGTAACTTAAATTAATTTGATCCCTTTATTAGGTGAATGGTATTGAAACAAACTATGATATTGTTTCTCTCTACCACAATCTTGAAACCTTAAATCATAGGTCTAATAACAATAATTATCTTATAATAAGTTCAATTAGTATGCCTAGTCTATTTCAAACATCCCAACAAGAATAAAACCCTTGATTAAATAGTCTAGTATTGACACAGTAAATAAAATTAAAATGCGATTATTCTACAGAAAACAATCGCATAATTGGGTGCTAATACATTGACAACAAATACATAACCTCTAAATCGCAATAAGTAAATTAAAAGCAATAACAAAACAATATGGCGTCGTCTCAAAAAGAGTAATTTTTTGCCGAAAGAGAGGAAGAATAAAGTGCAGTCAACCTCCACTCAACAGCTCGATAGGTGTTGAGTAGTTTTGGTTGTATAAGTCCACCGTCAACCGTTTCAAAAATACGAAACGATTGGAAATAGAATGACTCGACACTCAACTCAACAGTCAACCATTTCAAAAATAGGGCCCCACACTAGAGATGTGCCAAGCAGTTACTTGGGCGAAACAGCTGCAGCTAGTTCCAAGGTCGCCGTGGAACTCGTTCCAAAAGCAGTTCCAGCTGCAGCTGGTTTTGCCCGCTGCAGCTGGTTTTCCCGCTGCAGCGGAGCTATGGCTGTAGTGGAACGAGACAAAAGGGCGGATGAACAAAATCTCCGTTTATTGCCATAATTTGAGACGGATTAGTTTAAGCTGTTCTTGAATTAGAATATTGTTTTAAATAATGCAAAAAAGCGGCTGTAAAGAAATCAATATCGTGTTTTGGAAATGTTGTACAAGTAATTAAAATTTTTAGTTTGTCTATCAAAGGTCTAAAAATAATACGTGACAAGATCGATATAAATTATTTTAGAGGTTCTTCATATTATGCATTTATTCATATTATAAATTTTTTTATTGTTAAAATAATATTATTCAAACACCACTTACACTAACTCTATATAAAATTCTAAAGTTAATAGTGAAAAAATCCTGAATTAAGTTAAACACAAACAATTATTACGGTACTGATTACTAAGGAAGAGATAATTAAATTTGTATATATTATGAGCACGACTTAACTGGGACTGATGTACTTTTATTAAATTCCTGCCTGAAAAAAATAAAAAAACAGAAAATGATTCATTTCTTTTAAGGCATGTCAACCATATCCGCTAATCAAACCTTTGTTTACAATAGACCAAGAAATACACTGAGCTATAATTCTAACTGGAGGTAGCACTGAATGTCAAAGATGCGTGTCGCCAGCCGCCATGTTTGCGTGAGGTGTGAGTTATAAGAAGCCATATTATTGCTATGGCTATTATTATACTTGGCTTAAAATACCTACTTTGTATGGTCGCCATTTCAAAGAAAATTATTAAAGTATTAAAAGTATTCAAGTATGACAAAAATACTCACTGCTATACCAACCTAGTTATAAGAAGCCATGTTATTGCTATGGTAAGAAAACTTACTGCTATACCAACCTAACAAAATCAGCGACTCGCTTTTGACAGACTTCTGCCATGGCAGTGCTACCTCCAGTTATAATTTTAGCTCAGTGAAGAAATAAGTCAAAACGCATCAGCTGCACAGGCTAGAACTTCAATGTTTAGTGAGAGTATTAATTAACCAGCTGCAGCTGTTTTGTTGTAACTGTATGTGTTTTACAAATCCAGTTACTCCGGAACTTATCTTTAAAAAATTAGTAACAGGCTGCAGCTGTTTGTGCGTAACTACATTCAAATCGTTCCACCAAGCTGCAGCTGAAAAAGTAGTTCCAGTGGAACTGGAACTGGATTGTGGTTCCGCTTGGAACGGTGGAACGAGTTCCACTCTCGGAACGGTGGATAAATGTAGTTCCAGCTGCAGCGACACATCTCTACACCACACACAGACAGAAACTTTAGAAACCGAGAAGTTATTGGTTATGTTATTAAATTATTTTTGTTGTCATAAAACAAAATTTATTGCTGGTCAACTAATATTTTTTTTACTTTAATACATTCGTTTATTATTATTTCGTATTATGATTAAGGCAATTTTAGTTTTTAACAACCATGGCAAACCTAGACTCTCAAAATTTTACCAATATTTCGTAAGTAAAAAAGGCTAACATTTATTTTTATTAAATTATACCTTAAGTTATATTCTCTCATAACTTATTCATTAGATTACTAAACGCATTATATGGTCCATTTTATCATCTACTATTTTGCTAGGGCTGCATCATAAAATTGCTAGGCTATTAAGATTTATTTAATGTAGGTTAGGCCTAGAGAATTTATGTATGTACTGTTCTAAGTTCAATTCTATTGTATATTATTATTGTTACGTAGCCTAACCTATAAATAAAAGAAACGTCTTATAACACTTAAAATATATATTTACGCTTATACTGTTACTCACAAGACGGTAAATATACAAAAAAAGGTGGTCATTCGTCTGGAGTGTCCAATCAAAATCGATCATCACTTACCACCTTTTTTGTTTATTTACCGTCTTGTGAGTAACAGTATAAGCGTAAATATATATAGTGTTATAAGACGTTTCTTTTATTTACTTTCCGCAAATTTAATAACACGTCCAATGCTGATCAAGAAGTTATTTAACCTATACATGTAATTGTGTATACTTGGTTCAATAAACGAGTTATTGAGTTAGGCTATGTTAGGTTGATCCAAATCATATTTTCAGACTGAAGATATGCAACAACAAATCATCAAAGAAACATTCCAGCTTGTTTCAAAAAGAGATGACAACGTTTGCAATTTTCTCGAAGGTGGAAGGTAAGCAAGGTCTTTTAAAAATAATTTTCTGCGAGTCTCTCTAGTTAACTTGCACTTGAAATAAGTTACGGTAAGTTTAATTGTAGCCTTAGGATGGGCCTATGTTATTTTTTCAGTTTGCATAGGTCTGTCTGTTTGAATAGGTCACTGTCTTATTCTGGGCCTACCTTTATAATTTTCCCCTTGTGTAAGGGCATGCTGGATTGTGTTTTCCTATTATATCAATGTTTGTAGGCCATACATTATTTGATTTGACTTTGTAGTGTTATTGATGTCATGTCAAAACAATCATGGTTCTCGCTTGGTGTTCCGGTTTTGGAAGGATTAGCCGTTAAAGATAACGTTGCCCAGGGTACGCCCGATTGTGGTAGCCTATGTGGTCAGCAATCTTCGGGGAGGCTCCTTCCGTGTACCCCAGGAGTACCTCCTTCCACCATATATAAGGAGAAACGTGGCAGCCGCAGTAGAACGACAGAAGCAAGTGACCGACCACCGTCATCCACTATATGGGCATCAACAGCAGCCCTCTAGACTCCGGTCAAGAAAGAGTTTCCTCAAAACCACTGAGATACATTCAGTAACACTAGAAGTATTAAGGCTTCAGCTATGGAGGCAGGAGGCTCAACAGCCACCAGTACAACTCAGAGAGGAACTCCCTGCAGGCTGCCACCTGCCTTACCCTACATGGAGGGATAGATTGCGAAGTAGGGTCTCGAGGTGCAAAGTAAACCTCATGAGGTGGGGGTACCGGTACTATGAAGGAGAACCAAACTGCACATGTGGGGCCCCTCAGGACCATGAACATCTACTAGTTTGTCCAGATATGGATAGAACATGCTCCTGGCTCGATCTTAAGGAGGCAAATGACGAAGCCATATATGTGGCAGATTATTGGAAAAATAATATCTAACTGAGCTGGTGATTTTTTCGGATACGGAAAGTAAGTATGTCAAAACAATTTATAGTTTAATGATGTAGGATTGCCAGAAGTGATTATCGTGCTAATTTAGATATGATTTTTATTGGATTCCTTTGTAAATTACAGTTGGTACTGGGGATAACTTAATGTATGTTCCAGTTTTAAACTGTCTTAATATAGTCTAAATGATAAAAAGTAACTTAGCCTAGCCCTATAGAACATGGGTCACAACCCTTTTAACTCAAGAGCCACATTATGTTTCTTTTAGGAAAAGCAGGCCAGCCCATTTTAGTGCAGATAGATTTATTGAACTTGCAATGGTGTTAAGAAAACTTTACAAAACAAGAGTTTAAAATCAAATGCAACGCTTAAAAGACAATAATTTTTTTGAGAATAATGCATTTACCATTCAAATATCAGTCCATTTAGGGTTAAGACTTTTAGTTCTGGTCAGGATTGATTTGATATATCCACCTAACTAGGAATATCTGTATTTAGATAGAACTTGATTACTACATCTGTATAGCTTAGTTAATTTACATTTATTGTTAAAAAAGTAGCAAGTGAGACAAGACCTACAGAACAATATCGAAACAGGTGGTCCAGCCGTGCTGAAAGCTGAGGGTTGTACGTGAGTTTTTATGACCCGAGAAGAAGTCTGTGAACTATACTTGAAATGTAAATTCAGGAAATCAGGAATAATAAAATATTCTATGGCCAAGCCTCTATTCATTTACTGCGTTTCATTGGTCCTCTTTTAATGTCAAAGGAATCACGATCACAGGAGGTGTCGCAGAGGTCCCTATGTGCTATATGGTCTTAACTGTTGCTGTGTTCGTGAGAGACAATAAAAGTATCACCGAGGCCACAAGATATGTTCATGAGTGTTGCCGGGTTTGTGAGGGACGATCACGGCATCGAGCATAAAAAAATATATTCGAACACCATTCTATATACAGTAGAACCGCAGAAATCCAGTTTGAACGGAGGGCCCAGTAAGCTGAGCCATTGAGAGACTATGGAGACATTATTGCCTTCTTCCGCAGTCGCAAAAACAAATCTTTTCACTCTTGATAATATCGTGAGAATAAAAGCTCGCCTTGGCTTGATTTTCTAACTTGGTGCTATATCGCTCAAGCTCTTAAGTTTGACTCGACCCAGCTCAAAAATCGAGCTGCCCGTACATCTCTACTGGGAATGGTATTTTAATTTTGTAAAAACCTATGGTCTATGTTCTATCAAAAACGTTCCAATGGTCCTCTCTTTACTTTATATAGTTGTTGTGTCAAGTAAGCCAATCACGATTGTATAAATCGTCATACAGTGTTAGATGGTAAACGTGGGAGATGATCTCGAATGTTGCTGTACTTAGAGAAGACAAAGTTTTGAAAAACATTTAGAAGTTATAAGTTTTATCATTTGTAAAAAAAAGTAAATTATTGTGTCAGTCAATTTTTAAAGCAGATTCTGTTGTATTTTACACAGTTTGTATATTTGACATTTAGGACTCAATTTTTTTTTTAAGTTCAAGCTCCAAAATTTCTGTATTTTACCATTACAGTAGAATCCCGCTAATACAATCTCAACTAGTCTGAAGGGTTTTAAATGGAAGTTCCATATAATTTTTTGTTTGCTTTGCATATTAAGTAATACATTTGTATGCTTATAAGCAGTGCTCGATTTGCAAAAAATGAGGTGCCAGAACTGTAACCCATTTAATGTGATTAGAACATATTTATGTACTTATTTATGCCAATATTTTTATCTTTCTGAAAGAGAGGTTCCGGAACTCCGTCCCACCTCGTTCTCCCCCAAATCGAGCACTGCTTATAAGGATACATAAAATGTTTATTTGAGCCTTTAAGGCTAAGTTTAAGGTCACAAAAATTCTCTGGCGTAAGGCCTCTCCACTCCCTAAGGCCGGGCCCCAGACCACTGTGACCCCCCATAAAAATGTGACCCAGTTTTACTCATGTATTTTCTAGCTGTATTTGAGCTTGGGGATTTATTTGAAATTTTTTTCCGTCTCAGTTTTAATTATTTTATATTACAGCCAGAGTGAGACAAGTTCTTTATAAGTATTGCTTTAACTTATAAGGTGTAAACCTAAAATGTTATTAATATAGTTAACACATTCTTTGTTGCAGTCTCATTGGTGGTTCAGATTATAAGCTGATTTATCGACATTACGCAACATTATACTTTGTGTTCTGTGTGGACTCTTCCGAGTCAGAGCTAGGAATTCTTGATTTGATACAAGTTTTTGTTGAAACACTCGATAAGTGCTTTGAAAATGTCTGCGAACTTGATCTCATATTCCATGTTGATAAGGTAAGAACATCACCTAGAGTATTTTGATATTGCAGTAGTACGTGAGATATTTATTTTATTTTTTTTCAATTGACCATTGACAATCCATATTTTATTGATACTTAACTAAAACCAAAAGTGCAGTTTATTCTTTAAACAAAACGTTTGTTATATAGAAAAGTAAAATCAGCACATGTACAATGTAGAATCTTAACAATGTAGAATCTTAACAATGTAGAATCTGATTCTGTCGTAAAGTGAAACATAACGAGATTAATAAAACCTAAATTTAATCAGACAAACATAGTTGCAGATAATATGCAGCTAGATTTTCAATTCATCAATAGTGTTTCTCTTAACTCAACATTTTGTTGTGATTAATTCCTGGTGAATCTTTAATAGCCAACTCAAGTTGGTCTATAGAACAAATATAGTTAGTCAAAAATAGTTGCTTTGAATAAATTGACAGCTACAACAACAATTCATCTTTACATAGTTGTATACAACTTGTCATTTAAAGGCTGTATAACATATTATGAACTGTTTTAACATTTCTATAGGTCCATTATATATTGAACGAATTAGTCATGGGTGGAATGGTGTTGGAAACTAACATGTCAGAGATTTTATCAAGAATTGAAGACCAAAACAAAATGGAAAAACAGGAGGTATGTACTTTTGTTATGAGGTTGAAAATGAGCGATTTATATAATTTTTCTTGTTTTTTTTGTGGTAATGGTAGGCCTACTGCTAATAAGGGTAGGCAAGCAATATAGTACTCCACAAAACAATCATTTTCACAAATAACATGTTGGTTTTTTAAAAACACTCAAATTTTTAAAAACAATATTTCTCCTTAACCTATAAAAATATATGTAAACAATCCTAAGAACTTTGTTAACCCAATGCATGTTTCAACGTTAAAATTAGAAAATTTTGTTTAGATGCCTCAGATTAATGTATAATCAATTGAAAGTTGAGCAGATTCTTGACACCCCCAATTCTTGGACTTGAATCAGAATTGATGGTCAAAAGTTGGTACCGAAACAGTAAGGAAAAAATTAATTTAGTGAACGTTGAAAGTTTGGCAGGATTTGAATTCTTTAATATATATTTTTGTATTGAGAGCGCAAAGTGTCTGATTGCCGAACTGTAGATGGCCGCTTGAAGCTTCGTCTAATTGTTGCTATACATTTCGAGAACGGCAATGACTGTTTGTGCTCATAATTCACACAAGATTTTGCCTGCTACCCTAGTTAATTTATAATAACACACGGATTAACATTTTAAATGTAGCCTATATAAAATGCCAAAAAGATTATGTTTGCTTTTTTAAAGGTTATGTTACTTCTTACCGGTTGAAAACTAACGTACCAAATCTGAGTTGATGGTTTAGAATACTACTTAAAATGCAATTTATATTCAAACGCCAACTGTGAAATCAGTTGATTTAGCGGCTCTAGAGAGGCAATGAGCTATTTTGCGTACTGTTTAAAGGCATGGGAATGAGATCATTTCCATGAAGTGGGAAACAGGAATATATTGATATAATTGCATAATTGATATAATTGCAAAAGATATCTGTGAAGTTTGTGCAATAGCAATTTGTCAAAGTCCCAGTGATTGTGAGATTATGATGTCCAGCTATTACAGCAAAAAATCACTATGCTGCCATCATTGGACGCGAGATGATCACAATTTTGCAGTTAATGTCGGAGATTATTACAATAAAACTGTAATCAGGGGTTATAATGATGCAAACATACACATACACAACATTATGATAACTAAAGCAATTGGTACTTTTTTTACTTGTAATATTCGCCCCTCTTGCATATAATCTTTTTTTTATCCCCCATCTCATATTTTAAGCCCTCATATCATATTTGTTATCCCCCATATCATATCATATTTTTAGCCCTCATACCAAATCTTTTCTTTTAGCCCTCCCCGAAACGGATAAAACTGGTATCCGTAAAATGGTTGTAGATGTTGCGGCGGTTGGTAATTGATAGATATGGTTGGTAATTGTACAGTTACCAATGGTTCATCACTATTATTCCGTGCTCTGCAGAAGCCCTGTTACCTTGAATGTGGCATCACACTTTAGGTGCTAAACACATAGTATTTTTAGTGGACATCTTTTTAAAACATAAATAATGTTCTAAATTATGTTTAATTTTTTTTGTGTTGATTTTTATCTGATTTATAAGTATGAATTGTGTTTATTTAGTAGAAAGGTTATCCAGAAAGTAACCTCCCTTTTGAAATGAAAATTAGTCCAGTGAAGATTAAACAGTTTTACTATCTGCATCTTAAAACTTCAATGGACATCATTTTTCCACTTAGTCACCAAACCGACTATGTGTAGATAAAGTAAATGTTGTAGGTTTTAATAGTATTCTTCTCCTGTTCATAACAAATCTGCAGCCTGTAAATTCAGCCTACCTTCCACAGTGTTTTGAAGCTCTTATTGTCGAACAGCTGAGACGCTTGCGCCACTTCATGTATGGAAACAAATGAAAATCACTTGGTGCCAAGTCCAGGTTGTATGGGTGCTGGAAGTTTTGTTAATCTGTGAGGTTGAACGTCATTATGAACAAACACAATACTAAATGTCAGCATGTTACGACACTTGTTTTGGATTGCTCATCTTAGACATCTTAAAGTTTTAGAATAAACTTCAGAAGCTTTTTTCTCAATTTATACAGCTCTTATATTTATTATATTTCTATGATGGTCAAGAGTAACTTGGATACACTTATGGAGAGTCAGCTCTTTCACAACCATCGGGGCCGAATTTAGCATTTTGGCGGTTTCTTTCCTAATAACCTTTATTAAAAACTATATCATACCTATAGGCCTATGTTAATTGCTTGGACACCACTCCTAATCGGAATTTTATCATTGCAAGTTTTTTGAAGAATTGTCTTGGTTTGCCGTCTTAAACACTTTTGTCAATTTTATGCTTTTGGCAAATGCTCACGCTTGTGGGACTGAAACAAAACAATCCAACCCACAGAGCATTCCTGCAAAAAAGCATATCCATTGATTCCGATTTCAGCCCCGAAAACATGAACTCCATAACAGTACGTGATACCATAGATTAAACATACTCCTTTAGTAGATTTGTCATCCTTAGGGCTTATCTGAAAACAATTCTTTTTATTTAAGGTATTTAAACCTAGTTTGTCCAAAATAAAACTATGTAATCATAAACAATAGGTTGTCCCCTGGTTATATTACAAGAAATTAAAACACACAACATAGAACTATTCCTAAAATAAATCCTAGAAACAAAATTACGTCAAAAGTAACTTCCAGTGTCACCAACATACATGAACTAGACATGAAAACTAATATTTAGAATTAACAATGTGATAAAAAGTCGACTTGAGTTTATGGTTAATCTATGGTAGTACTGCATCCAGATTATATTTGCGAAGCAAAACAAAGCAATAGTCCCGCCGACCATAATTATCCTCAGGTCTGAGCTGAGGAGGAAATGACACCATTAATGATGTTTTGGAGGGGATTTAATTTTTCTAAACCTGTTGCAAACTCAGTTAAATATTTTTTCGTTATTGAATTTTAAAGATAAACTTATCGTATTTTTAATATAAAAAAAAAAAACGTATTAGGCTATATATATTAACTTGACCCTGCAGGTAAACTGATCAAAAGATTAGTTAATAAATTTTCTTTTTGTGAGGTGAGGGTGGTAATGGCGTCCAACACGCATGCGCCCCTAATCACTCCGATCAGTAGCGCCGAGCCGGCATAGTGGCAGTGCAAAGATTACAGTGGCAATGAATACTATGTGTACCGCTCGGGCGCTCGACAACATCCCTACAGCCTACTCCCGTATAACCAATGTCCGTTACCAATGCTGTAAGGAAATTGATGCGTAATGTTGAAAAATAGTTTAAATTTTCTAACAGGTATTTCTTCCAATGAATTTCAAAATTATAATGCTTTATTGGCAAGAGTTCTTTTTTATCAACTCGCAAAATATGTTCAGCTGTGGCTATTTATTTTATTTTTAGATAGGCTATTAAAAAATATTTTTACTCTCGGCCGTTCGCCCTCTGGGAGCTTGCGCCTATAGGCTCGGGCCTATTGGGAAATCCGGCCCTGACAACCATGATACAAGATACAAAAAATTAATAAAACCAATGGAACATAGACTAAAATTATTTTATTTATCCCCACAATATATGGGACCCAAAATTTATAAAAAGCTGCCTTCAACAATAAATAAAAATTGATTGCATCTCGAAATTGAAAAAAAAAAACACTTAAGATATGGCTTCTGGAGGAGGCATTTTTTTCACTGGAAAATTTCGTAACAAATGTATAATTAATTATTTTTAAGTATTCAATATTATGATTGTTGTTTTGTTACAATATATTTTAGATTCATGACAAATCACCTGTCAATCATTGATGTAACGTGATGATTATAAATAAATAAATAAAATAAGTAATCGTTGTGCCACGTTCCATAATCCAGCAAGTAAATAGTAGTCACCTGGTTGACTTAAGTTTAACATGATTGTGTAGGTTTGTTTGGAGATTCTGCATGATTGCTGTTCGGTCTCAACATTCGCATAAAAAACTCTGCTCTTCCAAGTTGTATCATAAAAGAACCCCTATGGGAAATGCACTTTGTCTTGTGGGTGTCAGTGAGCGATCATGATTCCTGATGAGCACAAAACTTGTCATAATCTAGTTTTTCTGCCACTATATCTTGTTTACAAAGCTTCGAGAAACTTCAGGATAGTGGTCAAAAAGGTCCGAGATCGTGAATCAACGATTTTCACAAAACTTGTCATTCACTTTATTCAGATCAATGACAAAAGGCCTTCCACTCATATGCTCTACCTGGAACAGGTAGAAGTGTGGTGATCTACTGCATGTGCCAATATCAAGATGACTGAACTACCCATTAATTCTCATTCTACTCCAGAATGGAGGTTACTTTCTGGATATACCTTGTATTTAATTTAAATATATTATTTATTTAGGTGTTGCCTTTTTTTATTACTAATATTATATTTACTTGCCGTCTAGGATAAATTGGTGGAACAATTGGACCTTATGTTAAAGCTTGATCAAGATTTGAAGAAAAAACTAAATGAACTTAAAAATCGCTTCATATATTTACAGTGTTTATTAAATGCTCTCGAGTCTTAAAAAAAAACAGGCAAATCAACAGTTAACAATGTAACTTTAAAACTGATGTACAGAAAACATGAGAAGTCTGTATCTTAAATTGTGTGTGTTTATACTTTGACAACTAATCTCTACTATCCATGATCGTGTCTGTGCACATGAGAATCGTTTATACAAAATTATTGTGTTTTGATTCAATAAAAATACTTCAAGTTTGACATAATTTTTTTGTTGTTTTTTTTTATTATTTTAATTATGTAATAGCATATTTTAATTTTTCTTTGACGGTCCACATGCACCTCGAAGAAATACATGTGTGGAAAGGGGTGAACCTGGCACAAAAATTTATTAATTGTTTTTAATTGGTTAAGAATTGAAACATATTGTGTGTATTGCCCCCACTTCATTTTATGTGCTAATCTTTAGTTTTAACTCGAAGAATAAAAACCATTAACCTTTGGGTATTATTTATTTAGCTTTTAAATTGATGAGGCTAATGGCTTCATGTTTCTTAATTGTTATATTTATTGTTAAGATGTTTTTAAAAAGTTATTATCCAGTTTTTGCTGTGATTTTCTTAAAAAAAAAAAATAACTAATTAGTTTTTTAAGTGTTTTAACCCTGGTTTTAATTGTGTGATGGTTGAACGTAGTAGTTACCTATTAAATTTACGCTTAAACAAAAAAATAATTTTGAATATAAAAACACAGTATCCAATCTAACAGTACAATCTCATTAAGTCGACCCCCTTTAAGTCTGATCTTTGGATAACCCGGACCAGTTTGGAATAAATAAACATGAATATAAAATGAAATTAAGTGATAATGTTCCGGTGTTTTTTCTCAACCAAGTTTGTTAGCCCTTGACTGTAGTGCTGCATACCACGTGGTGAGTCATTTTTTTACTGTGCTCTGTAAATATTTAAAAAGTGCTTTTCTCTGTAATAAAAGTAATTATTGAAAATACTCTTTCACTTGTGATCATATTACACACAAGATTTTTCCTACCTCCATAAAAACCTTATCATAACACATATATTCATTTTAGTTGCATATAATATGTCATTTAGGTTATATTTGCTTTTTTATATTATCTTTTTTGCTTACTGGTTGTTAAGTGTTTTATAAAAACTCCAACTGTGAAATCAGCTGATTTGGCGAGCGGCAATAACCATTCCCACTTTAGAGCGTAAATGAGCTATTTTGAATAATGTTGGCAGGTTTGGAAATTTGATAATCGATTTACAGTGGTAGGAAATAGTTATTTGTGTAACTAGTGCACTAAGTAGCACTTTTCCTACAGTAAAGCACTACTATTAAGTCTTTCAAACACTAAACAACACTTTAAGGTTAGGTTAAATTCAGGTGTTGAACGAAAATAGAATGTTAACACGAAACAATAGGCTAAGTCGTAGTATCAATACTCAAAGGCTGTGAAACGCTGCACCAGCTGATCGCAGTAGTAGGCTACCTTTAAGTGTTGCCAACTTATTTTCAAGCATACACGTATTACGTGTCTTATTAAAAGCACACGGTTTTGTGTTGTTTGGTGGGAATACTGGAATGCAGCAAAAGTAAGTGAATGCAACAATTAGCTACTTTGTGTGCTAGAATCAGTGCAAGGAAGCCTGCTTTGTCAGGTAACTGTAGGAATAATGATTACATAGGGTATTAGGGCCTATGTCTTAAGTACTGTTTTGAAGGAAAACTGGCCTAGTTGAATGGATTTAGTTCATCCTGACAATGCAATTCAATATAAAAAACCACACAACACTTTACGCAATAGAAATATAGCAGAAAAAATTCCCATCCCCCCCTAGGCTCATGACGCACCCCCCCCCCAATTGAGTACCAGCCCCCCCTCCATAAATGAGGTACACAAAAATTTTGAAACAGTATTCCCCCGCCCAGCATTATTTGTAAAACTTTTAAAAGAAGTTTTATACATTTTTTAGATATTGAAAATTCAAACCCAGTATTAAATATAAATAAAGTTATAGTTTTTTCTGTATACATTGCTCAGAATTATACATATTTTGGGTTATTTTTACGTTTTATACACTAAAGAAGTTGAAACATGTCTTACCGGTATCTCAATTTATGTCCGGCCCAGAAGGCATTTTACGCAGCCTACTCTTAAAGAAAACTAGAGTACCGATTATGATTCTAACGGTTTGTATTCACAGGATTGGCGAGAGTGTCCTTAGCCATTAAAATATGGCCTCACTATTTTGGGAATAAAATAACGGACGATCAAAAACCCAATTTTGTGTGGTTTTTCAAGTTTTTCTCCATGTTTACTACGTACGTCATTTATGAAATACTAATAATCTGTTAAGAGAACACGTCATATATGAAATTACGAACAGCTGTTTTGATCAAGATTCCTTTTTCTAGCTGTCACTTAATATGTTTACCTATATAATGTTGTTTACGAATACTGTGTAGGTCCTAACCATTTCCGATCACGTTCTTAACCATTTCCGATCACGTTTGTAACCATTTCCGATCACGTTTGTAAGCAAATCCAAAACCAAGTGAGATTAATAACCGTGTGGCTTACATAACGGATTTAATTTATCACTGATACTAATATGTAGGTGAATTAAATTAACTGTAAATTAAATTAAATAACTAGCCATCATCCAAGTCGGGAACTGGAGATTCTGTGTGTATCAAGTTGTACTCGAATTTTGATTACCGGGAAAAGACCATGAATCAATGTTATACAGGACTGGAAAACTTATCTTTCTATATAAATAAAATTAGAGTTTTATAAGTCAACTCAATTTAAGGAATTTTTTATTGCCAGAATATCTACATAGCGTTCGTAACCTTTGCTTAACGAATTGTCAGCGTCTTTCTCTTCATATAACAACCCCCTCTCCCTCCCACATAATCGTTTTTGAAAAATCACAGCTCCTTTGATGAAAATGAAATGGAAAAATAACTTCAACTTTAACGCTTGCGCCAACAATGCTTAGTAAACTGTGATTGAGTGATTAATATAACCATGGTAACTTTAGTAGGCTGTGATTGGGCAACGAGTAAATATGGGCACTTGTTGAATTTGTGTTTGAATTGAAGAGAACCCTAAGAAAGAACAGAAGAAAAAATATAAAGAATAACAAAATTGTTCTCGTTACATTCTTTTTAAGGGTGTTTTTATCATCTTGAAATATGATTTTACACTTTTGTATTACTTATCTATAAATTCCTATGTTGTGACACAACACCTACCTATCTGTCTATCATGAGCAGTAGCTTACAAAACTTTCTAAGGTTTAATATTTTAGTTATTTATAGCAATACAGTGTTTGGCTGGTTATTAGTTGAGTTTAGGTGAGCTGTAATTTTAAACGTTGCCATTTGTACAACTGAACCAAGATAAATTATTTGAAATGTCATTATTGCACAATAATAATAGTTGTGCAATATTGAATTTCGTTGATAAAAATGCAAATTGTTTTTATACTATATTAGATTTACCGTATTTTTCATTCTCCTCCTCCCCCCCCCCCCCCTATTATCTCAGGTAATCGAGTATAGGCTACTTGATTGTATTTCAACGAGCTTTATGTCAACAAAGCGTTCTGAGCTAAAGTCGCGGTGTAGCTGGACGTGTCTGTACCACGCGTTATCTTATCTTTATCTATCTCAGCAGTTGAGCCATTCCTTGCCCTCCCTTTTAGATCTCACGTCTTGCTAATCTTGAATAATAACTTCCTACACAAATCCTAAACTATCCTAAAATCCTATTCTAACTAATTGAATTCAATAGTATAACTATTGTCATTATAATCGACTTTCTATCTAGTGACTTCGTAATATATTTTTGATTGTCATTGAAACGTTGAACACTGTTGCAAATAACTTTAGCCCCCCCCCCATTTGAATTTTTGCAACCCCCCCCAAGAATTTCAATGACGCAGTCTGCGTCACAGCCCCCCCTTGTGGGCACCCCTGCTATCTCTTAAAACAACCCTTGATTAGAAATTACTCAATTAGAAATCACACACCAGTGGAGTAGGGAGTAATGCGCTACTAATTGTTTGTATGTTCTAGTCTGGGCTGGCGGCTGCTAGGGCAGTGTCAGCCGTCAAGAGTATGAACATCTCACAGCAATTCAAAGACATGAAGTTACCTGACTTGCCGCAAGCTATCAAAGACCTCAAGTTCTGACGACGGTCAGCAGAACACCATCAGATTCTTTGCGAGAACAGTCATTGGACAAGATATTCTTGATCCCCCCTTCCTCAGTATTATAAGATCATTCTAATATGAGGTTTATACTTATCACGTATCATTTTCAAAACATATTTATTAAGTTTATGAGGTTAAGTCTTATTTGGATTAGTGTACAGATTAGTTTATTATTTATTGTTGATTTTTATGATGATATTATCAGAAATTATTTTTGTTACATTCCGGTTTAATTTAGTCTATTCCAAATCAATGTTGCATGAGTGTTATGTTATCAGATGCTAAGTTATATTTTAAATGTTGATTTATTTATGGCGGTTGGGAAAATATGGATGTTAATTTTTATACTGGAATCACAATAAATATTGATTATATATTGTACCAAATTTTAAGTTTTATGCACTGCTTGAAAGCCAATGTGTGAGACAACACACCACAAACATTTGCTAGAAATGTTTTTTTATTAATATATTAATTATAAATGAAAGACAATAATTTGTTGAAACTATCGGTAAACAGTTCTTTTTAATACACGTCTTAAATTCTTCAAAACAATATGCTTGTTACAGTAATCAAATCCTCTTACCTATATACCTATAGTAAAATACCTTCGCCGCAGCAAACCTGCAGACTAAGCAAATTTCCATTTTTGGCTGGATTTCTACTAAAATATTCCCTACAAATTGTCAAAGTTAGAAGTTCTCTCTGAATCTCTCTGAATACTATGTTCTGCCTGCCTTTTGTGAACAAATCATATGTTGTATTAATTGTTAATCTTCTATTTACATTATTTGTTTACATTTTGTCAGTTCTTTTAAAATGATGTTCATTAAACCATCCTCTTGAATTTTATCTTTTTTATTTCATCAATTTTACTATCCATCATTAACATTCAGATATATCCTATTTTTTTAAATTAACATTAATTTTAGTGAGTACTTAGGTTTGCTGCTACAGGGAAGATATTGAAATGTGTTTTTTTATTGCAATGTTGATAGCCTAGTATTAAATAAACAAAATTTCCAAATTTGGTTTGAATAAATCCATAAACAAGAAAACTACAACAGTTTATTTATTCTCCATAAGAATAACATGGGAATTTTAAATTTACAATTTCCTTAATTATCTCCGTAGCCATTGGGCATAAAACAACGCCTTAATATACAAAATTATTTATTTTTTTAAGCTCTACACAATGGTTTGGAGAGAACTTAAGAAATTTTGTGTTTTTAGGGTCAAAAATGGGAAAAATCAATTTTCACCCCATAAAACCCCCATAAACAGATCACATAGTCCGATCATGCTAGTTCGCGAACACGTTCGAATAAATGTAGTTTTACGCGTTTACCAAATTCCATTAAAATCAGATCTTTTTTGCTTGAGGTATCGTGATGCTTACGGACACACACACACACATATATTTAGATATATGAATTTGAACGCATGGTGTTTTTGGCCTGTGGGCACTTAAAACGAAAAAGTAAATCGGTCGTGGGTCTAGGTCTTACCATGAGACCTGCGGTAATAGCTCATTCCCTATATGGGAAATTCGCTAAAATTATCTTAAAACAGGTACAGTATAACCATATTATATGAAATACCCCTGCCACAGCAAACCATGACTAAGAAAATTTACATTTGTCTGATTGGATTTTTACTAAGATATTTCCTTAAACAATTGATATTTAATCCCTATTTAAATAACATATATTTAAATTAGTACGTTGGTTTGCTGCTACAAGAAAGGTAAATAGTTATTTTATGCACTAGTGGGCGAAGTGGCACAAGAGAAATGTTTACGAATGAGCCATAGGTGAGTGTGGAAAGTTTCTCGAGTGCAGCAAAGGCAGTTTGCCCTCGTGTTACACATTATATTTTTCCTACAGTTACTATAGATCATATAAATAATTAGTCTTTCAAACACGTTTTTAGGTTAGGTTAACTCCAAACATTTAACAAAATGAGAAACCTGCATCAGCTGATCGCAGTCGTAATATCTTTAAGTGTTGCCAACTCATTTTCAAGCGTACACGGATTACGTGCATAATAAAAGCATACTGTTTTGTGTTGTTTGGTTGGAATACTGGTGTGCGCCAAAGTAAAAACTGTGCGGCAAAGTAAGGCTTTCTGTACAAACCACTATAATCTGTACAAGAAAGCCCACTTTATCGGGTGATTGTAGGAAAAAATGTTTGTATATCAAATGTTAATAGTTTAATATAAAATCAATAAATTTGCAAAATTTTTCAAAATATATCTTTAAACAAACAAACTCAGTTTTCTTTCTCCATGAGATATTTGAATTTTTGAATTTTGAGAACTTGGGAATTTTAAATGAAGGTATACAGTTCACCTTTGTACTGTACCGGCTCACCCCTTGCATTGCTGTATATGTTCCACACACAGGCCTCTTGCCAACATTTTAAAAAAATCAAATAAATAATATACCGAACTGGCAGTTTTTGCTTGATCATAACTTTTGCTGGATTCATAAAAGATTCAACCAAAGATAATATCAATGTGATGTTTGTTTTATACATACAAAACTGTTTTGGGACCTGTTGGATAGACATATATTTTTATAAACATGTCTTGGCTAAATAGAAACTTAAAGAAATCTTATAAAAGCAGCTAAGTTATCAAATCGTCAGCGCAGAAACCTGAATAATTGGTGCTGACGTACAAGTGCAGCCTCCTGTCAACTTTCAAACAACAAAAGCTTTGATATCGTCTCAGAAGTTGGCATAATCCATTTGTGTAGTCCTTGCCTAGATTGCTGCTCACTCGCTCTTTCTCTACCTCCCCTCTAATCTCTTCTTTTTTAACATAATAGTATGCTTCAATTTTAGAATGTATAAATCATATGATTCAAAATGGAAACAGAACACAGTGTCATACATTTAAGACCCAATTACATTTAATAATTTCCGCTGCATTGTTGCCTATAGCTATAATGCTTGGAAGTACAGTATTCTTTTGTTTGCTATGTATATGTCAGTAATATGAGTTTTAAAATGTGTACTTAATTATATATTATTCTCCTTTTCAAAAACCTTCTCTAAATTAGAATGTATCTGTACATGGTGGAAGGAAAAAACATAGGTGTGCTATTCCCACATATTCTGACGTCACTCGGATTGCAAACAAAAGATCACCTGATTGTAACTGTCAAATTAGTTTTCACCACACTATGATGTTTTTGGCTGTATAACATACGTTAATTGGTGGCTGAAAGTTACGTTTCGCTGGCCATGCCAGCTGTCATCGTAATTTGGGGACCGAGCAGGTTTTTACAGGCCGGGGCCGCAAAATCAGCTGTCCGCTTACTTACTTAAAACATGAATGCATTTTAAATACACAATCAAAATCCATAGCATTGCAATAGAATTGTGTTATTGCCACCGTTGCCTAGCAACTATTTATTTTTATTTTTGCTGATTCCTCAAATTATTTCTTCACATAACCTTAAAGTTGTAGTTGTGTTGACTATCAGTGTGCATTAGTATAGTGATGAATAGTGGTAATAGGGTAAAGTGTGGTGAAAAATAGCGTTCGTACCACGGACCGAAATGGTTTTGCAGCTCTCGATCGATTTACGTTCTCGACTTCGTCTCAAACTTAAAAACTATCTCGAGCCAGCAAAACCTCATTTTCGGCCCTAGGTACGAAATATACTATTTCGTATTTGTTTTTATTTGGTTGTTGTTGTTTTTATTATTATAAAAACAATAACAATAAAATCAAAACAAATACATACTAATCTGACAGTTACAATCAGGTGATCTTTTGTTTGCAATCCGAGTGACGTCAGAATATGTGGGAATAGCACACCCATGTTTTTTCCTTCCACCATGGTATCTGTACGTCCTACTGTGAGGCTTGGGGTCATAATCCTAGTTGTAAATATAATAATAATGATACATATATTTTGGTCAAATAACATGGCATAAATCATTGTTTAATTCTTTGTTTTATACTTAAATCATAATGTATATTGTTTAAAGTATGTATTATTGTAAAAAGTCATGCTGCAACATTTTTCATATGTGTAATTATTTTGTGTATTTTACATAAATACACTCATTTATTTGTACATTTGTATTTATTTATATCTTGTGCCTCAAGACCCGTGACTATAAAGAGGGATTTATGTTGTTTAAAGTTTCAAAACCTTAGAAGAAAAGGGTTCAAACTATGAAATCTTTTGTTGAAACACATTCTTTTATTTTTTCATGTACATTTTTGTCATTTCCATTATTTTTCATTAGTGGGTTATATTTGACGTCAGACTTCAAACATAGATAAACTTGAAGTTTATAAAGAGTAGCCAAAATAAAAGGAACACCAGAAATTAGGCTTTGTATTTTTTGAAAAGTTCACTATGTGCCATGTGGCCCCATGGTGGAAGGAAAAAACATAGGTGTGCTATTCCCGTCATTTGCTGACGTCACCCAGATTGCAAACAAAAAATCACCTGATAGTATTGCCATATAAATATATATTTAATTTGATTGTTATTGTTTTTATATTTTTTTCTAAATGGTGAAATGGTGTTTGCAATCTGGGTGACGTCAGCATATGACGGGAATAGCATACCTATGGTTTAATGTATTTTCCTTCCACCATGAGCCGCCAGCCCCATTAATTTTTGGGAATATCCATATAGTTTTCAACTCCTAGTCCTCCTAACCTACTTACTCTGATTATTTTGTTGATAAAATAAGGCCAATTTGTGTAATATGGGATAGCTTAGGTACAATTATTTATCATTAGGAAAATATACAGTGTGTAAATTAAGTCTTGAAACAAATCTGTATTTTCAAAACCAAAATAGTTAGAAATATTCTGTTTGTGGCGTTGATTACTAACAAAGGTTCCGAAATTTTTTACATCAAAAATATTTGTTAACCCCCCCCCCCCCCGTAGGGGGTAGGGAGTGACTTTTTTTTCAAATAGCAACCCCTATTGAGTGACCCCTCATTTTGAAGGGTTTGTCAAAAGAAAAACAATGACGCTAACCCGAGGTAGATATTTCACCCCTAGCCTAAATGGCGGGTATTCCAAAATTTGATTTATGTGAAAAACCACCCATTTTGGAATACCCGCCATTTTGGCTAGGGGTGAGATATTCAATAGGGGTCGCTATTTGGAAAAAACAAGTCCCCCCTAACCCTTACCCTGTTGCCAAAAATTGCGGAACCTTTCTTAACAATTATTGCCACAGATAGAATATTTATACCTATTTCGGTTAAAAAAATAAAGATTTCTTTCCCGACTTAATTTACACACTGTATTTACACGCTGCCATTTTTTACTGAACTGAGATAGAGACCTCTAGTTTGCTTTGTTGGTTTCCTTTTACCAGGACCTTCAAAATGAGGGGTCACTTGATGGGTCTTTGTTTTTGAAATTTTTTAGTTTCCCCAAAATCCCCCATTTTGGGGATGAACGCCAAGTGGCGGTTATGCCCAAAAAGGACTTCATAACATACCATAATGGTGTGCCGGGTTTAGTTTTTCTAGTATGGGCCGTTAAAAAAATAACAGGGGGTCTCCACACTTTTTACTAACCCTGTATATATATATTATATATAAAACATGGACGGAACTCCTCAAATGCCAACCAATTATAAATATTGAATCACAAGACTATTTATTTATATTTTGTTGGCTGCTTCAAACTTTCATGAAGCAGTGATTGATTACTCGGGTAAGAGAGCCGGAACATGGTTTTGTAACAACAGTATCAATAGCTAAATACCCCCGCCGCAGCAAACCTGCCGACTATAAGCAAATTTCCATTTGTCTGATTTTCAATTAAATCTATTTAAATAACATTAATTAGGTTTGACGAGTACCTAGGTTTGCTGCTACAAGGGGACTAATAAAGTGTGTTTTTAGTAAAATATTAATAGCTTAGTATAAAATAAATAAAACTGCCAAGTTTGATCAAAATATATCCATAAACAAGCAAACTATAACATTTTACAATATTCTCCTTAAGAATAACATGGAAATTTTAAACTTTTTGAATTTTCTCCTTTAGGCTACGGCCACACGGGCGTTTTTTCACGCGGTAAAATGTAGCTTATTTTCACGCTGTTTGAATTCCCGCTGTTGTATGCCACACGTGCATTTTATTCACGCAGTAAAATGTAGCTTATTTTCACGCCAGTTGAAGTCCAGGAGCGGCAAAATGCAGTGGGAACCCGCAGTTGATTGACAAATTCACGTAATTATGTTATATATCTTCCTCATGGCCGGAATAGTAACCTTGTTTCTGACTAGTGAATAAGAACTATGAATGGTATATTGATTTCGATACGAAAACAACACAAAAATTATTTTATTTTGACATTTAGTATATAAAAATAAATATAATATAAATATTTTTATGACAAGATTTTCATCAGATCTTTGTATATTATACATAAATGCCTCTTTACATTTTTAGTCCAACTAAATGCCTTTCCTTTTAGTAACAAATTATTAAGTGGTCCAGTAAGGTCGACCTATGTTTAAGATCCTACTGAGTAATTGGCTAGACCCAAAAATATTTTACGCTATCCTGGAAAAAATTAGATACATTTATCTTTTTATCTAGGCCAGGCACAGAACGTGAGAAAAAGCTTCAAAAATCCACCCAACTCCATTCTTCTGCGGGCCCGCGGCGGTCGATTTTGAAGACGCGCCGAATCTGCGTGAAAACACACTCCGTGTGGCATACCTCATTACATTTAATGCTGCCCATATTTCTCGCGTTTTTTCACGCTGCGTTCTTGAGTGAAAAAACGCCCGTGTGGCCGTAGCCTTACCAATAACCGTACAAAAACACTTTTGTATACTAAATTATTTGTTTTTTTAAGCTCTTTAAAAAGGTCTAGAGAGAAATTGGGAAATTCTGTGTTTTGAGGGTCATAAATGAGAAAACCCAATTTTTACCCCATAAAACCCTGTTCCCATGGTCCGATCATGCTGGTTCGAAAACTCATTAAAGTTTATCCAGCCTTACACCATCAAACCAAATTTCATCAAAATCGGACAAAAATTACTCAAGTTATCGCGTTCAAGGACACATATATATGGTAAATATAATATATATATATATATATATATATACAGGGTGGTAATAAAGTCCGAAGTCAGTTAAATATTTTTGAAATGACAACAGATAAATCAATAAGATTTGGTACGTCAACACAACACCTAAAATCTACTTTTTTTTAGGAAATATCAATTTCTGTCATATCATGGGGACGTCCCGCAAAGAGACAGGAGGAAATCTTAAATAGAAGCAGAGGTTGACATGTACATAAAATTAAAAGTATTTACTAGCAGAATATACTGCCACAAATTTGAACTCAAACGGACAACCGAGCCAAGAATGACAGTTGTTCAAAGATTCATTTAATTTGCATTGCTATTATACGCTTACTCCTCAGGGGGCACAGCCCCCTAGGAATCGGAAGAAAATTGTTAACGTAAGAATAGGTCAATATGCACATCAAATTAAAGGTCTTCACAAAAAGCTCAAAAGAACGCCTGAGTAAAAAATGGCAGTCGTTCAAAGCTACAAAATGGCAGATTCAAGAAATTTTTGAACGGCTGCCATTTTGCGCAGGATCAACCTTTTGAAGTGCGGTTTGCGGCATTGTATTCTACTAAAAAATACCTTTCATTTTAAGTGCATATTGACCTATGCTTCCATTTAAGATTTTCGACCGACTCCTTGTGGGCGCCGTCCCCCTGAAGAGTTATTGGATCACTGAATATATGTTAAAATAAAGTTTTTTGCTCTGTAACTTTGTACCAAGTATTGTAGCTCTATCTACATTATTTTTTAAAATATTTAACTGTCTTCGGACTTTATTACCACCCTGTATATACATATATAAAAATTTCAACGAATGGTGTTTTTGGCCTCTGGGGACATAAAAATGAAAAAGTAAATCGGTCCCGGTCCTAGGTCTTAACATGCCACCTACGGTAATAGCTACTTCCCTATAGGGAAATTAGCTAAAAGCCATGCAAATGTTTTATTTGGCTGTATTAGATTTTAGAGAATTTACACAGACCACTTGGCCACTAATATTTTTATCATAATGGGTAACAGTTGCTTATGCTTTATGTATTTACAGGGTGCTTTATTAAATGCAACCCAAATATTACAATTATTGTGAGACACTGTTTACAACAAAAACTGCTTACATATAATGGTATCCCTGTTTTCTTTACTTCATTGCTGATCAGCTGATATGCATGAAAAAATCATACATATATTGAATTCAATGATCCCAATAGAATTCACTAAATATGAAGTGATATGTCATTATCACTTTAATGATGATATTTACAAATTTGGAACTGGGTTTGATTTAAAATACAACTAAGAGTAACATATATTGATTTTATATTATACACACTTCCAACTAGCAGTGAAGTATGTATATACATTATGTAATACATCTCATATTATATAAAAAAAGTCGACAAAAAAAAGCCTTAAATGGTTTCAAAAATATAACTTAAATATAATGGTTTATTTAAAATATCAACTGCCCGTCACCATACATTAGTGAGATGTGTGATGAGGTAAAGTCAGTGATGAACCGTGGGGGCCAAGCAAGTCCTGGGCCGCACAGGGCTTTAAAATGGTAGGGTTGTTTATAATGGTTTATTTGGTTTCTAATGGTTATATAAGTTTATAATGGTAGTTCGACTTTCTTGGATTTCCATTGAATACCAAGTTCTTGAAGAATTGGGTGTCAAATCAATAGTTACAGACTTCACTTAAAGTAACGGTTTGTAAGGTTAATTTCCAACTGTAGTATACATTTGTTTTCTTGTAATCGTTCAGGAAAAATATACATACACAATTTAAGGACAAAAACATTTTACCTATGTGGTTGGTTTTAGTCCATCTAAGTAATTGAACTAATTGTATTTTTTGTAGTATTGTTTTGTTGTAGATAATGTTTACATGTAGTCAAACTTATACCCTACTAAACTTATACTTATAACTTATATGTGGTCAACCAGATAGGTTGGTTTTAGTCCATCCAAGTTATTTAACTATTTGTATTTTCAGTTGTATTATTTTTTTTATAGATGAAGTTTAAATTTTGTCAAACGTTAGATTTGCTAAATAAATACTCTTTTACCCTAGACAACAATTACTACAAGCAAAAACAACCATCCCACCTTATTTTGAGGGAGTAAAAGTAAGGTGGTGGTTTTTTGTGAAAGGGGGCAAAATGGCAACTTGCATTGATAGGAATTCACCCTCGGACCTGCCCTGAGAAGAGTTCCATATAGGTCGGACAGTCAAGTCAGTAGTGACCACAGTAATGAACTAGTGCAGGGGTCGATCTTGAATCAAACAAGATCAGGGTTTGGGGCTTCCTCTTAAAATCTCCACTACCATATGTGTACACAAGATAAATAAATGATATCAGCAATCTGACACATACTTTCTCCCATTACCTTGTCAACAACTTTTATCATGGGTAATAAGCGGCAGATATTTTATAGCGAGAAATCACAAAAGTTGCAGTAACTGTTACAGCATTGGGGGGTTGCACTATTTTGTTTAGAATTATAAGGACCATAACACATTAGTTTTAATCAAAACCGCCTTTTTTCTGAAATTTGATTTTTTTATTTCATGGGTTATTTAATGAGAAAATAACATAAGTTACAATAACTTTTGAACCCTAATTTTTAGGGAAATGGGATTTGTACCATTATGTTCAAAATTTAAAGGACTATAACGTACTAGCTTTTTTCTTAAAATTGTTTATTTTATTTAATGGGTTTTAATGGGAAAATAAAATAAGTTACAATAAATTTGTAACCGTAATTTTTTATAGAAATAGGGATGTGCGTAGTTTTAACCAGAATTTAAATGACTATAACATACTAAATCTTTATCAAAATCGTTCGGGCCATTTTTGATCAAATCCAATTTTTCCGTTATTTTATGGATTTTATGGGAAAATTACCAATAAAATCAAAATTTTGAACAAAAAATTTGAAAAAAAACACCTAGATAGGCCTACTATGGATTAGTACCTACATACCAAATTTCATCAAAATCGGACTACAGGTGTGGTCTGTAGCTCCACACACATCCACACACACACACCACACGGACACACACACAGGCATCACTTTGAAAACCACTTTTTTGGGTTCAGGGGGACCCAAAACGGATATATCCACTCAAAAATGTTCACGAAAACAACACCTTCTCAATATTCTATGTATAGGAGGAGAATGTGAAAATAAACTGCAGAAATATGTTTACTCTACCCTACAAGCTGGTTCAGCTGCGATCACAGATCTGCTGGGTGAACCACTCCATGCCTTCCTGGAGACCCTCGCCTGTGAGAGCGTTGGTGGCGCAAATGTGCCAAGGTTTGTCCATGATCTGCTCTAGTCCCAGACCTGCAGCTATCTTGACGCTGGATAATGCTTCTCGCAAGTCCATCTTGTTGCTGAAGAACAGAATGGGGATCTGACGTGTGGCTATGTCCGGATGTTGCAGCAAAAGGTCCAACTCATCCCTCACGACGGCCAATCGGAGTCTATCGCTGCTGTCTATTACGAAGATTATGCCCTCACAGTCCTTGTAATAATGTTCCCAAAGATCCCTGTAACGCCCCTGTCCAGACATGTCGAAAGCAGTAAAGGTGACATTTTGGTCTGAAAAGATATTTTTAAATTACCTAATTTAAAACTAACAACAAAAAGGTAGTCTTATTGTGTTAACTGTTCAGGGAAACAAGTTGGCAAATATTACTTGCTCCCAGTTCCTAGGGTCATTTGCATGAACGTTTATAATTAGCTGTACCAACAAAGCAACAAGCAATGGCTAATTGATTTTCCTTCACCAATTCCCAAATAAATTATTTGTCTTAACAAATTTGAAAGAAATTGTACCGTAGTCCTCCCCAAGAGCAGTATTTGAAAAGTACACTTTCTTAGGTGTTAAGAAAGTTTGGTAGGTGACTGAGTTGTCTGATTTTCAAAAAGCATAGGCAATACAAGAAGATTTTGCTTTGTTGAATATTAATTACTACAGTTGTAGTTTGTAGTCTGAAAATATCACAAGTAACAGAAACCTATATTTTTCACAAAATTATATTTCTTAATTCTCTGATTACTGATGAATATTCAGGATCTTCATTATATTGAATTTTAGCCTCCTGATCACAGTTAAATACTAAATAATGGTGTAAATACCTGCATTCATGTGATCAATTTGTTGCTAAATTGCAACCGGTTTCGACTCACAAAGGAGTCATCGTCGGGCCAGTACAGATGTCTTCTCGCTTCATTTGAAGGTCGTCAATTCATGATAAATAAATACATTTAACACGCACACGTACACGAACATAAAAACAAACATTTAGGGCTAAAAACGAAAGATGATACATCCCGTTACCGTATTGTATCATCTTTCGTTTTTAGCCCTAAATGTTTGTTTTTATGTTCGTGTACGTGTGCGTGTTAAATGTATTTATTTATCATGAATTGACGACCTTCAAATGAAGCGAGAAGACATCTGTACTGGCCCGACGATGACTCCTTTGTGAGTCGAGACCGGTTGCAATTTAGCAACAAATTGATCACATGAATGCAGGTATTTACACCATTATTTAGTATTCAGGATCTATTGCATGACCAGCAAAAAAAATTTAATTTTATCGTGACAAGAATTTAGATATTTATATAAGCAACTTGGTGAACAAAAAATATTTGCCTTCATAATAAAATCCTCAAAGATCCCAAAGGTGATGTTTATTACATAATCTTTTCAATATTTTCCCTTGACTTTAACTTTCTCTCAACAGTCTTGCTGTCAAAGGGATGCAGTTATAAATGTATCTTGACTAACGATTCTGATTTATATTTTACTTATTGTATAGGTACCTACTATTTACACTGTTAAATTGGCTATTGTCTTCTGCTGCCATCAATTTTAGTATATTTTTTTAAATGGTGTATCAAAGTTTATGAATAAATAAAATAAAGAGACA
This sequence comes from Macrosteles quadrilineatus, assembly GCF_028750875.1. Lineage (NCBI taxonomy): Eukaryota > Metazoa > Arthropoda > Insecta > Hemiptera > Cicadellidae > Macrosteles > Macrosteles quadrilineatus. The sequence goes on along the minus strand of NW_026542600.1, from coordinate 41,397,397 downwards.
AATTGTAAGAGTTGGTCATACTATCAGCTAGGTACTAAAAAGTAACTATTATAATTTGGACCAGGTATCTAGCAATTAAATTCGCATAATTCCTGATAAACAAAATCAAATTCAATAACCTACAAGATACATACGTTTGAATTTATCCACATTGAGGCCAAGAGTTGGGACAATTTCACTAGCCTTGGTGTCATCTGACTTTAGATTGTTGACTACCGTTGATTTTCCGCTGTTATTCAAGCCTACAACTAATATCTTTACTTCCCTCTTCTTTAAACCAAATATGTTGACCAATTTGTCCAATAATCCCATCTCGACTAATCAACTTGCATTAAAAATTATGAATCATGCTATAGTTATTTAAAATTGTAAACATCACGTTAGCATTAATTTGCATAGTAAGCGATTTTCTAAAGTTTAATACTCGTACCCACAAATTCAAAAATCATGTTTTATTAATTCAAATAGCCTACTTTTCATTTATTACCTTTCGAGTAGCACTCGTAGTCGTTAGACTTGACGTTGCTATGGCAACAAATAACTGAACGAATAACACACAGTTGGAGTTGAGTGAAAGTGAAATATCGATGATGTATTCAAAGGCAATGATTATAAAAAAAGACAGTACCGAACCATGCTTGGTGGTGTTAAATTTGTTTGGGGGTGTAAACCAATACAAAACATATATTGTATATGCATGATTTACAACACATTTTTATAAGAACAATGAAATGTATAATGATTTAGGGATCAAAATAATGTTTATAATCTGTGCTCTAAAGACACTTAATTGCAGTCCAATCCAATTGAAACACACAGTAAAAAACTGCCGCCAGTGCCAGTCGTCACTATTCAGTTAAAGAGTGATTTAGTTTGGAATCGTTCATTAAGCGAATGTATCATGACGGAAATTAAATGATTTGTTCTCAACGTAGTCTTTTGAGTTTTCTTAAAAACACAAAACGCGCCAGTGTCTGAGAGTCTAAGTCGTCAGTCGTCCAGTATAGGCTTCGTTGCTAGGTTAGGTTACTAAATCTTTGACACCATTTTCAACCGATTTGCTCCATCGGCTCAATGTGGCGGGCGCGGAGGACGCCATTACTGGCGGCAGTTTTTCCGCATTTACTCAGGTGTCTTTAAAGAGCACAATATTTATAAAAATTGTTTATTGTTTGAGCAAAATTTTCATATATACGTTTGAGAAGCACAAATTAAGCGCTACATCATGATTTGTATAATAATTTGTGCTCACTGGTGGGATCAACTTCACCTACGTCTTGTTTTAGGGAGATTTTATGATTTGTGAATAAAACCTACTCTTATATATTATAAGGATAAATATAACCTACTCTTATAAGGATAAATCATCTTTTATTATAACACCAATGGACAAGCGTTGGCTTAAAAATATAGTGTTTGATTTAATTGGAAAATTTATAAATAGCCTAAATGAGTAAAAATTTAAAAACGTACGTTTTCAGGAAAAACACTTTGCAATTTTTTTCCCCTTTTTTCAAAACTTTTATTATTTTTTTTTATTTCATTAACATTTAAAGTTTCATAAATTGTCCATGGTAACGCATTATCTTTGGCAGTTTTTTTTTAAAAGAGCACCTTAAGTGGAAAAACACAAAATCCTGTCACGACCATAACGGACGTTTAAATGAATATTAAAAATAGTTAATATTATTTTTATAACTATGTTTTGCTACAAATTAATTTACTTTTATGGCCATTATACAATAAAAATTTCACTAAGCTTTTGGTATATTTGGTCTTTCTAGAAAAAAATAAAAAACTCAAAACATTGTAAAAAAGCCAATAAAATCTTTTTAAATTTGTATAACTCCGAAAAAACTTACCTGAGACCCGAAAAATCGTTATGTTTGTATAGAGGTGTGCTTCTTTTGTGTATAAAAACATTGAAATATGATGATATTTTAGTTTTTGAAATTTTTATGATAGAAATCATAAACGTGATGGTCAGGGACAAGCGGTACGGTCGTGAATTGTCTGGAATAATCTACATCTTTCTAAACAATCCTTCAATTATACTGTTAGTTATAATAAAAATATGTGTTTCAATTGAACTAAACTGTTCAATTTATAATGATATTTAAGTTATTGTCACGACCAACCATAGTATAATCCAAAAGGCTGGATTGGTCATGAAAAAACCTGCGATGGTCGTGAAACTTTGGTCGTGAAATAACGTGTTATTTGGCTCTGTTCTGGCGGTAGCCCTGCACCTCATGTTCGAGGATACAAAGTGGACTTCTAGGTTAATCTACCTATTGAAATATCTTATAAACAAAAATTAACACCATGTCTACTTCATCGAATGACTAACTACGGTCATGGACACACCAAAATTACAAAAAACACAATCTTTCCTTTATTAATCTTGTAATTCCTCCTTTCAACTCGAAACGACTGGCACTACAATCCTGACGTACACCCCGAACTAGTCTCTAAAACCAACTGACTCCATCGACGCCAGGCTTGCCACTGTCGTGCTCCAAAGTTGAACATTTTTTCCAAATGGTCGTGACGCCAAATCGAGGGACAGACTTATTTTGTCATGGTAGTCAGTTTGCAATGACAATAAAATTATAATATGCTCCTTTTTTGTAAGTTTAATAACTATTGATGACATAAAAATATGGCTTTATATATCTCGGCATGAATAATTAGTCTAAAAACAGCGTGAAAGTTGGAAAATGTACCCTAGGGACACGTCATGGTCATGAATTTTGAGACTTTAAAAATACGAAAAAAATACCTAGAACCTATTTAAAACCAAATAAATGTGTGTAACATGTTGCCCCAGTCCCAAAAAATACTAAAACGCATAATAATAAACTACAAATCCAGTATATACGAAGTAAAAGGCCAGGGACATGAAAACGTACGTTTTTAAATTTTCACTCAAATAACAAAACACCCCTTATATAAGCTAGACCGGATTGAATTCTTTTCAGTTGTATAACTTAAGGACGATAAATCTACAATGCGATTGTATAATCTGCTATGGTCTGAATTTACCAAATTAAATGTTTTCTAGATCTCTGATAAAAACAAGATGCTAGAGGTGTAAACCTGGTTCACACTTGCTTATGGAGAATATCAGAAGATCTCAGTGACACCACTAATTTACATCTCCCATGTGTGATTTTGATAGTGATTTGGGTGATGAGATACTTTATTCACATATATACAAAAGTATACATGAAAGGCGTTCAGAACAATACATCATACATTATATTGCCTAATAACTAGATAGAAAATTGATACATTATATATATAAAATAAATATTTATTTAAATAACCTTAAACACAAAAAAATTCCTCAAAACTGTATAGCGCTTTGGCCACAAGAAATCTTTTTAATTTCCTTTCAAAACATATCAAACTCTTTTCAGATTTTATTATTTCAGGAAGGTAGTTATAGTATTTTATCCCAGAAGAGTATCATTTAGATTTGGGTACTCACACTTAACCTATTCTTTATTCTTCTGAATCATATCTTCTAGAGTATTCTTCTATTGACTTTTGAATAGGCACTACGTCTTCAGCATCATCCTACACCCAAATATCTTGGTGTCATACTGGACCGCACACTGACATTTAAGGCGCATTGTATTGCGACATGGGGTAAAGTCTCACCGAGGAATAATATTATCAGGAAGCTCACCAGCAGATGCTGGGGTGCTATCCCTAATGTCCCCAGAACCTCAGCTTTAGCGCTCAACGTGCCGGCTGCGGAGTACGCTGCACCAGTATGGAATGCATCGTCACATGCAAAAAAGGTTGACATTGCAGTCAATGACATGGCTCGGATTGTAATTGGGTGTTAGAAACCAACCCCAGTACACAAACTCTATCCTATCATAGGGCTCGCCCCTCCATCAATCCGACGTGATGTCGCTGCCGATGCAGAAAGGACTAAGCAAGAGACTTTGTCACTCATTACACGGCCACCAACCTGCAGAGCGACGGCTTCGGTCCAGAAAGAGCTTTTTATCACGGACACGAGTCCGGGATGGATCACTCTCGAGCAATCGGGTGGCAAGGTGGGAGGCCACGTTGACTAACCCTCCCGTAACAGCCAGGGAGGAATTGGCTCCTGGTGGAGGCCTGCATTACACGGTGTGGAAGACCCTAAATCGAATTAGGGTCGAGGTACCAAAATGCAAGACAAACATGCAGAAATAGGGTCTCTTACCAGACGAAGAAAACATCTTGTGTGCGTGTGGTGCTGTTCAGGATCCTGGCCATCTGCTGAACTGTCCACGCCTAGACCAGTCTTGCACATTAGATGATATTTTACAAGCAAATGACAAAGCCATATCGGTAGCTAACATTTTTGGAAAAGCGAAGTCTGATTTCCGGACACGGAAAGTAAGTAGGTACTCCGTAGGCTTTTAATCTGTTCTGTGTCCAAAATGTTGACTACATGATACATTTGACTATTGATAGAACTAGACATTCCATCCCCATGTTAAAGTTAGTTGTACCAAATCTTTTTTTAAATCAAAATGTACCTAATTGAAGGAGCCACTGATGTAAGTTACTGATTTCTGTCGCATAGGCACATTTTTAACCAGGCCAAACTGATGGGATGTCTTATTTTAAGCAATAGTACTGTACTGTATCTAGGCCCCTCGCCCACTATACGATTTCGGTCCTACGACACTGTGTTGTACGATATTTTTATCTATGTGCGGTCCTCGCCCACTTTACGACACTATCGTAAAAATGACCAGTTGCTACGTAGCCGACGAGTGTGTGTGTGTTGCGAAATATCTCAACAGGGGCTCTGTGTCAAATAGTAAAAACAATGAATCCGTTACGTGTTGTTGCAATGTGGCTGCTGTGGCGCAGAATTAAGCGGTGTGCGATATAAGCGGAAGTGCTGGATTCACCCAATTAATTGAAGTAGGGAATACATTGGAGCATTCCAAACTCTTTTTGAAGAACTTCGGAGTGATGGTAAAAAGTTTTTCAGTTACTTCAGAACGACTGAAGTAGAATGTCCTTTATCCTCCGATTGTTCAAAATCCTCTCTCAGAACAGAGCAAACTAGTTTCCACACTTCTTTCTCTGCATCCTTAGAATCGTCAAAAGTTTTATCCCACAGAACTGGTTTTGCTACCACTAATTAAATAATTAAATCAAAATAATATTGTCAATTATCACGTGGACGACTGCACCACAACAGTTTTTCGTGGTCGTGAGATTATTGTATAGTGGGCGAGCACTCATAAGATCCAATGGTTCACTATTTAGTACAATAAAAATATGTTTTGACCCCAAAAAAATTAGCACAACCGGGGAATTTGGTACAGATGTTGGTTATACCTTCCTCTTGAACATACTAAAAGTCCCCTAAAATTGAAGCTGTGCTACGGCCGCTATTGAAAAATGACGGCATATTTCTGTATTTTTCGCTATAGTGACTTTATTATTAGAGATACAAGAAAAAGCTAAATATACAAAATGTAGTCCCTAAAAATACACATTTTTTGTATTTATTATCTTTCTCTAAACCCAACAGGTTATGAGTTATTTGTGATTAAGTATATTTAGTTTTTTCTATTTATCAAAAATAGGTAAAACACATGGAAATTGACGGTTACTTTCAAGGATTAGGATAATTCATCCCATTTAGTTAAATAGTGTGATAATAAATATAAAATCTTAAAATTTAACTTTATCTTATGAGTAAAACAACTCCTCCACAGCAAACCTACAGACTCAGCAAATTTCCATTTGATTGGATGTTTTATTAAATGTATATAAATAAAATTAGGTTCAACAGGTACCTAGGTTTGCTGCTACAGGGAGTTTAATATAGTGTTTTTTTTTTTTAGTAAAATATCAATGACTTAGTATCAAATAACTAATTTTGCAAGTTTGATCATAATAAATATATAAACAAGCAAACTACAACAGTTAACTTATTCATAAGAATAGCAGGGGTTATTTAAATTTACAATTTAAAAATTTCATATACACATTTTGGTTGTGTTTAATAAAAAGGTGGCGATTATTTGTCACGATTCGAATATTAACTAAAGGGGTTTTCAAAAGGAGATGGAGCAAGTTATTTAAGTAATATTAATTTGTACCAAGTATCGGACATATTGTATGCAGTGAGGTAATTAACCATATTTTGTAAAGTACGTAATATTACTTAAATAACTTGCTCCATCTCGTTTTGAAATCCCCTTCAGTTAATATTCGATTTGTGACAAATAATTGCCATCTGTTTAGTAAACACAACCAAAATTCGTATATTCAAATTTGTAAATAATTGTCAATTTAAAACTCCCATGCAATTCTTATGAATAAGTTAACTGTTTTAGTTTGCTTGTTTATAGATGTATTATGATCAAACTTGGAAAATTAGTTATTTGATACTAAGTTATTAATATTTTACTAAAAAAACAAACTATAATAAACTACATGTAGCAGCAAACCTATGTACCTGTCGAACCTAATTTTATTTATATACATTCAATAAAACATCCAATCAAATGGAAATTTGCTGAGTCTGCAGGTTTGCTGTGGCGGAGTTGTTTTACTCATAAGATAAAGTAAAATTTTAAGATTTTATATTTATTATCACACTATTTAACTAAATGGGATGAATTATCCTAAACCATGAAAGTAACCGTCAATTTCCATGTGTTTCACCCGCTTTTGATAAATAGAAAAAACTAAATATTCTTAATCACAAATATCTATAAAACCGTTGGGTTTAGAGAAATATGATAAATACAAAAAATGTGCATTTTTAGATGGACTACATTTTGTATATTTAGCTTTTTCCTGTATCTCTAATAATAAAGTCACTATAGCGAAAAATTACAGAAATATGCCACCATTTTTCAATATGGCGGCCGTAGCACAGCTTCAATTTTAGGGGACTTTTATTATGTTCAAAAGGAAGGTATACCCAACATCTGTACCAAATTCACCGGTTGTGCTAATTTTTTTTAGGTTTATGGAATTTTTTTTCTTATTTTTACTGCACTAATTGGAATGTGGTCGGTCTGACACAGTGTCGTACGACCAAAATCGTATAGTAGGCGAGGGGCCTAATATGTGAGGTCAATTATCTCAGTAACAAAAATAAGGACAGAAAATAGAATATTATACACTAGGGCATTCTATAACTGGCTCGGACAACTATTTAAAACAAATAAAATTGGTTACAGCTGGTCCATATAGATTGGAGTCTTTTTCAGTATCCAAAAGTCAATAATGATAATGATACTCTTTAAAAACTTATTACTCTCTCTACTCAAAAAAGTTTCATGTCAACCCCTTTCTCCAAATGTATGGTGAACATTTTTTAAGGAAATCCTTAAATGAATATGTATAATGTTCTTTAAAATACAGAAAATGGTTCACAAAGAGAGTGAAGGTTTAAAATTGAAACACAGGTAACTAAAAAATACAAAATATATTTTTTCTATCACAGTTTTTTTACAAATTGATTGCCAGGGGATATTGATACACACAAAAGGAAATCGTTACAATAATTATAAGATTTTTTCACTTTTAAATACATGAAAAGGAAATGCTAACTTTGTCATGTTACAGTACTTCTTATACAAGATGCAACAAAATATTTATGCTGACAGTTAAGATGACAGTTTTTGCTGCTGTACTGTTGAGCAAGGTTGGTGAGGGGTGGATGAGATAGACACGCTCTAGAAAGATGTATGGAGGAAGGATATGCGCCAGACTTTTAATCAATTGTAATCATGTTTGTGACTGTCCAGTAATGGTTTGGGAACTCATTCAAGTTTATTCAACCCAACACATTTGTACATTTCAACATATTCAGACATCACGTTCATATATATATAATAAACATATCACTGAATATTGTTTTTGGCCTCTAGGGACATTAAAATAAAAAAGTAAATCAGTCATGAGTCTAGGTTTTACCATGTTACCTACGGTCAAACGCACATCATCTCAATCTACAGACAATAACTTTACTCTTACATCAGCTGGGTGAAAGTATGAGAGTGTATGTGTGTGTTGGGCTGTGTAAGGGTGTGCTTGCTCATTTATTGGGAAGTTATTAGCTTGCATCTTCCAATTTCCAATAGGTTGGGTGGGAAGAGGGAGTGGGATTCGACAAATAGTTTGTTCTTTAATCACCAATCACACAGTCCTCCAGCACAACCTCTAAAACAATAAAAATCTGTTTCCTTCTTTAATTATTGTACTGAGCCGTAGTTTTGATTTGAGTTTTGCAGTCAAGGGATCTCAAGTTTCGGGGACATTGCATGGCTGGTCACCAGAAGTTAGGGTTTGTGACTTTCTTGTAGGGGTTCCTTACACAACTAACCCCTGCACACTGGACAAACTGAGAAAAGCCATAAGCCATGAAATTGCCAACATGCCTTGTGCAAACTTAGAAAAGGTTCCATAGTTTTACCTCCAAACTGGAGGAATGCTCAATGAAAGAAGTGCATTGTATAAAGGATGTTATATTCAGATCTTAAACACAGTTGATTCATTGTTGTGATGTTACTTTCACTAATCTACACGAGCACCTTTCTACAATATGCAATTCAACTTTTCATATCAATTTAATTGTTTAGTCTAAGTTTTTTTTACTTAAAAACCATCAGATATTTTGCCGCATCCAGTACTTAACAAGCCCTCAGAGAAGAACAAGTTTACTCCATTATCTAATTTTTGTCCAAACCGACAGCAGGTTTGCAATTAAATTTAATATACCATTGACAATGATTTTTGGTATATGCATGTATGTCATTTTTAAGCTCACTTTTGTCACATTGAGAAATCCTTAAAACAACAGATTAAAAAAAAAAATATATTATACAGGGTTAACAACTTTACTGTGCCACCATTACTATCTCAACAACTTAGATGAAGGGAAAACTTTAAATGGGTAACTTCACCTAGTTTTTGGCGCTATTATAAAATATAAAATAATAAAAAAAATATTTTTCCTAGGTGAAGTACCCCATTTGAAGATTTCTCTACATATAATAGTTTCTTTTTATGTATTTAATGGTTGTGAATTGTTACACAATTACAATAGATTATCTTCTTGTACCACATCTATTTCAAAACTCCCCAAGCTCCAGCCTTTAAAGAATTAAAATATAGACCTCTTTGATGTGAGCCGCCAGGGTCTTCATAGATTCTAAATACGGCCCTGCCTATAGTGCATTCACAAAACTGTTTAGAAAATAGCTACATACATACACTTCCTAAATAAATCCCATTAAATGATCTGTCATACATGCTTCAAACTTTCATAACTTAAAATGGTGGGTACTCTCTATACACTAGCAATATTGTGCAATAAACTCAATACACTAGCAATATTGTGCAATAAACTCAATACACTAGCAATATTGTGCAATAAACTCAAAATTTCATCATCTGTACATCACGATAAAAAACAAGCAAAGTTAGTTAATTTTGATTGAAAGTTTGAAGTCGGTGATGATAGTTCAAAACAATATTACATAGATCTTTAGGCTTATATTTACATTTTTTACTTATGTTTGGACTTCTTTATACTTTGTTGCAAATATGTCGATTTGTTTTGGATTAATTACAAGTTGTTCATGTTGTAACCTAAAAGTAAAGCTAGTAACATGATTTTAACAAATGTTTAAAAATTAAAATTGTTATACTCTATTACATCTAGATATTAATTTACAACTTGATTTACTGTTCTTTGTAAGAACCTAACAAAACTATGTAATTAAAAATAATTGTAAAATCACATCAACATAATTTATTTGTTTCTAATGTTAATGTTGAAAACCTAGAAGAGTTATTTACAATTCTTTGATCACAATTTATTTATGATTTATTTACTAAGACAACATGGATTTTAAAAATATAGCTTTTTTAAATATTGGTATAAAAATATAGGTGTATATTTATTTCAAGATTATCGATTTTTACACGATAAAAATAAGATTATCTTTTATTTTGTTGTTGTTCATTACTTAACAGTCTCTCTCATGTTAAATGTTGTTCATTTATACAAATACCGTATTAAAATAATACTTTAAGTATTTACAAGTATAAAATCATGCGATAATTGTAATATTTCTGACAACAACGTTTCAAATTAGGTATGGATGAACATATTAAATAAATCAAACAACCCGCTACTATTCAGTAAAAATACCCCCACAAATACCTCCACCGCTGCAAACCTGCAGACTGAAAGAATTTCTATTTGTCTAATTGAATTTTTAACTAAAATATTTCTTCAAACATGTCAGATTTTATTCCGTATTTTAAACAGCATTAGGTTAATACAGTAAGTAATCCAATAGCTTATATGCTATGCTATAGAGGAAATTCATTAAAACAAATTAACTTCCCTTCTGATTGAAAATTAACAAAGATAAATTTAGTCAAAGTTAAATTAAAATGAGTGTATAATAAACAATTTTTAACAGCTACGTTGTGGTAACTCCTACCTAAGGTTTAAGGATTTGATGCAAGGCACATTTTAAAATTTGACATGGTAAGAGATTATACTGATTCATACAAAAAGGAAGATGTTACACCTGATTTGATTCTACCAGCTAACTAAACAACTCATTATAGTTATAACTCATCTTTTTCATCCTCAAAATTGTAATCATCATCAAGAGTTTGTTTGCAAAAACGAGCAGAATTTGAACACAATCGTATGTCAATGTTGTCGACTCCACTGCGGAATAATTTCATTGCCGTGTCTTCATGCTCCTCTAGGATGCTCTCACACTAAAAAAGATCATCAATGTAAATTAAAACAAGCATTAACAACTCAGACTTAGAATAGGCAATTGAAGATGGGTACAAATAATTTAAAAACGATTTTGAAAATACAACAAAAAACAATCAGATTGATACATAAATTAAAATATGACCAGTCCACCAAATCCTATTTTAGAGGGGTGGGTATTTTACAGTTCACGCCTTATATATTTTTGATACAATTTAATATTTTTTCCATATTGCTGAGACTCAAGAATTACCTGTGCATAATTATAATACATGGGGTAAAAATTATTTAGTTAAAGTTAAAACGAAAAAACAAATCTAAATTTATGACAAAACTGAAAGCATTTTACTTGACCTTGCACCTTACAGTATAGAAGATTTTAGTAATACCAATTTTAAATAATGTTTAGTATTTTGTAATGTTTTGTGGAGCTCAGCCTCCACAACCTGAGGTACCCAATTCAAATGTCCCGCCAAGAAGGCACACTCAACTCACGACTGATCGCACATGCGCGGCGAGCACGTGAGCTCAGTGGAGGAAGCGAGGACGGGGCCTTTTTGTCGGTGATCCGTAAGAAGATGGACGTGTCGGGGTAGGAACCCGGGAACATGGAGGTAAGGCCCCCACGAGAGGTATGGTGTTAGATATCTAATTAGTTTAAATTTCATTAATTATTATTTCCAGATTCTGTAGTCAAAATTGCTTATTTTATTTATAGCGTCACCTTTCAATTTGGATTTTCTCAAATGTTAGTTCACGTTGTGTCCAGTTGACTGATTAATAATTATTGCATACATTCAAAGATTATGGTATTTCTGTAGTTAAAATGGTTCGATTAGTATTAATAATCATCAAAGCTGGCTCTTTGGGTCTGTGATTAGCCGGTAAAATTTGTCTCCTCTAGTTAAATAAAAGGATCCAGTTGTTGTTTCCTACACGAACAGTTTGGTCGTTGTAGTGAATCAAACGACCACAATCACCAAAATGTAGCTGAAATACGCCACAGTTTAACTGTTTCTTATTGCTAATTTAGATAGTAAGTAACAATAGACACTATTCATGTATAACAAAGTTGTACTGTATTATGAATAAAAACTTTTTTCCTACAGTTACCAAACAATGTACATGTTCTCTCACTGATTTGAGAAAGCAAAGTGGCCAATTTGCTCATCAGTGAGACAATGTTAACATTGTCTCACTCCAGATTTGCAACGTGCAAGGTCGTATGCGCGCGAAATACGTTGGCAGCACTGGCCAGTAAATCCACCAGTAAATAGTTGGCACTGGTAAATCAGCTGGCCAGTTGTTGTACTGTTGTATCATTAAATGTCATATTAAAAGTTCACTTCTGTGTTAAAATATGTTACGTTTCTTTACCAATTTATTTGTTTTATGGAAACTGTAGGAAAAATATAATGTGCAACTCGAGTGCAAAGTGCAATTGCCTCACTCAAGAAACCATTCCTCACTCGCCTACGGCTCGTGAGTAAGTATTTCTCTCGAGTGAGTCAATTGCTCATTTTGCTCACTAGTTACACAAATAACTATTGAATCTTGAAATTCTACTATTAAAGCTTAACAATAACAACTCCTTTTTTGCTACCATGACATGACAAGCAAGAAAACGCTCAGCTGAGCAGTGACTTTCAGCTAAGACTGAGTTAGGTATTGATAACAGGATATTACATTTAAGATAGTTTCAATTCAACCCTTGCTTAAGGAATAAGAATGCACTGCAACAAAAGCACGGAATTTTTAAAACAACATTTTTAGATAACAACTGTTTTGAGTGTTGGCAGTGGCGTACTGTCATAGTTGCGGGCCTGGGGCGGCTTAGATGAGAGGGCCTTTTTTACATACATATATATATATATACAAGTGAAATAATAAATACCATAGTAGGCCTAACATGTTTAAAATAATTTTATGTTTAAAATTATTTTAAACAGGGTACCATGGTGTTTATTAAAAAAGTAACCCTAAACAGTAATTAAAATTAAAAAGAAATATACGCTTTTAATGTATTTTGTATCACTGATTAAATGAGCTTACTTCAACTATTTTAAATGTAATCTATTTTTGTATTTGAGAAAAATTGAATGATGCTAAATTAAATTTTCCTTGAAGTTTTTAACATTTTAAGTTTTTATGAGTTGGAGATTCGAAATAAGCTTGAGCACTCCAAGAAGTAACACAAATCAAGTTTTTTTCTGACACTTCTTTAAATTTGTTTTATTTAGGAGATAGGCCTACTATTTTTGTATAAAATACATTATATAATTATATTAGGCCCCTATCTTTATATTATACATTATATTTTACTATAATTGGTCCAAACGACTTCTGTGATCGGGGCAAAAAAGAAAGATATTGTCATCTGTGAAGACGAAATCGTGAGCGTCCGTGTTTGGGGTCGTAATCTCCGTCTCCCGCGGTCGCGCGGGTTATCTCCGAGACCGCGGAGCAATTGTAAACATGTCCTATGTTAACGGTGGAATAGTGAACATCTTTCGCGGACACAGGGATATATTCTACAAGCGGAAATCGTCAATATCTCCGGCGAACGCGTGGACAACATTATCGTCCCCTGCAATCGCGGCGAAATTGTGAACACGGAACATCTATTTGCGGTTGCAAGACCTTATTATCATCACCCGCGATCGCTGGGAGTCGTGATTTTCGATCGCGCAATCTTTGCAGACACTTCCGGTGATTGTGAGAACAGATTATTATATTCAAAAGCAAAATTTATTTTCGAATTTTCGAGACCCAAGTAAGGCCCCTTCCTAGGCCAAGAGGCCCTCGGCAATGGCCGTGTTCGAAGTTAGGGGAATACGGCCCTGATTTGGGGGCCTATGTTGGTGTGGGGCCTGGGGCGGACCGCCCCCCCCCCCCCCCTCGGTACGCCACTGAGTGTTGGGTGTTTAACCTGGCCTAAAGTCTTTAACCAAATGTTGACATAGTTTACTTACATGGTACTTCAAAGTATGGATTTCACCATCAGTGACAATATCTACGTCTTGGAGGTCCGGATTCATCTTCCCATCTTCCAAGACTAGTTTTAAAACAGCCAATTGTCCATTAGATTTGTATGTGGCACGGACATAATCTTCCATTCTATCACAAATCTTCTCAATAACATCTGATAAAAATACCTCTGACCGTCTTAACTCTACCTGCAATTGTAATAAACATGTGATCATTAAAATATACCAAATAATTGCACCATAGTTTAAAAACATTGAGTTGTAAGTTAAAAAATTTTGTAAAATTTATTTTACTAGATTACAATGTGGTTACGAGTACAAATTAATCGCTATTCAGTAGTCGATACTGAAATGTAGATGTTTAGCTCACCTGATACATTAAAAAAAATATGATTGGATTAAACATCAATTAATTAACTGTTGAGTTAGTTGTAACATTTGCAATGCAAAATGTGACTATCTGCATAGGTCCAATCAGAAACTGTCAAGGTGTTGAACTACTGAATCTTTGATAGAATATAATTAACCTCCATCACTGCTAAATGCATCAACATTTGTTGGAATACAGCTCGTGACATCTAATTGCTGGCACTTGGCCGATCGCTACTAGCAGCTGGTTCAAAAAAATCATGTCTCGTCATGCGGGTTGCGTCAACTTGTCCTCGCGACTAACGTGAAGGCGCTCAAGTACATGATACATGAGGAGTCAACTCCGTGAGGCAGCGGAAATATTTGCAGTCTGGTCTTTTCCTTACCTCCACCCACCTCCCACTGCCCGCACTAGGCCAAGTGCCAGCTTAGAAGTCAGGAGCTGTACACATGTAGATAGATATTACCAAAATAAAGCTCAGGAATCTAATTTATGAAAGAATTCTTATTTATGATCTATTTGCTTTCTAAAATGTCAATTGAGTTGCAAGCACAAACAAGAATAAGTAACAGTGTTTTCTAAGCTCAACAGTTTAAGTGAATTTTAATAGTTTTAACTACTCTAAATTTTGTAAAAATCATAAGTATGAAAGAAATAAGAGAGGAAAATATTTTGATAAATTAAGTTTTAAAGATTTATAGAATAGTAATCTTTAAATCAGCTTATACAAGTACTGGACCAAGTTAACCTATATTCAGGTTTTTTAAACCATGGACAAAATTTTTATTTTGTGAAAATACAGTTTCAGAAGGAAAACTATTTTAATTTGTGAGTTTATTTTTATTTATATATCTACTGAAAAACTTTTGTTGAAAATTTGTTTCAAAAACTTTGTGTGAATATGTAATTGATTACTAGCCTATATCAATAGAATACACACCATATAATTTGTTGAAACGGTGGAAGTAGATTTTAACAGCAGTTTAAGGTATTTGCCTTGAAATCACTGAAACACTAATATAAACTACTCAAACCAGTACCTACTCTGCAAAGGCTATCCAGCAACTAATTGGCCCAGCACACCTTGGCCTCAACCTAGGTGTAGGTCAAAGGGCTGTTATCAGTGAGATAACTGTGCATAGCATTGCTGACCTATCTGTTTGGTTTATTTACTTAGTGATTTTGCCAGAACTAATATTTTTATGCAAATTTGAAGTTAAAACCTTTTTAAAAGTTAAAAAATATTTTGTCTTTACATGTCTGTCAAGTACTTTCATTTTAAGCCTAAAAATAGTGGACATTAGTAAACATAAACAAATTCAATTTTAACTGTTATGGACAATAAGTATAAATTTAAAAAGGGTGATAGGGTTTTTGCTAAAGTAAAAGGTCATCCTTATTGGCCTGCTGTGATTGAGGGGATTGATGCATCCAACGACAAGGTCAAGAAATATAAAGTTATTTTCTATGGCAGTAACGAAGTAGGCTTTATCAAGGAAATTGATATCTGTTTGTTTCAAGAAAACAAATCTAAGTATGGTGTTCTTAAGCAAAAAAACATCAAATTTAATAATGCTTTGAAGGAAGCTGAACAAAGTTTTAATTCTAGCATGAAACTTAGGAAAAATAATACAAAGTCCAGATCTACTAACGACACACACCAAAGTGATACAAGTATGTTACATTCGACCTTTGAAAGCTCCGACACATCATGTACCATAAATAGTCCCACAGAACCCAACCTACATACAATCACATCGACTCCAAAAGAAGTACCTCAAAATAAATATAATAATACAATAAATGAAATCGAAGATAAAGGAAATATAACTCTGTCACTACTAGAGTCTAAATGGCTTACGGATGACACAATTAGAATTATCTTTGACATTTTGAATGATTTATTTCACAAGGAAACATTTTTTGTTAATCCTGTCATAGCTTTGGCCATTAAAACCCTTAATGATTATGAAGACATCCTCAAGCCACAAAACCTTGATAAGAAGCGATTTGTGTTTATAGCAGTAAATGACTCATCCAACATTCAACCAATAGGAGGATCAGGAACACATTGGAGCCTTCTGCTGTGGGATGTGCTCCAGAAGGTTTTCTATTATTTTGACTCACTAAAAAATGCTAACCTTCCACATGCAATGACAATAGCTGATAAGATAATGAATGTCTATCACCCTTCAATGAGCGCAACGGTCACAAACGTCACATCGCCGCAGCAATCAAACTTAGCAGATTGTGGAATCCACATGTTACTGTCTGCGGAGCTCATAGCCAACAGACTCCAGAATGAGCCAACTTCAATATCTCTAACAGTACTTGAACAGACCCTACCTAAAGTTTTTTCTGAATCACAAATTTTATGTGAAAGAGCAAAACTGGCATTAATTACCCATAATAATTCATTTATGCATCTAAACAAAAACACATTACTCGATCTTTTGTTTGATGGGTTAGGTACAAAAAATAAAGAAAATACATCAAGTTCACATAATGGTAATACGGATTCAAAGAATACGGATTCAAAGAAGACTAAACTACCCAAAGCTCAACTAACAAAGAATTTCAATAACAATAAAAAAAAGAAGAGGAATCACAACATAACAGCGCAGAATAACTTACCTGAATTAAAACCACCATTGCTAAATCATCAAAATCAAGACAATAGTAAAATAAAAATATCTGTGTATTCAGATAGCCAAGGAAGGAATATTGGTCCTAAGATTGAACAAAGTGACCCTGAAAAATTTCGGGTGGTAGGATCAGTAATGCCAAATGCAGGGCTTATACAAGTCGCTGAAACTGCATTGCATTGTAAAGAAGAAATCATTACCATCATTGGAGGAACAAATGACACACTACGACATGATCTATCCGGAATATTTTCCTCCTTAGAAGAAAGATTAAAAAAATTAAGTCTAACTAAACCAGTTATAATAACCTCTATACCCCACAGACATGACCTATCAAACACACATCCGATGCATAATGATATAGTTTTGGCTAACCACTATATCAGAGAATTAGGAGCTCGACTGGAATCGGTACATGTGGTGGACCTTGATAACCTCAGGAGATACCACTTTACGAATCATGGCCTCCATTTAAACAATACAGGAAAAAACGTACTGGATCGCCTTATCACTAACAAAATTAAAAAAATAATGAACTGTCAGGCTAATATTGATCAAGAAAATCATCTTGAAAAACCTAGAATCTATGTAACGGACAGGCACATGTCAAAGATAATAGAAGAGTATAGGAGTGATCGGACTGTAGCTTTTGCACATAGCATCTCGGCTGACTTCTGTGATTCCCGCCATATGTCTGCTGGTGTGGCAGTTGTCTTCAAAGACTATTTTGGCAAACCAAGTCCCTCCCAATGCCTTAGTCACCACTTAGCCCTACAAAACACCCAAGGGGCCTCAATCTACAGCCTTATAACAAAGAACCGTTATTATGGCAAACCTAACAACTGGGACTATGACACGGCCTTTCACCAACTGAAAAACGACTTCAAAAGAAGAGGGTTTCACCATCTAATATGCTCACCAATCGGATGTGTGCGAGATAAAATTAAACTGGAAAAATTTACTTCAAACATTGTCGACTTTCAACGTGAAACCGAGGCAGATGTTACTATTGTGTCCTATCATCAAGACTCCCACAGAGAATTGAGAAACGGCTTGTCTCATACAGAATTTCTCCACAAAATGACAAATTTATTGCACATGAAGACACAACTAGTGAGCATAGCGGCACAAGAAAATATTGGTGATGAGTCCCTGACAATACCAACTTGTCATAATCTACCTGCTTCAAAAACACAGCCACCTGACTCAACCACAGTGGTTAGAGCCCAACCTGCTGCATCCCCGGAGTCGACAACTGAGAAATTGTCCAGCCCCCAGGCAACTCCAACCCAGTCAACTGTAGTCACCATTGAGGGAGGGAGCAGTCCTACATCAGCTTCACCAACATCAGCTTCTGTAGTGTCCAGTGAAAGTGCTAATGGTCATTCTAGTGAGTCCCACAGTAGTAATGATGGGATTAGTCTACCCGTGCCCTCTTTAAACTGCTCTCCAAAGGTAACTCTGGTCACATAGCTAAAACTTTAAAATTCAAAGATACAACAATTTTCCATCAAAATATCCAAGGCTTAGCCTCAAAATTAGAGTCCTTACAAATTGTTCTTGATGAAATAAACCCCGATATAATAGTTTTAACAGAACACAAAATAAAATTGCAGGAAATTGATCGTTTGAACATTGAACATTACAAGCTCAACTCTTATTTTTGCCGTACAAGTTCTAATTGGGGAGGAGTTGTAATTTTAAGTAAAGAGCACTTAATTTGGTCACGGGTGGCTATTCCCAATCAGGAATGTATTCTGGAAGAGAAGCAGTTTGAGTGTTGTGCTACAATGTTTGTAATTGATAAGGTTAAATTTGTCTTGTTAGGTGTATACAGATCCCCAAAGAGCAATGTTAATGTGTTTTTGGATAGGCTTGAGAGTATTATCAACTCTTTTGTTTCCAAAAATTTGAAAAATACACATTTAATAGTTGCAGGTGATATTAATATCGATGTACTGGAAACCGACAACAATCGAGCAAAAAACACACTTTGCAGGTTGAAAAACATTTTAAGGAGTTTTCATATGAGTTGTGCTGTAAATTTTCCAACCCGAGTTTTTAATGGATCAACTTCAGCAATAGATAACTTTCTTACTAACTTTAAAAAAGATGAAATTAAAGCAAGCGGTGTAATTACATTACTGTCAGATCATGACGGTCAAATTCTCCAAATTTTAAATTCACAAACTAAACAATGTAATACTGATTATATAATTGACAATAGGAGACAATTTAGTAAAGAAAATAAAGAATTGTTTAAAAATTACATAGAAGCTGAAAATTGGCAGACAGTTATTTTTTCTCCAGTTGATAAAAAATTTGATGTTTTTTTCAAACTGCTCTTATACTACTTTGACTTATCATTCCCCAAAAGAACAATGAAATTAAGAACTACAAGAAAATCTTGGATAAATGACAGTTTAAGGGAAGAGAAAAAACAGATTATTCAAATAAATAAACAAGCTCGTTTCAATAATGACTTAAATTTGGCAAAATTAGGTAGATTAAGAAATAAAATATATAGAAAAAAACTGATTGAAGTAAAAAAACAGTTTTATGATAGCAAGATTAAGAAATCCAAAAATGTAATTAAAACTACTTGGGATATTATAAACTCAGAAACCAGGAAAAGTTCAGTTAATTGCACAAATAATATATTTTTAGTAAATGGAAACAAAAGAGTTACAGATCCTCTCGAAATTAGTAATTTATTCAATTCTTATTTTATTAATGTTGTGAAGGACAGGCCTATTAATGTGTCCCCTTCTTGTAGCCAACAGACTTCCAGAGATATCCGTGAACAACTATCTCCAACCGGCTCAACCTGTGTCAATATTCAAAATCAATTCTATTTTCGTGACACTAATAAAGATGAAATTGAAAAAATCATAAATTCTTTTAAAAACAAACTATCCTCCAGCCATGACGGGATTCCAATGTCAGTCATAAAATTTGTAAGAAAGCAGCTAAGTAAAATTCTCTCTCATTTAATCAACTCCTCTTTTGTTAGTGGCATTTTTCCAGACAATTTAAAAATTGCTAAAGTAATACCAATTCCTAAATCTAATGAGGCTACAGATATTGGTAATTACCGACCAATATCTTTGCTATCACCAATATCTAAAATTTACGAGAAAATTGTTTCTAATCAATTAACTGTGTTCTTAGAAGAAAATTCAATCCTAGAAGACATCCAACACGGATTTAGGAAAGATAAGTCCACTATTACAGCGATTGTTGGCTTTGTCGAATCAGTCATTGAGTCAATTGACAAGGGTGAGCACGTGTTGGGAGTGTTCATGGATTTGTCGAAGGCGTTTGATAGCGTTAATCATGAACTATTACTTTTTAAATTAGAAAAAATTGGAATCAGGTATAACTCTCTTAATTGGTTTAAATCATACTTATCAAATAGACAACAGTTTGTTGAAATAACTCACATCACTAAAGACAATTATAAATCAAAATACAGTTCAAATATGGGCACAATAAGATCTGGTGTACCTCAAGGATCGGTCCTGGGACCTTTACTTTTCATTTGTTACTTAACAAATTTTAAAAAGTGTCTAAATTTTGCCCCATGTACAGGTTTGTATCTTTATGCAGATGACTCTAATCTTAAAGTATCTGGGAAAACTGCAGAAGATGTTGAGTTGCTATCCACAATAGAAATAGCTTGTATTGAGGATTTTTTTAATAATCACAATTTAAAATTAAATGAAAGTAAAACCAAATGTGTCACATTCAAAACAAAACAAAACAAAAACAATTCCAATCCTAATATTGAAGTAAATAACCAACCAATTGAAATAACAGAAGCCGTAAGGTTCCTTGGCCTGACATTGGACAGCAACTTGTCTTGGGACAAACATTGTAAACTTGTTATCAATAAAATAAATTCTGGTCTTTGTGCGATTAGAAAAATGTCAAAACTATGCAGTGTTGATGTTTTAAAAATGATCTATTTTTCCCATATTCAATCCCATATATCTTATGGCATATGTGTATATGGAGCCACCTCAAATTCGAATCTAGACCAAATTTTGACAATACAGAAGCAATCAATCAGAGCTATGTTAAAAATGAACAAAGATGATTCTGCAAAAGAACACTTTAAACGTCTAAGGATCCTCACTGTTTATGGTTTGTATGTTCTTGAATGTATTATGTTTGTCAAAAACAAAAATTTTATTCCACCAATTAAAGAAAATAATCATAACTACAATACACGTAACAAAAATAATTTTGTAATTGGAAAACACAAATTAGAGCTCTTAAAAAAAAAGACTGTCAATGCAGGACATGAATTTTTAAAATTTATTCCTTTGAAAATTAAAACAGAACAAAAACCCAACATTTTTAAAAAACGTCTCAAGGAATATTTAATGGACCTGTCCTTGTACTCGTTAGACGAATTGAAAATGGCGATATCATAGTTTTAAGCATTAGTTTTAACTTATTTGACACTATTCATGTACAACTATGCATACTATGAATAAAGATTCTTGACTATGACTATGACTATGACTATTATTTTATATTAAAAACTATGAGTTGCTTTCAAAGTCATAGTTTTTAATATAAAAGAATGACAAGATTTTTAATACTGTATAATAAATGTGTCTTGAATAAGATTAACTTTGCGAGATCTCCTATTGATACCATACTCGTCAACAACAACAAATAATAAGGTCAGTAATTGTAAAATTGAAATTGCACTACAGACTTACTGATGATTTTTTCATCTCCCCGTTTCCATCAAGCCTGTAACTACCTACATCAACTTTTTTGTCAGGACTTGTTTTGTCTATTTCTTTTTCGATTTCTTCCACAATTCGTTGGCAAACTGTAACAAAAGGTTTTACATAAATCTTTGACTTAACAATGCAGCTAATCTCAATGGAGATGAACAGGTTGAATACTCAAACAAGAAGTACCTAAGAAAAGTATAACCCTAACAATATAAAATAGTACCTAATAAAATTACATAGGTATTCTGGGAACGATATTTTATTTTGTGAACCATTGCAGATAATGCAATAAAACGTTGTAAATAAGTACGGTACCTAAAATATAATTTTTCAACCAAATATAATTTTTTTCCATCGTACCTGGGATGGACCAGACGGAGTCGAAAGGAAATCTTAAAAAAACATAAGTCAAGTAACTTAGTACATTAAACTAAAAGGTAATTCCCCAGCCAAAACAGCGGCAGATTGAATTAACGATCTTGAACTTGTTTAACAAAGCTAAGTGTTTAACCTCGACACCCCTCAATGCTGACTGTCCAAATCCCTGAATAGCTTCCCAGTGACCGCAATTAAACTCTTCAATAGTCTGCCTGAAGAAGTCAGAAGTATGGATGTGGCTGGGTTTAAAACCTCAGTGAAGGAAAAACTTCAAAATAGGCCTATCTACTCATTCAACGAACTAGATGACGTGCCACTTTTTTAACTCGCCGCCATCTCAGTTCAGTTTTTAAATTAAATTTGACACAGTCTATCCGGAATACCGGCCAGAGACGAAGCCTTCAAGTAAGTTTCTATTCCCTGTAATATTAAACTGCTGCTGTTTTGGATAGGACCAACCTTTTTGGTCAGGTTTGCGGCACTGTTTTCATTTAATTTTTAATACACTTAGTTTGATATACTATTTGATTTATGCTCTCATTAAAAATGTCCTTCTGACCCTTTGTGGAGTGTCCCATGTATGATTAAAAAACATTAAATTTGCTTCAAAGAGTTTGTTTAGTAGGTAACAGTACTTACGTGTACTTAAGTGCTCCTTGATCCATTATCTGCAATGGTTACAACAAAAAATAGCTATTGCGGAACTTTTAGGGACAAGGAATGATAAGCTCTATTAAATAACGCTAACTTGTGATTCTAAATCACCGCTGTTTTGGCTAGAATTAACTTTTTGAGGCTGGACTTGCGACACTATGTTATACCCATAGATGGACTACCTTTAATTTAATGTAATACTCGACCTGTGCTCTCATTAAGAGATCTCCTTTTGAATCCTTATGGGTCATCTTAAGTTTAAAGTGAAAAATAGTAGAAATATGTTATATCGTAGTAAGACAAAAAGTGGGATAAAAAATAAGAAAGGAAAAACAGAGGTATAAGTAGAAGACCAAATAATCAGCCAGACTTAGAAGGTTCAAATTTCGAGTTAGCAAAAACTTACACTTCATCTATGTGAAAACAAACAAGATGACAGAATCCAAAATGTAGGACTAGACTGGCAGCAGCTCAAAGATGCTATTGAAGTATGTCTAAACTAATTGGGAGCATATTACTACTAACCACAAGTAAACTTCACATCACATTTAAATTTTGAAGCTTGTTTTTCGTGGTAAGTTCATGTCCGGTGACACTCGTCATCATCATCATCATCATGTTTATTGGCACATAACGTACAGAGTTTACAGGTAAATGTACAGGTGCTTCGTCATCTTCTTATAACATTTAAAAATAGTCCTTTCTTAAAACAAAAAAAAAATAACAGACTTAAACGTATTTAGTATTAATAACCAAAAAATGTTGTAACATCTCTAAACATTGCATAGTCTATCTGAAAATTTATAAAGATATTGTCAAGCTTAAAACTAAATAACAGGATTTATATAATTTAATAATAAAACATATCTGTAAAACATAAAAAATGTACAAAAGATTTATGGTAGTCAATAAAATATTTGTAAAATTGCATAACGAAAAAAAATATATAGGCTATCTATCTTTGTAGGCTAACATTAAAAATTCAACAAGGCTAACATTGAAAAATCAATTTTTACCTATCATCAAATGTTACGGCGAGGAACAGGAGCAGCTTATAATATTTGAGAATCATTTAAAAAATCACTAACTTTATAATTGGCCTTTTTAATAGAATGCTCTTAACATTATCTGCAAATTGTGTTGGACTCATTGCTAGAATTTTCAAGGCATTTGGGAGTTTATTGTACAATTTAATTCCCATGTAGTGAATGCTCTTTTCTAAAGATGTCGTAGAGTGATGAGGGTATATAAGTAAATCCTGGTTACTAGTATTGTAATTGTGGCTATTTTTTTCAATATAGTACCAATTTAAATTATTTTTAATATGGCACAGAACCTCAAAGATGTATATACATGGTAGGCTACTGTAAGTATCTTTAAACCTCTAAATATCTCTTTACATGAGCTTCCAGGCTGTTTGAGGGTCATGGCTCTTAGGAATTTCTGTTGTACTTTTAAGACGTTTTTTATTAAATTTGATGAACCCCATAATGTTATTCCATATTTCAAGAACGGATAAAAATAGACATAGTACAATATTAGTTTAGTTTCTATGCTGGTACAGTGTGCAAGGCAGCTCATGTTAAAACAAATTGTGTTTAGTCTCTTGCATAATGGTATAATATGTTCATGCCAGTTTAGATTTTCATCGCATATTACACCTAATAATTTTACAGATTTCTGATTACTTAAACCATTGTTGCCAACTTTAATCTTTATTTCACCCTCTCTATATTGTATACTTCTGAAGTGAATTATATTTGTCTTGTCAGCATTCAGCAATAGTCCATTTATTTTAAACCAATGTTCTAATTCATTTATTATTGTCTGAGCTGTAAATTCTATTTTTTTCGTGCTATTATCTCTAATTAATGTTGCAGTATCATCTGCAATCATTACTATTTCGGCCTTAATATTCATTGGCAATTGATCTCTGAGGAACTCCTGACTTTACAGTATCATATTTTGATTCATATTTCATGTTATCTATTATTAAAGATGTTTTTTGCTTTCTATTAGTTAAGTATGATCTAAACCATTTCAAACTGTACCCTCTGATTCCATATACTTCTAATTTTTTTAACAGGATATCGTGGTCTACACAATCAAATGCCTTTGACAGGTCACAACAAATTGCTGCAGTAGTCTGTGACCTGTCCCATGCTCTGTAAATATTATCTGTTAAAGAGATTAGATAACCGTGTTGACTTTTAGTTATTAATTTATTTTTTTCTAGATATTCCTGTGATTGTAAATTTGCAGCTTTCTCAAATATCTTTGAAATAACAGGTAACAGTGAGACTGGGCGATAGTTTTCAATTAAATTTTCATCACCTTTTTTATAAATTGGCCTAACAATTGATATTTTAAGTTTTGATTGAAAATCACCAGTTAACAATGATTGGTTTATAAATGTGCAGATTGGCAAAGCAAGATGATCTTTACACTCCTTGATTAAGGTTACAGGAATCTCGTCCCAACCAGTAGATTTCTTATTTGGTAGTTGTTTTTTTTTGTTTTTTTTTTGTCCTAGTACGCTAGGCACGAGCCTGGGATTGTTTTTCACATTACTTCGGGCTAGACCTAGGGGTTGCGGCATTATCACTTAGATAAATCCATTGGTGACTTGGCGGGGATCGAACCCGGGACCTCAGGGACTGAAGTCCCGCGCTCTAACCACTACGCCAGCTCGCTCCCCCTTATTTGGTAGTGATTGTATGATCTTTAAAATTTCATTAACATGTAATTCTCTGAACTCAAAAAACAAACTTTTTGAGTTTATCCCTGTTTTACAACAGTTAACAGCTTTTCTGGTTTACTTTGAATATTCAGTTTCTTTCTTATGTCTAGATAATGATCATTGAAATAATCTGGAATAACTTTGGGGTCTTTAACTATGGATCCGTTAATTAGTACTTCTGTAAAATCGTTCTTTTTCTTTGTATTCATTCCTTGCTCATTTTTAATCACTTTCCAAGATGCTTGACTTTTGCACTTTGTTTGTTTGATGTATTGATCATTTGCCCTTCGCTTTGCTGCTCTAACCACTTTTTTAAATAACTGTCTGTAAGATCTAAGATCTGTAATAATGTTGTGCTTCAGCACCATTCTCCTTTGCCTCTCTGTGAAGACGTCGTTTGTTTCTACTTGAAACTTTGATCCCCTCTGTCACCCATTGTATTTCTTTTTTTGTTTTTTACTCTCTGAGGTCTAGGTGGAAATACTTCATTCATGGTCAAAATGAAGTCGTTTAAAAAATTGTTATAATTATCATTTACGCTTTTCCCAAGCTCTACCTTCCATTTCAAGTTTTTAATTTTATTCTTAAACTCAGCTATATCATTTGGAGTAAAATATCTTTTAAGGACATGTTCTTTATTTTTTTTATTTTCTTTAAATCTGGGTAATGTAGCCCAAATGGCACTATGATCAGAAAGACCTATATCTTTAACGAGGATGTTTTCTATCTCATGTTTCTCATTAGTAATAATATTATCAATGCAAGTTCCACTGCTAGGTCTGGTCACCTCCATAACATTGACTTTGAAACCATTAAAATATAGAACATTCAAAAATCCATCTGAAGCCTTATTATCTAAGACATAAATATTACAATTAGTAGCTATTAATACATTTAACATTTTCCTCCCTTTCAACTTATTTAATAAATACTGTAACTTTTTCAGAAAACTAGCTAATGTGAACTTGTATGGTACTCTGTATAACGATACAATTATTGTCGGTTTTACAAAGTTCAGAATTTCAATGATGGAACATTTAAAATAAAAATCTTCATTAACAATTTTAAGGTCATTTCTTATTTTATATTCTATACCTGCATTTTGTTTTAGTAAAATTGCTGACCCACCTCTTGAACCATTTTTCCTAGCATAGTAGTCAGCTACACAGAAGCCATGGATTTTGTTCAACAGTTCTATAATTTCTTTAGGCAACCAATGTCCATTAAAAGAATATATAGGGGAGAGTGTTGTACCTTTGACCAGTTTTCACTTAACAATTTTTTGTAGAGACAGGAAAGCTCCAATTATTTTAAAAGCAATCAACTATGATACTTAACTGTTTATCCGTGGATTAAATATTTGTTCTAGTTCCTTGTCACAAGTTTTAACCTATTTTTAGTAATAAAGAAAATTTGTTACATGGTGGTCAAAGGTTCAACATGCAGTTGTACCTTTGACCAGTAGGTGTTGTACCTTTGACCAGCATATCGATTTCAGTCCAAAACAGGTAGAAAAAAACAAATATATATCTTACATATGACAGTTAAAATAACTTATTCTACTTTTAGGATAAAAAGTCCACTGCAAAATTGAAAAATTCTCTTTGACGTGCTTATCAACATGATTTGGCAGTGTTGGGGAGCTTGGTGACAACCTCCTGTGGGTTCTACAAACAATGGCTTAATATTAATACATTAACATATTTCAATAAAAACCAGTAATAACTACACTGAATACAGATGATTTTGTACCTTTGACCTGGTCAAAGGAACACTACTATTAAGTGGTCAAAGGTACAACACTAGTGCTTCCCGCCATTTTATATATATTCTCAAAAGATAGGCTATGTGATAGTATCAGTTTCAAACATCCAAGAGAAGTTAGAGGATTAACATCAAATAATAACCCCCCTTTTTCACTTTTATCTGTAGAAAAATATACATTTTATAAAACAAACAATAAGGGGCGGTTCACGAGCTCGGGACTATCGTAGTCCGAGCCCAGAATCCGGAAATAACCGGTATTTGGGCCGCGACTTAAAAAATCGGGTTCACGAGCTCGAGACTATATAAGCCGCGGACCAAACTGATAGGCGGCACACAATTAGTGCAGGGATAAAACCCGGTTTTAAAAGTTGGGTTCACGAGTCCAATTACAGATAGTCCCGGCTTCTGAGCATTAGTCCCGGTGGGTTCACGAGTCAAGTCCGAGCCCAAATGAGATGGTTCGGGCCCAAAAGAACAATGGTGTTTGGTCTCCAACTCAGACCTGGTAGGAGGCAGGTTTAACGTGACATGATGCCGGTTTTATCTAATTAGCTCCTTTATTTTTATTATTTGTTAAAAACTAATGTTTAAATATGGTTCCTCATTAAATTCCGAACAGTTTCATTACCCACAACACCATATTTAAAAAATATGTAAAAATGGTAAAAAGGCTCATAAAACATGAAAAAAATCATCAAACAGCTTAAAACGACAGATAAATTATGCACGTAACAAAGTAGTATCATAACAAAGATATTTTACTGACAAACCCCATGTTATTACAATTTTAACGACAAAATTATGCGTAGAATATAAATATAACTAATCAGCCACAGTTAAACCATCGTTATTTAACATAATTATCAGAAATAGTTTTTTGCCGTGGGAAACATCAAGCAAACCGTCAGTCGTTGAGTATGGTTAGCGGTGATATCACCGTCTTGTGTTGTCTGTTGTACTCCCTGGTCGCCGTGTGCATTGAATATGACTATGAAATATCTATACTGTATTATGTTAACAATTATGTACCATCACTCCACTACCTCGCATAAGACCAGCTCGTTATCATGACTAAAACCCTTTTATGACTTGATGAATTTAAAGATAAATTAAAATGTTCCAAAGATACCGTCAATGAGTCATTTGAGGCGTTCACTCCAAGGCACGGATTTCCCGACAGCAAAATCCATTACAGTATTCTAAATTGAAAAAAAAATTTTAGTTGCACTAATTTTGGTTGATGGCACTTTTCATCGAGAAACTGGTGATTTATTGGATGTTAGTAAAGTTTGGATGGTAGCTATTTGTTTGGTAATGAAAGCAGAACAAATAAAATTTTCAGTTCTAAACTATGCCCAAAGAAAAAAAAACAATGTTTTTCCACAAGTAAATATAATATAATACTAGTAAATCCTTCCTACCTTGTAAAATATAAATGCATTGTAATGAAACTGATTTTAAAAATCGCAACAACACAAAAT
The DNA here is from genome assembly GCF_028750875.1 of Macrosteles quadrilineatus. Classification (NCBI taxonomy): domain Eukaryota; kingdom Metazoa; phylum Arthropoda; class Insecta; order Hemiptera; family Cicadellidae; genus Macrosteles; species Macrosteles quadrilineatus. The sequence continues at coordinate 41,368,829 of NW_026542600.1, read as the reverse complement.
GTAAATTAAAAACCATAGCTGTTAACATAAATAATATTACGAGCTAATTGCAGAATATTATTATCAACATTTAATAGTTAGATTATTATAGAGTGTAAGAATAACGGAAAGAATATTCTTTGGTTACAGCCACGATTAAATCCAGCACACACATACGATTTTTATATCTAATACAGACAAAACTCTAATTTTATTTATATATATCCTACTCATATTATAAATGAGAAAGTTTGGATGTATGGATGGATGTATGGATGTATGTTTGTGACAAGTGAACGCGAAAAATACTGGTCGGATTGGGCTGAAATTTGGCATGATGATAGCTCACATTCCCGATTAACATATAGGCATATTCTTATTTCAAAAATCCTTTCGGGCTCCGCCCCAGTGGCTCTGGAGTTTCCCATGTTAACCTTATGAGAAATGGAATTATTGAATCTTAACAGTTGTTTCAATTAAACAAGTTGGTTCTGTTCTATGATGTTCAATAGCATTAAAGTTACAAGGATTACCAACAGGGTGCAGCACTATTATTTCTTTTACATTATTTATGACAACAGCTAATTTGCAACCAAAAGGTGAGTGAGCGTAGCGAACGAACTTCAACCTGGAGGCGAGTTAGCGTAGCGAACGAGCTAACCTGAAGGCAAGTGAGCGCAGCGAACGAGTTCCAACCTAAAGGTGAGTGAGCGTAGCGAACGAGCTCTAACCTAAAGGACCTAAAGAACTTCAACCAGGACGTGATTGAGCCATGCGTACGAGAGAATCTTGAAAATTAAGAAGTTAAACGGGGCAAAGCCCGCGGGTTACAGCTAGTTTATATATATTTTAGATAATCAGTACTTCTAAATACATTTTAGTTTCAATAATTGTACCATTTAAATAAGTTTAGTTAAAATAATCCTATCCAAAAATCACCATCCTTAATTATCGGGCATTTATGCAAAATAGGCATCCATCCGGTTATAAATACCCGGTTATTTTATGTCATGCATCTTAATTGAATTATAATAATGCACACAGAAAAATATATATGTCACTAAAGACTTCCATTATCTGATTTCATACAAAGGTGGATTGTTGTGTTTATAAATCAATAAACTTAGATTATCATAGGCGAGCATTGGGACAATGAAAAACGAGAAAAATAATCGGTTTGAAGGACGTTTTGGTCTTTTATCACGATCATCCTATTGTATGGAAGTGCGTATGTCAACAGCAGTGGCTTCACGTGTTTCCAGACTGTTGTTACTGGTTGTTACCAACGTCGCAACAGAAATTCCATGCGAATCCCTGTCATTAGGCTCCGCTATGGATTTGGTCTCGACCTACAATGGGCCCGGCTTTCACATCATTAGGCTCTGACTCGTGAACCCATTTTTTGGTCGTCGCTTATATAGTCCGGGACCAACGTCTGGTCGCGGGCTATGAAGTCCCGAGCTCGTGAACCGCCCCTAAGTCAACAAATTTTTACTTTTCAGTAGCAAAAATGAATAAACTCAAATATCTTCCAACACAGTTTTCAATCTCCAATGCAAGGCGAAGTAGTTCTCTGGTGGCTGATCTATGAACTAGTTTCATTAGCTTCCCTATACAGCCTCTAGATTTCACTATATGACTGGTGGTCAAAGGTACAAGATGGTCAAAGGTACAACACTCTCCCCTAATTAAAGTTTTTTTATTTATTTGATCCAAAATTAAGCTTAATTCCTTGAATTTTTCTTTTATTCCTTGAATGTTTATGTGCATTAATGAATCTTAATTATGTCTAATCTTAAAATCTAATCTAGAGCTACCTAACCTAATTTGGCTGGTGTTGTCATCTCTTGGTCGTTTCCCTGTGGGTGTGGACTGCTGTGCCTCACAGCTGTTTGTGATGGGGATGACATCCTGCGATGTCTCTTCCGGTAGCTTGTAGAACTCATCATTGTATTTGGATGTAAGGGCCTCATTCGTTGCTATATGGGTTTCAGATGCTGCCTCAATGATTTTATTGGCCAGCCACCTCTTGCCGATTCTATTAAGGTGTTGTCCATGTTGTGTGTGGTGATAACGCTCAGTTGAACTCACTTTTACCAGTGTTACATTATTGTACTGACAACACATTTGTACCAAAGTTTCATTCGAGATCCTGATTTCAGTGTTCACGCAAGATCATTCTGTCAAGTCATATATTAATGGAAAATCTACAACTATTATTCTTTGCTTGCTGTATTTTTTTTATTGTTTTTGATGTACTATCCAGGGCATGCTGGGCCTCATTTCTAGCAATATCATTAGAACCAGCCATTATTAGCGAAAAATCTTCTTCGTTAAGTTTCTCCCCGTCAATATTCTTCTCAATTAAGACTTCATTTACACAGGCTCCAGGTCTTACAAAACCTACTGCCTCAAGAGATTTAGTGTTTCCATTTAGATGATGTGAGATATCCCTGCCATGGCTATCAGCACACAAAAGCATTTTAGTTTTTTTCTTGATTTTGTTTTTTTCAATATTTTTGTTTACAGATGTATTGGCTTGTTTAATTGTTGTAGAAGGAACTAATTCTGTGTCATCTTCTTGTCTGTTCTTGTGGATTTCTGAGAGAGTGTCAAAGCGATTGTTTATGTTGAGTGTAGGTGTACTTCTCATTAGAACTTGAGACTGTCTTTTTTTGGAGATTTTAACTTCCTGCCAATCTGATAACCTGTCAGATTCAACCCTAATGCTTGATTGAGTAGCTAGAGGGGGGAAACAACTTAAACAGGTGGATTTAACATTTTCCATAGACTGTAGTTTTTTTTTCTAGATCATTATTTTCTGATTTCAACAGTGATATAATGGTTTCTACGGTTCTGAGAGATGACATCATGTTGTTTGATTCTTCTCTAAGTATGTTACACTCCATGCATTTGTTAATACTGTTGTTTGATTAGAAATACCACAGTTTTTCTGTTGCGACACGTTTTTCTTCTTCTGCTTGTGATATTATAATTTCTTACAATTCCTTTTCCTTTTTTAGTTTACCTTCAAGGGTATTTATTTCATCCTCTAAATCAAGTACTTGGTTTTCATGACACTTTTTCATTACTTCCAGTTCTTCTTCTTTTTGCTTTAAATCATCTTCATTTTCTTTTTCTTTCAACAGCACACTGTCTATTTCTTCTACCAGAGACACCCCCTCTCGTTGAATATCGGTTTTCAGTTCTGTTTCATTTTTATTAGTATTTTGTAAGCATCCAGTACATTGCCATTGATTTACTTGTTCCATTGACATTTTTTTTACTGTAGAGTAGTCCAAATTCAAACAGCCTAAATGAAACCAGTTATCACAGCTATTACAAAATTTTGCTGAAGACCTCACCCCTTTTGAACAAATTCCACATAAAGTTTTAGACATATTTCAAAAATACTCTGAAGTAAACTTAATTCAAAAAACAAATGTAATTAAAAAACAAAATGTATGCCTTTATAATTCAGGCCTTAAAACGCTCTGTTCATAGAAATTCTCAGTCCAGTGTAAATATAAGTTAAATAAATAATTGTATTAAAATTTTCTTAAAAAAATAATTTTATTTTATTTTATAAAATTATTAAGAAATATAACATTTATTTTTCAAGCTGACAAATTCTAAGTAGTGAAGGTTAAACTCATAGATTAACTTGTTATCTCTCAAATCTCACTGATCGCTAGTATGGGCGAAATTTTGTTTCTATTATTTTAGGGTTAATTTCATGATTTGGGATTTACAGTTTGGTTATATATAGTTATAATAACTAGGGGACGAGTTATTGATCATGATTAGGACCTACATCGTTGTATTTGGTTAAACAAGGTTTTAAATGACTGAAAAAACGAGATACAAATTGTAAACAAAACACAACCTCTACAGTACACCGGACAGAGAACAATAAAATTGCACTTCAGCTGTTCTATAAGGATGAGAAATCTACCAAGTAAATATGTTTTATCTATGCTACTAACCAGGAGAACAAAGCTAGATACAGCCAGTTAAACAACATGAAAAGAAACTGAGTTTTTGAAAAAAAAACTTTGTGAATGGTATTTGGATCAATTAATGACAGAGGAGAGGGCCGAATAACAAATAATCAAGATCTGAAGAAAATGAACAAAGAACTGGATATAATATAGCCAAGAGTGAATAGCATAAGATTGAAATAGCTGGGAAATGTACAGAGTAAAAAAATTGGTGCAATGGTTATAAAGGCATGGCTGGGGCAACAATGAGATGACGTCCGCTAGAACGACCCAGAGTCAGATAGCGGGACCTAGTGAATCAAGACCCCAGGAGTGAAGCAAGTCCAGAGGTAGCTTATGACAGACAGCAAATTGTTAGCAAATAGATATTTCTTCCACCTCCTTGAAATTTTATTTATTGATACCGGTAGGCATAATAATTATCTCTGTAAAATAGTCTTGAGAAAAGAATTTATGTGTTTGTTTTAGTTTTAACAAAGTTTAGGTGTGCCTATGTAATTTGTGCTGTTTGAACTTAAATAGCCTAAAAATAAAAGTCGTCAGGATTAAATTACAATAATACTTAAAATTAACTAAAACAATTAATGTCTTACGATTAATCCCAGGGAAATTTGAAATGCTAAGTAGCCGCTGTTAGTCAGGAAGTCAAGGACGCTCTAATAACATGAATATAAAATAAATGATTTTAAATTTCTTTTGAATTTAAGGTGGTCTGACTGCCTTCAGATGCATTGGCAGATTAGAAACTGATAAAAATTATAATAATTTTATATTGCTAGTACATAACCTAAAAAACAATGCACTGGCATATCAGTTCCATCCAACTAAAAATTAGGCCTAATTGTGGACTGTTAAATTATGGAAAAGAACAATTCTTACTTAAACATTTCATTTGTTGGAGATCAAATTTTGCACACTGTCCCAGTTGAAATATTAATTGATACATAATAAAAATGGTAAAACAAAAATAATTCATCACTGGAAGGGATTATCTAATCAAATATAAACTTAAAACAATAATAAAGATAAGTAGGTTAAAGTTTGGATCCTTCACTGATAGAAACTGTGATGTTAGTTTTTAATGAAACTAGGCCTAAGTTAAGTAAATTTAAACTAAACAAACGTGGCGTTTCTTGACTGAGTAATGTGTTGTGTTGTCTCGTCTGTGTACTAAACCTAAACTTAACTTAAAAAACTTAACCAATCAATCTTTGTCTTAATCTTAATCCAATCCAATCCAATACCAACCGAACTATACATATCACATATTTCCTACCCCAACCCAATCCCATCCCAACTGTACTGTACTCGATCGAGTGTACTCGTTCTGTATCGTATTGTGTGTGTTGTGTTATGGTGTTAAGCCCCCCACACACTACCAGACCAGACCTACAGACCAGACCGTCTGGTCTGGCGTCTGGCACTTGTCTTATCGTGTGTGGGGCTGTCTGCAGACCGATTTTCTCGGACCAGACGGTCTGCGTGTCTGATGGTTGAACCCTCAGACCACAGACGGACGGTCTGAGGTTCCCCCACCACTATTTTTGTCTGGTCTGTGAGTGTGTAGCGCTGTCTGTCAGACGACCGACCATCATGACAGTCTTCATCCATTGTTGGAGTTCTCACCACGGTCTCTCAATTACGAATGTTAGACCGTCTGGTCTGGGAGTGTGTAGAGCCGTCCAAGACGGTCTGGTTGCAGCCAGACGGTCTGGTCTGGAGGTCTGGTCTTGTAGTGTGTGGGGGGCTTTAGTGGTTGTGGGATGGTGCTAGTATGTGTAGTAAAAAAAAAAAATGGGATGATCTCCGATATCAGTAAATATCGATTTTGTACTGGATCCCAAGTTGTCTTGGGAAGGCCACATAGATGTCCTGTGTAAGAGACTTAGCAGAGTGATGTTCCTGCTTAGAAAGCTAATGTCTGAGCTTCCAGGGCCAACAGTTAGGCAGGCCTACCATGCTTTCTTTCAGTCTATTTTAGCCTACGGAACCAGGCTGTGGGGCCATGCCACTGGTACTCCGAGAATTCTATCAATTCAAAAGAGAGCTGTTAGAGTAATTTCAAATGCTGGGTACCTTGACCATTGCAGACCTTTGTTTGTTGAAAATGAAATTTTGACAATTGTAAATGAGTACATTTTTCAGTGTCTTGTGGCAATAAAAGCCAGACAAGACTCTCTTCATGTAAATAGCGATGTAGTTATGATACCAGGAATAAGTTTGATATCTTTTGTACCTAGAAATAGGCTTCAAAAATCAATGTGTTCTTTTCCTGTTTCAGGCATTAAACTTTTCAACAAATTGCCCCAATGTACAAGAAATTTACACACACAAAAATTCTCCACTTTTGTAAAAAATTGGCTCACTCTAAATCCTTTCTACCATATCTCCGAATTTTTCAACTGCGACAAAAGCAATCTGGTGGTAACCATTTGAGTCATTTTCAGGTACACCTGCATGGTTTGTGCATGTTTTCTTGTTTTGTTTTTTGACTTGAGCTTATTTATTTGAATTATTTGTTGATAGATTTGATTTTGCATGTTTTATTTATTTAAATTACGAGCCTATTGTACTTATTGTATTTAATGGCAATAAAGACTTATGACTTAGGCCTATTCTTGTTTGGATGTTACCACAGTCCCACAGACAATAGACATGGCCACCTTAAAGCCCCCCATACAAATCAAATAATTTATTGAACCAGAATAATTAACAATGTACTGTATACAGGTTGTACTGGCTAGGTACCTTAACATGAAACGGGCCTATAAAACATGCATTATTGAGGCTAAAAAAGAAGCTAATGTGAATATGATTAAATCAGTGAAAAATCAATGCAAGGCTGCATGGGATGTGGTGAGGTTAACTACCAGCTGTCATGTGCCCTACAAGCTACCTTCCAGCCCTGATGATTTTAACGATTTTTTTATTGAGTCTGTGAACAACATTGTGACTAGCCTAGGGCCTGTTAGAAACATCCAGCAGGAGGCCGGAAGTGACTTGCATAGTTCTACCCTGCATCATTGGCAACCTACCTCTTCAGCAGAGATTTTGCGAATTGTGGCAAAATTTAAGAACTCTAATAGCCCAGATTTTTATGGAATGTCTGCATCTTGGCTAAAGAACATTATTGATGTCATATCAGCCCCTCTGGCCACTGTTATTAATGATTCCTTGGAAAATGGTATTTTCCCCCAATGCCTTAAGACCTCAAGGACTGTGTCAGTCTACAAAAAGGGCGATCGAGAATCTCTTGCCAGTTACAGGCCTGTCTCCATAGTGCCTGTTCTGGGGAAGGTTATTGAAGCCATAATATCAGCCCAACTGACACAGTATTTGGAGATGAACAGCTTAATATCCGATGGGCAGTATGGTTTTAGAAAAGGGAGGTCCACCACTGGTGCGATTAAGAAGTTGGCTGACTTGGTTGGTGAAGCATTCGAGGCTGATGACACGGTGACTCTCACAATGTGTGACTTGAGTCGGGCCTTCGATTGTGTTAACCACAATCTTCTGCATGGGAAATTGAGGAATTTGGGAGTGGACAGTTTGGCACTAAAGACGATTGACTCCTATCTGGCTGGAAGGCATCAGGTTGTCTCTGTGGAGGGCGCAACATCCAAACCCAAGAGTGTCAGGTACGGTGTCCCTCAGGGATCGATTGTGGAACCGTTGTTGTTCCTAGTAATGATTAATGACTTTGATAGAGATGGAGGGGTGGTGCTTTTTGCCGACGACACAACCCTGGTATCACGGGGTCCCCAAGTTGAGCTGTCCACTGCAGATGCCAAACAACATCTCTCCGTAGCATCCCGCTGGTTCGAAGAAAATGGGTTTCTGCTCAACCAGGAAAAAACCCAGACACTGGTTTGCAGTCTGGCAAGAAATGCCCCACCTAATGAACCAGTTAAGCTACTTGGATTCCACCTGGACAGGAAATTGGCATGGAACAATCACATAGGCAACGTTTGCAGCAAACTTTCTAGGGTGTGCTGTCTTCTGCTCAAGCTGCGAAATTTTATTACGTACTGAACAGTACCTGCTTAACATCTATCATGCTATGTTCCACTGTCATGTGAGCTATGGTCTACTACTTTGTGTCTACTTGTCTAAAATTTGTGAGATATTTTGTTCTCCGTATACTGAAATTTGTTGTAGTTCTCTAAATTTCCTTTAGAATGCAGGACAATTCATTTTTTGGGCTAAAATCTGTTTATAAAGTGAATATTAGAAATGGGACCTCTTGTCGTTATGGCGAAATAACATTGAGCGACAAGAGGTACCTTTTCTCAGACCGTGCAGAGGCTAACAAAATGATTTATTTCGACCTTTTATGTCTTCAATTCGATATTTTAACCGATACTGTCCTGTTCTATGATAAATGAGGTATAACAATCGATAAAAACCCGAATTTCGATATTTTCGACCTTAATTACTTATATCGGCCGAACTGAAATTTTTGCACCGCCAACAAGAGGTCCCTTTTCGCTTTCCACATCACAATCCCAAACTCATTTATTTTACTCATCAACCCTCGTATATTTTTGTGCAGGAACGACGTCGTCTGGTTTCACACTAAAAGACCAGACCGTCTGAACAATAGACAATAGACAATTTATTCATCGTTCAGTAACTACACAATTACAATGGATTTCGTCCAAAAGAATATAAATAAAGGCTACTTTTAAAAGTCTAGATCATTTGTTTATGAATTTAACAAAAAAAATTTATATCGTACATTGGATTGATTTTGCACCACTTTAAGGGGAGACTGGAACCTTCTATGTCTTAAAAAATGCAATTTTGGTTTTTCAGCTCAAACTAATCTACGTTTCTTCCTGATTAAGAAAATGTATAATCAAATAAATAATCAAAGATAGCTCCTACCGAGGTTTCGGCCACACTATTCTGATGGCTTTTAGTGTGTGGTGCTGCAAAGCTTTTCCGAAAGTTTTTTTTATATTTAGGTACACATAGTTAAAAAAAACTGTAATACATAGAAACGTAAAATTGTCCATGCATCAGTCTGGGTACTTAGTGAGCACATTAAACCAAACATTATATTAATTACATTTTTATACAGAAATAATTTATTTTTATTTTTAGAATATTGCAAAAATTTGTATTTTTTAAATGGTTGAAAATAATTTTTATGTTGATATATTTCTTTAAAAAGTGGTTTAAAATAAAGACATGGGTGTGATACTTATAATAGTTTACAATACCTGAATATAGTAATCCTTTGTTGCTTATCTAGGCAACTAGTTTCGGTTCTTGTTTTGAACCATCATCAGGCCTCAAAGGTGTCAGGTAATCACTTCATTCGAAGGTCGTTAACAAACAGAGTTCAATAAATTAAAAAATATACAAAACCCGATAACACGGAACGGAAAACACAAATAACACAAAGGGACATTGACAATCGATCGTGACCGGGCTGATGTAAATTCTAGACTAAACACTTTGAGGCCTGATGATGGTTCAAAACAAGAACCGAGACTAGTTGCCTAAATCAGCAACAAAGGATCACTATATGCAGGTATTGTAAACAATTTTAAGTATAATACAGTAATCCGGAGGCTAAACAACTATTTTAAAATGAAGATGGGTGTGATAATTAAGTGTGCAAAAAAAACTGTATGGTAGGTTTAGTGTTTTTTTGCTACATGTACTCGAACTTGTAGAGAATCTCCATCTAAAAAGCATTATTGAACCAGAAAAGGTACAGCAAGCTCCCATTAGTTTGTTAGAGAGAACATTTAAAGGCAAAGAGCTAGCTGAAATCTACTGGAAACTTATTAAATATTTTTAACACCCAAGTAGGGTATGGTAGTTCTAAGCTCTTGACAGCCTTACTCTATCTTCTATATATTTTGTTTGACATGACTCCTACTCCGTTTCCCCAAATAAAAATGCCGTGTCTAATAATGCTTTCAAAGAATGCAAAGTAGGCTAATTTTAAATAACTGTGACATGATTTCTTAAATTACTTTGTAGAAGAACCACACCATATAATCGAGCACAAATAGAGTCTATATGCTGCTGCCAAGATAGCCTACCATATGCTATATGCTATATGTATACCTATAGCAATTTTACATAGTTGTAGCTAACATTATCATGAGTTGAGATAAATAAACAATTGGTGTTGTCGGTATTCAGCAAACCATTAGGTAAACCATTTTGTTGCTTCATTTAAAGCATGCTCGTTTAAACATTGCAATTGATATATTACTGAACAAAGTGGTGACGTCAGCATAAATACTTAAACACTACTACTACACATAGTGTCATAGTGTAGTGTCGTAGGTAGTCATAGTGTCTTATTTGAACATTTTAGGACAAATATATTTCATTCAAATTAAAACTAAGATAGGCCCCATTATCGAACCTTCTTGGACTCCATATTTGACATCAGTGACCTGCGATCTCTGACTATTAACTTCCACAACCTGTTTTCTATCTTTAAGGTAAAAAGACACAAACATATTTCATTCAGTGTCTTGAAAACCATAATGTGATCTAGTTTCTCGTAGAGAATACAATGCTGAACCACGTGGAACACAATCAAAAGCTTTACTCAGATCAGATAACATAATGTGATCTGAGCAAAGCACCTATCTTCTAAAGCATTTAAGATCTTATTTACAATACTATCTATAGCCATCATAGCCAGTGTTGTTGGAATAAAATGAGAAATAGTCAGATGTGACGAATATTATGTAAAATGACATACTTATATAAATAATTGTTGATAAAAAATAATGCCTAGATTATTTTAATTTTAACTTCAACTTTAATTTTACTTTCTGGAAGCATGTTATAATAGATAGCCTATAGAATATTTCGTATGAATAGTGCATAGATTTTGGTCTGTAATAACTAACTTGCATATGTTTTCAATTTTTTACTCTCAGAGTTTGTGGTTAGCTACGCTGTGACGTGTGGCTGATTTTTTTCCAATATTCGGTGGTATTTGGAACGTTGGATTTTGGATTGGAGCATAGAATGAGCTTGATACGCATTATTCTTCTTTGAAATGAAAGGATCTGAAATTTATTTGTGTGTATTTGTTTGCTAGGAAATGCTTTATTTACGTTAAAAGATTGTTTTTTAAAATTAAATTCTCGTGTGATGCTGTTAGCGTCTTAAAATACAGAAATGGAACCGGATGAAAAATGGTATTTCACCAAAGAGCAACTGGCCAATACTCCTAGTCGAAAGTGTGGCTATGATGCAGATAGGGAACTCTCATGTAGGCAACAAGCTGCCAATTTCATTCAAGACATGGGTCAACGATTGCAAGTGTATCCTTTTGTCATTTTCAATACTTGGTTATTATTATCATAATGGAGTAGGGCCCAGTCCCAGTCAGTCTTTGTAGGAATTGGGGTTTATTTTACTAATAGGTCACGTGTCCATGGTAGGCCTAGGCCTAGACCTAGGTCTAGTCTAACATTCACGTTTGTCCAATCTTTTACCTGCACACAATTTAGCTAACGATTTGCTGCAAGTCATTATGAGTGTCATGCAGTTGTTTCCACCAAAGGGATAGTAAAACACTGATAACACTTAGCTTTTAACATGTGTCCTTGGGGGTTTTATTTAAGGTAATGGGCTAGGCTGAATATACGTAGGCTGTAGGCCTAGGCCTAGAATGAACTGGTCCTGTATTGGCATCTAAACTGAAAACCCCACCATATGCTACCAACCCTAACAAATATTGTGATTTGGCCTAAACCAAAGAAGGATAGCCTATGTTTGGGGTCCAAACTGTTAGGCCAAGCCTATTGACAGTAGGCCTACCCTAGGTTATCGTAGTGACGAAACTTATCGAGTTTGCTGTTGTGTTGGTTTTAACCTCAAGCTTAACAGATTTGTCTTCTCTTAACTTATGTCATTAATTTTTTGTTGATAAGCCTAAAACAATTTTTCCACAGGCTAGGCCTAAGTTAGGCCTACTTCATTCAGGGCCAATGCTAATAGGTACGGTAAGCTAGAACCCACTAATAAGACCTCTAGGCTAGTCTGACTCCTTGCCTATCTGATGAGAATTGTTTTGTAGTAGGTACTGGTATTAACTTATCATGACCATTTCCCATGGTCGTGTGGACATAAAAATCGTTTCCCACAATGTCGGAAAAGATTTTGTTGCTGATAGGCTACGTAAACAGTCACAGGAACATTGCCATCATCATGCACGATCAGTGATGTAACAGAAATGTTAGCGTCTTTCCCCGCGATTGTGACCAAATCTAAGACGTCTCCTGTAATATGTTACCAGAAACTTTACCATCGTTTTAACATCATCGTGGTAAAATATTGAACGTCTCCTGTGGGCATAGGAACATTATCATCATCTTCCACCAGTATAGAAAAATCATAAACAAATTCTTCAGCGATTATGACAAAATATTGAACATCTGCTGAATTCGTAGGGACAATATGATTGGCTACCGCGATTACAGAAACTGAATCGTTATATGTGATCGTAGCTAAATCCTGAATATCTGAAGTTAGTTAGGCCTATCGGAAACATCATTTGGTGTTCTGTGATCACGGCAAAATTGTGATAAAAACGCTGCTACTCGGATAAGCCGACTTTTTCACTGATCCGCCCATGGTCCTGGTCCCCTATAGGTGACGGATTAACAAGGCTGCGCTCTAGGCCTACTGTATCTGGCATTATTTTAGTTTACCAGCCAATAGTCAAACTAAACTACATTTCAAAACTCAGAAACAAGATAGGCAGGCTTACAAGTCAAAATTGGGACAGTGGTATTGAATTGAACTGGGTCCAAATATTTGATGGCATATATTTGTTCATTTGAAGCCTTTCACCGACCACGTTATGGTGAAGATTGTGTCAAAACATTACCATCAAAACTTAACTTAGGTACTACTTAATGTAATAGATATAGGCCTACAATGCATAGCTATTAAAATAATACCAAGTTGTACAGGCTTAACTTGTTCAATCTAGCCTACTTTATTATGACCTATAAGTACGGTACTTAGATTACAGTATTAACCCCCCGAATTCGAGCCCAGTCAATTATAAAAGGGATTCGTTAAAAATTCGCTAAAACTAGCAGAATGACAAAAACCACATTTATTTTTGGATGGATTAAGCTACAATAGTTTTAAAACTTTGGTAAAATGGTTTAGGCCTAGCCCTTTCAGTGCTATTAGATGATATATCGTTGAGCGTCTTTTTCCTGAATATACGATATAGGTATCATTGTTTGCGTTTCATCTGAACAGTGCTAAGCAAAAATATATCATGCCGGCGCCACTTTCAGTCGTTTGAGTTTAAATGGGCATATCGGTTGACTCGGTTGTTGTTTTGAAACAGCGTTGGTTTCTTTCGATTCCTCATACGATAGCGGCCCGATATATCGTTCCTTAACTTAGCACTTTTGTGATGAAACATTAAATGTTTTTTGTAAGTATATATATATATATATATACTGTATATATTTTGTATATAGTCTATGTTTATATTGAACTAGGGCGTTCACGATAGCGTCGCTAATAGGATTGTAAAGGGGTGTACGGGACCAGCCGGTAATGGCCCTGCAGGTCAGTTTGGGCCTGCTCTAGTTAAGGTGGCGAGGAGTATTGCTCAGATTTGAGGACTCTATATTAAATTAGGCCTAAATGAAAATCCTTTATTACACCAGGCAAAGTAACTTACATATCATATAATCTGTAGCCTTTACAGGGTGTCTACCTGTCACCGAAGTCACCGAAAAGTCACCGATTTTAGTAATGTGTCACCGATGTCCCCTATTGTCACGGAATTTGCTTAAATTGTCACCTAAATTTTTGTAGACCTACAGATTTTTATTTATTTTTGGGACAACACTAAATCTTTAGACGAAACTAGTCATGTACTATCAATAATATTACACTATCACGTACAACAGTTAATCTAGTCTAGATTTAGACTAGATGATTCCAAATAAAATGATGGCGATGCAAACTGCGAAGTTAATACCATGTTATCATCCGAAAACTAGTCAGCTTAGTACTGTAGCTAGTCAGGCAACCGGCCAAAATCTTGCCGACACAAAACTATTATGCCAGTTCCAGTATCAAGACAAATTTTGCAATGTCTCTTATGGAGCCAGGCAACCGGCCTGTGTTTTGTCCGCACGAAAATACCGTACAATAATGGTATTACCGTAGCTTACCAGTCTCGGATAGAGTCAGGCAACTAGCCTGTGTCTCACCGGCACGAAAATATCGTGCAAATAATGCTAACTTGCTACCGTGGCCGTAAGGTTGAGGTCAATTCCATGTACGTAAACTAGTTAAAATACTTCCAATAAAAAGACTGTTTAGACATTTTTTTAAAATAAAAAATATATAAAAGAACACTTACATCTGTGCATTAGTTATACACGTTCAATGCGCTACGAGATCCCGAGGTCTCGTATCGTACCTAGCCCGTTGTGCAGGACCCATAATTTGGTTTCTTTCCTTAAGTTACAACATCGATATTTTGGCGTACAGTTATCGTAAAGAAATTAAACTTGTACATATATAATGCATTTTTATTAATCTATCAACTAACTAGTAAACATGAAATGAACAAGATAAATAGATCTCGTAACGCACTGAAGTAATAAACTTTTACTTTATTACGATACGAGACCTCTGGATCTCGTATCAAAAATAATTGTTCCATGCACCGCATGAGGTTAATCGGCTAATGGGGTGATTAGTATAGTAACCATGGCAACTTGTTGAATGCTTGGATGAATGAAGGAAACCGAAGAAATAATTCAAGAACGAAGAGAAAGAATAATGGCTTTTTTATGTTGATATATTTATGAGCTAACTAATGTTTTATAAGTTAGATAATAATTATTTTCAACAACGCGAACATAAATTATTTTTAATTATTGACGTGTTTCCCTTCTGAAACAGCAGTAACGGATGCGTATAATAAAGATCATCGGTCAATGACCTAAAATATCACGATTGTGCAATGTTGTATTTTTATGTAAAAAGCAAATCATGGAATTAATTGGAATATTTCTCCTACTAAATCAATGATAAATAATTGTCAAACCGAACAAGGAATTTCTGATAAACAACTTTGTATCATTGTTTTGCGATTGGAATTCCCTTCCCCAGCCCTTTAGGGAAGTGGTGCAAGTCTAAATATAGCTTCAAGGTTATACACCCACCCCTTCCCACCGCCCACTCTACTCACGGTGGCTCGCACTCATTTCGAGGTCATTGCCCAACCCCAGAATTATAACGAAATAAACTAAACACAGTAATTTGTAAACATATTTCATTTGTATTTTATTTAGCCTGAAATCAGCCATAAGGAAATGCATCCTAAAAGATTAGCACTTTATGAGTAGGAGCATAGATAAAACATGAGTGTGTTTTATCCATGGTAGGAGCTAATGATTATAAGTTCCACGATTGATCAACATCATGTTTATCATGTTTATTGTTTAACATTTATTTATTGTTCTCTTCACTCCCTTTACTTATACGTCTATGATCAGTTTGCCACTTCTAGAGAATTGATTGTTTTCTAGGGATGATTGTTTTCTGGCGTTTGAAAATGAGTTCTATATTTAACATTAAGATCCTGAATTTATATTAGGCCTTGTTTGTGACTTAATATACATTTTTTACTTCAACAGCAAATATAAAATTAACTCGCAGAAATTTACTTAGTTCGATGTCACTGATTTTTGTAGATAGGGCCCCCAAATGTCCCTGAAATGTCACTGATTTTTCAAATAGCTTACTCCCTGCTTTAGCACATGTATAACGAAAGCAGAGAATGAGTGTCTTGCATCTAAATTAGGCTTGACTTTCTAGATTCAACATTTCAAAACTCTTTTAATGGTTAGTACAAAGAATATGTTTACTGGAATCCAAGAATACAGCCTATTGTGAAGTGCTAGTCCAGGAAAAAGTTAGTGTTAAACGGTATATTCATTATGTTTGGGACCAGGATATTTTTGAATAGTCACCAAAAACTTATGGCTGAGTCATAACAACTGAGAGGTGACTTCTCTTGGGCGCTCGTATTTTAGTTTAAAATATGTGTTTTATGGTTATTATGGTTGGCACTCGTGCGAGTCTGAGAAGGCTACTAAACAGGCGTATTTCTAAGAACCATCTGGACCTCTGTTCACTCTCCAAATTCCTCTTCCACTATCTCTAACACTTATTCAAAATGTTAATGGTCATGTAGCACTGACCATTAACACCGCTGCCACTGTGTTTCACCTCTAGTGTAGCTAAGTTCTCAAAGTTTTGTTCCATTTGTCATCTAGGCTATTGTGTTTTGATTGTCTCTGCTATTATTTCTGTAGCCTACTTTTACTTTTTATTGTCTAATAGTTAGTGTTAATTGTTGTTTATTTAATTGATTTATTCTGTATGTATATATTTACAATAGAGGGTAGATATTGACACTAAAAAAAAGTAATATTTAAGTCTTATTTAAAATTTGGTTTTGGAGGAAAAATGCAGGTGCGGTGTTACGAATGATCTGCGGTAGGAGTCTTTAGACAAAAAGTCGATAGGCCTAATTTCTTTTCGTATCGACTTTAAACTTTCAAAAGCGTCTTGTTACGTTAAGTGGACGTAATTGAGACGTTTTGTATGAGATTCAGACGAGATTGAGTGTAAGAACAAAAAAAATGGTCTTAGACCTCTTCCAATCCATTGATTCTAGTCAAACTCGATCCAATTAGACCGAATAATACCCTCAGACACCCTATTAGGTCTTAATTAATGTTTTATGGGTCCCTATTGCTAGATTATTGGGGATCATCAACAGCATCCACACCTTTAAGAATCATTTTTAAACCCACGGGTAATAGGGAGGTCACAATATGGACACTGATTTCACCCAATTAAACAAATCGGTTTGTCTCGCACAATATGGTCCAAAAATCACTGAGGACAAAGGGCTGACGTTGAAGTGATTCCTCCCCCTTTCCCTCTGAGCTCACGATGGTTGACTGTGACATATATTCAAACCCTTTGTATATCAGAGCCTCTAAAGCTACATTTCCATTCCTACAATTTGACTGAGTCGAAGTGATAGGCACATGTCAAGACCATGTCACGGCACATGTTGCACGTAGTTTGTCATGCCGATTCCATTCCAGACACAAGTCCGGACTACAACTGGCAGACAAGGTAGTTGCTCTCTTATTGTGATGTGATGAGGTTGGTGGCTGATTTTGATTATATTGTGTTCTACAAATCGCCATGGATGACATAACAGCCTCTGCTTTTTTATTTATGGCTGGTGCATACAATGAACTTAGAAGAAAAAGAAGAAAACGACCTAGATGGTGGATAAGAAGTTTTTTGGCTAAAAGACCATTGGAAGGCGCATTTAATTAATTAATGAGAGATTTGCGCGTACAAATTGGCTTCGAAAATTTCCTATAAGAAACTCAACGAAATTTGAGGTTCTGATTACCTGTCATTTATGAGCATGCAGTAGTTCGGAGGACCTGCGCATGCGCGAGTTGTAGGCACATGTGCCCGGCTGTTTCCATTCCAACTGGGCACATGTTTTGTCGCGCAGTCGGCGGGCACAAATTTGTGCCGTGACTTGTGCCAGGCTGTTTCCATTCCTAAAATTTTGGAGATTTGTGCTGGGCACACGGCGGACACATGTGCCCAGCACAAATTTGTAGGAATGGAAAAGTAGGTTAAATCAGCCGTTCAAAAACTATGGGTTGCGACCCACTGGCGGGTAGTGGGAAGAAACCAAACATTATTAAATGTTTTTTTTTAAATTGGGACCTGTAATATTCCAATAGGGCTACCCAAACGGTAGGGTGACCAACAGAATGCTACTGAGCAACTAGAAAATGAACACTACATCAAAATATTTTCTGTATATATTTACTGTTAATCGTCATTAGCCTGTTTTAAGTTTTGAACTAGGAATGTTCAAATAAAAAACTAAAAAGTAGGCTTTACCTTCGTCAGCTCAAATGTTATAACTGTTGGTTTGCCGTTTTGGCATCGAATGCCATCATCAGACAAAAATCTCGGCTGAAGTAGCGTCGCCGAAGTAAAACACATAACACACACAAGTATTTATGAATAAAATTTACAAAAACAAACAGACCTGTCACACAACATGACATTTTCACGTTCTGAGCAAGACACCGTTTGTGCTTATTGACAATACACAAAATAGACTTTCCATGTAATGTAAAAATTTGAAGCCATGAAAATATATGAAGTTCAGGACCATCTTACCAGAGGGTACTAGTTAGTGTATTGTGATTGATTTATCATTTAACACAGAATATTGCCATAAGTTGGTGACCATCTCAACAGATTGCTCTATGTTTTTTGGCTTCAAATCTTTACATTACATGTGAATTCCATTCTGTGTATTGTCAATGGTTATATGTTCTAACTTCGACAACGCTACTTTAGCCGAGATTTGTGTCTGACGATGGCATTGCGATGCCAAAATGGCCGTAACCAACAGTTACAAAATTTGAGCTGCTTGATGAAGTAAAGCCTACTTTTTAGTTTTTTATTTAGTTTTGTGTTTCTCACCATCCCATTTAGGCACCTATTAGACGAGGTAGCCTGGCGACGTCGCCAACGACAGTAGCTGGCGACGCACTGGCCACCAAACCTAGTAGCCAGTTGAGTAGCTAGAATTTTACCGCCGTTACTAATTTTGTTGTGAGTGCTTGTCTTGTACCTGTACTTGTTATGAGCGGTATGTTTACAGTGAATAATGAATGATTATAAGTATCTTCTCCTTCTGTTACTTCTGAAGAAAAGGAGGCGAAGGAAGAGAAAAATATACGTTGATCCAATGTTTAGTCTGCTTAGTCTTCAGTGTTCAACTTTGTGTCGGCCAACTTCTGCCAATTTTTCATGTGCTCTTCTGGCTTTTTATTTGCTTCTTTCTTTTGATCGCCTATCGGCGGCTCTTCTTAATTTTTCTTTGATTCTTTCTTTTGTTCGCCTTTCGGAGGTTCTTCTTTTTTCTTCATATCATTGCGTATTCCTTCGACTGAATCAGATGTAGACATTTTATCAACTGAAGTGAACAATTCACCCACTCAAAACACAAGTGTGCAAGTACCCCCGTGATATGAACTGACCGAGTGGCGACGTGATACTAGCGACCTAGTGTAATAAGCTCCATATGCTACCGCAGCGTCGCCAATATGGGTAGCAGTGGCGACGGGGCTCGGTAGCCAGTCGGTCGCCAAAGTGTGGCTGCGTCGCTGGCTACCCTCGTGTAATAACATCCATTAGAATCAATGACCCTTGACAAGCTGAGTAGCCAGTTTGGTCGCTGGCGACGTATACTCAGCTAGGCTTCCTCGTCTAATAGGGGCCTTACTTAATAGCATTAATAAATTTACATTAATGAATAGTAAATAGCCTATTAATAGTATTTAATAGGTGGGTGCGAAAATATTGGAAATTTGGAAAAAAGTCAAAAAGTTTAGGAACCGCTGCTCTAGATATCAGAATATCTTGTCATTGCACCTGATTTGAAAATCTGATTTATTTTAAGATTACTTTCATCCATTGCATATATTGTTGTCTACATAGTACCT
The DNA here is from genome assembly GCF_028750875.1 of Macrosteles quadrilineatus. Taxonomy (NCBI): domain Eukaryota; kingdom Metazoa; phylum Arthropoda; class Insecta; order Hemiptera; family Cicadellidae; genus Macrosteles; species Macrosteles quadrilineatus. Next base: position 41,349,244 of record NW_026542600.1, on the reverse strand, counting down.
GATAGGCTAAATACAATTTCTTGATTCTATGTCATTGAATTGTCCCCCAGGTGAAAATGAAAATAGAATAGTTTTCACTTAGGTACTTGCACACATGTAACTATTGGCAGATATCTCACTTGCAAACTGTAACTGTGGTCATCATCTTTGGTTTATTTCTTATGAAAACTCCAGAAAAAAATTTAGATTCGTAGGCAGATTCTAGAATGTAGACTGGGTTAGCATTATCCAATTACAGTAGACCCCCTCTTAAC